>NC_059332.1:139820231-141300231 GCF_018350155.1 Leopardus geoffroyi
TTTATGTCTAAGAATCAGTTATAAATGCTAAAATACAATATTTTCTTATTTTTTATGGGGGAAAACTTGTCATGCTTTGCTGTGGTGGAACATTTAAAAGTCAGCATTACAACTTGAAGTCTCTCTTGTGAGAAACCACAGTCAAGAATGTTTATAGGTCACATTTAAGTTTGGCACCTGAGTGTCTTTCCCTGGCAGACTTCGGCTTATTTTCAAACATCCCATTATAGCTCTTGCTGGGTATCAGAGGTATCCCAGTGTTTGGGGCCTGTGAGTCAGATTCCTATTCATAGCTGAAATGATGCTAATACTAACTAAAATGAGCAGTATTTCTTCACCTCTTAGGAGTGTTTTGAAGAGCAACAAAGTGACAATTAAAAAAAAAAATCTTAGTACTATTTTGAAAGTTTCTAAGTTTCTAAGTGACTCACTGCTGCAGCTGGCTTATTTGTCGTTACATAAGCATCTGTGTATAAATAAATATGACTGTGGGACACAGTGTAAACACAAGTGGAAAATAATATTTTTGTTAGTAATCGCTGTGCTTGGGGCTCCGTTGTTTCTAGCCCCTGGGTATTTGGAACCACTCTTCGGTTGATTTTCCTACAAAAGATAGCAAGTATTTGCTACTTGATATCTGGATGGAATCTCTGAAAAGAAAACGCCTCCACACAGTGGAATACTCACGATAAGGCCTTTGTCAATGGTCCTTCATTGAGTTTGCCCTCATTTTTATTGAAATGGATAAGGAAACATGATTGCAAGCCCACTAGTAGCTGATTAGATGGTGTGGTTAGCATCCCTCTGCAGACTTACCTAAATCTAAGCTCTAAGTTTGGAATGTTATCATCTTAGATTAAGGTCACTTTCTGCTGAAAAATGTAATTACTGATGTTTACTAGTGAATGGCCTGTATGAAAGTTCTTTTTATTAAATAACTTCTCATCTAAATGAGGAAACATTCATGTTTTCAGCTCTGTGCATGGCCGCTTCAGTGTTGGGTGCACTTAGCCTAATAGGGGGCAGTTGTTACTACATAAATATTAATTTTACTTACAGCTGCCTATGTCTGATTTTATGTTGTCATAAACACTAAAATTAAGAATCGTGTGTTTGGTATTCCCAATGCCTAGAACAAAATAGATGTTCGAATAAAAGGATGTGTGTAAAGGAATATATTCTTTTCAAGAAAGAAATTCCCAAATTAATTAAAAAATACTATGTATGAAAAACTAGTAGCAAATACCCTTTGTAGATCAGAAATTCCAGGTGTGTGGTTTTTACTACCTGAAGTTGAAAATAAGGTGCTGGGATCCTCCAGTCTTGATTTGGGCAGAGGCGGTGAGAGGCTGGGGGCTGTGTTTCTGGCAGAGGAAGAGAAGTTTGCGTAACAACACCTAAAAACACTGCATGCCTATTCCCTACCCCACCCTATGACCCTGGAACTAGTGATTTTCTACTTAGCTTTAAAGGGATCCAGGAGGAAGGCAGACTGCCAAGAGCATGAATTCTTTCCAGGAAGACACTGATTCACAGAAGAAATGTCAGCCTAGAAATCTTCGCTGATGTGTTTTAAATATGCTAGTTATCTTCTTGATGCTCAGCATAGATTAGATTTAGGATAGTCAGTGATTTTTTGTTTATATCTTGAAGCATTGACTCTACTGGCTGTAGATTGAGTTGGGCAACACTGTTTCTACAGTTCTTTCTGGTTTGGTGACTTGATGATTGAAGGTGCATTTTTGTTAAAAGAATGTTGCTTGGAGGAAGCAGCATTAGCAACCGACAGTAAGACACGTTTGCAGTGTTTGTTTGGGAAGGGATACTGTGGATGTATGTAACCTCTGATGGGTGTTCGTCTGCATTGCTCACAGGAGCCGAGGTCCAAGGAAGGCAGTGACTACTTTGACAGCCGCTCAGATGGACTGAATGCAGATGTGCAGGGGCCCTTCCCGGTGTCTGCTTCGCTGTGGTCAGGGGGCTCAGCTCAGATCCTGTCCCAGAGAAGCGAATCCACTCATGCAATTGGCAGCGATCCCCTCCAACAGAACATTTATGAGAATTTCATGCGGGAGCTGGAAATGAGCAGAACCAACACAGAGAACCCAGAAACATCCACGGAAACCGCCGACTCCAGCAGCGGGTCACTCAGCTCTTTGGAGCAACTTGATCTGCTCTTTGAGAAGGAGCAGGGGGTGGTCCGGAAAGCAGGATGGCTGTTCTTCAAACCCCTGGTCACTTTGCAGAAGGAAAGGAAGCTTGAACTGGTGGCTCGGAGGAAGTGGAAACAATACTGGGTGACGCTGAAAGGTAAGTGCATTGTTGACTCGAGGGCCGCTGGGATCGTTTTGCCCAGCTGCCCTCTCTCCTAGGAAGTGCCGTCAGTCCAGGGTTAGTTTGCGTCAATGTGAAGGGATTTGATGAGAATTCCCAGCATGCTTTGCTACAAATACTTTCTCAAACCTAGATAATACAGATTATGTAATACTCACATATGTTATTCATTCCGATACATAATGATTGAATTTAATGGTTATAGCTTATTACTTTATAGGTATTTCTGTACCATTCTTTAATACCTTTCCTGCCTCTGGGTGTAAAAATATTCCAAATAAGTAACCATCTTCGGAACTGCACATGTTCAGAACTCCAGAGAAGTATCCTCCTCAGCTTGTATGATGAAGAATTTTCTCTGGATTATTTGATTTGTGTGCTCTACCCTTTATAAACTAAGAAAGTCTAATTGTTATCACAAACAAATGTCTTCTTTTTAATGTGAAGGAAACGGGAGTAAGAATTTGTTAAGATGAGGAAAATTTCTTGTAGGCATTGCCACTTAAAAATTATAATTGCGGGGCGCCTGGGTGGCGCAGTCGGTTAAGCGTCCGACTTCAGCCAGGTCACGATCTCGCCGTCCGTGAGTTCGAGCCCCGTGTCGGGCTCTGGGCTGATGGCTCAGAGCCTGGAGCCTGTTTCCGATTCTGTGTCTCCCTCTCTCTCTGCCCCCCCACCCCCCGTTCATGCTCTGTCTCTCTCTGTTCCAAAAATAAATAAACGTTGAAAAAAAAAATTAAAAAAAAAATTATAATTGCCTTGCTCATTATGGGCGTATAGATTTGAAGCTATCTAAATGTCCTGAGGAAGAGCGAGGCTCTAAGTCGATACAGTGTGGATTTACACAGACGTAAAGATGATTTACACAGATGCGAACAGGAGGAGCAGCCTCACAGCCGCTGGCATTTCTGCACAACCGTCTTGTGACTCTGTCTGAGGAACTGAGTGTGGCATTTAAAGCCAAGCCTGGCGACACCCTTCCCTATCTTATCCTTATCTGGTGACATCCTTCCCTATCCTGGGAGAAAGTGGGACTAGGAATCCCGTCTGCAGACGATATGTGTGAAAGGCCTGGAGCCCTCCACAGTGCCTCTTTCTACCTTTCTTCACTCACTATGTAAATATCATAAGACGCCCCCACCCCAGCCTTGGGGAGCTGGTGCCATTTCCTAATTACCCATAAGCCTCTCTGGGTAGGATGCACTTTGGAAGGTATGTTGTCCTTAAGTGACATCTTCCCTTAGCAAACTGGAAGGTTTGTAAAATCCGCACAGACTGTGGTCCTCTTTTCCGGCTGTGGATGTAGATCCTTGTGATACGTGGTGGCTGAGGAAGGCCAAGAGCTTAGCTGGCTTGGGCATACTGGGGAGGCAGGTTCTTACACAGGAAGATGAGCAAGATTTGGAAAGTTGGGATAAGGGGATGAATCTAGCAAGGTACAGTTCGAAGGGATAGGTTATGCTCTGAGGGTTCATAATCATGTAACCACCCAAGTACAGGATAGGGAGATGTGGCTCCAGGGTATTACAAGTGAAGGAGACTTGGGGGTTTGGTCTGGAGGCCGTTCATTGAATGGTTTCCAATGTGATGAAGTCAAGATAAAAGTAAATGTGGTTTAAAAGAGTAAATGTGATCTTTGGCTTCATCATTAGAGATGTCCCATGTTCTTTTTTTTTTTTTTTTTTAATATATGAAATTTATTGTCAAATTGGTTTCCATACAACACCCAGTGCTCATCCCAAAAGGTGCCCTCCTCAATACCCATCACCCACCCTCCCCTCCCTCCCACCCCCCATCAACCCTCAGTTTGTTCTCAGTTTTTAAGAGTCTCTTATGCTTTGGCTCTCTCCCACTCTAGAGATGTCCCATGTTCTACAACCACATCAGTCTCTCCTTCCTCTGCCCCGGGGGGACCTGGCCATTTCTGTCCTTGGGGGCAAGATAGTGCAGGAGACCTGTTAGCAAACAAGATGAGGGTTCTTGAATGGGGTCCACCTGAGGTATTTTTGACTGGAGAGGGGAGCGAAAATGTCCCCTCTGGGGGAGTGAGCCTATGAAATTGTTTGTGAATCACAGTCTGAAGCTGCCTCCTTCCTGCATGATGTTTGAAAGAGTTGCACTCCACTCCATAATGTGACATGTATCTATTTTTTAGTTATTGTATTTATTAATTGTATTTACTTATGTTTATTTTTCAATGTAAAACCTGTCTGTTAAAATTGATGGTTTTGGAGGCACCTGGGTGGCTCAGTTGGTTAAGTAGCTGACTTTGGCTCAGGTCATGATGTGGCAGTTTGTGGGTTCGAGCCCCGCATCGGGCTCTGTGCTGACAGCTCAGAGCCTGGAGCCTGCATCGGATTCTGTGTCTTCCCCGGTCTCTGCCCCTCTCCAACTCCTGCTCAGGCTCTCTCTCTCTCTCAAACTTAAACATTAGAAAATAAATAAAATCGATGCTTTGGGAAGCTGTTCCCTGCCTGTCTTAATGGCTCTGAAAATCCCCCAGGGTACACCCCATGGGGCTGTGGTGGGGGGCTGGTGACGGTGTGTGTTTGTGTGTCCATAACCTGCTGTAAGAAATGAGGCTGTTGGTGAACACCAGAGGGATTTAGAGCCATGCTATATGGGGGATGGTGTAAGGATCCAGGATCATTGAGCTTGCAGAAAATAAGGCGTGGCGTGGCAGAGAGCAGCAGTCCTATAGAAGAGACACTGAATTTGTTCTGGTTCTCCAGAGGTTGGGATGGCACGAATAGATGGAAGGCAAGCAGATTCTGAATTAGTGTAAAAAAAAAAAAAAAAAAAAAAAAGACAACCGTGACCAGAGTCATGAGCAAGTGGAAGGGACACCATCTTCCGGAGTTCCCTGCTCCTGCAGACGCTTGTGCAAAGCCAGGTTGTCGGAGGTTTCCTGGGAGAGATTCAGGCAGGTATCACTCACTGTTGGAAGAGCTCCCATCTGGGTTCTGGTTTTCCATCGTGGAGGCTACCCCAGGGACTTCCGCAGCAGGCGTGGTCCTGAGTTGTTCGACATTTCCAGGATCGACACTCCTGCCTGCGCACTGCTGTCTCGAGCTTGCTCATAAAACACCTCAGGACCCACGGATAAAGGGTGCTTTGTGAGTGTAAATGTTATCAAGCACACATTCCTTCCTTTCCTTTGCAGCCAAGGAAAGGCATGCGATAAAGATGTTTTTTTTCCCAGCATAACCTTTTCCATGTGGCTTTCTACACCTCTTTCCTCTGGGAATTCAGTGGGTTGAGTTCAACTTTCTTGGCTTAGAATCCAAGTTGTAATGTTGAGACTTAACTATTTGGTTTAATCCTTGTTAAAAACACACACACACACACACACACACACACACACACGTGTGTGTATGTATGTATACACACATACACATTTAAGCAAAATTTTAAAATTATCTCCGAAGTGTTTGTGTAAATAAATTGGAAACAGTGTTCTGGGGAGAGCAGCTAGGAGCACACTGGTTGTGTACCTGTGTTGAATATATAGTATGCTAAAGGTAGGAACGTTTTCTAGGGCTTGGAGGATGTAATAAATCTTTAACAGAGGTAATTCTGCTCTCTCTATGTCTTCTCCAATGAGTGGCTTTTCACGTGGCTCACAGGGGACTTCTGGGTGGGGCAGTTGGCAAGGTTGAAGAGTTAATCCCTCAGAACGCACGACATCAGGAGAGGGGTTCATAAAGTAATTTGGGATTTCTGGTGGTTCTGCCATGTGATAGGGCAGATGAGGATGATGTGATGCGTGTGGGTTGAGAGGGCGTCAAAGAAAAGGTGGGTTTGAGGGAAGGCGACTAATTCTTTTGTCCACTGGTAATATTTCTAGCAGTACCTCACCTGTTCTTGGCCTCCCACTGCTGTTCCAGTCCGTTTTCTCCTTCTCCGACCGTGGTGAGAAGAACTTCCGCTGTCAGCCTTCCAGGCCAACAGCAGCTCCTGGCGGGGACAGGGCAGGGCTGATGGCCGAAATGCAGTGTGGGGGCGGCGGGGGCAGGAGACGGCACTGACTCCGATGGGCCCCTTTCCATCCAACTTACCTCCCCAGTGTTCGAGACACAGATGAAGAGAACTTTGAGGTAATAGGTTTACGGCTGATTTGCTGTTCTTTAAATTTGATGGCAAAAGGGGCGCCTGGGTGGCGCAGTTGGTTAAGCGTCCGACTTCAGCCAGGTCACGATCTCGCGGTCCGTGAGTTCGAGCCCCGCGTCGGGCTCTGGGCTGATGGCTCAGAGCCTGGAGCCTGTTTCCGATTCTGTGTCTCCCTCTCTCTCTGCCCCTCCCCCGTTCATGCTCTGTCTCTCTCTGTCCCAAAAATAAATAAACGTTGAAAAAAAAAATAAAAAAAATAAATAAATAAAAATTTGATGGCAACACAATTTGTGTCTGTTGTTTTACATCCCGGCCTGGGGCTAGGGTGACATGTCCTCTTTTGGTTTCACACTGTCACGGTAGAGCTGCGGTCTGTTGTCAATAGGGTGTGAGGCTTGGCGGCAGCTTGGCACCTGCCCAAAATCGTGTTCGTTTCCTCTAGATGTAATGATTCAAGCCACGGCTGCTGGGAGTACAGTGATAGGGAAACTGGGAAGTAAATGTTAACCTGTCGGAAAGAATTTGGACTGGGCAGAGCTGGCGTGGATCTGTCACCTTGACCCTGGTCCTCGGATCCCCAGGTCATGGCATCACAGCGGCCCTCAGGCGTTTCCTGATGGAAACGTTTGGGGGCATCGTTTCTCACTGCACCCGTGGCTGGAAAAGGAGACTGGCTCAGTCCTGCAGAAGCGGCTCTAGCTGGATACCTGCTGATGTTTTTCCTTCTTCCAAGAGCCTCTCTCAGCCTTAGTGTGGGTGCCTTTTGTTTGCAGGGAGAAAGATTGCTCATGCTTCTTGAGATCATTAAGTACCACGGAGGGAGAAAGTGGTGTCCTGGTGATGTTGTTGCTGGGGGCAGAGCTGGCTACCTGCTGGCATCTTTTTCTCTTGGCTTCTGTGCTGCACTGGATCCCATGATCTGAACTTGTTTGTCCAGATTCAGCTTGGGTTTTGAAGGAAGAAGTGAGGCTGGCTAGCATGAAATAGCGTTTTAAAACATTTACACTTGTGTGAATGAGGACTCCTAACTCAGAGAGTAAGACAGGCATGCCGTGGACCGCATTCGTTTGCAGCGTAGGTGAGAGCAGGCTGGTGCTTCTTTAGTATCAGTGGAAGAGGTTTTTGCAAAGCAGAGGGATGGTGACCTCATCAGCCACATTTGGGTGGCAGGGCTCGGCATATGAGAAGTGCTCGAAAGTGTTTTTTTTGGATGAAGGTTTTTGAACAAGAGAACATACTTGTGAGCATGTTAGAATTTGCTTGAAGAGTGCGTCTGATAATTATAAGGCACTCCTATCTAATTATCAGAGTAGATCCTTAACAACTTCTACCTATAATACTTCACTGGCTTCTTAATGGAAAGCTGTGTACTTGCAGGCATTTTTGGAGTAATGTTTTAAAGTCGAGGGATATTTAGTTTCATTTTCCCCTCTTTAAACTAGTGAAATGTGTACTGTTATTTCCTCTTACTGTGACATAAAAGAATACACTAATATTAAGTTATTTTACGTGGCATTTGGAGAATTGACTGGGTACTTTTCTCATAAATGGCAAAGTTCTCCAGGTAAGCTGGGTTTCTTGTTACCCCATTTTTAAGCGTAGAAGCTCCCTTGGTTAACGCACATGGGTCTTCTGTGGCTTCCTGCATTCAGATCTAATAACTCAGTGGTGTGGTTAAGAGCGATTGCTCAGGGCGCCTGGGTGGCTCAGTGGGTTAAGCACACGACTCTTGATTTTGGCTCAGGCCATGATCTTGCAGTTCGCGAGTCTGAGCCCCACATCAGGCTCTGCCACGTGCTTTGGATTCTCTCCCTCCTTCTCTCTCTTTGCTCTTCCCCTGCTCTCTCACTTTCTCTCAAAAATAAATAAATTTAAAAAAGAAAAGGAGCTCTGGGGCCAGTTCCTGGGCAGTCCCACTGTGGGACCTGCATGATGGTATAATCTTCCAAGTTTCTCATCTGTAAAATGGGGTTAATAACCACACCTACCTGTTGGGGCTGCTGTAGGGACTAAATGAGCCATTGAAGAACTTAGAAGAATTTCTGACACAGAGTAATCAGTAATAAGTGCTTGGTACTGTTATCACTGATACCATGTTTACAAAAACATGTCGTTTTCACTTGACTTATGCTAGTACAACAAGGCATACTTTGGATGCCACGGTTTCCTTTTGTATTACGTGGTTGTCTCTTTCATTTTCTTTTCTCTTTTAGATATATCCCCTAGCTTCTCCATACTTTCCTGGATCGTCAGGACAGTGGCACAGATGTTCTTTTGCTTCTCTCTCATAGGATGCACGCTGCTGTTCTATGAGACGTATGGGAAGAATTGCACGGACCAGAGTAGCGCCCCTCGGTGTGCCCTGTTTGCGGAAGACAGCATAGTGCAGTCCGTCCCAGAGCATCCCAAGAAGGAGAACGTGTTCTGCCTCAGCAACTCCTTTGGAGATGTCTACCTTTTCCAGGTACTGCCGAGCTTTCTAAATGGGGGTTTGAGACAAGGGCTTGTGTACTATGAGGATAGAAAGGAGCAGAACGAAGAGGCACAGCTCAGCAGTGCAGTAGAGGAAAAGCGCAGTTGGGCTTTGGGTTGGGGCTTAAGCAAGCTAGAGCTTGGCCTCTGCTCACTGTCTGGTGATACGGGGCCGGGGCACATCCAGTAATTCCTAGAGCAGGCCTTCCTCGGGATGCCCTGCGGGTGCTGAGCTGGGGCCCACAGGAGGATCGTGAGGCTCTGAAGAGAGAAAAATCGTGATTCCCCATCCTGGAGTAGCTCGTGATCTAATGGTGCAAGGTCTGAAATTCCCAGAGTGGAGGCTTTTCAGAGAGGCCTACAGAATATGGCTTTAGACTTTTCCCAAGAATCCCAGCAGGAGTAAAAGAAGCAGCTTTTCAGGAAAACCTTAGAGACAAATGCTGGGAAGTCTCATTTTCCAGTGGAAGTGGGCTTGGGATGTTAAGATGCAAGGCATCTGCTGTTACAGCTCTTAGCAGTTTCCTAGCAAGTGCGAAGTTGAGGAGTGTGGTGAAGTTGAGGAGTGTGGTGAAGTTGAGGAGTGTGGTGTCAGGCTTCGGTGGGAGCTCCTGGTGCTGTGGGTCGGGTCACCATAGACAGAGTGCTTACTGAACTGCTTTGAGCTTCGGAGCCCACAACCAGGAGGGGAACAGTGGCTTAGAGGATTGCTTTGAGGATGAAGAATTGTGTGTGTTAAGTGCTAAAGGAATCCTTACCCCGAGTGCTGTTGTTATTACTAATTAACTCAAAAGAGGTAGAAGTGAAGGAAGTGTGCTTCTCAAGTGCTCCCCAGTCTAACCAGTCCTGCCTGGAGACCCAATTGGGACTGCAGATTGTATCTGGTCACAAAGGTTCACGGAAGGACCTGCTGGGTCCTAGGTTCAGGTGTCTTGATGATGCTGGTCCCGGAGCCCTGCAGAACAACATAGTGTTCTCTCAGCTGACTTGGGCAATCTAGAATTCCCTGCAGAGGATTTCCTGTGGCTGGTACCGGGTAAACTCATAGGGCTTCTGGCCTTATTGCTATCCCCGACTTAAAAGATTCAGGGCCTGAAGTTGGATTTTCCTTCTCTTAACACAGGTTACTGAGACTTTCTACAATGCTTTAAGGCCAAGTAACGAATTGCTGTTAATCTGAACTGTAGGGAGGGTAAGAACCTTGGATTAAACTCACACAGAGATCTTAGGGGCAAGTGTGAAATGAGTATTTTGTGATTCAGACAGACTATCTGTAGTCCGAAGAAATTTGCCCAGTAGGTCCTGTTGTATGATCCCTGAGCTAATTGGGGGATCCATCCATAGCTTGAATCTGTGTGGTTATTTCTGGACATCAAGGGAATGGAAAGGGCTTTTAGAATCCTAATCTTTGCCCATGCTGCTTTATCCAGACTTATTTTATTTCTAAGATATTTTTCTTACATGGAAATTGCATGTAGTCGTTGTGTCTAAAGTTAACTGAGGAGCAGAGAAAGAAGAACCATTCTGTATACTCCCCGTGCTCCAGGACAACTATCTTAATGTTGTGCGCATCCCCCCAGTATTCCTTTATAGATTTCATAACAGAGTTCACACTGTAGATGAAATTTCATGTCCATGTTTCAGACTTTAACCTTTTAAGCTCTCATGTTTTCTCACTGTATTAAAATTACGAAGATAAATTCCCATTTAGAGAACAGCATAGTGTAAGGACCCTGAGCTGAGTGGATGTGCCCTGGTGTGATTACTCCTCTGCTCTTGGCCTACAGCTTGTTTGTGGTTAGTCTTCCTGTCGGATCTGGGGCTGCACGATTATTTCTGCTGTGCTCTGGGCATTCTCTCAGACCCTCCCGAGTCCAGGAAGTCTGCAAATCTGAGCTGAGTGGTTGGGTCTGTTTTTGAAATTAAACCATTTTTATGAAGTGAAGGTACTTCTTGGGTTTTACACATCAAAGCCCAGCCTCCCACTTTGGAGAACACTTTGTGGTAAAACAATTTCAAATAGGTTTTTTTTTTTCCACCCCTCCTGTGTTTAGGCCACTAGCCAGACAGATCTGGAAAACTGGGTCACTGCCATACATTCAGCTTGCGCATCCCTTTTTGCAAAGAAACACGGAAAAGAGGACACAGTTCGCCTACTGAAGAACCAGACCAAAAACCTTGTTCAGAAGATAGATATGGACAGCAAGATGAGAAAGATGGCAGAGTTACAGCTGTCCGTGGTGAGCGACCCAAAGAACAGGAAAGCCATAGAAAACCAGGTAGTATTTATTTACGTGTTTTCTCTCATTGCTCATGTCACTCAGCAAAAATCTGAGTTTGGATGCAAACTGATGGTGGTGATGTTTCTTACACCTCTGGGGGAGATCGTTTCTGTGGCTTCTCATTTCAAGTACTCAGTGGCAGCACTTTTGTGACATCGGTGATGGCGGTAGACTTTACAACATTTGGTGGTGGTTATACATACGGCGGAACGTTTTGTGGCCAGATCTTTTTTCATAATCTTGAATGGCTTCTTCGTGCCTCGCCGATCATCTCGTATATTGTCACTTTCAGACCAAGATTTCTATAATGAAACCACTAGACAATTAGATAGGATTCTGATACAGAGGGTGGCTTCAGAAAGTTTGGTTTGGTGTCATACAGCTATTCCCGTGTCCGTGGATTCCAAAAAAAAAAAAAAAAAGTATGTATGTTGCCAACAGATGAGATGCTAAAGGACAGTGCTTTCTCCGGTCTAGTTCCACATTCATATCATAATTAAACAGCTAGTTTCTATGCTGTTTGCATTTTGTAGGAGGAGAAGCAGCTTTTTAATGTTTTCCTTTGTGCATGCACCCTGAGCGCTTAGACACGTGTCCATGAAAGTTACAGCATCTCCGTCTTCCTAAGTGCAGGCTGAACATCGTACCTTTAGGAGATTAATCAGATTTGGAGGACAGATGACATAGGGAAGTCTGTTATTTGGTGGGACAGCACTGGATGTGCAGTTACCAGGGCCTGATGCAGGGTGACACTATAGAAGCTTAACGATTTATATGGAAAATGGATTTCGGAGTACAGAATTTCTATCATTCCGTAGTATCTCAGCATATCCGATACTCCTGAAGTCTTCCTCAAATGGAATATGCCATTTATCTAAAGAGGACCTGCTAGCAAACTACAAACTACCAGTTAACAAGGAAGTGAAAAAAAAGTTGAAGCTGCCAGCAGAGAATGGAGAGAGGTGGCAGGTGTTCGGGAGCTTGGCAGGAACACAGCCACAGGAGGAAGTAGGACCCCCAGGAGCTCACCCCGTGTTCTCTGCCCTCTGCCTGCTTCTGATTGAGCAGCAGCCTCCTCTGCTCAGTCTGGGAAGAGTTCAGATGCAGAGGCAGGTCCCGATCTCCCAGCTTTCAGTCTCTGTGGTGTGTAGGGATGTGAGCCTTGGTCAGGGTTACCTGACAAATCACAAAGCTTTCGAAGAAGGAGAAATGGTTCTTCCGGTTTTTCCTGTGCCACATCTCGCGTGTGGTCCTGAATTTCCAGGATCCAGGAGCCACAGTTGTCTGTCTGTCCTCAGAGGTCGAACTCCTGGATTCAGGTGTCTCAGAGTGTTTGGGGCACCCTGATAAAACAGTCTCGGGCTGATTATATGGGAAAAATGTGGTTTTAAATTCTGTTGGCTCTCTAAAATTTACCTTTGAAGCCATACTTTAGTCTTATAAAGGGATGTCCACCTTGGAGTCTTTAGGTCCTTATATAATGTCAAGTGTTTGGGTCGATGGAGAGAAGGGAAATTGGGCAACATTCAGAGGCTCTTGGACTTCCCCCCTTTTCCTTCCCTTTTCCTTTTTTAGTGGCCCTAGGAAATCCAAGCAAACTTTAAGAAAAAAATACATATTCTCAGTAAATGTAATTTTATGCCATAATGCAGTTTCATTAAGTGTCTTTTATAGCTGACCAATGATTAATTTATGATATCTCTGGGAGGGGAGTTACATTCACATAAAACCCTATACAGACCCAAGGGTCTTTGATGGTTTGGTTGGCTGAAGAGAGGCTCTTTTAATTCTTACTTGTGGCACATTATGCATTCTTTATCAGAATCATTACATTAGTTATTTGAAGCACACTGTCCTGATCCTACTAATTTTTTCATTTCGGTCCGTCCTACCCTCACCCCTCCCCGCCCCCCCCCCCCCCCCCCCCGTATACACAGTTCCCTTCTCCTGTTGCACTTGTGAATTTTTGGTAAACAGTTGGGATTGATCTTTAGAAATTCCACCTGAAAATACTCTCCTCGCCATATTGGCAGTTTTTAAGGTTGTACTCGAGTCCTGTTTTCCCAGAGGTCTTTGCAGTGGGTACCACGAATTACATTTGCTACGCTCACTGTCCTTAGCTCGTTTGCCAGATGGTTGTAAAGAGAGCTCTTAGCTCTTTACTTTGCAGACGCAAAGAATATGAAAAGTCAAGGCAGCTAACAAGCACATGCTTAGGATTAGTTTTATGAGATGGTCTTTGACTAGAGAATGTTACGTGAAGCTACGAAGGCAAAGATGTTTTCAAATCCAGACCAATAAGAACACGACCTCCCAAATATCCCATAACTGTATACTTTTCTCTAAACTCCCTTTTAAAAGCTTCTTTAAAAGAGCAGTAGTGCTTTGTCTACTTACCGCTTAAAAATCTCCACGCCACTATGTTTTATTTTTACGTCAAAGAAAATATTTTATCTATGTAGCGCTTTCCCTCAGAGACCCCCCCGCCCCAGAACCTCAGATATGGTCATTTATAGCCTAATAATAGCAGAATTTATGGGGTACGTTACATCATGCACAGTAAAGTCTCTGGAAACAGATTTTCTTTGATGTGCTTGGGTGGAGGAGATCACTGTGTACACGCTATCCAACTAGAAAGATAAAACGACGCGATCACGATAATAACGGTTGATCTTCATAGTGCTGGGTGGTAACGTGCTCTGCTTGAAAGAGACCATCACGTGGGCTGGCCCCAGGGCCTTTCTGAGATTGTTTGGGGCAGGATGACGCAGCTTTCATTCGAGCCTATCCAATGTGGAGCGGCCCGTGCAGCCGTCTACACGTTGGATGCCTTTTGAAGTTCTGAGGGAGGCAGAGTTATAAGTCCAGTTGGTACTTTATTTTCCTTTCCATTTATTATTTTAAACAAACAGACAGGGACAAAACCTCACCACCCTTCGTGGATCTTGGCTTCCCCCCAGGTGGCTTTCCCGCATCCTGATGCCCTCTGTGTGTTCCTCACTTCCCCTGGTTAATGAGGCCCCGGGCATGAGGGGGGGGGCAGTGGGGGGAAGGCAGTCAGAATAGGGCAGAGGATGTGGTGGGGGCCACAGGCTGGTCGCCGGGCTCCTGTCTGCTCTGGGCTTTGTGAAACGTGGACTTCTTTTATTTTTTTTTTTTATTTTAAAAAAAAAAAATTTTTTTTTCAACGTTTATTTATTTTTGGGACAGAGAGAGACAGAGCATGAACAGGGGAGGGGCAGAGAGAGAGGGAGACACAGAATCGGAAACAGGCTCCAGGCTCTGAGCCATCAGCCCAGAGCCCGACGCGGGGCTCGAACTCACGGACCGCGAGATCGTGACCTGGCTGAAGTCGGACGCTTAACCGACTGCGCCACCCAGGCGCCCCAGTGGACTTCTTTTAAATATTTACTCAAAGTTCCGAAACGGTAAAGAGGACGGATTGAACCTAGGCAGTTGGAAACTGAGTTGGTGGGGGCGGGGGCAAAGTAAGCAAGGCCTTGAGGAAAATATGATATGGGTGTGTGCTTGTGGGAAGCCATTTGGGGAATAAAACATTGGTGAGTGAGGTATTGGCGAAAGGGATTTGAGGAGATAAGACCAGATTATGGAGGTTCTGGGCTTTCACTTGAGTTCAGTGAATATTAAGTGCATATCTGGGCCAGGCAAATGTGCACAGCCCGGGGATTCAAAGAAGATGCTGTCTTTGCCCTCAGGGGCTCTCAGCCTGGCAGGGTGCCAGACAGTTAAGCATATAATTTCAACATAATTTAATGAATCCAGGGCAAATGATATTCCAGACTGTTGTGGAAGACAAATGGGAAGGTTAGCCTCCCATTAGTCATGGAAGACTTCCTGGAGGAGGGGTGCCTGCATTGCTTCTTGAAGAGTGAGGAGTTAATCAGGAGAGGAATGGAGAAGGGAATGCCAGGCCAAGAGTCAGCAGGAACAGAGGCAGAGTGCTTTGCAACCACCCGGGACACCGTGGCAATTTGAGTTTCCAGGCACACGGTGTGCAGGTGAGAGCTGGAGGGGCAGGTAGGAATGTCTTCTTCCTTCCCTGTACCGCGGCAGAGGCCGTCACTTTTGCCCTTCCTCAGATGCCTCTTCTATACCAGGCCAGAGCGTTTGCATCTGTAAAGCAGATCTGATCATGTGATTGCCAGGTTTAAAATTCCTTCCTGGCTTCTACTCCTTATAAGATGAAGCCCCTGATAACCTCTCCTAGCAGTGCCAGACTTCCTGTAGGTTCCACTCCTTCCTTTCCCCACCCCCCTCAGGCAGAGAAGACCCATATGGGCCACACATCTATATACAGACATGCCCTGTCCCCTGCCCCGCCCCCTGTCATTGGGCTCACCCCTTCTCATCTGTGATGAAGGGTGTAGGGATTACTTTTATCAGGAGGCTTCCCTTGACTTCCTTCCCACTCACTCCAGCAGGGACCTCTTTTATCTGCCATAATTTCGGGGTCTCTTATTGCTCTCATCACATTATTTTATACTTATCGCCTTGTGCATAAGGTTGCTCTTAGTCTGAAAGATGAGCTCCTGAAGGATCTGTAACTTTTCCGTCTCTGTATCCATCAAACAAAGCGCCAGGTGGTGTGTGAGTGTACCTGTGTCTTCTGTCCTCTTCACTGTGGTACACTGGGCTCTTCTTTGTGTAGGCCCCACCCCCGCTCCTTGACGCCAGCTCTGGCCTTCCTTCCCTCAGGCCTTCCCTTTTTCATTCCTGGCTAACATATCCTCTCTTTGACCTCACTCCCGGTCCTCAGGGCCCATGAGTTTATTTACCAGGGCTCTTACCTCAGGCCACCATCGTGTATGATTTCACCGTAACTCCATGAGGTAAAGTTGTACATATCACCTGTTGGATGGATGAGTGAACACACCCTGAGAGAGGTTAAGTCAGTTTTCTAACATCACACAGCCGGTGAGTGGTGGAGCTGGGATTTGACTACAAACTACTACCAACTACTAGCCACTGGGCTCTGTTGCCTCTCGATAAGACTTTTGTGAATCAGATTGTGTTTTGCTTGCTGATTAATCATGTGATCTGTGGTTTTATAGAAAATTGAAATTAGATTTTAAATGATTTCCATAAGTTGAATTTTTTGGCTCGGTTTGATAGGAAGTGTATCCATTATAGATTGGAGTGAATTTTATGACATGTGAGTTCTCTCTCAAAGGAAAACAAAACAAAACAGATTCTCTAAGCCTTAGCTGGGTGTTCCACCCACTCGTTAACTCCAGTGCAGTCTCTGTCGCTAGCAGGATTCTCCTGAGAAGGTTAGGTTGTAGTGCTTGGAAAATACTTCAACTTGCTCTACCAAGAAGGAAAAACTAATGATCTTTGAGGTCAGACCTTGTAATGGACAAATGACCAAATGCTGTGATCAAATGGCTGAATGGTAGAAAATATTTTTCTAGGGGTATTGGGTGTGGCAGGAATGTGCTTGTCATCGTTTTTATGTATCACTTATTCATCTGTTATTTTTAGCATGAGGCTTCCTCTCCTCCCCTCCCACTTTCTACAGCAGACCATAATCTTTCTGAGCTCATTAAATAAATATAGCTATATTAGCAATATTAAGGAGGAAACTTTTGTACTGCTTTTGTGACAGTGCTTAAGTGGGGGTTTTCTTCCTTAATGTTGTTCTTTGTGATTTTTTTCTTTTGCAGTGGAAGTTCATTCCTTAGAGTGAGTTTTCTTCATGCCATTTTTCTGTTTTGTGCAGGATGCTAGAAGAAATAAAAGCTCAATCTGCATAGAATTTGAGTTTTTATTTTCATGTCCTGATATTTATTTTAAAAGATAAAGAAATGTCTAGGGACAATGATTAGTGTTTAAGGAATTTAGAAAAGGGAAACACAGCCACGATTAAGGGAGTTGATTTTGGGCATTTTAGTTTTTGATAATGTTAGAAAAAAAGTCTCCAGAAATTCCCTGATAAATGTGATGTCAGATAACATTACTGTGTTAATGATGATGGTGATCAAAATTTACCGAGGTAGCATTGCAATAGCTACAAAACTGTCTTCTGTTTCTCTGCCTTATAAAAACGTATCTTTATCTCCTTCTTTGTCTCATCTTTGAGGGGGTAACTGTAAAGTATGTTTATCTTTTTAGTTAACGTCACTTAAAATTTGGGCTGAACTTGCACATCAAACCTGGAAGGAGACTGAAGGCAAAGTGTTCAGTACGAATGGGGCACCCAAGTGAGAGGGTATACAGTCTCCCTTCCACATGGAATGCCTGGGGATTTGGGGGAGAAATAAAGGCGACAGTTGGATGAAAATTTACAGGAGAGTTGCCGCAGTGGGTGTTGAATGGCACGCAGATATCTGCCTTATGAGTGAGAGGGCCTGCGATTCAGGGGCTCCTTTGCAAATGCTTGATGGTAGCTTCTCCACACGTGCTGCTCGCCTCAGGATCTGCTCTGGGCCTTTGCGGGTCTGGAAGGGCTAGCTTGTTATGGGGCCCTGGTCAAGTCACTTCCCTCTGGGGCTTCAGTTTCCTCCGCTGAGAAACGAGGGTGTGGTAATTGCGAGCTCATTGCCTAAGTCGGTGGACTTTCTCAGTGTCACAGGGTCTGTTTTGGACTCGTGGATCAGCCTATCTACTTCCCCCTTCCCTCCAAGTAACCCGAGCATGTGAATCCATGCCCTCCTGATACTTTTACCTGGTATTCTCCCAATTCCTTTCCTACAACTTGGGTGAGTCCGTGGAAAGAAAAATGGAATATTTCATTGTTTCTTATCCAGCCACGAATCCTCATTTAAAAGAACCACAGCCTTCCAAACAAGAGAAATATTGTCTTTAGATATGGAATAGATGTGACTAATGATGACTGACTCTGCTACAGGAATCTATGGAGCTGAAGGCTGTATCAGCCAGGGTTCTCCAGAGAAACACAGCCAGTGGGATGTATGAAAGAATATGTATAAAGAGGTTTATTATAATGAACGTGATCATGTGACTGTGGAGGCACGCAAGTCCCAAGATCTGCAGCATCAGCAAGCTGGAGACCCTGGTGGGCTGATGGTGTCCTTCCCATTCGAAGGTTGGCAGACTCCAGACCCAGGATGAGCTGGTAGTTCAAGTCCAAAGGCAGGAAAGAAGCCAGTATCCCAATTTGAAGGTCACCAGGCAGGAGGGATTCTCCCTTACTTGGGGAAGGGTCAGCCTTTCTGTTCTTTATTCAAGCCTTCACCTGATGGGACGAGGCCCACTCATATTGGGGAGGCCATCTGCTTCACTCAGCCTACCCATTTAAATGTTAATCTCACCCCAAAAACACCCTCATGGAAACACCCAGGATAACGTTTGACCATAACTGTGGACACTCCATGGCCCAGTCAAGTTGACAGACACAGAATGAACCATTTCAAAGGCTGAGTCAGGATGAACGTGGGAAACATTGTTGAAATGGAGAAGTCATCAAGCCCCTTCTCATTTACATTTTTTATGAAATTCAATTTTAAAACGACCTCTACAATGTAGAGTATTGACTGAGATAGTAGTTCTCTTGAAGCATCATCACATATGTTAGGGACCATCTTCATGCTGTCTGGGTCTCCCAACGACGTAAGCATCTGAATCCATTTTCTTCGCATGAATTTAACTGCATTTTGGGTGGAAATGTCTAGGCTGACGATGATCACAGTGTTTCCGACAAGATTTTAAGACTGCCTGGGTATCACTGAGCCGGTGTGGTCTTCACTTTCCAGTGGTGTTTTGGTGTGGAGTCACATAAATACATTAAAAACAAAAACAAATGTTGGCAAACTGCAGAATTCAGCGAAAATAGGAGTTTCGTCTTCCCTAATCTCTCACGATTGACCTAGACCCAGATTTTATTTTACTTCTTATTTTTGTCTTGCTAATCCACTGTGAATGGCATGGGCTTCTTTTTCTTGGAGTATCCAGTGCCCCATTGGTTTTCTTTCCTCTGATGCTTCCACCCCCAACAGAGCCTCTAGAGATGACCTCATAAACGGTTTCACATGGAGGTATAAATGAGGGATATGCTTTAATAGACTACCCAATCTGGAAACATCTACATGTTATTAGAAGACAAAAGAATGCATCTGTAACTGTGGATTTTCGGGAATCTGCTAGAGAAGATATTTGAGAGGCAGACTAGGAGTATAGTTTTCACTGTGCCTCACAGCTTCTGGTAGCTGTCAGCTCATGGTTGCATAATACCTTTTCGTTACTTCTGGAATCTAGAATGCGCTCATGTGGCAAGCTCAAGAAGAGATTTGCAGTTTCAATTTGGACTGTCCTGTTAGTCTAGAGCTGTGGTCCTCACTAAGGCTATGAACCAGGATTGTTGGAGTTTGAAATGGGCTTCACACTTAATGAATAGACTCTTCAGGTATATGGCCTGGACGTGTTCATTTTTAAAAGCCAACACATCATTCTGGTTTTCATAAAAGGCTGACCCCAGGAGGCTATCGCATCGCTAATAAGGATGTGCAGAAGCTTAAACAGGTTAAATTCACTATGGAGATTGAGAATTTCAGAATACTCTGGGACTTTGTTGTTTTGCTGACACACCATGATGAATCAACAAATTATTTTAAATCTTGTAGCCATTGTGTTTCTTTTTTAAAACAATTTTTTTAATGGTTATTTTATTTTTGAGAGAGAAAGAGCATGAGCGGGGGAAGGGCAGATAGAGGGAGACAGAATCCGAAGCAGGCTCCAGGCTCCAAGCTGACAGCACAGAGCCTGATGGGGGGCTCCAACTCACGAATGGTGAGATCATGACCTGAGCCGAAGTCAGACGCTTAACCAACTGAGCTGCTCAGGCGCCCCTCATTGTGTTTCTTTCATGTAGAGAAGGCATACGGTGACCTTCCAGAGGTACCGATCCAGAGGACTTGGAGGGAGTCTGGAGAAAAGCCAGACTTTGTAACTGCTTTTCTCTCCGGAGAGACTGCAGTGAGCATAGTGTTCAGTGTTGGAGATCTTGCAAAATACCATTTACCCAGTATTAAGAATTGGCCTTAAAGGAAAGTTTGCTGTGAATAGTTAAAATCTGCTTGGATGCCGAACATGGCCAAACTAGAGAGGCAGCTGTTGCAAATAAGGTGACATGTGAATCTTAACGACAAGCCTTTGCTGTAGACCTTCTCCTGGATGTGGCGATGGCTCTGGCCACCGTTGGAAGGCCAGCTTTCTGCCCTGCTGCTGAGTCCTGTGTTGGTGAGCAACTAGAGCCTTTTTCAAAGGTGATATGCAAACAAAATGTGTTCTGATCCTTGGAAAAAGGGGGAGTGCCCCCCCCCCCGAATTTGAATATGTTTCTTTACCAATTCATAAGTTCAATTTTGAAGAAGCACATAGAAATTTCAGTTGTGTAAATAATTAGATGTGTTTTAATTTATTCAGATGTATATTTAAAAACAATTTTTTTTAAGTTTATTTATTTTTGACAGAGACAGAATGTGAGCATGAGCCGGGGAGGGGCAGAGAGAGAGGGAGACACAGAATCCGAAACAGGCTTCAGGCTCTGAGCTGTCAGCACAGAACCCGACACGGGGATTAAACTCACAAACCGTGAGATAATGACCTGAGCTGAAGTCAGACGCTTAACCAACTGAGCCACCCAGGTGCTGCTTATATGTATAGATGGTGATTATTCTCTTTACACTTAAAATAGGAGTAAAGCTCTCTTTGTCTTTATCCCTGAAGTCCATTGGCTTTCTTTTTTTTTAATGTTTATTTTATTATTTTTGAGAGAGAGACAGAGTGTGAGAGACAGAGAGCGAGGGAGACACAGAATCTGAAGCAGGCTCCAGGCTGAGCTGTCAGCACAGAGCCTCATGCAGGGCTTGAACTCGGGAACAGCGAGATCCTAACTTGAGCCGAAGTCCGACGCTTAACCGACTGAGTCACCCAGGAGCCCCCCTATCCCCCGTTTTTTCTTATTATGTTGAGTCGTTTATTCAGAATGCACAACAGTGTAAAGTCACTGTGTCCATTATCCAGCCTCTGTCTGTGTGCAATTCCATTAATCTGGTTGAAGATCACAGGCTGTAAACGTGCAGGGAAATTAAAGTGAAGTAACTGGCTTACGGGTGTGCCTCCTGCCGTAAGTTGCCGCGGGTCAGGGTGCCGGAGTTCAACAAGGGTCTTGCTGTCTCGGCATGTGTGGTTTTGTATTGGGACCCCCAGTTTTGTTTTGTTCTTGCCCTCCTGATGAGGTACAGCGCCGTCAGACCTGGCGTGTTTAGGCAGGAGGGCTTGAGATGGGGTGAGCAGGGAAGGCTGATTTCAACCGTGTGGCACCTGCCGAAACAAACTTTTCCTTGGCGGTTTGTGAAAGGCATCCTATTTTCACTTGGATCCGCGAAAACTTCTCATTTTAATTTAAGTTACCCCCATTCTTTCCAAAACAGATCCAGCAGTGGGAGCAGAATCTGGAAAAGTTGCACATGGACCTGTTCAGGACGCGCTGCTACCTGGCCAGCCTCCAAGGCGGGGAGCTGCCCAACCCCAAGAGCCTCCTTGCTGCCGCCAGCCGCCCCTCCAAGCTGGCCCTTGGCAGGTTGGGCATCTTGTCCGTTTCTTCTTTCCATGCTCTGGTAAGCTCCCGGGAAAGGCTGTTTCAGTGGCTTTCGGGGAGAGTTGTGGATGCTCACCTTTTCCCAGCTGGTTGCAGTTCAGCTGTCCTATGACTTGACCCAGTAACTGACCAGGGGCCACCCGGGGCCGGACACTGAGGGCCTGGAGGGCGGGAGGCATCCTGCTATCAAGAGCCCTGGCTTCTCCGCTGTTTCTTCGAGGAAGCCAGCCACTCGTAGATCGTGATTAAATATTCGCATCTGCATCTGCCTTTCTGTCTGGTAGGCTTCGTACCGTCAGGAAGGTAGAAAACCCTGAAGAACAGCAACAGGGGTGTGAAGAATTCAAGGACTAAGTGAAGCGTGTTTTGTTTGCGCTTTGCGGAGCCTCTCTGGGTTTTCTGAAATGGCCTCTGGGCGGCTGGCTTCTGTAGCGAGTACTGGCTCCCGCCTGGGGGTCTGCAGATCATTTTGCCCACCTGCTGCCCACCCTGGAGAGATCTGAAAGCGGTAACTAGGTTCGTGTTGTCCAGATAAGAGGCATCTGAAGGGCACATGCGTTTCTGGTATGTGAGGCATGCGGTAGCTTTCGGTGCTGGTCAGGACACAGGCTAAGCGAGCAAGGTTTATTCCTGTTCAGGCAACGGTGAGTCCTGTCCCCCAAATAATGACATTATAAGATTTTTTAAACTGTGTTTTCAATTAGGTATGTTCTCGAGATGACTCTGCTCTCCGGAAGAGAACACTCTCCCTGACCCAGCGAGCAAGAAACAAGAAGGGCATATTTTCTTCGTTAAAAGGACTGGACACCCTGGCAAGAAAAGGGAAGGAGAAAAGACCTTCCGTAACTCAGGCGAGTTCCTCGGTACGGGAGGGACAGCAGACTTAGTGGAAAATCCTTGATAGTCAGCACATCATAAATGTTCACCATCCATTAAGAATGAGATAAAAGTTGACTCAAAGGAATGCAGCTGTTAGCACGGGCTTTTTCCAAATGACAGCACGCAAGTGGCTCGACCTCTTTTTGGCGCTTCTGTAAAGGTATTCTCGCCTTGCTCATACCTGCAGGGCCAGGAACACAAAAATAACACTAATCAGAAAATAATTCACACTCTTCATTGCCTTTAGAATTTTTCCCCCCTGCATAAGAGTTTCCATTAAAACAAACACGTGAAATTAATAATAGACTAACGGCAACCAAATTCTATCGATTGTGCCACTTTTCTCACTTCGTCTTTATGATACAAAGTAGGCATTTTGTCATCCCATTTTATAGATGAGTAGCCAGAGACCTGCAGAGGTGAAGTCACTTCCTCACGCTTATTCGCACAGCGCCCGCAGGCCAGGGCTGGCCTTGACCTACCTGGATCCAGAGGTCTGCAGCATTGGGCTATTGCAGCCTGCTTATTGACCAAGCAGGGCACCTGTTCCAATATTTTAAAAATAATCTGAGCCCCTCTTGCTGAAATGGGGCCCGTGTACAGTGAAGGTTTTTAGAACATTTTGAATATTCCTGTCTGAAACATTTCCTAATGACGTTAATATGGTATAAGATGATGGATTTTATATTGCAGGTTGATGTGTTTTTAGGATTATTATTTTTTCCAAGACTGTTGAAAAGAGGAGTCGTCCTGTGATATTCTGATCATTTCAGTGAGAAGGAACAATGTGATTAAGGCTGACGAAGTTTTGTTTTTACTTTTAGCATGTTGTTATTCTGAATAGGCTTCCGGTAACATCTCTATAATGTTCTATGGATATTTGATTGTGTATCCTAGTTTTGCGAATTGCATAAATAACCCATAGAAGCCACTCCTTTGACCTGTTCACAGCCCTGAAACAATAAAGGAGGAGGGGGTTGGGGGTGGTTAGGTTGACCTAAGGGGGCGGAGACACATGAACCTTCTGTCACATGGCCTCTGTTTTACATACTCCCATACAATCTTTATATACTCCTGTATGATGGAAAGAGTGTCACATTAAAGTTTGTGGTTCCACTTGTTCTTTAATTGCAAAGTTCTCTTGTGTTGGTTATCAAGGGAAAAATATTTCTTTGTTATCGATGGTAGTTCAACAGTAGACCATTGGTTAATGATGGGCTTAATTTTTGAATTGAACTTCTGTGAAGTTTAAATAATGTTATTTGAGTCAAATTTTGGCTTTAGTCAAGACAGTCAATTCTGGTTTTTTTTTTTTTAACGTTTATTCATTTTTAAGAGAGAGAGAGAGAGACAGTGTGAGTAGGAGAGGGGCAGAGAGAGAAGGAGACACAGAGCCAAGGGTCCTTAGCTCTGAGCTGTCAGCACAGAGCCTGACATGGGGCTCGAACCCATGAACTGTGAGATCATGACCTGAGCTGAAGTCGGACGCTCAACCGACTGAGCCACCCAGGCTCCCCAAGACAGTCCATTCTATGTAATGATGATAAATAGCTTGATAACTTGCTTATTTTTCTTAAATGTTGACATGTAACTAACTATATATGAGCATAATATGGTCTTTACTCCATCATACGCAGTAAATGTTCTTAATGTAAGATTTCTTGAGAAAAAAGCATTTAAACATGTTTTATTTATTTACTTATTTACTTTTTAAAATTTATTTTAATATTTAAATTTTAGTTAACATACATTGCAGTCAGTACTGGTTTCAGGAGTACAATTCAGTGATTCCTCACTTACATACAACATCCAGTGCTCGTCACAAGTGCCCTTCTTAGGGCACCCACTTCGCCCATCTCCTGAATATGTTTATTTCAAAAAGATACGAAATTATGATGTTTTTATTTATATAACTGAATGAAATAGATGTGCTGTAGGTATCCATTTAAATGGCCAGTCCTTTAATGTTTATTATTTTACTACGAAATCTAGAAGACAAAAATTAGAAAATAAATTGTTCCTTGTTCCTCTATCGAAATACAACCCCTTTTATTTATCTCTTTTAATTTTTTTGATTTGAGAGAGAGAGAGAGAGAGAGAGAGAGAGAGAGAATCTCAAACAGGTTCCATGCTCAGCACAGAGCCCTATGTGGGGCTTTATCTCATGATCCTGGGATCGTGACCTGAGCTGAAATCAAGAGTTGGATAGGTGTTCAACCAACTGAGCCACCCACCTCCAAACACAACCACTTTTAATATTTAGCTGTATTCCTTCACAGTTTTTGTTCTGTGCACATTCGGAACATAGTTACAAGCTTGATCATGGTGGTTTTGTGATCTCAGCTTTGAGCTCTGTTTCACATCTTCAGAAATGTGTACTGCTTGGTTAAAAACAACATCAAGAAGATTCAGGATTACTTGAATAATATATGACATTATAGAAAAGTGAAATATTTAACCGTATGGGAAGTAAAAAAAAAAAAAAAAAAAAAAGACAGCGTTAAAGTTAAAACTTTAAATGTAGCACAGTTAACACTTAGTATAAATTCTGATGTGAAGATCCTGTAAATATTATGGAACTTAAAATTTTAAATACTGAAAAGGGGTAGCTGCCAAATGAACATTGCAACGCCATTTCATTTGTACCCACCCCCCCCCCCCCCCCGGCCTTTTCCTGTCCATCAGATATTTGAACCAAGTAGCAGTTAAGGATTTTCTGGAATTCTGCCATCTCAAAACTCTGTAACTCCCGTGAGGGAAATGTGCCTGTAGGGGGCAGCCATCTTGTTTTACATTGATTATGCAAATGCTAAGGTTAGCGGGCAGTGCTAGTCCAGAATCTTTATGTGAATCTGTTGAAAATAAATTTAGTATTCAGATGGTCTCTAGTGGGTAAATAAGAAATATTCTCAGAGTGCCAAGTAATTTTGAAGATCTCTAAATTCATGGAGAACCTCTCTTGAAAATGGCATGGCTAGACTAAAATCAAAATAGCGACTTTCACTTATGCATCCTGATTGCTCAGCGGTACTTAGCTTGTTTGAGAGTGTAGTGAATCCAAAATCGCATTTGCCCCTCAGGGTTGTCGGAGATCTCCACAGACAGTACCTCCATGCTGTGGCTCACCAGGTGCCCTCAGTGGAGAGCAAAGGGCCATTTCTAGTCTCCAGAATGGCTCGACTGAACGGTTGCTCAGAACCGTTTCGGAATGGAATCGTGGACTAGGGTAAAGGTTGTCTGGATGAGTGTATGCTTTTTCTTTGTTTTTTTTGTTTTGTTTTGTTTTGTTTTTGTTTTTGTTTTCAAATTCATACCTTCCCCTTAAAGCGGTGTTTTGTGTTACGGAACGACCGCTCTGTCCTCTTCACCAGATCACTTCATCTTGGGCTTTTATGTCCAGTGAACCTCTAAACTATTTGTTGAGGCTGCAACCTGATTTTAACAGGCTTGGACAATTTTAATGCGCTTTTGCAGAAGTAGGAAGTGTTATTTCAATCACTTAATTGGGATCATTCAGTCAATTGACAGTTCGACTAGACAAAACCGAGAAATGGTTGAGTGTTACACTGTTGATGGGTCCTGAGGGGAGGGGTAAGAGAGGTGCTTTCTGCTGATTCTCAATTATACAACACAGACAACTCCCTCTTCTGCCTTCGTGTGAGTTCGGTTCCCACTGTGGGCCCCAGGGCTGTTGAGTATGCTGTTGTTATTGTTGACCCTGCTCCCAGTGGGCTGCTCTGCGTGAGGTGTCCTCAAATGGGACAGAAAACGTCCGCCCAAAACCCCATTCCCCTTGACCTCCCATTCTCAGAGGTCAGGGGCTGCAAGAGGGGGTGGTGTGAGAGGGAATGGCTGGTGCCAGGGGCCGTGTCGCTGCGTTGTTTCTCTCTGTTCCCAGTGCTCTCCTTTTGCTAGATCTGACCAGTCGTGGGGCCACAAGGATGCCAAATCCAAATCTTCCTTTTTATAAATCGCGTCATCAAAATGTCAGACTTCTGTAAACAAGTATCAGTAAACAACTTCCATTCCCTGCCCCTTTACTTCTATACCCATGTACAGCCTATTTCAAAATCCAGAAGGAGTCACCATCCTCCTTTTTTTCACTTGATTAAAAAAAATTGTATCGCCATTACAGGTTTCTCCACTGATTGAAAGTAGAGGATTCCTGTGAAACCTTTTGTAAGCGGAAGTGTCCTAAAGCAAAGAGGCAGACACGATTAATTTATATGGAAAAAATTTTGAGCATTCCCAGACCTCAAAAATAACCTCTTAGGCTTTTCAGATACCTTTGGGCACATCTTGCTAAAGGATGCGCAAAATAAACGGAGGTGAGCTCAGAGCTCAGATGCTCCCAGACACGAGACCGTTCAGTGCTCAGGTGCTGAGTGTAGCTCCCAGGGAAGGAGGCTGGTGGTGCCGCTCTTGCTTGTGGGGTGTGCGTCCTGTCTCTATAATGGCTTCTTGCAAAACAGACACTGAACACATTTTTGCTTTTCACCTGATTTCATCAAAGTGAAAATCTATAGATTTCTTTCAGTTAGCCGTAACAGGTACACATGTAGGTCTTGCATGAAAGCAAAGTAGCACATTGTGAACTGTGGAAAAGCGGGAGACACCTGTGTTTCCTTGTTTCTTACTACCTTTAACCCTTAGTGATACGACCCAGCCGTGTCTCCTGGGGAGGCTAGTAATAGGGACCCTTGTTCTGTATAGTTTATATTTAATGGTTATATAGATATTCTTTGTCTGTAGCACCCTGCTAAGGATATAGTATCGCTTAATGAATTTTCCTTTCCTCTATTAGAGAATTTTTTATTTTTATTATTAGAGAGTGCGAGTTGAGGAAAGAGGCAGAGGGGGAGACAGAGAGAGAGAGAGAGAGAGAGAGAGAGAGAGAATATGAATCCACAGCAGGCTCTATGCACAGTGCGGAGCCTAGTGAGGGGTTCATTCCCAAAACCCCGGGATCATGACCTGAGCCAAAGTCAATATTTGGATGCTCAACCGACTCAGCTACCCAGGTGCACCTGCCTTTTGTCTGTATTAGCTGTAGTCCTTTAATAATAGTTGAGAAGTGTTTGATCTGCAATACAAAAACCATAATATTAAGGTTGTATCTCTTCCCTCATTAAATAACAATTTAAAGTTCTTTAGAAGTTAAGAAATTATATCACCAAAGCATTTTTTATTAACGGAACTTATGTCAGACTTTGAAAATAAATTTTGCTGGGGAGCCTGGGGGAGGGGTTGGTTCTTAAACGTCCGGTTGGCTCAGGTCATGATCTCACGGTTCATGGGTTTGGACCCTGTATGGGGCTCTGTGCTGACAGCTCAGAGCCTGGAGCCTGCTTCGGATTCTGTCTCTCTCTCTCTCTTTGTCTGCCCCTCCCCCACTCATGCTCTGTCTCTGTCTTTCAAAAATAAATAAACATTAAAAAAAAAAAAAGAAATTTTGCTAAAAAAGCTATTGATGGTCAGAATTAAGCTTAGTGCTTATTTAAATTGGGCTCAAATTACCAAATGATCTTCTTGCGATTTAATTGCTAGGTCCCACCAGTGAGTGCTATCCTGGATGAGAGGCAAATATTCAATCTGTTTTTTAAAGCATATGAGCTTAAACATTTATTCCTATTTTCACTAAAATTTGCCTCTGGCATAGGGACACTGAAAAAATTCTTTTGACTTCTACGGCTACTTTAATGGTGTATTTATCATTTCTGTGCGACAGTACTCAGATAACTAGGTTTAAATTGAGTTGCCGGTGGAATTAGAGATATTTGTATTTTGTGTCTCTGGGACTTAAAATTCTGCCTATAGCTAGTTGAATAATATTTCACTAGTTTTCCTCTGCTAATCATTCTCGGAGAGTATTTACAAGTTGCACATCTATTTGCATATAGTCAGTGTATCATGTCCGTTAACGGCACAGAAAGGCAGCTTCTCCTGAGCCTTGGTAGGGAGGGGTCACAGGCATTTTTAAATATTCCTGTCTAATTGGTGCATCCTGTAACAGTCCCAACACTGAGTCATCCTGATTCAAAATCTGTTAAGTTTGGAGTAAAGCCAGTCTTATTTGAGCATTTTTGAAAGGACATTTTGGCGAGCCCAAAATGAAAGCTTTTCATAGAGTACTTTCTGATGAGCAATAATGAGTCTCAAGCAGTGTTCGAAAGGAGGTGTTTGTTATGGAGATAGTGACAACAAATCCCCTACTGGGGCTCTGGCCCACAGCTACCCCAGCAGCTTCACGGCAGAAATAGTGGAGCCCAGAGGCCTTGGCTGTCTGTCTTGGAAAATTGGCTTGGGGCGTCCCAACTTTCTGTGGCTGCGAGTGAATGAAGTATTGTCACATGAGTCATTAGCTCCAACGTTAGTAATGTTGGTTTCTTAAATGGAAAATGTGAATGAAACCCACTTACTCCTGAACATAACCTAGTAGTCTGTTGAAATAGAGTTAGGAGTGTGGAACCCTCCACAACCTACATACATGTACAGATAGATAGGTCTTTGTTTGCCTTTCAGATCAACTGATGTTTGGGCATCGGCCCAAGAAGGAGATAAACACTTTTCTCCTCCATGACATTTTACTGTTATTAAGAAAACCAAGAGCATGTAACTCCTTTTGTGTTTTCTCCTCATCTCACTTGCTAATAGACTTTCCTTTTATCAGCAACTGTGGTAGAGGGCCCATTTGTGACAGCCAGATTGTGATTTTGCTACTCACTTCCCTTCAGTGATCCAAGTAGTAATTACAAGCCATTTGATCCAAAAGCATCTGCTGTGAGAACATGCGGAGTTTCAATTTTCTCTCCTTGAGGCACACTGAGCATAAGTAATTTGACATGTGCTTTCAGGACCATTAATGGAATAGTAATAATAAACGCTTCTGTAGAAGTCGCCTCCAAGGAAGGCAGACCTTAGCTAGTGGGTCTGTAGTGGCCATGCCTGTGGTTCAGTGATGATGATCCCATCATCTCGTGGATGGCCAGAGCTGACCACACGGTGGTCTGGGCCCCAGTAGCTCCCCAGGGTTTTGAAACAAAGCATGGTTCTCAGGCAGTTCTTGACAGCGGCCATTGTCGAATTTTGGTGGTTAAGGCTACTAGGATGTGATTCTGCAGTCCCGACTGAATTTCAGAACAGTGCCCTTGCATTGTACCAGCCCTTTACAGTTTATGTGCCTTCAAACGCCATTCCTCACGCCAATCTCCTGACCTCCCCATGAAGCTGGAAGGTTTTAGCCCCCCTTTAAATGTGAAGAAACGGAAGCCCAGAGACATTAGACAAGCAGCCTACCCCAATGCTGGGATTTGACCAGATTGATTGTCTGTTATAATTTTGCTATGTTCATCTTCTCCAGGAATGGGAAACCTTGAGCGGGCTAATTGGGAACTAGTTTTTAGTGGGGAGGATTGTGGGGAGAGCTGGGGGAGGAGGCAGGTTGGGGGTGCACAGCCTTGGTGGAGAAGCCGACCATGGGCTTCTGGATGAGTGGTTCAAAGATGCACAGTGCCTCTGCAAAGGATAGTCTGGCAACAGAGCTTTCCAGATGGCTTAGTTTGTTTGCTTGCTTTCAAGATTCTCTGTTCGTCTTAGGAAAAAGAATACGGGAGAATATTTTATCTGGCTTATTGAAAGTAAAGCCATGTATATATATTCTCGGCATGGATGGACAGCACGGACCCTTGAGGGAATCAGTTTAGTTTTCACTCCAAGTGGGCAAAGCTCACGACAACGTAGGAGGTCTGTAAACACCTAGCCTTTTCTTTTTTTCTCATTCTAATTCACTAATCAGCTCCATATTCCTGATATTTCTTTGGAATAACCAGATTTTTACCTTTCTTTAACTGCATGTTTGAGGCTGTGTGTTATGCACAGGACAAAATTGCATTTGAATTTTCATTGCAGGATCTCCTGAGAGGCTAGGAATCTTCCAGAGCCTTGGCTTCGATAGGCATCATCTCTTCCATCATTTACTCAATCTTAGGTCAGTGGTGAGACTTGGGAAAGGATTCCATGGAGCAGCTGTAGGCACAAAGCCTTGTTTAATTGAATAGAATATGAATAGTCTGTCCTTCCTTCCACTTTGGCCTTTACCTGCAGCCTTTCTCTGGTCCAGGACTTCTTACCCTTCAATAATGTCCTATTTCTTTTCTTGAAACTTAGGGAAGATTGAGTGTATAAATCTTGACACTGTATAAATAGGGCAGCTTTCACCTTTCAAGCCTATGTATGACTGTGAATTTCTAGTTGCATCCAATTCAGTACCCATGTGCTGGATATGTGGTGGATGCAGAATGCACTGTGTCAAGGGTCAAGGGAGACTCAGAGTTGGAAAGACAGCCTCTGCTCTCTGCTTGGGGATGTGAGAGTGGCCTGAAAACGACTGTCCAGTTAGCTGGGCGTAGCTGCCTGCTACAACAGGGATATAAAGACCGTAGACTCATTTTTAAAAATTAATTAATGAATTAGTTCATTTTAACATTTATTTATTTTTGAGAGACAGAGAATACAAGAAGAGGAGGGGCTGAGAGAGAGGTAAGCACAGGCTCCAGGCTCTGAGCTGCCAGCACAGACCTCGACGTGGAGCTCGAACCCATGAACTGTGAGATCATGACCTGGACCAAAGTCAGATGCTTAACTGACTGAGCCACCGAGGTGCCCCTATTCATTTAGTTTTAAAGTTTACTTATTTATTTTGAGAGAGTGGGGGGGGGGGCGGAGAGAGAGAGAGAGAATGAATCTCAGGCAGGCTCTACACTGTCATCAGAGAGCCCAGGGTGGGGCTTGAACTCGTGAACCATGAGATCATGACCTGAACCAAATCAAGAGTTGGGCATTTAACCAACCGAGCCATCCAGGAGCCCTGACAGTGGACTCCTTTAATTGAGTAGAATTAGGGGTGCGAGGGAAGGGAGGAGGAGAGACTTCATTAGTGGCGGAGGGGGTAGCAGTTGAAACAAGGCTGAGGGATGTATGGGGTTCAGCCCTGAAGCTATGGGAAGATAAAGCAGGCAAAGGAAATGAAAATGAATAAGGTTCTGGAGGCAAGAGGGTGCTGGGAGTGTTAGGTGAGCCACTTTGTCCAGTTAGAACGGTAGTGTGTGGGGGTGGAATAACAGAAAAGAATCCAGAAAAGTTGTGTGTCCATTTCGTGGGGAGGTAACTGCCAGGTTGATATTTCTGTAGTGCAGTGGTCGTGAGCACAGACTGCAGCCAGGTTTCTAGGTTTCAGACCCCCATAGTACCACCATCCCAGCTCACCATGTGAGCTTGGGCTTGGGCAAGTGTCTAGACTTTGCTGAACCTCGTTTTCCTCAGCTGTTCCACAGAGGGTCAGGACAATGCATAGAAGGGTGTTAGTAGTGAGCGAACTGATAGCATGTGAAAAGCTGATTCCATCCAGGGGCGCCTGGCTGGCTCATTCAGTAGAGCATCACACGACCCTCGACCTCAGAGGCATGAGTTCAAGCCTCATGTTGTGTGTGGAGCCTACTTAAAAAAACCAAAAAGCTTATTCCATCTGGCCCCGTGTAAGGCAGGTGCTCTGTGATGGACAGTGAAGGATGGGGACAGGAGGGCAGGAAAGTTGTGAGTTTGCATTTCTCATGTGCCGCCCCCCCCCCCCCCCCCCACCTGTCGCTCTTCAGTTACATTTTTCCTGTTCTGCTCTAAAAGTGCAGGATTAAATTGCTTTGCAGGAGTACTGGACTTCCTCCTGGCCTGGCTTCTTGTGTGGTTTCTTACTCCGCAGTGACCTCTGCTGGGCTTTTACTTTGCTTCCGAGCAAGCATGGTTTGAGAGGTGAGGTCTGTACCTTTAAGGCAGTACCTGCTCATTGCTGATGCACCTGGCTGAAATCACTCCCCAGAGACAAAGTATCCGGAGGTTGAATCAGAGAAGGACAAGCCATCTGTATGAGATAGGATCCTTCAGGGGAAAGCGGGTCCGTGCTGGTTTCCTGCTCCTTGGCTGCAGGCATCTATCTGTTCCTCTCTTTTGGTTTGGCACGTGAGGTGGATACTCATTCTGGGCTATGATCATCTTCCCGGAAAATGACAGATCCATGACAGATCTAGAAACATCACTGTAAAGAAGAATACCACATTTTCCAAAGGCAACACAGACAACTTGATTCTTCCTTTGCTTTTCTTAAACCTGTTCTTTTGAAATCTTTAACGTACCTATTCTACTTTTTTAATCCTGCGTTGGAGGAATTTTTGCTCTGAGGGTTTTTTTTTTTGTTTTGTTTTAATGCATGACATTCAAAGTAAAGTCATCCATTGATGATAACTTTATGATAGGTAGGATATAATAATGTGATCGTATTGAATCTATATGTAACATTTTCTAGTGCATCAGGTACGTTCACATCTATATTTTTTTGCTTGCAAAATCTGTATTAATGAACTTAAGTAATTATATTATTAATATCCCCTTTTACAGAATAGGAGACAAGGCTCAGTACGTGAACGTCCTGTCCTACTATTAAACGGTAGAGTGTGTAACTTGAACATCAGGTTTTGTTATTTCTAATCCCCAAGTCTTTTCTACCAGGCTAGTGTAAGAACCTAACCAGAGGACAACATTTCCGAGTTGCTTAATAAATGTTAACCGTTTTTGTTTATAAATCATGTTAGCATGAGGTTATCAAATTACCATGATAATGGGGCCTAGGGAAGTAAATATCTTGGGGAAAAGCTTCCTTTTAAAGGTGGTATGTTTGGAGATGATGATTTTTAAGTGTCTAGATGTGAAATAACTGAAAGAAAGAAAAAAAAAATGTCTCCAGGATTAGAGACTGATTTGAAAACAGCAAGTAGAAACAAGAGAGAAGAGAAACATGCTTGGATTAAGTGCAGTTCAGGTTAAATTGTGGGCAGGCATCAGTGGCCATCAACGAGAGCGTGTTGAAATTCACTGGGGTCAGGAATGCAGATTTCACAGGGCCCTTGTCAACAGGCAGTTCCAGACCCGCGAGCGTGGATGCCAAGCACGCTTGTAGCCACAGTGTCGTGTTCTAACTTGGGCTGAGTGGCAGATGGCACGTGGCTAGGACACCGGATGAGGAATCCATTGTCTTCCAGTCAGCCTTCCTGGGCTTCAGTTTCTGTGGGTCCAGTGATTGAAGAGACACCGGGCTTGTCTGTCCCAGAGGTTTAGGAGAGGCCAGACATGTAAGAACTGCGGCAGGGCTTTCTATAAAATACACCATGAATCCGGGGGACATTTTTTTAGTAGTGTCTGTCCTTTGTTTACCACATCTGCCTATATTTCCTTGTGGTGTCTGAAAACAGGTTGATGAACTGCTGCATATATACGGTTCAACAGCTGATGGTGTTCCCCGAGACAACACATGGGAAGTCCAGACTTATGTTCATTTTCAGGATAATCAAGGAGTTACTGTAACGATCAAGCCAGAACATAGAGTAGAAGATATTTTGACTTTGGCGTGCAAGGTAATGGGTTTGGCTGCAGAACTGCGTCTCTGTAGAAATAATTGTTAATGTTGCCCTCCTATGCCGAAAGATTAACATCTGTTAGTCAACATGCTTATTAATAGTCCTGTTTATTAACTTAATTTGCATTCTCCTCTTCCGTCTTTTAGCAGAATGAGTTGTTAGGTTATGGCCCCTTGCCTTCGTGAAGAGAACCTGAGCTGTTTTACTGAAATTTATATATGCCTTTAGAATTAAATGGAGACGTATTAGAATAATTTTTAACATCTAGAATAATTTTGAAGACTGTTGTTATTGAAATTCCTTAGAGACGCTGCTCTGGAAGAAAGTGACATAAACTTGGAAGTAGTTTGATTTAATCCTAAACAGTTTTACCGAGTTTCTCCAGACTGAACAAGTAACTTGATACGCCATTCACAGTTGCGGCCTGGAGATTGTCATGAGATGATGTTTCACTCATTATTCAAACTGGGTTTTCCTTCCGAAAAGAACATTTATGCCAAGTCTTAAAAAACCTTCTGAGATAAGACTCCACGTCAGAGCAGATGTTTTTAATCCACCAGGTGGCGTAGCAGAGCTGAGCTATTTTTAAGTTTTCAGAGAAAATGCCATCAAATACATGGTAAGAAAAAACATGTAGACTTTGGTAACTCTTTTCCAGGTACACAATAGGTGTGGATGATCTTTAATTTATTTATCTTTTAATTTTCTTGCTTTGACTTCAGCCTTAGGATACCATTTATATATGTAGCTTGCATTCTTATGAAAATTAACTTCCTTTCGCTCTGTCACGTAAGGTTTTTATTCAGACAGCCCACAATATTGCTTTATACCCACAACGTCAGTTATGAGGTTCATAAGTCTTCTAAATGCTAGAGGATGCCAGAAGCAGTAGTGGGTCAATTAGATCCAGTTACATAGGCCTGGGATCAATTCCTGAACGAACAAATGAGTGCGTGCAAATACCCTTTCCTTTTGAAAAAATTTTGGAGTACGCAAGCCTAATTCTGTGATTGTTCACATTTCGCAAATTAGTAATGAGAAACAACTTCAAGCTAGGTGAAACCAATGTATAAAAGGATAGTATTTGCTGAGATGGTAAGATCTATCAGGTGTATACTACCATAACTTCTTAAAAGTACATCTCCTGCCTTTAGTGACAAGCAGTGTCATTTAGGGAAAACCTCTTTATTAAAAAAAAAAAAATTTACTGTTTATTTTTGAGAGAGAAAGAGACAGAGTGTGAGTGGGGGAGGGCAGAGAGAGAGGAAGACACAGAATCCGAACCAGGTCCAGGCTCTGAGCTGTCAGCATAGATCCCGACAAGGGGTTCGAAGCCATGAACCGTGAGATCATACCTGAGCCAAAGTCAGACCCTTAACTGACTGAGCCACCCAGGCAGGCGCCCCTTTAGAGAAAACATTCTTAAAAATAATGATCTGTGCCTTCTTTCTTTTTTTGCACATTTAAGTTTGAACTCTTGTATATGGGTTTAAACTCCACAAGCCACATACGGTATCTCCCTCAGGAATTTCCACTTTGATTTTGAGTGAACCATGATGAGTTTAGAAAGAACATGCAAAATCTGAGTAGCTGTCATTTTCTCCACAGATGCGGCAGCTGGAACCCAGCCACTATGGCCTGCAGCTTCGAAGATTAGTAGACGAAAACGTCGAGGACTGCGTCCCTGCGCCATACGAATGTATGCAAGAGCAGGCAAGTGGTGTGCATTTAGAAAGGCTTTAGAAAGGGAACTTTGAGCCCCATCCATGGCCTCTTGATTTTAGAAGTATGTGGTTGGGGGGCAGGGGGGGCGGCGGGGGTGGGTCTTCGTTTGCAAATCATCGAAGTAAGTTTCCAAGACACCGTGACATTAAATTTTCTGATTTTGTTGTTTTCCTTTTCTAGGTTTATGATGAAATAGAAATCTTTCCCCTAAGCGTTTATGACGTGCAGCTCACGAAGACCGGCAGTGTGTCTGACTTCGGTGAGCCTAGGACCCCCTGTCAGGGAACCCCTGTCCATCCTCGCTTAGTTTGCCCCGGGATCTTGAACCTCATTTTTTAAAATTTATGTTTACGTTTTAGTGGAAACTATGACCGTGGTTTCTGAACTTCCTTTCTCTCCTTTCATCTCTGTTTATTTATATTGGGCTAAAAAGAGAGGCATTGACACTGGGGGAAAATGCCAAAGTAATTAAAAGGAATGATGAGTTTGAAGTGATGGTGATTAAGAGTAACAACGAATCTCCTGCATGCGAGGTGCTGTTCTAGGCTGGGAAACTTCTGATTTACCCCCCGTGTCTTTGGTCTCAACTTTTTACCTGCCTGGAATGCTGCCCCTCACAGTTCCCCTGCCCCATTTCCTTTTTTCTGTGTAAATCCACCATGCCTTCCAAGAGCTAACTGGAGGTCTTAACTTTTTTTTTTTTTTTTTAATGTTTGAGAGAGAGAGAGAGAGAGAGAGAGAGAGAAGAGAGTGGGGGAGGGGCGGAGAGAGAGAGAGAGTCCCAAGCAGGCTCTGTACTGACAGCATAGCACAGAACCTGATGTGGGGCTCGAACCCAAAAACCATGAGATCATGACATGAGCCGAAATCAAAGTCGGACGCTTAACCAACTGAGCCACCCAGACACCCCATGAAGCTCTAACTTTCGTAAAGGAGGCTTATCTAATTGCCTTACCTTCAGTTTAAAAATTAATAGTCAGTGTTACCCAAGTCACTTTGTAATATTTGATCCTTGCATTTCCATATGTATGTATTTAAACTTGGCTTTGAGCTCCTCATGGACTGTGCTCTTGTCTAAATGTTCATTTCAATATTTTGTTCTGTCTTTTACCATGGGCACTCAATAATTAGATGTGATCAGTACACATCTCCATAAAAGACTATTTCTTGTTGGATACGTTGATGTAATTTTTCCCCTTGAAATGAATCCACCTGATCAAATTCCAGTCATTGTAATATGTTAATGTTTTCTTGTAATTTGTTCTTTGTTGTTTTTTTTTCTTTTAATATAATGGACATGCTCTTTGTTTCTTAATTTATATAGTCTGTTTGACCAATGCTGTATTGGTTTTCCCTCTGAAGCCTTCTTAGCATTTTGTCTGTGTTCTTTTGGCCTCCACTCTACTTTCCGTGGTGGGTATTTGTGAATCTTCTTTGTGTTTTGAATAACAGAAGATACTTACAAAGATACCCTTTCGTGACCACCATCTGCAAGGCTCTGCCTGAGGCACAGAGGAAACAGGGAAACGTCATTCTTTTTGTTGGCAAAGAACTCACCTTATTCTGGGACCTAGTCAGGGAAACGAGTGCTCCTAACTGTGGAATCCCAGAGAAGGGCACTCTCCAAGTGCATTCTGAGGAGGAGCTGTCTCACCTGGGTTTTTGCATGTGGTCACATTTAGGGCAAGTATGGTATCCATCCAAGTGGTTTTTTACCTACTTAAAATGCCTATAGAGTTGTTTCTTAACCAACATTTTGTATTTGAATTTTCTTTATTTCAGTAAGAATATTCTCTGGTTTCAACTTCTAGAAAATTTTTTTGAAAATGTGGTGAAATACACATAACAGAGTTTACCACTGTAACCATTAAGCACGGTTAAAAATGACCGTTCAGTGACATTAAATACATTCACGTTGTTGTGCAGCCATTAACATCGTCCATGTTCAGGGCTATTTTCATCTTGCAAAACTGGAACTCTGTACTTATTAAACAATCACTCCCCATTCCTCCTCCCCCGGCCCCTGCCACCCACCATTCTGCTTTCTGTCTGTATGAATTTGCCCTGAGTACATTATATTAAGTGGAAACCTACAGTATTTGTTCTTTTGTGACCAGCTTATTTCACAGAGCATAATGTCCTCCAGGTGTGGCCCTGTTACAGCATGCATTGGAATCTCTTTCCTTCTTATGAGTGAATAATTCCTCTGTATGTCTACACTGCGTTTTGTTTTCCATTCATCTGGTGGGAGATGGTTGGCTTGTTTTCACCTTTCGGCTATTGCGGATAATGCTGCTCTACACATGGGTAGATTGTCTCCGCTTTTGAATAGGGTTGTGCGCTCATATTAAACCTTTAGATCTGACACGTTCCCCTTTTCCTGCCCCTGCTAGATAATCTGTGTTTTCAAATTACGTGTGATTTGACTTTCTTGACACTGTGTACTTGTGAGAATAGATACCCGGGGGAATACTGCTGATTGAGTTGGAGAAATTAATTAGTGTGCTGAATTTAGACTTGTTTTTTTCTCTTCTTTTCACTCCTAGGGTTTGCAGTGACAGCGCAGGTGGACGAGCATCAGCATCTCAGCCGAATATTTATAAGTGACGTTCTCCCTGACGGCTTGGCATATGGAGAAGGTCCGCATGGCACGCGGTGTCTCTGTTCTCTCTTAATTCGAAACTATGGAATGCAGTCTGCCTAGGGAAATTTTCTTCTTACAGTTCTGTCAGAAAATGGTTTGTTCTAGAATTAAAAATAAAGTAAAGTTAATAGTTTAATTGAAAAAGCATATGCAGGGGCGCCTGGGTGGCGCAGTCGGTTAAGCGTCCGACTTCAGCCAGGTCACGATCTCGCGGTCCGTGAGTTCGAGCCCCGCGTCGGGCTCTGGGCTGATGGCTCAGAGCCTGGAGCCTGTTTCCGATTCTGTGTCTCCCTCTCTCTCTGCCCCTCCCCCGTTCATGCTCTGTCTCTCTCTGTCCCCAAAATAAATAAATGTTGAAAAAAAAATTAAAAAAAAAAAAGCATATGCATAGGGCACCTGGGTGACTTAGTCGGTTGAGCGTCCAACATCGACTCAGATCACGATCTCATGGTTTGTGAGTTCGAGCCCTGCATCAGGCTCGCTGCTGTCAGCGCAGAGCCCACTTCAGATCTTCTGTTCCCCCCTCTCTCTGCCCCTCCTCCGCTCACACTGTCACATTCAAAAGTGAATAAAACATTTTTTAAAATTAAAAAGAAAATGCATATGCATATGTATGTGCATAGAGTATTTGTGTGTGGGGGGTGTGTTTTGAAAGAGACTATGTACACATACAGAGACAACATATATATGTATACACACACACACACATGCACACAGACACATGCATGTGTACAGACAGTTGGAGAAAGAAAGTGGAAGAAAACAAGTGTTATTTCACAGGGCATTTAACATCAGGTAGAGGAACAAAGAGCTTTCCTGGCTGGCTCGTTCGGTAGAGCATGCAACTCTTCATCTTGGGGTTGTGAGTTCAAGCACCACATTCGGTGTAAAGCTTACTTAACCCCTGCCCCCAGAAAACCCAAAACTGTTCCTCCTCCTCCTTTTTTTTTTTTTTTTTAATGTTTGTTTATTTTTGAGAAGGGAGGCTGGAGGGGCAGAGAGAGGGGAGGAGAGAGAGAATCCCAAGCAGGTTCTGTGCTGTCATTGCAGAGCCCGATGCGGGGCTCGAACTCACAAATCACGAGATCGTGACCTGAGCCGAGGTGACGCTTAACTGAGCCACCCAGGCGCCCCCACAAAACCGTTCCTTCCAACCCCAGTCTTGAGTGGGCTGAAATCTGTTATCAGTGGCATCCACATGCTGTACTCTTCAGCACTTTGTTTGAAGACCTCAGCGGAACGGTCCCTACGGACACATGGCTTGAGCTCGTAGCCGTCCTCCTCCTTCATGTTAAAATATCTCTTCCAGTCATCTCTTTTTTTTCTCCCTCTGTTTCCTCTTGCTTGTTCTCAGGGTTGAGAAAGGGCAACGAAATCATGACCTTAAATGGGGAAGCTGTGTCTGATCTGGACCTTAAGCAGATGGAGACCCTGTTTTCTGAGAAGAGCGTGGGGCTCACTCTCATCGCCCGGCCGCCAGACACAAAAGGAAACTTGTGTTCTTCCCGGTCAGACAGTGACTTGTTCTCAAAGGACCAGAAGAGTCTGCTGCCCCCTCCAAACCAGTCCCAGCTTCTGGAGGAATTCCTGAATAACTTTAAAAAGAATACAACCAATGGTAAGGCTCTGTTCCTCTCCCTTCTTCATTGCTGCTATCAACAGTTGATATTTTGAAGCTGTAATTTTGCTTGCAAACTTAGGTTATTTACGCTGTTCGAAGAGTGTTTTGTCACTTGTTAGGGGGGCACAGATGCCAACCAAGTAGATTTAATAAAAATTCCATGCATTGTAGAAATTGGAACACTTTCACAAAAAAGAAAATAAATTTCTGCACAAAATAATATTCTTTAAAATCACAGAATCTTTGAAAATCACCCACGGTGTTTTGTATTGTAATTGCTCTGTGATTGCAGATAAACAAAAGCCAACATAAATGCCAAAGTTGATTTTCTATTCAGTTGACTCTAAGGCAAAAACATTCTGCAGCAATCTCTTGGGTTCTTAGAAGAGTTGATACGATTTAATTCTCTGTCTCTTTTGTTAAGTACTGTTTTCTCAGTAAACTGCAAACTTTTTTTTTTTAAAGGTTAAATTTTTTTTTAATGTTTACTTTTGAGAGAGAGAGAGCGAGCCTGAGCAGGGGAAGGGCAGAGAGAGAGGGAGACGCAGAATCTGAAGCACAGAATCCGAGCTGTCGGCACATAGCCTGATGCGGGGCTCGAACCCACGAACAGCGAGATCGTGACCTAAGTGGAAGTCAGACGCTTAACTGACTGAGCCACCCAGGTGCCCCTAAACTGCAAACTTTTTTTTTTTTTATTTAAAAAAATTTTTTTTTTCAACATTTATTCATTTTTGGGACAGAGAGAGACAGAGCATGAATGGGGGAGGGGCAGAGAGAGAGGGAGACACAGAATCGGAAACAGGCTCCAGGCTCTGAGCCATCAGCCCAGAGCCTGATGCGGGGCTCGAACCCACGAACAGCGAGATCGTGACCTAAGTGGAAGTCAGACGCTTAACTGACTAAGCCACCCAGGTGCCCCTAAACTGCAAACTTTTAATGTAGGCCATAAATTTTAAAATTTTGCCAACGCTTAAAAATGAAAAGCTGTATGCCAGCTTATTTTTCTAAAGGTAAAATTTCCATATGAGGAATTAATCTGAAGGTGTGGATTTCTGAGCTTATTATTCATGCGTACTTCATATGTTGCAGGCAAGTAAGTCAGAGGCTCTAGCTAATACTGAAAACCTGTAGTTTCCCTTTGTATTCCTGGGGGAAGCTGGTCAAGCCCCCACACAAGACTGAGCATAGGGTCTTTATTGTTATGTGCACACAAGGGAGTTTTTATTCTTAATTGCGGTGATAACAGATTTCCGACTGACATCTCTGCATGATTACCAGAAATGAATGAAAAACACAAAAAGAGGAGTTGTTCAGATTTAATTATAAAGCAAGTTTATTAGGTCATTTTTGGAACTAAAAAAATCAGATGGAAGATTTGTGATTCAATAAGGTGTAGAGTGCTTTCTCCTCCTCTCTTGGGACTGTACTCCAATTTAAAATGCCATTAAATTGACTCTTGGCATACAAAAACGGGTGTCACAAAGCAAAAATCATGATGGAACTAATTAATTACTTGGTTATATTAGGGCCATCACTCAGTGACCCTGGGCTCTGTTACAGGCCTGAGTGTTCCGTATAACACATGCCTATGTCTGTTCATTGGATTCATTATTCTTAAGGGATACGTTCACTGCCTGTTATATCTCTATGTATTTTATCATAATAAGAAATCATTGCAGAGTCTGTAGCACTTTTGGTACTGTAAGAATAAATTTCTGTAGAAAGCAGCGAAAGTGGCAAATTTACCTTTTTTTTTTTTAAATAGTAACGATCAAGCAGGTCAGCTAAACTTATTTATTACCCCATTTGTTTGTTTTGTGCAGAAACAGTACAAAGAGGTCCTAGGTCACAAAGCTGTTGTATTATTTATCCCAGGGAGCCATTCTAACGCTCGAAGCCTTTCTGACTTCCCTAAGGGATACCGAGGTCTGTGTATACACGTGGCTCAGCTGCTCAGACTGGTCGTGCTTTTCCACAGCTGGTCTTCTTCCAGGTCCCTCCACAGCCACAGTACGTCCATCTGCTCGTCCGTCCCAAGACGGTGCTCTCCTGCCATCCGGGGAGAGCCCCCTGACCCCTCCCTGGTTTCCTGGGAGACCGTGTGCCCAGCGGGGCTGAATCGTTCTCCCCAGGATCCCACCACCACCCTGTGCCTGGGGTTTTGCTGTCTCTGTCCCTTACTGTTCCACAATAACGTGTTTATGTTGGAAACAGAACAGCCATAATGGGCTGCTTCCCCAAACACTTGGCAAATTTATTTGCTTTCTTCATTTTCTTCTTTTTTTTTTTTAAGTCTATTTATTTTGAGAGAGTCAGTGTGAGTGGGGAGGAGCAGAAAGAGAGGGAGAGAGAGAATCCCAAGCAGGCTCCGTGCTGCCAGGGCAAAGCCCTGTGTGGGGCTGGAACTCACGAAACTGAGAGATGATCTGAGCTGAAGCCAAGAGTTGGACGCTTAACCAACTGAGCCACCCAGGCGCCCCTATTTACTTTTTTGAAGTAGTTGTGTAGCTTATAAAGAAAGAAGATGCCTGTGAGTGAGCATCTCAAAAGGAAATCTGTGTGTTTAAGGATGGGGAAAAAGAAACTAAGGGGTAGTGCGGGGTGGGGAATTGGAAAAGACTGAGTCCCTCATTTGTGCACTGTATCACGGTTATACTCGGGAGCCTGCGTTTGTGAAGTGGGAGGTGGGATGGCGTGGTGGCAGGCACGCAGCCTCTGAGTCAGACCTGGATTCGAGTCCTGGCTGCGCTTGCCGGTTGTGCGACCGTGGGCGCAGGTGGGTAGCCAGATGCGCTGGCTTCCTTACCCACCGTGGGGACAGCCCTGAGGTGCAGACCAGTTCCTCAGGTGGTCCCTGAGGAATTGAGCCCCACTTGCATGTAGCAACCTCATTTGCACACCTTTTATGGGATTTCTCCCCTTTGGTCTCACCTTCCCTGTTCCCTCACTTGGGCCTCTTGGGATCACCTTCCAAATGAACTTGTAAACCCCTGCCCTTGGCTTGGACTCTGCTTCCGGGGGAGCCCGTACTGAAGACACTGAACCTTGATTTATCATCTGGAAGACGAGCTTTCACCCCTCAGCCGAATGGGTCACCGTGAGGGAGTCCACATCTGTGTGTGTCCAGCCCGGCTCCTTACGTGGCAGGAATTCCAAACCTGGAGTCTCCTCTTCCCTCTCCTATGTAGCTTCATGTTTTATTTAAAATTACCCTAGGGGCGCCTGGGTGGCTCAGTCGGTTAAGCGTCCGACTTCAGCTCAGGTCACCATCTCGCGGTCCGTGAGTTCGAGCCCCGCATCAGGCTCTGGGCTGATGGCTCAGAGCCTGGAGCCTGCTTCCGATTCTGTGTCTCCCTCTCTCTCTGCCCCTCCCCCGTTCATGCTCTGTCTCTCTCTGTCTCAAAAATAAATAAACGTTAAAAAAAATTAAAAAAAAATAAAATTACCCTGTTGTCCTTTGGCCATTGAATTAGAAAAAGGTAGTCCTATTTTCTTGCTAAAAAAAAAAATTAAAAATTACACAAAGGAAACAACTTAAATGACTTTGATAAGCAATTTTTATATAATTTTGAGTTATAGTTAGGAGTGGGCATCTCAGAGTCTGCCTTTCCCCCAGTTTCATGTTCCCTTGGCATTACCTGAAGGCAGCCCAATACTTGAAAAGAAGGAAGATTTTCCCATTTTGTTTTCCTCTACTTGTTAATTAAAAGAAACAAAAAATCAAAAAAAAAAAAAACAAACAAAAACAAAATAAACAAAACCCAAAACCCAGCTGGTGCTCTGGAAGGGAAGACCTGTCTTTGTTGTTGTTGTTTAGAAACGTAAGAATATCAGAAGAAGTTGTTGAGCTGCTGTTTTGGTCCTATCTTGACTTTACGTGAGGAATGTTTACTGACCCCATATTGGGTGTTCAAAATGTGTGAGGCACATTTGGGGACAAGCCACATTGAGTTTAGGGCTTTTGGTCTACTTTTGGTTTAGTTAGGTATCCAGAAATTTATCTTTTTTAGCTTTAGTCTCTTGATCAGGTTAGAGCAAACAGAACAAAACCCGTTATTCTTTACGTACCTGACTGAAGAAAAGTGCTGGCCACAGTAGCAGATCCTGAGGAACCAGGGCAGTGATTGTAGCTCGCTGTTCAGCATCTTTGCTTTTCTAGAAAAGAAGCATCCTACTGGTATTTAGGATTCATTGGTATGTATGATGTTGAGGAAAATGGTTTCCAGGCTTTGTGATGCTTAAGGCTCAACCTGATGAACTTGAAATGCACATTCCTGGGTCTGGCTGTCAGCTTCCTTCGGAAGTCTGGGGTAGCATGAGCTTCCTTGTTAAGTGGGCTCATTCACGCTGCCCTGGGGCCATTGCTCTAAAGGAGGCAGGTCTCTACCTGAGAGGTAGGACCTACCTTTTCTTGAACCCTTGTGTGCCAAGGGTTTGGGGATGAAATGAGATAATCTGTGTGAAGTTCTCAGCAAATGATAGCTGCTGTGTTTGTGTGGTGTTCTCTCAATGAGGGTTATACTCCCCAAACCACCACCACTGTCCTAAGTGGCTCAGGATGCGGCAAGTTGACTTGTTAGCTCGAGTGTTCTGCAGCCCACTCTCAGGAGACACTGGCCCGTTCAGCCAGCTGAGTACACCGAGAAGCAAAGAACTTCGCAGAGTCACTGGCTTGGCTGTGATCTTCCTGTGATCCTCTGTGAAGAGTGGAGTAGCTAGGAACGCATCGAGAATTGATGAGCATTCAATATTAAGTTCCTTGGTTTCCTTAGAATGGATGACCATTTGATCCCTGCTTTTAAGGGTTTGAATTTCTGTTCGGCTTACCCACAGTGGAAAGAGAGGAAATGTATATATAGGCTGTGTTTGATTTTGAGCAGAAAAGTCCACTGTAAAGACTTATTACAGAGAGGTTAATTTTGCCACCGGAATCCCCCAAAGAGGCTGGTGTTAGTTTTGAGCCAACAAGGCCGCCATTGAGTGAGTTGGGTGTGCGAGCCCTCATCACACCAGGTTCCTGTTAATGCCATTTTTGTGGTTTATATGGAAAATCCTTTTCTGGGGTATACCATCTTTTGAGAAATTCCAACAGCTTTTAAGAGAGTCTCCTTGGGCATAGAGTTCCTGAAGAAAGTCTTTCTGTCAACACCAAGCTTGTTGTGGCATTAACGTAGTCTCTGTCCATAAACAGCGATTAACACTGTGCTGTGAAGGTCCAGGTATATTTGACAGGAGCCAAATAGAGACCTGTGTTCCTGCTCCCGCTTTGACAATATCAGCCCAGCAGTGCTTATCCGATGATGAAGGTAGTTGAAGCCTAAGATTCTTTTTTTTTAATTCCTCACCCAGCTTTGAATCAGTCTCTTTCTAAAATTGATGTATGAGTAGTGTAGGTCACACTACCAGAAGCCACTTAGATGCAAATTTGCTCTTTGGAAGGAATTGCTCCTGGGACTGAACGTGCCCCTTCTACAGCTTTCCACCAGCGGAGGAATTCCAGAGCCAGCTCTGATGTGGCAAACTCACCAATTTCCTGTTTATGAGGATGAGGGCCCTTGGGCTTCCATAGCCTGGTATAGGATGACGAACAGCGCTTAGCCCAGGGAATGCTCTGTTTGTGCGTGAAACTGCTGTTACTGAGTCTGACTGGCTGACACCCCAGATCCCCAGATGTAAAAGCATATGAGTTCCTAAAGATGTCTGGTGCATTAAAATTTTGTTTAAAAAAATGAGTGAGAAATATACCACTTTTACCAGGACACAGAGAACTTTGGTATCAGAAATCTTTGTTCCTTATAATGGTGCCAAAGGTCGTTTTCCGTTTCATCAGTGGAAGTGAGCATGTGTATTTCTGAGCAGAGGAGGGAACTGTGGTCCCTAGATACTAATTCTTGTATAAAACAGTGTTGTAGGGGAATATGGTCCCCTTTTTCTCTTTCTTCGTCCTCCATTCACTTGTTTATTTAACAACTAGACAACGCTCTGCTAAATGTTGCAGGTACATAAAGATGAATTAGTCATTATTTTCTATCCTCAAGAAGCTTATAGTTGAGTGGGAAAAGTAAAACACTTGTGAATAATAATTCACTGTTTAAGAAAAGAAAATTTTCGGGGCGCCTGGGTGGCTCAGTCGGTTAAGCGTCCGACTTCAGCTCAGGTCACGATCTCACGGTCTGTGAGTTCGAGCCCCGCGTCGGGCTCTGGGCTGATGGCTCAGAGCCTGGAGCCTGCTTCCGATTCTGTGTCTCCCTCTCTCTGCCCCTCCCCCATTCATGCTCTGTCTCTCTCTGCCCCGAAAATAAAAATAAACGTTAAAAAAAAAAATTAAAAAAAAAAGAAAAGAAAATTTTCAATAAAGAGAAGTTCAGCTCAAGTAGAATTCTCACTGATGTTTTTGTTTCTTTTGAGCAAAGAGTCCAAAACAGAGGCATGCAAAATTGGAGAAAGCTTAGCATTTGCTTTGAGCACTGCCGACGGACAGTTACCAATTGGGAGGTGTGTGGTGTGGGGTCCGGGGGACATTTCACGTACAGCATGCAACCTGGGACCCAGACCACATGTAGAAGTCACCTCGCTAGTGTGTGAGCAGGAAATAAAATTGGAAAGTCTTTTGGGGATTGTAGAAAACCCTAAATTTCAGGAATTTATAACATGTCATGGCCTGTGTCTGAAAAACCTGGTGACTATTGCATTAATTACCCCTGCCTTGTATAAAATGCACAGGATTTGTCTGGTCACTTTATGATCACTAATGCACAGCTTGAAACGTTTCTGGGTAGATACTCTGCCCCTTGCATATCTGCTTTATTATTCCATGACTATGGTTTCATTCCTTTGGGTCTTAAAGTATTGTTTTTAACGACCACAAGCCCCTTGCAAAATAAATACTCAAATGAATGTTTTTCGGGGGGAGAGGGGGAAAGAATGAATAAATGAATTGTCATAGGTGTCCTATAGAACCACAGTGTGCCTCAGCACATGAAGCCGTGGCCAAGAATGGTATGGTCCTCACAGGTGTAGTTAGGGGAGTGGCGGGAGGAACCATCCTCTGCTGGCTTGTGGTAGGGAGGGTGCTGGTTAGGAGATGCCCTGCAGCATGGAGGATGAGGCCATCTCGGGACTGAGGGAGAAGCTGGTAAGTGAAGTTTGCCAGCATTGTGGGTTAAAAACCAGGCCTAGGTTATATCTGCTGACCTTAAATACAAATTCCTCTTTCAGGTAAAAATTGACAGAATTTCTCTAAAGAACACTATATGAAATTTCTGTGGGATATGTCACTTTTAATAGGCATTTGAGAGTTTGGGATGACTGGATCAAATATAGTCTCCTGTGCATGTGCAGTGAGCCGGGGTGCTATGCAGTAGTACTTCTGGGAAGCCGTTAGGTGGTGTTGGAAAGAGGAAACTCTGTAGCCTGTTACGTAAAAGAGGAAAAGATCTGACTGTTCCTGTGGATATGATGACTACTGACAGCTAGACGATGCCTGTCTGCATTTCCGTGTTTGTGCTTTGCGTTGGGTTTAAAGATGAATTGTGTTCCTGACCTTATTCTTCCTTGTGCAGGAATTGAGACCATCTGGAAGGACCATGTAGGGATATCTCCTTTTTAGTTTTCACTTTTGGAGACAGCTATATTGTGACTGTATCTCTGATTGTTCGGATTGGTAATACACGTGCCTTGTACAAAATTCCAGCAGTATGAGGGGTTACACAGTCCGAGCTGTGTAGGGAAGTGGTTAAGAGCGTGGACACTAGGCAGACGACCTGGGTTCAGTCTTGGTTCCAGGGTTGCCCCCTTACCAGCTGTGTGACCTTGGTTGGACAAGCCACTTAATTGGTCTGTGCTTAGTTTTTGCAACTGTAACACAGTCTAGGATCTTTATGGGATTCATGAGCTAATTTTTGGAAAGAACTAGATTGTGCCTGGCACATAGTGAAGGCCACATAAGTGTTTGTTAACTAGATAACATAGATGAATTTCTCCCGCTCTGTCCTTAGTCACCCATTTTGTCTCCCAGAGGTAACCGTTGGTCTTAGTTTCTTTCTCATTCTGGTCTGGAGACGCTTAAATGTTGGGGGATATGGTGGGGTATTTTTCTGCTCTGTTTTATTACATTATCTTCGTACATGGCTATGTGAATATAGCAAAAGAAGTTACATGGCAAAAGAAACTTCAAAGATGTGATTAAATTAAGGATCATGAGATGGGGACATTATCCTGGATTATACGCACGGGCCCAGTGAAAGAGAGAGGCTGGAGAGTCAGAATTGGAGATGTGAGGACATAAGCAGATTAGAGTGATGTGGGCCTGGGAGCCAAATAATGCATGCAGCTTCTCAAATTAGCAGAGGCATGGGAACAGATTCTCCCTTAGAGCCTCCAGATGGAATGCAGCCCAGCTGCCCATTTTAGTCTTCTGACCACCAGAACTGTAAGATAATAAATTTGAGTTAAAGTGTCAAGCACTGTGTTTGATGGAACAGGTACAAAAATAAAGAACCACAGTCCTACTGAGGCTGCTACAGTGGGGGAGGAGCGGATGTGCCGACAGACCACAATCACAACCCGCCATAGTAATAGCTGTAGTCCTGCAGCTCCTAAACTTGTTGGTCTCCAGGTCCTCAACTCTAGAAAATTGTCAAGGACCCCAAAGAGCTATTGTTATGCAGATTTTATCTATCAATGTTTATTATGTTAGACATTTAAAAAAATAGTTATTAAAATTTATTTTAAAGTAAGAATAATGAATCTAGTTCACATTAACATGATGAGCATATTTTTAGTGAACTGGCCTCCAAACCAAAAAAGAAAAAAAAAGATCAGAAGAATAGTTTGTTTTACATTTTTGCAGTCTCTTCAATGGGTGTCCTACTAGAAGACAGCTGGCTTTTAGGTCAGCTTCTGTTTCAGCCTATTGCAGTGTTTGTTTTCATGAAAGCGATATGAAGAAAATTCAGTCCCACACAGATACGTAGTTGCAAAAGAGGTGTTTTAATAATCTTTCAGATAATTGTGGATATCCTTCTTTAATATTACACCAAAACTCAACAAGTGGTAATTCCTTCAAAGTGAGTTGCAATGTGGGGTCTGAAACATAAATGGTGGACTTTTCTACTTGCTCCTATTAAAATCCATTGGCTTTACACTTTGAATGGATCTTTTAATCATGTGATTTTGTAACATGCAATAGCTACTTGGAAAATATTAGGTTGCTAGGTTATTTAGGTCTTTCAAATATGGACATTTCACTGTACAACACTAAAATCACATTAATATCACCACCAGTTTCCTGTGGAAAAGCCTTGATGTATTGGAAAGCTATCAAGGTCACAGTGGTAAACACAAGTTTTCCCAGATTTGAAGTTTTGCTAGAAAGTTGGAGTTCTATCTATAATAGTCATGTTTTTTCTTGGAAGTGATAGGCTCTTTTTTTTTTCATTTTATTTATATAAAACAATTTTTTTAATGTTTATTCATTTTTAAGAGACACAGGGTGTGAGGGGGGGATGGGCTGAGAGAGAGAGAGAGAGAGAGAGAGAGAGAGAGAATCCAAAGCAGGCTCCAGGCTCTGAGCTGTCAGCACAGAGCCCGCCCGACATGGGCTTGAACCCACAAATTGTGAGATCATGACCTGAGCCAAAGTCAGATGCTTAACCGACTGAGCCACCCAGGTGCTCCTCATTTTATTTATTTATTTATTGAGAGAGCACTTGTGTGCAGGTGGGGGAAAGGCGGGGCAGGGTGGGGGGGGAGAGAGAGAGAGAAAGAGAGAGGGAGAGAGAGAGGGGATCTTAAGTAGACTCCATGCTCATTGTGGAACTCCACATGGGGCTCCATCTCACAGCTATGAGATTATGACCTGAGCCAAAATCAGGAGTTGGACACTTAACTGACTTAGCCACTCAGGTGCCCTCACTTTGTTCATTTTAAAGAAAATATTTTGTCAGTTTTTTTTTTTTTTTTTGAGTAAACATAGTTTTATAGAAAACAAACAAAAAACGCAACTAGTTCAGCTGGCAACCCAGTGGTGTGAGTGCATTTTCTTGGAACAGCCATGGCAGAGAGCCATATGGATACGTCCCAAGCGTGTTCCCAAGTGTTGAGTTTTAGTAAAATCAGCCATTTTTTCTGCTTCATTGAGGACATTTTTTGTTTGTTTGTTTATTTTTGAGGCAGAGAGAGAGTGCAAGCAGGGGAGGGGCATGAACTGTGAGATAATGACCTGAACTGAAGCCAGGAGTCGAACGTTTAACTGACTTAGCCATCCAGGCACCCCAGAACATTCTTAATGGACGCTGGCGTGTTCCCTGATGTAAGCATGGGGTAACGGCGTCAGTGGTGACCAGTACGGTTGTTGCCGCTGCTCTGACGCGTGCTGTGCCACTAGAAGGTCCACCCACGACTGTCTTGTGCTGCCATTGCAGATGTCCTCAGAAAAAGGCAAATGACGGCATTTTTATGAAAATCATCTTGAACTTGCAGACCATTTGCAAGGGTCTCAGTGACCCCCAGGAGTCTACAGACTACACTCTGAGAAGGGCTGTTAGTGTATATAAGGGGCAGCGATAACTCATGTTCTAGGTTCTCAGGGCCACTTCTGAGGGAGGGTCTCACTTGTGTTAAACCTGAAGAAAGCAGTGCATTCTGCGTACAGAGAAGTGGCAGAGGGTGGGGGTCAGGGTCTGGCTGTGGCAGATGCGGGAGTCATTCACGGTTTTTGGACAGTAACGTATGAATGGGGAAGGTGGAGAAGATAAGACTGGTGAAGGCCAGGTCACAAAGGGTCTTGTGTGTCAGGCAGGGAAGGCCTGGTGACGAGGAGCCAGGGGAGGGGAGCGCAGGTGCACTGAAGCTGCTGATGGTCCAGCTGAGAAATGATACAGGTGCGGACCAGGCTGGGATGGGGTTGAGGAGTGGGGGGCACTGTGGTGGCAAGACAGTCCCCGGGCTTCCCTCCACTTAGGTTGGCAGGGGTCATTGTCCTTCCTCAGCACAGGGTCTTTTGTATTTTATCACTAGTAAGTCACCAGACACGTAAGAGGAGCCACTCAATAAATATTTTGCTCAATCATAGGAATGAATGAATCAAGGATATAGGAATGACAGGACTTTAAGCTTTAAAAAAGTTTTAAAAAATGGGGCGCCTGGGTGGCTCGGTCAGTTAAGTGTCCGACTTCGGCTCAGGTCATGATCTCACGGTTCAGAGTTCAAGCCCCGCATCAGGCTCTGTGCTGACAGCTCAGAGCCTGGAGCCTGCTTGGGATTCTGTGTCTCCCTCTTTTTCTGCCCCTCCCCTGCTCGTGTTCTGTCTTTCTCTCTCTCAAAAATAAAAACAAACAAAATAAAAGAAAACAAAACAAAACCCTCGAAGGTCTTGCATTTCCAATACTGATTTTTCAACAAGATGCTAATACTTAACATTATATCTTAAAATGTGGTTTAAAGTGCAGAAAATACACCTCGTAACTAAGAAGGGAATCATGGCTTTGTTCAGGAGGCTGAGTTTGTGGCGGAAAGAATTTGACTTTGAAAAGACATTTTTCCATGAAGTTGGCAAATGAACCATGATGCTTGATTTTAATTTTGATCCTGAATTCAAACACAAAAGTTGTCCATGATGTGAGACTTGCCGTTTTCTAGCCCCCTACCGCGGTGAATACTCCTTACTCATGAGAGTGTCCGAGGCCAAGTGGAGAAACCTGGGGTCTCTTTTTTTAACTTTGCTTTAATTTATTCATTGAACAAATAAATTTGGTGGCTGCCTGTTCTGTGTCAGGCGCTGTTTTAGAAGTGCTGGAGATACAGCAGTGAACACAACAGGTAAAAACTCCTTGAGCGCACGGAGCTTATATTTCCGTGTGTGGAAATGGATATAAGCAGTAAACGCAAGTAGATTATATCGTGTACGAACAGGTGATAAGTGTGATGGAAAACAAATAGATCAGGGGAGGCAGGACCAGGAGTAGAGATGGGGGCAGGTTGCAGTTGTAAATAGGGCACCAGTCGTTGTCGGTGAGACGGAGGCATTGGAAAGGCTTGGCGGTGAGGGATGGAGCCTCGGGGGCATCTGGAAGCAAAGCTCTCCAGGTGGAGGAACAATCACAGGTGTCCCAAGATGGGGATGTAGGTGGCATGTTTAAGGCAAATAGCCCAGCGTCCCTGGGTAAGAGAAAGGGGACTGGGGAGGTGAGGCCCAAGAGGACATGTGAGGCAGGATCAGGGAGGACTTGCCCAGTTCAGAGTCTGAAGAATAGGAGGGGCTGTCCATGTTTTGAGCAGACACGTGACATCATCTGACCAGGATATTTTTTTTTTTTAATTTTTTTTTTCAACGTTTATTTTTGGGACAGAGAGAGACAGAGCATGAACGGGGGAGGGGCAGAGAGAGAGGGAGACACAGAATCGGAAACAGGCTCCAGGCTCTGAGCCATCAGCCCAGAGCCTGACGCGGGGCTCGAACTCACGGTCCGCGAGATCGTGACCTGGTTGAAGTCGGACGCTTAACCGACTGCGCCACCCAGGCGCCCCCTGACCAGGATTTTAAAAGGATCACTGACTATTGAGAACAGGCTGTCCGAGGCCAAGGGTGGGTTGAGGCTTTTGTAGCGATCCAGGTGGGACATGATGGAGCCTTTGCTCACAGTGGCGGCAGTGGAGGTACAGACAACAGAACTTGCTCAGAGATTGGGTGTGGGGTGTCCAGGAAGGAGAGGAAGCAAGGGTGACTCCCAGGTTTGACCTTGAGCGACTGTTAGCGAGGAGTTGCCATCCCCCAAGATGGGGAAGCTGTCGATAGAGTGGTTTTGGGGGAAGACCAGGACTTTACTTTGGAACACCTTATGTTAAGCCTCTATGTTTATAGTGAATATTCCACCTGCTTCCAAAATGGCTTTAAAATGACTTATACTGAAAGGTCATATATAAAATTCCACAAAATTCATCAAAACTAGCAACATAAGGGGAAGGGGGGAGGAGATTTGAATGACATCTTGCCTACTTTAAAGGTTTTCAGGCATAGTATAGGGGCAAAAACATGTTCCTTTATAAGAGAAAACGATGAAGTTTGAAATAGTGCAGCAAATTCTTTTCCTCTGACCCAGTTGGGTTGTGATTGGTTACATCTTATAAATTTATTTCTGATCCTACGGTTCTCAGCTCTGATTATCTGTTTATAAATTGTTCGTTCCCATAACATTTTTAACACGTTGAGAGAAAATGTGACCAAGTTCACATTATCCAATTTTATGACTTGTGAGTAGCTCTGGGAAAAGTTACTTGGAAAGAAACACGAGAAATTGTTAGAAGAATTATTTTGTGTCCTTTGTGCGGAGGCCTGACCAGCCGCCCCTGGAGAGCGGGCAGACGCGGGACCACGTAGAACAGTGTGCAGAATGCTCCTTCCTCCCAAATCTCTCAACGGGCTTCCTATAGAACCTGCAATTTCCAGGGAAGCACTGAGAAGCTTCTAAACATGGCTGTTCTCAGCTTTTTTACATTTACCTTTCCAACGCTAATTACTCCTAGATTGTCATCGGTGAATTTAATTCTGACTTTGGTGTTTCAGTTGGTAAATGACCCTGTCACACTTTTGTGAAGTGGAAGCACTTTTGCATAGTAGCGTTAGCAACGTTATTTGAATGTCTGTTGAATTGTGTCATTCAGATGTTATAGAAACGAGGGGGAAAAGGCTGAAAAATGCTGATAAGAAGCCTAGGTTTCATAAGCTTAATACCTGTGCCCCAGAAATGCCAGTCATCAGGTGTGCCCCAGCCAGGGAGCCCGTAGTGCCACACGGATGTCCTTTAATCTCCAGTAGGCCAGTATGTGTTCACTGGGGAAGCAGAAGATTAAGGTATGTGGCCGGTGACTATGAACAGACATGTTATAATTTGTTAAGATCTCTGGGAATACAAGTCTTCACAGAACCCACAAACTCAGTCTTCACACTTTTGGGATTGTATTCTGTGAGAAGTAGGGGGCTGCCCACACGTCACCTTGGGGGATTGCGGACTCTTCCTCTTTTGAACTTGGTATTTCTGATATGGCAGTTATGACTTATTGCCTTGCAGTATCACTGTGTACTTAATGTAATTTATCTACTAGCTTGAAAATCCCTTGAGAAACAGAGACCTTGACGAATACCAAGATTCTTAAGACATGGAAGCCAGCACGATTCTTGGGAACAGCAGGTGTGTCCCTCAAATATCTATTAAGTGAAAGTAAGGTTCATAGGAGTCTCTTAATGTGAAGTAAAGGAGGTGTTCCTGAGAGTGGGTTCTGGGGGATAAAAAGAATCCTGGAGCATTCCTCGAAGCCTCCCAGTTTTCCTCCTTACAGATTTGACTGCAAGGGAGGCGTGCTGGGACTTTCTCAGAGTTCAAGTCTCTGCTCATCTGCACACATGTCTGAGGGGCTCTGGGATGGCCCGTGATGCTGTTCGCTGAACCATATGCCCCAGCTGCAACAAGTTTGACTGCTTATCTCAGAAGAATGGCTTCCACCCTGGTCTGTGCTGCTCTGTAACTTCCAGGGGCTGATTGGTACCCTTGACATACGATTCTTTTGGCAGATAAACTCAAACCACAACTAAGAGGGAACAGTCTGTGTCACCACTGTAGGTCCATGTGGATAGTGAGATGTGTTTCAAGATGAATATGGGGGTAGTAACATGTCTGCAAGATTGGATCTGCAGTGAGGGGATCTGGATTGTAGCTCCAACCTTGGGCTTGACCTTGGGTGGCTTACTCTAACTCCAGTTTCCTCAACTCTTAAAATGAAGGATCGGACAAAACAATTTAGTGTTTTATTTTGTTTTGTTTTTCTCAGAAACTCAGTTATTTAATAGGCATAAAGCACCAGTTGAAATGACACGGGAATGTGCATTTCTGACAAAAGCTTGCGAAGTGAAAAAAGCAGAGTAATTGATCAAGCATTCCATTTTGGTTTCGCAACAAACCTCATCACCTCTTTAAATAGCATCAGGTTTTGACTGCCACAGAGAAGGTGTTTGTTAAGGGTTCGTAATGATAGGCTGACTTGAATCTAAAGATCCCAATGAAGTTTAAAAGCATTAATTACCCCTTACATCACCCTGATGGAGCAGAGATGTGTTATTACCATTTTACTTTCACAGCTGGGTAAATCAAGGCACAGAGACACATTAAACTGCTGGTAACTTGGACAAGGTCATGATCAGTGGTAGGGAGAGAAGTGTATCTTCGTGTTTCTCCATCTAGGTAGGGGAAAGGCTTTTAACTCCTTTTTTTCCTTAAGTTTTTTTTTAACGTTTGTTCATTTTTGAGAAACAGTATGAGTGGGGGAGGGGCTGAGAGAGAGGGAGACACAGAATCTGAAGCAGGCTCCAGGCTCCACGCTGTCAGCACAGAGCCCGACACAGGACTTGAACTCACAAACTGTGAGATCGTGACCTGAGCCACCCAGGCACCCCTCCTTTTAAATATTTGTCTATTAACATACCTACGGAGACTGAAACCTGTGATAACATGTGCTGCAGTAAAACAAATCCAGGTGTTAACCGAATTGGTAATGACCCTCCGTATTATCTGTATTCTTATCTGAAGGCTGGGATGGCGATTTGGAGCAGACCGCCTGCCTTGTGTTTGGTGCTTTCTCACTTTAGGGGAAGGTCACTTGTTCAGTAATAGTTTCACTGTCATCATTCTTAATGTCTTTTTTAATAATTCACACTGATTTTCGTGACCCTTTCAGTAAAGTGACTGTATATTTTGTGTAGTTTAGTTCCTTGGCACTCACACAGTGGACTTGAACTCTAATTTCTCTCCTGTAAAATCCATATTAACCTTACCTTCTTTTTTTAAAAAAAAATAAGTACGTACAAAAAAATCACGTTTGAAGTGTACACATCAGTAGTTTTCAGTGTATCCATGGAGTTGTGCAGCCATCACCACTAATGCCAGAATATTTTTGTCATCTCCAGAAGAAACCGTGGACCCATCAGCCGTCACCCCCACCGCCCCTCCCCCCAGCCCCTGACAGCCACTAATCCATTCTCTTTCTGTGGATGTGCCTGTTTCGGCTACTTCACGTAAGTGGAGTCGTATGCCATGTGGCCTGTTGTAACTGACTGCTTTCATTTAGCGTGACGTTTTCTAGGTTCGTCCATGTTGTAGCATGAGGCAGTCACGGATTCCCCTTTATGGCTGAGTGGCACTCTGTTTTACCCTCTCGCAGTCCCACCGGGCAGTAGCCCTTCCTGGAAGGCGTTCCTCAGGTTTTCTTTCTCCTGTAGCACATCCCCTAATAGAATCGTGGGCATACTCTTGTTAGAAGTTTCCTTTCGGGGGCCTTAAGTACACCTAAGTAGTTTGGAAGGGTTTTGAACTTAAATTCTACTTTATTCAAATTCTTAAGTGTCTGAAATACAGTGGTGTGTATTTGTGGTGTGATTAAGTGCGGCATCTGGGGGTCTTCCTAGCTCTGGCGGATACCAGTTTCTTGTAGAACCGAAACCTTAGCTGGAGATCCCTCTTACCATTGACTGGTTTTCATTAGGGACCCTGATAAGGTACGATGCGAGGCCCTTTGCCTTCTTTCCTTGGGTTGCATGCATGCCTCTGTCACAACTATAGCCTGCCTAGAAAATGAGAATGTGGGTATACCTGCTTCCCTTCTTGCCCCTTCTCAGAAGGCTCTTCTCCATTATTTGGCCTGGTGGTGGCCTGCAACCCATCCCTGCCCTGAAAACAGCTGCCATTTTCCTGTTCCTTTAAAGGTTCTTTCAGGTGTTGGGGGTAGTTATAATAAGATAATTGACTCGAATCAGGGCAGCCTCCTATTAAGAAACATTTCCTGCCAGTATTTACTTCTCTCTGTCGATCACCAGAGACCTTGCATTGTCAGGAACATCACCAATTGGAATGTGACCTCAAGTGAAATGGATTTGGAAGATTTATGAAATTTACATTTTTGGGCGTGGTATTTGTGCTGTGATAGAATTTACTTCTTTGCCAGCTTAACAGTGACATTCAGACAGATGCTTTGATTTTTTTCTTGACACAGGAATAGTAACAATAATGAAGTGTAGAGTCCCAGATACCTTCAGAAAAGTTGATCAATTTTTGTCTGTATCAGAAGTACATAGTGTCGCTGGTGATGTCTTTGTTAATGGTGCAGGAGGCCTTGACTGGCCTTGGAATGCAGTCAACTCAGAGTTGTTTTCTCTCGTTGAATAAAGAGTCTGTCTCTTTCAATTAAATGGTTTTATTTTCGTTCTGTTTCACTGACCGATGATGAGTCATATTTGCCTAGATGACGGAGTACAGCACACGCCATTAATGAAAAGTGTCACGAATCACTGCATTTTAAGTAAAAGCATGCGTAAAATTTAGGGAAGTCTGAGTTAATTAATTAATGAGTTAATTAAAAATAATGCCATACAGGGTCTGCACATTCAACCTTAAAAGTTGAGAGATTTTAAGCTTTTCTGTGCAAAGAAACTCAGTGTCCAGTGTGCTCCTGGCTCTGTGAGAAACCGTGTGTTGTGGGCACTAATGCAGAATTTTACAACAGTGGGTGAAGCTTGGAGAAAACACAAGATCCATAAGGTGAAGGAATTCAGTTGGATAATTTCTAAGATTCTCTTCAGGTCTAAAATTTATAGATTTTCTGCAAGCTGTTCATTTGTGGACTTACGTGGTAGAAATTCTGAGAAATTAAACAGAAATTGAATAGATTGAGTAGATTAAGAACATAAATCCCACAAACTATGTTCTCCGAATGTAAGTGGGCGTAAAATTATTAAAAGTCAAAGATGTACAACTGTAATGCCACTGGGGATAATGTAGTTACAAACGTAATAAAACCATTTATTATTTACTTGTAAATTCTTTGATATTATTTTCTAGATGTTTTTCAGTCATCTTCATAGAATATTATCTTTCTATTGTTTCCACCTCAGAGGGGGGGCCTACGGGTGAATGATTCATCAACTGAAACATTTTTGAGCCTAAGATGAGAGTCCCAGTTAAATATGCCACATTATTTATCTGAACACGGTACTGTCTTTTTAATCGCCTTATTAAGTGTATTTCATTTTTCTTCAGGAAGCAAGGGAGCTAATATTACCATTGCACCTGCTCTCAGCTGCGTGCCTGTGGTGCATTGTGCCTCCTCTGATGTCACGGACCTTCACAGAGATGAGGTTATAGACCTGGCAACAGGGAGAAGCAGAGATGGTTCTCGGCAGGGGCAGGCGCACTGCCCATCAATGACATTTTGGAAGTTTGGGGATTCGTTTTGGTTTTCCTAATGAACGGAAGGAACATAGCATTTAGTGGTCGGGGGACGTGGTTGCTGGATGTCCTGCATGTTCGAGTGAATTTCTCACACTGCAGAATTTTTCCCCGGGATATTCGTGTAGGTGAAATACTTGTGTAATTAGCTGAGCCAAGAACTGGCTTCATTTTACAAATGAACGCAAAGTATTTATTTCCCCACAGCTGTAGGCTACTTGGAAATTTCTAGAAATGCAGCAGACCAGTAAACCAAGGGAAGTTTGTCCTTTATTTGGTCAGAGCTTGGCCAAAAGCTTTGATCGATTTGGAAAATCCGATCACTGATGGCAGCACCTCTTATGCATTTGAATCCACCAAGGCGCACTGCACTGGCTTGGGTCTGTGATGAAGCGGAGATACTCACTGTGATTCTTTGCAGTGCGGATGCTGGACAGGCTTCTAGAGTGGTTGCAACCAAGCATTTTCATATGGAAACACACATTTTTAAAAATGGCAAATTCCTTTCCATTTTTTTTTTCCTCCTTGTGTTACCATTAGGGCATGATATTGCTTTTTGTGAAACTGCCTGTTGAGGTAGTTTATATTATGTATGAATGTTGTTATTTCAGGATAGTATTGAAAGAGGGGCTTTGGATGTGGTGATAACTGAGAAGCTGCACCACAGTGCACGAGAAAGCATCGTTTAAAAATGATTTCCATTCTCGTTGCCTCCTCTTTTAGTGTACTTCTAACGAATTCTTAGCCCACAAACCAGAAGCATGTTCCCTGATGGTAGGACTACCGCCATCAGTTTATCCAAAAGGTCTGACTGTAGCTCACGGGTGAAAACATTCTGGTTTCTTGTTTGGAGCCTCGGGGTTTGCTATCATCTTGCGGTTTTAGCTCAGTGTCTCAAATAGTGGCTCTTTCTAAGAACGCAAGTGGCATTCCCAGCCTTTGCCATGGGGGGTTCTGGATCATTCTTTCCTAGGGGCCAGTTGTCCGTCCTCTGGAGGCCACTCCTGGCTACTGCGGGCAGTGTGCCTCGCCCGCCCTCCTCACAGCCAGAAGCTGCCTGGTGGCTCTGCCACCTGGGTGGCTGTCCTGGGACTGGGAACAACTTCCTGTCTCTTCCCTTGCTCTGCCTGGTTGAGTAAGGAGGAGCAGGCAGCCAGCAAGACCAGGTTTATGAGACGGCCCAGCTCGGTGAACCAGACGTCCAGGCTGCCTGCTGAACAAGCACAGCGAGAGTTCCTGAGCGGTAGCGGCAGACGGGAGACCGGCGGGGACACCGCCATGAGCCCGAGCCCTTCCCAGGCTTCCCAGTGGCATCCGGTCCCACAGACTTCCCACTCCATGTGCCTGCCGCATCAGCACCCGTATGGCCTGGCGCTTCCTGTGGCCATGGGGGAAATAAACAACGAAGCCCGCGCTCCTGCCTATTAGCTGGGCTACGTTGGATTTGAATTCACACTACCAGCTGTGTGGGCAAGGCAACCTTAACATTAGCGTTTCCTGACATTTCTGTTTTTAAGTTGATCCCCAGGATGATACTTGAACACCGTTTTGGCTCTGTAGTTGTGAAGGGCTTGGGATTCCCAGCTGCTTGGCTGACAGTGGTACCAGCAGGGTCTCTGCTGCCACACAGGACAGGAAGACACTGGGTTATTAGATGTCTCCCACCTGGACCCTTACATTTCCTTGGTTGTCCATAGGGAATGGAAAGGCGGGGACGGTCGGTCACCTTCCAGGAGAGCCTGCCTCGTGTGTCGTCACTCTTGAGATATGCTTGTTTTTGGAGGAGGGAGATGTCTGAGGCTGGTCTCACGCACGGCACCTGACGTAGTACCTGGTACCCAGGGTGTGTGCAGAGCTCAGCAGCCATCCGATGAGGGAGGACCTAAATGGAACGAGCAGGTCCAAACGTATGGCCCGGCTGGTTGCAGCTCTGTCACGCGCCCGCTGTGTCGAAGGCCCTGTCCGTCGTGTTGCATGTTAGATGTGTCACGTGGCCTGCCTTCACCCCAAATCGTTAATTTCCACGACGAATAAGATGAGAGAGATAGGGTGTATTTCCCAGATACAAATAGAGATCTTGACTTGAATTTATGATTTTGCTATTTTTCATCATTTATAATCATCTTGGCCGCCCGAGATTTCTGGAGCAGGTCTGAACTTCCGAATTGGAGTGTGCTGAGCATGAGCGGGGCGGGAGGCACGTGCCTACTGTTTTAGGGGAAAAGTGCCCTAACATGTGTCCTGGCGAGTACAGCCACACCAGGAGGCTGTCCCAAGGTGAGAGGCCAGTTTTCTGCTTGGGACGGGAAGGATATATTCACTCACTTTGGCAGCTGGTGCTCAGGACGTGGGCGGACTATAAGTGGGCTACACGTAGGCACTTGGCACCTAGGACAGGATGTCAGTGCGGTGCCTGTTTAAAACAGCTTTGTAAGTAAGCATTCGCATTTTACTGGCCTGCACTTTTTTTGTTTTTTCTTTTTTGAAGAGCCCGGTCTGCTCTTCTCCCAAGGCTTACTTTGTTCTCATTTCTCCTCTCGAACACCAAGGGCACACTAGTTTTTATGGGGATACAGGTCTTGGCAAAACTTGAGGCTCCCCGAGCTGGGGTCTGAACCTGTGGGCCCTCCAGTTTGGTTTCCCCTGTGCCTTGTGTCCAGGACAGCATCGGTGCGTTGCCGGTGGGTAGGGACAGGAGTCGGTCACCGCAGAGACTCGATTTCTGCCCGGATACCATCCCGCCTCTGTGAAATTTGGGTGGTGTAACAGCTCTGAGGCTTCCTGTCTTACTCAGGAGCCGTCCAGAACTGCTTCCACCGCTCATATCCCTGGGGCCAGCCTCAGTGGGAGTTGGTTCCTGAGATCCAGTCTGTCTGCGCTCGTGCCTCACAGAGGATCTAAGATGTACCCAATGGCTCTCTGAGGTTAAAGGGGACCAAGGGTGATAGGGGAGCCTCACCGATGCACAGCAAAGCCTTGTTTCCTGAGGTGGGCAGAGTTTTGACCTCAGAAAGGGTAGCCGGTGTTCTGTTCCCAGGTAACCGTTTTGCCTTTGTGAGAGGTGCAAAGCTTCAGGAGTGCTCAGCGTTTCATTTCTGAAGTTTTGTGAATATGTTGAACAGATGACTCAGAATTCACTTGACACCCACTTTTGACACCAGCCGTGTCATTTTCCCCAGCATCCATCTGGCTCCTCCAGGCTCCTTATGCCCGTGCCACGTCTGAGATCTTCGGGGGACTCCAGGTCTCCTTCATCTTTGTACCCCCAGCACTTAGGACATACCTGCTACGTAGCAGGTGCTGTAGACCTCTTCGTCATGAATAAACGTCTTGATTTTGTCCTAATTCTTGTCCTTGATACAACTCTTTGGAGATGCTGACACTCCTTATTTACGAGGTAAAGGCAGCAGTAATGGCGACCCGATCCTCCTGCCTCGCTAAGGTGCTATTAAGAAGCTGTATGGCTTCTGTCACGTTGCTCCTTCTTAGTCTCCTTACGCTCCTCTGTTATTTCTGAATGAAGAGAGGTGTGTCCTCTGAGGGCCTCTTCTCCCCCACACGCTCTGATTGGCCTTACTGGGGTTCTCTCCTTGGTCTCCTTCATGCCTCGCTCTGCCCGTAGCTTCACTGCCGGCTACACCCTGATGACTCCAGACCCACATTCCCATGTGGACTTTCCTGGACGGCCGGCCTCCTGACCGTCTCCCACTGGATGGCCCACATGCATCTCAGACTCAGAACTGCCACAGCTAAGCTCATGAGTTCTACTCCGACCCTTCCTGTTGCCCATCCATCCTGTCACCTGAGGCATAAAACCAGGTCCTGTGCTATCTCCTTTCCAGATCTCCTTATATGAAACAGGCAGCAAAGAGGACACCCGTGGGGCCTACCTGCTCAGATTTCTGTGTCTGCTTCTTTTCTTTGCTCTTCCTCTATCAAATACTGAGTTCATTTGGGTCTTTCTACCTCGTACCTGTAGTGTGGCTGTGACTTTCTGACTGTTTTTCTCCCAAAGGCTTGCCCTCTGTCAACCCTTCTGTCACAGGGCACCCTCCCCCCTTCTCCACTGCAGTCACGCTCAACACATTTCCACACGGTGCTGGGCTCTTCCTGTGATTTGCCTTTACTCAGCTGCCTCCTGCTCCTGGAACCCTCTCTCCCCACTGCTCACTGGTCATGATCAGCCTTAAGGACAAATAGATACCTCCAAGATTTAAAGACTCTGCTTACGCAGAGTTTCCTTTGCTATTAAATCTTTCAGGGTCTTTTGCAGAATTAACTTCCTGACTGTCCCCACCGTGTGGACTTTTCTCATATCATGTGTAACGCATCACCTCCTCCAGGGCTGGAAGCTCACCTTAAGCATAGTGATCGCATCTCCTTCATTTTTGTATCCCTAGCACCCAGCACAGTGCCTGGGAAACAGGAAGTGCTCAAAAAGGGAATGTTGAACGGATGGATGAAAAGGTGCGTTTGTGCTAAATACACCAGGAACACTGGCTGTTTTTTGTGGTTCTTGTCGGTTGGGCTCCCTTAAACACAGGTGCACACAGCAGCCTAACGAGGCAGTGAGGGAGGAACTTTGGGCTCCTTTTGGCTCAGGGACCAATCTTCCCACGCAGTCCGCCTGCTGGTGCCTGGACTGCCTCTGCGGTGTGGTGTTAGGGGCCTGGAAGAAGCAAACCCGAGCATCCCCACCTGTCACTGCTGCCTGAAATTTTCCCAGGGATGTCTCCTGCATCTGTGATCAGCACTGCCTTCTCCAGGCTAACTGACTCCAAAAATAAGTGTGACTTGAGCTATCTGGTTCTTTTCTGGGTAGGGTTCGAATTTTGGAAGAGGTAAAAGGAAGAAGAAATTAGAGCTCCAGAATTCTGTAGACCGTTCAGATATTTTCTTTAGGGCTCCTCTTGTCTTAGAAGCAAGTGCCTGTGTACTGGCTGGTTATATCAGCATGGATCATGGACCAGCATTCCTATGCATGAGTTTCACCAATTTTCTAGGGCTCCCATAGCTTCTAAAGATCTCCTAGAGACGAGTGTCCTGGCTCCCATCATGCCGGATGGTTTCTTTGTCAACATCTATCTATGCCTGGTCAGCCTAGATCACCTCAGACAGGTTTAAGATCAGTGACATCTTGTTGTAGCTGGGATCAGAAACCATCTGGCTTCACCTGTTGGAGGGGACAATCTACCAAATACAAGAGTTAGAATGGAAACCTGTGTTCTATTTTGACAAAGACTAGTCTCTCTGTCCTTCTTAAATTTGTTAATTTGAGAGCCATTGGAAAGAATTGGGCGTGGCAGGTGTGTATGGCTGTAGGTTGGAAAAGTGCAAGCTCTCCTTACCTTTGATATTACTTCCTAATCATTACTCTGGAAGTTGACAAAATTTTGCTGTTCCTTATGGGACTTTCAATTCAGGATAAAATTGTAATTGATGTCAGAAAAAGAAGAATTAAGCTTTCAAATGAGCAAGTGTTGGGGTGTAATAAGAGTCTGTGATACTGTATCATTGATTTCCCAAGATAATCCTGGTGATTTTGCCCTCACTTTGCCAAAAATAGGGAAGTACCAACAATGATCACTGGTGTTTGATTTTTGGTCCAAATAAATTACTCAAGGTCAGAGCTTAGTGAAGTACTGTTTACACAGAAATAGGCAGAGTGACAAGGCATTTAAGTCACTGTTTTGTTTTTTTTTTAATGTTTCTTTATTTTTGAGAGAGCATATTGGGGAGGGGCAGAGAGAGCAGGACAGGATCCGAAGCAGGCTCTGTGTTGACAGCATTGAGCCCGATGCACGGCTCGAACTCACGAACTCACGGCAGGATCACGACCTGAACCGAAGTCGGACGCTCAACTGACAAGGTCACCCAGGTGCCCCTAAGTCACTGTTTTGATTGGTCATTGGTCACCTTTGACTGAAAGTGGCAGGAGATGTTGCTGCTTCGTTAGTGACAGCCCAGGTCTGTTTCAGAAGACCGGCTTGTGTCGTTAAGGCCCACGGCTGTGCGCTGCCCGCTAGGCTGTTGGTTGCTTTTTCTTTTCATCTCTTTGTTTATCTGAACCCTTACACCAGCCGTTATTATTCTCTGCAAAGGGCCAACTCACTTTTATGTGTGTTTTGTCACTTTCTATGCAGATTTCAGCAACGTCCCTGACATCACAACTGGCCTGAAAAGGAGTCAGACTGATGGTGCCCTGGCCCAGGTTCCCCACGGGGAGAAAACGGGGCAGACGTTCGGGGTAAGATGCTGTCCCAAATCTTAAAAGAGGGACCCGGCTGACAAGGGTGAATTCCCACCTCCACCTGAGGTGGGGAAACAACATAGGGTTATCGGATCCCTAGGTCCACCACCTGAAACAAACATCTGTTTTTGCCTTAAGGGAAATAGTTTCCTTATTTAGTCGAAGTGAAGTACGTTAGGACAGACTGACAAAGGAAACCTAAGCTCAGGCTTTCTGAAAGTCATGTTTAATGAGTCTCATTTCTTTCCTACTTATTTTTTTTTTTTTGGCCAAAGATAAATTATTTTTGTAACGTTGTCACTTTGTTGTGGTAAAATATATATAAGCATAAACTTTTGTATTTTAACCATTTTTAATGTTTATTTTTGAGAGATAGAGAGAGAGAGAGACAGAGTGTGAATGGGAGAGGGGCAGAGAGAGAGGGAGACACAGAATCTCAAGCAGGCTCCAGGCTCTGAGCTGTCAGCATGGAGCCTGATGTGGGGCTTGAACTGATCAACTATGAGATCATGACCTGAGCTGAAGTTGGATGGATGCTTGACCAACTGGGCCACCCAGATACCCTTATTTTAACCATTTTTAAGTGCACACTGCAGTGGTGTTACTTACATAAGGTCACAATATGGGGCAGCCATTACCATTACCCATTTCAGAACTTTCGCATCAGGCCAAACAGAAACTCTGCACCCATTAGACCATAACTCCCATTCACAGCTTCCACACCCCCCACCGCCAACCCTGACCCCACGTTGCCTCTATTTCATTTCCTGCATCATTTGCCTGTTCTAAGTCCCTCGTATAAGTGTGACCATACATTATTTGTCCTTTTGTGTCTGGTTTATTTCACTTAGCATGTTTTCAAATTCATCATGGTGTAACAGGTGTCAGAATTTCACTTCTTTTGAAGGCTGAATTATATTCCATTGTCGTAAATGCTGCATTTTGTGTATTTGTTCATCTGTTGGTAAACATGTGGCTTGTTTCCACTGTTTGACTCTTATGAATAATGCTGCAGTGAAGATTGGTATACAAATACCTGTCTGAATCCTTGTTTTCAGTTCTTTTGGATATACATCTAGGAGTGGAGTTGCTAGGTCACCTGGTCATTCTGTTTAGCCTTTTGAGGAACAGCCCACCTGTGTTCTTCAGGGCTGCACCATTTTCCGTGACACTGACGGGCACCATGTATGAGGGTTCTAATTTCTCTATATCCTCGCTGACACTTGTTATATTCCATGCCTTTCCTACATTTGTGTGTGTGTGTGTGTGTGTGTGTGTGTATGAGAGAGAGAGAGCGTGCGCACGTGTGCACAGGGGAGGAGCAGAGGAAGAGGGAGAGACAGAACCTTAAGTAGGCTGTATGCTGAGGCTCAGTCTCACAACCCTGGGATCATGACCTGAGTAGAAATCAAGAGTCGGATGCTTAACCGGCCGAGCCACCCAGGCGCCCCTCCTACGTTTTCAATTGTTCATAGACCTCCTTTCAGAAATGGTCTAATTGACATGATCTGTTTTAATACGTAGTCCAGTTTTAGTTGATTTTGACATAACCCTCTTTTCAAATTCTTGCTTTTGTCTTACATGTGAAATAAGAACGGAGCTATATAAGCTATGACAAGTATTAAAATAAAACTTATGTATGGTCTGCTCAGTTAAACTAATACTGCTAGGGCCAGTCCCTTTGGGGAGCGGCCATGTGGCACACCCTTTGGTGATGGTCACTGTGGAAAAGGGAGTCGGGTTGGAGCCTGCCCACTTCAGGTGATGGGCTCTCCCCTCCCGCCTCTTCTTCCTCTCACCCTCCTTGCACTGGGCCCCCATTCCTGATTCACCTCCTTTAAAGTCTCTCTTCTTTCCGATTCCTCCCATAAAACCCTCAGGTGCCTGTTCTGGTCTGGCTGTGCCCCCAGGATGCAGTTTCTTCTACTAGCCTGAAATTGTCCACATTTTTAGTTTTAGGTCTCTGTTCTGTCTCTAGTGAGTTGTTTACTTTTGGGAACCCAAAATTATAGCTAAGTTATTATTTTTTTTTAAGTAATGCCCCCCAGAGCACCAACTGGAAGTGTTTCGATTGCTTTGGCTAAAATTTGTAAATAAACACACACACACACACACACACACACACACACACACACACACACACACAAATAAAACCCAAATATTTCTGAAACACTTTAGAAGCTAGGCTGTCTATTTAGGGTAAATGTGCCTGAGGGGTGCTGGCACAGTGTGGCAGCTTGGGGGAAATCACTTAACACCACGAGGGATAATGATTTCCTCTCTGTTGCAGTCTACTTGAGTTCCATATTCAAGTTCTTAAGAAGGAAATTAAGTTCTTTTTTCGAATTTTATTTTAAGATTCCATAACATAAATACGCAAAAGTTACCCGCGTGGAGGCTATTCCCAACTCTGTCAGTTAACAACGCCGGTCACAGCTAAACAGAGCGTTTACCAAACGAACATCGGCATGTTAGGTAGAAATTTTAGGAAAAGGAGGAAAGCTGTGGTTCAGCTTGAAACTGGAGCTATCTGAGCTTGGTTGTCATTGCTAACGTGGTTAAAGGAGAAAGCGAAGAACGCAGAAGAAAACAATATCGAAAGAACATGATCATGGGGAGCCTTGCTGTCAATGGCTTTCAAGCCTGGAGTAACCATCATCTTTCCTTTGTCAGATCTGAAGCCCCTCTACCGGTCTGTAACGATGGATTTCAGTACATTTCTCAACAGTCCTAGTGAAATGCCTGGCAGTTCCTTAGTTCACACGTTCTTTGTCTCTCGGGTGACCATCAAAAGTAACCACTGTGATGTGTATTAGTGAAAAGAAAGTTTGGAATTTGAGAACTAAAAGACACCGTCTTCTGTGTTCATATTTTCAGCCCCCTGGGAACATCAGGTTATGTCTGAAAGCAGTCTTTTTCTGTTTTCCAGTGGTGGTTTTAGAGTTCTGCGATGTGTGTCCACATATTGGGTGTGGATCTTTTGGGCGTGGCCCAGGCCTGTCCCGCGGTGCCCACGGGAGGTGGTCGCTCTCCAGAGAGGAGACCAGCCTCTGTCTCCCTGGCTTCCCGCTCTGGCCCCTCGAGTCTTCTCAGGGGTCATTAACTTCTTTTCAGATTAGACCCTGGTTGAACCCGAGTTGTTTGGGATATTTTACTAATACTATTCTAGACCTTAAAATAAGGAATAATTTCCCTTGAAAAGCAAGTGCAGCCTGGCTTGATGAAGCACAGCTGTAAGTGGGGCTTTTGACAGCCCCACAATTTCTACAAATGGTTCATAATTGATTGCCTTCTTTCTCTTCAAGGGTGCCTATTACTGTCACAGCTCTTTGTGTGCCCTTGTCAACCTCTCCTGTGTGGGGGCTCCTTTTTTCCCCCCTAGCATTGTTAGCAATTAGCCTGCACTATTGTAATAGTTTGGATTTTGAAAGGAATAAACAGTTTCTCTTTGGGTGAGGGGGTTGAGAGAGTTTCTGGGTTGTTCTGGGAGCTTGAGGTGTGTTAAGCAGTCCTGCAGAAATACTGCCTGTGTTCCGTTTCCCTCTCTCTGAGCTGACTCTGAAACTGTGGTACTTTGCGGCTCTGTGGGCTCTGAGTGTGCCCTAACCCGGCGTCTGCCCAGAGCCGGCTGGGCACGGGGTGGGAATCTAGAAGGAGGGGGATGAGCTTCCCCAGCCAGCAGCGCTGCCTCAGAGGAAGAGCTTGGTGGCGCTAGGACGTCCTTGCGAATGTGACTTGGAACAACAGTTTGGGAGGGAGAGAGCAGAGGGAGAGAACGTGCCTCTTCCTCATTTCCCAACGGCAGGCAGACCGTAGATGCAATCGCTTCTCCCAGAGGGAGCAGGTTTCTTTGAACTTTTCCTTCCGATGCACAGCGTGTAAGTAAGCGAGGGCTTTGATCTCAGGGGGTGGATTCTGATCCAAGCGTGGGCTCGCTTGCATGCTTTCCTTTTTCTCTGTCTTGAAAGTTGATTTTACTCTAACATGTCTATAGATTGGTAGGCGGATGAGCAGACATGCCTTTCTTTCCAGAAGGGATCCTGACTGTAATCTTGAAACACTCTTTACAGCTAAGGATGCGGAAATTTCTTTAGGGTTCTAGGGTTTCCGTGGCATCGTCGACTTTTCCCTTCTCGTTCCTATGTGGCAAGGGTTTTTCAGTGGATATCCGAAGTAGTTTTGTCCTTTTGAAACATGTCAGAAAGCCCGGAAATTCCACATATTTGCTCTGTAAAATCTGCCTGACAAGAGACAGGAATAATTTAAGGATGGTAAATAATTTTATGCTTTGTGAGATTTCCTTGGAGCAAAGCACACTGCTCGTATTGGACTTCACGCTGTAAAAGAAAATCCACAAAACTGAAACCATTTTCTGTGAGGTAAGCGGAGTTTTGACTTTAGTTATTCCTGATTAAATATATTTTTTCCCCCAGCCTTTTAGAAGAATTTTATGTAATCACCTAGTGCAGCTTTGGAAGTGATTATTTTTGCAGTTTGTAGGCGTTGTGTTGATAGAACAGAGAGCATTTGGGAATCTGCAGATACACAGCGTGACGACTGTGTTGTCCTCTTTGCAATTTAATAATGCTCAAGGTCTATTGTGTCCTTTTATTTGTGCAAGGTGGGAAAAAAGGGACATGCACTAATGGCTGGGTTTCACAACGCAGCAGGAACATAATTTGCATTTAATATTTAAGGCCTGCTCACCCACTTAGCTTAACCTTTTGAGTTTTTTGCATGAATTCCTTCTCGGAGCTTGCCTATCTGAGAGGCTAACGGAAAAGGTTATTGGACAACACATGATTTGTTTTCTAGCACTCTCAAGTTGTACATCTTTCTTACTTTCCTTTGAGTCTCTTGCATTATTTCAAGAGATGTTTTAGTTAAAAAGTGAAATTAAAGTATAATTTATTTATAAGTTGTGGTCTTTCTACATGGTGGCTATTCAGTGGATTAGGATGATCATCACCTTTTTTAAAGAACTAAACGTACCTCTTTCTAAATGCACATTACCTGACATAATCCCCGTGTGAATGAACAGAACGATAGCATCTGCCAAGCAAGCCCATCGTGCCCGAAAATGACTTGGGGTCTGACGGTCTCCAGTGGGGAGGCGATCATCTTGCACAGAGAATAAATCCAGGCAGGCAGTGGTACCAGACCTGATGGTTGGAAACCTGACTCTACGTTCCGGTCCACCAGGCCGTACCGCTGCATGACCCGGGGCAAGGGACCCAACCGTTCTCTGCCTCTGTGTCCTCACTTGTGGGCAAAAATAACAATGCCACCAGCCCTGTGTTGTTGAGTGGATTCTGCACCATCACGGGCACACGTGTGAGAGATTGTTAGGCTAAGGGGTCCTTCCTGCTGTGTCTCAGGCACGTACGGGGTTTGGAATGCTCTCTCATTTTGTGCGCCTAACACGCCACTTGCCCATCTCAGGTGCTACCCGGACTTCCCGAAGCGAGTGTCGGGTGGTCAAATCCCATTGAGCTGTGCTAGGAGATAGAAAAGAATTGGAAACCAAGGGCTTGGCAGCTGGGTCCTCTTAGCTGTCTGTCACTTGCACAAAGACGAAGCCCGCCCACCTTTGAGCTGGTGTTTCTTACTCAGAGTGCTAGGCTTCAAATGATTAAACGAAATAGTATATGTTAGGTCTGCCTTTCTCTTCAGCGGGAGTGGGCCGTGAATACCGCGAGGCTAAGTGAAGCCCGAGTCATGGCCCGTCCAGGAGGTCTTACAAACTTGGGCCTTTTGGAGGAGAGGTGTCTCTTCAGGGCATAGAGAAGTGCCAAGGGTACAGGCTAAAAAGGGTCAAGTTGAGCTGAGTTTTCTGCCCAGCTCTCAAACACACTGTTCTGCGTTTCTGACACCATACATCCGTTTGGTGGGGACTTGGTGGCACCTTGGTGGATTTGTTGGAAGCAACTATGCTTAGTTTTCTTGGGAGTCTAAAAGGCCATTTGATCTCTGTAGTGCCCATTGGCTTTTTTTTGTTGACTATCTTTCTAGCTCCGGGGTATTAGCACCCTGCTCTTGGTCTGTTCTGATCATTAGGGCTGATACGTCATGAAGATGCCAACTCTTTCCCTGGGTGTGGTGGGAAGGGACATCCCTGCCACATGAAACACACAAGAGCCCTGTTGTCTTTGTTGCCAGGGATCACTTATGTGCTCTAGTCAGCCGTTAGAGATGTCACCCTCAGTGTTGGATGCGAGAGAGAGAAAGAGAGAGAGAGGGGCAAGAGGGAGAGAGGGAGAGGAAGAAAGAAAGAAAATCCAGTCCCAGCTCAGGGTGCAGGGAGGCTGACAGTGGGAGGCCGGCAGCCGGAAGTGGGGTGGCATCGAGAACCAGAAGTGAACCCTCTGACCCAGTGGCTTCATGGCAGGCAGTTGGGGCCGGGAGAGCTCGTCCAGGGGGGTCACAGGACAAACAGTGGGGTCAACGAGTAGGCAGTGGGGAGAGATCTTGCTGGTGTTGACTTCTCTCCACTCTCTGCCACAAGCTGCCACGCTGCCATCATGGCCGGGGGAGGCAGTGGGTGGGTCCTAAAGGGGTTTGTGCTGGGCCAGTGTGTTGCTGGGCACCAGCCAGCAAACTGGGAAGTGGGAAGGCGGCCGTTGCCATTGGCAGAGCTGTGGGCTCACTGGAGCCAACAACATGGTGGCGTCCAACGAGCACTCGGCTGTCTGGGCCTTTGCCAGGGAGACTCTGGAAGCTCAGGGGCCGAGGCTGCCTGTCGGGTGAGGCTTGGCCGGGGTGTGGGGGCCACAGGGAGCCATACTTGCGTGCCCTGTGTTGGCCTAGAGTACGTTCGTTCAGGCAGCAGGCCGTGTGGAACCCAGGAAGCTGGTCTGGAAGCCAGGCTGTAGGATGTTAGCTCTCTCTGGAGGTTGGCCTGGGGCTGGCCACGCCCCTCTTGCTCTTCTGTCCCAGCATCTGTGCTGTGGGCACAATGGCACCTGACTCCAGTGAGGCTGTTTAGTCCCTGTCTTCCCCTTCCCTTCTCGTTAATGTGACTGGTTTCACTTGCAGACCCTTCCTTCCTTCCTCTTCCTGTTTACCACCTCCCACCCCCAGCCCTTTCCTTCCTGCCTCTCTCTGGCCCCTGCTTCCTCATTCTCCTCCAGACTTCACCTTCCATCCCGGTCTTATGGGAGCAAGAAAGCGTTGTCCCGGGGAGTCACCCTGGGAGTCGCACGGGGAGGGAGGAAGAAGGAGGAAGTTGCTAGGAGGCCACGCCCGCCCCGCAGTGAGAATCAGCCCGCGGGCGGGTGGGCTGGTCGGGTAGAAGTGGCTCTGGAATGAACTGGCGGCGGAAGCAGCCCCAGTGCTGAAGCGATAATTACACCCCTTCCTCACGCTGCCGGGTCCGTGACTCACAGGAAGGTGCCTCGAGACTCCCCAGAGCCGCAGGCCCCCTCGCGGGCTTGCGTGCTCCAGACATGACCCTGGCTCGCCACATGGGTTTCTGGTGCAGACCTCTCCCTGCCCTTCCTCTCCTTAAACAGCGGGGGCTGGGAGTTTGCCCCCATCCTCTCCGAGAGGAGACCGTAAGAGGGTGTGTTGGACCTTTCCGAGGCAAGCAAAGGCCCGTGTCCAAAGAGCAGCCAGCCTGCTTCCCTGTATCTTGGGTGGCGGAAAGGGACCCGCAGCCGTGCTCCTGGGAACCTCCCCTTGGGCCTGGCCTGCCAGGACTGCGGTGGGTGGCAGGTTCCCTGTGGCCCATGGTGGTTGCAGAGCGGGTCATACGCTCTTGGATATGGTCACGGAGGACAGGCTGTCCCTCCTTGGCCTTCATCCTCTGCCTCCATGGTGTTCAGCCGTCCGTTTCTCTTTCTTTTCTTTCTAGGCTTCCTGGATTGGAGACAGAATAATTTCAGGATAATCTCCCCCCTTTTTAAGTTTGTTTATTTGTTTTGAGAGAGAGTGAGCAAGCACGCAGGGTAGGGGCAGAGAGAGAGAGGGAGAGAGAGAATCCCCAGCAGGCTCCACATTGTCAGCACAGACCCTGATGCAGGGCCCAAACTCACGAACTGTGAGATCATGACCTGAGCCAAAATCAAGAATCAGACGCTTGACTGCTGAGCCACCCAGGCGCCCTTTATCCCCCATTTTGGAGGAGAAGAAAGCAGGGAGTCTGAGCAGAGAGTCTCAGGCCAAACCCTACTTTCAGTCAATGCCATTTGCAGACTCCTGCCTGTTCTCAGGGGAGGCCCTCTGGACTTGGCTGGTCTCAGAAGAAGAACACGTGGGATTGGCCCCAAGTCTCACGTGGCAATCCTTTTTCCTTGGAGAGGTCATCAGACTTCTTACATCTGTGTACTGGCGGGTAGGTCTACCAGCTGTGGAGGCCCATCCTGGCTCTGTCTGTCTTTCTGCCTCAGCACCTGATCTGAAGCAGTCTTTTGCTTGATACAGCCTTTTCTCCTCATCAACACAGAGAGATGCTTAAAAGAAAACTAGATTCTGGAAGAACCCAGTTAGAATTAACACTGGTTAATTATATTGTCCTTTTCGCGATTACTCAAGTTAAAACCTGTAAGATGTCTGGAGGTTTAAAGTAACGGAAAGTAACGTTGAGGATGGTTAGGGGCTTTATTCCCACGTCCACTCTACGTTTTTCCTCTCTTAACCTGGTTGAGACAAATTACTTGGGGCGGATCATTGAGCAGCTGACAAAAGTGATGGACCCTCAGGAAATCGCTCATGTCCTTGAGAAGCCACCCGTGTGCACTTCTGGGGAGTTCGCTCATCTTACGACTCTCGTCCACAGATTTCCCCCCTTAGGACTCTGTGGGCTCTAGGTTCATGATTCTGACTTTGGTGAGCCTCTGAGTAATCTAGCTTCTGTCTTGACTCAACATCATTAACATTACAGACTTAATTATCAGGTAGTTACAGAATGAAAAGCACTGTGTTTCTTTAGTCAAGTGGCATTTTGAACTCTGTCTTTATCTTCAGGTCTGGTTGGTGAGGTAGGCTTGGCAATATTAATGCCTCGTTAATATTAATGCCTCGTTATCTCTGTGCTGAGAGACCTTGAGGAACATTACATAATAACAGCCCCACCCCAGGTGGCAAAAACTGTGAGGCTGAGACCAAGGAGGGTATTGAATGTGCTGGTTAGACATCCCTACAGTGGTGAATACCAATCGCAACATTATGTGCTGGTGTTCTAACATTTCAGGAGTTCGTTTTTTTGTAATTAGTGAAAAAATGTGATTTTTTTTTGTGTGGGGGGAGGCATAAATTTAGATCTTGACCCCCAACCCAACATTTTGTGGAACTCGTTTTAGGAAAAAATCAACAGCTGTTCGTGGGAACAGAGGGGTGGTTACATGCCTAGTTCAGGGCATGATCAGACAGCAGAGGATCCCGTGGTTTCCCCAAGGGCACCGAAGGAACTTCACCTTGACCCCATCACGTCAGCCAGCCTGCGAAGGCATGCTGCTCACCGCTTTCCTTGTCTTTGGAAGGAATAAGAGCCACAGTTATCTAATTTTGGCTGCCCATTCTTGGGGCACCACGAGGCTCACCTGTCTTACCTTCAGTATTTACCAAGAATGGGGGTTGGCATAACGTCACCTACTTGTTTAATCATTTGTTGGGATCTCCTCCAGAAAGGCATTCCCACATGTCAGTCATTGGTGAGAGGCCTGAGACGTCCTGTTATGCCTTCGTTACGTGTCTTGTGTGTGAGACGCTGTAGTCCGGTGAGGACCTCGCTTGTGCTGCACGAACGCAAATGTGTCTGAGTCTCTGTGCTTTCTTTTCGGGCCTTTGTTACTCACAGCAGATTCTCACCTTTTGATAATGTCCCAGCCCCACACGGTAGCTGCTTTTGCTTGTTGGAAAAGTTCTGAGAAGTTGTGAGTCATTTTGCAATTTCCTCTGTGGTGTCAGCTCAGAGATGATTTAGTCCCACTGTGGTAGGGGCGAGGCGCTGAGGGGGGAGAGGTTTTGGGGGACCCTGCTGGGAACACTTCACCCCCTCAGACACCGGCGTCTAACTGCCCAGAGGAAAGCTTGGATTATTCATTTCGCAGATCAGTCTCCTGCTATTCTTGATAATAACACGAAGGACCAGGCAACAAAAAATATATTCGTCACTAATGTGGGAGATAAGAGAAAACCGAAGGCGTGGTTTTCAAGGTGCCCCCATCTGTCTTCTGTCCTCTCCATTCTTCTGTTTGTTGTCACTCCTCCTTCTCCCTTTTTTGCTTATTCAGCCTCCAATGAATGCATCCCTCCTCCTCCATGACTCACCTTCCTTCATACTGATTTTTTTTTTTTTGCTGCCATCTAAGTTCTCTTGTCTTTTCAGAACACAGATGTCAGATGAGGAAGCTCTTAGATGTGCAGTAGCTTAGAAGGTCCTGGCCTGGCATTTGCAGCGGCTGGGGGTTCCAGCACCAACCGCTCGGAAACCACAAGCGTGGTGTCACTCGAGTCCTTGCTGCCTTGCTACCTCGAGTTGGGTTTGGGATTTTCTAGAATCCAGTTCCTTCACGGTTCATTCCGCTCTGACACAAGGGATGGTCAGATGAGAAGACGGGCATCAGCCTGCTGTTCCAGGCACCAGGGTGGGACAGGCTGTCCGCGCTCACCTCTGAGTTGCCTGGCGAGATCTTGAACACATGATTTTATGGATTAGTTTCCAAAATGGAGAGATGATTATCAAACCAGTAATCTCAGGTGAGATTTAAAATCAATTTTCTATGTCTGAGGCTTTAAAAAAAAAAAAAAAGGTTTCAATTTATATTCTGTCACGGTCACGTTATCTCTGGCATCTTCTGGTTTTGCTTGGGCTCCCTCCTGTCCGTGTACATTTCCTTAGGCCATCAGCTTGGCGTCTCGCCCAGGGGGACAGGGCTCTGGTTACTTAGGATCGATTGACTTGCATTTTCTAGAAGTTTGATCAAATTGCAGAACTGTCAGGGTACCTGGTGGCTCAGTTGGTTGGGCTCAGGTCACGATCTTGCAGTTTGTGGGTTCAAGCCCCGTGTCCGGCTCTGTGCTGACAGCTCGGAGCCTGGAGCCTGCTTTGGATTCTGTGTCTCCCTCTCTCTGTCCCTCCCCTGCTCACACTCTGGCTTGCACACATTCCCTTCCTCCCTCCCTCCGTCCCTCCGTCCCTCCCTCTCTCCCTCTCTCCCTCTCTCTCTCTCCCTCTCTCCCTCTCTCTCTCTCTCTCAGAGATAAATAAACATTAAAAAAAAATTAAAATTTGCCAAACTGTTTATCAAAAATAATTGTTCTAGTTTGAATTTTATTACCTCATTTCTATTATTTATTCGGTGTTCGATTTTAGAGATTGGTTGATGGTAAGGTCTCAGATAAACGTGCATGAGGCAGACAGTGTTCCATATGAGAGGATTCATTCGAGGCCCTGTCAATAAGGTACAATCCAGAGTAATGTGACAGACTTGATTATAAGACTGCTTATTACATCTAGCAAAAAAAAGGGGGGGGGTGGCAAGTGGGTTGTGTCTGTGCTCAGGGCACGTAGCATTTGGCAATATCCATGCCGGAGAAAGGTGATCAGCGTATTAACAGGTAATTTACCTTTTATATTTTTACGATTTTTCTTCCAAAAGCTACACTTGTTTCAGAAACCAGATTCCAAGTATTATTTTCAGCCAAGTATTAGAACTGAAAATCCAGGCCTTTGTAAGCACAAAATGGATTTATGTGGTGGGTTTCAGGTAAGTCATGATGCCTGGACCCTCCCTCCCTACCCCCCACACCATTCTTCATAAGTGACTAAGGGTCATCCTTGACCCATGCAACCTGCTGAAATAGCAGTCGGTAGAGGTCAGTGTCGCTGTCAAAGGGTCACAAAGGCACCAGCCGCTGGAGTGCGTGACAAGAGCTGGCTGCTTTCCTCCTGAAGCTATGGTGGGGGTCGTGCAATGCCACTCAGTCCAGGCAGCTGCCTGGTTTGCTGTGCAGTAAGAGATCGTAGTTGGTGAAGTTTTAGTGTACCAGAAAGCTTTTTAAGAGTTCACAATTTGTCTGTATCAAATTCTCGCAGGCAGTAGCCCCCTTCGTTCTGCCAAGCCAGCGCACATACCCCCTTCTGCCTGTCCCAGAAAGAGAATGTTCGAGGGCAGCAGCAAGCACGCTGGCTGTTTGGTGTGCCCTTCACTCAGTGGCTGAGTGTTATTGCTGTCGCCTGTCGTGGACTCTGTCCCCACGGCCAAGGCTATCCCAGACAGCATATTTGCAGTTTACATTTGGAGAGCGGGGTATCTCAGAGACGAGATTCACGAGAAGGATTTCATCTGTTGCTGTGCCAAGGTGGGATAGAAAGTCGATGTTCGTGTCCTCATTTGCTATTGCTGGGCCAGGCAGGAAGTGGAGCGGCCCTGGGACCCACGTGCTGCGGCCTCCCTCCCTTGCTTTCGGGAAGTTGCCTCCCCCCCGAATCCCTATATCCTCATTTGTTAAAAAGAACAAGACTATATCTTCCGCGATAGTTTCGAGGAGGCGAAATTAACGAGGAGCCATGCGTGAGAAGTAGTTTTGTGAACTGCAAGGGGTGCTAAGTAAAAGAGCGTTAGGGGGACTACTTACCGTCGTCTCTGTTCGTCTGTGTTGCCGTGAAGCCCCCTGCAACCCCTCCCCCCACCCCCCCACACCCTTGTGGACACGGGACTCTGAAAGTAGGCAGACCCGAGGCTAATGGTCCAAAAGAAGTAGAGCAAGCCAACCAGATGATACAACTTGGGGATGCAACCCTAAGGCGGTCCGGAAGCTAAGGTGCTCAAGGAATGTGCCGGAGTGGGTGCAACCACGTTACAGTTTTCTGAGCCCCTTAGAACCGCTCGCACAGCCGAGGGCCTGGTCGGCAGCTAGGAACCAGGTGCTACCCTATTTCTTCTTCTAGGTTAGGCAACCAGGAACCCACGTAGATGGCAACCGGAAAGAAAATAACTTTTTTAGGGAACCCCAGAAGAGGGGAGAGGCCTCAGCTGGGGGACAGTCTGGTCTTAGGTTGCTGGGCAAGAACTGTCCCCGGCAAAGCCAGACACCAGCCTAAACCGTCAACCCCGAATGTGTGCGATGTCCCTCTCTCAGGATTCGGCTGCGTTGTCCTCTTTCATTTATCATGTAGACTTGACTTGCCTGGAAAATTGGCAGCTGACAAATTTATCAAAGCTTTAGTTGGTCAAGACTGTGATTACAATTGGCGTTTATACTGATGCATTTTTTTTTCCTTCAAATCCAGTGATAGAGAAAAAAAATCTCTACTCGGGAAATCCTCAGAATATGTGACACTTAAAGACCTTTCCTGCAAAAACTGCTTCAATAATATATTATCAGTTGCCAAGAATAAAGTCAGAGACCTAGCTCTCGAATGGAAATATTGTGTTTGGGAAAACAGGCAGGAAACACAGAAACCGACTAGAATGTTCGGTGAAGACCTTAACCGCTGAAGGAAGAGTTAGGGTAAATACACAAGTTTAAACTAATTTATGTGATTGCCAGAATGAAAGTAGGCTGTGACAGAATACTGAAGGAAGAGACCAGAAGTGGAACTGAGCCAGAAATCAGTACTCCTGGGTGGGAATGTGGGTGAGGGCAGTATTGGTAGGAAACAAGTCCTCGTTAAGTATGTATTTTCCAAAAAAAAAAAAAAAAAAAATTTGCTGAAAGGCATTGGTTTAGAGACTTCTTTAACCAGATAAACATATTTAGAAATAATGTTAAATGATATAGTCACAGAAAGAATTTAAATTCAGGTCTAAATGCCCCAAGTCACAGGAAAGGCAAACAGGAAAACCTCTCAGCCATCGAAAAGCAACACAAAATAAAGCAAAAACCAGTAAGAGAATTTGAGTCCTTTTTCAGAGCCCTGCACCTGAGCCAGGCGACCATGCAGGTGTTTTGTTGTGTTTTGGAACACAGTTGAAAGCATAGGATGGAAGAGGGTTTATGTTGCATGTGAATTAAGATGCCACGTAGTCTGTTCAAAAATAACATTGAAGTCATCTTTTAAATTTATACTTGACTCACTAAAATTTTTCAGAATAGTTTTATAAGGTATGTTGAGTTTCAATTAAGGCTGATTTCGGAAGAATCTTTTGATCTGGGTGCATCTCTCTATATCAGGAGTTGGCAAAATGTCCCGGTGAAGGGTCAGATAGTAAATATTTGAGGCATTTCAGGGTAGAAGCAGCCATAGATGATGGACAGGTGAATGAACGTGGCTGAGTGCTAATAAAACTTGATCTACAGCAGTGGATGGAGGGCTAGGTTGGCCCAGTGGCCTTAGTTTGCTGACCTTTGTTCTGATGATCCATCCACCCTTCCTTCACCTGTCTGTTTGGAATGGGGTCATTGAAGTCTCTTTTATTTTTTAAATAAAATAAAAAAAATTAAATTTAATTAAAACTTTTTAATTAAAAAAAAATTTTTAACGTTTATTTTTGAGAGAGAGACAGAGACAGAATGTGAGGAGGCATGGGGTAGAGAGAGAGAGAGAGAGAGACAGAATCTGAAGCAGGCTCCAGGCTCTGAGCTGTCAGCACAGAGCCCGATGTGGGGCTCGAACTCAACGAACCGCGAGATCATGACATGAGCCGAAGTCAGACACCCAACTGACTGAGCCACCCAGGCGCCCCCACCGGCTCCGTATCTTTGCATTCAGAAGTCAAGAAGTCCTGGCCCACATGCATCTGTCTTGATGAGCAGGTTTAACCGTACATCGGACATAAGCCATAGCTTGCTTTCTGGGTGAAAAATGGGAAAGTGAAAACGCAGTGCCCGGCACAGGATATATTAGATCGGATGAGCCGTTCTGTGTAAACTGCTTATGGGTGATATTGACGCGCCCTGGAGTTTATGTGAAGCGGGTGCCCGGTGGTGTAGGGGTGCTGCCCTAGCCCTTGAGACGTCCTTGGCAGAGACCGCACATTGTACTCGTTCCTGAATTCTGACCAAGCTCCCGTTAAATGAGGAAACGGAGCAGAAGGCAGCAGTGTCTCTGGGGCAGGGCTCTGTCCCCTGGAAGCCACTGCCTGGGAGCCCCAGTCTCTCTGCAGGCTCTGCCCTCATGAGTGCCGCCCGTCCTGGGATGTTTGCACAAACTTGGCTTCTCCTCCACCAGCTGTGGAAGCTGCAGGCCCTGCTGGGCCATCTGCGTGGCCCTGTTTGGTTTCCCGGAGCCCTTCCGTAGGTGGGAAATGCTGTGTGTCCCCTGCCTCCCTCTTTCCGCCTCCGTGATCCTCACGCCTCTCTCTGCCCTTCCCCCGACTCCTCCTCCTCCTCCTCCTCCTCCTCCTCCTCCTCCTCCTCCTCCTCAGGAAGGTCCAGGTTTTCGTGTTGGGGGGTCAGGGCTGCACCCTCAGCACCTAGAGCAGAGCGTGTCTGGCGGAGGCTCCACAAGACAGTGCTGCCGTCGTGAAGTGTGGTTTTTGTGGCCCTTCCTTCAGGGGATTCAGAGGACGTGTATTCTTCTGTACTCCTGACAATAGCAAAACTTGGCCAGTTCAACTCCCTGTGCAGATGTTCACTTTTGTTGAGCCCTGGCCTTTATCGATCCCTCGTACTGTGCTAAGTATTTTTACGCTTTACCTCATTGACTGGTCACCAGGACCCTATGACATGTGATCCCTGCTTTCCAGGTGAGTACCCTGAGTCCAGGGGGGGATCGGTCACGGCCACACAGCTGGGAGCCGCCCTGGCCGGGGTTGCATCTCCAGAGCCTGTGTGCTTAAGCCTCCAGTCTTGGGCAGCGCGTGCTCTGAGGCCCTTGGCCTGCGCTTTGCCCGTACAGCAGGGTGATGCAAAGGGGCACGGGGGTGATGGGCTGCCCCGCGGGGGTGCACGCTCCCCAGTCTTCAGTGCCACCGTGACCGCTACCTTGCCATCCCCCGTAAGGTGGCAGGGATTGCCCGCCCCTGAGGTCCAGCCCCCTGCCTGGCCGTGACCGTCTGGCCACGCTGTACTGGCCTGTGGTTGCTGGTGCGCTCCGTGCTCCCTCTGGCCCCAAACTTGGTGTAGTTCAGAGAACTTGTTTGTCCGTGAGCGCGTGGGGTCAGGGTTCGCTCCGCCCCGGGCAGGTCTCTGTTCTGTCTCTGTAGGACCTACTCTTTGGGCACCAGTCATGGCGCATTGCTCGCTCAGAGGGCGCCCAGCCAGCCTTGGGGCACTGCGAGCCGAGTGATTGTGTCGTCTGTTCATCACCGTGTCCATAGAAACAGAACCCTCTGAGCCTTTGCAACTGCAGATCAGTTTTTTAAAGTGACAGGAAAGGAGTCCATTCATTAAAAATACTTAAAAAATTAAACCACTGTAAAAGGGAAAATTGAAATGAGCCAAAGGATAAAAATATCTTGGTTAACACTGCATTTGTGATATATATCATTCCATTTTTAGAAAATCTATGCACGTATGTTCGTAGTAATCTCCATGAGGAGCTACTTTCCAAAATGCAGGCCTGCTTTCTGCCCTTTGCACTAAATCGTGGCCACCTGCAGTCAGCAGGCACTCGTCTGTCCCGTCACTGGTGATCGTAGTGTGCTACCTCGGTGCATTTCTGTGCCCTCGTTTATTAGGTTCATCTGTACCTTTCCGTGTAAGGTAAGGGCTCTCCTGTGACATAAGCTCACGTTGAATTTTACAGTTTACGTTCCTTCTGCCTTTGGAAAGAGAACCCTGTGGTCTAGAAAACAGAGTGTGAGTGATTCCTCATCCTTTTTGTACCATTTTGATAAATCTAAAAACCTCAGGCTGTTTTTTTCTAGAGGCTTTTTTTTTTTTTTAACATCTGAGAGAAAGTGTGAGAGCACACACGCATGAGCGACGGAGGGGCAGAGAGAGAGGGAGACACAGAACCTGAAGCAGGCCCCAGGCTCTGAGCTGTCTGCACAGAGCCTGTCATGGGACTCGAACTCACGACCCGTGAGGTCATGACCTGAGCCGAAGTCAGAAGTCGGATGCTTAACGGACTGAGCCACCCGGGCGCCCCTAGGGTTTTCTGTTTAGGGATTGTATCACTTAAGAGGAGAGGCCCCCATATAGAAATTTGATCACCTTGAATGCATCTTAGCTTCCACCCCATAGTCTGACCTGGCTGTGAGGGGGCGCTGGAGGGTGTCTGCGGCTGCCCCTGTGGGCCTTGGGCTCACCCTTGCTCCCTGTGGGGTGAAGCCCGTCTCAGCCAGTTCGCCTTCCGGGGAAGCCATTTATCCCTTTGCTTCTGGATTCCCGCTGCCGAGACCATTTGGGGGTGTTATTAGATCTTTCTGTAAGTTAGGGACCTTAACAAAGTACAGAGTAAATTGAGAAGTCCTTTGTACAATTTTTAGCTATTCCTTTTTTTTTTTTTTTTTTTTGTTTTGTTTTGTTTTGTTTTAAACTAAGGGGAACTTTTCTGACAACTAATTAGCTAGGATGTGACAGCCGACACCATAGTTGCACTCGGATCACTGAGTCGTGCAGACCCGGTGAAGCTTCCAGAAGGACGAGCGGGAGGTTTTCCGTGCACAGCATGAGAACACACACCATGCTGACCACACCTTCCCAGGGCGAGGCTATCCTTGATAACTGGCCATTTGCCCAGAGTCTGAAGCTTGTCTTTTTATTTTTTCCAACATTCTTTTTGAAGGGCAATAGAAGTAGCAGGAACCGAATTCTTCTGCTTAGTATGCTGGCATAGCGAAACCCTGTGCCCGTCATCCAGACCAGATCCGGTCCACGGCGATGGCTGGGTCTCAGCTGTTCTGTGTGGTGCAGGGAGAGGACGCAGTGGCAGCTAGGCATCTGCCAGACCCACCACGTGTCGTCACAGGACCAGTTAGACAGCACGAGGGATCTTTCCTTTGAGGTCTGCGTGCTGCTAAGTCCGTTACAGATCTTCCCCCCCAAGGTAATGTCCTTACGCTCCTTAACCGGGGATGGAAAGTGCACACTGCGAATGTGGTCACTTGCCTTTAATATTTCCCTGTGAAATATTACTCCAAATTATACAGCACTTTTCAGCCCTTTTTCTTAGGCTGAAAGTATGTGGGGGCCCGAGTAATACAACTAGATGCCTGTGACGAACCAGTCTGCGGTCCTGGCAGTCCCTGCGTGAGGGGTCTTGGCCTCGGACGGAGCCAGGAGAGCCCAGGCCAAGCTTGGCCCCTGCCGCGTGCAGGCTTCCTGATTGCTCATGGAGTAGCTGCGAAATCGCCCTCATCGTTCCCAAACGGTTCTGGACGCTGCGATGTGCTTATCCCACTGTGATTTTTTTCCTTTTAAGATCCAAATCCTAGGGTGAAATTGAAAAGCCTCAGGGAGCCATGTCTCCAGATAAGAGCAAAGTAAACATCAAAGTGTCACGCCCAGGGGATCAGGTTTTATTCATCCAAAGCCAGGAGGAAGCCGGCCCGACACCTTTCTGCCGAAAAAGTACTGCACTGTGTCGTCCAGGTTGGAAGGGTCATCGCAGAACCGCTTTGAGAAAGGGGCGCTCCGGGGAGCATCTGGGGCGTGGGGTGTGATCCCCCTTGTTCTGCGGCTGCTCCTGAGAGAATGGGGCTCCCGGAAGAACGACCCATTGCAGCCCTAGTATAGGGAAGCAAAGGGTCTCTTATCCATACATTTAAAACAGCAGACCCAAACCTAACAAAACGAAACCCCAAAACTGTTCAGATCTCTTTTGTCCCCCAATTTTATTGAGATATAATTGAGAAAACTGTATCTTCAAAGCATACAGCTTGATGATTTGCTATACATAAACATTGTGAAATAGTTACCACAGTCAAGTTCGTTTTCTGTTTGTTTGGGTGGGTGGGTGGGTGTGTGTGTGTCCGTCCCCAGAACGCTTAGGCGCTTCATGCCAGAGTCCTCGTGAGATGGTCTTCATCTATAAATAAGATAAAATCGTTTTCAAGCAGGGATCAGCCTTAGTGTAAGCTCAGGTCCTGAAAAAAATTTCGTTCTGGTCAGCAGCCCTGCTTTTCCATACAGCATAGTTTCAGGGAAGACTCCATTTAAGTTTTGAAAGGAATTCACAGAGAGAATACTTATTTCGTGTTCTCCTTTCAAAAAGGAGGTCCACAGCGAACCCAAGTTTCTCAGCGTGGATCCTGCAGACTGGAAAATCCTAATCTGAGCTGTGCCTCCAAAGGCGGGGTGTTCGTGACCCTGCACGGGCACGCACTATGGGATCTTCACGCACCCACAGCCCTGCCTGGTGAACGCCTGTCGTTTTTAAAGCAGCATTCCCAGGGTGGAGTTGGGACGGTGGTACAGAGAAGCCTTCTAAGAGATGTGGCTGTCGTGTGTGGAAACGACGCTGCTTCTCCGAGCAGAGGTGGCCCCCAGGGGCCGGTGGCTGCATCCCAAGCACACCAGCAGTGTGTTTGGATGCTGTCGGGGCCAGGACGCCGTGACCACATGGGCAGGGCAGAGGGGCACATCTGCTTTGCGTCCTGCTCTGCCAGATCCCTGGGAGGGGTGGGCACCCTGCAGAGCGAGATGGGGTGGCCCTGCGCTGTCAGGGTCTCGCTCACACCTCCGGGCCCCTCGTTTATAGTGTCCATCACGGAGAGGATTAAATGCCAGCAGATTCTGGAGAACACCCGCCGCCCAGGTCTAACTGGCGAATAGCAGGTGCTCAGCAAATGTGAGTGCCCTTTACTCCGTGACCCAGATGGCAGTCTGAGGGGTTACCTGATGGGTTAGGAAACTAGGGAAGTTGCTCAGAAATGAGCGTTGCCGGGACTGTGCCGAGGACTGGGGGCGGAGCCAGGAAAGAACCCTGGGCCTCTGAATGTTGCCTGTGCTTTTCGCCACTGTCACCGTTTTGGGTCTGAAAACAGTCCATCCAAAGTAGTCCCCGTTCCTAGAACTTGCTCACCAGATACACTCCAAATTCTACCTTTAACCGTTCAATGCTGATGCCTGTCCCTACGAATAGAGGCACAGAAACGTAACCAGATACAACGTAAAAAACACCGTTGGTGTCCATCTTCTTTCTGTTCCAGTTCCTGCCTCCTGAGCCCAAGTGATCCCCCCGCCCCGTCCCCACACCCCCACCCCCACCCCCCAGCCTGAGACGGTGGTGAAAGTGCTGTGCGTGAGGAAGGGGACTTTGTAAGCGCTCCAGCATTTCGTTGATGGTACCTAAGATGTTCATTTGCTCTCAGAATCTCCACTAACACTCACTTTTCCAAGTTCATCTTCCCAGAAGCGTTCTTAAAGCGGATTCTGATTTTCTGAAATGGCAAGGATACTTTATTTTTAAAACCTCGTTATTTTAACACTGCATCGTTAGGTGTGATTCTGACATCCCAGCAACGTGAAGCTGTAAGCTCACCAGCTGCCATTAACTTATGGTGCGTTTTGTCAGATTTTATGCGGTGTATGTGAACTTAATATAGACTCCATAGCCCTGGAAGCTGTGACTTGTCAGAATTGCAAAATTACATTGTCTGGGCTTGTGGCACAAATAGCAGTAGTACAGATTTCAAATGAGTGAGTTTTGGGAGTCTCCGTATCATTATTATCTGGGGTTGTTTAGCTCAGTTCGTAGAGGGCCTGACCCGGACGGAATACCAGGGTCATGGGTGTGATTCTGGCTACTTCCTCGGTCTCAGGAGCTCAGTCTATAAATTTTTTATATGGCTGTCCTTCACTCCAGACCCTGGGGACAGCGTGTCAGGCTGAAGGCAGCACTGCCCCCAGGAAGCCCAGTTGGAGATTGCTCGCGATTCTGATAGGCAGACCAGTAGTTCTCACGCGGCTCACAGGTTAGCCACACTTGGGAAGCTTTTAGAAAATACTCCGGCGCCTGGGGCGCCTGGGTGGCGCAGTCGGTTAAGCGTCCGACTTCAGCCAGGTCACAATCTTGCGGTCCGTGAGTTCGAGCCCCGCGTCGGGCTCTGGGCTGATGGCTCAGAGCCTGGAGCCTGTTTCCGATTCTGTGTCTCCCTCTCTCTCTGCCCCTCCCCCATTCATGCTCTGTCTCTCTCTGTCCCAAAAATAAATAAACGTTGAAAAAAAAAAAAATTAGAAAATACTCCAGCGCCTAGGTGGCTCAGTCGGTTAAGTGGCCGACTTCGGCTCAGGCCATGGTCTCCCGGTTCATGGGTTTGAGCCCCGCGTCAGGCTCTCTGCCGACAGCTCAGAGCCTGGAGCTTTTCAGATTCTGTGTCTCCCTCTCTCTCTGCCTCTCCCTCACTCGTGCTCTGTCTCTTTCTCAAAAATAAACAAACATTAACATTTAAAAAAAAATTAAGACAATACTCCTACAAGGGGCTTCACGTGTGGATCGTCAACCAGTTGATCTAGCCATGGGTGTTTCTTTTTTTTTTTTTTTTTTCAACGTTTATTTTATTTTTGGGACAGAGAGAGACAGAGCATGAACGGGGGAGGGGCAGAGAGAGAGGGAGACACAGAATCGGAAACAGGCTCCAGGCTCTGAGCCATCAGCCCAGAGTCTGATGCGGGGCTCGAACTCCCGGACCACGAGATCGTGACCTGGCTGAAGTCAGACGCTTAACCGACTGCGCCACCCAGGCGCCCCTAGCCATGGGTGTTTCTTAAAGCTCCCGAAACGAAGCTCATGCGTGGCCAGGGTTGAGGTGCACTGGAAAGGGGGTGCACACAACTTGGAGTGGTTTCGTTGTACTTCCTAGGGCTCCTTAATGATGCTCACATCCCGGAAGAGAGAAAAGCCGCCTTTTGGCTACAGTGTTCTATTTGGCTTTTACTATCTGTCATTTGGCTTTTAGGGCATGGCTGAACAGTGCTGGAATCTCTTCAGCAATGAATCATAAGATTTGGTTGTTTTAAACATGAAATGAGGCGTTTTGATAAATCAAGATGCATTCTTTTAATGTTTGTTTATTTTTGAGACAGAGCATGAGCAGGGTAGGGGCAGAGAGAGGGAGACACAGAATCCGAAGCAGGCTCCAGGCTGAGCTCTGAGCACAGAGTGTGACGCGGGGCTCAAACTCACGAACTGTGAGATCATGAGCTGAGCCGAAGTTGGCTGTTTAACTGACTGAGCCACCAGGCGCCCCTCAAGATGCAATTTTTTAAATGTTTATATTTGAGAGGGAGAGACAGAGTGCGTGAGCATGAGCCGGGGAGGAGGCAGAGAGAGAGGGAGACAGAATCTGAAGCAGGCTCCAGGCTCTGAGCTGTCAGCACAGAGCCCGGCGCGGGGCTCGAACTCACCATGGGCTCTTTGGAAGCCCAGTACCGGCTGTGTGGTTGATTGAACTTTGGCACCAAGATTTACGTGAAAATAAAAGAGAAATGATTCTGTTTAAAGGGCCCAGCAGACTGGGGGGCTCTCCTCGCAGACATCTGGGTGGAGAGGAGGCTCGCGGTCACTCCCCTGAGCTGGGGTCTTTACGTTACCCGCTCATTCCTCACTGCACTTCTGGCTCATTCTTGGCTCTCCTTTGGAGCGCGTGTGTTCCTGCCAGGACCGTGGGACGACCCATTTCTCCCCTGAAGCCTCGCACACAGTGGAGGGATTCCCGTTGCTTGGCCGCGTCTTCCCCCTTTCGTTTGCTCCGCACAAGCTTGGGCTGGTTTTCACTCTGCCCTTGGCTGCGCTTTGGGGTTTCTTACGTGATCGCCTCGGGCAGGACCTGTCTTCCTTTTGGAGGCAGAGCAGGCCCTCGGGTGACACCCGCTGAGCTTGGAAGATGAACCGGAAGGTCAGCGTTGAGGGTAGAGCCGGGAGGGGGACCAGGGAGGGCGGCAGTGCCCTGTTTTTCCTCCGAGGCACTTCAGGTCGTCAGGCGCCAGCTTTTTTAACAGGTGTGCGTCAGGCCACTGCGGTTGCGTGACACACGCTTGTGTGAGTTGTTCATGTTCTGAGCGTCCCCGAGAGGATGCATTCCACGTTAAGAGATGGTCCTGACAAGCTCGGCTTTTGACCACGGCCGGAGGGACAGATCGGGGATGAAGGCGTTTACGCCGAAGGAGGGGGAGTTTGCGGGAGGGACGGCAAGTTGCCCACGACGGGTGGACGCTCGTCACACGTACCAGGACCACTGCTTTGTCGCTCGGTAACACTGCCGTGTGGTGGGGGGGAGCTGAGGGCTTGCTGGGCACTCGGGGCAGCGACGGGCACGGGCCCTGCCCTTGGCCGGCTTGGCAGGTGCTAAGTGGGCTGGAGCCTGTGCGGGGGTGGGGTGGAGGGAGAGGCAAGTTAGAGGACGCCGAGTGTAGGCTGGTGATGCTCCAGGCACCGTGGAGACATACAGGAGGAGACCCGTTTGAGCCTTGAAGCCACGACGTCAGGCAGGACGAGGGGGCCCTCCTCGAGAACCTTTGTCATCGCCGTGCTGGAATCCGAGTAGCAGCTGGCGCTGCAGGCTCTCGGTCCCCAGACGTTCCCACTCCTCTCGTCCCCTCGGTGTGTGACTGCCCCCACTATCCCGAAGCCTCCCAGGGAGCCTGCACAGCCCTCTTCTCCGGCACTTGCCAGGGTGGCCGGGTCACCTGCTCCCGTCTGCACCCTCTGTGGGGCTCTGTCCCCGCCCCCTGCAGGGTAGGGGACGTCCCTGCCTCCCTGCCCGGCCGGCAGGTGCAGCCGCTCTAACTGCTCACTCGTGCAGTGTTGGCGCGAGCCCGTGGGGCTGGGGACTGGACGGGGGGCAGGGCCGCGAGCCCCTGTGGCCAGGTTGCCCCGAAATTCGTGCAGTCACGCCGTTCCGAGGCCGTCGGGCCGCCGCGTCCGGGGGGCTCCCCAGCAGGCTCCGAGAAAGCCGCGGCCTTGGTTTGAGAGCCACCTCAACTCCGTTACCAAGGGTCAACCTGTGCCGTGTTTTCTAGTTTCGGTACGAAAGAGCCATCTGTTCTGTTCTGACAACAGAAACGCATCCCGCGTAGATACCCTGTCTTCACTCCCGTTACCTTAAAGGGTAGCCAGAGCGGTCTGAGATGAATGAACCCGGCTGTGCTAGGTTGTCGCCCCCCGACCCCGAGGTCCCGGAGACGGCGCTGGGCAGGGCCGATCACCGCCTGCGTCCTGGCCGGGAAGCTTCCAAAACGGAGCGCGCCCCGAACGTCACCTTCCCCGTCTTTCCGCCTCCCAGAGCGCCGAACAGATCGCTGCGCTGTGTAGGAGTTTCGACGACTCGCACACCACCAGCATGGAAGGGCCGAGGGGGACCCGGGAGCCACCTCCGAGGCCGCTGGCTCGCCACCTCTCCGACGCGGATCGCCTCCGGAAAGTCATCCAGGAGCTGATGGACACGGAGAAGTCCTACGTGAAGGTAACGGGCGACTCCGCACCTTCTTGCCAGCTCTGTGGCCCCGCGGCGGCCAGCGGTATGTGGGCGGGGGCCCCCGGGGCGCATGCGCCCCGGAGCCCAGCACTCCTGACGCAGCCCCCTGCCCCTCGAAGTGGTGAATTGCCGCCGGGGAGGGGGCGAGGGTGCAGGAGCTGGGAGGGCCCGGAAGGATCGGCTCCTCGGCTCCCTTGGTTACCACGGTAGCTTTCACTATGGAAACATGTTCTAGCTCATCGTCTGCAGTCTGTGGGAAGGGAGTCTCCTGGCGGAGTCGGAGGGGGCCGGAGAGCACTTAGGGGAGGAGGGACTGGGGGACAGCTTGCTCCCAGGAGACTGTTGCTGCGGCCCCCAGACCTGCCTGGTGGAGGTCACTGTGCGGGACAGAGTCCCACGCTGGAGCAGCTGGCCTACACGTGGCCGCTCCCACGCCCGTGCGGACGGGTGGTTGCTGAGAATCTTCGGCACCCGAAGCATTCACTTATTTATCTCTGAAGCCCCCAGTAAATAGTTCGAGACACATTTTTTAAAAGTTTTATTTATTTTGAGAGAGAGGGAGGGAGGAAGAGAATGAGAATGAGAATCCCAAGCAGGCTCCACACTGTGGGTATGGGGCCCCGTGCGGGACTTGAACTTACAAACCGTGAGATCACCACCTCAGCCAAAATCCCGAGTCGGACGCTTAACCGGCCGAGCCCCCCGGGCGCCCCTATAGTTTGAGAGACATATTTTACGAAGAGCACTGGAGCCTGGGAAGGGAAGACAGAGTTCTTTTGCTTTAAGTATTTGCTGAGGCTCGGGTAGTACCGTAAGCTCACTTCATTGGCCAGTTCTGGAAGCAGCAGGGCACAGGGCAGTGGGCAGAGGATCCCGCCTGGCTTTGCCTTGGTGCAGCGGCCTGGCCTGGGGCCGTCCCCTCCACCTCCGTCCTCCCGCGTCTCAGACGGGCGTGCCCTTGTTCCTGCACAGGTGCGTGCACACACAGACACAGCTGTCACCTTCTTTCTCCGCGAGACGGGCCTGAGCTTCCCCTTTCATTAGTGTCCCTGTCATTTTATCTGGGCTTTACTGAAGGCCTCATACACAGGTAGCCCAGGAAAACTACCCAGAGCCCCTTCTTTTTGGTCCCATAGAGAAGAAAAGAAAGCTATGGAGTTGACAGTTTAATTTCACGTCCTGTTACGTGTTGTCCTGCGGATGATGTGAACGTTGGGGAGCTCAGACTAGATTTCTGGATCTTCCTGTGACCGTGATGGCCTCTCCCAAGCAGCTTTGTGCGCTGTGGTTTGAGGCTTCAAGAGACCCTCCGGCCTCTTGAGGGTGGCCATGAGCTTTCCACCGAGATTCATTCAAGGGCAGAATTCCTTGAAGTCCCCTTCCTGTTGTCGCTGATGTTCTGTTTTACCGTGAGGCCGCACGGGAGGCTGGTTTCCCTGAGATGCTGGTAGGGTATAAAGGTGGACGTTGTGGGTGAGCTAGACAGGAAGGACCCTTCTCTCTGCAAGAAACCTGCACTTTGTTCCCTTAGGGCTGCAGCTGTCCGGCCCCGCGGCTCCGCGCCTGCCTGCTCGAGGCGTGTAAGTCCCGCCGAGCAGCACCGGCCGCACGAGGGAAGAGGGCAGCCTGTCACTGTCTCTCACAAAATAACCAGCACCCGGTGCCTCTTGTGATTCGCACACACACCGTTTTTATTTTGTGGTTTCTTTTCGTGGCTGACATTTAACACGGGATTTTACTTGTTCGTCTAACCTTGATCCCTGCATGCGTGCAACTTGGAATTTTCAGCCTTTGTGTGTTCCCTCGAGATACGGTTCAGTAACTCAGCACACCTCCCTGCTCGGAAGCAGTCGCCGGGGAGGATGGTGAGGGAGGGAAGGCCAGGGAGCTGTTTGTTGCGAAATAGTAAAAGGCCTCCCAGGCCTGTCTACTTGCTCCCAGAATCTATGCCATAAGGTTCTGGAGGCTTCGGGCTCTTACAGAAAGCTCTCTGGGTCTCGATTTCTCCATTGTAAAGCAAGAGAGCAAAGTAACGGACTTTGTAGTCGATCACTTAATGTTTTCATACTCAAAATTCTTCAGAATAAGCGAAACAAGAAAAAAATCTTTCCTATTACAAAATTATATCCTGGTCTTGGCTTCAAATTATCGCAAATAAACCATTTATGGAAGGAGTTGTATAAATGCCATCAACTCCCACTGTTCCGTACTACTGGGGCCCGGTGTACTGGGGGCTCAAATATGGCCTAGATTATAGGCCGCTGATCCTTGGACATTTTTTCTTGCATTTGAATACGGGAGTTCGAAATTCTGCTAATGCGTCAACCCCAGAGTTGAAGAGCTTCCCAGGTCTTGTCCTGTCCTTCTCAGCTCCGTGGTGGGGCTGTCACCATGCTCCCCGGTACAGAGGAGGAAGCCAGGGGAGCCGGCAGGGGTGCTCATGCCCGACAGAAGTGCCTCGCCAGAGCTCCCCTTCTCCGAGGGGAGGCGGATGCCCCCTTGCACCGGTCCACAGAAGGAGTGGCTCTGTCACCAAGCTGTCTAAGCAGAGTAGGTGACCCAGATGCTGCGTGTACTGTGGGATTAGCCCGTGTGAATTAGGGCAGAAATGAGAGTAACCAGTTTTATTTATTTACTTACTTACTTATTTAATTTTTTTAATGTTTATTTTTGAGAGACAGAACATGAGTGGGGAGGGGCAAAGAGTGACACACACACACACACACACACACACACACACACACACACACACACAGACTCCGAAGCAGGCTCCGGGCTCTGAGCTGTCAGAGATCATGAGATCATGACCCATGAGATCATGACCTGAGCTGCAGTCAGACACTTAACCCATGGAGCCGCCCGGGCGCCCCTGATAAGTAACCACTTCTGGGTCACAGATTGCAACAAGACACGATTCCATCATTCCCAGTGGGAGCCTGGAGCTGTGGTCAGGGTTGCTGGAAACTCTTGGGTATTTTGGAGACATGAGTGATAAAGACTCTTTTCTTCCACGTTTCAGGATCTGAGCTGCCTCTTTGAATTATATTTGGAGCCACTTCAGAATGAGACCTTTCTCACCCAAGACGAGGTAATCGGTCCCCCGCCACCCCCACCCCCACCCCCCCCTCCCCCGCCATCCACTAACGCACAGGTTAGTCTCTGTTTGCCCTTTAGTGGACCTCCCCGGAGGTTGTGTCTCCTGATTCCCCAGAGAACACACGGGACTTAAGCATCGTCAGAGGGACCAGGCGTGGCCTCCTCCAAAGCCGTTTATGTGGCCTCTGCCACGTGAGGCCCAGCAGCAAGAGTTTGTAGATGGAGGACAGTCACGCCCTTTTTGTAGGAAGTGGGGCCCAAAGTCACTCCTTAATCCATGACTTGTTCGTGTTCAGCCTCCGTAATTGGTTCTTTGCTACTGACTTCCGTTGTTTACCAGTTTGAATCCTGAAAAGGTTCCATCCGTTTAAAAAGTTAGTTTGGAACTGCCGGAGCTGGAGCTGTAAACCCCTGTGTACAGACGGTGTCCCAGAGGGAATATGCTGCCTTCGTTCAAGGATTTACTTCTGTCTGCTGCTCCCCGAAGGACTGGGGATTTGTTGGGGCCCCTCTCCACCCCCACCGCTGATGCCCTCTGTTCAATCCCGGCCTTCATGTAGATGGAGTCACTGTTCGGCAGCTTGCCAGAGATGCTGGACTTTCAGAAGGTGTTTCTGGAGACTCTGGAGGATGGGATTTCAGCCGCCTCTGACTTTAACACCCTTGAAACTCCCTCACAGTTTAGAGTAAGTAGTTTTGACTTAGGTTTAAAGCAGAACTGGGTGGGTAGAGTGTGGCGTCCGCCCTTGGAAAAGAAAGTGTCCCTTGACTGCTGACAAGGTAAGTTCAGTGCTTTCGTTGCACTGTTTTCCTGTGGCAGCTGGTGAGAGGCTACATTTTTACTTGAGTGGCCCCTTAAGCAGAAGTCTGGGTGGCCCAGGTTTTGTGGAGTCGGCCTGGTGGCTGACCGTGCCCACGCTCTTCACTCAAGTCCGCTGAAGGATATGTAGGGGGTTTGCTTGCGAAGCAGGAGCGCTGGCCCTGAGTCTCATCCTTCATTTTCACAAGGTCCTGTGACCCAGGGACATGGGTCCTGTGACACGGGTCGGTGGTACTGAGGGAGTCCTCTCTTCTGTGGAGCCCGTCTCCAGTGTGAGCATCCGGGACCCGGAAGGAGCCCCTCTGGGGAAGGAAAGGAGGCAGACGGTAGAAAGGGGGCAGGTCGGTACCCAGACGAGAGCATTTGTCCCGAGTAAGGCACAGTTGGCTTGATTATCCTCTCAGGTCATTCGTATCCCATTTTGTCAGGTGTATTTTTGTAGAACTTTCTTTCTTGCCCTTTGCCTGTAGTGTCAGTAGGCTCGGCTGCCAGAAAGCTTTCAATCAAACTGAAGATCTGTGAGGGAAATACCAGACTGTTCTCCGTCTGCCGTGAAAATGGCACAGTCTTGGGCTTATTTCATTTGGTGATTTTCTGAGGCATTAGTGCGCTGGTGTCTGAAAGATGCCACGGATGCACTGAAGTAGTCAGAGGCCACGCCAGGGCCAGCAGACGTTGAGTAAACCATGACCGATGTGACTTTTCTTCCCCTTCTAGAAACTACTGTTTTCCCTTGGAGGCTCTTTCCTTTATTACGCGGACCATTTTAAACTGTACAGCGGGTTCTGTGCTAATCATATCAAAGTACAGAAGGTTCTAGAGCGAGGTAAGTTGCTCATACCTTTATATCTGTGCTTTTTTTTTAAATTGTTAACAGAGTAAATTTGCATGTAATAAGTAGGGATAAATGCAGTTTTGATGGATCCTGCTCCGTTCTTGACCTTGAAATTGAGAGATATTAAAGGGAAACTTTTCAGTTTATTTCAGTTTATCAGCAACAGTGGACACATGTCCTAAGAGCAGAGACATTTCTTTCCCCATGTGTCACTTTGCTGTTCAGTTACCTCTGGATTCTTTTTTACCAAATGCCTTGATCTAAAAACTCAGAACCATGAGCCCCTGGATGGGGACAGAAAACACTATGCTGTTTTGTTTCTTCCTTGTTAACCTTCTCACACCCAAGGAATCACTGCACTCATAAGAAGTGTTAACTAAACTTAAAGGCTTTTTTGTGGAACCAGGAAAAAACTAACATTTAACAGCCCACACCCTCTCACTGAAATACCTTTCATCTTTCCACTTAAAAAAATTTTTTTTTAATGTTAATTTATTTTGAGAGAAAGAGAGCAAGCTGGTGGGGCGGGAGAGAGAGAGGGAGGGAGGGAGGGAGAGAATGAATCCCAAGCAGGCTCCGTGCTGTCAGCACAGAGCTTGATTTGTGGGGCTCGATCCCACAACCCATGAGATCATGACCTGAGCTGAAATTAAGAGTCGGACGCTTAACCAACTGAGCCATCCCGGTGCCTCTCTCCACATTTTTATCATCTCACTTTATTCTAGTGGCTTTAACTGAAGACTCTCCTTTTCTTTTGTCTGCGTAGACCTGCGTGGTCGACCCCCTCACTCTTCCCTTTCGTGCTGCCATCAGACATCGCTCTGTGGAACTGAGGGAGATGCCTGAGTGCGGGTTCCTGCCCGGCAGCGGGTCAGGTTTAGGCACACGGCCCGTGCCCTGAGCCACCTGGGCTTTCGGTGACGGGCCAGCCCGTCAGCCCAGCCTGGGAAGTGTATTCAGAGATCTGGTGACAGCCGTGACCTCCTTTAGGTGCACGCATGTTGTGAGGAATGTTGCAGCACAGTTCCCATCACCATCGCGTTAACCTGCTGTTCGGTCTGGTCCGGTAATACCCAGACCAGGAACGCTGCTTTCCCTGAGGTGGCTCTGTTGCTGAGGCTTCTCTCAGTTACACACACATCTTCACGTACGAGATGACAGTTCTCAAATCGGTCTCTCTCTGAAGATGCTTCTCTGTCCCAGTCTTTGGAACTCTCATACGTTTCTGGTGGCGAAGATCAGAGGAGGAAAAATCAGTGATGCCGGCACAGGACTTGAGGTCGTGAGCAGCGACGATTCGGTTTGTACGGAGAACATCAAACAAATACGGGAGTGTCTGAGGCTCGGACAGTACAGGCATCTTATGAAAATGTGTGCCGTCCTGTTTACGTTCATCAGAACCGTCTCCAGACCAGGTTTCCAGGCTGCCTGACTTCTCCGGTGTGAACTGGGGGATAAGACCCGAACCTGCTGAAACCTCAACTGTTATCATGTCTTCAATTCCTAGGATCAAAATGACTCCCCCCTGCCCCCACCCCCCCAGGACTTGAATGCCTTCTTTAGAAATACAAGTGGCCTCATGCGGTTCACTCCCGTTATAATTGGCTGCCACTCTAGAAGCCAGTGAGTCAGGGCTCTCTTCTGGGACAGAACTCTTCTGTATTTGAACGTTTCTTAGTTGCATCAACACGGCAGTAGCCGCCAAGCTCAGTTCTAAGCCCCTCCTGTCTGTCATATGCTTCTAAACGGCATTGTCAGAAAGGATCTCACGGTGGTTGTTCAGTGTTTCTTTCTCCAGACCAGGGAACAGACTCTGCAGTATCATGGAAGGCATGTGGAGGTTTATTCCAACACTCTGAGCATTAGCCGGCTCCATGGATGCGCCCCTGCCATTTGGTTTACATCTGGATCTTTCCAGTTTCGTGGAAGACCAGGCTCAGGTTTAAGAAACGGAGTCTCGAAGTGCCGGGAGTTAACGAGCTCTAGCCCAAATCTGCCTCTTGTACTTGTTTAAACAGAGACCTGACTCCATCGGCGTTTCCTCCCAGAAACGCCTTCTTCTTGAAGGTCAATACACAGTAACGTTAGTGCATCACCAATGCTTTGCTCGGTTCTGAAGGATCGTCTCGCCATCCACTTGGGTGGTCACATTCAAAATGGTACCACGCCTCCTAGAAGTTGTAGGTTTTGCCTTTGGAACAGAACCCCAGGGGAGGGTGTAATTTCATTCAAATCAGCTGAATTCCAAACAGCTGGTCACCCAGGGTCAGCAGGTGGAATCCAAAGCAGCCACTTGTGCATCTGTTGGCTCTCTCGAAACTAAATGGAGTTGGGTTCCCGTGTGTGCTCTTCGTGATGTCAGACTCTGAACACAGGGAATGTTCACTGCCACAGAGGTGCCGTGTGGTGGAAGGACTGGACTGCTCAGAGCTGTGGAGGTGAAGGCAGCAGTGCTTATCAATTTATTTTAAAAGAAAGATAGGGGTACCTGGTGGCTCAGTCAGCTAAGCGTACGACTCTTGATTCGGCTCAGGTCATGATCTCATGGTTCGTGAGTTCAAGCCCCACGTCAAGCTTCTGCATTGACAGTGTGGAGCCTGCCTGGGATTCTCTCTCTCCCTCTCTCTCTCTTCTCCCACCGCCCCCCCCCCCACCAAGCCCCCCACTTGTGCTCTCTCACTCAAAATAAATAAACTTAAAAAAAAAGATAACCCCTAAGTATACAGAGTAAGTAACGATCTGTGCTAGGACGGTGTTGGGGGGGTGGTGGAATACTGGTTTATTTTGCTATGGGATTCTTCTGTAGAATAGGATATAGGATGATGCATTTTCGTGGCTTTGTGAATTGGTTGAAACTCACTTTTTAGGCACCTAGAACAATCTCTCTCACGGGTTTGCATGTGAATGTCTCGAAAGTCAGACATTCCTGCATTTCGACTTGGTGTTCCTCTCTGGCATATGTAAGCTCCCTTTGCCGGTGGGATTGGCCCCAGAGCTGTGATGCCGAATCCTTGTTGACGGCTGGGTGCCGGGCCCACTGAAGCATTTGGGTTTTTGTCAAGAACGTCATTGGGAGGGCTGTTGAATAGACGATCTGGGACTGCATTAGAAACGGAATGAAGTCGGGTTTCGTTCACGCTGCTGTGCTCTTCTAAGGGTCTTTTCCCCACCTGCTTGTAGCTAAAACTGATCAAGCCTTCAAGGCTTTTCTGGACGCCCGGAATCCCACCAAACAGCATTCCTCCACCCTCGAGTCCTACCTCATCAAGCCAGTTCAGAGGGTGCTCAAATACCCTCTGCTGCTCAGGGAGCTCGTGTCACTGACGGACCACGAGAGCGAGGAGCACTACCACCTGACAGGTGAGGAGACAGAGGCAGCGCTCGTGAACGCCACGGCTGCCAGCCGCCAGCCCGCGGGGCCCCTCTTCCCAGCCTCGTTTCACACATGGCGACTGCAGTTCCTACAGTGACCGAGTGGGGATTAAAGGAGATGATTCACATAAACCACCCATCAGAGCACCTGCTAAGTGGAAAGTGCCCAACCAGTGTTCGCGTTTATCATGAGCAATACTTTGTGTTGCCTCATTCCGAAGAAAACCGGAGTGGAAGGCCAGTCTGTGGTTCTTCGTTGTAAGGACTGGATGGCAGTGGGCTGTTTGAGCCCTACCTGAGGAATGCTTCTGTTAGTAAGGAAAGCCTCGAGTCCTGGCCGGAATCTTGAACTTACCACTGTTGGTAGGCCTTAAAATTAATAAAATGACGATTTCCTACTTTTCAGAGGCACTAAAAGCAATGGAAAAAGTAGCCAGCCACATCAATGAGATGCAGAAGGTCTATGAGGATTACGGGACCGTGTTTGACCAGCTTGTGGCGGAGCAGAGTGGAACAGAGAAGGAGGTCAGTGGGACTTCCAGATCCTGAGAAGCGTGATGCGTTTGTTCACTGAATCCGTTGGCACCCTCCAGAGCAGGCCGCCCTGTTCGGGCTCTCCTGGAGGAGGGTGGGCCTAAAGTTTCTTTGATCTAAGTGCTTACAATAAGCCACACCATTTAAGTGTAAATGTGACATAAAATTCATGACACCGGTGTGAGAATGTAACCTTATGTCACCTTAACACTGTACAGAAGAAAGTAAGAAATCTCATTTAGCTCGTCCCTCCCTCCTCCTCCCTTTCCGTGGGGCAGGAGGCAAGACTAATGCACAGAGGCTGGCGCATCTATGGAGGGCGCAAGCTGGCAGAGAGAATCCCAGCCTGTGGGGAGAACCTAGGGCTTTTCTGCTTTTCTTCCTTCACATCTGACATCGGTGGCCACCTCCTTACTTACGGAACTAGTTGTCCCTAGAGTGACACCATCTCTCTCTCGCTTTCTTTTCTGGCTGATTACTAAATCAGGATCTTGAGCTTTTAAAGGCTACCTGTAAGAGGAAACATAGTTTCACTAGAAAAAGGCAAGGACAGAAAACTGGAGTTGAGTTTTTTTATTAGTTTCAGCGCTGGTGCCTCTTGATGTGCAAGCCCAGAGCAGTTTGTGGCTCCGGGCTGGTGAGTGCACTAGAGCCCCGGGTAGATATTAGTGAGGACAACGTAGGAGAGCCTTGAACCGTCAGAGAATTGGCACCGTGGAGTAGGTCACGAGGCGTGTCTCACCCACATACGACGTGTGCACTGAACAAAATGCCTTCCCAGTTAGCTTCTTTTTCAGACAGTTTGATGCGTCGCTCGTATTTTCAAAACTTACGCTATTTAAAGGCCCCATGTTTACAGGGGCCATAATAAATCGAGGGTGCTTGCATTTTGGCAGTCACCGGTATATGGTGACACACGTATGTGATTCACGCTCCCAACGGGAGACGGTCTACCCCCCGCAGTCTCCATGTCTTTGTCTCTCGTTTTTACGAAACAGGTGACAGAACTTTCCATGGGGGAACTTCTGATGCACTCTGCAGTCTCCTGGTTGAATCCATTTCTGTCTCTAGGAAAAACCAGAAAGGACCTCGAGCTCACAGTGTTTGGTTAGTATGCCATTCGAAAGCACATAAACTTACAAAAGGCTGGTGGTGATGAAGAACTTCCTAAAGCCACCAGGCCGGCTAACTCCGGGTTTCCGAGAGTTAGAATCACTGTCATAAGGGCTTTTGACTTCACAGAGCCAGCCTCCAACTATGTAAAATGCTGTCACTGTGCATACTCATTATCTTGTTCTCCCTTCTGCTTGCCTGAGTGGTTCTGGCCAAGTGTTACAGGAACAGATCTCTTGAGGCTATTTTGAAACCTGTTATCTTAATTGTTTGCCGCTTTTCAAAATGTCTTAATTCTCACTGAGACCCAGTATAGACCCTGTGTTCTCACCGACATGAACACCATGTCCCCAGAGTTCAGTGAAATAAAACAAGAATTTTTTAAAAATTGCCAAGATCTACTTTAGATAACCATTCTTATTTTTTAAATGTTTATTTTGAGAGAGCACCCATGTGAGCGGCAGAGGGTGGGGTGGGGGAGGCGGGAAGAGAGAGAATCCCAAGCAGGCTCTGTGCTGACAGCACGAAATCAAGAGTCAGACACTCAACCTACTGAGCCACCCAGGCGCCCCCAGATAATTGCTTTTAGGTGAGCATGTATACCTGCGTAATTCAAATATGACCAGAGGGAAGTATCATTTATTCACTCCTGTGCCGGCATAATGAGGTCTTAGAGCTTCTTAAGTTTGAAGAGCTTTGTTCTTTTAAAACGTTCAGCTTTGGGTCGCCTGGGTGGCTCAGTCGGTTAAGTGTCCAACCTTGGCTCACATCATGATCTCACGGTTCATGAGTTCGAGCTCCACTTCGGGCTCTGTGTGGACAGCTTGGAGTCTGGAGCCTGCTTGGGATTCTGTATCTCCCTCTCTCTCTGCCCCTACCGCACAAGTGCCCTGTCTCTGTCTCAGTAATAAACATTAATTTTTTTTTTCTTAATTTGGATATTTCCCATAAATGTCCAGATTAAAAAAAAAACAAAACAAAAAACCAGCCTTACTTAGTTCAGCCTTGGGACAAAATCTGTATAAAACAATGAAAGACTTTTCTTTTTCTTTTCCTTTCCGTAGTCTTTAAGAGAGCTGTCATACTGGTTTATAAAGAACACTGCAAACTGAAGAAGAAACTGGTAAGACGAGAAGTAATTGTGATCACAGCCGCCTTTCCAGGGCTCCCTGTTCCTAGCAGCGTTGAGCTGAGAAGCCTGCTCAGTGCCATGGCCTCGCTTGACTAATGTGACTTATTCCTGGGGTCACTAACCTGCTCAGATACTCAGGGTGATTTCTTGTTCTCTCCACAAATGACATCTGTTTTAAAAGAAGATAGAGCCAAATTACCTGTGCTGGGGCTTACGTAGAAAATCAGCTTTCACATCCCTGAAGACGGCCCATGTTTGCTCCGTACACATGACAGACCGTATAACTTTGGTTGTTTTCAGATCACTTTTACCTTGGCTCAGAACCCAACAGCTTAGCTGAATCAGCTAATAAGCCATCAGAGTCATGACCGTTCAGAGGCAGTGAGGACACAGAAGGCTTGGTTGTCATTCTTGCTTGTCTAGAAGTCTCTGTCCCCCTAACTACGGCTCTGCCCTCTCCCCTCGCACTCCGTGAGCTCTTTGAGAACTGGGAGCACACCCGACCTGATCTGGTTCTGCACCCTGAACACTCACACAGCCGCGGCAGCCCTGCCCACGGGGAGACCTTAAAGTCTACTCCCTGCACACCTCCTCTCTGGGTGAGAGCATGTTCTAACACCTTTCTTGGGGGGCGGGGGGGCTTTTATATTCCAGCCCTCGAATTCCCGGCCTGCACATGGCTCTGCCGACTTGGATCCATTTAAATTTCGCTGGTTGATCCCCATATCCGCGCTTCAAGTCAGACTGGGGAACACAGCAGGTAATTGGTTTGTGCAGTAGGATGCCAGGAAAAGGCATTTTAAAGAGACTTGTTTGCATCGTGGAATGAAAAACTAGGAGAGAACTTCGGGGATAATTTTTGGGTTTTATTTTATAGGCAAGGAAAACGAGGACAAGAGAGGTTGTTCTGAATTTTTTTTTTTAACACACTTTTGCGGAAAGTAAATGCCATTGGATGGCTTTTCTGTGCCAAATATGTCTCTTCATCGTTTCCTTATCTTCACTCAGTGGTTTTCCACTTTTCTGCCTAATATCCTTGATACCCTGAAATTTGTTAAAGAAAGAAAGGTCTACAAATTTAAATTAAAAATATTTTGAGATCCCAGAAAATTCCTTAAGATTAAGCAGTATTATATGTGATATTAGAAAAAAAAAAAAATCTTCAACCTTAGAGAATGTTCAGAGATCCTGTGAGACTAACCATGTTCCGGTGACAATGCCTCTGGTGACAGAGGACCAAGAGGCTGAGGCACGTGGCGATGTCCTGGGTCCCTGTTTGCTTTTTGTGTGAACTGCTTACCTTTCCTAGAACAACTGACTTTGGGCTGGCCTCTTTTACCCCAAGTACCTGAGCACAGCCCGCACGAGGTTCCTTCCAGGGAATACAGTGAATGGAAGGGGGTTGAAAAACAGGATCCGTTTAATCTGTTGCCCAGGGCTGGGGAGAAAGCACGTTCAGATGGGTGGAAAACTTTACCAGGAAACATAAAAAGTAACTAAAAAGTACTTACCTTTTGAAAAGCATTTGTGAAAGTCCAACATAGAATGAGCCACGGAAGAAAATGAGGAGACCTGGGACAGGGAATATTCGACTTGAGTCTTTGTCAACTTCACATCTTTGGCAGAGTTGCAGACCCTTGTCTCCTCTTCCACAGGGACAGAAAATAATTCCATATGGGAACTGATCCATACGAAGTCAGAAATAGAAGGACGGCCAGAAACCATCTTTCAGCTGTGCTGCAGGTACTACTGACTTCCAAAAAATACAGCCGATGGGAATAAGGCCGAATTACGCTCTCTCCAAAAAGGGAGTCTAATTTTAGTGCCCTCCTGAATTTTGATGACTTCAGGTTCACACCCAGCCTCCCCCGACACGGCAACTGTGCCTGTAATAGAACACGTTGATTAAATATACATCCAAATCTTAGTGCTCAAAGGCACTTCAAGAACCATCACTTTTCACTCTAAAAAGAGCGTAAGTGAGGAGACCACAGAGCCCACGGGCTGGGTAACTCGCTGCCAGTCTGTCCTGAGATCAGATGACACCGAAGGACCAGGGCACGTGGGGTCGGAGCATGACACTGGACGTTACTGCTGTTTTCTCTTCTCTCTTCACCAGTGACAGTGAGAGCAAAACCAGCATCGTCAAGGTCATTCGATCTATTCTGAGGGAAAACTTCAGGCGTCACATAAAGTGTGACTTACCCCTGGAGAAAACGTGTAAGGATCGCCTGGTACCTCTTAAGAACCGAGTTCCTGTTTCGGCCAAGTTAGGTGAGAACTTTGCCGGCCTTGTGTTTATTCAGAAAAACATTCTGAGCTTCTCTGCAAGGATGTATGTTCTTGTAACACGGCAGTTAAGTCCTCCTCGCGTTGTACAGTCCCCGGGGGAGCTCCGTAAGCTCTGAAGCAGACACCCGAGTCCACAGAGCCGTGCGAGAAGGTGGTGGCAGTTGTTTTCCTTTTAAGACACCTAAACTGCCTCCTGCTCCCAGACCTTGTAGTAAACTGTAACCACTGCCAAGCCCAAGGCCTCATCTTTCCTCCAGCTGACACAGCTCAGAATCGCCATCTCACCTGTTTCTTCCACCAAGATGGGGGGGGGGGGGGGGAGGTGTGCTTTCGTCACCACCATCATCCCGGTGCTCAGAACGGCTCAGGGCATCTAGAAAGTCATTGCTTGATGAACCGAGATCTTCTGCTCATTCTTATCGGCTCAGTGAGTCAGCAAGTAAACATTCCAAATCATGCTCTTCTTCAGCTTTCTGCTTGCTTTGTAAGATTTCAGTGTTTTCACCTTTCTTCATTAACTATTTTGTTAGCATCTTTGATCTTGTGTGTAGTCTTTTAAAATACTTGTCTTTATTTTGGTCACAATTTGACCTCTTCAAATTTACTGCATACTTTCTGTTTCCCTCTATTGCCAAAATAAGCTATATCCATCAAAAACGCACTTATTGTCTATAGAAACCTCACAGCTGGGAGCTCCCCTTTTCCCTGCAACCCAAGAGTGAGGAATTAAACACACACAAATGATTACTCATATTAAATCTCTGAAAGTTGGCTAGAAATGCCAACAGAGACCGTTGTCATGAGTGATAAAGGGCGTTTTTCTACTTTTAATTGAGCAGCAAGGGAAATAAGGGGAGACAACAGGCACAGCAATGTGGTAGAATCTTGGTTATCAAATTACAAAGCACTTTAGTGAAAGAAAGGAACATAGGTTTTATTAATAACTTTTTCATGTATCCATTGGCAGACTAAGAATCCTAGCCCTTATCACAGTTTATAGCTTGTTGTTCTGGCTAAACAACTGAGCTCCGGTAACTGGTCATCTAAAAATGCCAAACCCTCACGGCACCTGGGTGGCTCAGTCGGTTAACCGTCCGACTTCGGCTCAGGCCATGAGCTCACAGTTCGTGGGTTCGGGCCCTGCATCGGGCTGTGCACTGACAGCTCAGAGCCTGGAGCCTGCTTCGGATTCCGTGTCTCCCTCTCTCTCTGTCTCTGCCCCTCCCTCTCTCCTGTTCTCTCAAAAATAATAATCACTTAAAAAAGTTATTTTAAAAAATGGTCATTAAGAATAAAAATGGCAAACCCTCCAGCATAAAATTTCAAAAAACCTATGTAAAAAATTGGCAATATCTACTTTTTAAATTTTTTTTTCAACGTTTATTTATTTTTGGGACAGAGAGAGACAGAGAGCATGAGCGGGGGAGGGGCAGAGAGAGAGGGAGATACAGAATTGGAAACAGGCTCCAGGCTCTGAGCCATCAGCCCAGAGCCTGATGCGGGGCTCGAACTCACAGACTGCGAGATCGTGACCTGGCTGAAGTCGGACGCTTAACCGACTGCGCCACCCAGGCGCCCCTCTACTTTTTTTTTTTTACCCAAGTCCCAGGATAGTTGCTAATAGAAGTGAGATGGTAAAATCTAAAGGGATTAAGATGTTAGCGCTTAAACGCGCAATGCCGAAATTATGCATTGTGGAGTCTGTTTCTCGATCATTGAAGGGAAGCGTGATTTTCTCATTGCAGCTTCCTCCAGGTCCTTAAAAGTCCTCAAGAACTCCTCGAGCTGTGAGTGGCCCGGCGAGCCCAGCAAGGGCAGCTCCCTGGACTCAGACGAGGGGAGCCTGAGCAGCAGCACGCAGAGCAGTGGCTGTCCCCCGGCTGGGAGCTCGCAGGACTCCCCACAACCCCCATCTGCAGGCCCGGCTGACTTGTCTCCCGGCCTCATCAAAGAGAGCGACATTCTGAGCGACGAGGAGGACGACTACCATCAGACCCTGAAACAGGGCAGCCCTACCAAAGACATTGAAATTCAGTTCCAGAGACTGAGAATCTCGGACGACGCGGACGCGAACCCGGCTGACCGGCGGCCCAGAGGCGAGCAGCCCAAGCTGGTCCGCGGGCACTTCTGCGCCATTAAACGAAAAGCCAACAGCACCAAACGGGACAGGGGAACTTTGCTCAAGGCACAGATCCGTCACCAGTCCCTCGACAGTCAGTCTGAAAATGCCAACCTCGATCTCAGTTCTGTTCTGCAGCGAGAATTCAGTGTCCAGAGTTTAACATCGGTGGTCAACGAGGAGTGTTTTTACGAAACAGGGAGCCACGGAAAGTCATAGGATTTCCGTCCGACGCGGGTTAAATGGCTTGTTTTACCTTTAAACTGGTGGTAAAGTGGAAATTGCAGAAAAACTATTCGTTATTGGGTTTTGTGCAGCATACGTTTTCCCACGAAATAGTTGTAAAGATTTAAGTTATTTTAATTTATTGTAGATCAGAAAACTAGATTAAACTGATCAGAATCTGTAAATTAGTTTATATCCCTTTTGAGCAGGTATCAAAAATGACTTAGGATCCTTAAAATCGCAGCCTATTTTAATTTATGTGGAAAAAGATGGAGTTGTGATTAATAATTTTTAAAAGGTCATTCCCCCCCCTCCCCAATCCTCTGGGCATTTTCTTTGAGCTGTTAGTTTTTGCTTTATTTAAAGCATATTTATTTTAATGTGGGTAAGGGGCACAATGTGCAGATACTTCATTTTTGTAAGGTTGTAATAGATGCTGTTTATACTGAACATGTCCTATCTATGCAGTATATATATTAAAAGAAAGCTTGTACTGTATGTTATTTGATTATTTTCTCTACCGAGTTGTACAGTAAAAGGGAAGTAAGTCACACCTGGTCATCGTATTTTTATTGTCCTTCCAAAGAGGACCAAAGAGTGTACCTCTGAGCAGCTCAACTTTGGGAAAACCAACATCCGCAAAGCTGCTTGCCACCGAAGCGGCAGCTATCGTCGGGATCTCTCCTTGTCGTTCTCTCTTTCCTGATTTTTGCTTTTATTTTGCTTGAGTTCTTCTCTGAAATTATAAGTAAAGAGGTGTGGGTCTTCATCACACATTTTCCGGTACACATCACAGAGGCTCTTAAAATGGGAGACAGAGAGCTGGCTGGGTCGAAGGGTAGGGTCCACGTCTGCCAATTCTAACAGTTTCTCAGTGCTTTCCACGCGCTGAACTTCAGGGAATAACATCCTGAGAAGAGAAAATAATCAGAATGACTTGGGGAACTCTGTAAGTCATGATGCCTTCTACTCTCATTTGAAAATGACATTGTTTTGACAACTGACCACTGGAGGGGCTGGAAGAGACAGCCGGCTGGCTTGGCTGCAGGGCTCCGAGCCGGTGGGGAGGGGTCTCGGTCTCGCCACCAGGCAACAGGTACGAGGGACACTGAAGGCAGAGCTAATGTGACCTGTGCCATACGTCCCCGTGGGAAGGTATTTTCCACAGCTCCATCAGTACAAGTATCGTTTAAGGTGACATCTGCTCAGTTCCATTCTTAATGTTTGACTTGCCTCATTTTTAAAACATTTGCCACATATCTTAATATGAAACTTGTCTAATTTCTCCTCTATAATTTGAACTTAGCCTTGGGAACTCTACACCCCCCAGAAAATGACCTTGACCTTACTATGCAAAGTCAGAAAACCGGTGACATGAAAATGCAAACAGATCATTCTTTTAGATTTACCTTGAGGCATCTTTAAAATTGATTTGAAGTATGTATTTTAAACTTCATCTAAGCAAGCCAGACCACTGTTTTAAAATGAATGACAAAACTGAAATGTTGGAAAGCTACCCCTGGATTTTCTTTTTTTTCTTTCTCAACAGTTGGAGGCTCTACGGAGCTCAGAGTCATGGCCGGCTGAGATGGGAGTTTTCCTTACAGGCTCATGGTCCTGGAGTGAAGAACTCCACGTTCCCTACAGTGTCCGGGCAAGCTGTGATCTTGGGGTTTCAGTTTCATATCAAGGAGGGGTTTGATCACTCGGGACCAATTTGTGGGTGTATATGACTAAAGGACACCAAGAGGTCCAAGTGGGTCACGCTATTTGGGGTTCCTATCCGCATAGGGGACTGTGTATGTGAAATGAAGGGGCCCATCACTTAGCTTGGAAACACAAGGGCCAGCTCTGGGCTCAGGCCAATTTCAGGATTTCCAAAAGTAAAACGTGCTTTTTGTGATTTTTTTTTTTTCCCCTCCATGAATCAGGGCCATCACATAAAACTGTCCCAGTCACAGCCTGTGTGGAGGGGAAGTGTCCTGGCAGGGGCCCACGGCCTTCATCACAGCCAACACCGGGCCAGCTCCGTTCCTTCGGTCTCCGCTCGAGAAGCAGGACCTGTGTGGTGATGTAAAAATCCTGGCCTAATTGGAGTTCACAAACGGCAATCCCAGGATTGAACATCAGTCCGCTCAAATCCTCAGGAGTGAGTTTTCGGGGACGGTTTCAGGATGCAGCTGGCCAGCCGTACCTGAAATATGTGCTAAGGGGACACTTCGCAAAACCAGAAAAAGAAGTGGAGCTTTTCAAATGAGGGGGGATTTTAGAAAATGGGAGATGCATGCCTACAAGGCCAGGCCCAGTTTTTAAACACACACACACACACACACCTTCTTGCCTTACTTGGGCCGAATTAAACATTTTCTTGGCTGCCACCAGACACACAATACCACTGTGCTCACGTCAGGGCCTTTGGGGGCACGTGGACCGTAAGCCGCCACGTTCAGGCTGGGTTTGCGGACAGTGGCCACGTGCATGTGCAGAGCAGTGAGCACGGCGGAACAGAGGGGCTCCCCACTAAATACTTGGTGACGCCATTCTGGCTGCTCCAGCGTTAACTTACCTTCTAGTTCTCATTGTGTCATATAGCGACTTGATGGAAAGAAAGCACTTAGAAAACCCAAGTAGTGCGAGAATACATTCGGTCTTCATTCCACATTTCTGACACAGAGCTTTTAAAACCTTTAAATTTCCGGATGGGGTGATAGCATATTTGTGATTACTAATAAAACTCCTTTTCAACCATACCTGAGTTTATGCTACTGGGGGGCTCCTGGCGGGTCCCCCGATAGCTTCAGGATGGGGACAGGTGCCAAAGGAAACAAGCCTGATCAGAAGGTTGGAACTTTCAGTCTCACCTCCCCCACCCCCTCCGGGCCCCCCGGCCCCCCAGGGAGAGGAGAGGGGCTGGAGACCAAGCTCCATCACTAGTGGCCAGTGACTGTACCAGCTGTGCCTAAGGGAACATCCGGAGAGCCCTTAAATGATGGGGTTCACAGAGCTTCCGGGTTGGTGAAAACAGTGAAGTGCTGGGAGGGTGACGAGCCCAGAGAGGAGCCCGTGGCTCCCACACAAACTTCGCCCTACATCTCTTCCATTTCCCATCCTTGAGTTCTGTCCTTTATGGTAAGTTGATAAGTGAAAGGGTTTTCCTGAGTTCTGTGAGCCATTCCAGCAAATTACTGAACCTGAAACGGCAGGGGTAGGGGGTGGTCACACAAATCCCAGAAATCCCCAATTCATAGCCTGTGGGTCAGAAATACAAGGGGGCAGGGGCGCCTGGGTGGCTCAGTCGGTTGAGCGTCCGACTTTGGCTCAGGTCACGATCTCGAGGCTTGTGAGCTCAAGCCCCGCATCGGGCTCCGTGCTGACAGCTCAGAGCCTGGAGCCTGCTTCGGATTCTGTGTTTCCCTTTCCTCCGTTCCTCCACCACTCATACTCAATCTCTCAGAAATAAACGTTAAAAAAAAAAATACAAGTGGCAACCTGGGACTTAAGCATCTGAAGTGGGAGTGGTCTTGTGGCCCTGAACCCTTAACCTGGGGGGTGTATGCGGCTCCACGTCAGTGTCAGACCTGACCTGTAGGACGCCAGCTGGTCGACGTCACGCATACAGGTCAGAAGTGTTGAGCGTAAAAGCCAGCTGGCACGGTCGACCCTGACGGAGGACTCCTGGCCCCCGCAGGGCAGGTCATTATCGACCTGTGGCTGTTTCAGGCTGTACTGATGCTGGAGCAATGTGTCCGTGGCCCCAGGGTTCAGTCACAGTTTTGCTGTTTCCTCGTGGCAGTCAAGCTTTGCTCACCTTAAGAGGACCATTCACAGACAGCTTGAAGAATCCTAAAAACGAAGTTCTTAATCTTTGAAAGTATTAGGATTTTAGAAAGCACGCGGCTGAAAGGAAGAAGGCATTCTTACCCCAGGCCTCGATAGCAGTATTTCCTTCGGAACTGAAATGCGTTCTGCACGACTCTCTCCACCAGCTTGAATGGCTGCTCTATCCTGGGCCGCGTCAGGGGCGTGAAGTGCACCACGCCCACGTCCACCTGCGTCGTGAGCAAAGGTATGTCACTCCGTGGCACGGGAATCATGTGACTAAAACAACTCATCTCAGTAAAACACAGGCGGATGGGTGGTTGACGGCGTAGTCTTCGTAAACCTTTACAAGGGCTTTGCCTTCGTCCACTGTAGGCAGGTGAGTTGCTGCGCTTGGCATTGAGCTCAGAGCGATCACGGTTGCGTCTGCTCTGTAAGCACATCCCGTAGACCTGTGCTTGAGGATCACTTGATCTCAAAATGGAGTTTCACAATGGCCTTCTCAGATCAATCCAAATAATAATTAAAGCCAGTAGGCAGATAACAGCTTTAGAGGGTTTTATTTAGCTCTGGAATGAGAAAAAACAAGCTGCAGCAGCAGTTCTAGGAGGCTGGGCTTTGAAACAGAGAAGAGAAGGCAGATGGCCCCCCAGGGACCACTTAGTGCTAAACTCCCCAGAAAGGGAATCAGTTAGGACACCACTTATTTTGGGTACAGACACTGATTAATCAGCTGTACTGAATTCACGATCGTCATGTGCACATCACTTTCGGGAGCAACTTTAAATGCCCTGGGAGGTCCAGGCAGGATTAAATAGGAAAAGGAAACCACCAAAATGTCACTGTGTTGGTCTATAATATACCCTTAGTCTAAAACTGGGCTCATGGTCATTCACAAGTATATATTCAGAATAACAAAGGAACAATAGGATAGAAAGTAAAGACGAAGACGGAAATGGAGTCAGAGCAGTTGCCACACACAAAAATGCCCGACAGAGACCATGGCCTGACAAGTGGGAAGTGTGTTCATAATTTACAAAAGCCTTCGTCTCTGAGGAGTTGTTCAATTTGCTACTTAGAACATCACACAGACTCTCAGAGGCTTAAGAAAGTCTAGCAATTTATGGAGGGGGGTGGTACCACTGCTTTTCAAAAGGAATTCATTCTGTATTTTTTAAAATTCCACAGGGGTTATCGTGTTCTCCTGGGAGGCCTTGCTTCTAAACATCCCTGTGGCTACAAAACTCCGCAAAATTGGCCTGCAGTCTGTGAGGACGGAGTGTTTTCAGGGTGGTGGGGAAGTACTCGCATAGGACGTGAGACCGCGTGGACGGGAACAGAGAAGGCGTGGTGGACCGACAGTTATTCCGCTTCAGGGAGGGACTATCTGTAATGTTAAGTGTTCTCATTAAATTTTAAGTTTTTCATATTGTGTTCTATGCGTCGCTTCATCAGTTTCTCCAAGTTCAGCAACAAGTACTGTAGAAAACAAAGGCTTGGTTAAAAGGCCAGGACTTCTGTAGACCTGCACAAAAACACCAACCAACAGGGCCCAGGGGTGTTGGAGAGGGCACTGGAGAGGATAAAGACTGGGGGGGTGGCTTCAGGGTGGACAGGAGCACGTCAGTCATCAGGGAGGGAAAGATGGCTTCATCTCAAAGTGTGTCTGTGGCAGGAAAAAGAACCTGAGCGGAGGACAGCGGAAGAAGCCGAAACACTATAATGACTTTAAAGGTCAAAGCCTCTGCTCACAAACTCTGAAAGACCCATCCCCACCTTTCCTCCTATTTATCTGAATGGAGAAGTGAACCCAGCTGTCCAGAAGGTTCTAGGCCTCGCCCCATCACCCTATACTTCTCCATACCACTTCCCCCCACTGAGCCCACTGGCATCCGCCCCTCTCTCTCTGCCGGCCTCCAGGACTCCACTCTTCCAGCCCTTTTAGGCCAGTTTGTCCATGTGACAGTCTGTCCTGACGGAGCTCTTCACAGCCCCCAGCTATGAGCCAGCAGCCTGCCTGTCTCCAGGGAAGCTCAGCTTTTAGCAAATGGGGTACAATCTAAGCCCTAGCCGAGCCCAGGCCGTTATCAAAACTCTGTCATGTTCAAATACAATAAAGAATAAAGGCACTGATACAGGGATAGATGCATTCCCCTTCCAGTACAGAAACTGCCACCTCCAGCTTCTTTGGATTTTAAAATTTGGTGCCGCCTTTTGGGGGCACTTGGGTGGCTCGCTCGGTTAAGCATCCGACTTGGGCCCAGGTCACGATCTCACAGTTTGTGGGTTTGGGCCCTGCATCGGGCTCTGTGCTGACAGCGCAGAGCCTGGATCCTGCTTCGGATTCTGTGTCTCTCTCTCTGGTTCCTTCTCCACTCACACTCTGTCTCTGTCTACATAAATGTTAAAAAAAAATTTGGTTTTCTTTTTGCCCAATTTTATTTCTTTGAGATACAGCTGGTGTTTGCAAATATAGAAAATGTCTTACATTGGTTTTCCATAAAGTCTTAAGCCCTGTACAAATACAGCAGCACCCTAACTGTAGCGGACTTCTAAAGATCGAATGTAGTTCTGATAGTTGAGATGGCTAACGGTATATCCCAGCTAAAAGAAAATACCTACTCACAATCAAATACAGTTCCTATCTAGTGGAGGACCCTGAGAAAATGGCCCTTCCAGTAATGTGTCCTGCTTACCTGCAAAACCTCCTGTATCGCCCTCTTTTCCACCCCCACCCCCAAAAGCACTTTTCGGAATTACTGTGAATGATGGAGCCCATTGTCTCTAGAACTACAGGAAAGCTGCTTGGTAACTACGGTAACAGATACAAAAATGCTTTTTACTTATATTTGAATGCTTATTTAAAAATTGCAACCATTATTTTTCCTTCCTTGAATTTTAACTCTATTAAAGGGCTTCATTGCAAAAAAGCAACCAGTACGTAGGCACTAGATGCACTTAACAATTCTATTGTTGCCAGCAGCTTTCCAAACTCAGTCTATCAAGATACCAAAATGACCTAAGAAAATTTCAAATGAAAGGATTTGTAATGAATCTAAAATATCTGCCTCTCAAATCCACTCGAACATCAATGCTGTACCAAGCTGAGACGATGCTTCTCAACATCAGCAGCCAGGGCTGCACGAGGCTGCAGGCTGAAGTTCCATTTTCCAGACCAGCGTGTCTAGGGTGTGACTGGTTATGACACTGCGGGAGACCTGGGATAAGAAGCCAGTAAATCTCCAATCTCAGACGTTGCCAACTCAGATCCCGAATCAACAGAACAGAGAATGCCGAAGAATGTGCCGCCCAGCTCTTGCCGGGGAATCCTAACAGGGTGGAGAGCTACCTAACTACCCCGGGAAAAGGCACAGAAAACAACAGGAGCCATTCCCTAAGAAAGGGTTCTCCACACTTCCGATGGCATTCGAGACCATTCAGGGGCAACCCAGTGGAAAGGGAGAATGTTTAGGAAGTAACAATTTATAATTGGCTGAAGTGTAACCATAACTGGGAGAGAACAGAAGGGCGAGAGAGAAAGGGCTACAGGGAATCGCCGAGAAGCCTTCAAGAGCAGTAAGAGAAGGGTTCAAAGGTCAAGGTGGTACTGTGTCAGATTAGCGTAGCTGGGAGTGGGAAGGGTCTGGCTGGATCCTGCACCCACCAGTGTCTGACTCTTCAGGTCCCTGCACTGAGCTAACGACAGCCTCCAGTCACAACTTCCTCAGACAAGGGTGACAGAGCAGCAAGTCGTTAATGCCTAGGATACTAGAATTACACGTTTTGTAGAAAAACACTTACAAATACAAATGTCTATCAAATTTCCTATAATTGGTTTATTCTGCCTGTAATCTTTGTCCCAAGGCCAACTTAAGGACAGAATTTCAGTTTTAAAACCTTAAAATACAAACACTTTAACAGCATTCCAGGTATTCTGAACCCAACGTACTTGACATAGGCTGACACACTGTTATACCTACAAATCTTTCTTTAAAGTTTATAATTTGTGGGGCACCTGGGTGGCTCAGTCGGTTAAGTGGCTCAGGTCATGATGTCACAGTTAGTGAGTTCCAGCCCCGCGTCGGGCTCTGTGCTGACAGCTCGGAGCCTGGCGCCTGCTTCGGATCCTGTGTCTCCCTCTCTCTCTGCTCCTTCCCCGCTTGCGCGCTCTCTCTCTCAAAAAATAAACACACACATTTTTTGAGTTTATGATTTGTATTTTCTATAACAGTATTAATTTCTCTAGAAGTTCCACCCCACCTTTTTTTCCTCCTTTATATTTTTGAATGTTGTTTTTTCTCTTCCTCTTGGAATCACAAAACAGTCACAGTACTTCCTCTCAAGAGTATGAGCTCGAAGGACAGTGAGCTGGGAGTGTGATGAGGAATTAAGGGTAAGAAAGACACACCCACGTGGGGAAGCCAATGGAGAGAGTGCTTTACAGTGTAAATTATGCATGTAAATGTATGCCTGTTAGTAACTGTATGTATGCAGATTGTGCCTAGTCGGAAGAACAAGAGCAAGATGAGTCACGGTCTCTTGGTCCCAAAACAGGGAACCCGTTTCAGGGAGGCGAACGCTTAATTCTAAACAAAGCACAAGAGGGACAAGAACAAACACTGGACTGAGATTTTCTGTCACATTTAACTTGGAGTTCCCGGACGATCATGGGGAAAACCCCTCAAATCATGAGCTTTCCCACCAACCATGACTTTGGGGTTTGTGAAACAGCATCTGGAGGGGCCCTGCTCTCTGGGGCCGCAGGCTGGTGGCACACGGGGCCATCACGAGGGCCCAGCCTCTGCTTTCGCAGCGCCCCAGTGCCATCTGTCCTTCAGGGACAATGTCAATCCAGGCGGACTCACGAGACACTCAATGAGGACTGCTGCTCTCGAGAATATTAACATTAAAAGACTCATAAATGAACACAGATGCAAATATATTAATTCACAAGGAGCCACGCTGCCGAAGAGACTAGGGGCTATCTTCCAGTTACCTTGTCACTACCTTCCCCTATGTGCGTATACAACGACAAAAACTACCCCTAAATGCAGGTCCCGTTACTATCAGAAGACCGCGGAGCGACACGGATGGGAGCAAGCATATACGGACTGGTGGCCGCCATGGTCACTGGTGTCTGCCCTGAGGGCCTGACCTCTCACTGGCACAGGGGGGGCCGGACTCTCCCGGTCCATGTGCTATGAGCACCCAGACCGCCGCGTTCCTTGTGCTGACGTGTTGTTCCTTTAAATATCCTCATGTTGTCTGGCTCTTCTGGTTTCTGACTTGAAAGACATTCTGTCTTTAAAAAAAAAATTTTTTTTTAATGTTTATCTTTGAGAGAGAGAGAGAGTGCGAGTACAAGCAGGGGAGGGGCAGAGAGAGGGAGACACAGAATCCCAAGCAGGCTCCAGGCCCCGAGCTGTCAGCACGGAGCCTGATCTCGTAACCGCAAGATCATGACTTGAGCCGAAGTCGGACACCTGACCGACTGAGCCACCCAGGTGCCCCAGAGATATTCTGTCCTTTGAAAGGCAGATTCTACAGCTGCTAGATCTCACCCTGTACCTGCTTATCTTGCCAGTTTAACTCACGGAGCTCTGGGGTCTCAGAGTCTTCCCTATATACCTATCACCAGAGATTAAAATAAATAAATAAATGATTCAAACTGATGCAAGCTTTATAACCTGGCAAGATCACAAAGTCCTCATGGACTCACCTAGGGCGCCAGAGTGCGGGCTGGGGCTGGGATGCAGGACACCTTGCTGGACGGGAGGGAGGGAGGGAGGGAGAGAGTCAGTCAGTCAGTCACAGGGAAGAAAGGCAAAGAGGAACAAGGCAAGAGAAGCAGTCGGTGCCGAGGGTCAGGCCTACAGAAGGCCATTCAGCCCACAATCTTGGATACGGCCGGTAAATGAGGAGGTTTTAAAGAAACCCGTCCTGCTCTTCAAAATAATGTGCAAAGAGGATGTAACAAATACATGTTTACACTGCTTATTAGACTGAAAAAATTACATCCATCTGCAAATGTCACCACAAAATCCAAAGATAGTCTTATTATTCTAAAATCATGTGAGGAAAACAGAAAACGAGTCCTCAGGATCCCTCCTCTGAAGACATGAAAGGGAGAAACAAAGCGTAAAAATTAGCTAACAGCTAATAAACAAATATAAGTGTAACTTACATAGCTCCCCCCCCCCCCCCACCATGGTTTGCTCTCTGTGCTTTCGGCTGCCCCCAGCCAACCTCAGTCCGGAGGCAGAGGACCCTCCTCCTGCTACAGTGCCAGAGGGTCCGCAGTAACCTACCACTATGTCACAGTGCCTACATCACTCACCTCCCTTCGTGTCACCACGCAGGCATTTCGTCAGCTCACATCGTCGTCATGACGATGACATCTTACGGTACGGTAAGATATTGAGACCACACACACCTTCTCTTACAGTATATTGTTACAAGTGTTCTACTTTGTCATTAGTTGCTGTTGTTAACCTCTTATTGCACCTAACAAATTAACCTTTAGGTATGTATACACAGGAAAAACACATGGTATATATTGGGTCTGGTACTATCTGCAGTTTTAGGCATCCACTGGGGGTCTTAGAACATATCACATGTGGCTAAACGTGGGGGGGAGGGTAGTACTCTATGCAGAAACATACACCTGATTTGCTATAAAAATCAAAGGAATTAGGCTGGCTTCAATGGACATTTGAGAACACACAGAAACCGTGAAAATAAATCTTCATTTTAAACAAAGTCCTTACTACAACCCACTAATCTGTAAGCTACCAATCTTCAAAGTTAAAGTCTTCAGGCTAGCCTCAAGCATTATTTTAAAACTAAAATGACCATAAAGATGGAGGAAAATGATGAATTAATCCTGCTCATAGCTGATACTATTAATTTCCTAAGACTGGGTCCGAAGAAAACATTATTTTAAGATTAAGTCAATCACTTTAAATCTGTGGGACGGGAATAGGTAACCACTTTTTCTTATGCTGCACTTTCATTATTTTCAAAGCTGAACAGAAAGCAAATAAGAGAAGATACTGTTTTTAAAATCAGAACCTCGACTTTTCACTGGAATTAAGTGGGCAGCATTTTATACATGCCGTGAGTGGGCACCATCCCAGACCAATGAAATAAGAGCCGTGGGGCCTGGGCCTCGGGCTTTTTTTAAAGCTACGTGATGGCCCTGTGTGGGCAGGGGTGAGAAACACAGGTCTGCTGAACCTCATACAAAAGTATGTATTGTTGTTACTTCTAAAATACTCAATTATTTGGTGTTTCAGAGAAAAGAGAAAAGCTTGTCTGACTTTCAAATGATCATTACGAAGAAAAACACACTAAGGAAATCATATGCAATTTTTTCTTAAAAATACCTACATGGAAACATTTTAAAGAAAACAGATGGACTGCTGAGTCACTGGACAGTTACTCAGTCACGGACTCTGCATGAATGAGAAGTGTTTTTCTGTAAAGCCGTGGAGATGTCGGTTTTTTCTTTTTGTTTTTTTTTTTTTTTGCGCCGTTATCCAGATTACCACAGAAAGAAAAGACTCATTCTGATGAGATTTACAAATACATTCTTCTCTAAGTGGAGGCAGGGAGTGCTAGGGGTGTACGAAAGGCTTCAAAAATCACAGTACCCTGGGCCCGCGTCCCCTTCTTGCTATGTACTCATTTTACAACCTTAGTCAAGTTACTTCACTTCTCTGGGGCTCAGTTTTCTCATCTGCAAAATGAGGACTCCTACGACCTCACAGGGTTGTCTTGAGAAGCAAGCAGCACAGTGCCTCAGGCAGTATCTGGCATTACAGGGAACAGTTTTATGAACAGTAGGTATTAGTATTAGGCCCAAATGACAAAACCGAAGAGGGACAAAATGACTTAAAACTGCAGTCTCATTTAGAAAGGATACAATTATACTTTTAACCATACAAAGGCACAGTTTGTTTATCTACTCAAAACTAGCTTCTGAATTCATTCAACAAATACTTACCTGTGCCCTTACTACTCCTGGCACAGGAGACTCAGCAGTGACGGGGGACACACAGAAATCCTTGCTGTGTGAGGTTCTTACGCCAGGGAGTTAGAAGTAGAGGGGCTCAGAGGTAGGGGGATTCTTGACCTATTGTGAAGTTTAGAAACAAGATCATGTGTTAATTAAGTGGATGCTGGGCATGGAATCCAGGACGCCTTTAAGACCTGGGACGTGCCAGTTGCCAGGGTGAATTTGGCATCAACGGACGTGGGGAAACTGAGGGGAACAGGGGTGGGGAAGACCGGTCCTTGTCCCCGGTAGGTCTGAAATGTAAGTGATGTCACACTGGCACTTGGATATATAGCCGGGTGTTCAGGGGAGAGGGCCAGCGAAGAGGCATGAACTAAGGTAAAGATAAGATTTATCTTCAAAACCTTCTGGCCTTAAAAGGTTACTTCTCTTACACGTCCACAGTGGAAGCAGAGGAGGTCAACGCGTTATATTTCTCTATAAACTTCTATGTTTCCATCTCTTTTTGTACAAGGAATCCTACACCTTGATTAAAGGTCTGTAATTTGTGAAAGTCATTTGCACTTCAGAAGTTTGTTTTTCTAAAAGAGGGAGTTAAGATTTTATAGGAGAAGGGCTCCCACCAAGGCAGAAGAGTAATCAGAGATGTTCTGAAAATGGAAAGAAGGCGTCCTTATCCTGGAGGCCGGAGCTGGGAGCCGGCTGGCCCCTCCACCTGCCATCGGTCAGCCTCAGCACAGGTCAGTCCATACTGTCGACCGTGGCAAAAAGCAAACAAGGCGAGGTGCTAAAGGGATCTGGTGGGTTTCTTCCGATACAGCAGAAATAACAATGCTGGTTCTGTTAGTGCCTGAAATTCAACTCTTCCTCACCCAGTATTTACGTGAAGAACTGTTTAAGTATTTCCATGAAACAGAAGAAAATAAGTTTACATATCAAAATTACAATACTATGGCTAAAAAATCCACAGGCATCAGATTCCTAAAAGAAGAAAAATACCTTGCTAAATGCCAGACTCAGAAAAGATGAAAACGAAGCAAAAAACAACAAAAAATCAAGAAAAATCCAGATAATCAAAACGTGCATTTTATTATTTACAGTTTTTAAAGAAATGGCTATCATCTAATATAGCTACAATATCTGGGAAATAAAAAAGTCTATTATCAAAATACCTTCTTTATAAAGTGGTTCTGAATTTATAGCTTGTAGAATTAGAATCAGTGAAGTAAAATGTGAACTCAGAGTCGATAGACATGAAACGTGTCTGTATTCAAGGTATCAGGACCTCAATATTTGATTTCACTATTTAATACGCTCCACATCATTTTGGTGTAATTTATTCACATTTTCTAAAGGCTCTAATTTATTAAGTTATACTCCAGAAATCTTTCTCAGTGGAAGGAATAACAAAAGAAAATTCAGGACACGCCCCCTCCCTGACCCACAAAATACTTGTAGATTTACTGGTCAGAGTCTAGTCAATAGGGTTCCTTTATCTTTTATTGAAAAGATACATATTTTGAAAAGAATCTTTTGGACATCTTTTTGAAAGCTACCAATTTTGTGACTCTTGATTTCCGACGAGTCACAAGCACCAGCATAAAAAGATCGTCTTGACTATCATTTGCAAAGCACAATCTAGTTAAAAATATTTCAGATCATATCCTTTAATTGGGGACATAACAAACTGTATCTTCCAACACAGATAAAAATTCAAAAATAAATTATAACTGTGGACTGCAACATAATATTAAAGGAAAAGAAAGCCTTTTTGTGAGCACGCGAAGAATTCCTCCTCTGTACAGTGACACAAAAGCATTTTCAGCTTTCAGGTTTCGACAAATCCTGTTGTAACAACAACTCCCTCCCTTCCCCGCCTCTCCTTTCTTAATTCTCCCACAGCTCAAAAAATGAGATGGAGAACCTGGTATTTATCTTCTAGCACCATCAGCAGTCTCTACCTCAGATTCCCATGTTGGTCTTTATGTGCGAGTTAACTTGGCGGAGCTCTGTCCCTAATACTCACAGGCTGGACGGGAGCCTCAAGTGTGGCTTCTCCGCCTCGAGCAGCTTCGTTTGAAGACAACTGACAGAAGGGGGTTAAGACACTGAAGGCTCCTGACAAAAGGTATGGAAAATGAGAGGCTTCTACAACGCTCAGAAATAGAAGTAGAGACCTTTAAGTATTTAGTTCGAACTGTAAGTTGTCGGTCTGTTTTTAAAGTAATAGTTTTGTTATAAACAGATCTTGTCTGGAAAACTGACTTTACGTTTTAATGAAATCCACTCCAGACTTTCTGTTGGCAAGTAAGTCCATAAAGTTAACACTCACAGGCTCTGTTCTGCAAGCAGTGTATTCTGGAGCCCTGAGAGACCTGTGTATTTAGAACTAAGTTTTTACATGCAATCCCTCTGCTGCTTCTGCTGGATTTCCCTGTATTCCCCCACCACCACCACCACGGAAACAAAGTATGCTTTTATTCCGTACTTACTTACGAGATAGCAATTTGAGAGAACAGGCCACAAACTGTATCATACTTGTGGCTGGAGAGGAAAAGAAAATTCATAGCAATATAGCTAAGATGCCAGTATGTTTTTACAAAAGGAACAGAAATAGTGACCTTCATTGTGGAGAACAAATTTTTTCTGCAGAAGTTCTCCGTGCAGAAGAAAGCATTTAAGATCCGATATTCAACAGTGAGCAGGCACTATGCTAGCTGAATGCAATGTCATATTGTTTACGCTGATTCTGGCTGTCTGTAATTTATCACTGCCAGTACGTGTTAATTAAGATGAACAAGCTGTCTGCAAGCCTGAATTACACTGAAATTTATAAAATGTATTGGTTAATGGGAAGAAAAAGGTTATAATTGGGAAGCTGAGCATAGATTGATCAACACATGAAGGTTACTCAACCAAAGTAAAAATAAAGAGGGAAACGAGATGCTCTTAGAGAATGTTAACAGCAATCTCGATGCCGAAGAAACCATAAGTTGACAAAGGTCTGGGAAGGCAGTAATTTAGGGAACTGCCTGGAATCTGAAATGTTAAAACCCAAACCTGAAAACAGCTATTATGAAACTATAAACATGTGCTTAATTTTTTTTTTTTCCTAGAAACTTTATTCTGTGCTATTTCAGTGTCAGGTATGAAAAGAGGTTTGGAAAACAGAAGTGAACCATACGGCTATGCCAAAAGCCGAAGTACTCTGATGTGTCTGTAAGTCTGATGCTTAAGGATTTAAAGTTTCAGGGAAACCCTTTCCTAAGTTTGTCATATTTTAAAGCTATGAACAAAAATATAAGCAGCAAATTTAGACAGCCCAGGATTTAACTTCTTAGAGAACCGATGCTGTAACTATGTTAAGTTTGTACTTCTGATATAGGCACGGATTAGTATTACTTCAGCTATTTTACAAAAGCCAGGCATCAACCTCCTTGGGTGAGTCTCTGAGGCTAAGCTATTTGCCCCATTAATGTCTTGTGAAGTGGTGTTTTTGTTTTTTTTTTTCCCTTGGTGGGGCAGGGAGTGGATAAAATTGACAGTTAATGGCATTCTCTGCTTGCAGATGTAGCGTTTTCTGTGCTTCCCCGGAAGCACACGGAGAGCATCTCACACTCGAGTACTGGCGTGATGGTGGGGGAGGCGGGGACACCCGGCAACACACTGTTGCTGAGACCTGCGTGGCCTCGGGGGGTTTACCACCTCAGTGTCCTTCCCAATCGGGAAAAATGATGACGCACAGAGTTATATCTATGGTTTGGTTCAGCTCTAAGATTCTACAAAAATAAATCCGTTCGATGAAGGAAGAGAGAAAAGAAAAAATATTTCAAATGTTATTAAATAGCAACTGTCACGTGACAGAAAACAGCATGCGAATCACAGTGTTGATTATAATGTATGGAGTACTTTCTAGGTGTTGGATATTGTTCTCTAAGCCCTTAAAATGCATTTAACTCTTCGATATACATACTATAATCCTATTTTCCAGAAGAAAATACTAAAGCAGAGAGAGGTTCTGGAAAGCGAAGATTTGAGCCCAGTATTTTGGATTCAGAGCCCCACACTGCCTTTTGTAAAATATATGAATCGTGATAGAGCCACTCTAATACGTCATTCAAAAACTGATTCAGAAACACAAAAAAAATTATTACTGTATTTCAGAAACCATTAGACTTCCCTCAAAGAAGGCAGTAATTACTGCCAGGGTAAAGCACAGCCAAGCCACAAATTCGGTGCTGTCTTTACTCTCTTCTTAAGAAAATGTTAAATTATTTTCGGTATTCTTTCACATACAACAAAGGATGTGGTTATTTCTGGCATGTGCTTTCAAGATTCAAGGTCACTACCGAATCCGTCAGAACAACCGGTTTTACGGCAGACTACTTACTTCATCTGGGTCAGGGAAGGATTCTGGTCCCAGCTAGAAAGGATCTCACATTCTCACAAGCAAAAGACAGTGGCCTAATTGTTCCTGCACTGAGCGTCTTGCACCTGCAGTGAAACGAGTGCTAACCTAGATAAGGATTTTGTAAAAGTTTATTAACAGGAAATTAGGGATAATCATGCCTGTGGCTTTAACTTCTTTCCACGAATTTCCTTTCCTCCTTAAACAGTTTACTTGGGTTATGTGTCTGGCACATGGTAAGGGCTTAATGAATATTTTTTAAATAAAATCATTTTTTGAATACTTAAAACTCTTCTAAGATTTATAAGTCATTTTTTAATTTTTAGAAATGTTTTTATTTTTGAGAGAGAAACAGAGAGACAGAGTGTGAGCAGGGGAGGGGCAAAGAGGGAGGGAGACACAGAATCTGAAGCAGGCTCCAGGCTCTGAGCTGTTAGCACACAGCCCGAGATGGGGCTTGAACCCACAAATGGTGAGATCATGACCTGAGCTGAAGTTAGACGCTTAACCGACGGAACCACCCAGGTGCCCCTAGAAGTCATTTTTAAGAGGTGGGCTTAAACTATTCATTTCTCTCTTATTACCTGTTAAGTATTTTAATTAGAAATCATAGGGTTTAAAAAAACCTGTAAGCTATTAAAATTCTTTATCAGATCCTACAACTGGAATTCGGTATGTCAAATCTCCCAAGAAGGCATCATCATAGACTTCAGCACAGTTTAAATTCTAAAAAGAACAAAGTGGCCACTTTTCGAGAACCACCCATCCGCACTCAGGAGAATGACCGGTAGTCTCTGAGGGTCTGGTGTGAGCTTTTCTCTTGGGCTGGAGTGCCCTCATCTACTGCGAGGCCCATTCAAATGTGTTCCTGCTCCCACCGTACGTGGAAACATAAGCCTTTTCGTTATCCTTTCTTTTAATCCCGGTTTGTCTTCCTTCCCTAGCCTTTGTTACTTGGTTCTCTGCCGCACAGACAGCATTACGGTTTTGACCAGGGGCCATCAGAATCAAGCAGCAGGTAACGGGGGACCAAGATAAGGTAACGTCATGGCGTCCGCGGGTCTCCAGCTCCTGGCTTTCGTCCTGGCTCTATCTGGGGTGTCTGGAGTGCTCACGGCCACTCTGCTGCCCAACTGGAAGGTGAACGTGGATTCGGGCTCCAACATCATCACGGCTGTCGTGCAGCTGCAGGGGCTGTGGATGGACTGCACGTGGTACAGCACCGGGATGTTCAGCTGCACCCTCAAGTACTCCATTCTGTCCCTCCCCATCCACGTGCAGGCCGCACGGGCCACCATGGTCCTGGCCTGTGTCCTGTCCGCGTTGGGGATCTGCACTTCCACAGTGGGGATGAAATGCACTCGCTTAGGAGGGGACGGAGACACAAAGAGCCACGCTTCTTTTGCCGGAGGAGTCTGCTTCATGGCTGCAGGGGTCTCTGGTTTAATCCCAACCGTGTGGTACACAAAGGAGATCATAGCAAACTTCCTGGACCTGACGGTTCCAGAAAGCAACAAACATGAGCCCGGAGGAGCCGTCTACCTCGGATTCATTTCGGCCGCGCTGTTGTTCATCTCCGGCATGATTTTCTGCACTTCCTGTATGAAAAAGGCTCCGGAAGCTTGGCTCTTTGCAGCCAAGCAGCGGCATACCTCCGCCATGCAGCCAGAGGGCAGCTCCGCGTACAACCTCAAAGATTACGTGTAAATGACCGTATCACGTGTATGGAATGTTTAGGTGCCTGCTGTGGCTTTCGTCTTTTCGTTTTAGAGGAAAACTATAAATGAGGTCATTTAAAATGCCAACAAACTATTGTGTGCGATTAGATCCGTTTTAAGATTATTCTTCCATTCCTTTTTTCGTGTTTTATCCAGTGGTTTATAACTGAAAGAGGTTCTGTTTTATAAGACAATTGATGGGTTTTTTTTTCCTTTTAAGATAAACTGTTGACACATCTTCTGAATTGTTATTTAGTTGGATTTTATAAAAGAACTAAATTGCCAAGTATAAAAAAGCGCCTTTCCCTGTGTTAATCCAGGGTATCATCTGCTTTTGCTGGCTGTTGGTAACCCCAGGGACTTGCTTCTGTTTTCAAGCCTGCTCTTTCACCATGAGGGAAAGAGGAGATGTCCATTTCTCTTAAGTGTTGCCCAAACCAGCCTCCCCAGCTTCCCACCTACCGTGACCTCCCTGCTTCCTTTTTCATTTTAGAAAATATCTACGTACGTGTCCAAGAGCCAACGATAGGCTATTCAAAGATTAGGCAGGCAGAACTAAGGAAAAGAAACTGGTAAATGCTACCACAGCAAAGCAAAACCAAATCAAGCGTGAACTGAAATCTCCAGGATTGGAAGGCATTAAGTACAAAGTAACTGACAATAATAACAGTTTGCTTTATTTAGAATGCTTAAGAAGTGCCGTCTTCTGCTGCTAGCAAGAGGATGCTCCAGATTCCGTGCATTTATCCTACAACCCAGAGTCTTCCCCTTCCCTCTCACTGATGAGTATCTGGATGACAGAAGTTACTTTAAGTTGTCGTTTTTTTCTCAAGTTTGATTCACGTTAACAAAAACATTGCTGTTCTCTTATAAATGAACTGCTTCCAGTAGTAAACAGAACAAAAATTAAAGTATAAAGAATACTTTAAAAATGTAAGTTAATTTGTGATATGTAATCCAAATATCTTAACAAGAAAATAAAAACTGGATTTTCTAATGCACAAAGGGGACAAGGCCCACTATTGTTTCTAATAATTCATGTAATTAGGCTTAGTCATTGCTCACTATAAAATGGTAAAGGGGGAAAAAGGATCATTTCTTTGCACACCAGTAACTCAGGAAGTGTGAAGAATATCTTTTATGTGACATATTTTTTATTTGTGCCTACAGAAGTAGAGACTAACATGTTTTATACCTAGTTTACTCACTCTCTTCTGCAACAGTGTCATTGGCCACTAATAGGATGGCTAAAATGGAAAGGTATCATTTCATCTGGGAATTAGGAAAAGACATATTTAAAAATTTTTTTTTTCAACGTTTATTTATTTTTGGGACAGAGAGAGACAGAGCATGAACAGGGGAGGGGCAGAGAGAGAGGGAGACACAGAATCGGAAACAGGCTCCAGGCTCTGAGCCATCAGCCCAGAGCCCGACGCGGGGCTCGAACTCACAGACCGCGAGATCGTGACCTGGCTGAAGTCGGACCTTAACCGACTGCGCCACCCAGGCGCCCCGGAAAAGACATATTTAAACAGAAGCTTAAAGTATGGATTTCTTTTGGAGGATCAAAATATTTTCTAAACACATGTATACTAAAAATAACTGGTAAAAAGTATTTTTATGCAAATTAATGTGACCAGATTGGTTTGGCACCTGTATCTCTCTCCTTTTGCTTACTGGGACTGGCTTTATATGCAGTTTCTGTACCTGATAGTCCTAGGCTAAAAGTTCACCGTATGTGTTCTATATAAGTCTATGCATACTTCAAAAAATAATTTTTATTTTGCTCTAGAATATTTTCTTCTTAAATAGGCACAGGGATGTTCTGAATTCCAGAAAAGCAGCCATTTCCTACAAATAATGGCCGAATTCTATCCAGACTGGACACAGCAATGATGAAATGGCTCGCAGTCCCTCCGTCCCCCCAGGCCGCACCCCTGCTGCATTCCTCCACCTGGAATCCTCCCACACTCACCCCTTCCTTGCCCGCCCACGCTCCGACTCCTCCTTCGGGGTTCACGTGAGACCTCCTGTGTGACCCCACTCCTGACTCCCTGAGGGTCGCTGCTTCCAGCCCTGTACTCTCTGAGAATACGGTCTATTCAAACAAGTTATTGCATCTCCGACTAGACTCTGAGACAAGGTACCGTTTTTACCTTTGTAGCCTCCGTAACTTGCCGACAGCGCTTACGAGGACGTGCCAGTCCTTCCGGGACGTACACGGACTGGTTTAAACCTCAGGAGGACTCTAGGAGGCAGGCACTATTCCTAGCACAGAGGGGAACTGAACCAGGGCAAAGTACGGTACTTCACCAGCCCAACGGCAGGCAGCTGGTAAGCAGAGAGATGGGATTCGACCGGAGGGAACCGGCCCTGGAGTCAGACCAGGTGCCTGCCGGCTTACGCAGGGCACAAGGCTGCGCGGCGCGTGTTACTGAATCTAGGTCTCGGTCCCCTCCTGTGAAAATGAGGACAGAACGGCACCTACGCACACAGGGGCTGTAAGGATTCAATGACAGGATGTGCACACAGCATGGGGGGGGGGGGGCGGTAAGCACGCTCCGGACTTTCTTGGTCTACACCAGCATTTTCCAAAGGGGGGTGGGTGGAGCCTGCAGAGGACACAGGGCAGCGCCGGGGGCCGGCTTTGGTCATCACAGCTGGGGTAGCGGTACTGGGACCCAGTGGGCGGAGGCCAGAAATGCTATGAAATACCCTACAGTGCCTGGGCAACAAAGAATTTTGTAGCCAAAAATGTCAATTGTGAGGAGGCTGAAAAACCCTGATCTAATGTATTTGAATTCTATTTAAACATTCATTTTAAAGAAAATAATAAAGTTACCAAACCAAAAGAAAACACCAGAAAGCCCCAGAATATCCTGCTTATTTTACCTACAGAGCAGATATATGTGTATATGTACGTGTGTGTGTGTGTGTGTGTGTGTGTGTGTGTTATGACTGAAGAAATCAGCGAGTAATCTGGGCAACGACATGGGTAGGTGAAAGGGTCATCAGCACACTACCTACACATGGGCAGGAGCAGGCTGGGGTATAGACAGATCCAATTCTGGATTCAATGTTTTCTCATTACATCTTTTACGACTATATTTTTAGCTACAAGGCTTTAGCATAAATTCACTGTACTGACTTTTGAGATTTGTATCATAGCCTATAATCCCGTGAACCTGTCACAATCTCTTCATTACCTCTGATAATTTTTTAATTCACTTCACTGCACTTTATACATACATAAATGGGTCACCTGCAAAAATGCAATTTTGTTTCTTCCTTCATTGGGCTTATAATACTTCTTGTTTATTTTATTCTTGAGTAGTTATAAAAACATAACTTGTATGAAAGTAAATTGTAATAATAAATATCTTGTTTCTATCCAACACTAACTTGATTTTTAAGAAGGACTCTTGTACTTTAATTATAAAACTGGATTTTAGTTTACACGTTTATTTTTATTTTAGACTCACTCTCAAAAAGAATTTGAGGCTACTTACGATAAAATTGCCGGCATAATAAGAACAAAAACAATGATAAAGGTGAAAGACTAAAGTTACAAAGAAGACAGAGAGGATGCTATTAAATATTCCTGTTTGAAGGCTACTAAAGGAATTACGTATGAAACTTAGTTTAGAACTTGGAGCCACCAAGGCACAGAAGGCCACATGAGGCGTCTGATGGCGGTCTCGGGCAGGTGCCTACAGAGGCTAGAGAGGCTGCCGGGGGTGCTGCCTAAGCCCCCACTGGGCCGTGCGTCCGTCCCCAGCTGCTGTGAGTGCAGGGCGCTACCAGCTCACACGTGCGGAATTGCCTCCCTTGGTAGACTAGGGCACCACTGCTCCTAGGAGGTGGCCGTGAGCCAAAGACTGACCACACACATGTAGAACATGCCGTTCCCTCGACTGAGTCTGTGGGACAGTTTGTGCCCCATTGCTCCCCCTCTCCCCACTACCCTCTGACCCAGTGGGACCAGGCTGACGCTGGTCTCCAGGCACAATATTCCTGCTCAGCTTTTCTGCCCCCCTTGCTTTATCCTGCTTCCCTCACCCTTCTTCTGAGAACACTCAATAAGGCACTTTCATAAAAATTCTCAGTCCCTAATTCCAGGCAATCAGACCTAACACAGAAGAATATTAGTTAAGTAGAAAAATATGTCCACAGGGTTCTCAAATACAGGGCAATATTCAACAGAAATAACATCCTCACTATCTGATTTCAGAACACTCAAAGGCTTGAAAACATGGCTTTCTTACGTGAATCCACCCGTTTTACGAAGATCAAGACTGCTTCACAAAGAAGTCAAGGCCTCAATAGCTGTCAGCAAGGATGGCTGAAAGCTTCTAAAATGTGGTCCTCAAAGGTCAGGCATGGATGCCTCAAGTCGTGACCTTTTCTTTATAATGTCACGGGCATATCATCGTTAATTCTTCCAAAATTGTATTGACAATATGCTTTAAATCTGTCCCATTCAGGGGTAACTTGCTCCACGTGCAGTACTCCTTATAGGCAAAATTAGATACAAACTATATGAAAGTCTTAAAAATTAAAATCTGTACCAGGATATGCCAACTTACTCCATAAACAGTTGTTTATAATAACAGTGACCTTCCACTGACTGCCTCCAAATGCATTACTTCACGTTACTTCTCAAAACAATCCTTCAAGGGTGACATTACTGCCCCAATTTGGGATATATTAAAATGCAGCCTGTTAACCTGACCGAGTTCTTGTAATTAGGGACACTGGAATTCCAGTACATCCAGTTTCCTTTAAAATACCTCTAGGGGCACCTGGGTGGCTCAGTCGGTTAAGCATCGTCTGACTTCAACTCAGGTCGTGATCCTGCAGTGCATGAGTTTGAGCCCAGCACCCGGCTTTTGCGCAGAGCCCACTTCAGACCCTCTGTCTCCCTCCCTCTCTCTCCGCCCCTCCCCTGCTTGCACTTGCTCTCTTTCAAAAATAAAAATAAAAAAAAGCTTATAAAAAAATACTTCTATTTATTCCGCCAGAGTATGCTGCCTCTATCATATTAATCAAACGAGCCCATTGCAATTCTCATTTTATATCTAAGCGACCTACCTACTAGGTTTGAGGATAGCATAGTGGTTAAGACCCAAAGCCTATCCATTCTGTTGGGAGTAGGTTAGATTAGAAGCCCCATGACCACAATTTTAAAAAGAAAAAAAAAAAAAAAAATGACACAGAATTTTGAGGGTCTAGCTAATGGCTTAGTATTTCTCAAATTTGATTAATGTGCAGATCAACTCAAAAAAATTACTGTAGAACTCCAGAAATACGTGGATTCTTCAGGGTTTAAAAATGTCAGCTTGAAAAACTTAAATAAGCTTTATTTGCTCATGGAAGCATTTTTCAATTGTGAATCTGCACTGTAAAACATTTTGTCTTGTAATTGGTAAAATAATTTTATGAACTCAATAGTGAAATGAAAATACAAAATTTTAAAAATTCTGACTTAACTCTACTATTCACTAAAAACTCCAGAAGTTTAAGAAACACTAGAGTAAGTCAATTTGACAAATTTTATGAATCTAACCTAGGAAGTTGCATTTTCTGTAGATAGAAAAGAATTTTGGGTTCAAATTTTGGGGCCTAGAGAGGTTAATAAAAATAATGAGTTTGACAAGAATTTAGGTCAACTATTCTGAACAGGATTATTCTAGTTCATGGAAGTAAAAGCCTTGCCTTGATTAAGTTGGTTCGTCTAAAGACCAATAACCAGGAGGGATTACAGATTCTCCAGAAAAATTCTAAGGTGGTATAAATACGTTCTTGAAATATCACAAAAGAAATTCTCATATCTAATTCTCAGGGTTGGTTGAGAAGAAGTACTGACTTTTAGGAAACTTCGTTGAGCATCTATAGAGAATTAACCCCCCTCTCTGGACTCTCCAGTGAACCTGCCTGTATCTCTATTTTAGCACTTTTTTTCACTTGTGTTATGAGTTATTTGTGTTTATGACTTTCTCCTCTTGTATTCAGAAAGGTTTAGCCATAGGGTTAGGCTTGTGCCATTATTTTATCTTCTCTAGAAGATTCTTCTCCTTTCTTAAGAAAATAAAAATTTTTTTAAATTTGTTCAATGCAACCATCCATCAGTCAAATATTTTCTGGCTTTCCTCAGAATATTCCCAATCTGCTAAATAGTACAACTACTTCAGAGCAGCAGAGAATTCTCTTAGAACTAAAATTTAATAATTTGATTTACTATTTTCCTTTATCATAATACAGTCTCTCTCCTCTTTGATAACTGTTTTCCTAGATTACAAATAAATTCCTTGCATGTAATATTTATAACATGATGAAAAGCATCTCAAGAAAACTGCTATGAATATGTTTAATTTGTCAAAAAGCAAACATTCCTCAATAAAGTGAACCAAAAACATAGCTAGTTTTTTTCAAATAATATTTTCATGAGGCCTTAATCCTTGAGGAAAGAACATTAACTAACTGCATGTGTATCTTACCGCAAAATCAAGGATAAGGTTGATAACAACCTCTAAAAATGCCCTCAACTAAGTAACTAAAACAAAGAAAAACTTTCCATTAAAAAGATTCTAAAATCCACCTTAAGAAACACTTGGTAAAATTTAAATAGCTTCAAGATTCTGGACTGTGGTCAGAACCCTAAGTATAAAAGCCTAAAAGTAAAGATCTTTGTTTCTGATACATTGGGGTCCTACACTATTCAAAATGTTATATATGCTCATATGTGCATTATGAGAAGAAAGAAAGCTATATGGTCAACTGGTTTTCTTCATTACAATGGCCATCTGTTCTAGGATAGAAAATACCTGAAAGCACAAATAAATTAAACCTGATGATGACCTGTAAGACATCTCCAGTCATTGGGTCCTGTCTGGGATCTAACAGGATCTATTATTTTGGAAGAAACCATTTACAATGTCTGAAAACTTGAGATGCTAAAGGTTGGTGGTACTGAGAATGAGTTTTCTGAGCCTGACTTAGAAAAAGCTGAAAACTATTACGGGAGGGAAGAAGGACTGAATTCCTACAGTCACCCCAAAGCTCAGTCAACTGTGGTGGACAACATGGCAGAGGAAGTGGATGGCGGTAGCAGCGACGATGGAGACTTCTCAGACCACGCTTCAAGATGGACAAGGAGGGCTAACACTACTGGTTGGGGCCCCATTCTAGATATATCATCTTGATCCAAAAAACCATACAATACAATTTTTTTCATTTTGCTTACTTTCCTTAATGAATCTCAAATGAAACTTTATACGACTTTATTCTTGAGAGTTTGGACAAGCAAGAAGAAATCTGTTCCTCACCAGCTGTGAACTCCCTGATGCAGACTCCATGTCTGATGATGCTCCTATCCCTTTCATCTTTCAGGCATCACCAACCGCCCCCCTCCGCCCCTGCCCCAGCCTAGCCTGGCCTTTCCACTCAATACACATCCGACAAAGAAACAGACGAGCTTTTATAATATATATCCTATAGTAACTCATCCAGTAGTAGTTTTGCTAAAACAGACACCACTTTATTGATTTTTATTTTTGGCAGAGAAACTCTGTTTCTGTAATTAGCATGTAATAGTAACAGTCTTGTTTAATATCCAACTATTTTCCACAGATGATTAATCACAAGTAACACTGCCAAAATAGGATCTCTTAAAAATGTGGAAAGAGGAGGACCGAAGACGGCGGTGGAGGAAGACCACCCCTGGCTCACCTCCTCCATGGACACAACAGATAACAGGTGCATCTGTGTGACTAACCCTAAATAGGACCTGACGACAGCAGAACGGATCTTGCAGCTAATCACAGCAGAGGAACACTGGAAAGGGGAGGAGGAACAGAGCTGTGGTTGGGAACCAAACCCCCAGTGACACTGACCACAGGAGAGAGCAGGGAGAAGGGAGATCACACCGGACACCAGATACCCCAGCACCGGGAATACAAGCACCCACTGCATCTGGCCTTGAAAACTAGCGACGCTTAACTTAGGGAGCTTTTAAAATCAGCGGGGCTTAACTCTGGGTACCTTAAAAATCAGTGGGATTAACTCCAGGAGAGCAAGAGGACATAGGAAACTGAGTCCCCACCCTTAAAGAGCCAGCATATTAAACAGCTCCACCCAAGCACAGCACAACACCAGGAGCTTGAGAAGTGCCCACGGAATATGTGCAGGAGATTTACTTACGAATCTCAAACGTGTACTAGAGGGGCAAGGGTCTTCAGAAGACCTCCCCGAGAACAAAGCGCTGGCAAACACCATTTCTCATCCCCGCTCTTGGCCTAGCTAGCCGGACTTTTGCGGGAACCAGCACTAACACTCCCCACCTGTCTAGCTAGTGCCGTACCCCGTCCCCTCGTGTGCTCCTGTGGACTGGCCCCATCTAACCTGCCCGCCGTGGGTGGCAGGCATCCCTCCAAAGTGGCTCCTGCCCTGCCACACACTGCAAGCAGCCCTGGCAGGGCTCGGGGCCACTCCAAAAGTGCCACCTGCCCCGGGCAGAGGGAGAGGAAAGCCCACGCAGCACGGCGTCCAGCTGCAGTAGCTGAGCCTTTTTGCTGGCTATGCAGGGACAGAGCCTTGCCATTCAGTGGGCCCGCAGCTGCGGCAGAGGCTGACTGCAAACACCTAGTCTGATCACTGACTTTACCCACCTACAAGCCCAGGTAGTCCTCAGACGGGCACCTCAACAGCACAAGGACCAAACCCCGTCCAGCACACCCACAGCACACAAAAGTGGGTCACTGCAGCTGACTGGGCTGAAGACAAATGTGGCTCAGCCACGACAGCACGGTGCATGCCGTCCACATAGGAGACGCCCCTGGAGCACCTGCTTCTGGTGCCCAGGGCACCACATGACCTCTTCTATGCAAGGCTACTACTTTCAAGGCCGGAAGATGTAGCTGACTTCCCTAATACACAGAAACAAAGTTAGACAGAAACAAAGAGTCAGGAGTGTGTCCCAAATGAAAGAACAGGACAAAAATCACAGCAAAAGAGCTAAATGAGCGAAGATAAGCAAAATGCCTGATAAAAAAATAAAAGGAATGGTCATAAAGATACTGGACTTGAAAAAAGAATGGATAAACTAAAAACTTCAACAAAGAGAAAATGTAAAACAGAACCAGAGATGGGGAACTCAATAAGTAGAATTAAAAAAAAAACACACTAGAGGGAACCAATAGCAGATCAGGGGAGGCAGAAGAATGGATCAGTGATCCAGAAGACGGGGCAATGGAGAGCAATTAAGCTGAACAGCAAAACAAAAAAAGAATAAAAAATGAGAGTATGTTAAGGAACTCAGAACCATCATCAACTGTATTAACAACTGCATCGTAGGGATCCTAGGAGGAGAAAATATAAAAAGGCAGAACTCTTATTTGAAGAAATAACAGCTGAAACACCTTCCCTAACCCAGAAAAGGAAAGAGACATCTGGATCCAGAAAGCACAGAAAACCCCTAACAAGATTAACCCAAGGATGTCCACACCAAGGCACAAAATAATTAAAATGTAAAAAAAGTAACAACAAAGAGAGAATTTTTAAAGTAGCATGAGAAAACACAGTTACATACAAGGGAAATCCCATAAGGCTTTGGCAGATACATTCAAAGTGCTGAAAGGAAAAAACCTGCAAGCAGGAATACTATCCAGCAGGATTTTTATTCAGAATTGAAGATAAGATGAGGAGTTTCCCCAAACAAACATTAAAAGAGATCATTGCCACTAAAACATCCTTATAGGAAGTGTTAAAGGGACTTGAGGGGAAAGGAAAGGCCATAACTAGAAGAAAGTTATGAAAGGAAAAAAAACTTCACAGATAAAAGCAAACTTCTAATAAATGTAGATTAATCATTTAAGAAAGTATGGAGGTTTAAATACAAAAGTAGTAAAATCAATTACATGTACCAAACTCAGCCAAGGGATTTCACATTTTACAACATAAAAAGATGTAAAATATGATATCACATACATAAGACATGGACAGGGTAAGTAAAAATTTAGTGCTTTTAGAATATGTTCAAACTTAAGCAACCATAACTTCATACAGACTTCTATACACATTAAGATATACATGAACCTAATGGTAACCACAAATCAAAAACCTGGAATAGATATACAACAAATAAAGATAAAGAAATTCAAGCATAACACTAAAGAAAGCCATCAAACCACAAGGGAAGAGAGCAAGAGAAGAAGAAAGGAATAGAGAACTATAAAAACATACTGTGTATGTGCATTACACCATACACAAAAATAAACCTAAAATAAACTAAAAACCTAAATGTGAGACCAAAACCATAAAACCTCTAGAAGATAACATAGGCAATAATCTCTCTGACACAGCCACATTTTTCTACATATGACTCCAGAGGCAAGGGAAACAAAAGCAAAAATTAACTACCGGGACTACATCAAAATGAAAAGCTTTTGCACAGCAAAGGAAACCATCAACAAAACAAAAAGCAACCTATTAAATGGGAGAAGATATTCGCAAATGACAGATCTGATAAAGGGTTAGTATCCAAGTTATACAAAGAACTTACACAACTCAACACCAAAGAATTCAATTAAAAAAAAATGCACAGAGGACTTGAGTAAACATTTTTTCCAAAGACGACATCCAGATGGCCAAGACACATGAAAAGAGGCTCAACATCCCTAATCATCAAGAAAATGCAAATCAAAACCACAATGAGACATCACCTTGTATCTGTCAGAATGGCTAGAATCAAAAAGACACGAAATAACAAATGTGGGTGAGATTGTGGAGAATAAGGAACCCTTGTGTCCTGTTGGGAGAAATGTAAATTGGTGCAACTACCGTGGAAAACAATTTGGACATTTTTCAAAAACTTAAAAATAGAAATACCATATGATCCACTAATATGACCACTAGTATTTACCCAAAAAAACACAAGAACACTAATTTGAAAAGATATATACACCCCTATTTATAGCAGTTATTATTTACAACAACCAAGATATGGCAGTAATCCAAGTGTCCATTTATAGATGAATGGATAAAGAAGATGTGGTACATATGCATGCATGTATACATGTATACACACACACACACACACACACACACACACACACACACAAAGGAATATTACTCAGCCATAAAATAAGAATGAGATCTTGCCTCTTGTAATAACATGGATGGACCTAGAGTGTATATGCTAAGTGAAATATGTCAGGGAAAGACAAATACCATGATTTCAATTACATATGGAATCTAAAAAACAAAACAAATGAACAAATAAGACACAAAGAAACAAACAAACCTAAAACCAGACTTAACCACAGAGAACAAACTGGTGGTTGCCAGAGGGAAGGGGGGTGAGAAGATGGGTAAAATAAATACAACTTCCAGTTATAAAATAAATAAGTCATTGAGCACCTGGGTGTCTCAGTCGATTGAGCATCCAATTCTTGATTTCAGCTCAGGCTGTGATCTCACAGTTCGTGGGGTCGAGCCCTGTGTCGGGCTCTGTGCTGACAGCGTGGAACCTGCTTGGGATTCTCTTTCTCCCTCTCTCTCTGTCCCTCTCCGGCTCGCATGTGCACGCTCTCTCTCTGTCTCTGTCTGTCTCTCTCTCTCTCTCTCACACACACACACACATGCTCTCTCTCTCAAAATAAATAAATTTTTATTTACTGTGTGAGCACTGAGGAATGTAGAAAATTCTGGACCAATATGTTGTACAACTGACATAACACTGTATGTTAATTGCACTTCAAATAAAAAGGTGGAAAAAAATTCATGATAAAAAATGTTTGAGGTAACTTGAATTTAGAAATCTATGCAGAAATCACAAAACGAATACTGATTTCTTTTTCTGAAGATGAGGTGACCAAACAACTTATCTTCCATCCTAGAATACTTTTAAGAGTACAAGGTGATAATACCACCACCACCAGGGCAGCATGGGTAAACCTAGACATTTGGTCACTGTAAAAGGGAGAAAAATTAGGACAAGAACTATTCACACATTGTGATTTTTCTTATTCAGGAGAGATAAACAGTACAGTTTGCATGGAAGTGAAGATCAGATCCTAGAGATAATTTCCTATGACACATTCTCAGATGAATAAAGATTTACAAATAAACAGAAACTCACCTCTGGTTTAGGGACAAAAGCCCGACCCGGAATGGTCAAGATGTGCTGAACGTTGCAGAGGTACTGGGCCATAACAGAAAGGCGACTGCGCTGTTTGCTTCCTGTACTGGCTGTAAGTCTCTATGGGACAAAAAGGAATTTTTAGCAAATAATTAATCCAGTCTGATTAGACGGAATGCAGCCAACATCCTATTATCTATGGACACTAGATGGAGTGTTGAGATAAATTTTAAAACTATAGGCTATCTGACACATGATACACAGGCAGCATGGGGAACATTTTCCTCCAATATCAGCAGAAGCGAACCTAGGAAATGTGAATTATATCCTATATAATGCACTCAAAAATTCAGTAAGAAAACTTCCCTATCACTGGATGCTGGGGATTTTCAAACCATTGTTACATTATGTAGAAGAAGGTCTTATATGAAACAAATCAGTCTACATTTGCTGAATGAAGAAATTAGTAAGCATAATTAAGAACTAAAAAGACTTATTTAATTTTATGAATTACCAAAATATATGAAGGAACATTTTCAATAGTGTGCTTTTCTTTATTTAAATCTAATAAAACTTAGGGTCGCCTGGGTGGCCCAGTCGGTTAAGCTGCCGACTTCGGCTCAGGTCACGATCCCACTGTCTAGGAGTGCAAGCCCTATGTCAGGCTCAGTGCTGACAGCTCAGAGCCCGGAGTCTGCTTCAGATTCTGTGTCTCCGGGTCTCTGTGCCCCTCCCCCATTTACACTCTGTCTCTTTCGCTCTCAAACATAAACATTAAAAAAATCTTTTAATCTAATAAAACTTTGAATATTCAGAACTCTTGGAGAGTGTTCTTTTGTTTTTGCAAAAACCAGGAATTTCATCTTTTAAGAACCTAAACAATTTTAAAACCAGGTGTATCTAAATTTTTTTTTTTAATGTTTTATTTATTTTTGAGACAGAGAATGAGCAGGGGAAGGGCAGAGAGAGAGGGAGACACAGAATCCGAAGCAGGCTCCAGGCTCTGAGCTGTCAGCACAGAGCCCAACGCGGGGCTTGAACTCAGTAACCGCGAGATCATGACCTGAGCCGAAGTCGGACGCTTAACCGACTGAGCCACCCAGGCGCCCCAAAACCAGGTATATCTAAATTAACTCATAATTGCAATGCAATTTCAACCAAAATCTCAAAGGATGTTTGGAAGGAAATTTACATTAAATTCCCTAAAATTTTATATGGAAAGACAAAGGGCCCAGGGTAGCCAGAAAGCTCCTGAAGAACATCAACGTGGGGCAGGCTGGGGCAGACTCACCCCACCAGACATCAAAATTAAGGCCAAGTATGGCATTACTCTAGGCACAGACCAACAGAACAACGGCCTTGGAAACAGACCCAAGCACATGTGGATGTTTGCTGTGTGACAGATGTAAGGCAGCAACCACTAATAGAAGAAGGATGGACCACTCAATCTGTGATACTGGTAGAAGTAGGTATATCTACAGGAGAAAAGAGTAACTCCCCACCTCGTACCATAACCAAAAATAAATTCCAAGTGCATTAACAAAAAATAAAGAGCAAAACTTTAAAATTTTTATAAGTATTTATTACTCCATGCTAGGCAAAAATTTCTTGAAGATGCAAAAGCAAAAGCCGTAAGAGACTGATCCTTTACTCTATTAAAATTTAAAACTTCCATAATAAAAAAACACTATACACATAAGTCACAGAGAGAAGGTATTTGAAACTCCTTTGACAAAGGATTAGTGTTCAAAACATAGGAGAACTCCTACACATCAGTAACCGAAAGATAAACAGTAGAAAATATGCTAAGAAATACACTAAGAGCACCCAAATGAACCATAACCATGAACTATGCTCAACCACATTACAAATTAAGGACATACACATTTCAGCTAGAATGAGATAAGCTTTCCTATCCACGAAATGAACAAAATTTCAACAATAACAACAACAAAAAGAGCCTGGCAGAACCTAGAATTGGTGAATATATGGAGCCAGAGGAACCCCCACCTACCGCTAGGGAGAACAGGTACAAGCACTCTGCATTACAATTTGGCAAAATATACAGGAGAGCCGAAGCTGAGTACACCCTCATGACCCTCTAGGTCTACCTTCAGGACGTGTCCTAGAGAACAGTACATATACTTCCACAAGGAAATACCGTGGAAGAATGTTCCCTACCACATCACACATGCATAGCGTCAAAAATGGCGAGAAAAACATAAAGGCCCATCAACAGGAATGAATAAGCAAACTGTGGTAATTTTGACAATGGAATACTAAGTAACAGTTAAAATGAGCAAGAAGGTGTTACCAGCATAGATCCCAAAATAGAGCAGAAAATAATGAAGTGGCAGAAGACATGTGGAGTATGACTCCATGTATATAAAAACTTCAAAACATTACCCCTCATTGTTTCCTGTGTGTGAATATATATGTATCTGCAAAACACATGCATGGGAATGATGAGTATCAATTTTGAGTACAACTCACAGGAGAGAAAGAAAGGGGGCAGAAGAGGGTTTTAAGCATATCTGTAATATTTTATTTCTTAAAAAAAAGACATAAAAATGTGGCAATATGTTAAGATTACACATAACTGAGTGGAGGATGAAAAAAAATGAGGCACACTGACTTTTAAAAAATGTATCCTGCTTCTCTATGTTCTTAGAGTTTGCTGGATACTCTGAGCCTTTTCTAGGTGATACAGGGTCAGCCTTACAAACGCCAATGGCTGCTGGATTAATCGCGGAGTTCAGCACGTCGGCCGTGTGCCACACCACTAAATGAATATTTACCGCACTGCGTTTTGTCTTCCTGCTTCACTGTCATGAGCAGATCCCTAAAATTCCCTATTATTTGCTACTTCTGACCTGTTTGGACACGAAAACCACATAATTTGGCTCGCAAGAGCTTTGCCTTACGTAGGTTTTAAAACTGAGATGCTCGGGGCGCCTGGGTGGCTCGGTCGGTTAAGCACCCGACTTTGGTTCAAGTCATGATTTCACAGTTCGTGGGTTCGAGGCCCACCTCAAGTTCTGTGCTGTCACCCGGGAACCTGCTTCAGATGCTGTGTCTCCCTCTCTCTCTGCCCCTCCCCTGCTTGTGCTCTCACTCTCGAAAATAAACGCACGTTAAAAAAAAATTATTAAACTGAGATGCTCAGAAAATTTCCTGTGGGGAAAGTAATAGATTTCGTAGCATCTGTTTTGTTACTCAGAAGCCATCCCTCCACCTCATCCCTCTTTTTAAATTACCTGGCTCTGGTCTACATTTAGACAGTTGAAGTGACTGGGAGGCCCAGTTCAGGATAAGTGATAGGCTGCTACAATATAAATGACAAAGCAAATTGTTCCTTAGTAAACTGTAAAATCAAGAAATGCAGATATTCAAGCAAAAAAAAAAAAAAAAAAAAAAAGACAAACACCAGAAGCACGTATTTAAAGAATAAACTTATGGCTCAAAGGGTCAAAAATATTTCTAGTTCCTCACGAATTTCTTTTGGAGCTTAAATGTACCATTGCCATGAAAGTAAAAACTTCAAAGTGCACTGTACAACCGGCACAATTCAAAGCAGTTGTGTAAAACTAAAATCTAGCGTGAACTTAATCCCCCCCCCCAAAAAAAAAAAAAAAAAAAAAAAAACCAGGGGTGCCTGGTTGGCTCAGTCAGTTGAGCGTCTGACTTCACCTCAGGTCATGACCTCACAGTTTAGGAGATCGAGCCCCACATAGGGCTCTCTGCTGTCAGTGCAGAGCCCGCTTCGGATCCTTTTGTACCCCTCTCTCTCAACCCCTCCCCCCAACTCTCGCTCTCTCTCAAAAATGAATGAACATTAAAAAAAAAAGAAAGTCTGCATATGAAAATTAGTATTTATGCTGGATTGTTTTCCAGTATTTTACCTTATATCTCAAAGGTGTTCTCACTGATGAATTCAACAAAATTTTAAAAATCACTTTAACCAAAGAGCAAACCAGTGAGGCACAGAGGGTAAACGAACTGGACGTGAAGGCATGCTTAAGTATATTTCACTCAGGGTGCTAGGCAGGCCTCCACTCCTGCCAGTAAAGCCTGACCCCTCAACTTGACCCATCCAAACTTTGCAGCAAATACACCTAGGCTGTGGAGATGAAAATTGTGGATAATACACCTGAATTCAGAAGAAAGCAGCACATTCATTACGGAAAAATTCAAGCCACAGAAGAGAAAGCTCTGCAAAAATTTCGTTAAAAACTAGCACAAGAGGGGCACCTGTGTGGCTCAGCTGTTTAAGCAGCTGACTTCTGTTCAGGTCATGATCTCGCGGTTTGTGGGTCTGAGCCCTGCATCGGGCTCTGTGCTGACAGTTCAGAGCCTGGAGCCTGCTTCAGATTCTCTATCTCCCTCTCTCTCTCTGCCCCTCCCCCACTCCTGTTCGGTCTCTAAAAATTAAATAAACATTAAAAAAACATTTTTAACCCCCCCCCCCCCAAAATAACAATAACAACAACAAACTAGCACAAGAGTTACATGGTCAAAATCAGTCATCCAAACAGGACTTAATATTTCTATGATACATTATATGTAAAGCTATTAAAGTTCAAACTCCGTTACAAGGTAGAGATTTTAACAACAAAAGGCTGGGAAGCCAAACCAGTTAATTTTTCAGTAAAAGGAAACCTCTAACCCTGGAGATTTTAAAAGCCTTCTGAGGCAGTTTAAGAAAAACCAGGGGTCAAAGATTTCACAAAGGCAGTGTTATTTTCTTCCTCATTCATCTAAAATCATTTTAAGTAGAAAAATTAGGCTTATTCTTGGGAAGCTACAGCCAAATATCAGGGACACTGAAAACGACATACTTCCTGGCAAGGTAACTCCCTCCCTCCCTGCTAGGGATGGACCATTAAGCAGCAGGGGCCCCTGAAGATGGGAGGAGAGCAACAAGCTGATCCTGGACCCAGAAAGGAAAGACCACAGGTCCGGTCACACGGAGAACTTACACATCATGACTGCAGCAGAAAACACACGACCTGGGTTCAAGTTCAGCTTTCCCTGTAACTAGCTCCATGACCTTCTGCCAGACCTGAACTTATGTTGAGCCTCGGTTTCATCATCTATGAAATGAGGTTAGATGAGATTTCTTAAGGTCTCATTTACTGCTACACAGTCTGATTCTATTTTATGAGCTGGAACTTTATACTGTCTATATGTTCTTTAATGTGTGCGAGCTGAATTCTTAGCTTTAGACCCTGCAGACCTGGAGAGAAGAGGACTGTGCTCAGTTGCTTCTGCTCTACAACCCAACAAAGCCGAGCAAAGTGAATGCCTAACGAGCGCTATCTGTGGAATATAAAATCACAAATATGACTCTGTCAAGAGCAAACAGAGGGTATATGAGAAAATATTGCTCGCCATATATTGTCCTGTTTAGACTTTCACTCGCAAAATGTGAAAATTGGTCAGAGGACCAGTGTTAACCATGCTTCTGGAGCATTCCATAAATTATAGACTCAATGTAAACTCTTCTTGATACCCGTACTAAAATTTAACTAAAATCAACATTTTTTTTCTGGTTAAAGAAAAATAATTGCATATGCTGAAGTTAAAGCAACATTGTTATTAATAATCACAACTGACATTCTGAGTCACTGAAAATATTCCTCCCCCTCTTAAGCCTCTGTTCCTTTGCATTTTCCCCCAAAAGAATTAGAGTACATAGTGTTTTGCATCTCTATTGTGTTATTCAAGAACAGAAATACCATAATAATCATGTCATCTGAGAAAATAAAAGTCCAAGAACAAATCAAAAGGCTGAAACAACAAGAAAACTATTAATATATGCTCAACTCAAACACACAGAAGAGAGTTAGAATCATAAGCTGGAAATGACATGGGCCTTAGGAAAGTAGTGATGCCTTACAGTTCCTAACAAACACAAAAGGGCCCTACGTTTTTGGGATGGAAAATTCTAAGATGGCTGAGAAAAAGATTTTATGGCTAAATACCCTAAAGCAAAGGTTCCTATCCTCCGCATTGCTGACGTTTTCGGCTGGTAAATGTGGAGTGATTCTCTGTTGTTGGGGCTATCTTGCGCACTGAAGGATGTCTACCGGCATCCCTAACCTCTACCCACTAGACACCAAAAGCACCCCCCAGTTGCGACAACCAAAAATATCTCCAGACGGGCAGAAGTGAGGAATACAGCAAAGCAGGAGGATCCTGAGCTCACTCCCGTGAACACAGCACAGCTTCAGCTGCGTACAGAGCAACTCTCCCTGAGAATGACCTGACGACTGGGAGAACAGCGGAGGTAGCTGTAAATATAAAGACAAAGCCTCAAAAAGGAAAAGGGAAAGAGGGACAAAGACATGGGCAGGTCGGGAACCAAACCCAAGAGTGAGAGAAGATATATCCCAGGTGCAAACGTCCTCCCTGGGAAGTGAGGGGTTACAGCCCCACACCAGGCACCCCCCACCCTGGGGATCTGCACCAGGAAGTTAAGTTCCCATAACTTCTGTTTCTGAAAATCAGCTGGGCTTTGCTTTGGGAGAATTGGAAGGCTAGCGGAAATGGAGATTCTGCGCTTAATGGGACTACACATAACCTCACTTGCTCCGAGACTCCGCAAAGAGGCAGCCGCTTGAAAAGTGGCCATATGTGCAGAAAATATATTGCCTGATTTTAGGGAGCAGGCCAAAGGGGCAGGGTTGTGTAAGAACTTTATCCAAGAGTGGACATGCTGGCAGGCACTATTCTTCTTACCCTGTCAGCCTACGCGTCTGATGCTGGCGGGCACTAGTCTGACACTCTCCATATCCCTTTCTGGCACCGCTTGCCCTGCCCCGGTGTTCCCCTGAAGACCTGCACTGCCGAACCCGCCTTCCTGGCAGGTGCTCCTGGACTCCTACCCTGTACACCTGGCAGAGAGCCTCGTGGAGACTGTTGCCCCAAAAATCAACTCTTGCCGGGGAAGTGGGTGGGGCATCTCTGCCCCCCAGTGTACCTGTTGCAATCACAGCCCAGTGCCAACAGAGGGGTGCGTACAGCCAACAGGGGACACCCCTGAAGCACCTGGTTCTGGTGACCCACGGCACACCTTCCACATAAGGCCACTTCCTTCAAGAACAGGAATCCCAGCTGACCTACCTAGTATATAGAAACAAATACAGAGTTAGACAACATGAGCAGACAGTAGAAAAGGTTCCAAACAAAACAGGACAAAGCCTGAAAAAGAACTAAACAAAAAGAGATAAGCAATCTACCTAATAAAGAGTTCAAAGTGATGGTTATAAAGATGTTCACCAAACTCGGAGGGAGTGGATCAACTCAGCAAGGACTTAAATAAAGAGATAGAAAATATAAAAAAAAGGGCCAGTTACAGCTGGAGAATACAATAACTGCAAGGGAAAACACAACAGAGGGAGTCAACAGCAAATCAGGGGATGCAAAAGAACAGATCAGTGATCTGGAGGATAGGGCAGTAGAAATCATTCAGGTTGAATGGCAAAAAGAAAAAAAGAATGAAAAAAATCAGGATGGGTTAAGGGACCTCTGGGACAACATTGGGCACACAACACCCATCTTATAAGGAGTCACACAGAAAGAAGAGAGAAAGGACCAGAAAACTTAATTTTAGGAAATAACGGAAAAGCTACCTAACAAGGAAAAGAAAACACAGATCTACGTCCAGGAAGCAGAGATACCCTAAACAAGATGAACCCAAAGAGGTCCATAGGGAGACAGATAATCAGTAAAATCTCAAAAATTAAAGACAAAGAAGGAGTCTTAAAAGCAGAAGGAGAAAAGCAACTGGTTGTATAAAAGGAAATATCTATAAAAGCTGATTTTTCAGCAGAAAATCTGAAGGCCAGAACACATGATATATTCAAAGTGCTGAAAGAAAAAAACCTACAACCAAGAACACTCTACCCAGCAAGAAATATTATCATTCAGAATTAAAGGTGAGATAGTTTCCCAGACAAACAAGAGTTAAAGAAGTTCATCACCACTAAACCAGCCCTTGCAAGAAATGTTTAAAGGATTTCTTTAAGAAAACAGAAAATTCCATAACTAGATGAAAATCACAAAAGAAAAAATTTCACTGTTAACAGTATTATATATTAAAGGTAGTAAATCAACCCCCCATAAAAGCTAGTATGAAGGTTCAGACAAAAGTAGTCAAATCAACCATACCTATGATAATTAGGAATACACAACATAAAAAGACATAAAATAGGACATCAAGTACATAAAACATGGGCAGGAAGGATAAAATTGTAATGCTTCTAGAATGGGTTCGAACTTAAGCAACCATCAAGTTAAATAGACTACAATGTTTGTAGGTTGTTATAGATAGCCAGAAGGCATGAGGTGGGGTCAAGGGAGATTTTGTCTTTTAAAGTTTATTTATTTATGAGAGAGAGAGAGAGAGAGAGAGAGAGAGAGAGAGAACGAGAACGCTAGCGTGCAAGAGCCAGCTCTGGAAGGCACACGCGGGGGGGAAGGGCAGTGAGAAAGAGGGAGGGAGAGAATCCGATGCAGGCCCTGCAGAGCCTGACGTGGGGCTTGATCCCACAAACCAGGAGATCATGATCTGAGCTGAACTCAAGAGTTGGATGCTGAACCGACTGAGCCACCCAGGCTTTGTTTTGTTAAAAAAAAAAAATTTTTTTTTCACGTTTATTTATTTCTGAGACAGAGTCAGAGTGCGAGCAGGGGAAGGCAAAGAGAGAAAGGGAGACACAGAATCTGAAGCAGGCTCCAGGCTCTGAGCTGTCAGCACACAGCCTGACCCGGGGCTTGAACTCACAAACCATGACCTGAGCCGAAGTCAGTCGCTCAACTGACTGAGCCATCCAGGCGCCTTTTTTTAAAAAAAAATTTTTTTTAATGTTTACTTATTTCTGAGACAGAGAGAGACAGAGTTGTTTTGTTTTGTAAAACAGATGACATTAGAGCAGGTTTCCTTTTTGATCGTAGTAATCCAGTAAAGAGGGAGTAATCAGTGATGGAAGAGAAAGAAGGTAATAGTTATAAATCATGATTTTAAGATTCTGACAGGGGGGCGCCTGGGTGGCGCAGTCGGTTAAGCGTCCGACTTCAGCCAGGTCACGATCTCGCGGTCCGTGAGTTCGAGCCCCGCGTCGGGCTCTGGGCTGATGGCTCGGAGCCTGGAGCCTGTTTCCGATTCTATGTCTCCCTCTCTCTCTGCCCCTCCCCCGTTCATGCTCTGTCTCTCTCTGTCCCGAAAATAAATAAACGTTGGAAAAAAAAAAAAAAAAAAAAAAAAAGATTCTGACAGGTCAATAAATAAAAGTCTCTGAAATTATATGAAAAACTTCCAGCAAAAGCTCCTTAATTCAGTTTTAAATTCCTTAATTTTGAATAGTTCTGTGAAGATTTCTGGTGTTTTGTTAGCTGCTTCTCATCACTTGTTTTTAAGCATTTAATTTTGAGTTTACATGTACCCAGAAATCTGCTTGTTCAGTTTAACTTTCCTCATAATTTATACATGTCATAGACACTGAATCTGTGTCCACGTGAATATTATTCTGTTGTGATTAGAAGATCAAGTTTTGGGAGCCGGACTAGCTTGGCCTAAGTCCCAGCTCTGCTACTTGGTAGCTGTGTGGTCTTGAAGAAGCTAATTAAAATCTCTGAGCTTCAGTATCCTTCCCTATCACAAGTTAGTAGGTCGCAAGGATGAAAGGTTCAGCACAGGGAATACAGTCGGTGGTGTAACACCTTGTGTGCTGACAGATGGTAGCTACTCTCGGGGCAAACACAGCACAACGCGCACAGTTGCTGAATCCCTACGTTGTACACCCAAAACTAACTTTGTGTCAATGTCAATTAAAAAATACTATTTCATTAGCTTGCTTTGAGGCTTAAATAAGAAAATGTACCTAAAGTAGCATCCATTCCATAAGAGCTGATATTATTATCAGTAGCATATAGGCAAATTAAAAGCAAAGTGAAAAATATTCATATAATTAAAAATTTACAACTGTAAAACTCAAATTGCCTAGTGAGTTAAACGACAGAAATTTCTTCTGAATCACTCAAGTAATCTTTGCTTTCATATAGCTTTCAAAAGGTCTGCATTAAATATTTTATGGAACTAGACAGAGGCAGTGGTTGCCCACCAGTGTAAACGTACCACATTTGAGTAAGTCACGCACTACAAAAAAAAATGTCTCCAGATACTGCCAAATGTCCCTGAATGGGGGGCTGGGGGCAAAATCGTCTCCACAGAGAACCACTATTCTCAAGTGGAACATAGGTAAAGAGAGAGGGAGAGATCTAAGGAATAGAATTCTTACACATGTGTAAATGCAGAGGAAGGTATCTAAAGAACAGAACTAATGTGACTACATTTTATATATATATATATATATATGTTGTGTGTGTGTGTGTAATTCTCACATATGTATATAATTCTCTCAGGGGAATTCTGATATTAAAAAGTTGTCTACAAAAAAACAAGTATGAAGCTGAATAAAACGTATGAAACGACACTTTGCATAAACTAAACAACAGCATTACGGGACTATGAGCACAGACACCGGAGAAAGAAGGTGAGAGGTGAGCCTTACAACTGAGCAGCTAACAGCCTGGAAGCCATACTCAGGCAGCAGCACAAGCAGGAGTAGAAACAGAGCCCAGTGGTCTGCCTGACGAGAGGAGACAGACACCAGGCTCTGGGAGGCCAAGGCAGCCAGAACTTGTGAGGCACACTACTGGATACGTAAACACACACACACACACACACACACACACACACACACACACACACACAAAGAGAGAGAGAGACAGAGACAGACAGGGGGCATGGGAGACAGGAAAGGGGAGGGTGCTCCTGAGATATGCAAAGGGATCCCTTCAAGTCTCTGACAAAGCATCGATCTAGAAGTGCGTGAGGTTGGGAGGCTGGAGAAAGTAGCATCAGAAAGTGGGACAAATGGAGGTCACACAGGGCTAGAGATAGTCTGTACACCCAACAGCCAAGAAAAGAGCCCTTGAAATACATGGGGTACTGGGTGGATTCCTCAGAAAGGTTGGGACTTAATAGTGTGACTTTAATTAGCCTCAGATTAAAGGCTGCTATAGACTTGTCATAAGCAAGCTTAAAAGCAAGCTCCAAACCAATATGCACGTGACTCATCTTTGTGCCAGAACAAAACCCACCACTCAGGCCAATACAACAAAATCCAGCCCTCCACAAGATTAAACAAAACAAAACCACAATATCTAGCATCTCGCCAAAAATTACCAGGCTTGTGGGGCGATTGGGTGGCTCAGTCGGTTAAGCATCCGACTTCAGCTCACGTCATGATTTCATGGGTTCCAGAGTTTGAGCCCTACATCGGGCTCAGTGCTGACAGCTCAGAGCCTAAAGCCTGCTTTGAAATCTGCATGTCCCTCTCTCTCTCTCTCTGCTCCTCTTCTGCTTGTGTGTTCTCTCTCAAAATGAAATAAATATTAAAAATAATAAAAATTACCAGGCTGGCAAAGAAGCAGAAAAGTAGGACCCATAGAAAGAGGGAGGGGAAAAAAAGCAAATGGTAAAATGATACAGAAATGACAGAGGTAGTGAAATTAATAAGCAAAGGTCTTACAACAGCTATTATAAATATTATACATATGTAAAGATGCCAAGGAAAGCATGAACATAATGAAGGGAAAATACAAGACCCAAATGGAACTTCTAGAAGTAAAACTACAATATCCAAAATGAAAACTGACTAAAATTAACAACAGATTAGCCACTGCACAAGAGAGTAGTGAATCTGAAGATACAGTAACTGGAAACTTTTTTTTTTATATTGTTGGTGTTTCGAAGTATATGTGTTTGTGACAGTTACAACGTATCAAGAGTTCTACGGAAGCTGTTCTGCAAAATATTACATACTATACAAACTATTCAAGTCAGACAACACCATTTTTTCAGTGTCTTTTCAACTGAGAAGAATCCTATTCAGCACACTTCTGAGGTGGTGCGTACAGAGCAAGCTTTGTTTTTGTTCTTTATTTTCTTCTACAATAGCTTCATATTTCTCTTTCATTTCTGTCGATTCTAGGTGAGGCAGCTCTATTTCTGGATTTTCTAGGGGCAGCAGCTCCTAAGTGATGCTTTAAAAACGCACAGCACGGGGCGCCTGGGTGGCTTGGTCAGTTAAGCATCCCACTTCGGCTCAGGTCATGATCTCACGGTCCGTGAGTTCGAGCCCCGCATCGAGCTCTGTGCTGACCGCTCAGAGCCTGGAGCCTGCTTCAGATTCTGTGTCTCCCTCGCTCTCTGCCCCTCCCCTGTTCATGCTCTGTCTCTGTCTCAAAAATAAATAAACGTTAAAAAAAAATGTATTAAAAACGCACAGCACTATTAGGTTTCTCCGGTTCTTCATAGAAGGCTGCCAATACCCTGGTCAGTGTGTCCACACCCCCGACTTCTCCAGGCACCTTTAGGACTGCTCGTGCTTTGAGACGGTGCCTTTGTTAAGGCGCCACAGGGACAGTGGCAGCAGGGTGGCCGGTGGGCTCTAGGAACTGGCATTTTTATGTGTGAATTATTTTTTTTTATTACATACGGTGAATTATTAAATTGCTTCAATATCCAAGCATTCACTAAATCTTTTTTTTTCCTTTACTGACACAGGATACAATCGTTATCAAATATGAAGTTGTCTGATTCTGGCTTTTTTTTTTTTTTTTTTTTTAATTTTCTTAATGTTTGTTTACCTTTGAGAGAGAGACAGACACAGAACTGGAAGCAGGCTCCAGGCTCTGAGCTATCAGCACAGAGCCCAATGCGGGGCTTGAACCCACGGACAGCGAGATCATGACCTGAGCCAAAGTCAGACATTCCACCAACTGAGCCACCCAGGCGCCCCAGATTCTGCGCCTTCTAACGTAGCCATCACTCCGTCTCATAATGAGTCACAGTGCTTCAGTTATTAGAGTTTACAATACATTTTAACATTTGATAGGCAAGGCTTCTCTCATCACTCTTCTTTTTTTCAAAATTTCTTTTCCATTCTCGCAGGTCCACTCAAGATGATCCCTGGGACTTCACTCACTACATTTCAAGATGTTACTGAAAAAACATAATTTGGAAAAATGAAGCATCTTTATAATACTCATTTTTTTTTTTTTTTCTTCCAGGGTTCTATTTCTCTTGATTTAGCTCAGTGATCTTCTGAGACTCTCAGTAAAGTTCTGTGATTTTTTTTTATACAGGTCCCTCTTTTTTCCTTCGGTTTCCAGAATAAATAATTATATATTTCCAATAACATTTTTACTTGTCTTTCTAACAGTGATATATTTTGTTTGCTTCAATCCTTCCTGTATTTGATTTTCTATTTATCACTAATTCAATCCCACACTCTCCCCAACTTACCTATTCTTTCGGTATATGCAAACATGATAGGTGTCTTATCAAATTCTTTGTGCTACTCTGAGGTGAGCTGAATGTTCTTCTGAGGATTCCACGCTCTGTCTTCTATAACACTGGGCCTTCTGTCTCCTAGATTCATACAATCGTTCTTCTTGGGGTCTCTAATCAGACCAGTGTGATAGAGGCTTTGTCATTATGTCAGAGGTGTTGGTAGAGGTTAGTGAAGGAGTGCTAAGTTCACTGGGGTCACGTATGAAAAACAGGAAAAGTGGCTTCTATTTTCACCACACACAAAAATCAATCCCAAGTGGATTACAGATATAAATGTGAAAAGTAAAACAATAAAAGCTTCTAGAAGATAACACAGAAGAATATCTTCATGATATCAAGATATAAAGAGTTCTTCAATAAGACACAAAAGCACTAACCATAAATTTACAATTAAAAGCATCTGGTCTTTAAAGGATACTGTAAAGACCATAACATGCCAAAGAGGAGAAGAAGAAATTTGTGACACACTTAATAAAAGACGAGTACGAAGACCATGTTCGAACTCCTCCAAATATAGGAGAATAAGACAAGCAATCCAACAGAAAAATAAGCAAAGGGCAAGTACTTCACAAAAAAGACACTATCTCAAAGGTCCATAAACGTGCAAAATGGTGCTTAGTTTTTTAAAAAAGTTCATTCTGAGAGAGAGAGAGAGAGAGACAGAGAGAGAGACAGGGAGAGAGAGAGAGACAGAGAGACAGAGAGACAACGCATGTGCAAAAGTGAGGGAGGGACAGCAAGAGAGGGAGAGAGAGAGAACCCCAAGCAGGCTCTGCGCTGAGCACACGGCTTGATCTTGACCATGAGATCGTGACCTGAGCCAATATCAAGAGTTGGATGCTTAACCGACTGAGACACCCAGGTGACCCCGGCGCTCAATTTGATTAAAAATTTAGCAAAAGACAAAATAAAACCACAAAAACACACCTTTCAGCTCTGATTAACAAAAAGTACAAGTCTGGCAATATCAAGTACTGGCAAGGATATGAAGCAAAACGAACTCACACACACTGTTGGTGGGAATATAAACGGGCATGATGACTTCAGAAAGCAAATTAGCATTATTTAGCCAAAGTGAAGATTGGGGGAACTTAAGATCCAGCATGGCCACTTCTGGATATATTCTCTAGGGAAAGCTTGCTTATGTGCTCCAGCTGACATAAATAGAAGAATCTCCACGACAGCTTTGTTCGTAAAAACACTGGAACAGGATTCCAAAACAGGAGAATGGAGAGATAAATTATGACTTAGTCAAAGAGTGGGTAGTGTATAACTACGCAAATAAACTACAGCTATGAGCAGCAGAAGTGAATGAGGACAAAAGAAGTACGTAGTGCATGAATCCATTTGCGTTAAGTTCAAAAATGGAGAAAACTAAAGTATATTAATTATACAGACAAGAATCTATGTGACAAACTAAACGGAATAATAAGTTCCGAATTCATGGTACTGATTACTTTGGTAGCAGGTGGAAAACCAGAGATACAATCAGAATGAGGCATACAAGAGGGTGTCAACGATGTTGGGAATTTAACTATTGAGTTGAGTGGGGGGGATTCAGCCATACAAACCCATCACATGCTCTTCTGTATTTGTAAGTCATAATAAAAAATTAAAAAAAAAAAAACACTTATAGTCTGCAGATCCCCTCATTAAACCTCTGCAGCACAAAACCTGCCCTTGCTTATTACCCCGTAGGATTATTTTCTAGGGAGTGACCTGGGAACACTCCCGCCATGGGAATGCAGGCACAGCAGGCCCAGCAGAAGTAGGGGATTAAGTGAAAGTCTATGTACTGCATAATCAGACACCAACCTCCTTCCCTTTCTCCAAACCGACTGATTACCGCATTCTTCACCATCTCATGAAGTTCAATGTATCAACTTTAACCGATCACAGGTCAATCCCTATGTATTATTGTATCAGCAGCAGCCCACAGATCGCGTCTCTCACTGTTCTATGGCCCTACTGTGTCCCTGTATGTAGGACACGGCCTTCCTGGCTGGCAGCACAGCACCCGTGTTCTCCACAGAGAGCTCACAGCAGTCACACCTGTCATCATCATGACATGCTTAACTGTTGGTTGAGCTGGTGTTGGTGTGTATGTGTAATGGAGCATTAACTTAGAAAACACAGTCTGTCACAAAAATGCAGTATTACTTTGTTTTGGAATTCGAAGAGCCAAAAACAAAAACAAAAACAAAAACAAAAACAAGGTCAGAACTTACCTCTGCCACTTCCTTTTGGAAAGTCAATGTCATCTGGGTTCTGCCATAAACAAAAGGTCCATCTTTACAAGAAACATTTTCAAGCCACTTGATAATCAGTGGAGTTGATACGCTAAAAGGCAGATTTCCAATAATATGTACATTTGGAGGATCTGGTTAGCAGGAGGAAAAAACAACTTGTAACGATTTCATCAAAGTTTTCTGAATACTATTTTGGTTCAGAATAAAAGTCAAACTGGGTACTAACAGCGTCAAACAAAAACACATGAAATGACATGGCTACCTATTTTTCAGCCCATTTATTCTTCAAAAGCAATGTTTCCTCATCGTCAGCTTTGAATTATTAAGAAAAACATTCTACCTTAATTAGTGTTCAAAGTCCTCATGTTTCCCGGCTTAGGAAAAATATGAAAGAGACCGGATTTGAGGGAAAAGGTAATTTGATCCGGACGTGAGGAGGTCAAAGTGCCTATGGGGCACCCAGGTGAAGCTGTCAGAAGATCGGATGCCCAGGAAGGGGGTACAGGCTGCATAGACAGATGGAAGTGTCTGCCGCACACAGGTGGTAAGTGTAACCACGGGAGCAGAGGAATTCCGGCAAATCTGGAGCACAAGAGCAGGTGCTCAAGAAGAAAGATCTCAGGAACAACATCTAAGAGGTAGCTGGAAAAAGAACCACCTGCAAGGAGCAGCCAGAGAAAGTCATACAATGTAAAAGGGAAAACGGAAGGACCTGGTGTCAGGGAAGACAAGAGCAGAGAAAACATCCGGAAGAGCAGGTAACACTCAAATGAATGCCCGAGAACTCCGTCAGATAAGGTTTGAGAGAGGAAATCAGGAGGTCACCCTGACTCCGGTGTGACTGGGGCCGGACCGGAGACCTGAAGGCAGTGTGCTGAGAGGAGAGCAGGAAGGCGGAGGCAGGCAGTGGCCACCTCTCTGAAGGAGCCCCGTGTGTGCTGCGGCCACACACACGGAAGCAGTCACGCCAGCAGTACGTGTTCTCAAGGGCTTTCTAGGCAAGTAACACACCCCATCTATCTACGGATTCCAAAGAGCTGGTACATAGCGGGGACCCGACTGTCTAAAAAATGAAGACCCTTGGCTGGCCATGGAATGCCAGACGCTGGTAACTGGGTGTGGCTTCGTTTACTAAAACACTTCTTTTTTTCACCATTTGGAAAAAGGAACACTTCCTAGTTTATCCCATCATCACATGGTGTCATAAAAATAGCAAGCTTATTTGAGGAGAACCCTAAACATGTGAAAAATAGGAGACAAATAAAATAGAAGAAAAAGTAATGAGATTTATCATTTTGGAAAAGAGTAGAAAAGCAGAAAAAATTATAATGCACACTACGTATTCAATTCTGTTTTTATAATATTTAATATAAATGTGTAATGTTTGTAATGTATAATAGCATTAAATATTTGTACTATAAATAATTATAAAAGAAAATAAGAAAACCAACCCCAAATCACTTACCATCTTCCCACCGTCTTTTAAGACTTTCTGGAAAAGCCCTTTCTATCTTATATGTCAACACATCACCATGGACAATTCTCAGTTTTCCAGGTGCTGCATCGGAAAGCATCTAGTTTACAAAAAGATCAATAAAATGAGTTCATACTTTGGAGAATAGTGAAACACACACACTCTCTCTCATTCTCTCGCTCTTTCTCTCTCTCCACACACACACACACACACACACACACACACACACACCCCTGCACCCAACATAAAACTTGATTCTTCATGGTTTAAAAAACAACCACCACCACCCAGATGCAGTCCCCTAAAGCTTAGGAAGTTTAAGAGCAGGGGCGAGTACATGTATCACTAACATCCCTTCTAAAGGAGATATTTTCCACATCAGGTATCACCTCAAGAGGCTCAGACACCCTCGGCCCCAAGTTAGGAAACTTTTGCCCTGAGCACCCCTTGGTGCTGCTGATTCTCTCTCCTAACCTCCTTCTTGCCTAATTCTGGCCACTGGTAGGAAGGATGAAAGAAACATCATAGAAGCCAGAGAAGAGACCCCGGACCAAGGCACCTACTTCGTAGATTACTCCTGCCTTTGGGTAAATTCCGTGCCTTGCACATGCTCCTTTACGGCATTATGACCTACTATCTCGTAATTGTGTATAGAGAGGTTTCTTCTCCCTGTGATAACATATGCTCCTTAAGGGTAGCACCTGTTTCCCATCTATCTTAATGTCCCCTGCGGCTACAAAGTGCATAGTAGGTGCTTCACATTTTTTGATAAGTGAATAAGCGAACGATCAACGATAAAACGGGAAAACTTCTCCTCCCAGCCTGAGATTTGAGATTCCCAAAATTTGTAAAGTCAAGAAACTTGCAAAAAATTATTTCACTGATAAATCGGGTAGAATTATACAAGTAACACTTCAAAAATACAGTGCTGAAATGCTTAAACTGGTAAGAAGCTAAACATTTCAGTTTGGGAATCATCTAGTCTGGTATATTTAGTAATGGTAGTTTAGCAAAAAAAAAATTGTGTATCTCCAATACTATCGTACTTATAGATTATTTTAAATTACCAAATTTGCTAAAACTTAATCTGATGAGTTCCAGACAATAAATCATGGAAAACATAGTAACTCCAACATACTATGAATAAAAAAGGAGGTAACTCTCTTTGGGACAGGCTCTTATTGCATAAAAACTATGCATTTAATGACTGCATTTACCATTAATGAAGAATATTAGTTGTTTTCTATAATTCTGCTTCACATAATTAAAACAAATTTGCATACCAAAAACAAAGAAGAACTAAAAGCTTATGCTTCATGATCGTATATATAGAAAGTAATAAAGTAATTAGTAATTAAGACTCAAACAAAACAAAACCATGTAAACTTAGATCTTTGGCATTAATATACATGCTCTGATAACCACGTTTGAAATGTTAATTTTTTAACATTTAACTGATACACACTCAGCTGCATACCAGAAAACTGGTGTAACACACGTTAACCTCCCTTTCCTAGGTTTAAAGTTGTATTGCTAGCCTATTTCTTTAGGATTGCCCTTCAGACTTAAGTCTCAGCCAATGACAAAGCAAATCCTCCCAAGACTACTCTGTAGCTTGATCTTCCCCTTTCAGACTCCCCACTGAGGAAGAAATGAATACTGGTGACCATAGCTTTCTGTGAAAGCCTTGAAGCAATTATGGGGGGGAAAAAACGCCATACAAACTGAAATGATAGTATGAATGATTACAGACAGTAGCCACTTAAACACCTAATGATATTCAGCAATGACACACATTTTCTTACCAACCACTAACAGAGAATGATGTTTTCATTACCATGACAGTGGTTGGGGGATGGCGGAGAGGTGGGAAAGATCACTAGTACAGCCAGAAGAGCACCCCTGCTTTACACTTTAAAACCCTGACGGTGTTAGCTCTTAATGTGCTCAAAGCACAGCTGACTACAAATGCAGGCACCCGATTATAGTCAAATGAGTATTTTTACAGACACTCGTAAGTTGTTCCATCATTTTTATTTTAGTTTTTAATGCCATATCCTTCCAAAATGAGATTTAAGTCAGTTTAGAGTAAAAGGCATTCATTAGATAAGGCTGTAAAAGAAGAAACAGAAAACCAAACAATGAAAGAAGCAGGTATGTAAATCCTACAGGTGTTAGGTCTGACAATTTATACACTGAATTATAGAATTTTTACTCTCTACTGGAAATAATTATACTAAGTCTCCAGGAGAGAAAATGTTTGTTTTTTTTCTTCCTAGCATTAACTTTTGTGAGGGGTATATGGAACAAAATAATATAGTGAATGCCTTTAACAAAAATGAGGAAACAAATGCAGGAGTATTCTTCATATGGTCACTTAAAAAATCTCTTGAAGTCAAGGTTTTAGAGATAGCTTTTCTGCAGGGGGCAAGCACCTAAGGTCCACCTAGGTAATTTGTTGGTGATCTCATTTGATGAGGAAATTTTTTTTTACGTTTATTTATATTTACTTTGAGAGAGACGGAGAGAGAGAGCACACATTCAGGGGAGGGGCAGAGAGAGTGGGACAGAGGATCCAAAGTGGGCTCGGTCCCGACAGAAGAGACACCGATGCGGGGCTCAAACTCAAGAACCAGAAGATTATGACCTGAGCTGAAGTCGGACACTTAACCGACTGAGCCACCTAGGTGCCCCTGATGAGGAAATAGTTTATGCGACTTTTGGAACTTACGCACAACTAGAAATTCCTTGAGAACAAAGAACTATATCGAATGGCCATTTGGTATGTTTTATGCCACCTCTCATGGTGGGTGAGGGACTCCTGGCAGCCAGCATTGTAGAGTGAGCTAAAGTATTAATTACACAGCCTGGTGATATTACCTTCTTCCTGACCTGTTACATAGTAGGAACCCAAACACTGTTGAAATAAGTGCTAGGCAAACTGTTAGGAAAACTATATGAGAATGAGGGAATCTATAATACAGAATGATAGGTGAAAAACAATTTTTATTCTTCTGTAGAACACACAGAAAAGACTAATGCTATTATTCAAAAGGAATTTAAGATAATGTTACAATAGATATTTTTTTTTTTTTAAGGAAGAAGATGACAGCATGACTTCAAAAAGTCTCCTCATTTTATTTTTTAAACAGGACCAAAACATGCATGGCAAAAACTCATGTACTCAGTCTCATCAAGGATTTAGAGATTTAATAAACTTTATATTCAAACAGTGCTTACTCCTTTCAGTGTTAACATTTCTTAAAGAGAAACTTCTACAGTAGCCTATCTTTTTCTTGTCTGATTGCTATGGCTAAGATTTCCAGCATTATGTTGAATAAAAATGGGGACAATGGACATCCTTGTCTTGTTCCAGATCTCAGAGGAAAAGCTGTGAGTTTTTCACAATTTAGTACAGCATTGGCTATGGATTTTTCATAATATGGCCTTTATGATGTTGAGATATGTTCCCTCTAAATCTACTGTGTTGAGTTTTTATCATGAATGGACATTGTACTTTGTCAAATGCTTTTTCTGCATCTATTGAAATGATCATATGGTTTTTATTCTTTCTATTAATGTGATGTACCATATTGATTGATTTATAAATATTGGACTACTCTTGCATTCCTAGAATAAATCCCACTTGATCATGGTGAATGATTTGCTGATGAATAATAATGAAGTAGCAGAAAGAAAGTTAAGGAAACAATCCCATTTACAACTGTACCAAAAATAACAAAATTCCTAGGAATAAACTTAACCAAAGAAACAAAAGACCCATACTCCAAAAACTAAGAAACCCCGATGAAAAACATTAAAGATGACACAAATGGAAAGATATTCCATACTCCTGCATTGGAAGAGACAACATGGTTAAAATGTTCACACTACTTAAAGCAACCTACAGATTCAATGCACCCCTATCAAAATACGAACATTTTCACAGAACTGGTACATATTACCCTAAAATTTGTATGGAACCAAAAAGACCCCAAATAGCCAAAGCAATCTTGAAAAAGAACAAACCTGGAGGTATCACAACCACAGATATCAAGATATACTGAAAAGCTACAGTAACCAAAACAGTACAGTACTGGCAAAAAAAAAAAAACCAAAAAACCAAAAAAACATACATGGATCAATGGAGCAGAACTGAGAGCCCAGAAATGAAACCAAGTTTGAAAGGTCAATTAACCTTTGACAAAGGGGCAGGGATACAGTGGGAAAAAAACATGGTCTCCTCAACAAATGTGCTGGGAAAACTGGACAGCTACATGCAAAAGAATAAAACTTGACCACTTTCTTACACCATACACAAAAATAAAATGGATTAAAGACCTAAATGTGAGACCTGAAATCACAAAACTACTAGAAGAAAACACAGGCAGTAATTCTTTTGATATTGGCCATTTAAAAAAAAAAAATTTCCAGATACATCTCCTCAGGCAAGGGAAACCAAAGTAAAATTAAACTACTGGGACTAACCAAAATAAAAAGTTTTCTCACAGTGAAAGAAACCATCAACAAAACACAAAGGCAACCTACTGAATGGGAGAAGATATTTGCAAATGATAGATCTGATATGGGGTTAATATCCAAAATATATAAAGAACTTCTACAACTCAACACACAAAAAACAAATAATTCTATTGAAAATGGAAAAAGGTCTTTTTCCAAAGACAAGATACAGACGGCCAACAGACACATAAAAAGATGCTCAACATCACTAATCAGAGAAATGCAAATCAAAACCACAATGAGGTATCACTTTATACCCATCAGAATGGCTAAAATAAAAACCACAAGAAATAACAAATGATGGCATGGTGGAGAAAAAGGGAATCCTTGTGCACTGTTGGTGGGAATGCAAATTGGCACGGCCACTGTGGAAAACAGTATGGAGGTTTCCCAAAAACTTAAGAATACAATTTCTATATGACCCAGTAATTCCACTACTGGGTATTCACCCCCCAGAAACTAAAACAGTATTTTGAAAAGACATATGCGCCCCTATGTTTTCTGCAGCATTATTTACGATAGCCAAGATATGAAAGCAACCCGTGTCCATGGACAGATGAATGGATAAAGAAGATGTGGTGTATATATATACGATTATTATTGAGGCATCAAAAAGAATGAAATCTTGCCATCTGCAGCAACATAGATGGACCCAGATGATAGAATGTTAAGTAAAATAAGTCAAAGAAAAACAAATACCGTATGATTTCCCTCATTTCTGGAATTTAAGAAACAAAACAAATAGAAAAGAGGCAAACAGAAAAATTCTTGAATACAGAGAAATAACTAGCGGTTGCCAGAGGGGAGTTGCGTGGGGGAATGGGTGAAACAGACAAGGAGGATTAAGAGTAAACTTATCTTGAGGGGCGTGGAGAAACATAACGAACTGTTGATCATTATACTGTACACTTGAAACTAGCACAACACTGTGTTAATTATACTTCAATAAAAAAAAAATTTGTGAAAAATAAACAGAAAAAGTTACAGAGGGAAATCTTGCTATACAATATCACAAAATTCTCTTCCTTAAGCCAAGAACAATGAACCCAATTTCACCCTTTTCTTGACTAGGGGTCATTGTTGCCTGTAGAGTAATGGCGTCAGTGGTTATGATCCCTTACTACTGCGCTTTTTTTCAGTTTTATGTTTGCTTTTTATAGCTTTTCTGCCACAGTAATAACTGTCACTTCTTGCTATTGTCAGTGGGTCTGCTTCTAGCATTGATCTACTTCTAGTGTGTAGTGGACTAGGAAGTCACTTTGGTTGTAAGCCACCTTTTACTTATTTGTTGAGTTTTGATTAACTATGGCCGTAGCCATATCTTAAAGATAAATTACATGTGTGAAGTATGTAATCATGCCACGACAGAAAGTCAGACCATCTTCCCTTTTGTAAAATTTGCTAGAGATGAAAGAATTTAAAATTTTACGGTCTCTGATGAAAAACAGCTCCTTTTGCCAGGATGACTAAACTACAGATCCCTTTAGAAGACGACAGAGAAGGGGAATAATTATAATAGCAGCCATTTACTGGCTACTGGCAATATGCTAGGCTCTATATGCCCATCTCTTTACATAAATTTCTTACCATCCTTGTAATGATCACAAACAATAACTATTATCGTCATGCTGCAGATGAGAAAGCTGAAGCTAAAACAGGTTCACAACAGCAAGCTCAAGATCAGAAAGCTACTGAGTGCCTTATCTGAGATCTGACATCAGCCAATTTGTTTCTCAATTCTGTGAACTTTCCATCCTACCTATCAGGTAGAAACAATCACTGTTTACCTATTATAAAACCCAGAGGCAATACTAACAATAATCATGACCTCCTATCTCCAAAGTTCCACAAAATAAACACATAATGACTAAGAAGAATCCTAGAGCTTCTTATTCTGGCTAAGATGGAGAACAGAAGACCAGATAGTCTCTTTTGGCTTAAACAGATAAAAAATAGACGAAACTACAGTTTTCAGACACTGGACAGCAGGAAAGCAGGAAATCCTGCAGATCCAAGAATCTCAAGGACTCTCAACACAAAAGAAACACGAAGAAAAGGACACTAAGGTGCACCGTGATGAAACTGTTCAAAACCAGTGAGAAATCTTAAAAGCAACCAGGGAAAAAAGGCAGAGGAGCAAAGATAAGAATGACAACAGATTTCTGGTCAGAAACAATGCAAGTGAGAAGACCGTGGAGCCACGTTTTTAGAGTACTAAAAGAAAACAATTGCCAGTATGTTTTTCAACAACAAAGGCAAAATAAAATACTTCTTCAGACATACAAACACTGAAAGTTCCACAAAACTTACAAAAAATGCTGAAGAAAGTCTTTCAGGTAGACAGAAAATAATACTAAGTGGACATACGGATGAGGAGCACTCAGAACAGTAACCATATGGGTAAATATGTAACAATTTTTCTTATTATAGTTGACCCTTTAACAACAGGGTCTGAACTGCACTGGTCCATGTATATGCGGATTTCTTACAGTACTATAAATGTATTTTCTCTTATGATTTTCTTAATATGATTAGGATAATAGGAATATGATATGATTTTCTTCTCTCTAGATTATTTTACTGTAATAAACAGCACATAACACATGTAACATACAAAGAATGTGTTAAGTGATTGTTTATGTTATTGGTAAGGCTTCTGGTTAATAGTAAGCTTTAGTTAAATTTCTGGGGAGTACAAAGTAATACGTGGATTTTCAACTGTGCAGAGGTCAGTGCCCCTAACCCCCACATTGTACAGAAGTCTACCATATTGAAACCTCTTTAATATAGCATTGACTGTTAGAACAAAAAAAAACATTGTACTGTGAAGTTTACAGCATGGAGAAGCAAAACACAGGACGCCAACAGTACAAAGGCCTGACAGGGAGAAACACATTATTCTAAGATTTGTATGCTACACATGAAGTGGTATTTTATTACTTGAAGGTGAACTGGGATATGTTAAAGATGTATACTATATACCTTCAATAAACTACTAAAAATAATAAAGAGTTATAGATAAAAATTGCAGTAGGCCCAATACTGGCCCCACAAAATGCCCACATCCTAATCCCTGTGACTATGTTACTTTATATGGTAAAAGGACTTTGCAGATGTGATTACAGATCTCAGAATGGGGATATTATCCTAGATCATCTGGGTGGACCCAAAATAATCAATCACAAAAGACTTTAAAAGAGTGAGTCAGAAGGATCAAAGTCAATGATAGATGTGGAAGTTGAGAGGTCCATGAGCTAATGAATGCAGGTGGCCTCCAGAAGCTGGAAAAGGCAAAAAAAACCAATTCTTCCCTGAAGCCTCCAGAAAAGGAACATGGCCCTACTGACTGACCTTCATTTCAGACTTCTTATCCCCAGAACTGTAACAGAATAAGTGTGTGTCATTTTAAGCTGTTGTGTTTGTGGGAATTTGTTACAGCAACAATAGAAAACTAGTACACAAATGGACGTGGTCAGATTGGTGAGAAAAAAACAAGACCCAATTAGATGCTGTCGATAAGAAATCGACTTTAAATATGAAGACATACAGGAAAGGATGAAACTGACATTAATCAAAAGAAAGCTGGCATGGTTATGTTATTATCAAAGTAGATTTTAGAGGAAAGAACATCACCAAGGATCATGATGATCATTTCATAATGATAAAGGAGCCAATTTGTCATGAAGACCTAACAATCCTAAATGTTTATGCACCTAATAACAGTGTTTCAAAATAGATGAGAGCAAAACTGAGAGAACTGCAAGGACAGACCAACAAATCTGCACTTAAGAGATTTCAATACCCCTCTCTTAACAACAGAACAAGCAGGAAATCACTAAGAATACAAAAGGCTTGAATAACTCCAACTTGACTTTACTGAAATTTCCATAGCATCCAATACAAGAATGTATATCCTTTACAGCAGAAGGCATATTCTGCATAAGGAACATTTACCAAGATTGATCATGTGTTACACCATTAAACAAGTATAAATTAATTTAAAATGATTTTAAGTCATGCAAAGTAAGTTTTCTTATCACAATGGAATTAAGTTAAAAATCAGTAACAGAAAGAGGAGATCTGAAAAACAAGCTAAATGATACACTTCTAAATACTCTAAGAAGTCAAATTAAGAAATTAAAAGGGAAACTGGAATTGAAGGTTTATATGGAAATTCTCAACTTCTTTTAGAAATCTTTCTTTAGGTATAAAATCTCTAAAAAAATTTTTTTTTAAGTAAATCAGTATTTTGAATAAATGAAAATGAAAACACAACACCTCAAAATTTGTAGGATTCTACTCAGGTTGTATTGAGAGGAAAATTATAGCACTTAACATCTATAAGAAAATAAGAAAGGCTTCAAAGAGAAAACCTCAGCTTCCACCTTAAAAAAATATAGAAAGAACAAATTAAACCTCAAGGAAACAGAAGGAAGAACATAAAGATTTCAGAGCAGAAATCAGTGAAATAGAAAACAGAACACAAGACAGAAAAATCAATATCAAAAGCTTTTTTTGTTGTTGTTTTTTCAGAAGATCAATAAAGTTGACCAATATGTAGGGAGACAAAATACCAATATCCGGAACGAGAGAGACTTTATCACCACAGATTCAATGGATGGTTGGCTTACCATTAGAAAAAAAAAAAAAAAGATCAATATAATTCACTATATTAACAAACTAAAAACAAAAAAAGCCATATGATTATCTCAATAAACTCAGAAAAAGTATTTCTGCCAATACATTATTTAAAAAATATATATATTAAAAAAACAAACACCACAACCTCTCAGGTAGCTAGAACAGAAAGGATCTTCCTCAGGCTGAAAAAGGAGATCTAGGAAAACCCTACAACTGACATCATACTTACTGGTGGAAGTCTGAATGCTTTCCCTCAGATCAGGAATGGGCAAGGATGTTTAACTGTACTGGAGATTCTAGCCAAGACAAAAAGAAATAGAAGCAAACAGACTGAAGTGGAGGAGGTAAAATGGTTTTTACTATAGATGAAATGATAATACATGCAGAAAATCCTAAGAAATCTACAAGATAGCCACTAATAAGTGAGCACAGCAAGGCTGGAGGATACAAAGTCCACTCCCAAAACAAATGATATTTCTACATAGTAGCAACAAACAAATGGAAATTGAAATTAAAAACCAATACCAAGTATAATAGCATCAAAAAACAGGACATAGTTAGGGATAAATTTGACGAAAGATGTGTAACACTTGAATACGTAGAACTGTAAAACACTGCTGACAGAAATTAAAGAAAATCTAAATAAATGGGGAAATATACTATGTTTAAAGATTAGAAGCCTAGATCATTAAGATGCCAGTTCTCCTAAAAGTGATCTAGAGTTTTAATCAGGCTTAAAACAAAACAAAACAAAACAAAACAAAAAAGAGGGAATTTATGATTTAATGTTAAAACTATATGGAAATGCAAAGAACGTAGAATAGCAAGAACAATTTTGGAAAAGGCAAGGTTGGAAGACTCAAATTACCTGCTCTCGAGCCTTACGATAGAACTACAGTAATCAATACAGGTTGGTATCAATGAAAAGAGAGATCTAGAACAAGAGAAAAGAGCTGGAAGTCCAGGAACAGACCAGTGTACATAAGACCAGCTGAGTTTCGACAATATTAACAAGCCAATTCAGTAAGAAAAAGATACAATTTTCAACAAACGATGCAAAAAAATGAACTTCTACTCCCACCTCACACTACATACAAAAGGTAACCCAAAATGTATCATAAGCCTATGTGCAAAATCTAAAACTTTAAAACATCTAAAAGAAAACACGGAAATTCTTCGTTCTTGTTTTGGCCATTATCTTTAGCGTAAGATGCAAAAAGCATCAAATTCAAAAGGAAAAACAACTGATAAACTTTACTTTATTAAAACTAAATTTTACTCTTTGAAAGACACTGTTAAATGTCTAAGAAAATGACAAGGTAAGTCACAGCTGAGGAGAAAGCATTACAAAACACGTAGCTGACAAAGAACTTGTACCTAAACTACATAAAGACCTCTTACAATACAATAATATGAAGACAAAACAAAAAATGCTCAAAATATTTGCACGATTCCCCAAAAAGATGTACAGATGGCAAATAAACACACGAAAATATGGCCAAAATTACTGATTAGGAAAATGCAAATAAAAGCTACGTTAAGATACTGTAAGATACTGTTATACACTCGCTTGGATGGTTACAACTAAAAAGACTGACCACACCAAGTGTGAGGAGCATGTGAAGCCATGGGAACTCTCACGCACAGCTGGTGGGAATGATAAATGGCACAGCCACTTTGTAAAACAGTTTGGTAGTTTCACAAGAAGTTTAACGTACACCTGCCATAAGACTCAGACATTCCACCTCTAGCTCTTTACTCAAGAGAAATCAAAGTATGTACTCACACTAAGACTTGCATGTGAATGCTGATGATTGCTTTATATGTAATTGCCAAAAAATAAAAACACCTCCAAGTCCACCAACTGGTGAACAGATTTATAAATTTGGTATATCCATACAGTGGAGTACTAACTAGTCAGCAATAAAAAAAAATTAAACTATTGATAATACTGCAACATGGATTAATCTCAAAATACTCATGCTCAGTAAGACATCAGACAAAAAAAAAAAACAAAAAACCACATACTGTATGATTTCATTTATATAACATTCTGAAAAATGGAAATTCCCTATATTGACAAAGCAGATCAGTGGTTGCCCTAAGACAGGGAAAGGGAAGAGGGAGGGCTGGATTATAAAGGAAAATGAGGAATCTTGAAGGTGATGAGTGTTCATTTTCTTGATTGTGGTAATGGTTTCATGAGATTATGTATTTGTCAAAACTCAGTAATCTGTACACTTTTAACAACATGTGCAGTTTACTGAACATTAATAACTCAATAAATCTGTAAAACAAAGTATTTAGTGCAGTAAACCCTCCATATTGTTATTAATATACAAAATCCTTAAAACAAAAAATGAAGAACCCAGATTATTTACTTCAAGGAGAACATGTTATTTGTGACGTTATCTCCAATTCAGAAATGGGGGAAGATTTCAAGTTCTTTGAGGTATTAAAAAAATCTCACTCCCCTCCAAAGCAGAGACAATCGGCTCAGCCACAGAAATGTAACAATAAATAACTAAAAAATAATAAAGACCTCACCCTCCCCCCCCCAAATGCACAATCACAAGAGAATGCTACAATATTAAGAGAAAGAAACCCTGAATGTCCAATGCTGGTTCAAGGAGGTGGGACAAAGCTCCAACATTCCCACAGCACTAGGGATTTATTTTCCAGTGATCCAAAGGAATAACCTTTCTCCTCTACCTCTTTCCAGATTAGCAGTCTCATGATCAATCTTTAATTAATAGAAATGCCCAAGGCACAGGGATAATAATTTAATTGATTACTTATATCGAAAAATACATTGCATGGTTAACTAAGTATGAGGCATTCATTTAATCCTCATTACTATCCTACAAGCAAACTGAGGCCTTGAGACATAGTTACCTGCCCAAAGTCATACACCCAGTAAATGGTAGAGCCTGAAGTCAAACCCAATCTGATGCTGCAGTCTGTGTTCTTTAAACACAAAGCTATATTATAGTACTTTCACATATCAGACATGTTTTTTTACCTTACAACATGCTGATGGTGAAACCTGTATGTTAGTACTGTGTTAGTAACTGTGTTAGTAACATACTACTGTATTTAGTAAGATCCTAAGATACCTCCTATATTAAGATATAAGGTGCCTTATAAGTAAGATGCCTTATATAGTGAGATATAAGATGCCTTATAAGATCCTAAGATGATATTATAAGAATTGGATCAAGACACAAATGACATACTTTCAGCTAGAAGACATTTTATAAATTATTACAATTTCTTTAAAAAGTAATTCTATTAGCTCAGAAACCACTAAAATGGAATCCTTTAAATAGATCACACCTTCTGCCTTTATTCATTTTCATGATTAATTTAGTACCTCTAAATGAAAGTGGTTTTACATATTGAAACCTTCTTTACAGGAAAAAGAAATCTATGTGATATTTTAGTACCCAACATTTCTTTTTAAGGCAAATTCTTTTCCTGCATATAAGACACTAAGAATTAATTTTGCTTCTTCTACAGAAACATGTAAGAAGACAAGTACACATTTCTTGCAGAGTAATTTACCTTGAAAGAAATCTTTGTATTCAGAAAAAAAGGTCACAAAACTTTTTAAATAACCAACGCCACACAATTATTCATTCTCGCGATTAAATGATCTCACCGTCGTGAGATGAGCCCTGGGTCCGGCTCTGTGCTGACAGTGCAGCGCCTGCTTCAGATTCTCTCTGCCCCTCCCCCGTTCATGGGCACACGCACGCGCACCCTCTCTCTCAAAATAAATAAAAAATTTTTAAAATGACACATTTAGTTGGCTGATTAGATAGACACATAAAGTCAACCTTTTATTTTCCCACTTAAGACATTATTGAACACCTGCTATACTCCAGGCACTGTTGCACGTGGTAGAGAAACAGCAAGGAAGAGAACACACAAAAATCTCTATGCTCTTTGCAGTACATTCCAGGCGGGGGGAGGTAGACAACAAATAAGAACATACAGAAAATGTATCCGATGATGATCAATCCAACGAGATAAATAAAACAAGGCAGGGGTTAGGAGTGCAGGGGCTGGGGCAAGCATTTGAAAAGAGAAGGGTGTAGTTATCTTTTAAACAGCCCCTCTTCACGCATCTTTTGTTGGGATCAGAGAGGAGAGTATGTAAATTAAGGTGGGGATGAACAGAAATTTGATTCACCCCCTTGCCTTATGAGAAAGAACTGCACATAACAGATGGGAAGACTGAGGGTTAGGAAGTCTCTTCAAGGGCAATAAAGTCAGAAGAGTATTCTTATGTCCAGAAAGGGCTAGATGAAAAAATCTGAGGGGCGCCTGGGTGGCTACCGACTCTTCATTTCAGCTCAGGTCATGAGCTCAGTTTGTGAGTTCAAGCCCCACGTCAGGCTCCACACTGACAGCACGGACCCTGCTTGGGATTCTCTCTCTCCCTCTCTCTGCCCCTCTCCTGCTCATGCTCGCTCTCTCTCTCTCTCGCTCTCTCTCTCTCTCTGTCAAAATAAATAAAACTTGAAAAAGAAAAAACCTGAAGGGAATGACATAATGTGCTTCAGCTTCTTTTTATTATCTCATGATCTCACTAAAAATAAAATATTCCCACTTTCACTTCTAATTGAGATGCAGACAGTTCTCGAAAGAAAGTAATTCAAAGCAAAAAATCAGTATTAAATTCCATATTTGGTCAAGGAATATGCACCATATGACAATCCCAAAATAGTTATAAATCTAAAACCAATTCTGTCAATAGTGTAAAAATTAGATAAAACTAAATTTTATATAACTTTTTAAAGCAAAAACTAGATGTAGCCAAATAAAATCTGATAAATAAAAACTCCTTTAAAAAAAACAAAACAAAACCCATCACATGCACACAAAGCCCTAGATTTTCAAACAAACTTCCTCAAACTGTTCTGGCAGAAATTAAAAGTTTTTCAATTGTTGCATACACAAGCATTAGGATGTACCAATTGTAAACCAATTTGTCTCTTGTATGATAGTAATAACGCAGATAACTTTATTTTTTGGTTACACTCAATAAATTGCTGCTTATCTAAGCCAAAGGCTAAGGGCTCTTCTAAACTTTTAGAATTACAGAGGAATCAAAGTTCCTTAAGCCATTAAGTGCCCCCTGTAAAGAATTCCCTTTACAATATCCCTGATACAATGGGTTCCGCTGTTTGCTACCACTTAAAAAAATGTAAGTCCCACCTTATTTGAAATCCACATCTGCCTCCCTCAATTCTTACCTATTTGTATGATTTTTTTTTTTCTAGAAATCAAAATAAGCCATTTTCTTCACTGCCACCTTTCATAGGCAGCTCTGAATCCCCTCACTCAAAGATCCTCTCCTCGGAAACACGCCCAGCTCCTTCAAATATTTCTCATATAACAGCACTTATTGTCTCATTTCATTCAAACCTCATCTTAAACCTACGTGCACAGTGGTACCACTTCACTTCTTTGCCTAAGAAATTCTTAACAAATGCCTAAGCTTGACAATTAGTCTCTCTTAAAAGAAACCTCGGTTTTCTCCATCTTTTGCTTATAGAAAGGATTTTCTGAATCTAAATGAAGTTCTCAGAAGTCATGCCAATAGCGGGGTCATTATTGGCATTAATTATTTTCCTTAGTTTTGAAGGAATGGGCCAGAACATACATGGCTATTAGATTAAAAAAACAGATCACACAAAACTAGGTTAACATTAATACAGAAAGCAGGTTTATTCAAATAGTGGGCAACAGACCATGTGGGGATGCTTGTTAGAAATGCAATTCCTAGACTTCTCCAGACCACAGAATCAGAATCTCTGGAAAAGGATCTGGAGATCTGCAGTTTGAGGAGCAACCTACACAATCTTTGGATATCCTGAGGTTAAAGAATCATGGACTGAAGATTTAAATTGGGTTTTTACCTCCTAGAAAAGGCATTTTAAGTCTCTCACCTGTAATCCAGGAATAAATCGACTATCCTTTTCAACCACCAGAAGTTCAGTAACATTGGCATTGAGAATGGATCTTGTGATTCCCCCTGGCCCAGGGCCCACTTCATAAACATAAGCATTTGTCAGATCGCCAGCTTTCCTTACAATTTTATCTAGGAGAGAAAAAAAAAAAAAGTTTTAATTATCTGGACAAATTTCAATGTATAGAAGTTAACAAAAAAATAATCTCCACAAATTCTTATCAACCATGACTTAACTAATCCTTTACACCATATTTATCTAGTTATTTAACTCTTAGCCTAAACCAATAAACATGTAGTGGCCATCCAATATTCTACCACATTATAGTTGAATTGTATCAGTCCCTTAGGAAAAACAGGATTATCATGACAAAACTTCCTAACTTAAATGTAGTTAACACTGTATTTTCTATCCATTCCTCTGCCAAACCAATCAATTCCTAACAACTGACCAGCTAAACCATCCCTCTACACTTGCCAGGTACTGAATATTTGAATAAGACCAGTTTCACATTCAGAATTTCTACTGCTCCCAGTTATAAATTCAAAAGCAAAAAGTAATGGCAGTCTCCTTTTTTACCTATAGACCTATAGCTGGTCAACATGGCCATAGCAACAAGTTCCTAGATCATAGGATTAGCAGAAATTTACAGATTCTTGGTCACTTTTCTGGAAAAAGCTAAACTTATACCTGGAAGTTTTTTAAACTTTGCAAATATGCAAATTGATATGGAAAAGTTAATGTTTTGAATTAATCAGCCTCTTTAAGCAGACATTAAGAAATCATGAAAAGGATTGTGGCAATCGATCATAACTTCTGGAATAACATACAATGGGCTGGTCTTACTGACGGAGATAATAAAATCCAAGTAACTGGGGCTCCTGGGATTGTGGGAACTTAGCCACTGAAAACACACCAGCACTTCTCTGCAGTGTTCACTGGGATTGTACAGTACCATTTTTGTAGGCTTAAACGCAGTAATAGTCTTTCAACCATCCAAAAATAGTTTGCCTTCTGACTGGCTAGGACGGAATTAGTACACATCCCCAACCATTTGTTTTAGGTGGTTTACAAGCTTTCTCCCATGCATCTCAACAATCCTTCCAACACATTAAGAACTACTATCCCAATTTAACTTTTCATTTGTTTCATTTGGGCAAGGTCATTTAGAAAGCAAATGGGAGAGAAGGGACTCCAGCTCAGGTGTAAATTCTAAAGCAATCCTTCCTCCATTACAGACCCATGCCCTTCAGAGGGTACAGGGATGATTATTATCCCTTTCAGAAGGAAAAGGCGTAATGAATTCAATATTCTCATTTTTTTTTAATGGAGAACTAGGATGGTAGGCAGGTCAGGGGCTCTGCCCTCAAACTTTTCAGGCACATTCAAATACAAATGAATATCAAAGAGGCACTGTCAGTTCACCAAGCATCTGCTCCCACCAGAGCTTCCCACCGCAGACAGGTACTTTAATCTCTTACTCTGGTTCCCAGAGAAGAGAGAATAGTACCTAGATTCCAGAATTTATCCCCGGGGAGAATAAAGACTCACATGAGATACTATAAATGAAGAATTTTTTTTTTATATTAAAAATATAAGATCGGGGCACCTGGGTGGTTTGGTTGGTTAAGTTTCGGACTCTTGATTTTGGCTCAGGTCATGATCTCGTAGTTGTGGGATGGGGAGCCCTGAGTCTGGCTGAGCATGGAGCCTGCTTGGGATTCTCTCTCCCTCTTCCCTGCTCATGCTCTCTCAAACATTTAAAAACATACATACAAAGATCTCTATTTTCAGCCTTGAGAATGGTGCTTTATGTCTATCATATGTGACTAACAACTGGCAATGCTGGCTCTGGTCATTTCTAGGACTAAAGAATTTTAGAAGCAGATAACCCTTTAACGCTCGGGAAGGAGGGGCCCTCCTCCAATTAACATAGGAGAACCTGAAGCTTAGTTTCTACTGGCAGAATAAAGACTCCACATCCCGTTATTGTGCTTTGTAAACTCTACTTCCTTTAATTGAAAATGAACTTCTTGAGTATGATTCGTTGATCTTTTTAGCTTCTAAAGGGGGCCAAATGGAATATCAGTATCTCGAATACTCTACTGCAACAGTGAATTAGTGGACACATTTGTAAGACAGGTTAGTCTTACAACCTCACCTTCTAGAAGTATCACTAAGACACAGGAGCGGTGGTTAAACGCATGCATACGTTTGTCACCAGACTCTGCACTTCAAACTAGTTCATTCGATGGCACGTGAATTTTACCTCACAAAAAGCGACTTAAAATCTGGGACGGGAACAATGTAAACCTACTAAAAAACGTAAGCCCCTTGCGGAAAGACGTTGCCTTGTTCACTCCCAAATTGCACCTCCAGCACTAGCACAAAGTAGTCTGTTTGACGTGTACTTTACTGACTATTTGCGCCCCGCGGGTTTTGCATTCAACAAGTAAGCGTTTAAGTAAGTAATCCCATGAGCGACCCACTTTCCGACGTGTTCTCGAAGAACTCCCCGCACTAATTGAAATTCTAACTTCGGACTGCATGAAAATCAAACCTAGTGTTAATGCAGCAAGACTCGCATTTCCACAACCGCCTAACACGATACGCGACCCCTGCCTCCCCCAGGGTTTGCTCGGCGTCTGTACCACCTGCTTCCCCTGGCCCACGGCAAACCCCCGAACACGCCATTCCGCGAGCAAACAACACATTCCACGCGTCTCCTGAGCGGGGCTCCGGAGTTCTTCAGCGCAGAGCGGTAGAAGGACCTGACCTAAGGCCCGCTGCACACTGCCTGACCCCAGATACCCGCCCGCAGGATCCGCGCGCAGACCCCCGGCCCGTGTCCCCAGGGATGCGGGGAAGACAGCCGGGGAGAACTGAGAAGACAGCCACCTGTCAGCCTCAAGTCCAGGAGAAAATTCTGGGATAGCTGCTTCACCGCTTGCAGCCTGAACAACTTAATGATTTCTCGAATCGTGGGCAACGGCGGAAGGCGGAAAGTGCTCAGCGTCCCAGAAGCAGCCATAAGGCCCCGCGAAACCACCCAAGCCACTTGACTAGTTTTTTCACGCTGTTCTTAAATCGTCGGGGAGGGGAGAGGGAGGTGGCGGGAGTCTGGGAGCGTTAAGGCCCGCCTCCGAGCCCGCCTCCCAGCCCACCTCATTGGTCGGATGTGCCTCGCCGGAAGCGAGGAGGGCAGACAGGAAATCCGGGTGCACGCAGAGCTCCGGCTCCGCGTCTAGCTAAGCGCGGTGCAGGCTGGGTGTACGCTGCTTTTTCCCTCGGCGGGCGGGGCCTCTCCCGGGTGGGAGGTGGCCAGAGCGGCCCGCGGAGGCGGGGCGAGGCGGGGCCTGGACTGGAAAGCGCAGGCGCGGATATGAGGATGGGTGGAGCCCCGCACACGCCGTGGTGAATTCTGTAGGGTGGACGTTCCTTCTTTCCCCTCTGTGGGTAATAGTGGGAAAGCCAGTGATTAGAGGCAAAGCTATTGGTGGCTAACAATTCTCTTTTATGGTGGGTGATTTTAGAACCTTAGCACTGCAGGTGCCGGATGGCAGGTTTCTAACTTCTCTCAGCCTTAGTTTTTTCATCTGTGAAATGGATGTATCTGCCTTAAAATTGCAAGCACTAAATGAGAAAGTTGCCGTGTGTGCAGATTCAGAACATAGTGCAATGCATGGCATATGGTAAGCCCGCAATCCATGGTGGTCGTTGCTACTGTAATGATGTAGCAGATGAAGGCGACCCAGAAGGTTAAAGGTTTTGAACACAGTACAAAAGTGAGAAGGCTAGAAGTAGAATCCAATTCTTCTGACCCTTCTAAACATACTCTGTCAAGGAGAAAAGCCGCCTTGTTGAGAGTTCGGGAAGTGTTTTCATGTATATTGAATATCGGTTTTTGAGCCTTTCGCTAACAGTCTTACATTACTAGTCTCAGGTCAGAGAGGAGGAAACAAAAACTTAGGTGATATAAATTAATTGATATTCACAAAGCTAGAAAATTGTGGAACCCAGATCCAGTCTAAGTTTCTGGACATGAATGGTGGCGGTTCTTTCTAGTCCTCTGCCTTTGCATTGACTACCAGTTGCCACTCCTTGTTTACTTTCCCAGAGCTTTCTTATTGCCCCTCCATGCTCCAAGTATTGCAGTCTCTTGCATAACCGGAAAGGTAAGGATGAAAAGGAAGGGAAATAAACGTGACAATACTAATAATAGCTAACATTCCCTGAGGTTTTCCAAAAATACCACGCTTCACAGCTGGGTGCTTTACAACTATTAGCCCATTAATTGTTACGAAAGATAAAGGCTTAGAGAGGTTCAGCAATTTTTTTCCTAGGCTGCATAGCTAATAAGTAGTGGAATCAGGATTTGAATCCACAAGTCTGTGTCCAGAGCCTGCTTTTTAAGCAGTGTAGTCATGGTAGAGAGATCATTTGACTTGCCTTGAATGGTTACATCTAAGTACAAAGACTCAAATCTGAGTTTTGTATTTCTTTTATAACAGAAAAAACAACAAAGCAAAGAAAGACTGAAATCTCTCTGCTAGATCAGAGAATTTAGCTTTTCTGACCCTGGTTTTGGAAACTGCTGCAATGACCACAGTAAATCATAACTTTTTTTTTTTTTTTAAGTTTTCAGAGAAGTAAGCTGAAAATCAAGCTAATGGAAAACCAAATAACTGGGGAGATGATATGAGTGAAATCAAATGAATGGAATTTCCATTGAAATCTCAATAGAAAACCCAAACAACTACCTTCTGTTACAGCAATATTAAAAAGAACTGTGAGATAATCTGACATACCTCCTAGCTTTAGAAAATTGGAGGTGACTCTCAAAGAGGTAAGGCAGTTTGCCCAAGGCAGCACAGAAATGTAGTTTGAAAGCCTAAACTCTTGATTCAGTGTCTTTATTTTCCACAACATACCGTACCTGGGAAGACATTTGTTCACAGTTACATTAATTATTTCATTTACTCCTCAGAGTGTTCCTATGTGAATGAAATTATTATCCTTATTTTACTGTTAGGGAGTCATTTGACTTACCCAGGATCACACAGCAAAGTGTAGAAAGAAGATTTAACTAGAGTGTTTTCTTTTCTGAGTTCTGATTTCATGGGCCACACCCCTCAAATATTAAATTATTTTTAAGTTAACTAATGTATGTTAATTTTATTATGTTATTTAAAAAAATGTTTTGTAATGTTTATTTACTTTTGAGACAGAGAGAGACAGAGCATGAGCTGAGGAGGGGCAGAGAGAGAGGGAGACGCAGAATCTGAAGCAGGCTCTGGGTGTCAGCATATCCAAGCTGTCAGTAGAGCCCAGCATGGGGCTCGAACTCACGGACTGTGAGATCATGACCTGAGCTGAAGTCAGACGCTTAACCGACTAAGCCACCCAGGCACCCCTATAATGTTATTTAAATAAATGGAATATGAATCTGAGTATAAGCTTAGGTTTGCAGTTTTCATATGGTTATTTAACTAAAACAATTACAATAGATATATGCAAAGCTACAACATCAGTACAAATGATGTTAAATCAGGGTGTTCAATCACTGCTCTTAATGCAGACTGGCAAGATTTTGTCCTCTTAAAAGTTCAGCTCACTAAGGTTATGGTGTGCCATGTAATGATTTTCTCATCAGTTTTCTGGATCTACATTACCACCAAATTTTGCTCAGAATTGTTGCCCACGTGCCTTGCCTTTCTCTTGGAGGAAAACGGAAGCTACAAATTAAAGTCCACTTGTATCTGTTTTCATTAGCTTGGAAACAAATGAAGCTGAATTACTTGGCACTAATACTATCTTGAATATGTATATTGCATGGCAGTTGCAAGGAGGATATTCCGATGATCTAGAATGTGCTCCATGAACTTTTTAAAAAAAGATTAACACCAACATAAAAACACAAACAAAATTAAAAGGAGTGAAAACACATTTACGTGGAGAATTTGTGGATTCCTGAGAATTTATCCTCACATCTAAATAGGAGAATTCTTGTCCTAAGCATGCTACATTCAGCAGTCAGCATTTCTGAGGTTACATCCTATTATTTTACAAGGCACTTTCCCAAGTTATTTCACTTAATTCTCATTTCAATTCTGTGTCGTCGGTTTGCAAAGATATTAGATGAGCACCATTATGGTGTGGGTAAGCATGAGGCTGAATCTCAAACTCTGATCTTCTGAGTTTACTCTGCTGTTTTACCTCTGGCGTGTGTTAAATAATTGTTGAGCTGAATTTTTAAAATTCCATTTTAGAAGAATCTTCCAAGTTTTTAATAGTTCTTGAGATCTCATAAATACTGATCCTCAGTCCTTTAATTTTCAGAAAATTATGCATAACTCCCTGCAAAGCCTATGAAATCAGCAGGGGGTGTTTTAGTAGTATATTTCACATATTAATGCAAACGGTTTTATCCCTTAAAAGAGAAGTATGCAGTTTCATCAGTTTTGAAGCTTTGAAGTATCTGTTTCATCTAGATATAGATTTTAACATGCTAAAATATTATAATTAATACAGAAATTACTAGCCCCCCCTATCAGTGAAGATGAAGAACTACAAATGATTCAGACCAAACTATAATGCAGAATTCTCATTTTCATAAATCCCAGAATGGTTATGTAGGAAAACCACTTATTATTTTAGCATTCATATTAATGAAAACGCCTATGTGACTTTATTTGGTATAAGTGATGTAGTGTCTATTTATAGGAAAAGTGCTAATTCCAAAAGGTGGTGGTTTTACAGTTCTCTGGAATAGACTTGAAAGCCACAAAGAGCGATATCTTTCTGCCGTGTGGGAATTTTCAGAGAAAATTAAATGCGGCTCGGGAATTACCAAACTGAACTTTACAAAATGACTGTGATGGCATGTGAAGTGCCCTTTTCTGATTGTATTTTATAATTTCACATAATATGACTCAATACAACTCAGTGCTCTTGAGAAATATTAACGGCTGCATTTTGTACATAGGTTTTTTTTTTTAATGGTTGTTTGATGCCCACTGTTCACAAAGGAATCTAGTGACCTACGTAGAGGAAAGAAGGAAATACATGATAATTCTGAACAGACCAAATGCTTATTCTCTGGGGATAGAAGCAGGGCATTGTAGGGCAAGCAACACCAGCTAATTGCCTGAGGGAACCATGTAACAGTTACACTATTTTTAAAAATACAGTGTTTACCACTATTCCGGGCAGTATTGGAAAGCCTGCTGATTATCCCCAAAGATCTGTGAATTATTGTCAAGTATCCTAATAAGGTGATGAGGATAGACAACACTTTTGACTCAGGGTGACTCAGCTGTGGGTAGGTTTTGGTTTTTTTTTTTCCCCTGCACAATAAAGCAAAACCTTTTTGTGAGTGAAGAAAAAAAATCAGCACATGCTAAAGGCATTGTAAAAAGAATTAGCCTTCATTATATTAATAGTTTTTAGCCTAAACCTCAACATTTAATTGCAAAAATAAAAAAAAAGGTTAAGAATAAATAACACTGTGAACATGAATACATTTGCCTGTAAGCCTTTTCCGTGCATTTAAAAACTGATGCAGGACCGAACTGCTCTGGGAAGGGAATTGCTCTGGGTTCAACCAGTTATGGGCCTCCTTGGACATCTTGGTGACAGCTCCGTCCCTCTGCAGCAAAAGGACGATGAGTGGACTAGTAAATAAGGCCACACCTGTTCCTTCTTTCTCTGCTCTAGGTCCTCCCTCCTTGACCATCACCACCTCAAGCCCTGGAAACCAAATGATGTAGGCAGAGGCCCCGGGAGGAAGGCAGTGGCCCCGGGTGCACTTTGGCCTGTGATCTGCCTTTTTCTGTACCAGTTAGTAAGTTGGAATTCATTCACAGCCACTGGATGCCTATCCTTCCAACTGAGAAGGAGCAGGTGAAGACAAGAGGAAGAAGGCTGGGGAGTCTTGCTCAACCTTGATCAGGAGAGCCAGAGCAGGCTTTTGGCATCTTTTCATTTCCCTTTTGGGCCACATGGAGCCTGGTGTCTTCAGAGTGCTGTTGGACTTAACCACATTCCTCTACCCTACTAGACTTCCCCTCCCCCAAATCATCCCAAATTAATACTTTCCTCACTATTCTCTGCATTTCCAATTTGAACTGTCTTTCCCCTAGAGAATTTCAGCTATTGGGTGAAGTGACCTAGAACAAGCTTTCGTATTCATCACTCCGGTTGATGATGATGTTCTCCAGTTTGGGAATTGGGACCAGGCAGACATCCTGGTCAGAAGTCTAGGTGGGCAACTTCCCCACCCCTCTCACCTGAGATGAGGGTCTAGATGGGTCACTCCTGCTTCAGATATCACAGTGGATGCTCAGGAGAAAGGAGGAGGGAAAATCACTGTTAGCCCCTCCCACTTTAGCCTCATCTTGAAGAAGGAAGCCCCATTGTTCCTCATTTCCCATCCACACTTGAGCCCACTCCATCCTTGCCTCTAATGTGACTAACATCAAGAGTCCCAAGGACCCCCGTGTTTCCAAATCCAAAGGACACTTACCTATTCTCACTTAATGTGGAACAACGGTAGTTCGATTTAGCAACACTTACTACGTAGCCTGCCAAATTCTAGGTGCCGTGCCCATATTAACTTTCTAAACATATTGTCCCCTTTTACTAATGAGGAAACCGGAGCACAGAGAAGGTGAGTGTCCAAGTTCATGTAGCTCTTCCCTGAGAAAGAAGAAGCTCGAGCTCAGACCCTGTGACTGTCACATCCACACACCTCCACTCTCGGCTGTGTTGACTCCTGAAATGGCTGGCAGTTGACCCCTCTTTGGAGCACTCTGTTCTCTCAACTTCTACTAAAGCCTCAGGAGCTGCCTTCTCTTCTACCCAAACTCTCAAGGATATCATTTCTCAGGGCTCAGTGCGAGATCTTTTTTTCTCTCTCTCCGGCTTCTTCCTAGACAATCTCATTAATTTTCATGGATTGCGTGCCACTTTTGTACTGATGCTTCTCAAACGTATTTCCAGCTCCAAACCTGCATTTACAGCTGGCTGCTTTATGTGCCGCCGGGAGATCTCTCTGATACCTCAGTCAGGATGTGCTCAAATCCTGTGCTTGCTTTTCTCTGCCTGCTCTCTTCTGCTTGTGTAGTTTTCTCTACCTTCTACTTTTTGGTTGCCTTCTCTTTTTCCATGTGTCGTCATTAAGGGTGCCTCCTCAGCTAGAACTCTTCTTGTCAAATACTAACAGGAAAGAAAGCTAATTTGACCTTTGATTACTTTTCCATAAAGTTTGCTTTTACATTGTTTCCTCTAACATTTTATTCCTGGGAGATTCTTTTTTTTTGAGAGCGAGCGCAAGCACACGTGCATGCACATATGCACATGCATAGGGAAAGGACAAAGAGAATCTTAACCAGGCTCTACGCTCAGCGCCGAGCCCAACTTGGAGCTCGATCTCCCTACCCTGAGATCATAACCTGAGCTGAAATCAAGAGGCAGACCCTTAATGAACTGAGCCACCCAGGCACCCCTAGGATAGTCTAAATAACTGTCGTATCAACACATTTCCTCAAAGGCGTCCATTTTGGTAGAACAAACCCAGAGCAAGTAACAGTTCCCTCTCCTCTCTATGTGTCAGTTCATACACCTACCAAGAGGTGGCAGACAGCGCCTAACAATCAGAAAGGATGGACGAGGTCTTGGACCTGGAGCAGGATCCTGGAGGCTCCTCTCAGTCCAAGCACAATTCTTTGGTTGCCGGTTGGTGAGGACTGCGAGGGAGTTCCGTGGGAGAATCCGGCGTGGCTCTAGTACCGATGGGAGGTACTTAGGGAACCTAGAAACATCTACTAAAATAGGGTACAACAGGTGTGGCTATACCCTATTGTGATATTTTAACAAAAATGGGGCACTCAGGGTAAATCCCAATCAGTCCTGGTTTTACCCAAGGGACTGCCTCCCGTATGACTCTGTGCCTCAGTCCTTGTTTCCTGTGGAGTCCTTGTCTCCTTCCATACAGCTACACTTTTTGTTGTTGGTTTTCTTTCTTTCTTTTTCTTTTTCTTTTTTCTTTTTTGCCTGTCTACCTTACTAGAATGTGGGAACCAGGACAACAGGTCAGTATCTATTTGTTCACTAACGTCAACTGATTATTCACCTAGCATAAAGCCTGAAACACAGTTAACTATTTAATAAATATTTGCTAAATTGGGGCACCTGGGTGACTCGGCTGAGCGTTCAACTCTTGATTTTGGCTCAGGTCATGATGTCAGGGTCATGGGATAGAGCCTCATATTGGGCTCTGCGGTTGGCGTGCAGCCTGCTTAAGATTCTACCTCCCTCTACAGCTCATGATCTCTTTCTTTCTCTCTAAATTAATAAATAAATATTTGCTAAATAAATGAATGAAAAGGACTCCCTTCTGATTAGAGAAGACTATATTTTTCTCTATAGGAATGTGAGACTCCAAAAAAGTTTGGGTAGACTTTTTGTAGAATGCCTGACATTCCTTCCTGAGAGCACCTATACTGAAATGATCACATCATCCTCTCCAAACAGTCTCTCTTTCTCCAGGATTTCCAAATCTTCTCAAGTCCTGTCTTTAGCCTAAATTTTTTTCCTAGTTCCTATTCCCCACTTAGAGTAAAAAATCCAAACTTCTTGTCCTACGTATCGTATCTCAGTATAGCATGCAGCATAATATACTGCATTATAATAATACAGTGTAGGATCTCCTTTGTCAGACTCTCAGTTCTACAAAAGGAACAATGTACTTCATTCATCTTTATGTATTTTGCATTAGCACAGTGCCTCGCACACAACAGGTGCTCAAGATACATTTCTTGAACAGACCCAAACGGTGGAGATTTTTTTTTCTTTCATTTTGGACATATAAACTGTTCAGCAAGGTGCTGAACAGAGTAGCAGGGGCGCTGAAGTCAGGCAAATTTGAGTCAGAATCCAAGCTCCACTCTCCTTCTGCTTCTGTGACCTTGGGCAAAGTATTTCAGCTTTTCGAAACTCAGTTTCTGTGGTGGGCAAAATAACAACTCCCGATTTCCACATCCAATTTTCTGGAATCTGTGAATATGTTAGGTTACACAGCCAAGGGGAATTAAGGTTGCAGATGAAATTTAGCTTGCCAACTGGCTGATTTTAAGATAGATTATCCTGGATTATCTGGGTGAGCGCGATATAATCACCAGGGTCCCTAAAATTGGAAGACGGAATTGCAAGAGAGACCCAAAGAAACTGCAGCATGAAAAGAAAATGGCCCAAAGTGGCTGACTTTGAAGATGAAGGAAGGGGGTTAAGAGCTCAGAGGATACAACCTTCAAGGTGTCGTCTCTGGAAAATGGAATGATAAGGAAATGAATCCTTCCATAGGAACCACAGAGAACAACACAGATCTGCTGACCTCTTGGTGGTAGCCCAGTGAGACACGCTTCACCCTCTGAAGTATGGAATTGTGAGATAAATTTACGTTGTTTCGAGCCAACAAGTTTGTGGTAATTTGTTACAGCAGCCGAGGAAACTAACATAGTTTCTTTAACCATAGTGTGAGAATAGTAATAGGTAACATATTACAAAAATTTTGCAATATTAAAATATCACAAAATACTATATCACTATATCTCATAAGATAATGCATATGAGAGACCAAATATAGTGCCAACACATTGAAAATATTTCATAAATGTTCATGCTTTTCCCCTTTCTCTTCCTGTCTGAACACACTTATCTAGCGGATAGGTATAAATCTAGCTATATACAATCAACATTGAATTGTTAATACTCTTATGGTATTGAAATCAAATAACCATTAGAATATTGTTCCTTTATTGTTGTAACATATGACAAAGTGAGCTCAGAGGATTACCTGCCCATTTATTATTCTGTGGCTCTCATGAAAGATGACTTTCCCTTCTGCAGATTTTTATTGAGCTTGGCGGTTGAATATTAACTCTTTATTCTTTTTTTCATTATTCAGAGACGCTGACAATTTTAACGGTAGAGAATTATCTTAAGGATAGGATTACAAATGTTATACTTTAGAAAAAAATGTGTTATTTGATCTTACTACCACCCAGTTTAAAAACTGTCATAATTTTAGCCCATTCAGTACTTCTCTTTTTCCTTTTGGGGAGGGGAAGGCAAGGAAGGGTAAGGGGTTGTAACTGGCAGAGAGGTTCCGGTAACAGTTATACCAAATCAGGTGGCAATACAAAACATAAAATATTAAATTATCATTATAAAATGTTAACTTGTGTTGTGAAATGCATATGCATGATGTCATGACTGAAATCCTGTAACTTTAGACTTTGAAACAGTTTGCTCAGGGGGCACCTGGGTGGCTCAGTTGGTTAAATGCCCAACTCTTGATCTCAGCTCAGGTCTTGATCTCAAGGTTGTGAGTTCAAGCCCTGCATTGGGCTGTATGCTGGGTGCGAAACCTACTTTAAATAAACAAACACAAAAAACAGTTTGCTCAGGAGTCATGTGAATGGGCGAGACTATGGGGAGAAAAATGGAAGAGCTGGCTTAGGGCTATCATAACTAGCATAGTTAATTTACATTATATTATGTTCATTATGTTACATCACATCATTGTATTAATCATATCATATCCCATTGTACCATATATCATGTTATAATTTATACATTACCTATATTGTGAGTTAAATAAATAGAGTTTGTGGTTTTAGCTAGACATCCAATAGTGACAAACTATTATTTCCTTAGGAAAAATGCCTCCCAAATTCCAATGAATTTATAAATAATCTGCTACAAATTGCCAAACTGCATTCTGGAAACTAGCCCTCTTATTCTTTTTCTCTTGAATTTCAGTCTGCAGCTGCTTCATATTCTTCATATGTATTTTTCAAACTTTTCAGGCTGTGACTCACAGTAAAAATGCCACTTATATTGTGACCCTGTACACACATCCACATGCACAATTTTCATAAAACACTTAACCTAACTATGTGTGATGCACTCTCTTTTCTAAAAACCGATTGTTACAATATATTATACTAATTTTTAACACTCAGCGATGGATTATGATCTGCCAAGATCTCTGCCATTCTTCCTGCGATGACTACTCTGTGATTCATATGACACATTTATTTTGTTTGCTTTTTTAAATTTTGAAGTGCTAGCAGGACAGATCACCAGCAAATGCAATAGATGGGTAGTTTCTTTTTTTCTTGAATAAATGCACATAACGTCCAGTTATTATAAAATATACTGATTTATGCCATATCAGAAGATCAAAGACTGTTTTCTCACTCTCTCATATGAATTGCCTCTTGGGGCGGGGGGGGGGGTCTTATGGTACGTACCCATTTCTGGAATATAAGCAGAATTGCTTCTTTTCTGTTGGATGTATCTGTTGGATACCTTCACTGTTTGGGGAAGACTTGGGAAGAGATGGGCTTGGAAGCTTCTACAATTTGGAAGGCTCTCTTTAAGAGAAAGAATACAGACTTATAAATCCACAATTAGATATGAAAGCAGTAGTTATCTGGAATAAGGAAAGAAACCCTAAGACGTGACAAATATTTAATGACAAAGAGCACAAACATCACAACATCCACCAAAGTGATCAAATAATTTTTATAATTAACTACTTTCATACTTCTTATATTTATTTATTTTTGAGAAACAGAGTGAGACAAAGCGTGAGCAGGGGAGGGGCAGAGAGAGAAGGAGACCAGAATCTGAAGCAGGCTCCAGGCTCTGAGCAAGATGTCAGCACAGAGCCTGATGCGGGGCTCAAACCCACGAATCGTGAGACCATGACCTGAGCCGAAGTCGGACGCTCAACCGACTGAGCCACCCAGGCGCCCCACTACTTTCATACTTCTTTAATAATTTTTCCCCTACATTTCTGGAAGCAAACTCTTTGGTTGCCTCTTCATATGATAAGGCTTGGGGAATACGTTCCATAGAAAGAATAGAAAGATAATTGAGTTTTTCCTCTACCATGATTGATTAAAATTTCATTTTTGTTTTTGTTTTTGACAGTTTAGAAACATTTCTTGCAGCTTTATAACTTATTATCAGCGATGTCATATAAATTGTCGGGATTGTTGTCAAAGTTGGAAAACCTATTTTTTGCAAATATCAAGTTTTTTTGTGCAGTGTCTAATTTTAAACAGTTTGAATTAATGACACTCATTAACCAACTTGTCATAGATGCCCTCATTGTAGTGAAGTAAGTTTATATTATATTCATTGATGTCAGCATTTGGTGTTAAATAATCAAGATATTTAATTTTTTCCAGTGTATTTATATGATTCTCTCCTCTTTATTAATTGGATTATCAAACAATCCAGGAGCCTATTCATTATTTCTACTCAATTTATTTATTCCTCTTAATAACTTACTGCACTTGATATGATGGAGTTTTTTGTTGCAGTTCACTTTTGATATAGGAATACTTTCTACTGATTTTATTGCTCTATTCATCACTATTTCTTTTGTGTTTTACCCATTACTTTTTCTAATCTAAGTTATCTCTCAATTCTTTAATTCCTTACATTTAAAGATATAGAAAACACGTTCCAAATTCACACAAATCAGCTGTCTAGAATACTGCGTTTGTTTTACTGAAACATTCTAAGATATTATTCCACATTTCGGTTAAAATGGGTATTCCTAACTCAGTTTTCCCTTTTGCCAGATATTTCAAGGGACCCTCCGCCACCAGAATACCACCTAGAAAGGGACAACGGTCTTAACTGCAGTGAAAATGTCTCACTTTTGCAAATTTTACAAAGACATACAACCACGTGAATACATTTCCAGGGTGCTTCCGGGGCCTTGAAGGAGTCTTGTTCAGGTGAAAAGCCTGACAGCTTCCCGAAGGGTCCACCTGCAGTGTGTAGGGGTAAGGCCAGATTAAATGACCTCCAGGGACACCGTCATCAGAAGACTCGTCATGCCACGAAGGCAGTACAAGAGCTCCTTTACAATATGGGCATCATCGTTCCTATCTCCCCAAAGTCAGATTCTAAGGCAAGGACTTGGGATGCAGGCAGGTCATTTATCTGACAGGTGAGTCCAGGAATCACAAGTGAGGAAATTGGAAACATGTGATAGGAAAGGGAGAAAAACCAACTAATGTGGTTAAAAAGTGGTTTAATGAATGGTAGGGCTCTACAACAACTAAGGCTCAATCCCACCAGGGACTCTTTGAAAAAGTTTGTAAAGCCCAACACCCGAGATTCCCCACCGGAAGCTGGGGAGGCTCCAGAAGCCCTCAGAACGGAAGACAGCGGTGTGTGTGTGGGGGGGGGGGGGGGGAGGTGGGGAGCTCGAAGTCTGCCCACCTGCGCAGCTGCAGGTGAAGTCCGGAGGACCTGGAAAGATAGGGCAAGAATGTGCGACACCTGCTTCACCGTGTGAATCCTAGCCCACCTGAGAATTTGGGGACTCACAGTTATTTAGAGTGATAAGGAATCTTCAGTGCTATGAACCATTCTTATTTCATCATGATGAGTGAAGTTAGAGAAGAGGTTGAAAGACAGTGTGGCACCCTCCCGACTTGCCAGCAAAAGTTCTCTAATCCCTGCGATTAAATTATAGAATCGAGACATTTTGAGCTAGAGTTAAGTATTTTCTTTAAACCCCAAGGGAGCACAGTTCGAATTTCCAATTCCCTTCACCCCCTTCTAGGTGTCAAGAAAAGTAGTGAAACATTTTTGTATATACCAAAAAGAAACCATTCATTCGTGAGAATGAACATTACCTTTTTGTAATTTTTTTTATTTTTTAAATTTTACTTATTTATTTTTTAATATTTGTTTTTGGGAGAGTGCAAGTGGGGGAGGGGCAGAGAGAAGGGGACAGAGGATCCAAAACAGCCTGTCAGCACAGAGCCTGATGTGGGGCTTGAACTCACAAACTGCGAGATCATGACTGAGCTGAAGTCGGACGCTCAACCAACTGAGCCACCCAGGCACCCCATGAATATTGCCTTTCTAAGGGCTCCTGTGGTGTATACTCTTTCATTGTGAGGAAGGAAAACCTTGACCACTTTATTCTTAGGTACTATGGTCACCTATTTAAGACTGGAATTACAATGGCTCAAGGGAGAAAAAGAAAACATTTGGTTCTTATCCAAACTCATTCAACTTTATGAACCTTGAGAAGCCATTTCCTTTCTCTGTGCCTCGGTTTCCTCATCTATATGATAGAAGGCTTGGATCGGTTGACCCTAAAGTCCACTTCTGTCTCTGAGGTACTGTCACTGGAAAAATTAAGGGCTGTGTGTCGTGAGGCATGGGTCTTACCGTGACGCTGTGGCCTTGGCCGAATAGGTTAGCCTTTTTGACCTGAGGTGGTGTCAAGTGAAAAATGAAGGGCCTAGGTTAGCTATTCTTTAAGGACACCTCTGCTGTACATAATCCAACGGAATAAAAATGTTGGCGGAGATGATCTGGAAGCAGGCACAGAAGGAAGCCCAGCATGGCCACTGGGTGGCGATCTCGTTCCATGTTAAGAAAGGATTTTCTCGCTTTTACCAGTAGGGCCAAAGTTTGAATTAACCAAGTGTAGTGAAGAAAGATTTTCAAAAGGATACCGAAATAAAATCAGGTCAGCAAAACCCCAGAATTATGGTGGAATGACAATAAATAGCAATGCCAAATAGGAGACATAAAATCCCTATAGGCCAGGCAGTAAAATATAGAGGGGTATATGAGAGTTGTGTTTTGGGTATTATTGAAAGGAATATAGGGAGAGGAGTCCATCGTAAATTTATATGGTTTTTGAGAAACATGATTGAAAAGTTAACTCTACCATTTAAAGATTTAACTGGCAGAGTAACCAAATACCTTAAAACCGCTGGAGTGTAAAAAGCCTGCCCCTACAAAAAGTAAACCAAGTCAACAGACATTTGTGATTTCTTTTGCCTAAATCTAAAGGAAACACCTAAGGGAATTCGAATCCTGTTCCAATAGTTTAGTATTAAAGAAAATGAGCCAAGCCACAAGTTCTGAGCTTCTTCGCATTTTATCGGAGACCACGGTCTCTGCCAGGCTATCTAGCTTACCTGTAGGATTTGGGAATGATCGCTCCCAGAGTTAATGATCTAGATTGGTGTCCGCGGGGCTTTGAGTCGAGGTCCGTTTCTGTGGAGATGAACGAGCATCAGTAGGAACGCAGGGAGGATAGAGGCTTTCTGATCACAGTGCTGCCCACCTCTATGTCTAGGAAAGGTTATATTCAAAAGAAAAACCTAATCTCCCCCGATGAAGCACCAGTGAACATGAAGAGGAAAGCCCAAGGGCTTGGGGAGAGGGTAATGCTGGAGAACCGGACTCTGGCGTGTAACCTTTGCCCTCGCACACGTTGCAAATCACGTCTCGTACAGCGAGCAGAGAGCCCGTGGCAGGAAGAGGGGTTGGCCACAGCCTGCCATTTTCCCCTGCCGATTGCTCTGCTCGCCCGCCCTGCTAGTTTTCTCCCAGTTACTCCTTATCCTCCCTCGGAAGGTGGGTGCAGGTTTCTCCTGAAGGCCAAAGTGTGGGCCTCATGGTTCCGGTTGCCATGGCTGCTGCTTTTCTCCCCATTCCTTTGATACATTAGCTATTAGCTTACATAATCCTCCCGCAGGAGGATGTCCCCATTCAAAAGAAAAAAAAAAAACAAAAACTTATATTGCTAAGTAACCTTTAACAATGAATAGCATTCATTATGCATTTGCTTCATGAGACAAAGGCATTGTTTGCTCTATTTCAGGTGATAACAGTGGATCAAAGGCACTGAGACCAGAATGTACTTTAGAAGAGCCAGCAGAGACGGTACGGAAATAATGCTTAGCATTTATGGCGCACTTTATACTCTCAAAGGATCCTGCAATTATTAATTATCCCACACAATAGCTCTTTGAGGAAGGTCAGTGTCATTAGCTGTATTTGGTGGATGAAGAATCAGATAGCAGTTGGGTGATTCCCTGCACCCCCATCATTTAAAGATCTCGGGTCAAAGCAGACCCAGGGGTGGGGATTGAGGGAAATTATGAAGTACCTAAGGGGTAAACAGACCAAAGCTGCCCCTTCTGAGGCTCCATTTCCTTTGATCTGGCTTTTGATAATGCTCTGAACAGAACCTTGTTCTGGACCTGTACACGGCCCACCCCACCCCACCCCCCACCTAGCCCCAAAGCCTGGTTCCCCCTTGGTCTTGTCTTTTCTACCTAATGAAACTTCATTCCCTTTTCTTCTTTTTGTTTTCTTTCTTTCTTCCTTTCTTCCTTTCTTTCTTTTCTTTCTTTCTCTTCCTTCCTTCCTTCCTTCCTTCCTTCCTTCCTTCCTTCCTTCTTGTCTTTCTTTCTTTGTTTCTTTCTTTCTACCTTAATTGAGTACTTATTGTTGTTGAAGTGGGCAGGAATGTACAAAGAAAAAAAAAACCCTGATTCTCAAATGATTGCTGTGTTCAGAAACTTTTATTTTCTAGCAGTGACACCAGCACAACCCCCTCCTGGAAGATGCTGAAGGCGGAAGGAGCAGGTGTCCCTGTGAAGGGCCATGCTGAGGAGGTGTTGGCTGTCCAGCAGTAGGGCTCCTGGAGACCCCGGGGGAGAGGAGATAGAAGTAAGGTGTCCCGAATGTTGGCTACTTCACATTTTTGCCTGAGGCTAGCCTTCTATTGGCTAGTATTAGAAGCTCATATTCTGTAGTGTTTTTATTATTTTGTGGGATGTCTTCCTTTTTTATGGGAATATAAACAATTGGAAAATAGGTGCTAATTCTTACAGCACGCAGCTATGGAAGGAAATAATAGCATGAATAGCCACCTTGTGTTGATTAAGGCTCTGCTTAGTGCTTTACAATGCTGGTCTTGGCTGAGCCTCCCAATGACCTTTGAGGCAGCCCTTGTTATTACCCTTTTTTACAGTTGAGGAAAGAAGGACTTAGAATGTTTAAGTAATTTGCTCAAAGCCACATAGTTCTTTCAGCCATTTAAAAGGAATTTGGTGACCTATGCTTTGGGCTAAGCACAGAGATCCCAAATGGTGAGCAAAACAGATGTGGTCACTTCCTATTTTGAGCTTAGTATCCATAGGGGCAGACAGGCATTCATCAAATAATAACTATGTATCAAATGGAATTACAACCTGTGAGAAAGCCCATGAAGGGAAAATGAAAGGTGCAGTATAGGAGAAGCTCGCACAGGGTGACCTGATCTGTCCACAGGCCAGTGAGGTGGGGACAGATATGGAGGAAAGGCCAAGGTCAAGGAAGGTGTACCCGAAGGCCCTGATGTTTAGGCCGAGTCTTGAAAAATAATGGGCCCGAGTGAACAGTGAATGCAAAGGCCTTAATGTAAAAGGGTGGGTGAGAGGGTCTGAGAATCTGAATGCAGTTCTCGCTGTGCAGAAGGGGGGAGAGATGAGTCAAGGCGGGAAGACACCTGGAGAGGGAGGTAGGGCCTGATCTCTTAGGACCCTGGAGGCTAGGGTAGAAGTTGATGTTTAGGAGCAATAGATACTCAAGGATTTTAAGTAAACGCATGCCTCCATCAGATGAAGAGTCACTCTGCATACAGCGGGGAGAATAACTTGGAGAGGAGTCCAGTGTGCAAAGGGTCACTGACACAGGGGGTGTAGCAATAGTTTCGGTGGAGATGACAGTCAGACCAGGGCGGCCATGGCAGAGATGACAGGAAACACACCGGGTTGTGAGAGCATTTGGAAAGCCAAGGGCACCGGTTTTGGTGATGAGCGTGAACAGATGGGGTGGTGAGGAAAAGGCCGGTGTCCAGGTGATTCCCACGTTTCTGGCTGGGACAAACGAATGGCTGGAGACTTGCGAGGGGACCGAGCATTTGGGGCAAGCTCTTAGGTGGACGCAGAATTTGAATCTAGCTCTGTTTGTCATCAAAATATACTCTATTGCCATAACACACACACGTTTTTGGAAATCTAGTATTGAACTGCCCTTCCAGCTTGCTAATTGTGAGCAGCTTCCACTGTCCTTTCTGTGATCTCCTGGAAGAAATGCACTTCACCTTTGTGGTCGGCTCTGTAGTGACATGAGTGGCAGAAATGTCCAGCCAGGCAGGAACACAAGGGACGTCCCTTTTGGGAGGGAGACCTGTAAAGCTGCCCACCGTGCTGTTCAGCAGTGAGGCAGGAAGACTCGGGCTCAAACTGTTAGGGCTTGACTCTTATCCCCATGACTTGTCATCTCTGTGGCGTCAGGCAAATTATTTAACATTTTAGAGCTGTTTTTTCCTCACCTGTGAAGGAAGACTTATAATAGTATCTCCTCCGTCACGGTTGGTGGAAGAATCAGGGCTGTTGCGAGCTCATAAAACACCTCTGAATGAGTTAGAGAAACACTCCCATTCTCAAGTGGAAAATCTTTTTTTGAAGTTAACATATGATATATTTTTAATTAATTACAGTTATACAAACAAAATCGTTTTGAATAAATAATTCAAATCAAATTATTAAACATAATAGCCGATTTGAATTTTTAATCACAATAATTAGAAAATCAAATTTAAAAATAATAGATACGTAACAAGCCAAAAATTTTAATAGCAGTTAATTATGAAATTTCCATAGCAACAAATAAACAAGTGCTCTAATGTAATTAGCAGCTTGTTACATAGTAACCTCTAATTTGTCAATTTAATACTCACTTTGTATATTATTAATGCTAAATTAATATTAGTTATTACCTAGTTATTTGTTTCATAAAGAAAGTGCCTGTATATTTAAAATGGGAACTCTGTGATCCCACTCAGTACAGAAAACAAATTGGCAGAGTATATGAATTGTAGTATATTGGCACTGACAGAGATTTTTTTTTTTAATTTTAAGAAACCAATCAGTGTTTCAGTAAGAAAGCAACTTCTTATTTAGAAACAGAAGTTATTCTAATGTTGTTAGATCATCAAATTATTTTAATGATCAAACATATTCTTCCTTTGTAGGTCCAAGTAGAAAAGGATATATGTCAATCCTGTTGAAAAAGACATTTTACAGTCACCTGCCACAAAACTGTATTAATAAATATGTAACTTGCTCATCTTTGAAGCTAAATTTGAACTTGCAATAAAAATTTCTAAAAAATCTCAAAACCGTAACATGGCTGTGATATGACATTCTCCGTAGATACGCTACTTTTGTGCAGTCTACGACCTAAACCACTGTTGGCAGTGGTCCTGGGCAGGGTTACAAAAGATAATTCTCTAAAGTACTTAACATGCAGGGGGACTGTCCTACATTGAGTGGTCACAAATGTTAGCTTTTTATTTTTAGTTATTAAACCTACACATACTAGAGGCAGTGTAGGATAAAAATGTTCTTGCCTCAGTCCTAGTTGCTTTTCAGTTAGTACGGAATGTTCATTGTCAGTGTGGATAATGCAGTTTGCAGAGTGATGCTCAAAGTACCTTACACACGTGCTTTCTCAGTGAACTCCCCTCTTCACCAGGACCACACCACCGCAGGTGTAACTATAATTACGGGGTGTCCAGTGCTTTGTGATCAGTTGAACTGGATTGCTTGTTCTCAGATTCGCTGCAGAGAAAAAGCCGCCTCATGGTTTGTGTTAGTGGTTTGCTTTAGTCCTCTTAATAGCAGCACACTGGGAAAGGAAGCCCCATGCCGATTTCCAAAATACAAATGACTGGCTGCCCGATAAGTATTCCATATTGGGATAGTCAGGGGAGACAAATGGTAGCCATCGAATGCTCAATGGTAAGCATATTTACGGTAGAGGTGGATAAGAGAAGCTTCCGATGTGATTTAAGATGATGTAGGAGAACAGAGAAGACCGTGGGAGAGATTTTCGTGGAGCGAAGATGATATTGAGCCCAAATGTTTCAGTTACGACCCAAAGACCATGAAGATGTGCACATGAAACGGAGGAAGCAGTGAGGGGAAGGGCAGGGGCACGGTCTGGGAAAGCAGGGCGCAGATGAAGGCGAAACCTCCCCTTGAAATGGAAGGTTGAGAGCGTGAGGAGCAGAGCACAGCAGGGACGCAGCCCAGTTGAAGCCAAGCTCGGGGTTTACGCCCGTGCGGCTGAGGCTTCGGGGGCTCAGTGGTCATTTCTGCAGGAAGGGAGACAACCTCGATGCTGTCTTTGTTTTATTTTTTAAAAAGTTACTTTGTCTTGGCTGCCATGTCACACCACGTTCGAAGGCCTTTGTTTTTTTTAAGTTTATTGACGTATTTTGAGAGAGGAAGTGAGTGGGGGTGGGGGGAGGAGGAGGAGCAGAGAGAGAGGGAGACCGAGCATCCCAAGCAGGCTCCCCGCTGCCAGTGCAGGGCGGGGTGTGGGGCTCAAACCCATGAACCCTGGTCATGATCTGAGTCCCAGTCCCAGGCTGGATGGACTTGAGCCACCCAGGTGCCATGTAGCCTTTGTTTGTTTGTTTGTTTGTTTTATTTATTTATTTTTTTTATTTTTTTTTTTTCAACGTTTATTTATTTTTTTTGGGACAGAGAGAGACAGAGCATGAACGGGGGAGGGGCAGAGAGAGAGGGAGACACAGAATCGGAAACAGGCTCCAGGCTCTGAGCCATCAGTCCAGAGCCTGACGCGGGGCTCGAACTCACGGACCGCGAGATCGTGACCTGGCTGAAGTCGGACGCTCAACCGACTGCGCCACCCAGGCGCCCCTGTTTGTTTGTTTTAAATGCTTGTTTATTTTTGAAAGAGACAGAGAGACAGAGTATGAAGGGGGGAGGGGCAGAGAGAGAGGGGGACACAGAATCCGAAGCAGGCTCCAGGCTCTGAGCGGTCAGCCCAGAGCCCGACGCGGGACTCGAACCCACCAACCGCAAGATCATGACCTGAGCTGAAGTCGGTCCCTTAACTGACTGGCACCCGAGGCCTCTGTTTTGTTTTGTTTTGTTTTGTTTTTTAAAGAAAAATACTGTATCAGTTCAAAGCATCATCAGCTATATGGGGCTAATCATGGACAAATGTTTCTGGAAGATGGACACGAAGGAGAGAGAGAGAGAGAAGGAGACAGTAAGCACCAGAAAAAGGCTGTCAAGGGAGGTAGAGGGTGAGTGCTGTGATCAGTGAGAAAACTACTAGAGACAGGCAGAGAGAGAGAGTGAAGAAAGGGTTGAGGTCTAAGCTCTGAGGAAGGGAAATCACTCATAATGGGAGCAGGTTTTCTACTGCATATATACAGACTTCGGTACTTGTATACCTGTTCACACTTATAAAATCAAGAATAATTAAACCATGGTGTGTTAGCACAGGGCTGGCTTCGGAGCCTCTGTCCCCCTCCCTCTGCCCCGCCCCCGCTCCTGTGTGCCCACTCTCTCTCTCTCTCTCAAATAAATAAATATTTTTAAAAAGAATAATGAAGTCACATAAGGGCAAACTTTTTCTGCAGAGTAGTAAATAGTGTGCCGCATGATAAATGTTGCAGTCTTTGGGGGCCCTACAGTCGCTGCTGCGGCTCCTACCTCTGCCATCGCAGAAGGAGAGCAGTCATGGGCAGGGTGCCTGTTCCAATAAACGTGTATTTACAGAAACAGATGTCAGGCCGGGTTTGTCTCGTGGGTTCTAGTGTACTGACCCCTGATCTTAGATATCGAATCCCCTCATTTCCAGAGGAAAATAGGAGATTTAGAGCATGCCAGAAAGCTCCCTGAACATCACAACTCACTGGTGAGGAGTGGGAGGTGGGGACTAAGAAGTGTTGAGGGATATATGTGCTAATTTTGGCGGGCTCTTGATCTTTTTTTTTTTTTTTTAATGTTTATTCGTTTTTGAGAGAGAGAGAGCAGGAGAGCAGGAGTGGGGGAGGGGCAGAGAGCGAGGGAGACACAGAATCCGAAGCAGGCTGCAGGCTCCGAGCTGTTCGCACAGAGCCTGACTTGGGGCTCGAACCCACAGATTGTGAGATCATGACCTGAGCCAAAGTTGGACGCTTAACCCACTGAGCCACCCAGGCGCCCCCCCCCCCGCCTTTTTTTAAGAAAAAAAAATTTGGAAGGCTCTTAATCTTTTAAAGCAAAATAAAACTTAGTTGCAATGAAATTTGCACTCTCAGACACTTTTTGCATGCTTCCTTCTGGATAATTGAGGCTTCTGAGAAGGTCACGGGGCTTCCTCTTAAAGCACCCAGGTCTTTCCATGTTAGTTAACATGATTAATTGGACAAATGATCTTTCTAAGGTCTGTGATTTTTGGCCACACCGTTTTATTTTTATTTTTATTTATTTATTTATTTATTTTTAATGTTTTATTCATTTTTGAGACAGAGAGAGACAGAGCATGAACGGGGGAGGGGCAGAGAGAGAGGGAGACACAGAATTGGAAGCAGGCTCCAGGCTCTGAGCCATCAGCCCAGAGCCCGACGCGGGGCTCGAACTCACAGACCGCGAGATCGTGACCTGGCTGAAGTCGGACGCTTAACCGACTGCGCCACCCAGGCGCCCCCGGCCACACTGTTTTAAACAGCATATAATTTGGCCTTTGTGAAAAAGAAGAATCATGTTTGTCATTAAAAAAAAAAAATCGATTTAGAGCTCAGAAGCCCATTAGATACCATCTAACCGAGGGCCCTCGGGAACTCCTGGATCTCAGAATCCTGCTCAGCCCGTGCAGGGCCCTGTTCACTAGTTCAAGGGCATCTGTGTCTTTCCAGGAGTCAGTTGGTCAGCGATTCTCTGACGGTGACATTGCCTGCGCCCAGCAGCGTCCCTTTCCCCACTCACAGTGGGTGACCAAGATGGTGAGATGATGAAGCTTGTCGGAATTGGGGTTTGCTCGAGACTCTCTGTTCTTCCCTTCTTCCTGCCTGGCTGCATCTAATGAAGATCTTCCCCTAGCCGCTAGCCTAGCAGAAATTAGAAGCCTCATTCCTGGGTTTGGTATTGCTGCCTTAAATCTGATATGTGGTCCTCACGTCCCTCGCCATGTGAACTCCCCAGGAGTCGCTATTGCCCTAGAAGCCTGACACGCGTGCCTGGTCTAAGATCCCCAACTTTTTCCAGCTACTCCTTTTAGCTCTGTCCTCTGTTCAAACTGGGGACTGCTTTAAATTCAGCTCTCTTCTCCCAGACTTACCTTCTTAGCTTTTGCTGTCCTTTTCTCCATCATTTCTTACCTCTCCCGACCAATCCCAACTACTCCCCGAGTAGCCCAGCTACTCCCTGGAAATACTGGGGACAAAGCCCTGAGACCAAGACTCTTCCATTGCCTGAATCCAAAGTCTAGGCGCTGCATGAGTGCTTAGCACTGATTTGATATTTGAATCAGACATTAGCCACAAATTCATTAAATGCCCTAATCATTGTGATTCGGACCATTGGCCTAATTTGTCTGTGTGAGACTCCCAGGTTCAACCCTGTCCTTTTAGGCTGACTCTGTGCCCCTCTCCTGTCACCTCCCGGTAGCATCTTGCCTCATACTGGAACACATCAGCTCTTTATTACAAGGAGCAGATAAGTTCTGACAGAAGGCCTGAAGGGCTTCCTTATGTAAGGGCATGGCTTTGAGCCATCATATTTCTAAAGTGATTATATGTTCTCGTTTGCTTGGGATCAACCCATTTAACATTTGTTGTCCTGGCGTTACAATTAATAGGGCCCGAACTATTGTCCTGATTTGGATGAAATCTTATATGGTAACCCTACATTTCTCATCTGGAAAATGGGGATAATATTGCCAACCCTTTCTTTCTTACAATGCTGTTAAGAGGACCAAATGAGATTATGCTTATGGAAGTGTTTTAAAATGATTTAAAGAAGAACTTCCTTGACGACATGAAGTTGTTATGATCTGTTTTGGCTTTCACAGACCTATTAGTTCAATTCCATTTTCTTAGATATGTTTCAGATTGTTGAGGTCATGGAACAAGTTCTCTCCAGATTAGAGAGGTGTTATTATATCTATATACGGTTCCCTTAGCAGTAAGAAAAAAAAAATCTCATTTTTTTTCAAGTTAACACTTCATTTAAAAATACAATTGATTTTTACAAAGTAGAAACATGCTACCACTCTCATTTTTTCCCACTCTTTGTGCTAGACTTCTAAATGATAAAACAAAGGAAAAGGTATACAAGCAGAATTTTAAGCAAAGGAGAAGCAATAAACCAGTCATTATTGCAATAGCACAAATGAGACAAAAACCAGAACAGAGAATACCTAACCCTGTGTGTATGGAGTGTGTGTGTGTGTGTGTGTGTGTGTGTAGCAGTTTTCATTCAATTTAGGAAATATAAACCTATAGGTGCACTTTTTCCTGTACCTTTTTATGTTGAAAAGGACAATTACTCTAAACAAGAGAGGAAAAACGGTGGAGCCGGGTAACCAATAAGATGATGAATCACAACATACGTAAATAACGGAGAGCGGACTTTCTTTTAAGCAATGGCATTTCTTCTCTTTAGCAAACAAAGAATCCCATCTGTAATGAAACTCTGGTCTGATTGTGCTCTGTATCTAAGTGTTGCCTCTGGTATAATAATGCACTTTCCCAAGTGGGGTTGCTTTTCTATTGCTCTTTATTCCTGAATGACCTGATCTTTTCTAAATAGGGAGAACATGTGCTTATCTTAATGAAATAATTATTTCTTTCAAAGTCTGACAGTATTATTTGCGAAGATACCTATTGTCAGGCTTCTGAAGATGCCTCCAGGCCACAAAGGAGTTAATTTTCCTCAAATGGACAGTGTGAGTTCCTTAAAAGGGAGGACAGCTTTTATGGATTGCACAGGAGGGTTCTTAGCGATTCCGCTGGAGCAAACTCTTCCGGCTGCTCGCTGTAATTTAGTTTTACGTGGTGAGAATAATCTGTTTCAGAACACCCCTGAAGTTGAAAACTGGCAGCCTCGATGTCCCGTTTGACCTGCGGTTATTTAAAATATTTAAAAAGTAATGAAATTTCATGTAAAAATGTAGATTTCTGGCTTTTCAAAAAAAAAGTGGAATATTTCGTGTCAATGAGCTGGTTGGAGCTGAGTAGTGAGTGGCTGTCTTTCCAATGATGGCCCTCTGTCATCTAAGAGACTTAGTCTTAGAATTTTTAGAATTTGCGACTCTTAATCCGTATGTTCATTCATTCATTCAACAAATTATAAAGACCTGTTGTATGTAAAATCCTGTTCAAGGAGCTAAGCCAATATGTATATGGCTCTGTGATCCAAAGGATCTTATAGGATGTCAGTCTCCTGAGATGATTTAGGAGAAAGCATTCCTTGGACACATGAGTTGGGATGTCCTACATACCTCTCTCTTGGAAGTTCATAACACAGATTAGCATAGTAAGGGCTCTGAAAAGCCCTTCAGTGAGGAAGCTTGTTAAAATTTTTTTTTTTTTCAACGTTTATTTATTTTTGGGACAGAGAGAGACAGAGCATGAACGGGGGAGGGGCAGAGGGAGAGGGAGACACAGAATCGGAAACAGGCTCCAGGCTCTGAGCCATCAGCCCAGAGCCCGAACTCACGGACCACGAGATTGTGACCTGGCTGAAGTCGGACCCTTAACCGACTGCGCCACCCAGGCGCCCCTATTGAGGAAGCTTGTTAAATATTGCTTATCATTGTTTCTTTACCAAAAAGTAGTGTTGTAAATAGCATCTACCAAATCCATAAGAGCTAGTTTTTGGGAGCACACTTTAAAAAATAGTGATCTGGCTCCAAATGGGAAGCTATGAACGTTTACATATTAACAAATATAGAGAATAAATCAGAAAACTGGAAGAGTCCCTCGCAAAAATATTCGAAAGGGAAAAAAATAACTGACTTAAAGGCTGCTCATCTATAACATGAAATAAGTCCCAGGTAAGGGTTCACGTGCCTTGTTTTGTAAAACACTACTATTGGATGGAGCTTTATCCTTTCTCTTTTTTAACGTTACCATCTGTATAGAGAATTTTTCTAAAATTCAGCTGGTATGGTAAGTGGGAAGAATGAGTGCAAATTGTTTTGAGGGCTGATTCACTATTAACATTCATATGTTTATTTAACCAAGCCAAGTCCTGTGTGTCCCTAGAATGAGTATGCTCCTTTCTAACTCACATGTATCTCTACAGCAGGCACCGCGGCCATCTAACTCAGGTCGACTGGAAGGCCTCTTCACTGAAGTATGTTTCCTACCCTGCACTCAGGAGAAGCTTTTAAAAATATGATTCTGATGACCTTTGGATGACTTCTAACTGCTCTTGAAGATCAAACTCCTTGTGAGGTCTACAAAGCTTCACATGCTCTGGGCCCAGTTCTCTCCAGCTTTATCTCATTCAACTTTTCTACTTTTCCACAACTTTTTTCTATGTTGCATTCTATTAAGCCTTTCAGGTCTTCAGTGAGCAGCCTCCTTCCTGCCCCAGGGCCTTTGCAGATGATGTTTTTCCTTGCCCGCAACTTTCTCCCCCCGCCTGCTGCTTGATCCCTCCCTCCCAACTTCTGCTGGGTTCATATCTAGTTACTCAAATCTCAACTCAACTACTGTTTCTTTCTTAAACCCACGACCTCTCTGGTCCTACAACTCTATCAGATTCCTCTGTTTTTTCCTTTCTTGGAGCATGCTCTACAGTCATCATGATCTGTAATTACATACTTTTTATGATTATTTAATCAATATTTGTCTCCTTCTTTTGTTTATTAGTTTCCTAGCACCTGGCATGTTAAGGAACACTCAATAAATACAAATGAGGAGGTGTGTGAGGGAAGATAGAAGTTTTATGCATATTGGCAAAGGAAGTGACAGAATATGCCTTTTTGGGGATTTAAACATAAAGCCAAGACTGTTTATAAACTGGGACATTGGTCCATATATTTTGGTATAAACTTCGTTAGCTGGTGGAGGGAGGTGAGTGGGAGACGAGATGCTAACTAATCTAGCAGCAAGGAAAAACACATTTTTTTTTTTTTTCTGCTGAAATAAGGAATGGTTTTCTGGTTGGATAATTCCACACAGAAAATGATTGATTAAAGCTTCCTGCAAGCTTGGGCTATGCAAATATAGCAGGTGTCTATGTATATGCAAGGCTTGAACACAGTCTTCAATTATTTTTTGGAAGAGTTGCCCTGGTTGAGTTTTGAATCATGCTCCCACATCTGTCATTCTGTTCCAATCACTACCCAAGCAGGAATCAGACGTGGCCACCCAGGCCAAAAAAAAAAAAAAAAAAAAAAAAATCAAATAAATAAAAATAGTGTGGGATGAATGTTCCACCTTACTTATTTCTGTTTCAAAAAAAAAAAAAAAAAGAATGCTCATGGAGGCATGAGTATTGCCTAACAAATTCACTGGAGTGGCTGTAAATATGTGTAACATCAGCTGAATGAACGAACGAATGCGTAAATTTCAGCAAGGAAAGAGCTCTGAGATTGTGTTGCGTTCTTCACTTGCTCCTGCGGTGATCCAATATGACCAATATCTCTTCTGAGAATTAGCTCTTCACTTATGGTCTTCTAGTACACGAGGGTTCCTTTGGCAAATACTTTTTATGTGGCCTTAAATGGTGCCATCAGGAGCTTTTAAAAGTTGATGAGAGGGGCACCTGGGTGGCTCAGTCGGTTAAGCGCCCGACTTTGGCTCAGGTCATGATCTCACAGTTTGTGGGTTCCGGCCCCACGTCGGACTCTGCACTCACAGCTCAGAGCCTGGAGCCTGCTTCGGAGTCTGTCTGCCTCCCTCTCTCACCCCCTCTCCTGCTTGTGCTCTGTCTGTTTCTCTCTCTCAGAAATAAGTAAACATTTAAAAAATTTAAAAAATAAATGAAAGTTGATAAGAAGAGATCCTCTTTGCTCCAGGGGACGTTTACCTTTCAGGTAGGTCAGTGGATCAATGTTTCTGGTCCATTTCAGCCTAACTGCATTCCATTTGCACTTTTATTATGGTCATCTGATCTTTTTTTTCCCTCCTAGGTCTCATTAAAAGGCTCCCCATGACCACTAAAAAGTGACTTCTGGTAATGAATTCAACAGCAAAAATTTATTCTGACACATGGCTATGTCATTGCTCAGTTCCACTTTGTCTTGTACTACAAAAAAAAAAAGTTCGACCATTTTAATAGAAATTACTAAAAATAATCAGTGATTAGGATGGATTCACATATAATTGGCACTTTCTTTTGTGATTCAGTTTCTTCATTATTGGTAAAATTTTCAGGTCGACATGCATTTATTAAGTGATGATGATGATTGCCAAGTTTCCTTCTAATTCCAAGAAAATTCTATTATTCTCTTCTTGTGTAAACCATCTTAATTTCTGATTCTGTGACCCTGATTTATACATGAGTCTGAGTTTAAACTCTGCTCGATTGAATAACACCCATTTCTAGTGTCACAAGCTAAGAAAATAATGAGTCATATTATATAAATTAAATAATTGCATTCACTTTAGAAACGGATGTTAATATTTTGATGTTTTAGAGTTGAAGGCAGTAATAATATCCCAGTAGCTCTCTGAACACCTGGGTTACTTCAGATCTGAAGAAAGCAGACACGAATGAAAGAAAGTCCAGTTAACCTGAAATACAGAATAAACTTAATGCACCCAGCGACCTTCGATAATCCCATTAATGTGTGTGACTCTTTAAAATACTATTTAAAATAAGCCTCCCAGTTAAATATTATATGTTTTAAAAGGACAAGTCCATGCAGTTTCTAATGGGTTTCTTGACAATTTAAAATGAAACATGGCTTACTCTATGCTATGATTTTAAATGCATTTATTTAAATGTGCCATCCTTAATATGCAACTTGAAAATCTCTGGGCTAACCTGAACACGTATTTGTCTAACTCTGATTTGCTTTTCTGAAGCCTGGCTATATTTCTGAGTCTTGCTTCTCTGGCTCTCAGGGAACTGATGAGAAATTCCCCAGGTCTTAAGATCACTTTCTGTAATATAAACTCTATCCTGAAACTGTCCTTTGTAGTTGTATACTTTCAAGCCTGAGACTAACATACATTTAATTATTTTAAATTATTGCCTAGTGTCTCCTTAGTTTTATCACAGGATTTGCCTTAGAAAGGGATACTCCTTAAAGGAAAAAAAAAAAAAAAAAAAAAGCCTTAAATTTAGTAATAGGCTTAGGCAGGGAGGATGGAGAGTCTATTACAAAAACAATCAAAGTAGCTGGAGAGAGTGTTCCAGTCTTTGTTCAGGGCCATTTAAATAACACTAGAATTCTCACTGTTGATTTTGACCGCGTGAAGTGTAGTATCGTTGTGTGTGTGTGTGTTTCTGTGTGTGTGCGCTTGAGTGTATCCCATTCCCTAGTTTAAGATCCTCAAGCCCTATATTTTCCAATTTTAAAACCCAACCAACATATCACTTTCTCAAAGATATTCTGAATGAAGCTGCCTTGACTCCATCCATAAGCAGTTACAAAATCTCCCTCAATCAGGTGTCAGGGGGCCTTTCTACTTGGCCATTCTCACCTGTATTGCTCTCCTTTTCTGGAGTTGATAAAATGACTACTAGACATCTCAGTGTTGCCTTGAATTAACGATAATTACGTTGGCTTGCTCAGCTTGCCAGGGATAAAAGGAGGCATTTCATAAATGCTGTGAAAAGTTGAAAATTCTCACCATTTCCTTCTCCCTGCTCATGGAAAATGGGGCTGGGGTGACCTTGGATCAGAGGGATTTTGTCATTTTTGCTGGCAGAACAAGAGGAGGTAAAGGACTATCCACATGCGGTGGGGAGCCACAGGTATACAGGAGGCTTCTGAAGCCCCATAGATTTATTCATAGGTTCGTTCGTTCATTCATTCATCCATCCATCCATCCATCCATTCATTCATTCATTCATTTCACAAATATTTTTAGAAGGCTTTGTCTGTGTCAGGTGGCAGATAAAAGACTGATTTGTGTGCCCTGGAGCTTTTACTCCAGGGTAACTACTTTGTTTTCTGATTTGTCCTGGTTCCTCTCCAAGGGGGCTCTCTGTTCTCACTACCTGTGTCTGCCAGGTTCAAAGCGAGTTCAATAAACTCTTTCTATTGATGACGATGTTGACAACAAGGCTTTTAACCTAATTTAGCAGCTGAAGATTTCTTACATAAGAGTTTTTCCTTTGCCCAAATCATTGTCTCCTTTCTTCCTTGTTCTTTGGTATCATTTAAGTTCTCACACAACTGTTTGCTGCTCTTAGTTCCCCTATCCTCTCGAATTTATATTCTTCCTTAGATAACTAAATAAAAATGCTCGGAGGAGTTTTTTACCCCAATTTTTGGTCTCTTTTATCTCTACATGACATTTTTCTTTTTCTGATAGCTCTTTCATTTTAGTGCTTTTTTCCTTTTGCCTTTTATTTGGCATTGCTTTTATTCCTGTGCTCAGCGAAGGCAGTGTTTTTACACATTCTACCTTTCTTTTCAAGTTGGCCTGTATCCGGTCTCAGCTTCTCTCTTTATTCTTCTTCTCAATAAGTCCTTCTTTTCTCTCTGATCTTTTCCTCTCTCCTCTTCTTATTTCCTTCCCTCATGTTTCAAATTCCCCAATATACCCTTATTGTTTTTCCTTTTGTGATTTCCTTCTTCCTTTTTCTAGTTCCTTTATTCTTACTTAAGGGAAGAAAGATTTGGAAATTTTTTTAAGCTATTGTCAGCAAAGGGCACACCTTCTGGGTTGACCTCCTAAGCACAACCCAGGAGGCACTGGGTTTGAGAACCTGCCCTCCCTAGCCCTGTGACCAGAGCATCGGAGGCTGAAAAGGTAGCCAGGAGCCCACGCCTCAACCTCTAGGCAATAGTGCTCTCTCAGCCCAGGTGCACACAGCTGCTTGTCCTTTTCTTTGTGACAGAAAAAGTGACATCTTTATTGTTTGTAAGACACTACTGGAAATGTACAAAGTACAAGAAAAGGTATGCATGCTTTATGTGAAGCAGAAGACTTGTGTTTTTTCCATACTGTTTTTATCTTTATTTGACGACTTGATTTTTATGTGGTCTACCAGTAGAGGACACATGTCCTTTTTCAGTTTGTTTGCTTGTTTGTTTAATGTGGCATCTTTTCTTTGCTGTTCTTGGGCTTTAGGCTTTGATCTCTTTTCTTCTAAGCTTGTATTTTAATTCCAGTTAGGCAACATAGTATATTAGTGACAGGGGGACGATACAGTGATTCCACAATTCCGTATGTCACCTGGTGCCCATCATGACAAGTGCACTCCTTAATCCCCATCCCCCGTTTCCCCCATCCCCCCACCTCCCTGCTTACCTGTTCCTTAAAAATGTTCAAAATGACTCTACAGTTTTGTAACTTTCTCAAGTTGTCAAAGTACCTAAACCTGATATTACGCCCAGTAACCTGAATGAGGCAAGATGACCATCTCCATTGGAGGTATGGGGTAGCTGAAGGAGAGCCAGGAGGAGGGTGTCTCCTGAGTCTGATAGTGGCTATATGGGGCCTGCCGATGGCATAGAGGGGGTCCAGGCTTCCCACCCTAGATTCTAGATGAGAATCTCTCTATTCCTTCCGTTCTGTCTCCTGGGAAGGCAGTGCTTCTTGCTCTGCTTTTCTCCTCTCCCTTACCCCACCCCACCCCCCATTCTCTGAGACCATGGCTAATAAATAACTTAGTTCTCCATCTGTACTTCATACGTTTGTTGGCGGGGGTGTTGCACTGGGTCTCACATACTGTGAAATGGATTCCTGACTCTCTTTGGCTATGAGGGAGGACCGTGGGATTCACCAGCATCTCTGGTAATTCTGTGTTGTGCATGGAAAAGCCTGTTGTGAGGAATTTTTTTTTTTTTTAAAGCCAATGTACATTCTTCTGGCTTCTATTTAAATCGATGATTCCTTTCATATTTTCTTTCCCTGTTTTCACTTTCCCTGCGTTTCACAAATAATTATCCATAATCATGTATGTTCGAATGTAGACTGCTATGAAGGACCAGCCTTTTCTTTTCTACGGTGTAACCCCAAATTATACAGAGTTCAAGATTGTTGGAGCAAGAAGGACCCATAGATAGGATCAAGACTTGCTTTCGACTTGGGGGCTTGGTCTCTGACAGTGGTAATGCAAGGGTAGCAATGATCTATTTTCAGTTTTAAAAAGGGGAATATTTACCAGTCCTAAGTTGTACAGACTATAAAAATGTAATTTTCAGCTCTCGGCAATAATCATATCAACTTAGTGCGTTAACACTGGTTGTCTCAAGGGAAAAAGAAAAACCTGTCACCTAATGAAGGGGATTTGGCAGTCCAAAATTTTCCCAGCATGAGTCCGACGTGGGGGAGAAGTAATAGATGTACTCTTTTGTGTTCAAAAGGTAAGAGACTCCTCATCACAACTTACTCCAGATCCAAATGCCCAGAGTGCTTGAGGCAAGGTTAGAGGTCAGGAGTCCTGACTTTTACCCAAGTGCTTCTCAAGGCAAAACAGAACGCTGATTTGCTTTTCCATTCAACAAACGTTTACTGAGTGCCTGTGTTGAGTCAGATAGGTACACTTGGAAAGACAGAACAGATACAGGGCCAAGGAGGAAGATAGCCGTGCCACTCTGTAGATAGTGACTAACAGGCGACACTGCAGGTGTTATGTGCAATGCTCGAGTAGACAGAAGGGCCGAGGAACCCCGAACCCCCACAATTTCTGCTTTTATTGACTATTTCAGGTCTGTTATACTTAGAAAATGCGACTATTTCATAACTGTTTGTGTCTTTCTTGTTTTGCTTTTAACGTAGGGTGTTAAATTCCTCTCTGACAGTCAGCTCTTTTCCTACTTTTAAACCTCTTCCACCGTAGTTCTATCTCCCCTGGCTTGGCGAATAGTCAGGAAATGCTTTCTTGATAGTAATGGTAGGCAGTTTGTTCCTCTTCCTCTTAGATGATGACAATCTCTCACAAATCCCCGTCCAATTTCATTCTGTGTATGTCTGTCTTCACGTCTCCAGCTTGTGATCCTTATTAATTTTAGACAAGATCTTAAAGTTGTGGAGCATTCCCTCCAAATTTAATTAGCATGTTCTCAGTTCACTTATCTAAGTGATAATAAAAGTGTACAATCGAACTCCACGGGGGGGCTGACCCTCGTTTGCTGCCATGGTCCCTGCTCACCAGCTGGCTTTGAAGGAGGCTCAACTCATCCAAATCCTCTCTAGAAAGTTTTTCTAAAATCGGGGATAGCAAATAATGTTATTGTTAATTCGAGTTTAATATTTATTGCAGATAATATATTAGTTTTAGTCATATTCATAAGATACAGTTGTCTTTTTATGGAATCAATGTTCTTACTGGGAAAAAAACAAGAGTAAACGTTACCGCTACATTAACTAAACCAACAGAATTTCATTTTTGTTTTGTTGACAGAGAAAAATTTGTAAATTGTTGTATTTTCTATGCTTCAAGAGCAGAGAATCTAACAACTTCTTTAACACAAAAGTTATATTGTTTTGGCTTACTACCATGACCATTTAAAAAATTTTTAAGTTTATTTATTTTGAGAGAGAGAGAGAGAGAGAGAGAACGAGCTGGGTAAGGGCAGAGAGAGGAGAGAGAATTCCAAGCAGGCTCTGCGCTGTCGAATTCATGAACCATGATATCATGACCTAAGTAAGCCGAGATCAAGAGTCGGAAGCTTAACCCACCGAGCCACCCAGGTGCCCCCACTACCATGACCATTTAAAGGGAAAGAGACAGGAATGATAGAAAAGGTATGTATGAGAAGGGCTGAGTCAGTGCAATGAAAACTATTTTGCTGTGGCTGCTCTGTACCCCAGCTGTCCCTAAGAGCTTAACTTGCTTCCGTTTGAGACTGACATTAGTTCAGGAACAGCTGAGAGCCAGGGAGGGGAGGAACTGGAAGAATCTTATAGACCATCAGGGATAGGGGCAGCTCTCCAAGAAAGCCAAAGTCATGTCCAATTTCTATCCTTGATAGTAACGGTAGGCAGTTTGTTCCTCTTCCTCTTATATCATACACACCATTTCTTCCTTTGTCAGGCCTTATTATTGTTGTACGTGTGTCTTACACAAGTATCATTAGGAAAGCTGGCTTAGCAAATGTTAGCATAAACTACACTGATAATCTCATCTAGAACTTATTTAAAAAATCTGAGTGACATCAAGTTTTCCAATTACTAAGACGTATATATATTACAACACATATTATGATGGTAAATACTCCACAAAATATTAATAATAATGTAAGTATAATAGTAATTATATGTAATATATATTATCATATAACTGTAATAAATATTATACTATCTATGTGTGTTGTACTGAGGAGATATCTAATTTACATTTCATAGAAGCTAATTATTCTAACGAATTATATTTCCCTCTATTTTACTAACTACGGTGTCTTTGATGATGAGATTAGGAAGGGAAGGACAAAGAGGGAAATAGAAAAATTTTTTGATGAGTATTTTGGTAATTTCATACATTGGTCTGTAATTTATTATGTGGCCAGTAGTAAATATCATACAAAGGAAAAGTCTGGAACTATTTGCCCGCCTCTGAGGATTAACAAAGCTGAGTATTATTATATATGAGAAGGAATCATGGGGGACTCATGCAGTTGGATACGGGATCTGTGCAATTGCCCTTGATTAATGGTAGGAAAGAGATCTTAACAAACTCCTGACTAACTTGCCCAAGTTTTCTGGAGAAGGTTGACAGTGAGCCCAGCACAGAAAAGGATCCTTTGAAGCACTGAAGCTTGGAATGGACAGGGGCAGGTTTGGGGAAATCTAAGTAAAACACAGATTGAAGACACGCTGATCTTACCTAAGTAGTTCCGGAAATCCCAGGATGTCTGGAGTCAATATGCATTCAGAAAAGGACAAACAACTAAGTGGGTCTGTTCAATAAAAAAAAAGAATGAATGCTGAAAAAAATGCATCACAGCCAACAGTACACCTGCCAGCAACTCTGCTTCTAGCTACTTCTCTCTCTGCTCATCCTCCCTCGCAAGCTTCCTTTTTGTGAACTCTTGAATGGGATTAGGCACAACTGAGAAGAGCAAATATTAGAACTTGTTAACGACAGAAGCAAATGCTTGGCCCTGAGTCACCTGGTCTCAGGGCCTATTTTTGGCTCTCTGGGCCTGGCTAACTCAGCCCTCAGGCCTCCCCTTCCCCTTCTGCTTCGTGCATGTTCTTAGCTGCTCCTTCACTGAAACGCTAATAACTTCAGAGCTTTGATCTCCAGACAAGACTATGTGACATTTCCCTCGGATGGTTTCCAGTCATTGTAGACTCCACACGCCGAGTCTGCCCTCCTCAGTCCTGACCTCACTTCCTCTTCCGGAGACATTTTTTCCCCGTTTCGTTTCTATTCACGGTGACGTCATGCTTCCAGCCACGTCATGCTTCCATGTTGCTCATTCTGGTATCTGGTCAATTTCCAAGTTCTGTCAGGCTTTCCTTAAAAAGCGTTTTTTTCTTCCTTTTCTTTCCATTTGTACTGTTAACCCCCTGTGCCTGGGTTATGCTGTAGCCTCTTAACGGTTCTCTCTACAAGCTCACCTGCTCCATTTGGCCTGACATACTAATGCCACGATTCTATTTTTTAAACATTTAAAAAAATCATGTTGAAAAATTTCCAGAGACTTTGTTTTGCCAGTGGGATAAAGATTACATAAGACCACACAGTTCAGTAGAGACTGAGTTATGGCTGGAGCCCAGACTTTTTTAACATCAGTTCCAATACTTTTTCTACTAGGGTTTGCTGTGTCTTATGAATTCCAGCATAGGAATACATCATCTATCCTATTTTATCCCTAAACGCTTTCGTGTTTTGCACTTCATTTTAATCTCTAAGCTGTCTCAATTTGTTTTGGACGTAGGAGGGATCTTAAAACTTAAGTAAATCGAAACAAAGGTTGATCACAATAAAAATGTTATATAGATGGACAGGTAAAACTATATCAAATAGGTAGTTTCTTGTTATTGTTTTTGTTTTTCTTTTTCCAGAGACAATTCATACTGAAAGACTTTGGCTTCACGTGCCATTGGCTTCCTAGCCCAGATGATTTCTGAATCAAGATTCTCCCTTCATTGACTCCCACTTTCAGGGAGAGTATCTGTTCCGACTGCGCAAGCCAGAGGCAGCTCTTGGTACTGAGCTCCGGCTCTTGTCATGCTGGGTTTCTTTCCATATTGTTCGAGAATAGCATGCCATCCATCCAGGGAATATTGACTAAACTCCTATTTTCACAAAATCTAAATTCAAGTTGGAAGCAAAGCATCTGACATGGCTATTTACAAAGTCTTCAGTTGGCCTTACGAGGCCTCCAGCAGGGGGCCCATAGAGAGACAGAGGAATTGGCAGACAAAAGCAGAGAGCTACAGGGCACTGGGGCTCCAGAGCTCTAACCCCATCGCTAGTTGGGAAACACGTGTTATTCAAAATCCGAGAGAAAGGTTATGCTGGGCTCAGCCTCCCAAAGGCCAAAGACCCTCCATAGCCTAAATTGGGCAGAATATTTTTCTCAGATGTTAGTAGACTGGTTTCTTATGTCATCCGGTTGTAACAGTGAGAAATTGATTCAATGTACAAAACCCTTATTTGGCAATTTTCATCTTCAGTGCACTTTCCAAATGTTAACTAATTAATCTGCTTGACAGTGTTCCATTTACACACGTTTTATGTTCATAAACTCTTATAAACTTTTATTGCTTTGATATCTCATTTCTAGTTTTTGTTTGTTTTTCCCCCTGTTTTCTTTCAAGGCCAAATTAGCATAGTTCTTTGCTGATATGGTGCCATGTTCTCCCCCACGACCCAGGGGCTCTCATAGTGGTAGATCCTCAAGCAAGAAAATGAGATGTGGCTGGGGGAGGAAGAGAATGAGGGGAACAGGCTCACCCTGGAAATAACAGAAGTGCCGCCGGGGACAGATTCATACGGCCATTGCCTCTGATAGTACCGCCAAGATCAGTCTAGCTCTTGGGTGAGCCACAAGTATCATCGAGGGCCTACTATACGCCAGGTGCTCTTCTAAACTCTAGAGATGGAGCGGTGAACAAAACAGACCTCAGTCATTGCCCTCATGGAGCCCCAATATCAGAAGCTTAGAGATCTATTTCAATCATCTCCCTCAGACATTCTCATGAATCCAATGTCTTCTTATTCTATGGCATTTCTTGGGGAAATGACTTGTACATGTTTGTTTTTCGTGGGGTAAATACAACTTAATTTGTTCTTAACCTTTCTCTTTTAAGCCTCAAGATCTGCTCCCAGGAGTTAGTGACCAGATCTATATGCTTACCATCTAGACCACTAGTTCTTGAGATTTTGAGTTGTGAACCCTGGTAAGAATCTGTTGATAACTATGTACCCACTCAACGGAGGACATTTTTACATATATACATATATATATACATGTATATATAAAAATTTATATATATTTATATACAAATATATATGTAAATAGGTACATACATATGTACATGCATATATACATGCAAATGTGCATGCCATTTTAAGGAGTTTATAGATCATCTAAAGTCCATGCACCCTAGGTGAAAGACGATCACCTAATCTAGAATTATCACTATTTTATAGACTTTATCTCATTTAGATTTCAGCTGTGAGTTAGATTTTGCAGAATTGAGAATGGCAAGGACTAACATTGATTCGCATAGGCTAGTGTCTTCACTTCTTTGACCTCTTTGATCGTTTCTTTGAATTATTTTGGCCCGTGTTCATGCACAGAACATTCTAGCTGTGGATGTACAATTATTTTAGAGAGTAGAATATAGGTTTCTGCCTCAATTTTAATCCTTTTGTCAGCTGAGTACATTGTCTTTAAGGTAGACTGTGCAATGACAGCATACTCTATGTTCTAGACGGTGACTGAAACTTTGGAATCCATCGTTTTCCATGATAATTGGTCTTACAGTCTCCCAAAGTCTCTCACACTTGCCCATAAGGAATTTCATCTGCCAGTTTTCTGCTCCCATATGTAGTCTTGTGAAATTTTCACAGTTTCCTCTGCATAAATGGCATAATATTTCATTATTAAAAAGAAGTTAGCGTCATGGGCAAACCTGAAGATTTTATTGTAAACAGTCTCTTGTTACATCTTAGCCTCCATTTGTGAGTTGGAACAATTTAAAAATATTTATCCTTGCTCCTTTCTCCTTTTTTTTTTTTTTTTTTTTTTTGGAGCCAGTATCCGTTCTCTCCGAAGATAAAATAGTTAATTAAATTCCACATTAGGTCCCAAATAATATATGGCAAAATATTAACAGTGGACATCTCTGTTTAGCTGGGTTATAGATGATTTTAATTTTATTCATTTTGGTTCTCTGTATTTTCCACATTTTCTACAAAGAATATATATGGCTTTTGTAATAAGAAATGTCATTAAATATGCATAGTTTTTCATGGAATCTTATCCCAGTCTTAGTAAGTATTTAGAGGACATGCATTGGATTGTCTTTCCCATATACTTCCTTAAAAATATGGGAGGAGTATAATCTCCCTTTCAGAAGCTACCTTGCCTTTCTTACTATAGATTATCTTGTTCTTAAATGCACAAGGAATCATATCCTTTGGTCCTTATTCATGAATGCCTGTCACGTTGACACTATGGCGGACCTCTATTAAATTGATCTGTCTACACAGTTTCAATGGATCCAAAATTTCACCCTTGAGTTTCTTCTAAACTCTTGGGTAGAGCACATTTACTTCCAGTGATTACTCCAGTTTGGGATAGAAAATTGTGACAAAATGCATTATTGATTCAGCCAAGAACATCTAGTTTATTTATTGCTATTTGATTTTGTATCTGTGACCGATATGCTTCAAAAGTTAATTTAGGAGTGGGAATGTCACTAATGCCTTCCTTTATAAACTGATTCATTCTGTTATCTCCTTTTCAGACCGGCATGGTCTTTTTATATTGTGATCATCAATCAATTGGTCTCATTGATTCTCTTGCTGTCTTTCTGCCTCCCATGTTTCCAACAAAGATTTCAATGCTGGGGTCGGTTCGTCAGAAATATCCCCAATTCTCCTTTCGCTTAAAAAAATTTTTTTTTTATTTGCATCTCTTCTGCTATGTATGACACTTCTTGTATTTTTCTACTTGGGCACATTTATTTTTAATATGATGTCTTTTGAAATATTATCCTTTCTTCTTAAACCTCATTTGGCTTGCAGGCTGTGGGCTGGATTTGGCCTGTAGGCTGTAATCTGCCAAACCTCTGATCTAGATATTTAAGTATGGCATTCCTACCCACCGTGATTCTATTTTATTTCCTCTTCCCATAAAGTTCTGCAACTTGCTTTAAGATGTCCTAAAATACGAAGCTACGTCCCCTCCTGTGTGCCTACACCGTATCCTTCCCATACAGAGTTTTTGTTTGGCAGCAAGAGGCTATCTGGCCCCTTACGTGCTAATTATATCATAGCCCTCATTTGTTGCCAAGTACTCCCATCTGGCCATTTGGTCTGGTAAGTCTTTAATGTTTGTTTGAAGCAGCTTTGCATACTGGATTGGTCTTTCGCCACTTCTCGCATTCATTAGTTCTTAGTTAGGGCATCCGTATTTTATTCTTTTCATTTTTCTCAGAGATGCTCTCCTCTTCCTCCCTGATTGCTCGACTTGAACCTTGGATAACTCAGATATTACATTTTCATCCATTTCCCTCAAGATTTCTTAATTTTAAACTTTCTGAAACTTGAAAAATATCCTCAACTATTTTACCTCAGACAGTTGACTCCTTTTTTTCTGTATAGACGCTATTTACCTAGAAGATATCCCGGTTCTTGGTGAATCTATGCATCTCTTCCTATACCATTCACTTGTCTATATTTTCAGAGTCTGGAAATCTGCTTGTCTTCGCATTTCTTCAAAGAATGGACATTCCTTCAGGAACTTGAACTGAAGCTTCTTGCCTTAGGACTTAAATTAAACCCAGGCATGATTCCAACTCAGTCCCTGTGATTGTTAAACATTTATCCTCCCCCACGTTAGCAGGCCTGTTTCACAAAGGTGTTATGACAGGCAGTTCAGTACATGGATCGTGGCCAACACTATCTATTAGTCATGAACCTAGCCCCTCTCTGTTCAGCACCATCCCTCATCTTGGAGAAGTTTAGTCACAGCAAGATGACTCTGGAAATCTCGTAAGGGTTGGCTTCCAGATAAAGATCAATTTCTTTTCTCACTATTAAGATATTTTTATTTGGTGTGATGAAAAAAAGCATAGAAATAAGTTCAAGAGATTTGAATATTGCTTCCAGTGATACAAACCTTAATTAAGTGAGTTGAACCGGTCTGGACCTAAGTTGCCTCAACCAAAACACAAAGACTTTGACGTAGTTGGTCTCTAAGACTCTATCTTCAACATTCTGAGGCTCTGTAGCGGACCGCACATTAGGAACAATGATGTACCCAAGTGGCTTGATGACTGGCGCAGGGAGATGTGATTTCCAGGGCTATGACACTTTCATGTGAAATGAACTCTTACGTTTTAATTGCTTAACTCTTTAATGTAAGTTTTGTTTTCTTTTTCATTGATGATAGAAATGACCATGTCAGGACCTCAAAGAACTTTGAAAAATACTGGCTTGACTATGTACCTGAAGGATCTGAGGCTTAGAAGGGCAAACTCTTGCTAAATGAAAAAATAAGTGCCAGGTTCCGGAATTAATTGTAGAGTTTTACATACACAAGTTTCAGTTTGAGAAATACATCACTGCTCCTGCATATGTTTCTAATGATGGCTGCACGATATTCAGTGGATGCTGTTTTAGGACTAAAGTTAAAACTAGTTTTGACTTCTTTTTTCCCCAAGTCACTTTCCAAAAGAGTTAACGACTATTCAAGACAATAGTTATCTCTTTCTTCTGGGTCCTCAGACCAAAGTGTTTTTTTTTTTTTTTTTTTAAATGATAAAGTAAGGTGTTTATGTAGAAGAAATAATATAACACTTAAGCAAGACTCCATTCAGATTTTGGATTTGGTATCTCTGTAGGTAGGAATGAGATGATTGAGTTAAGAAATATTTAAATAGTTTATTAATATTAAACAATAAAAATGGAGAATATGAAGTATTTTCCTCGTATGCCTCATACACTGGACACATTTTGCTGGTAGAGGTCAGGATCTGCCCCATGTAGCGAGTTGCTGCCCTCCAGTGGCACTGTTGAAAACGCACAGTGGAGGGGCGCCTGGGTGGCTCAATCGGTTAACTTCCGACTTTGGCTCAGGTCATGATCTTGCGGTCTGTGAGTTCGAGCCCCGCGTCGGACTCTATGCTGACAGCTCAGAGCCTGGAGGCTGCTTCGGTTTCTGCGTCTCCCTCTCTCTCGGCCCCTCCCCTGCTCGTGCTCTCTCTCTCTCTCTAATATGAATAAACATTAAAAAAAATTTTTTTTTAAAGAAAATGCACAGTGGAACTTGCTTTAGTTTTGACTTCTTCGTCTGTGATGACATTTACCTTTTTTTTGACGGCCTTGCCTTTGGTTTTCTGACTGCTAGTTTTGGCTGAGTCTGGCTTCAGGCCCTCTTTTTGGCATCTGCGGCCCATGGCCCAGGCTGACCCCGCGTGTGGGAGACCTCCGGAGGTTGGTACAGAGGGAACTTTTTGCACCAGACCAACCTGAGAGTGTTCTGACCTTATGAATGGAACTTCAGACAAAGCAAACAGGCTAGGCACAGGGGGTTTATTTGACATGGTGACAGCTAGATTCAGAAGTCCAGCGGAAAGATGTAGTCTTCTGAATGATAAATAGCCTGGCATATGTGCTGACGCAGTTGCTAGGTTAATCAGGCAAAAAGGCTCACGGTAAGGCACACTTTCTTTTTTCTTTTTAAAACATTTTTTTAATGTTTATTCATTTTTGAGAGAGGGAGAGACAGAGTCCAAGCTGGGGAGGGGCAGAGAGAGAGAGGGAGACACAGAATCCAAAGCAGGCTCCAGGCTCTGAGCAGTCAGCACAGAGCCCGATGTGGGGCTCGAACTCACGAACCGCGAGATCACGACCTGAGCCGAAGTCGGACGCTCAACCGACTGAACCACCCAGGCGCCACAGGGCGCACTTTCGGCAACCGGCAAAGGATATGAAAGAAATCACTTAAAAATAATTGTCTTTAATCACAAAAAGACAAATACTGTACCGCCAGGTGCTTGGGGTGAGGAGAAAGGGGGGTGGTTATTGTTTAATGGGTACAGAGTTTCAGGTTTGCAAGAGAAAGTTCTGGACGTGGATGTGGTGATGGGCACATAATAATGTCACTGTGCTTAACACCCCTGAACTGTGCCCTTAAACACAGTTGAGAAGGTAAATGTGGTTATACACATTTTACCCCAATTGAAAAACATTTACAAATAATTGCTTTTATTTGCCTTACGTGCAGCTGTTTTGTGCTGCCATACAAGTCCACGGTATCCGTTGTTTTGCCTTGTGAATTTGCTGACATATCCTCCTAGGAATTCATCTCCCGATGGTTGAAATTACTGGGCAAGACGAGGCCAAGATGGTCACCGGGAGGGCTTGAACATGCCATGGACATTTCAACTCCAAGACTGACTTTAGCATTTCCCCAAACCATAGAGAAAATTACTTCCTAAAGGACCTACTAATTCCATGCCCGTAACGTCTGGAGCTTTGTTTTCTTTCTTTCTTTTTTTTTAATTTGAAAAATTAGAATATCTAGGAGAGCTGGTGGTGAGTTCATATTTCACTTAGCCTCATTCAGAACGTTTTCCAACTTGAACATTTCTGAAATATAAGACTCATAGAAAACCTTTTGCCAAATTAAGCCTGTTATCTAGTAATATCTAGTATATTGAGCTAAATTAAAAGCATAGAACAGATACCCCAAATCGGCTGTGTTTTCCTAACATTCAGGAATTTCTGGGCCTTTCTGCATGACCCCAGGGCTGAACATAGACCTCGTTATATGTAGGACCCAGGAAAGAATTTATCTCAATAGAAAAATCAGAGGCTCACAACTTTAGTCCAGGTCGTTGGGGTTCAAGGAGGCGGACACAAACTATCTTTTTCTTCCATCTAAGTTCTCAGCCAAATGAGATAATGGAATAAAGAGATTAAGGCAAAAAGGCCACTTTTTTATGATACTGGAGAGCATGGCTTAGGCAAGTGGAAGGCACACCGGATAACATGCCCTGCACAGGCAGGGGCTGTTCTGTCCATGTGTAGTGCTCGCTCCCAAATTTGCCAATAAGGTAAAGCAATCCCCCGCCTCAGAGAAGAGTGAGTGAGGATTAGAGTGTCCTCTCTCTGTTTTCCCTTCATGGGGGAGATGAAGCCAAGGTCAGGAGCCTTCCCTCCCCCGTCCCTCTCCCCACTATAGCACAGCTCAGTCATCACTGTATTCAGAGCAGTGTTTCTGAGTCAGGCACCATGCCGACCACATAGGCTCTCCTCTGGTCTAGCTCCCAGGAAAGAGGCTGCATTAAGCGTGACCAAAAAGGGGGGCCTGGGTGGCTCAGTCGGTTAAGTGTCCGACTTCGGCTCAGGTCGTGGTCTTGCAGTTCGTGAGTTTGAGCCCCGCGTTGGACTCTGTGCTGACAGCTCGGAGCCTGGAGCCTGCTTGGGATTCTGTGTCTCCCTCTCTCTCTGCCCCTACCACCCCCCCCACCTCAAAAATAAATAATAAACATCTAAAAAATTAAATAATTAAATAAATATTTAAATAATGAAATTAAAGTAATAATTAAAACAATTAAATACAGGGGCGCCTGGGTGGCTCAGTCGGTTAAACGGCCGACTTCAGCTCAGGTCACGATTTCGCGGTCCGTGAGTTCGAGCCCCGCGTCGGGCTCTGGGCTGATGGCTCAGAGCCTGGAGCCTGCTTCCGATTCTGTGTCTCCCTCTCTCTCTGCCCCTCCCCCGTTCATGCTCTGTCTCTCTCTGTCTCAAAAATAAAGTTAAAAAAAAAAATTAAAAAAAAAAACAATTAAATACATAAAATGTCACTGATGGAAACATTTCAGTGAAAATAGTTAATTGACCAAAAATCAACATGCAATTAGCAAATAAAATAAATAAATAAATATTAAAAAAATGAGTGGCCAAAAGCTTTATGTTTTGTTTTTTTTTTTAATTTTTTTTTTCAACGTCTATTTATTTTTGGGACAGAGAGAGACAGAGCATGAACGGGGGAGGGGCAGAGAGAGAGGGAGACACAGAATCGGAAACAGGCTCCAGGCTCTGAGCCATCAGCCCAGAGCCTGATGTGGGGCTCGAACTCACGGACCGCGAGATCGTGACCTGGCTGAAATCGGACGCTTAACCGACTGCGCCACTCAGGCGCCCCAACTTTATGTTTTTTAATATGAAATTTCTTGTCAAATTGGTTTCCATACAACACCCAGGGCTCATCCCAACAGGTGCCCTCCTCAATGCCCCAGTTACACTGGCTTTAGCAGCTTAGGCAGGGACTGGAGACAGAGCTCACAGTGTGGCAATGCTCTGGCCCCTGGACGGCGGTGGCCTCTGCGGGGAGGTTGACAGGCGTCAGTAGCAGCAGTGATAGCCCAGAAATAATAAAAACAATAATCATGAGATAAGCCAATGCTAATAGGCACGTGTTGTGTGCCGGGAATTTGGTTAAATAATTTACAGGCATTATATCATCATTTAAAATTGTCTTATGATGAAAATTTACATACTGAAAACCAGAGCATGAATAAGAACTATCCATAACCCTCTCTTCCACATTTAGTAATTATTCATATTTTTCTGTATCTGTGTCTTTATCGGGGCAGTTGTAAGTACTTAAACTAAGTTACAAATATCATGACATTATACTCCTGTTTCAATATGCACTTCGAAAAATAAGGACATTTTTTACATAACGAGAACATCATCCTTGATGAAATGAACAATAATTCCCCCAAATCACCTAAAACTCTATACTCAGATTTCCCCAGTTTTTCCCTATAATTGTCTTTTAAATTTTTTTTTTTTCAACGTTTATTTATTTTTGGAACAGAGAGAGACAGAGCATGAACGGGGGAGGGGCAGAGAAAGAGGGAGACACAGAATCGGAAACAGGCTCCAGGCTCTGAGCCATCAGCCCAGAGCCCGACGCGGGGCTCGAACTCACGGACCGCGAGATCGTGACCTGGCTGAAGTCGGACGCTTAACCGACTGCGCCACCCAGGCGCCCCTATAATTGTCTTTTATAGTTCATTTATTTAAACCAGAATCCAATTGTCACATTATTTATTTATTTATTTATTTAATATAATTTATTGTCCAGTTGGCTAACATACAGTGTGTAAAGTGTCCTTTTGGTTTTTTTTCGGGTAGATTCCCGTGGTTCATCGCTTACGTACAACACCCAGTACTCATCCCAGCAGGTGCCCTCCTCAATGCCCATCAGTCGTCACACGCATTATGTGTCTTAAACATCTGTTGATCTAGAAAAGTCTTCCCTTCCATTTTTCTTATAGTCCAGCATTGTTTTTTATGTGTTTTGTTTTTCCTAAACCTTGACATTGGCTTGCTGAAGGGACCAGGACTGTTGTCCTTTATAATGTCCTTCTTCTGTATTTAGCTAGTTGTTCCTTGTGGTGTCATTTAGCCTATTCCTTTATCTCCAGTCCCTAAAGTCCTGATTGGACTATCCTTGCTGCCTATTTCATCCTGCGTTGCATTGGCAGCCACTAATTTCAGGTTATCTCACTTAATGATACTAAAATTGATGACTGGTTAAGGGAGCGTAATAGCCTGATCTCCCCTTTGTTGCATTAGATCATCTAAGCCTCTCAAACGTGGTTAATTTGCATATTTTTCCTGGCATCTGGCTGTAGCATCTGACCTCAGATTCTATGTGCTTGAGCACGCCCTCATCCTGCCACCTGTCAGCGGTACCTTTAACCCATGTCAGGCTGGCCCTTTACAAGTGATACAGATTCCCATAGCGAGCTGGTGTGAGAAAAACAGAAAATGACAGAGAACTATTCTGGGTATTCCCAGTTCATCTGATAGAAATTTACAAGGGCAGAATTCAGAAAACAATTTTTTTTTTTGGTAAACTGGTGTCATGAATTTAAATTTTGTATTTGTTGACCATTCTGACTCTTAAGTTATTTTGGTGCGGAAAATACGGTACCCTCCCCTTCACGACGTAGATGTGGATGTTCATGGGTCGGTAGTTGCTGCCAGAGACCAGGATGCTGGGGCTTAGTGTGTGTGAGGAGGGCTCAGGAAAATCCTATGCCCAAGCCCTGATGATGCCCGTTCTCTTTTCTCTGAATCATATCCTTCCTCAGGCTGTTTGTCGTGATCATTTACATGCTGAGTGTGGCTTTTCTATTTGATGGTAAGCCCCTTGAGGGCGTGCTTGGGCATTTTGCCTTTTAGAAACAATGTTTATGTGGAAAGAAGCTGGTCTTTTGGAGTCAGACCTAATTAGTCTTGAATATGAGTTACAATGTATATTTCTTACCCGATCAGGTAGAAATGGTTTGATTTCTGAATCTGAGCTTCCTCATTAGTAAGGTGGGGTAATGATACATCGCCAATTTGCCACATGGCTTCATTGATTCATTTGTTCATTCAACAAATATTTACCGAGCATGCTCTATTTGCCCAGCTCACCCCTAGGTGAGAGGAATACAATGTTGATTATAAGACAAAGGTCCCTGCTCTTGTTGAACTGCAACGAATCAGATGCACACCAGGCGAAACATTTCCCATCGTTCCAGCACAGCGTGGAGCTCAGAGCTGGTTATCTCCTTTGATTTCCTCTGCACCGTCCTCGGCATCAGGCATCATGCTGCCCTGTGTGGTAGGTAGTCAAGTACAACTCGACATGGTAAAAATGTCCAGATGCTCATCTACACTGCTGTGGGTGTGATGGGAAGACAAATGCCTCCACTGTCTTTCAGATCTGTGGTCCATAGTGTGGCTTTCACACGCAGAAATGTAAATAAATATGTATATCTATAAATATATGTATATGATCACACACATTGTGATGAGACAGAGGCTGGATTCCTGGGATATTTGCCTTTGAATTTGGATCATATTTTTTAAAGTTTATTTATTTATTTTGAGAGAGAGAGAGAGAGAGCAGAGGAGGGGCAGAGAGAGAGAGGGAGAGGGAGAATCCTAAGCAGACTCTGCATGGTCAGCAGACAGCCTGATGAGGGGCTCGAACCCACAAGCCATGAGATCATGACCTGAGCCACAAATCAAGAATCAGATGCTGAACTGACTGAGCCAGCCAGGTGCCCCTGAATTTGGATCATTTTACCACCTCATTTGAAATCCCCCCACTTGCATTTTTTTTTAATTTTTAAAAAATATTTATTTTTGAGAGAGATAGAGACAGAGTGCGAGAGGGGGAGGAACAGAGAGAGAGGGACACATTGAATCCGAAGCAGGCTCCAGACTCTGAGCTGTCAGTACAGAGCCCGACACAGGGCTTGAACTCACAAATGGCGAGACCACAACCTGAGCTGAAGTCGGCTGCTTAACCAACCGAGCCACTCAGGTGCCCCCCACCCTTGCATTTCTAATGGTGTCTCTATGTGTATCTGTTTTGCCTGTTCAGGTGGACTGTGAGCTCCTTGCAAACAGCACCAGTGTCTTAGGCAACGTCGCACCCAACCCAGTGGCTTTGGGCATGCTTTGTGCTCAAGGCGAATCACAATCGGGGCCCCTCCAGGAGCTGTTCTGAGGATGCCAGGGTCCGGTCAGCATTTCACTCTTGGATAGATATATAACTTCCACATAAGCCCGCACAGTTCTTTGATACTCTGTATTTTGGCCACTGTTGCTATTCCACACCTCCAAGCATTTTCTGCTAAAGAAGCTGACTGAGCAAACCCTTGAAGATATTTTTCATTTCCTTTGATGGAGCATAATGCTTTCATATATAAACACAATAACACAGTCATCACATATGCACTTACATTATGGGAGCGGCTGCGTACTACTCAGCAGCAACCGGCCAGGCAAGGTGCCCATGAGTTCTATTTACCATTCCGATCTAAATTATGTTCATAATAAAAGAGTTTTCAATCAAGGTGAATACAATTTCATCCCAGCATAACATCTACATTGCTGTTTTCTCTCTCTCTCTCTCTCTCTCTTTTTCTCTCTTTCTTTTTATTCTAGGTCACTCACCCTGCTACACGTGAGATTTTTCTCTGATGGGAATAACAGCCTTGCTCCTCAATGAGCTATAACAACAGCTCTAAATGCATCTCCTGTAACATATCTCTGTGATTTGCCAGAGTGAGGATAAATCAAAGCAGAGGAGAGATGCACCTTAAGCCAGAAGCTAAATGTTACATCATGTAGCGCGAGGCTCGGGAAGGAGAGAGCCTGCTTGTTCCTGGCCGCACGCTCTCTTTGAGCCTGTTACCTCGGCCACAGCCCCATTAAAACAATGATTCTGAATCTGCAGGAAATTGTCACCTCTTTCTTTCCTGCCATGGCAGCTGGTATTGGAGGCCGGAGACATTGCTCATTCCCTTCAAGGTTCTTAACACACACGCAAAAAAGAAAATGAAGCTTAATTTGTTAAAAAAGAAAAAAAAAAGTGTCAGCTTACCCTCAGGCTCAGCGCAGGCACCAGGGGGGTGGAAAAAAAAAAAAAAAAAAAAAAAAACAAAGATAAATGCCTCTAGGGTGAACCCGCGCTGGCTAATTCTCCACTCACTCTGCTGCTTTGCTCTATGTATCACATTAATCATGCCGGATGGGGAGACGTTTCAAAACTTAAGCAATTTTCAAACAAAGATGCACCATTTAAAAAATACAGCAACATAACTTTATTTTGCGTTGCTTTCTTTGTACCAGCAGTGAATCTGAAAACTGTGCTGCAGATGTTAGTACAAATAATTAATTAATGCCTGGGTGGGGACAGGAGGGAGAGGGGCAGGAAGCAAAATAGACGAGCGGAAGCAGAAGAGCCATAGCCCTCTCCTTTCTCTTTCCATGACCTTCCCCAGATCACAGGAGCTGGGCCAGTCTTCCCATTCACCACAAGGCTTAGCTCTGCCCTGGTTCCTGGACCGATTCAAACAACAGATGGGCAGGATTTAAACAGCTCCATTGTCTCATCCCACGGAATTTAATATGCCAGCTTCCCAGACCCCAGAGCCCTGTGATGCCTCCTGCGTGCTCTGCTTCTAAGAACTGAGTCCCAGTTTGGGTCTCGCCACCCTGCAGACCTCAAGTGAGTCCATGGATGGCTGCTTCTGACATCCAGCTGTGTAACCAGCACCCTGATTCGCTTCCTGGTGCTGAGACTTGCTCTCTTCAATCCAATATGCTACCCACTTGGGATTTTGTTGTTGTTGGGATTTTGTTGTTGCTGTTTTGTTTTTATTTTTTTTTAACGTTTATTTATTTTTAAGAGAGGGAGAGAGAGACAGAGCACCAGCAGGGGAGGGTCAGAGAGAGGGGGGAGACAGAATCTGAAGCAGCTCCAGGCTCTGAGCTGTCCGCACAGAGATCAACACGGGGCTCGAAACCCCAAGCTGTGAGATCAAGACCTGAGCAGAAGCCGGACGCTTAACCGATCGAGCCACCCAGTGCCCCTGTTTTTGGTTTTAAATGTTTATTTATTTATTTTGAGTGGGGGAAGGACACAGAGAGAGGGAGACAGAGAATCCAAAGCAGGCTCTGTGCTGTCAGTGTGGAGCCCAACGGGGGGCTCGAACTCACGAACCATGTGAGATCACAACCCAAGCCTAAGTCAGATGCTTAACTGACTGAGCCACGCAGGTGCTCGCCACCCCTACTTGGGGTCTTTGCTAGCCTGGTAGACTTCCTTCACGGGATGTGCCTATCTCTTCTTGCACATCTTAATGCCCACTGTTGCCTGACCCACAGCTCTTCTTTGGGCATCACGCTGTGTCATCTCTGCCCAGTTGCTTTTGCACCTGGGCTGGGTCTGCCTTCCAGCCCTCACTCTGCCGTAGTTTGGAATGTTTGCGCCAGACCTCTTCTTGTATTTTCTGTCTATCCTGTGTTTCCACCACACTTTGACCCTCACTCCAAAGTTCAAAGAAAATAAATGAATAGAAGTGGAGCAGAGGTTCCTAGAAGTCCAGAGACTGCATCTGGGGCCGAAGATACTGAGCACTAGAAAAGACCATCTTCGTGGACTGGTGTATCTTGGTATAATCCTAAAACCCCCAATCCCTCAGTGGTTGAGACAAATGGATGTGTGTGTTGAGGGATGGCAGTGGTGGAGATCCTGGGGCTCTTTAACTACAGACTTCTGGGAAATTTCTAGACCTCTGTCACTGACAGATAAGTCAGGTTTCCTTGCCACAGACACAATGGAGAGCTGGACACATCTTCCTCAGGCCCAGAAAGCCAAGTGTCCAAAATGTCACCTGCAATTTGTAAGATGCACTCAGCGAGGACGAACTTGGGACAGTCCATTCCGGGAGGAAACTCCATTTGAGCCACAGTGACTTGAGGAATCATTCGTAGTCTAGCAGGGCAAAAATCTACCCAGAATGCTTGCATATTATGAAATGTATCATGTGCATACAAAATTACACCTTAAGTAATGCAAATTAAAAAGTGCAGTTTAACAAATAAATATTACCGAGACTATGAGAGCCCTGTGCGCGTTCCCATTGTCTTTTCTCATCAGAAATAGCCATTGTGGGGCGCCTGAGTGGCTCAGTGGGTTAAGCGCCCGACTCTTGATTTCAACTCAGTTCGTGATCTCATGGTTGGTGAGTTGGAGCCCTGAGTCAGTCTCTGAGCTGATGGTGCAGAGCCTGCTTGGGATTCTCTCTCTCTCTCTCTCTCCTTCTCTGTCCCTCCCCCCGCTCACATGTGCTACCTCTCTCTCAATCTCTCTTTCAAGATAAATAAACAAACATTAAAAAAGAGAACTAGCAATGGTTCTGAATTTGGAACTTGTACTTTAATTTTTGTGCATTTGTGTTTACTTCCATGTATGTGATTATGTGTGTGTTTGTATGAATAGCATTATTTTGCATTTTCAATCTTGAGTGGTTCTACTCTGTGTATATTTTTCTACAACTTTTTTTCTCAATATGATTATGAGGCTTATTCATGCTGTTCTAATTCTGGGATCTGCAAACTATGGCCCATGGGCCAAACCCAGCTGGTGCTCCATTTTTATAGACTCCTTGAGCTAAGAACGGTTTTCACATTGGTAAAGGACTGAATAATAAACAAAATCAAAGCGGGAGACATGACAGAGGCCATCTGTGGCCAACAAAGCCCAAAATATGTATTATCTGGACCTTTACAGAAAAAGTTTGACCATTTTTGTTCTTTAGTTGTGTCTGGGTTATTCTTACCCCTATATTCTTCTAGAACACATTTAAAAAATTAGCCTGCCAAATCTCACAAAAAACCTTTTCAGGATTCTGACTGAAATTACTTTGAATTTATAGATTGTTTTGAAAGGCACCGATGCATTGATGGTATTGTTCCTTTCCATCTGTATGATCTATTGCTACTATAGTAAATTATCCCAAAGTCTGAGACAGCACAAATTTATCATCTTATCATTATTATTTTGGGGGGTCAAACTCCACTATACATCTCACTGGGCTAAACTCAAGGTGTTTGGGGGCTGTGTTGTTTTCTGAAGGCTCCAGCGGATGTGGTTTCCTTGCCTCCCCCAGCTCCCAGAAGCTGCTTGCATTCCTTGGTTTCTAGCCCTTTCCATCTTCAAAACCGTCAATCGCATCATTCCAGCTTCCACTTTGGCCATCACATCTTCTTTGACTCTGACTGACTCCGCTGCCTCCCTCTTCCACCTTTAAAGACCCTTGAGATAACGTTGGGTCCACCCAGATCATCTAGGATAATCTTCCCATCTTGGGGAAACCATCTCAAAGCAACCATAATTTCCTCTGGAACCTTAATTCCCCATTGCCAGACAACTTCACATATACACAGGTACCAGGGATTAGGATGTAGACATCTTTGGGGCATCAGTCTACCTACCATGGGCCCATCTGGTGAGTTTTTTCTTTCAGTGATTATGTTTCTAAGTTCAAAACTTGCATTTGGTTCTTTGTATATCTTCTTTGCTTGAGACTATCTATTTTTCCATTTGCTTCACGAGTGATTGCAGTTGCCTGTTGGAACGTTTTTACGATAGCTGCTTTAAAAGTCTTGTTGGATAATTCCGACATTCGTGTCATCTTGGTGTTGGCGTCTGTTGATTTTCTTTTCTCATTTGAGTTGAGATTTTCCTAGTTCTTTGTATGACAAAATTTTTGGATTGTATCCTATACATTTTAAATATAATGTTATGACACCCTGGTTCTTATTTAGAGCTTTAATTTTAGCTGGCAGTTAGCAGGTTTAGGTTCAGAACATACATCCTGGCCCACTTTTGTGGCTTGTGGTTCCAGTATCCATTTAGTTTTCAAAGCCTTGCGTTGCTATTCTGGTATGCTCCGCTTGTGTGCTCCCCGGAGGCCAATCTGCAACCTGGGTGGTAGTCCTCACCAGAGTTCAAATCTCCGATCCTTTGCTGTGTTGATTTGGGTTAGTTTAACACATTGGCCTCTGGGGAATTGGCCCAGGACTTCATATTTAGATTTCCTTACTTTCTGTAACACGTACCCCCTTACCCCCCTCACCCCAAGCCTCTGCTAGATGTTTGTTTAGTGCAGGGCAGAAATGGTTGACAGGTCTCCATCCCACAGCCCCCCGGGGGTGGGTGGGGTAGCGGGGAGTGAAGGAGTAACAACCAGTGTTCATGTTAGCTCAGGGTAGATATGGTTGATAGAGTTTTATATTTTCTTTGTGAAGTTTTCATGCGTTTTGTTAGAATTGCTTACTGGCACCTTATATTGTTTGGTGCTGTTCTTCCACTTCTAAACATTTTTCAAAAGTACATTTGGATTTTGGGGCGCCTGGGTGGTTCAGTCGGTTAAGCGTCCGACTTCGGCTAAGTTCATGATCTCACAGCTGGTGGGTTTGAGCCCCACGTGGGGCTCTGTGCTGACAGCTCAGAGCCTGGAGCCTCCTTTGGATTCTGTGTCTCCCTCTCCTCTCTGCCCCTCCCCCACTCATACTTGGTCTCTTGATCTCTCTCAAAAATAAATAAACACTTTTTAAAAAAGTACATTTGGATTTTGAGGTAAGTTGGCTGGAAATTTGGATGGTGTGGCACAAAATTACCATATAAATAAGGTAACAGTGATGGTCTTTTCTTAGGGGATTACTTAACTGAGTCACTATATTGAGACTGGATCTTTATTGAGCTGTTTCCTTTAAGATCAATCAGAAATTTTTATAATAATTTGAAGGCACTTGGAATTGGCAAAGAATTGTTAAGGCAGCTTTTCTTCTGTTCAGTCTGACAGGAAGAACTGGGAGAAAGTAACTTAGAAGGCTGCAGAAATTCTTATGGAAATTGATAGGCAGAACAATGTAAGAACTGAAAAAAAAAGAAGAGAACAAAGTCTAGCATGATAAGTCTGGTCGAGGTCTAAGAACACACTTTAGATTATTTGGTAATAAGTCAACTAACGTAGATAAAAACTAGGATGCCAGCCACCTCTTAGAGAAGGGAAACACTAGCTAACTGGATAAGCAAGGCTTTATTTGTGCTAGTAGCATGGACCAGCTGTGCCTATAAATGTGGACAGATTGCCTTTGTCGGAACATACCTCAGTGGTGGCATTAACTTGTAATTTCTTTAAAATTTTTTTAATGTTTATTTATTTTTGAGAGAGAGAGAGAGAGAGAGAGCAAGCAGGGGAGGGGCAGAGAGAGGGAGACACAGAATCCGAAGGAGGCTCCAGGCTCTGAGGGGTCAGCACAGAGCCCGATGCGGGGCTTGAACCCACAAACTGAGATCATGACCTAAGTTGAAGTCAGATGCAGAAAGAGCAGGATTATGAGGAGAAAAATAAAGTGCCTGGTTTTGGATATGGAAAATTTAATGTCTGTTATACTTCCAGTGGTGGTGTAGGCAGTTGGATATATCAGACTGGAATTTAGACAAGTCTACGATGGAGTTTTAGCTTTGGGACTCATCAGCAAGCAGATGGTGTTTGAAGCCATAGGAATGTGTGATATTACTCAAGGGAATAAGGTAGACGGAAAAAGAGAAGAAGGACTATGGCCAACTCCTGGGACACTCCAACATTTTAAAGTTGGACAGAAGAAGCTGGGGAGAAAACAGAGACTGTTGTGTCACCCAAGTCAAAAGAAGAAAATGTTGCAAGAAGGGAGAAGTGGTCAACTTCTCCGGTTGCAGCCGAAAACAAAACAAAACAAAACAAAAAACAGTTGGATTTCACATCCTGGAGGTTATGGTGGACCTTGAAGATAGTTACGGTTGTGGAGATAACGTTCTTATCGGATTGTGTTAAAGAGAGAAAGTTGTGGACACTCGACTGTGGAGAGTTGATTGTTAATGCAACAAACACACACACATTGGTGAACAGACCAGATAAAGGACAAACCTAATCTAATACATTTTCAAAACTTGTCTGCAAGAGGAAAAGAATGGAAGATTCTGGAGCAGAATGGAGACCAGCAGTATGACTGGGCTTCTATCTCAGCCTACTAATCTGGAGTCCCATCACGAGTCAAAAAATTCCTGAAACATTTCACTAAATACTCTCAGTTTTGGAAAGAAGCGAAGAGAGAGAGTGTTCACTTTTTTTCTTCTTCTGATGGGAAGTTATGAATGAATCGGGAAAGAAATCAGCAGAGCTGACATTTCTTGTTGGAAGAGAAGGAACCAAGCTTCACACTTAATTGGGAGATAGAGTCTGAAACCTGGGAGTATCTCCTTACGGAAATGTATTCTATCCTCCTTCCCTTGCCCCCGTTAGCTAGAGCGAAGCAAGATACAGGACAGTCAATAATCTCACAAGCTAAAATGGAGCCCAGGAAATCCAACTTAGTCTATATACCACCACCCAAGCCGAGACTCCCTCCTCTCTGGCATACTGCTGCTTCCCAGCTGCTGCTTTCTCAGACCACAAAAAGTGGATAAAACATGAAACATCCAGGCTAAAGCCAAAGTTTAAAAGAGAAAACATGATCCACACAAAAACTTGTACTTGAACGTTCATAGCAGCATTATTTACAATGCCCCCTCCCCCCTCCCCCCCAACGTGGAAACAACCCAGCGTTGTACATAATGGAATATTATTTGGCAAAAATAAAGAAACAAAATCCTGATATACGCCACAATGTGGTTGAATCTTGAAAACATGCTAAGTGAAAGAAGCTAGCCACAAAAGACCACATATTACATGGTTCCTTTTATATGAAATGGAATCCATTTAGATGTTCAGAATAGACAAATCTGTAGACACAGAAAGCACCTTAATGGTTGCCTAGGGATGGGAGCAGGTTGGAGGAAAATAGGGAATGACTGTTGGTTGATATGGGTTCCCTTTTTTGAAATGTAAAAATGCCGTAAAATTAATTGTGGTAGTATTTCACAAGTTATAATTATACAAAAAACTTTGAATAGTGTACTTTAAATGGATTAATTTTATGGTATGTGAATTATATCTCAATAAAGCTTTTAGAGTAAAAAAGAAAGAGACAGAGAGAGAAAGAGAGAGAGAGAGAGAGAGAGAGAGAGAGAGAGAGAACATGGTCTTAGAGAAGGCACTGAGAAAAACCCTCCAAAAGTATTCATGATATGGAAGAATCATTACAATGTCTGGGCAGAGTTAACTAACATGAGCAAGGTAATAAAATATATACATTGGATGCATAGAAACTGTGCAGAAATACTATAGGAAATAAGGGGAAATAACCATGTAGAATTAGCAAAAACAAACCCAATCCAGTAGAAATTATAACTCAGGTAATTCCTCAATAATGCCTCACGTAGTGCTGAAATTAATGAGAATATTAAGTTAATAAGGCAGAGAAGAAAGAAAAAATTATGAAACAACAGAATGAGATCAAAAGGGAGATTGCAGATCTAAGGTAATAAATTGGGGTTGCAAGCAACATCCTTATAGAACTAATTAAAAAATTGTAAGCAGTGAGGAATAAAATAGACATTACAGGAAGCTGAATTCCAAGTCCATAAGCTCTCCCTAAGCTGAAATGCCAAAATCCAAAAAACTAAGAAAATTTACAGGGTTATTTTTTTTGGTAACCAATGTGGTAGCCTAATCTGTCCTGAACAGATGTGAGGTTATTTATAATCATTGCTTATCCCACTTCATTTGAATATTCATATTTATCCTTTTCATTGAAAAAAAAAACATTAAGAAGGTGACTTATTTATAAAGGGGAAAGAATAAATTTGACCTCGTACATCACTACCACAATATTCAATGACAGCAAATATTAGAGTAATATCTAGAACATTCTGGGGGGGAGGCAATATGGTCCAAGAACACTACATCTAGCCAACTATCAGTTGAGTGAAAAAGCAACAGACTGCATTCTCAAATATGAATTAAATCAGGGAATGTAACACTCATGAGTCCTTCTTAAAACAAATCGCTTGACGATCCAAAAAATTAGTATTTGAGGCTCAACAAAAACTCAAGAATGGAGAAAGTTAGGTTAAAAGGAATGGTGGTGAGTAGGGAATCCGTTTCAAGTTATCCCTTTTAAGTTATTTATAGAAAATTACAAAGGCTACATTGAATCAATATTTCTTTTATCCTCCTGAATGTATTCGGACCTTGGAATACCTTGATTCCAGTGTTATGGTCCCATCGTCCATACTATTGTTGTCTAGCATTTCCATTTTACTTTTAACGACATTCCTCCTGAAATAATAATTTTCTTTTACGGTCGATGCTTAGAGCTTTTGATAACATGTTTTTCAATTTCTTTGCTCATCACTGCTTCTTGTATCCCATTAATTGAATTTTCTCCTTCCTTAAATATATCTTTCTGTGGTCATTTCAGTGAGGGAGATCAATTTTCAGTTTTCTTTTGTTTGAAAATATCTGTATTTTGCCTTCACTTTTGAGTAATAATTTCACTCAGTACAAAATTCTCAAATGATGGTCATGTTCCTTCAGCACTTGGAAGGTATTACTTCGCTATCTTGGTCTCTATTGATGCTTTGGACAAGGCAGCTGTCAGATTAATTGTTCATTTGTAGGTAATTTAGCATTTTCCCTTTGGCTATATTAGGGTCTTCTCTTTCATGATGATACCCCTTTTCTTTTCCTTTCTCTTCCCTTCCCTTCTCTCTCCTCTCCTTCTCTTCCTTTCTTTCTCTTTTTCACGTATTTTTGCTTCTGTCTTTCTCATATATTCTTCCAAATGGACCTTAGAATATCTAGCATTTCAAAAAATTGTAAAGAGGAGTTAAATTTTGATTTGCATTTTGTGTAACCTATTAATTTGGAACCAATTGATATTTTTAGCATCAAAATATTGATATTCCCATTTAGAAATGTGCTGTTTCTATCCATTTGAAAATGTCTCTCTATAAATGTTTGGTCATTTATCAAATCATCTTGCACCATATATATTAAATAAATTTATAAGTTTGCTACATTTTTGTTTCTATTTTGAATAGATTATTTTCTCTTTAAAACAAAACCTAAAATTTCTATTGGTTATTGCTACATTAAAGAAATCTGATTTTTTATAGATTTTTTTTTTTTCTATGAGGATATGTCAGATTCTACACAGTATGTAGGGAAATAGCATAAAGGTCAAAAATAAAAGGAGGATGCAAAGAACAGAGATTTTTTTTTTAAAGATGCAGGAAAATCAGTTTTTTTTTTAACCAAGACTTTATTTTTTTTAAGAACAATTTTAGGTTTACAACATAATTGAGAGAAATGTAGAGAGATTGAAATCTGTTTTTTTTTAAGAGGTCTGTTTTTAAGAACAAGTACATTTTAATTTATTAGACAAAATTCAAAGACTAAAGGGTGCATTTAATTTTCAAATAGACAGGGAAAGAAAACTAATAATTGAATACAACCAAGAAAAATCTTTTAATACATTTAATTTTCCTGCTAAAGATTAGATATATACATTACAGAAAGTTCTTGTTGTAAAGACTGAATCAAACTTAATGGAGAAATAAACACATGGAAATACTGCACATATTAAAATTAGTAGGGTTTGAGTGATATCTATCAACTGATACTTAAAGATACTAAGAAATTCCAATTCAGAGGCAGTAGAAATAATTTTTGAGACATCAGGAAATATATCCACCTTTTTTCCTGGAGTGTATATTAAAATAGGCCCTAGAAATCATAGAATCAAAGTCAGTATCTGAGGATAAAGTTAAAGAAATGATCAATTTATAATTTAGAAATCTCTGAAAGAGCTTAACTGGTTGCTTAACTTTGTAAAAACAAATCATGTCAGACCAATTTAATCCTCTTTTTTGGCAGAATGACGGTCTACAAAGATAAGAAGCATTTGTAAAATGTAATTTTAACTTCAAGAAATGTTTTTGTTCTGTTGTGTATGACATGTTAATTATAAACTAAGAGAGTATGATGTGTACAATTCTCAATGGCTAGTTATCATTAACCTTTTCCCAACTGGGAACTCGTATTATCAGGTAGTTGTAAGAATTCATGGTGGAGTTCTTTGGATTCAATAATTTGGTTGAAAACCTAAACAAAAGATTTGAGATTTTGCTAATTAAATTTGTGGATATCATGAAGCTAAATACTAGTATTATTGTCTGGGGCTGAACTTCAAAACAATCTTGAAATATTAGAAAAATTCTAAAAGATTAATCAATACTACTAGAGAAAACTGTAAGATGTGGGGAATACTTTGGGAACATTTTGGCGGGAAAATAGCTGCATGGTAAAAATAGATTGCTTCAGTGGGAGTATACAATTAAGAAGAAATTCCCAGTATATTTGTGGGGCAGAAGTTGAGTTGGGGCTTAAGTGTCAAGATGATCATAGATCAAAATGTGACAGTAGGGGCCCCTGACTGGCTCAGTTGGTAGAGCATGTGACTCTTGATCTCAGGGTTGTGAGTTCAAGCCCCAGGTTGGGTGTAGAGCTTACTTACAAAGAAAAAAGAAAAAAGAGAAAGAAAAAAAAAGTCCGCATTAAAAGAGAATCAGAAAGAAATATGGAAGGAAGGAAAGAGAGGCAAATATAGAATTTAGTTGTATTGAAAAGCATGGCACATGAGATCTAAAAAACTCACTTTTCCCCCCAATACTAGTCATGTATCTATTAGAATATTATGTCTCATTTTAGGCAACACATTTCAAAAGGATGTGAAGGAATGGAAACAGATTTGAAGAAGAGCACCAAGAATGATTGAAGGACTAGAATATATATCCTAGGCTGAAAGGTTAAGAATTTAGTATTGTTTGGACTAGAAAAGGGATAGGTAAGAGATGATTTTATCACTTTCAAGATATAAAGGGTTTTCGTGAAAGGTAACCCCCATTGGTGATTTCTCAGGTCTATAGAGGATGAAAAGAAAGCACAAAGAAGCTTAAGATTAAGCAGAAAAGATCACGTTTGGATACAAGGCAGATGTCTCTGCCATCAGGGTGACAGAAATATGAAACAACTTCTAAAGGAGACTCTGAGCCAGGCAGCCATATCAGTCTCCATATTGGATGCACTGCTGAACATGAAAACAAGTTTGAGAACAATGACGTCTATCAGGGGTCAGCAAACTTACCACCTGCAGGCCAAACCTGGAACATCATCTGATTTGGGGACAGCCCATGAGCTAAGAATGACTTTTACATTTTTAAATCATTAGAAACAAATCAAAAGAAGGTTCCATGACAAAAGGGACTTACATAAAATTCTACTTCAATGCCCATAAATAAAGTTTTATTGGAACACAGCCATGCCCATACCTTGACGTACTGTTTGTGGCTATTTTGATGCATTAGAATGGCAGAGTAGAGTAGTTGTTACTGAGATCATATGGTCTGTAGAATCTAAAATAATTACTATATAGCCCTTTACAGGAAACATTTCCTGAGCGCTGACCTATGTGATTGTAGCCACGTATGTAATACACGGAATTTTTTCTCCGAAGTCTAGAAGCTTTCTTTGTGGTAATAAAAATGGACCCCCCTGGGGTCGGCTGAGGAATACAAGCGGCACATCCTTTGAAGCATCTTGGAGAGAGCCTTGGGTCCACAGAAGAACACGCCAATGTTGCTGCTGTAGTAGGGTAAAACAAGGAAAGAGTGTGTTATGCGGAGGCAAGGCTGGCCAGAAACTATGATGGACTGACACAGCTAGGGAAGTGGTTGGGGTTGTGACTTTCCTTTTCTCTGCTCACTTCCTTTTCCTTAGATCTCTTTCCTACTCTCGGTACCATGCTTCCCCACAGTTTCCAGAATCTTGTTAGACCCTAAGTCACACAGGCTGGAACCAAGAGGCTTTGACGAGCAGGGCCCTGCTGACTGGGGAGAGGGTGTCAATAACAGAGGTGCTGTCTCTTGAATTTCTGGTCAGGTGACCCTGATTGACCTCCTCCTGGATGGGTGGCTGGAATGTGAGGGGCCTGCTCTGCTTCACTCATCACTGTCATCCCAGAGCCTGGAATACTGCTTGGCATATAGTAGGAAATACACATTTGTTGAGTATTGAGCTCTGTTGATTATCACCTGCACGGTCTTGGGTAAGACCCGGGATTCCAGTCTCTGCATGCGTAAAACAAAGAGGCTAATGGCTACATCACATGTTTTCTTAAGAACAAAATGGGATAGTGCATTCAAGAAGGTTTTAGGAGTGTTAGTTATTATGAATATCTTGTTCAGCCCTGCCTTTTTATATAGATAATAAGATTTTTGCTAAAGTGATAGCAACTTAGTTTATTTCTGCTGTTGGGATGCCTTTGGTTTTCAAAGAAGGCCAAAGAGAAGAATCGGAAAGGAAGAAGAGACATTGTTGAAAATGGAGTCACCCAAAAGTCGTCATCTCTAGTCATGGCATTTCAGAAAACTGTGTTGAAGAGGTATTTTGCATATAGTGGCCGTCCCGGGGTTGTTCAAATCCCTTGGAACCATGACTGCCAGCTTTGCTTGTAGACAAACAACCCACCGGTGCAAGGATTCGGGTTGTCTCTGAAAGTCAGGTGCAGACAGTCTCTCAAGGGACTTATGGGCCATGTTTTCCTTTGTCTTCCAATGTTCTACACCTTGTAGCATTTTTCCAGTCTCTGGCACAAGTTGAATTAGTTACTTTAGTCTAAAGCAAAAGTTCTCGTACTTTGCGTAAAATCACCTAGGCAGATTGTTAAAACACAGATTCCCAGGTTTGAATCCAAGGAATGCATTGTGAGCAAAGCCCCCAGATAATCCCGAAGCACATGTTCCCATGAGCCACACTTTGAGAAACACTGGCTTGGAGAAATTCCTGGGGCTCTAGGTCCAGCCCAGTGAATACCTCTCCTTCTTCATAGCTGCCTTTTGTTGGGAAGTTTGCCTATAGCCTTGTTCTCCTTAGCTTGCATGTTAACATGCTTCTCTGCCATGTGACCAATCCACATTTTAATTATGCATTCCAGGACCGTAATAACCATGGTAGAAATTGATGGTTCAATTACATTTCAAACTCTAGCTTCAAAGGAACTTATCAAGTGGACTCATTTGTAAATGACAATATGTTTAAAATATCTAAGTAGTATTTTTGAAGGCATTATTCCCATGGCTACATTTAAGAAAGTGCCTTTTTAGAAAATATTTTCCACTGAGAAATACGAGTTTATGACTTAATGAAGCAACTTTACAGTATTTGTGGGAATTGAAGGCACTGGTTAAGAACGCTCTTGGTTCCACCACTTTGTTGCTGAGGGGACTTGGGCACATTAACTATCTCCTCAAAGCCCATTTCCTGATCTGTGAAATGGGGTGCATTATGATACGTAGCTCCTAGAACCTCGGAGGGGATCAGACAAGACATGGCAGATCCAGCCTTCCACCCCGTGCTTGGCACAAGGTGAACTTCCGTAACAGCTTACGCTGTGACCGTCGTCATTACGGGTGTCTGGGTTGGCTCCGCAGAGCTGAACAGAAGAGGTGATGTGGACTGTTATCCCAACGATGATGACAGTCTTCCTGGATCGGCACTCCAGCCCTGGGTTGTTTGAATTCTGGAGTGACACATTTTGAACGATAGATGGGTCAGGCAAAACTCTTTCCGGCGAGGAGTCACAGCTTGGCTTTGTGTCTGATGCCCAGAGGTATCCTTGCATCTAGGTTCAAAGGCTCTGTTATGGGTGGTGATATTTTTCTGTCCATGGAGGCGTCACCAAAGAGATTGCCCACTGGCCCATTCCCAACAGGCTAACATTGCCCTTTCGTTTGCAGCCACAGTGACTGTTTGCAGGTCCCGAGGACATCCTTTGATGCTCTGCCTTTAAGACTCCATTTCAAAGGATTCTGATCGCCAGTGGCCAGGTGTACCACTGGTGTCCCCAGCAGTTCACAGCAATGCTGCCTCTTTTGAAGTTATAGCTATTACTCTGCACAGCTAAGTACACACTCTTCTGTATTCATGGAGCCGTCATGGTTATGCAGTCGCCAAGAAGTCTCACAAAGGCCACTCATTATCTGCCTTCTGCTGAGGCAGAACGGCCAGCCCTTCACTAACACTCTGTGCGTCACTGTCCCCACACATGACAGTCTTGCGCTTGCCGTGCTTACCCTTCTCGGCATTTTGTGGTTTCCAGTATGGAGATTTCTGGTCACGAATGCACACTGTGTGAATCAGAGCCGAGAAGCCGCACAAAGTGGTTCAGGCACAGATGTGGCAGTATTTTTTTTTTGTTGTTGTTTTTTCTTTTATGAGGCAATGGACAAGTGCAACAGAACCCTAATGGGGTTGGTAAAGAAAAAATTCTTCTATAAAGTTTAATTACCCCCTATTGCTTAGAATTAAAAAAAAAAAAGGGAGAGAGATTCTCCATAAAAGAAGTATAAAAACACAAGGCATTATTTTCCAGTTTACAGCCTTCAAGCTGTAGAACTTGCACATGAATGAGGGGTTGGATCCAGGACAACATTAGCGGCATCGATCAGTCTGGGCTGCTGACTTTGATGCGAAAAGGACAAATTTTACACGAGCTGCAAGGATGGTTAACATTAGCAGTATTATTTTTAGCTCTGATAAACAGTAAAGAAAATCCTTCTGTCCCCCTCTTATTTGCTAAATAACTGTTGTGCTCTTTTCTGTGGGGTTGATGCATTTTTCAAAAACAGTTCAGCGACGCCATGCATGAAAGGCATCCAAAATGTCACCCACCAGGAGATTTCTGCTCAGCAGATAAATGGGAGAGTGGGTGTGCCTGGGAGTAATCCCACCGTCTTGCTGGCTTCCCAGGTTCTGCTGCCTTGAGCCCTCCTCTCTTTAAATTGTATGTTTGTTTTTATGTGTTGGCTTTTATGCTTGGTAAGTTATAACCCTGTAGGGGCAGACCCTAAACCCCATTTAAAAAAAAATCAAACTACTTTATACCCTGAGTGCATTCTGCAAATAAAATCGATAAACAGAAGCTTCCCGTGGATTTATGGAGGCTTAGGAAGAAGACAAGGAAGGCTACAAACTTGGTATCAGACAATGGACACGACTTCTGGTTAATCTTTCCTCGTGAGTGTTTTTCACTAGAAATTCCTCCAAATGATTCATTGTATAATTATATTTTCTACAACACCTTCTTTTCACAACCACAGATGATAATTGTGTTGGCCAGCTTTTTTGAAAACCCATCTCCCGGTTGATTTGTAGCAGCCTGCTCTGTTACTTTTCTCCGCATCCTAATTACTCGGTGGTTCATCAGGAGCTACGAAGGTCCCTAACGGTGCTCGCTCACTGCTGAGAACTGACTTGCTGTTCCCACCAGCTCCGTTTTCTTTGGAAAGAGCTAGGAATTCGGTCCCAGCTTCCACAACCTTCTCTTCGTCCCTTCTCTTGCTGATGCTGGCTCCTGTGTTCAGCTCTGCAGAGCACAGATCAAGTTGCTGCCCTTGAGGATGGCCATGGTCAAGTAGAAAGTGAAATAAAAGATAAAAGTAGTCGTCTCGTAGCATTGGATTCCAGGGAAGGGTGGACCTATTTTTCTGCCAACCCTTCCAGATAAAACACTACAGTATATATACCTTCATCCAGAAATATCCTAATATATTCGTCATATCTAATGATTTTCGAGGCAACGTCATCAAAGACACTTTGCAGAATGACAGATCCACTTGTACTCACCCCCCTCCCTAATCTTTACTACCGCGAATAGAGTAAAGCCAGTGATTTCCACTGAATCTTCACTTGACTATATGGCTGGATGTCCTCTGGTGGGAAGGTACGACTGAAATATGCTAACAACATCCCAGTCATAAGTTAATGGTGGCTTTACTCTTCTCATAAAGCTATAATTTATCATGAGTGGGATTTCCACCGAAGCCTCTTCCTTTGGGTATTCTGAACATTTTAGTCATACAATGAATGTTTAGAATATCCTATTAGATAGAGGGTCCTGTATGCTATAATCAGAATGTTAATTTCTTAAAAATATCATTTAAAAACATTTTGCACATATGCATGTACAAATGAGAATTGGAGAGTGTGCACACAAGCAAATGTGGTTCCAGATGGACACATTTACTCAATTTAGTCTAAAGGTATTTTTACAGTTCTGAAAACAATGGGTGGTCTAAAATACATTTGTGCAATATGGATTAGAATCTCCCAATCATATGGTAAGTCGGCACCTTTCTTTATTTATCGTTGGGTTGGATTGAACAGTTCTAACAAATGGTAGTGCTCTTTTACTCTTTATTTATTCCTTCCAGATAAGAGAAACACTTCTACTCAAGTTACGAAGAAATGGCCGAATCTCCAAAGTTTTTATGATGATTAATTACATAAAGTTCTACATCTCCATGGCACGGGGAGTTATCCGCAGATAAGCCAAAAGTGGCAAACGATAAATACGATGTGAAATGGAAGAGCAAAGAGTGAAGTCTTATGGAAAATCATTTTACCCAATTAATTAAAAAACGAGTGGTCCAGAAACCCAGACGGTTTAGTATGCGCACAATGTGTGTTTATCAAAAAAGTAGCTAGATGCGGCAAAGATATATTTATTTTCATTCTTTGTACCTTCTTGGAAACGATTCCCTGATTTTCTGAATATTTGTTAAAACTTGGGAACATATTGAGAATGTTTACAAAAATTGACATACAGCTTCCATTTTTGTGAAAGAGACACATTTCTATAGATTACTAAGACATGACTATCAATGCATGTGTTTTTAAAGAAAAATTTTAATGCATTTTACTTATTTTTGAGACAGAGAGAGACAAAGCATGAGCAGGGGAAAGGCAGAGAGAGAGAGAGGGAGACGCAGAATCTGAAGCAGGCTCCAGGTTCTGAGCTGTCAGCACAGAGCCCGACGCGGGGCTCGAACTCACGGACTGTGAGATCGTGACCTGAGCAGAAGTCGGTCGCTTAACTGACTGAGCCACCCAGGCGCCCCTCAATGCACATGTTTAATTAACAAACCCTATTTTAGTTGGGAGAATGGTTTTCACTGGTTTGTGGTTGAAGTGCTTTTCTGTGCTTGTCCAGCTTAAGCAGTGGACACAAGTGTCACATGCCTATGAGTTTGGGCACATCAATCAAAGGTCTCCTTTCTATACATCCACGTATTAGTTGTTGCTCTTCCTCTGAAACTATGCTTGTGTTCTGTAATATAGCTGACACAATTACAAAAATTCATTGCAGGTAAAAAACAATAGAACGCACTTTTGCATTTTCTACTTTCGGTCTTTGATGTCTTTTTAATATTTTCCTCCCTCTTCCTTATTTGTATTCATTTTGGCGCCCATCAATTTGTTTCTCTATTACTGTTATTTTTGCAATTTTCTGGTTCCTTTGGAACTTGCACTATTCTCTTTGATCTGCTTCCCTCCAAGCTTTATTTTTGGTGCTGTTTTTCACGTTCTGTAAAAAAAAATATTTTTGCCCCTCTTCCCTTTCTTCTTTTGATTTAACTCCTTCTTCTTAGAACCAGAATGAACTCCAGCTTTGAGTGAACAGGTAAATGTTTTTAAAAGAGTAAGCCCTAAGAATCCTTGGCTTCGTGCTGATGAATAGAAATGGTTGAGAGCCTACTTCAAAGGCCCTCAAGAACAAAGAACCTTTTCTGAGGCCAATTCTTCCTGACCCATCTTTGCCAAAAGATATGAGCTAATGACAGGAAAAGCCTGTCTTGTAAGAGTAGCCAACGAGGCTTGGGAACAAACATATCCTTGACATAATCGAGGAAAAACATACTGTTTATCTCTTTAATAACCATCCTGAAGAAAATTAATGTTACTTTGTCCTTTGTGCGGAACAATAATTGGATTGTGTGTTTCATTTATATCTGGACAAAGGCCAGGATATTGAAATACTTCTCAAAATTAGATTTTCTTGTTTAAAAATTAGATTTTATTGGCATTCTCTTTCTGAGATTTCTTCATTAAAAGCTTCATTAAACATAAATCTTCTTTTACACAGCAGAAAGCAAAATTATTTTAAGGAGGTCATTTTAAAAGCCTTTTGGAAGGAGGGTGCTAAGCTCTTTACCGGTGACTTGGACCGAGGAGCTGGCATTCCAGGGAAAAAATGATCATTGATCTTTGCCTACGTGTGTCTGATGTTAATTACATTGACAGTTGAAGCGATATAACAAGTTGTGTTCTAGTGTCTAAGGCTCTTACAAATACACTATTTTTAAAATTTGGGGCTGGGAAGTGTGCTGTAGAGGCTTGATTCAGTGACAAGGCCTTAGGTGGCCTCTTTTACTCTGGGGGAGATGAAGTCAACCATCAGGAAGAGTTTACATAGCTCATGTGCTGAAAAGTTCAACTGGGTTTTAAGTACATTTACACACTAAACTTTGATTACAGCTTCTGAAAAGGAACGAGCACTCTCCTCCCAAGGGCAACGAGAGAAGTGCCAAGTACGTGGTTCTCCTGCCTCCATATTGTTTTCTACTCCTCACTCTCTGACACCTGGACAGACTCACTTCCTAGCACTGCCTGCCATAATTGTTTGGGCAGAGTTTGTGCAAATTCAGTTCTGCTCTTGGTCTCCTGGTGCTGTTTCTGGCTCACACCTTTCTGAGGGAAGGGAGATAGTTAAATGGTTTGGTTTGAAAGGTCTTCCCCACTGGGCCGCAAACTTCAGGTATAACAAAAATAAAGAAATACAACGTAACAAGTCAATAAGGGGCAATCATAACAAGGAGTGGTCTTATCTATAAGAACTCAAAGCAAAGATATATGTGTCTGTGTCAAAAGCCTGCAAGTAGGAACATTCATCCTATAATTGAAAACAAAGTGTAGAACATTTATCAAATGAATAGATGTTTTTCTCCAAAAGGAGAAAATACCAACCAAAAAAATCTGGTCATGATTGTAACATATGCTCTTGTAACATTTTGTTAGTTTTCTACTTATAATCTTTTTAAAAACCCACAGATAAAATGATCCAATCTTTGCCTCTGGACAAGCACCCAGTGGGTATGAGATGAAAAGTGGTGATTTTCAGGTCTCAGAGGAGGCTGGGGGTCTAAGAGGGGGGACTGGGCGTTGAGTAGGCAGCTCACACGAATCAGATTCTGAGGCTCCAGAAGCTGGGATGGGTTCAAAGCACCACGTTTAGCGAGGATGGGGCACGGGAACTGGATTGTAGGCCAAGTGTCAGGCCAAAAGTCAAGGCAAGTAGTAAAATGGAGCTGGTGGGTTTCAGGAGTGGTGCCTGGAGAGTCCCAAGACCACTTGCTGTGGCCTTGTCCAGCTCTTACCGGTCAGCTGAGGCCAAGCCTGAGGGTAGAAGTGATTGCGCAGCTGGTCACCTCCCTCTCTCCCTTAGCCCTGAAGTTAAAGGTTAAGCTTTTCCTTGCCTCTCTTGTTGGAAATCTTTTACTCTCAGCACGATTCAAGGTCAGGAGAAGGTTCCCACTGCTTCCTTCCTGGGCTGATGCAGGCGTGGTGTGGTAGGAGTCCGGAGCCTCCGCAGTGACTGCTCTTGGTTTGGGCCTGGGGTTATAGGGCAGGCTGCCATGGCACAGGGTATAGAGGGTTGGCTGGGGGTCTCAGAGTTTGAACTGGATGGGTTATGAACCTTGGACATGGTCACCCCTTCTACACACCCCTCCTTATCATACCTTCTTCAAACAGCTGGTCTGGGGGAAGTCTCACAAATTCAGTGACAATTAATAAAAAAAAGAAAGTGGAACAGCTCTGGCACAAAGAGAGTATAAGAAAGAGCAACCAAACTGACCAAAAGATGAATAATATTCACCAGAAGAGTATTCCAAAGGGCAGAAAACCTTCTAGGGAATTAGAGAAGGTTTCATGAGGCAATGACCCTGATGACAGAAGACCACAACTGCAAGGAGAGATGGAAACAAGGAGTTAGTCAGAGAGATGCCAGTAGATTTTAATTTACTCTTCATGGTTCAATACTGATAAAGTGGACAGAAGAAAGGTCAGGGTGTAGAAGATGTAAATGACATGATTAATCTGATAGCTATGAGTTATTTATATTAAACTCTCTGATGTGCACACAGAGAAAATATTGTCCTCTCCTCCAAATATGGCGGTTCCTTGAACTCTGGTCCTTCTGAATTTGCTTCTTTGTCCATCTCGTCCAGTTTCATGGCTCTAACACAGTTCGCATCTGACATCTCCACGTGCGTATCTCCAGCCTGAATTCCTCTGACTCCTGACTCATATTCACCTGCTTACTTGAAATCTCCACTTGGATGTACAATAGGGATCTCACATTAACATGGCACAAAAAGGAACTCTTGATACCCTTTGCTTTCAAAGTTGCTTTTCTTAGTCATCCCCGAATGAGTAAGGGTAACTCCATTCTAGCTCGGGTCATGCCAGTCTCCCATCGAATCCACCAACAAGCCATGTCAGCTCTACCTTCACAAAATACCAGCATCCAACTGCCTCTCAGCACCTGCTCTGTCCTAATCCAAGCCACTACCTCTGTTTACCTCCTCTCGGGGCTCTCCTCTTCTGCCCGAGGGCACTTACAATCTATTCTCTCACAATAGCCAGCAGTGATCTCATTAAACATAAGACAGATCATGTCACTCTTCTGTTGAAACCTTTAAGTGACTTCTCTTCTCAGAATAAAATCCAAAGCCTCACAATGGTCTGTAAAAGTCCCCCAGTTACCTCTCCTATATGCCTTCTGCTACTCTTCTTCTTACCTACTCTATTCCACCCTTACTGGCCTCATGGATCATGCCAGGAACAGTGCTGCCTCAGGGTCTTGGCACATGCTGTCCTTCTGCTCTTTCCCTGTTAGCTACATGGCATACTCCCTCACTTCCTTGGCCTTTCCTCAAATGTGGAAACTGCTCTTTAAACAAAGACAGTTAGAAGACGTACTGACTTTCAAGAGCCATAGATGATGGGGATTCAAAACAAAAACCAACTTACGGGACATAGAATAACAATGATAACTATTTGCATTAGTGCTTCGCATTTTACCAAGCTATATATTTTTTAAATTCTGAAAAAAATACTGTGACTGCATGGTATTGTCCATGGTTTACTAAGGTCATAGAGCCAGTAACTTCTAGAATCAGAAAACAGAGACTTCACTACCATCTTGTGGCCCCAGAGCAAATGCTCGTCCTTCTCTACATTGAAGTTTATTACGTAATGATAATAATATAATATAATATAATATGTTATTTCTTATAATATATTATAATATATATTATATTATTATATAATATATATATTATGTATTATATTATATTATATATTACAATTAATATACAATATATATTAATAATTAATATTAATTATATTATAATTATATTTATATTATTATAATAATTATAATTATTAATATTATAATATTAATTAATATATATTAATATATTAATATTAATTACTATATTAATATATAATATATATTATATATTACATATATAATATATATTATATGTGTTAAATATATAACATATATTATATATATAATATAAATTATATAACATATAAACATATAAACATATAAACATATAAATTATATATGTTAAATTTATATATATATAATATAAATTATATAACATATAACATATAAACATATAAACATAAATTATATATGTTAAATATATAATATATATTATATATATTAACATTATATATATAATATATATTATAATATATATATAATAATATATATGTATATAATATAATAATGATGATGATTATGATAGCCGCTAACACTGCTGAATTCACTCCTTTAGATGCTTTATATGTCTTCACACACTTAACCCTCACGGAAGCCTGGGAGGTAAGCACTGTTAATAGTTGCAATTTACGCAGGAGACTAAGTCCGTGGTAGGATAAATAACTCGTCCAACTAAGTAGGTGATAATGGCAGAGCCAGGATTTACACCCAAGATCTCAGGCTCCAGATCCCGAGTCTTTCACCGCCATAGTAAATCTCTGCTTGGTCTCATAACATTTTTTGTCTGCTTTGCTAAACATATGAGATACATTTTACAGTTGGACATACGTGAATTCTCCAGTTGGGCAAGTTGAGATCAACCGTGTTCACTGGACATTTCTTCAAGACGTAGGTAGTTTAAGAAATACCATCTTTCATTGAGTTTACGTGGGAAAAATTTCAGCGCAATTGCTAATATTTAAATGTTGTAAGCCAGTCAAGCAGAGGTCCGTGGTTCCTGGAAAACCCTATGACCACCACTTCTCAGGTTGATGTTTATCTCTAAACAAGGTGCCCAAGGTGCCCACTACTGCGCCTGAAGCAGCCTGCACCCTAGACTTTTCCACTTGAGCAGCAACCTCCTGCGAGGCTCCCACAGGCAGAGGAAAGAGAGCGCCTTACCTGGGATGGGTGTAGGCCATCTGCCGGAACTCGTGGTTCCAGTCTGGTCTTCCATAGAACGTTTTCTGCTTTAACCCCGTGATCACATCAGTATTTGCATCCCAATGTAAAGCTATGTGAACAGCCTAAAAGAAAAATTATGCTATCAGGTGACACTTACCGAAACAAACAAACAAACAAAACCAAAAAAACAAAAAAACCCCATGGAAACGTGCTACTAAAGATGAGGTAATTATGTTCCTTTGCAGATGTAATACTCGAAAAATTTCTTCATGGGGCTGGAAATGCTTATCATTATTATCAGAAATCACTGCTTTTGCATTTTGGGATAGGCATCACATCTCATTTATCTTTGTATTCTGCCTGGGGCGCTACTGAAACACAGGGCCTTCGCCATGGTCAATGTGCGATAACGTGAGCCTGGAAAGATTTTTCTTTGCAAGGCTGAGAGCGATACAGTAAATATGGGTAAAGGAAAGCAAGCGTTAAGCTACTTCCTTTTTTCTGCCAAACTTCTCAAAAATTAATCTCTACCCCTGTCCCCATTCACTTACTTATTAAACCTCAGGATTTGAGAATGGCCCTTCCAGATTAAAATGATGGGAAATGTCCAGGAAGAAGCTGGATCTGACAATCAGATTCGCCTACCGGGTTGAGATAGTTTGAAGTGTACCATCCAGGCTCAATGCTGGGAGGATGCTGAGTCTGGCAGACGAACCACGATGGCCAAGCACAGCAAGTGCATTGGTTGGAGCTCTGTGCCCAACCGTTTATCTTCAAATTAGATGCACCCAGGCATCGGGTAAGTAGTGGTCGATAAATAAGAGGCTGGGGCACAGGACCGTCTACTGAGGATTTCTCCCCACCAGTTTGGCTAACAAGTGCTTACCCCAGGTTCCTGCTGCACACCTGGCCTCCCAGGCTGGCCTCATCAGGCTAGGAAAGCAGCCCGAGATAGGGTGGGTGAGCAGAAAACAATGGAGGCACCCCAATGGGCCAGTAGGTGGATGGCCCACAATGGTAGAATCGCAGAAACCCCGGCTGCAGGAGGTTGCCATCAGGCAAGTCTGACTCCAGGTGGCCGGGATCCCATTGGAATCGAGTTTGGGAATAGCCACTCCAGGAGAGGGAGCAATAATGAGAGGATGGTGGGATCCTCTTCTGGGGCAGGTTTATTAAGAGGAGGAGTGAAGCATGAAGTATTAGGGAAGAGCTCAGGAGTGAGAACTGAGGTGGTAGTTGGGGATTGAGCCTCAAAAACTCGCAGAAGCCCTGTTATCAGAACTGGAACTCCAGGTCAGAGGGAGCGGTGTCAGCCTCCGGATTAGAGTGGCAGCATTGCACCCCCCACAGCCCTCTTGCTTAACAGTAGGATTGACTGGAGCCAGATAGTGAGTTGGTTTCAGCTGTGAGCAAATAAGAAGGCAGAGGCAACCAATTTACCTTTGACCAGGTGCCACATCTAAACACCAACCCTGGGCTGCGCTCCTTGGCTTCTCCACCAACCACATGGCTGAACATCTCCTTGATTTTATATGCATTGTATAATCCTGTTTCTTCTACTTCTCTCCGACTCTTCTTTTCATTCAAAGATGAAATGTTACATTTGTTTTCCTATGACATTCTCCTGCCTCACAATACAGCTGCCTTCCCAGTCCGTAGTCACTTCTGGGCACTTCTCTCCAAAGAACTTTCATTTTCATGGTCCCAATTAGCATAGTCTATAAAGATCACTCCAAACTTTCTCCCCCATGCCCTCATCTTCCTGTCTGGGTAGAGTCCTGGGACTTGAACTCCCCAAGCATATTTTTATGTAGAATTTTTTGTGTCCCTTCAAACTGATCATTGTAGCCAAAAATGAATCTTCAGATATTTTGTGACTTCAATTTACTTCCACATACAGTTGTTGCGCGATTGCTATAAGCAGGAATGAGTGGGCGGTACAAAAAGAAATAGAGAAGGTCTATGCTCTGTGAGGAACTAGTCATCAAAGGAAGGGCAAGCCCAAGTGCACAACTACAACGACATAAGTCAGACCACAATCCTGTTTAACTAGAGACAGAAACAAAGTGCTCTGGAGAAGTAAACAAATTACCCTGCTGAAGCCCCGAGTCACTTTGACCAAGACGACTGGGGATGGCCATACAGGGAGTGGGGCTTTAAAGAACCATGCCACTCAGTAGGCAGCGGGGAGGACAGAAGACATGAAGTGATTGCCAGGGAGAGGGAACAGAGAGGGAAAACCTGTAGGCATGCAAATACGAGCCATTGTTCAGTGGCTCCCATGCCTGAGGAGCCCAGAGGGGCATGATGGGAATGGAATGGAACAAGTCCTTTGCCATCAGGTCAGGAAGGGCCTTCAAGCAGCTGCTAAGAAGCTTGGGCATTATTTAATAGAAAAAAGGGCCCTTTTCTACTTAGGTTAGTGGTACTGTGGAACTACCAATCGGTGATGTTCAAACATTTGGAATTATATTTGTTCCATATTTCTCAGCCCGACGTTCAATTAATCTCCCAAACCCTGTTGATTTGCCCTTCATAATACCTTTTCCATCTGTCCCTTCTGTTCTTGTCATTCTGCCACTTTGAGGTTGTTGAATTCAGCTTAACAATTGGCTACTTCTAAAACAGCCTTTTGATTCCTCGCTGACAGAATGGACCAATTATTTTTTCCTGGAATTTGAGCATCTAAAGAGTTTCAACATGTCACGACAAAAATTTAGGAACACGTCTATTTTAATTTACTTGTATTCAGAAAAAAAGTGTATCTTACAGCACACTTTTAGAGGAGGCAGAGATAGGACGGGGCAGAGTTGTACTGTCACAAAAATCAAACAGAACCTCAGTCTCAAGACTCCCAAATGACTAGAAATTCCTGGATGGACACTTGAAATCAATTCACTTTAATTTTTTTTTTTTTTTTTAACGTTTATTTATTTTTGGGACAGAGAGAGACAGAGCATGAACGGGGGAGGGGCAGCGAGAGAGGGAGACACACAGAATCGGAAACAGGCTCCAGGCTCTGAGCCATCAGCCCAGAGCCCGACGCGGGGCTCGAACTCCCGGACCGCGAGATCGTGACCTGGCTGAAGTCGGACGCTTAACCGACTGCGCCACCCAGGCGCCCCGAAATCAATTCACTTTAGAAGCTGAAAGCAAGCACGGTACTTGAAAGTAAAAAACAAAGGCCGTGTCTGTACTTCATCAAATGGATCATTAGTCAAAAATCCCATTTGAATAAGGAAAATGTTTGTTTGGAAAACATAATTAACACTATTTAATTCATTAAGATGTTTTAGGCCTAGTTCCCAAGGAACCTGTCTTTCAAACCACCCCAGAGGAATAAATATTTAAGGCCTCCTGCAAATAAGACCCTAAAAACTCATTTAGCTACTGAATTTCAAGCTCGGTCTTACTGGAATTTCAGAGTCAAATTTCACTGATCTCTTGTGGGGTCTGCATGTGCGTGTGTGAGTGTGTGTGTGTGTGTGTGTGTGTGACAGAGAGAGAGAGAGAGAGAGAGAGAAGGAGGGGGAGAGAAGAAGGACTGGGAGGCAGAGGGCAGGAGCGCCCAACACCCACCCTCAGGAGCACATTCATTTGTAAATTTAGTGATTAATGCAAATCTTGGCTCAAACATACTTTCCTTAAAGTAAATATCAATCCAAGCAGCTATGAAAGTGCTGATTAGAACATAAAGTTTCATAAACCTAGGGATCACTTCATTGTTAGCTTCCATATTTGAGGAGCTAAAAAAAATTTAGAACTTAGTAGTTATCATTCAATATTACCAACACTGAAATACTACCCTAGCGTGATATTTTGATATACACTATTTTTGGGAAGCTCCACCTTAATATTTCATTAATACAATATGCTTCCAAACACCTGCCACAACAGAAGACCACCTTGATCTTAGGTGAATAAACATATGTGCACACGATTTCTAAGAATGCCTTAAGAAAAAGAAGTCTCTAGATAAATCATGTATTCGTAATGATGATTTTCTGTAGACATTCACATACTTTACAACACAAAAGGTTGAATGTAAACACTTGCGAGTTTTTTCTATTTAACTCTGAATAGCTGAAAGCATAGAATTAGACCCAATCAGGAGCTGAACAAGACAATACAGTTAACCAATAATACGCGCTTTGATGTCCCTGAAATGACAAATGCAACTTTTGGTGACATAATTTTTCTTGGATTTCCACGCTTGGGATTATCTTCCATTAACTAACCTCTTTTCTAATCTGCTTGTCTATTCTTCAGCAAGTTAACTGTAGATTTTTCCATTGCTATGATTTGAATAACTCTTCTAATCTGGTTTTATTTTATCCTTCTTTCCTTTTTAAGAACAGACAAATAAGTCTTTCATGCCACCAGATAACCATACAGCTCATTATTGACATTGTTTCTCTTCCCTTTGCTCTATTTTTAAATGATGTATGTAATATTGATCATTTTAAGAGTCTTATCAATACCTGATTTTCATCCCAGTTGGTAAGAAATATATGATAACTCAGAAAGTGAGCTTTCCCTCGCTCACTCATGAGTGTTTCCAGCGAGAGTAAGAGATCAGCAAACCATTCAAAAGCCCTTGGATCCCGGCAAATCCAGTAGAAATACACCTGTCAAGAGAGAAGACAAGAGAGTGGATCTGTCCCGCTTTTCATAATGTGCTGATAATCACAGGCTGCTTTATCTCCATTAAATTATTTGAGCTCAAATGGGCACTTCTGCAAAATGACATGCTTCTCTCTGCCAGGGAACAGTCACACTGTGATTTCTTTTGAAAAAATTCACATTGTGTTTGAAAAAGTCCAGAGTGAATTCAGAGTCAGGAGTCTGTGGGCTGTTGCCAGTTTCACTGGATGAGGACCAATTCACATTCCTGGCTGTGCTTCTTTTCAGTGAGGTTAATAATCATAACTAGCTGTGCCTTTCACGGCCCCCCAAGGGGAATAAACCGTTAGACCAACCCCCTTCATCTTTACTCATGACCTAAGCTCGGGATTTGAACTCTCTTCTCCAGAGACCCCAAAGGCTTGTGCGCTAATCCACTTCCGCATCGTGACCTCCGGAGGGGGGAGATTATGGTAATTGCAGAAGGAAGCCACACGGGCCAGAAGTTTCCCCTCAGCCAGACATATCAGTGTCCAAGAAAGCTAGTGGGTGGTGGTAATAGTTTGTGTGTCAACTACTATAATGAAATTATGTCTAGGAACATTTTTTTTTTTTAACTCTCTGTGTTTAGCAAACGGCATGTGGCAAGAAGTATTATGGGTTTGCTGAAATAAAGGCTTAGTTTTTGTGCTTTGAGTTTTAGATAATTGTGCCTGGAAGAAACCACAGGAGAAAGATCGGCTAATTCTCCTGATTTTTCTCACAGCCCTGTTCCTTGTTACTCATTACTGTTTTCCTGCACCCCCCACCAAAGAGACATCTCTGTTACTTAACGAGATCTACCAGGGGGCTGGCCTTGACCTCCATCAGCAAACATCTCCTCTGATAGGTGGTGTTCCCTGACTCCTCTCTCCACCAGCCAGCCTGCAAGCTCACAAACATGATGAAATTATAGATGAGATTTAATGAACAGATCAAGTTCACGAGGAAACAAAAAAGATCACAGAATGTATTTCAAGGCTAAACATCTTGCCCATGTTCCCCAGGTTTGTTCAGGAATTTCTAATATGAAGTCAGTAAGAGCAAAAAAGCTAGAGGATAACACCTTTTCTCTTAAGAATTAGAGCCCAGGGGCGCCTGGGTGGCTCAGTTGGTTAAGCGGCCGACTTCAGCTCAGGTCATGATCTCGTGGTCCGTGAGTTTGAGCCCTGTGTCGGGCTCTGTGCTGACAGCTCAGAGCCTGGAGCCTGTTTCAGATTCTGTGTCTCCCTCTCTCTGACCCTCCCCCATTCATGCTCTGTCTCTCTCTGTCTCAAAAATAAATAAACGTTAAAAAAAAAAAAGAATTAGAGCCCAATATTTGTCAGACGGTACCACTACAGCTCCGATAATAATCTCTAAGTGCGGTACCCCCCCGACGGAGTGCCTGTTTCTTTGCAGTTGTAAATCTGAGCCATGGTTCCTTCTGGTGAGTGCCCCATGACCACCCCCCCCCCCCGCCACCGCCCCCAACACACAAGTACAGCGATTGTGTTCATTCACTCACTTGTTGACTCAACAAATGTGTCCTACATCTCTACGTCGAGACTCTTCTCGGCTCTGGCACTTTAAGAGCAAACAAAAGAGCAAAAATTTGCCATTCTCCTAGAGTTTGCGTTTAGATGCAGAAGAAGACGATAAAGCACAACACGGAATACATCAGAGGGTGATAAGTACTATGGAGAAACACAAGGTGGGCTGGAAAGGGCTGCGATACTACGTCAGATGGTCAAGGGAAGGGGACATTTGAGCAAAGACATAAAGGAGGCAGGGGAATCACGGTACTGATGGAGGGAGCAAGGAGTGGGACCTCTGGGGAAGAGCCAGGGGGCTGGTGTGGCTGGAGTTGTGAAGGAGGGGAGGCAGTAAGAGATGAGGTCTGAGGGGGAGGCCGGGAAGCACAGATATGGGGCTTGGGGCCACCTTGACTTTGCGCGAGAGGGGAAAGCACTGGGGAGTGTCTAGCAGGTCTGAGGACGGATCATGAAGCACGGGAGGCTGATTTGACATCCTGGGTTGGTGATGAATACTGCTATCCTCTTTCTTTTCACTTTGTGTAGTGCCTAATCTGAATTATTCTTTGAGGGGCAGTCGGGTGGCTCAGTCGGTTAAGGGTCCGCCTTTTGATTTTGGCTCAGGTCATAGTCTCACGAACCTGAGATTGAGCCCTGCGTTGGGCTCTGGGCTGACAGTGTGAAGTCTCCTTGGGATTCTCTCTCTCTCTCTCTCTCTCCCTCTGTCCCCGCCCCTCCCACACTTAGGAGCGCTCATTCTCAAAATAAATAAATAAACCTAGAAAAAGTAAATTATTCTTTGAAAACCTTAGCCTTCCTCTTTCCTTGCTTTGGTCGTGGCGGAACAGAAAACCTATTGATTGAATTTAATACCATTCTTGCTTACGCACCTCCCCTTGCTTCCTGCTCTCAGTAGGTTGTTTTGCCCAGGACCATTCATGGTGGCATTCAGGTTAAAACAAACATCATTGATTTATTTTCTATTATTTCCACTCCTTAAGGAACGTGCTTAGCATGCATTCATGTAGGAAAAATACCCTGTTTACTTTTTTGAAAACCTGTCAATTTCAAATCCAGTCTCAATCATCCTTACTTGAAAAATGCCCACATCTTAGCTTCCTGCACACTCTGACCCTCATCCTTTCAAATAGAAATCATGCCTGTTCTTGCTTTCTTGTGGCTTAGCAGTGTGTCAGCGTTCTTAGGGCTTGCCGGGCCTTTTATACTTTTTACTTCCTTCTAATGGCTTTGTGTGTTTTTCCCTCTGTAATTGACTTACAGGTGACACAGGGCAGCTTTGGTGCAAGAGGCAATGAAGGAAAGCTGAATAGGCTCAGAAGTGCTTCAGGCAGAAAAAGAAGAAAAGAGACTTTGAACGGAGAAAGAGGCTATTTACTTTGACTCTCTTTCATCCTTCTAACGGTGAGGGATACTCACTGTGAAGGGACAGGATAGTTCGACTTCTGCATTTCGTCCAGTAGAAAGGACCTGGTCGCTGGTAGAACAAATATCCCAAACTACAGGCTACACCTCTGTGATCTTTCCCACACTCACCCCTCCTCAGTCTCCAAAAAAAAAAAAAAAAAAACCACCCCAAATCAGTTACCTGTCTAAAGCGCGGTTTCCAGAACTCTGTAGCTGGTATCGGGGCCCCAAATACTTAAGGCGACTTTAAAAAGTTTTGTTAAGTAGAAAGTCATCCTCAGGAGAGAGCTGCAAGTTCAGGACTTTCACAGTGACAAAGTTATTGCTTTTACAGGACTCGTCCCACACATTTCTAGAGGTATAATGCATTCGCAGACGTTTCGCGAGGCCACTCCGGCAGCCCACAATGGGTTTAGAGCACTCTGTGTGCACGTGGCCTGTCACAAGCCTTCATGTCACATCATTCCTGGAACGAACCACCGTCCCGGACTCAGCCACCCCCACCTCGGAGGGCCTGGGTCTGAGCGACACACAGAGCTGTATTCTCTTTTGAGCGCACCCACGCTCTCTGAAACTGGGCTCCTCTTCGAATTCTGCAGAATTGCATTGGACCAGGTCAAGGTACTCTGGGGTCAGAAGGAAATGGATCTGCGCCGCTTTTGGAGAAGCAATCTCAGAAAAAGAAATAAGAAAAGCTACCCATCGACTTTCCCAGGGGGGTCCACTGGTGCCCCCCCCCCCCCGTGAGAGGATCCTCTCTCACAGCCTGGAGAGTCATCTCTGAACACAGGCAGAGGATACCTCCACAGGTACAACCTCTATTTCTTCAGACCCCACATCGATTCCCCGAGGATGGAACGGGGCCAACAATTTTTTATTTATTTCCTCTTCAAAGAAGGAGATTGTACCTGAGGACAGAGTTTGATGATGTGGTGAGGCAGAGTAGTTGGACACTGTAAGCCCGTGAGTCCTCTAACCTGTTCTACACTCCTGGCTTCACCATCCCCATGGTGGGTAACTGGGGGCAGGTCATTTACTGTGAGCCTGGATGACCAAGTACATAAAATGGCAGAAAGCCCACCACCCTCTAGAACAACAACCTACGGGATTATGGTGAGGGTGAGAGTGCCTGTGGTCATGGAAGCACAGTGTCTAACATGTGCATTAAGTGCTCAGACCTGTCAGTTGCGACCCCTGTTCTCTTCTCTGCTGTTTGGAGGAGCTTCCAGAATGCACACCACATGTCTATATTAGAGAGAGCAAAGGGAATCATCGGCTTTACTTGTGGGGTCTGTGTTCCCATGGGTCACTTGTGAATTATAGAGGCAGTGATCACTGAGAAGAGGTGAAACTACGCTTTATCTCCAGTGCCAGTTTGTGAATATCAGCAATGATTGTAGGATGTGGTCCAAAAAGAGGAACCCCTTCACTGGCCAAGTGCATTCCAGGCTCTGCGTGTGCAAAGCCCACAGGAGGCATTTTACGGAGTGCCAGCGTTGACCTTGACCTTGACCAAGGCCTCCACCCAGGAGAAGGCCAGTGGGTTACACTGTGACATTGCCTCCTTCCGGACAGCGCCCTCTGTTCCCCACTGTTATGAACTGGATGTTTGTGTTGTCTCCAAAAGTATAGGTTGAAACCCAATGTGATGGTATTTGGAGGTGGGGCCTTTGAGAGGAGGTTAGATTTCGGTGAGGTCATGAGAATGGGACCTCCAATGATGGGACTGGTGTCCTTCTGAGAAGAGGAAGAGACCAGAGCTCTCTCTGTCTCTGTCATGTGAGGACACAGCCAGAAGGTGGCCATCTGTAAGCCAAAGAGGCCTCCTCAGACCCCAATCATGTGGGCTTCCTGATCTTAGACTTCCAGCCTCAAGAACTGTGAAAAAAATAAACATCTGCTGTTTAAGCCACCCAGTCTATGGTATTTCTGTTATAGCAGCCTGAACTATATGCTATATGCTCAGATACCCATGTGGTACAAAATACAGGACCGTTGGGGCGCCTGGGTGGCTCCGTCGGTTGAGCGTCCGACTTCCGCTCAGGTCATGATCTCACGGTCCGTGAGTTCGAGCCCCGCGTCGGGCTCTGTGTTGACAGCTCAGAGCCCGGAGCCTGCTTCACATTCTGTGTCTCCCTCTCTCTCTGCTCCTTCCCCATTCATGCTCTGTCTCTCTCTGAATCAAAAATAAATAAACATTAAAAAAATAAAAACAAAAACAAAAACAAAATACAGGACCATCAGAAACTCTAAACAACTAGGGTGACAGAGACTTGCCACTGAGGGAATCAGTACCATTTTCCAAAAAGAGAGTTTTTCTCTCCAAAAAGATAAAGACTGTGGCTGATTAGAAAACATAAATAAATGTTAGTTATCCTCAAAAAGTGGTAGCTATTATTGTCCCGGCTTTTATTTTGTTATTGTTGTTGTTGTCGTGAAGGTCCTCTGGATGAATATAATCGCAAACAAATTTTGAAGCAATATTTGTTCTTATTGAGAAACTTCCTTAATGTGGCTTCCATGTTCTGTTTTAAGGAAATATAATTACAGAATAATTTTTCTGATTAACCATTATATGACGGAGGCCAGTCTTTGTCAACCATTTTTAGTCTCCAAGACTTTTTCTTTGAAAGATCTTTAACGTTAATTATCTCATGGCTATGCTACTGCTTTGCCCCATGAGTGAGGACTCTCCTTGTTTGTGCCTCCATTTGTTCCCGTTATAGTTCATATGACTTGTTGGACAGCCAAAACGTTCATTAATAATAAGATCATTATATAAATTGTGAGCTATCCATACTTTGGGATGCTCCGAAGGCACTAAATAAAATGATAGTCAAATATCGGACAAAGGGCTAGTATCCAAAATCTATAAAGAGCTCACCAAACTCCACACCCGAAAAACAAATAACCCAGTGAAGAAATGGGCAGAAAACATGAATAGACACTTCTCTAAAGAAGACATCCGGATGGCCAACAGGCACATGAAAAGATGCTCAACGTCACTCCTCATCAGGGAAATACAAATCAAAACCACACTCAGATATCACCTCATGCCAGTCAGAGTGGCCAAAATGAACAAATCAGAAGACTATAGATGCTGGCGAGGATGTGGAGAAACGGGAACCCTCTTGCACTGTTGGTGGGAATGCAAATTGGCGCAGTCACTCTGGAAAACAGTGTGGAGGTTCCTCAGAAAATTAAAAATAGACCTACCCTATGACCCAGCAATAGCACTGCTAGGAATTTGCCCAAGGGATACAGGAGTACTGATGCATAGGGGCACTTGTACTCCAATGTTTATAGCAGCACTCTCAACAATAGTCAAATTATGGAAAGAGCCTAAATGTCCATCAACTGATGAATGGATAAAGAAATTGTGGTTTATATACACAATGGAATACTACGTGGCAATGAGAAAGAATGAAATATGGCCCTTTGTAGCAACGTGGACGGAACTGGAGAGTGTGATGCTAAGTGAAATAAGCCATACAGAGAAAGACAGATACCATATGGTTTCACTCTTATGTGGATCCTGAGAAACTTAACAGAAACCCATGGGGGAGGGGAAGGAAAAAAAAAAAAGAGGTTAGAGTGGAAGAGAGCCAAAGCGTAAGAGACTCTTAAAAACTGAGAACAAACTGAGGGTTGATGGCGGGTGGGAGGGCAGGGAGGGTGGGTGATGGGTATTGAGGAGGGCACATTTTGGGATGAGCACTGGGTGTTGTATGGAAACCAATTTGACAATAAACTTCAGATATTGAAAAAAAAATGATAGTCAATTACTAGGTATTGACGCTGAAGGCACGCTGAGCCATGTTATATAAAGGGAAAAAACAACAAAACAAAGTGCACATCTCTCTGTCTCTCCCTACCCACATCTCTGTTTACGTACGAATAAAATAACACCGTGATATGCACACGGGTGGGTGTGCGTGCGCAGATGCATGGAGAAGCAAGGGAATGAGACACACCCCCATGTTTAATGGTGAACCCCTTAGAGAACAAAGTGGTGGTGGTGGTTACTTTGGGGAGGAAGGCCAATGGAGGGAGATTTTTGACTATTTTATTTGAATATTTTACAAGGACATTATACTCTCGTATGGCTTGTGTGGTTAATAAACCGCAATATCAAAACTATTAATACTAGTCACTATCCCACAGGGCAAGGGTGAGTCCTGATAGGGGACTGAAGTCTTTTGAGGCTGTCTAGGGAACGATGGGGGGGGGGGCACGGGTGTTTTCTGGAGAGGTAAACGTGGCCTCGTGTGTCCCAGTTCAATTTATTACAGCACTGTGAGTGGTTAGCAGAGGTGATCAATTCCAGGAGTGGCCAGAGCTCCAGTGTGAGGAAAAGGGAAAGCAAATAATTTCTCAAACTAAACAGATTAAATTAAGTGCATTTTTCATTCATTAGAAAAGAGAGCAGGCCCTCCTTTGTTTTATTAATATATTTAAGTAGAGTATGGATTTTTGCCTTTCTTGGCCGCCTTGCCTTGTTCCCACTGGCCCATGCTGTCTTTTTATTTGAATTATCTGTTTATTATATTAGGTTAAGAACCCAAGGCCATCTTGCATGGGACACACTATAAATACCCATTATCATGGTTATGTATTATTGAGGCGATGAAGGAAGACAATTTATGAAGAAATGAGATTATCTCAGTTTTTTGGTAATCTATCTTATTATAGTCTGAATTACATATGCAGTTAAGAAAATGAACCAAATCTTCCAGTTGGCCGTTCTCTCAGCCCTGTCTACACGGCCGTGACATTAGGGGAACTAAAATGTATAAGCCAATATATTGATGCCCGCAATCCCCCCTTCCCCATTTGTACACACCTATTTCATTCATCATTTTGACAGTTTGCACAAGCAAACTGTCCTAATTTTTTTCAAAAGCTGTCTTCACAAATCGAGTGCGATGTGGAATTAATCATCCCGTTAGGCAGGCGTTGGAGGACATTCATTGCCAGGGGGTATTTACACGCCCGGCACTCAGCTTCCTTCAAGTTGTATCAGGGACTCCTCAACCACCCACACCTCCTCCCCTCATCCCGAAGGTGTGTCCTGGGCGCATCTGCCTTCCACCAAGTGAAGTTTGACTCCTACTCCTGTTTTGAGAACACCTCTTTTCACATATTACAGCCTTTCCCCATTTCCTTCCCCCCTGGCAAGCCATCATTCTCCTTGCTGTTACTTTGCCTTCTTGGGAAATTTCCTCCCAACCACTTCTCCCCCTCCTCCCCACCATCTTTAAAAATAAAAGATAGTTAGAAAATTTAAAACCCCGGCTTCAAATAGAAAACGCTACACACGATCCTAAAGAAGCAGCAGGCGTCCTATTGGCTATTCTCCTGCATTTAACTTAGAAGTGTTCTAGAATAATGTGGCAGAGGAGAAGGTGAAGAGATAACAGTTCGCAATGGTTAACAACCAACAAAACTTTCGGTTTTGTTATTATTGTAGACTTGCAAAGTCAGGGTTGTATGTAAAAATGTATGCCTTTATGCCAACCAGTCTTTTATACAGGGAGGAGGAAATCACATCTCATTGCAGTTAACCATCTAGGCTTAAAATTCCAGCTCAGAACCCCTAGGCTGCATTTTCCCCTTTCCTTACTACAGAAGAGAACAATCTGAAAACTCTAGTCCAGATCTATAATTGTGAGGACGCTTGTTAGATAAATATGTACTGCTGTGCTCCCCTGCACTTAAAAATTATATAGATGCTGACAGTTTCATGGAAAGGGTATTTATATTTCAAAAACATGTAGGCGGCCCTGACAAATATTAGTTACATAAGCCTAATGATAGTTGTACTCAAACAAGCACAGAGTGGCTTTAAAACAGAAAAACTTCTTTAAACTTCTTCTGCTACATGTAGACTCTAACAAGGTGGATCTTAAGCATAATTTGCAGCCTAAACTTTCAATAGCATGAAATCTCACCTCTTGCATAAAAGAGCCTTGATGTGGAAATTGGAAACACACGGTCCGATCCTGATTCAGCGGTTAACCAGCTGGGGGACTTCAGACAAATCATTTCCTCATTTCCAGTCTAAGTACAGACTCTGACCTTTCATGGTCATATGCAAAACTGGGAAGTTAAGACCTCTCAAGTTATTTTGTGATTCTATGCTTTTCGCTTTCTTCTGCCATATACCATTATTCTGACCTTTATTTTTGGTGGACTATTGCCCCAATATTGCCCCCAGTTTCTGTAAGTTATAAAAACATCTTTTTTTATTTCCAATCCTTTGGCTTCTGTTTTTTTTTTGTTTGTTTGTTTTGTTTTTTTTGGGGGGGGGTTTTTTGGATGGAGATCAATGTCCCTGTTTTATAGCTTTGTGGTAACTGCTTAACCCTCCCGCTGAAACAGCCTTGAGAAACCCCAAACACAGAGCCCAGAAATAACAATGAAATAGTGAAGGAGGAGGTGGTGTCAGGATTTTGTGGGTTCTTCTAAAAATTTTTCCTATTTGTAGTAAAATAATTGAAACATATTATTTGAATTATAACATTACTGAACAGATAGCTTTTTCGGTTAAATAAACATGACTTAATCTTCGTAAACTAGGATTTTATCAAAAATGGCATAGAAGCCATTTGTTCATTCGTTTTGGCATGGAGACATTTATTCACTAGGTGATTTATTAAAAAATTATAGCATGTGTGTGTGTGTGTGTGTGTGTGTGTGTGTGTGTGTATCTCATTATGCATATCCAAAGAAGCCGCACTCAAGGAGCTCAGAATCAGTTAGGGGAAATGAGATCCGTTGTGAACATGACATAAAAGCATAAGGCTAATGAATGCTGAGAGAAGGGTGGGGTGCTCTAAGTCTGGTGTGAGGAAAGTGAGAGGCATGTCACGTCTGTATCCAAGGGCCTGGCACGTAGTAGGTGCTGAATAGTTATTCACTGAGCGAATAAGTCAACGAAAGTCAGGCCCACCATCACCATCTTCATGTGAAATATAACATGATTTTTAGTGTTGGGAAAACCATGAAGGAAGAAGCTGCCTGTATGGATGAGTTTTACTTGGGAGACAGCAAGAGGAAAGAGAAAGCTTAGGGGATTGAGAAATCCTCATAAACCATAACAAAGCATTGTCGTGAGGCCCAGATAAATAGAACAGTAGCTGTTTTACTGGTTTTGTACCATAGACTGAATGTCTGCGTCCCCCCAAAATTCATATTTTGAAACCTAATCCCCAAAAGCGATAATATGGGGAAGTTGGGTATTTTGGAGGTGATGTGTTTATCCAGGAGGAACCCTCAGGAGTAAGACCAGTGCCCTTATGAAAAGGACTCCAGACTTCTAGACTTCTGTGTCTATTTTTTTTTCCTCATTGAGTCGAGAACTGTGAGACAACAAATCGGACTCTCGCTGATGAAAAAAGAAGAAAGGACTACAAAAAGCTCCCTCACCCCCTTCTGCCAGGGAAGCTATAGGCTAGAAGACTGCCATCTGTAAACCAGAAAGCAGGCTCTCATCAGACACCGCGTCAGCCAGTCCGTTGACCTTGAACTTCCCAGCAGCCGGAACTGTGAGAAATACGTTTCTGTTGGTATCGTGGGATAGGAGCCCCAACAGACTAAGACACTTTGTTGGAACTTACTGTGGCAGAGAGGAGAGGCGATGGGCTTTAGCAAAAGAAGAGTCTGGATTCGGACTCTCCTTCTACTATTTCCCAGCTCTCTGTGCTTTGGGTTCCTCAGGACTAAACTGAGGATGTCACTTATCTGAAAGAGCAATTATGACAATTTGATAATACAAGCTATCGTTCCTATTAGCTTTGTGATCAGCTTCGATTTTTCTCATCTGTAAATGGGAATAAAAATGATAAGTTCCTTAAAAAGATGATGTGAGATAGTATGTGTAAAACGCCTAACTTCCCATCTGCCAGGTAGTCAAGGCTTGATGGGTCTAAGCTATTAGTAGTAGAAGTGGTAATCGAGCCACATCTTTGGCAGTGATAATGAACTTTTATATCATTCTGTACACATTTACGTTACATTATTCACACATTACATTATTTCTTTGTCTTCTTTGGTATTAAAACTCCCCATGGGATATGGGCCCTTATTTCTCCACTTCGCAGATCAGGAAACCCAGTCAGAGAGGTGACTTGAGTCACTCAAGGTGATGCATTTAGTGAGGGTGGAGTGAGGCTGGGGTGGATTCTCTGGCCAGGAGTCCCACAGTCTGCCTATATCACAATGGTGGCAGTCATATCTACCATATGTTGGTTATGTCATGGAAAGAGCCAGATGGATCTAATCTGAATCCTGATTCTGCCTTTTACTACCCATGTATTTTTAGGGAACACACTTTGGTTTCTCTAACCTTCAGCTTCCTTATCTGGAAAACAAGCTTGGTATTATCTACTTTATAAAGTTGTTGGGAAGGTTATAACCATCAAATGAGAGAGTGTATGTCAAGCACCTGTCATTGGAAACTCACGAAATGATAGCTAATCTTATTCTTATTTCTTAGTTGGGAAAGCCCCAACTTTAGAGCTCTTCTAGTCTCATACTGCCCCAGTGCTTTGAAGAATGTTCTTGCTCAATAAATGCTAGGTGGAGAAGGTTTCCATGGCTAACTAAGCTTGACAAAAGTGGGTGAAGCAAAACCGAATGAGGTTCTTTTGTATAGAACTTATTTAATAGGGCAAGAAATGATGTGAATCTCCTAGAATGAGATTTGTAGTACTTTAAGTTCTTATGACCACAGAGTTCTCTTTTGTGGGCCATATCATAAGACTAATGTTCATATCCAACTATGTTAGACAGACATGCTAATCGAATTAAGTGAGTTCCTTTGACAGGTGGGAAAGTGTAGCCAAAGTGTGAACCCGAGAAGTGACAGAATCAGGACCAGAACCGGGCTCGCCTAATATCCCGAGTCCTCCTGAATCGACACCCCTTGGCGTCAACATGGCTCCCTTTCTCCTGCTGTTCTGGTGTCTACGGCTGGGCCTCGGAGGGTTAAAGTACGGACAGTCTCTGGGCAGGACAAAGGAAGGAAGGTAACCATGGAGGTGTCTAGTCAGAGAACACATCAGACATGACAAAAGAGATTCTGAGCTTGGCGATATCAAGTAAGCAGGCCAGTGAGTTCCAACCGTGGCATTCTTGTTAAGGCTACGAGCGCACGAAAGGAAGATGTTGAATTGCATCCTGCAACCATAGTATCAGGCCAAAGAGACTAAGGGAAAGGCCTCCTGTTAATATCACTAACTGTCGCCCAGTCACAAAGCCATTTGCAGCCTGTCCATATTTTACTGACATGAGCAATTACATGTCCTGTAATGGCAACGAAGCAATAAAATTTATGTCTTGTCATCTTTAACAAGATTAGACATAACCCTTCTCATAAATGTAATACCGAATGGAGATTTTTAAGAACATAAGTATAGTTAAGGATCCTTGAATTTATCCCTCATAGTTAATTAAAATCCTCCCCAGGAATTGGCAGATGATAGATAGAAGGATGTGGAACCTCTTAATCCACGTTAAGTGTGAACTAATGATTTTTTCCATACCTTGCTCAGCTTCAGCTGGGTGTGCGACTCACATTTGTACCATATGGATTTCAGGAGAGAGGCGAAGGGAGTGACCCCTATTCCTGCAGCAACGCACACGCTCACCGGGTAGTGAAACACGTCCGTCAGTGCGGTTCCAAACGGCCCGTCCACCGCCAGCCTGCAATCACAGAATGTGGCCTTGGTGACGTTCAGACGCGACGCTCTCGAAAACAAAGCCACCCTCAAGCACGGCTCTTTGCAAGATGTTTGTAACTGGGTGCAGGGGGGTTGGCTCTGAGCTTGAGAATGTCCTGTCTGGAGAGCCTAGACTTAACCTGAGGAACTGGGGGCCTGGACTCACGGGGGTGGGGGGGGACGAGCAGACAGGCCAGCCCAGGTGCATTCATGGTAGGACAAAGCCTGACTTTTCTGGCTTGAGCCCACTCCTCTTCCACGTGGCCGGCTCTTCTTACAATTTCTAGAAGCTTGTTTTGGCCCTGGTAGAAGAGGCCATCTCTTCTCCTCGCCTCACCTCGCCTCTCCTCTCCCCTCCCCTTCCCTCCCCTTCCCTCCTCTCCTTTCTTCCACCATCAAAGGAATAAAGCAGAAGGTGGTTTAGAAGGCTTATGTGTCCTTTTGCTAACATGCTTCTTCTCTATTTTTACTTATTCAGTCCCACATCTTAGTGCGTTCATATCATTTTCATCTAATAGAAGCCATTCATTTGGAATAAGTATAATTTTGAGATCATTTGTCAGGTATGTGGAACTTCTAAAACTTGTTGTTTCAGATTACATGAGCTCAAAATCTGTGATGATCAGGCCAGGAACGGCACTGACGTTTTGTCTTTGCTTAGCAAGTTCTTCTTGGTAAGGATGAAGCATATTTATTGAATAAATACGATGGTCTTTAACATGGTCCGGAAGAGACTGGCCCCCGGATTCGACTCCATTTCTCAACACCAGTTCTCCACACTGGCTTTTCTTTCCTTCCCCAAAATACACAGTACCCCCCTTCTGCCACAGGACCTTTGCATGTGATAATCCAAGTAATCACTAGGAATCCTCGGTCCCAATTCCTCCCCTCTCCCTGTCTTGGTTCATAGTTACCCTTTCATTAGGTCTTCTCTCAATCATCATATCCCTGGGGGAGCTTCGTGGATCCTTTGCACTAAGGCTAAATCCCCTCTTATATACTTTATAGCCCCATGTACCCCTCCTCTGTAGTCCACATCACGGTTGTAGTTTTACAGTTTTTGGGGTGTGTGCGCGTGATTTGATTTGTGTCTCTCTTGATCACGAGACAACAAGTTCTCCGGAGGGAGGGGCCTGGTCTGTCCTTGCTCACCACTGCGTCCCAACGCCTGGCATGCTCTGTGGCACGGAGATGTTCAGTAACAATTTGTTGAATAAATTGTAAAGGGAATGTTTAAAATATTTCAGTCAGCAGAATGTATTAAATAACCTCAACTATTCCAAAAGCACACATTTACATATGAACAGAGATATGCTAATTAAAAGGCTTCTAAGTTATTCATAACCATTCCCTAAGGGGTGTCTGTAGAAGGCACCCGAGGTTGGCCCATTTGGGCTTACTTTGTGTTCATGAAAGTTCAATTGGGTTTTATTTTTAAATATTCCATATGCCAGACCTCCTAATAATTCAAATTAACTCTCTTCAAGTTAATCTTAATTAATAAGGCTTTATTACATATTGATTTATGGAAATGGAAGAATAAAAATAAAAGGTCATTAACCAGAAAGGGTTAGTATCTCAGCCCACTGTAGATTATTTTATAAATAATTAGATAAGGGGAATTGAGAGAGAAAAAATGAAACTGTCCAAGGATTAAAATGTCTTACCGTTAATTGTTTTTATAATTAGTTGTATTTGGGACTTCTCTGACACTGATTTGAAAAGATAACAATTAAACCCAAAGAAGAATTGTGTCACACAATCCACAGAAATACACAATAGCTAAATTTCCTCATAATCAGAATTGTGCATCTAAGCTGGAAGAGGCAGGAGAAAATAATTAGTCCAACTGCCATGATAATATAGATAATATAGTCATCCTTCCTTCCACCACCCCGACAGCTGATCGCATTCTGCTGTTAACTTGCGGGGGGCGGAGGGGGGCAGTTCAAAGCAATAGACAGTTTTTCGCACGTCTCACCGACCTCTGTCTTCTGACCACACTCCCGAGAAACGCGCACCAGCTCTCTTCCCTTTCTTGTCTCAGATCTTTCAATGGTTGATGGTAGCTATCGTGACGCCCTGATTGTTCTTTTCTGGACCAAAACGTCTCCACTTCTGGAGACCTCTCGCAATCCTGAATCGACTCTCTTTGCCCAAATTCTTGTTCATCGAGTTCACCCAGCTACTTCCTCTTCGATCTGGATCCAGAGTTTAAGGATGCCGCTTGGAAAACGATGAGCCTTTCCGGCATCCACACCGTGCGGTTCCTTGTTGCTCTGGTCCGCGGCACACCCACCCGCCTCATCGACCTCCACCCTCGACTCTCTGAACCCATGGCCTTTGCTCATAGACACGTTCTCCCTGTGGTCATTGCTGTCATGGGCATCTCTGCGGTCGGTGACCTTTCAGAGTTTGCTAATAATAATAGCCAGCCTTTTTTTTTTTTTTTTTTTTTTACTATGCATCATGTTAAGGGCTTTTAAAGGACTGTCACCTTTAAACCTAAACAAACTCTTAGGTACTATGATTATCATCTTTATTTTACAGATGGGGAAACTGAGGCACACAGTGACATGTACTCTCTAAGAGCACATGACAAACTGGGCTTTGAACCCAGGCTGTCAGAACTGAAATCCTTGGCTCTAGGAAGCAGGTTAGTCACTGAAATCTCTAGCATCAACTCTGAGAAATTCCTCCGTTTTACCTCAGAAGGCAAAGTGCTTTAAAATAGCTCCCATTCTCTTCCCTTTTCCTGGGCACAGAATAAAGAAGTTTCCCAGCTCTCTGTCTAGGTTTGCTTCTTGCCTGGGCCTCACAGATTCCTCGGGCTGGTTTAAATCCTTTCTGGGGATGCCTGGGTTGCTCAATCGGTTAAGCGTCTGACTTTGGCTCAGGTCATGATCTCACGGTTTGTGTGTTCGAGCCCCACATCAGGCTCTGTGCTGACAGCTCAGAGCCTGGAGCCTGCTTCAGATCCTGTGTCTCCCTCTTTCTCTGCTTCTCCCCCGCTCATGCTCTGCCTCTCTCTCTCCCAAAAATAAATAAAAATTAAAAAAATTTTTTTAAATGTAATGATCCAGTCATGATCTCACAGTTCATGGGTTCCAGCCCCAAGTGGGGCTCCATGCTGACAGTGCAGAGCCTGCTTGGGATCCTCTCTCTTTACCTCTCTCTCTCTATCAGTTCCCCACTTTCATTCTCAGTCTCTCTCTCTCTCTCTCTCTCCCTCTCTCTCAAAATAAATAAATAAACAAACTTAGAAAAATCCTTTCTGGGTCCAAAGCAGTGAAAAATTATACTTCTCCCTCCCATGTGTTTGATTCAATTCAAAGACAAAATAACGTTAATAGATAAAATCGAACAAGGAAATCCAGTAAAATTCTGATTCTTCATGTATTGAAGTTAGACAAATATGCCTACACGTGTATAGAGGCAGAGATCAGTGAGTTTAACAAATGAAGGGAAATTGCTCTGTTTCCAACAACTCGTTTTTATTCCTTCAATAAATATTCATTGAGTACCAACTAAGAGTTAGGGCCTATTCTAGGCACTGAACGCAACAAAATGAGCCAAATGGATAATGTCCCTTTTCTTATGGAACTTCCATTCTAGCGTGGGAAGATACCTGGTAAACAGATAAACGAGCAGATATTTCGTGTGTCAGGTGGTGATAAGTACCATGCAGAAGAATGAAGCAGGGCACAGGACAAAGTGGTTATTGAGCTTCAGTTGGGGGTCATGGTCTCAGACGGGGCAGGAAGGAAACACCTCACTAGGAGGCATTTGAACAAATGCCTGGGGGAAGTAAGGGAGCAGCCAAGCAGAGATCTGGGGAAGAGTGCTCCAGATGGAGGGGATAGAAGTGGTAAAGGTGATCAGAAGAGAAAAACAAGAAGGAAGCCTGGAAGAACGGCTGAGTGCAAGGTGGTGGTGGTGGGGGGGGCGGGGGAGGCAGGAGGTGGGGCAGAGAAGCCCAGGGAGACCTGGGGGGGGGTGGGGGAGAGGACATATCATGTTGGGCCTTGAGCTGACGATGCACTCCACAGATAGAAGGCATATTGACTACCGAGAAACATGACTGAGTTCTTGTTGGGGTATTGGCTGAAATGCCAGCTGGTGGACGAAAGGGAAGGTTGGTTGATAGACCAGGCAACTGTATACACTGACAGCAGAGACCAGGCTAGAGACAGGATGAAAGCACTGATCTGGGCAACGCCAAAAGGAGGGCAGGGATGTTCTGTGTGTCTAGTTTTACTCCCGATTTTAGGCCTTTGCACTGCATTCTGAATCTTAGAATTCTGCTACATTGCTTCCTTTCCATGATTAAAAAAGAGAAGGTCTTAAATGGAGTAGTAGTTAGGTACTGTCAGCTGATTTGTCTCCAGAGATGATGCTTATACAGTCAAACCTTGGATGGCGAGTAACTCGTTGGGTGAGTGTTCCACAAGACATGCAAACATTTCTAGTTTGATAAACTAGTGATGTCTTGCAGTATGAGCAGTATGTGACGCTGCATGTCACATGATCGCATGTCACATGATCACATGATCACAACTGAGCTAATAGGTCTTGTGTGTCTCTCTCTCTTTCTTCACAACGATTTTGGGTGATCGTCTCCCATGCTAAGGTGCTCGGTCTCAGGCTGTGGTGTTTGGCAGAAATCCTTGATGTTTCAGAACATTGGACAGTGCCCACAACCGGCACTAGGGTATTTTTTGTCACTTCAGAGTCCCTATGGACAGTCCTTTGCTTTTCCACGTCAGGGTAAGCTTAGGAACGCTTTGCTTCATTGTAGGTCATTGGATAGGTTCTTTGTTAAAGTTGCATGAAAAGAAAAAGATCCCGTTGAGCCAACAGATAGCAGTGATTCTGCTAGTGATAATGAAAGTCATCCTACACAACGACCCTCCTCTCTCTTGTCTCCCTCACACCAGCCACGGAGGTTTTCAAAGGTACGTACAGGTTAATCTGTTTATTATTTTTTTTAATATTGTGTGTTTTCTTTGTTATTTCATATTATATTACAGTATCGGAATCATTTTTACATGAATATTTTTGGGTTGTGGAACCCAAATAATTGGGTTGGGTTTCCATCATTTCTTATGGGGAAATTCGCTTTGATATACCCGTGCTTTGGATTATAAGCATGTTCCGGACAAATTGTGCTCGCAGACCGAGGTTTTACCGTACTTGGTTTGTTATCACACCATTCTTCAGTTCCAGGCTTTGAAATGAAGGCATGTGACTCTTCCTACCTAGTGAACGTGACCAAGCCCAATGCTACACGGTTACAGTTCAGTGTCTCATGGGGAGGGGGGAAGAGGGACGATTGGCTAAATAGGTTCTGAGCCTTATGTTTATTCTAGTGCCTAATTTGCCACCTGTAAATGTTTGTTAAGATAAATGAGCTGAAGCATGCCTATTGGGTCCGGGTATGCGTTAATTTCTTCATTACATATTTACTATGTACCCAATACATATCAGACACTGTGCCAGGCACCGGACATATAGGCAGGGACAGACAATGCCCTGCCCTCCGAAAGTCCCATCCTAAGTGTGTCCTGACAGGATTAGCCACCTAGTTTCTTACGCTGGTGGCTACTGCTTGGTAGTTCCTGACACCATCCAAGGATGGCGGAGGCAGGAATCTTTCTCTTTTTTTTTCTTTTTTTTAATTTTAAAAATTTCTTTAATGCTTATTTATTTTTGAGAGAGAGAGAGAGAGAGAGCAGGGGAGGGGCAGAGAGAGGGGGAGACGCAGAATCCGAAGCACGCTCCAGGCTCTGAGCTGTCGGCACAGAGCCCGACGCCGGGCTCGAACTCACAAGCCATGAGATGACGGCCCGAGCTGAAGTCAGACACTTGACCTACTGAACTACCCAGGCGCCCTGAGAAGAGGGAATCTTTTGATGCGTCTTTTGAAATGTCAAATTCTTCCAACTGTTTTTCTCAACATTTTTTGTGTGTGTCCCTGTTTTTCGGGGGCCTTAAACGTGGGTTTTGCCTGCTTATTGGTAATCCTGCTGTAAGAGTGGGAATCGACTTTAAGCCATTGTTTGCTAACGGAGGCCAAGGCCTGGTAATTTACGGTGGGACTTCCGTCTGGTGCCCAGGCCTGTCTGAATAGGCTGTCATTGTGGGTTGAATTGTGTCTCCCAGCTGATATGTTGAAGTTCTAACCTCGGTGCCTTAGAACGTGACCTTATTTGGAAACAGGGTTGTTGCAGATGTAATTAATCAAGTTAAGATGAGGTCATACAGGAGGAGGGTGGGCCCTTCATCCGATATGACCAGGATTTATAAGAAGAGGCCACGGAGACACAGTCACGGAGGGAAGAACACCTCGTGACGACAAAGGCAGAGGCTGAACTGCTGGAGGCTGCAAGCCAAGGAATACCGTGCATTGCTGGAAAACCCCCAGAGGCCGGGAGGAGGCAAGGGAAGATTCTTCCCGAAAGGTTTCAGACGGAGCTCCGCCCTGCTGTCACTTAGATTCAGTCCGGGAGCCCCGAGAACTGGGAGAGAATACGTTTCTGTTGTTTTAGGCCACCCAGTTTGTGTTCCTTTGTTACCACAACCCTAGGAAATGAGTGCACGTGCTACTGGTGTTCTTTACCCTTCTCAGACCCCGCCCCCTGTGCATCTCCCTTGCAGCACAACGAGCTCCTCTGCGTGCAGGTTGATGCTGATTCCAACGCCGCCCCCCCCCCCCCCCCCCCCCCCCCCCGTCCTACAAAATGGAGGCAGCGCCTGGGCATCTCCCTATTTCTGACACACGGTGGAGGTTAATTGACACTTGTTGTATACACACACGCAGGACTGACTGAATGAAGGGGCACAACTACCTTTCTTGACTCTCAGATCACTTTGTCCTTCTGTGAACTTCCATCTGTAATTGTTTAGCACCTTCTCCAGTGGATGGGGCCCACCGGATTCATTCTGACCGTGACGTGTCCTCCTTATGAAGACCAAAATGGCAAATATAATTTAAAGACCTCCGACTGTAAGAGCAGAAAAGTTCACAGGGCTTTCTTACTCATCACAGGCTGCATATAATTAGCCAAGGGTGGTTTTGGAGCTGAGGAAGCAAAATGCTCCTTCTTCCTGGATCGCTGCCTGCCTTTGTCGAACTTTTTTTTTTTTTTTTATAAGAAATGTACTTGCCTCTACTGGAAATCTACTAAATTATACTTTTTATATAGGTTCCCAAAGTTAAAAAATGGGTTAAAACTTGCCCTTCTAGAATAAAGATATTGCTGGGTTTGGTAAGCACGTCGATACACTAAAATGCCTTATTTGTTCTACAATGCTAACTTGTGTGTAAAAAAGAAACGGGCTCTGACCTTGGCAAGCTCCAGGACTCCTTCCGGGCCTGTCCCCCTGCCCCAAATGCCTTACACAGAGCTTCCGTCCAGTCTCCTGCAACCCGGATGTGCACACTGAAGAAGTTCTCCTGAGGGGCCGACGTGAGGGTGAAGGGGTGCCATTCCAGCCACGATATGGACGGGCACTGTATCAAGACATATTGCCCCGGCGCCATTTTAAAGTTTCGCTTTTTCATGTGAAGTTCTAGAACTCCAGATGGGTGGCTCACCACCTAAATCAGAGCAAGAGAATCATTTGTTTTTTCTTACCCCCTCAGGTTAAAGGAGACTGGCTTTTGCTCCGTCAGACGTTTTTAAATTTTGAAATCAGCTCTTTTGAGGTATAATGTACGTATACCATTTGCCGTCAACTTCCAAGGATCTTGGCCATCCCTTTCATATCTGGCTGGGCAACTCTAGCAAGCGTGACGTTCGTCTGCTTCGGGGTACTGTCGGAGGAGATGTGGGTAGCTGCACCCCGGTGCCATGTGGTGTCTGGCCTGTGACTTTAGGTCTCAAATGGCCAAGCTCTGGGTAGCACAGTTGAGCAGACTAAGAGAATAGAAGCTAGCCTATCAGCCATTGCACTTAATTATGCATTCTTAAAATACTTACAGAATTCTTAAAATACTTACAGAATTATCTCCATGTTTTTAAAATGTAGGTCTGAGTTTGTTACTGTTTTCAACAATTTGTACATTTTCTCAATCTCTGGTTGATTAACCCTGTGATTTTTTTCTTTCTTTTCAAAAAAAATTTCTTAATGTTTATTTTTGAGATGTAGGGAGACAGGGCATGAGTGGGGGAGGGGCAGAGAGAGCGGGAGACGCGGAATCCGAAGCAGGCTAGGGGCTCTGAGCTGTCCACATAGAACCTGACACAGGGCTCAAACTTGTCAACCACGAGATCATGACCTGAGCCGAAGTCGGACTCTTAATTGACTGAGCCACCCAGGCGCCCCAACCCTGTGAGTTTTTTCATTCTAGGTGGAAACCAATCTTCAAATTCACTGTGAAATGTTTTGTTTTGTTTTGTTTTGTTTTAGTTGGGTCTTTTCCAATGTCCTGCTTAGGCTCTGAGTTTTAGGTGGACTCCTCCTACTGCTTTTTTTTTTTTTTTAAAGTTTATTTATTCTGTGAGAGAGAGGCAGAGAGAGAATCCCAAGCAGGCTCCTCACTGTCAGTGACAATCCCGACGTGGGGCTTGAACTCACAAACCATGAAATCATGACCCCATCCAAAACAAAGAGTCCAATGCTTAACCTACTGAGCCACCCAGGCGCCCCTCTTAATCACTTTTTTAAGAGCCTTGCAGGGCACCTGGGTGGCTCAGTTGGTGAAGCGTCTGACTCTTGGTTTTGGCTCAGGTCATGATCTCATGGTTTGTGAGATTGAGCCCACGTTGGGTTCTGTGCTGACAGATTGGAGCCTGTTTGGGATTCTCTCTCTCTCTACCTCTCTCTCTCTTTCTCTCTCAGAATAAATAAATAAACTTAAACAACAGCAAAAAAGAGCTTTGCAACTTGGTGCTTACCGGAAGGAAAGAACTAATTTCCCTTCCTCGATTTCCATCGTTTTCTGAAAAAAAAAAAAAAAGAAAAAAAACAAACAAAAAAAAAAACCAATCTCTCTAGGCCCCCATGGCCTCTTTTGTGGCAGGAGGTGGAGAGAACAAAATCAAACGTTTAGATCCTGTGACAGTATTTTCCCATTCGGAAGAGAATCTCACAGCATTTTAATCATTAGTTCTGTTTCCCATCTCCCTACTGATATTCGTTCTGATTCTGCTGTTAAATTGTCTCCCTAGTAACGGCTCTAGTGGATTTCCAGAAGTTTTACTGTCTGGCTTTTGACGTAGCCTGATATCCTTTGGTGCTTAACTTAAAAGCAGCAACATGGAAAGAGCTTAAAAGAGAAATATGAAGCAATTTCTATGCATCTGTTTTCATGAAGACAGTTAAGGAGATAGAGTACTCTGTTAATATTGTATTAGCAATATAGGTTTGGTGAGCACAGCATTTCTTCTTGGAGGTTTAAAACACCGGGGGCAGGTACTTGGTACTTTTCAGTCTCCTAGACAGGTACCTAGTTTAGGTACTCACATCTTCCTCCAGCACATGGTAAAACTGGAGAGCTGTGCGGAGGGGTGCAAATTTGCAAAAAATCCCAGAGCCCTCACTCACTAGGTGGGGCTCCGTGTTATACTTCCACTCTGAACCTGAGGGTGATTGTTCCCCGATCTTCCGCCAGTAGCCCCAAGTGGGAGTGTGTGCCCTTGAAAATGTAGTTCTATTATTTGTGTGCTTGCAAAATCCCCGACTTCGTGTGCTGAAGGAAATGATTGTACTGTAAGTTACCATGACCAATGTAAAGCTTAGTCCTCCTGCCCGTCCCCACCCCCCCCCCACCCCCCGAAACAAGTCCCCTAGTGAGAAACGGAAAGAAAGAGAAAAAGAGATGATTTCTATGCTGCACCGTAAACCTTTATCAGAATTCTGTGTACCAGTCTGGAGCCCTGATCCCTGTCCTCAGTAAAATTAGTCACACTAAAAGATGCGCAGGATACAAGCAATTATTAGAACAGAAGATGGGCCTCTAAATTACAGACAGTTCTGCAATAAAAATGGCAAATTAAAAACTTGGGCTAATAAAAAATTTCCATCTACACTCAGGCTTTTATTCAGACATAAAGCTACATGCATACCTTGGTAATGACAACTTGTTGTCGAAACCGCCAGAACCTAATTATTCTTTCACACGTATATAAGACCACAGGGCCTAAAACCCATTTCCAAGCCTGCAGAGAGTAGCAGAGAGAGAGAGAGAGAGAGAGAGAGAAGAAAAGGAAATGAAAATAGAATCCAAATGTTTTCAATTTGAACGAAATCAATACATAACATGATGGGATTCAGACATTTTCCTTTAACTTTGGGCCAGTTATCAACAATAAAGATATCTCCTTGTATTAAATACTATAACATTCAATTATTCCTTGAAGTGTACAAGCTTATTTAAGAGATTAAACTCTTCTGTATTGGTTTTTATGCTTACTTGATCAATGATGCCTTTATGTAATTAGAAATAATTGAATTTGCAAAGAAATAGGAAAGCAGATTGATGTTTACGTTACATATGATAGGGTCATAAATGCTCCCAACTCGGCCAAAGTCAAAGGCTTACAAAGCGATATTCGTGAGCCAACAAAGGACATGGGAAATTAAATAAAAGCATTTTGAGCAGTCATTTTGGGGGGCCAGCAGTGCGTCACAACGTGGGGGTCTGCCTGAAGGAGCCCCCAAATCCACAACCGTATCCACACACACCCGCACAGGCATGCATATCCAGTGTTATCAGGAATAAAACATAAAAGGAGTGTCTCAGAACTTTAAATCGAGATTTACAGAATCAGAACACAATCCACCACTATCTTCTTGGCAGTTGAGACAGTGAACATTTTAATTCTTAATAAATCCCATCCTATGTCAACCTCTTATGAGAATCATCTGCATTATTAACGATCGGTTTGCCAGCAGGCTAGTCTTGTACCAGTGGGTGTGTATAACATACGGCGTCCTCCTCCCTTGGAAGGGACGTAACTTAAAATGGTGGAAGACTTCTACTAGGTCGGGTACCAAACAACCCCACGAGGCATATGGTTATTCTCGGTGTTTGACACAAGCGCAAACTGAGGTCCGGCAAGATCAAGCAGATTTTCCGGGGTCGCAAAGGCAATTAGGTGCACCAGAAAAACCTGACTCCAGAGGGGTCTGACCGCCTGGCCTGTGTACTTGCCGTGTAGTCATGCTTTTTTCTGTCTAATGCTGGCGTTGGTGCTGACCCTTGTTTTACCAAACGTTAGAGGCTCAGTCTTCATTGAATTTGAGGGTGTCAAGAGTTCTTTGAAGTCTAGTCCAATCCTTCATCTAAAGAAGAAAAAACCCGAGGTTGTGGGAATGGGTAGAATTGCCTGAGGAGACACAACTGGATCCTGGGGAGCCAGGACTGGAACTCAAGTCTTTCATAATTCCCCTAAATTCCCTGCTTGGGATTCTAAATGCACCACCACCTTCCTCCTAGCACACGGCCTTGGGAGTGGGAAGGATGTCTCACTCTTTTGAACTCAGGTTCGCTAGACCCTCTCTGGCTGACTCACCGTCTCTCTTGATCATTACTCTCTTACCCGTTGTCCTGCTCTGTCTGTTGCGTTGACAGGTCACAAGCCCTTCAGTGTTATTTTTGCTTCTGTTATCTTTCTTGTGTTTCTATTTCTCTTTTGTTTACTGCTGGGTCTGTTTGCATGGCAGCTCTTCTCACCTACATCAACCCTCCTTGCTTTTTCCCCGGGAGCCTCTTGTTTGCCTGATAAAGGCTCAATTTATGCAGGCAACACAAAGCAATTTGACCCACTTATCCTTTTCTGCCTCAGTGGGGTTCAGCAACGTGTTCAGAATAGCAGAGGGAACGAAACCTTTTGTCCACCTATGCTGTGGGTGAGGCAATATGATGCACAGAGTAAGGGAGAAGATAGCAAGGGGGTAGACAAGAAGGATGGGGTTGGACCAAAGGAGTGAGTCCTTAGGTCTCTCCTGCTTGAAAGAACCAGAAAGCGTTTTGAGAATTGGTGTGGATAGTTACAGAAATAATAGCAAGAATGCAAGTCTTTCTGTATAAGCTTAGAGAGAGATTTGCAAAACCACTCACATAGTCTCTATGTATTTTTACAAATAATCGTGCATGCCCACTTTGGGACGTTTTAAGCATCACACACTTCGTTTTGGTGCTGTCACATCAGTCTCGGGCTCTGATTTTTCCATGTTGATCAAATGGAGTGGATTGTTTTTCCTCGTACAGTTAGTCAGGAAGGAGAATGTAAGCTATTAATCCTTGGCTCTATCTCTACTCTAGTATATAAAATGTTCCGGGAGGAAAAAGCCCAGTTTGGTTACACGGTGATGGTGCTCCTGGAGCCCCTAGAAGTTAAGGAGTGAGGGATGGGGGTGGCCAGAGGTGAACAGTAGGTTACCTACAGCAGTAACCTGGATAGACAAGAATTAGTAAAGACAGAAGGAGGCCATGCCCCAGAGCAGGAGGGGCGTGTGTGAGGTAGAACTTGGACTAGGTCTTAGAAGCCCTGGCTTTGGGTCTTGGGTGACCATTCTTCCCCTATGCCTTGCGGCAAATCCTGGGCCTTTTACAAAAATGTTGATTTATTTTTTGAGAGAGAGAGAGAGACAGAGCGTGAGCAGGGAAGGAGCAGAGAGAGAGGGAGATGCAGAATCTGAGGCAGACTCCAGGCTCTGAGCTGTCAGTGCAGAGACTGACGTGGGGCTCGAACTCACGAACTGTGAGATCGTGACCTGAGCCAAAGACGGACGCTTAACCAACTGAGCCACCCAGGCGCCCCGAGCCTTGGGCCTTCTGTGTTCAAATCTTTTGTTTTGTAAAATGAGACAGGTAGAGAAAATTATTGGCTGGGTTTCCTCCAGTCTCTTAAATGTTTTAGCTTTATTCACAGAGATAAATACAGCGTCAGGGGTACGTGCACATAGATAGCAGCAGACAGCAGACAAAATGAGGGGTGGGAGAAGGCTGGAGTTTCAGAATGAATGTTGAAGTGTGTAGGGATGCAAGTTCACGGCCACAGAGTTGAAGCTCTGGCTTCTTGATGTGGCTTTCCTGGGGATGGCCTTTGCGACCATAGGTCAGAAGCTAAATCTTGGGCCGCTAGCCCTCCGTCTGCTAAATTAAGGGGCGGGGCTATTAGGTATCTAAGTTTCTTTAATGCTAACATACTCCGTGGCTTCTTTGCTTTACTTTTTCTTTTCCAAAAATACTCAGAAAGTCATGCTACAGTGAATATTTTATGATAGAAATAAAGCTACATTGATTTAAAAGCTGCAGTAATGAAACTTGTTTCTTCCACTTTCCCTCCTGGTTTTTCATTCCCCCAAGAAAATAAGAACATGCTGGCCCTGATTTTATTTTATGTGTGTGTTTAAAAATGGCCTCTTTGTCTAGACAATAAGATTTCCAGGGGCAGGAACCACGTCTCGGAAGCTTCCATACCGTGCAGCGGCACGAATGTAACAGCCTTTTAGAAAACGTTTTGCTGAATTGACTCTACCTCAGGTAAAGCTTCCTCCTGTACGGTTGACATCATTCCCTAATAATTTAAACCAGCGTTAGCCTTATTATTATTGCTGTTGTTGCTGTCACTTGTCGATGTCATAGGTAAATAAAATAAGGTGCTTCTCCGACTGAGAACGACCAGGCTTCTTTGGAGAATAGATTGCACGAGCAGTTCTAGAGTCTGGAGCCTTGGATGCGTCTGTGAGTCCGAGACAGAAGGGGACCACAGGGGTAATTGGTTCCCTTGATCAGTTCGGTGCCCACGGGGCGGTGTGCAAAGCATTCTGCGTCCTAACCCGGACAGCAGTGCCCCGCCAAAGGTGAATTGATAAATGTTCCATTGATAAAAGTACCGTGAAAATGCAGTTAGGAGGGGCCAAGAGGAAGCGATGGGTAGATGCGGTGCAGTGAAACGCCGGAACCCTTCCTCGTCCTTGGGATGCCTCCCGGACTCAGTGTCTATGAGACATCAGAGAGAATACTGCACCTTCAGCCAAGCAGTAATTGCACAGCCCACACATGCTTTGAACCAGGATCCATTAAAAATAATGAGAAAGAGTGACAACATGAGTTTGGGTGTGCAAGGCGGTGTAGCAGGGGAGAGTTAACAGACAGATGGGTAAGATTCCCCCCTTTTAATAGTAATTAATGTCAGTGCACACTGCTGGTGCAGGCTCTGGTCTGTATTCATGAGGTGTGGGAGAGTATTGATTTTTTTTTTTTTTTTTTTTTCATGGAGACGCTGTAGCTGGAAGATTTTAGAGAGGCATTCCTGTTCCTCATTACTATGCAGGCTGGGTAGTGGCTACTGATAGTTGAGTTTAAGACAGAGAGAATCTATACTGACCATTAAAAGAACCACAGTCTAACGGGCACATCTATGTCGTTTCTCTCGGTTTTAAGCATTCCTCCCAGCAGTTTTCACTTTTAAAATCCAGGGCTTCATTTAATGTATTTGAAGAGTTTAGAAAAAGTCAATCATTAGAGTCGTCATAAGTTGATGACTTAATTTCCTGAATCTCCACCATTTATATACTATTATCCCTGTTTGGGAACCCTGTTTCCTTCTTGTTTTAATCTGCTGGCCTCATTTATTTGCTCTCATGCATCACCCAGGTGCCCCAAGGTTTGCATTGTTCTAAGAAACCCGAGAAGACCAAATAGAATCATTATTTCTACGTACCTATGCCACAAAGGCATTGCAGCATGCCCAGGAAATCTTTCTTTTGAGATCTTGTGGACATGATGATCGACTCTAATGAATTAGGTCTCTTTTTGCCTAGCATCATTATTTCAGTTATGTAGCTTAATTAGAACAGGCAGTCAATGCATTTAGTACCCCCAAGTTTTTTTGATCCCCAAAGCTGTAGGAAGCAAGAAGGCAAGCTTAATAAAGAGGGCATCCTTCTCTTTTTTGCCTAACACCATTATTTCAGTTATGGGAGCTTAATTAGAATAGGAAGTAAGTGCATTTAGTACCCCAATTTTTTTTTGATCCCCAAAGCTGTAGGAAGCAAGAAGGTAAGCTTTAATAAGGAGGGCATCCTTCTCACGTGGTTGTTGCTTGATGTTCATTGGAGGAGTGCGGCTAGTAATTCCCAGAATGGAGAGGGCAGTTCCGCAGGGGGGCAGAGGGCTGAGTTTGCGGAGCAGAGAGGATGGCAAGCCGGAGACAGGGTCGTTCATGTCTGCAGTGCTGCTCATTCTGCCATATCAGACACCCCCATTGACGTGGGAGCGCAAGAGCACATTTCGAAACGGACAGAACCCTTTTGGCAGTAAACCTCTTTTTACAATGATCCATAACTAGATTTCTCCATTAGCACGCTTAATAAAGAGCTGGCTTTGTCTAGTGGTGACATGGGCTGTTCTTTTCTCAAGCACACAAAGCTCTAGTTATTTTAACTGTGGCGACAGCTATTTTTAAAAGCTCTTGGGTTCATTCTTACCGAAGGCTCCTTGCCAGAAAATTGAGGCGTGGGGCACTGGGCAGCGGTCTGCCACTGAGCGTAGTGGTCTTTGCAGAAGGTGACATTGTGGAGCAGTTGACTCTCGGGAGTTTGGCCTCGAACAATCCGACTTGCCATTAAAACAAAACAAAACAAAACCTAAATATTTCAAATTGATTTTGTGCAGTCTTGTGATACCACAGATATATGCTCTGCAGCGGGCTCTGAAATAACACTTCAACTGTCTTGAAACTTGGGCTGTCATTCATTTCTCTCAGCATCTTTAAAAATAGGAATTTAAGAAGCTTCAAGTAACTTTGAAGATCCCAGAAAAGAAGTGCCCCTCTGCGGTATCCTGTGTTAAATTGAAAGTGTCTATATTAGAGAATTCATAATGAAGGGAAATTGTTTGAACACACCCTTTTGTAGACTGTTGAATTTAATTAGGTTACATCGCGTCCTGATTGCTGATTCGGCCTAATTGGCTAACTTTGTACTATTTGGGTCTTTTGCAGATTTATTTAACTTCTGCCCTTTTTGGTTTGTGTCTGCGCACCTAGAAGTTTTCAAGCGAAGTCGCAAAAGTGTCCTGAATAATGATGCTCTTTTCCCCAGTGACCACGAGCAGGCGTAGTGTTTGACAGGGTCAAAATAGGTCAGTGTGAAGTGGGTCTTCAGAACTACCTGGATGAATTTGAGAGAGAAAAGGAAGCCTGCCTTCGTGAATGGAGCACTGGATCAAGAGTCCTGTAATCCTACTACGCTACGTTCGCCCCAAACGTAGTACTGACTGACCTTTGACAAGCCGCTTCGGTACCCCCATTGGTGCACCGGGCCACAAAGTCTAAGAATTGAGGCTATGTAATCTGGAGGTTGTTCAATTCCTAGGTGTTTATGAAGAAAATACATTGACTTGTTTTTGAGGGACAGGGTGCTGAGAAACTCTAGCATCATACAGGCTCACGTCATGGGCAGTAACATGTGAAGTAGCATGTCTCCTTTTGCACCGTTGGGTACAGGAGGAGAGAGAGGCAATGGCCTTAGGGACCTTACACGTCAGCCTAGGGAACTGATGTTTTGGCCTTTGGCCCGGTCTGTTTCATGAAAGTCATCCAAACTTGATAACCTCCCTTTGAGCTAGGAGAGCACAACATCTGTGAATCTCCCGTGATCACATGATGCCCAGACACAGGAAGGGTGAATAATAAATGGGACCCGAGGAAAAGATTCTGTAGATTTTAACACCATCATTCTCAAGCTCTAGGTAACATTGCCTAGATTACCTAAAGAAACCTCAGAACATTTCACAGATGCAGTATCTTTTTAAAAATTAAAAAATTTTTTATGTCTTCATCTATGCTATCCCATAATAGAAAGATTAGTGGGCTTTAACACATTCCAATAATCCTCCTTTACTTGGCATTTTGTATAGAATTTGCAAATTACTTTTCGCTGTAAACAGTAGCTGTAGAATACTTCAAGCTGAGAGGATTAAATGAGACCCTTATCCCAAAATAAGCCTTTCAACTAAGTTAAAATGACTAAAATATTTCATCTTATGAAATGTTATTTGGATATTAAAAAGTATCTCCAACGCAACACCACCCATTGAAATCCTCTTGTGTGAAGGCTGGCAGGCAGGATCAGGGGGCTGTGTGTGTAATTTGGGGGACGAGGAATTCTAGACACATGTGGATTATGAAGAGCCTCTCAAATGTGCTTCGGGGTAACTGCCCCAGCCTCAGGAGGAGAATCCATAGAGAAAGAGAGGGACCGACAGTCGTTGAGGGGGGAGCCCTTTGGGACCATCCATCCTGCTCCCCAAAACACAGAAAGTCAGGGTGAGGGATCACACGTGCAGAAGAGGCAACTGCTGAAATTTTAAAGACTAGAAAGCCATTAGCCAGATAGCACGTAAATGTGAACATTGACGACTAGGATTCTAAGGATGAGCAGAGAGATGGACGGGTTTTCCAGGTAAAAGACATCCCTGGGGGGCGTGCTTCAGCAGCTGCAGTGATGGGAGGAAAAGTTGTATAGGGGAGGGCGTCTGCTGGTGTGGGAAGCAGAGGAAGAGCTCATGGAAAGCCATGCAGGGCGTTTGCGACCTCCTCGGCCACATTCCTGCAGGTGTGGAGGGCTGTTTAACGTGAGGAAGTGAAGGGCTCTTCTGCGGGGCTTGTGACCAGAAAAGGTTTGGTTGTCTGAAGCCTGGTGCCCTACATCTGACCCTGGCATTTGTTTGTCCTGGGACCTTGAGGGAATCACTTAACCCTCTGAACCTGCTTCGTCCTTATGAAGTGGGGGATAACATCACCGTCTTTACTGGACAGGACTGTTGTTGGGGTCAAATGGATCGTGCCCACGGATGTGTTTTGAAAATTGTGAAATGGAAAAAAAAAAAGGCCTCAGTTGTATGGAATAATTAATGTTGGAAGAAACTAGCTAATAGACATTCATTGGTGGGTTTGTCCAGAGCCATTTTAAGACTATTCAAAGAACTGAAAACATTGTATTTGAGGGTGTCGTGCTTCACGGTCTGCTCTAGCTTCCTGAGGAGGAGAGTAATAGTTTCAGGCAGGTGTTGAATCCCATTGTATGGGATGTTTGGGCGAGAAGGAATCCTAGAAGTCAGATGGCAAAACTGAGGTCCAATGAAGTTTTAAAAAACGTTTATTTACTTTTGAGAGAGAGAAAGAGAGAGAACTAGCGGGGAAGGGGCAGAAAGAGAGGGGAACAGAGAGTCCCAAGCAGGCTCTGTACTGACAGTGGACAGCCTGATGGGGGGCTCCATCCCACAAACCATGAGATCATGACTTGAGTGGAGATCAAGAGTTGGACACTCAACCGACTGAGCCACTCAGGTACCCTGCGGTCCAGAGAATACAAGGGACTTGCACGTGGCCACCCTGATGACTAGGGGCAGAGCCTGGGTCTGACCGTCATCTCACACACCGTTCCCTCCCCAACACAGGGCTTCCTAGTGTGTGGTTCTGGTTAAGCAGAAGTGGAATCTGGGTGTCCAAAATAGATATCTTGACTAATCGCATGCAATTTGGATCACAGAAATTTGTCCTGAGCGAAACAGGTCTACTGTTTTCCAGCATTCATTAAAATTTCTGCATCTTATGAACATGTCAAGTCTCTGCAACAGAGTTAGCAAGAAAAATAAACATCCTTCACCATCTATGTTGCTTTCTTTCCAGTTACCAAAAGAAGGCGCTTGCCTTGGTGAATGTTCCTTTAGTCGCTGCCATTTATGATTCCCTATCCAAAGGGCTTTCTAAGATGGTTTTTGAGGTTCACAGAGATAAAATCTTACACTCTGAGCGCAGTATGGACTTACCCTGCCCCATGGATAGCCAGACTGATAAAGAAGATGATGAACACATGGTGTGTGTACCAGAACAACTCATAGGAGACCTGTCTGATGAACTCGGTGGAAGAGGTCATGATCAAGATGAAAGCCAGAGAGATGATCAGGCCAGTGACACCAGCAATTGTCGTCAGCAACACGGTGATGGTGTTCTAAGAGAGACAAGCACCGGGACATTGATATCTTGGTTCTATTTTCCACGTTAGGGTCAATACTCGAGAGTCTAAGCAGGGAGTAAATCAAAACATTCGAATCAGGGGCATATTAGCCTCAAAAAGGTCCCCCTATGACTCAGGAAGGGAGCTTCCCCGTTCTTTTCTTTTGTTCCATTTGATGGCATACGTTCACTTTGCTCAAATTTCATCAAATGCCATTTAATCATTTACATTTTTTCCATCTGTATAAATCAACTTTCAGGTCAAAGTTATTATGGTGAATTGAAATTAAGACAATATGTAACACTGCATTTTAAGATAAAATATTGGCAAATAAATCCAAGTGTCAAGTTTTTGATTTTTAAAATAAAAGTGTGGATTGCCATGCTTAATTGCATGTTAACATTAATAAACACTTTTTTTTTTGAGAGATCCCTCAGGGGCGCTCCTAATAAAGCAGCTGCACATTCTGTTCCCCTGGTAGTTATTCCTTGCTCTTGCTTTTTAATTGGAAGGGCCATGACTTGCATTTCTTTCATGCCACCTCAGGGAGGCTTGGAATAAGGCTTTGTAAATCCTAGGTGATCAATAAATATACAGCTATTCTACTCTGGGAGACACGGTCAAAAGGCCAGAGTTCTGACCTGTGAGTGCAGAGGATGGTTACCTAGCCTTTTAGAATATGAATCACAGAGCACTTTGTATTTGCTGTGACTTTTCCATATTCTTGCCAAGTCATTGGGATTCAGATGTTGTGTTACCATCGTTGAGCCGACCATGAGCTCAATAAACTCACACTGTATCTTTTGTCAGTAAAATCTCATTAATTTGGGCTGCTGTGAGACCTCAAGGTAATTTGGATAGGGACTTCTCCTTGTTTCTTTTTACTTCATGGAGCAAATAGTTGAAATAAAATTGAAAGGGCATGTCTAAAACGTTGAAAAGATATGTTATTTTTTCAAGTGTACTCAGGCATTTAATTTTTAAAAAATTTTTAATGTTTATTTATATTTATGTATTTATTATTTATATATTTATATATAATTATTTATATATAAAAATAATGTTTATTATTTTTGAAGGAGAGATAGCGTGTGAGTGGGGGAGGGGCACACACACACACACACACACACACACACACAGAATCTGAAGCAGGCTCCAGGCTCAGAGCTGTCAGCACAGAGCCTGACGTGGGGCTCGAACCCACAAACTGTGAGATCCTGACCTGAGCCGAAGTCAGACGCCTAACCGACTGAGCCACCCAGTACTCAGGCATTTTAGAAATCCATTTATATCATAGGACGTGCTAATTTCAAATCACTCTTCTTTGCTTTTTAAAGCAAATCCCCACTTCCCTTTTCTTGCAACGTATTTTTATAGACTGGTTTGGTTTGCCGTGTATCTCTTCAAATAGCCCCGTTGCATCTGTTTAGAAATACTCTATAACGTACACTTTGTGTTATTGATACTTTCTCCAAACGTACCAATTTGTATTATTGATCTTTCTCCAAATACCCCAAGGTAGGTATTATTCACCTTAAGGTATTACTTGAACTTAAGGAGCACTTACATAGTATACTGCTTCTAAAATTTTGAGATGACTATATTGGAGTAACTTGATTATCTTGTTAAATTGCTTTAAAAGCATTCATAATAAGTACTATTCACTGTATAGCCTTTTCAAAATATTAAGGCTTATTCTTGGTTGTCTGTAACAATGAGCTTTTCAGAGCCTTGGCGGGGGAAAAGAGTTAACCCCGGTAAGTGCTAAGATAAATACTAGGGCTCCAGTGAGTGACCCCGAAAGCCCTCCTACGGGCTTATGGCCATCGTTGGTTTTAACTTATAACTTTGAAGCTTGTGCTTCTAATTGTTGTCAGCCAGGAAAATGTAGCTCTACTTAATCAATGGCCTGATATTGGAAATCATCTCAGGATAATTAGGGACGTGCCATGGAAGAATTCCCCCCAAAATTTGAATTTCGCTTCTTCAAATAAGGTTCCCTGGGCAAAATGGTCATGAAAGAGATGGCTCAGATGGTAACAGAGGGTTTTCTGTTGCGGGAGTACATTGTATTAGGGGTCTTCTTGGGCAATACTGATTCGTTAGCCTGGTCACCACGTTGGATACATATTCCAACAGGGCAGTACGTGCTCAAATATTTTGGTCAACCGGGAAGAAAGGGGTAGGTGGCGGATGGAAGGGAGAGGATCGTCTTAATCTCGATAGGTGGGTTTCTGCAGTTACGTTTTTCATTCTCTTTTTGTTTCTCACATGTGCTGCCACTCTGGGCACACAGGTAATTAGCATTAATGATGTTACTAGCCATGCAGGTCTGATTATGAAATGAGCTGCTTTGCCCAGTATCTGATTTGGCAGACCAGCCAGGCACATGTGTGCCAAAATATGACACAGGAGAAGAGATCCAAAAGCAATTTGCAAGTTGAAAATGAAGACGTCCAATTTATAATCCCTGGATTTAGATGGCACTTCACATTCTTTATGATGCTACCATCAACAACAGCAAAATACCTAATCGTGAGCTGCTTTAAAATGTAAAATGTCAGGGTTCTAATAAGTTGCTGCATTTCCTATTTGGGTTTATTTATTATGTTTTGATATACCTTAATTAAGGGGCATCAGTTTTTCTTCCTGCTTATAAACTCTTAGCAACATTTACGAAAAAAATACCTTTAAAAAATTATTTATTTTCAAGAGACAGAGACGGAGCGTGAGCAGGGGAGGCGCAGAGAGAGAGGGAGACACAGAATCCCAAGCAGACTCCAGGCTCTGAGCTGTCAGCACAGAGCCTGACGTGGGGCTGGAACTCACGAACTGGGAGATTATGACCTGAGCTGCAGTCGGACGCTTACCCGACTGAGCCACCCCGGCGCCTCAAGAATATCTTTTTTTTTTTTTTTTTTTTTTTTTTTAATTTGAGACAGAGAGAGAGAGAGAGAGAGCACATGCAAGTGGGGGTAGGGGCAGAGGGACAGAGAGAGACAATCTTAAGCAGGCTTCACGTTCAGCGTGGAGCCCCATGCAGGGCTCGACCCCACAGCCTTGGGATCATGACCTGAACTGAAATCAAGAGTCAGTCGCTCAAACAACTGAGGCACCGACGTGCCCCTCAAGATAGCTTTGGCAGAAACTTCTCTCCAGCTCTTTGATTAAAGCTTTTGAAACACAGTGCTTCCGATCAAGGGATCGGGAGAGGAAGGGTGTTTCAGATGAGAAACCCGGGAGCCTGCAAGGACTTACTGTGTGGAAGGTCCGGATGGGGTTGAGGTAGCTCTCATTTGGGGTTTTGCCAAGCTTGGCAAGTGCAGCCAGAAGTCCCTCTGCTTCCGTGGACTGGCTCCAGCGATAGTGCTCCAGGTTGCACAAATGTGCCACGATGTGGATGGCTATGGTTGAGGAGAGGACGTCAGACATGCGCCGTCTGGATTTCTTCCTTTGTGGTTACTCAACGACACAATGTCTCTACGGTCAAGTTTCTCTGTTCTGGTGTTTGTAATCTCCAAAGAGTGATTTATTTGTGCATCTTTCACTGTGTCTTGAGTGGAGTGGATTGGCTACTTCTAAAGATATGCTATGATTCACCACATCCATTTTAATGATAAGAAGAAATGAAGTCAATCTTAAGTCACCATAATTTAATTATAAACATGTGCTCATTCTGCAAGTGGGATAGGTATTAGGATATCACAACATAATTACCTATATGTTCCATTGTATATATAATTCCATATTTTGTATAGAACATATCCTGTGAGATATATATATATACACACACACATATGTATTCCATATTTTATATCTTGTGTAATATAGTTTCCAAGAAATCACAGAGCATTATCCTAGAATACTGTATATCATATACATGGACATGTGTGCATATGACATCTATGATAGATTCCAGGGAAGAGTTTTTGTTCGCTTTCAGACATTATATTTTCTATTCTTCCTTTATACATTTTAGCATATATGTATATGTACTCCTACACATATGCATATACACAATATATTTGCATGTGTTATTCCTAGAGGATCAAAATAAACTGGTATTTATAGAACTAATCCTCTCTGTGTACTCTTCAGAAGAAAACTCGGTTTTCTAATTCTGAGAATTTGTGATGTTTAAATTTTAAATGAAGAGAACAAGCTTGGGAACACAGCATCATTTAGCCCGAGGAGACTGTGCTCAATGCCACTCTTCCCCGTCTTGTGAAATCTGGGGGAAGCTAGCAGTCACAACATCCAGACGAGGATCTCCTGATGCTTTCCCTACAAATGGAAGCCCTACTGGGTGACCTGCTGATACCAGCCACTGGGATCAGATTCAAGTGTGAAATGAGAATTCATTACCCAGTTGCTACCTTGCCCCCCGCCCCCGAACCCCCGTCCACCATGCAAAGTAGAATTGGCTAATATATTATATAGTCTCCACACATTGTATGCAAATTCTGGAATCTTTCATGACTACCCATGGTGGGTTGAGGTGTGGGGGAGTGAAGGAGAAAGGAACAGCAGAAACTTCGGAGAATATTGGTAGCATGTTGGTCTCTGTGGTTGTAGCAGCAGATTTATTTAGAAATACCAACAGCTATTTAGCTTTTCTCCCTGCCCCCTGAATTCCTTCGATCAGAGCCATTCCCTTTTCTGGGCTGCAAAGTTGTATTCATGCTTTAAGACCCAACCCAAAAGTTGTTTTCTATGAAATTGCTCGTCAGGTCCACAGGCACCAATGATACCTTGACTATAACATTTCCCAGGAATTATTGTTATGAATATTTATTTACATCTATGTTGCCCCACGGACCTGACGCCTCAAGGCTTATTCATCTCGAAACATCAGCACTGGGCACGTTGCTTACTACCAGTATGTACTTAATAAGGATTTGCTGAGTGATAATGAGCTAGAAAGAGAGAAAGGGTCAGGAGGTTGTCTGCCGATGCGGATGGGGTAGTGCTAATACCTGTTTTGTGAACATTTTCCTGCAGCCTTCACGTCAGAACTCAATTTGAATATGCTTTTGGCTGAAGTTCATCTAAGAAGGCAAAGCACATGATCGTATTTCTGAGTCAATGATGTTGACTCTCTCCTTATGGGTTTTGTGAGAGTGGCACCCAAAAGGCATTGTGTTTCTTCCTTGTGTTCCATTTGTCACTATATGTGGTGTGTCTATGAAGGAGCTGCCTTGTTTAGTCTCAGCATCCACGAAGCTAGAAAGTTTGTCTAGTAACCATCTCTTCCAATATGCTCAAGATGAAATGGAAACTAGTTGCTAAATTGAACACAAACATGTTCAGCAGTATTCCTAATTGCCGTTTTCTGGTAATTATCTTAAAGTTTAAAAAAAGCAATAGGTAATACTTCTCATGGCTAGCAGATATTGAATACTTGGTATACTTCAAACACCATTATAAATGCTTATGCGTATTACCTCATTTAATCCCCAGGTATCAGTTTTATTGCCATTTTACAGACCAGTATTCAAGAAGTTCAGGCAGTTGTAGACCATTAACGGCAAATGTGGGATAAAACCCTGTTTGCCTGAATCGGGGGCCCATTAAAATTTTTTTCTTTTTTTTTAATATATATTTTTTTAACGTTGATTTATTTTTGAGACAGGGAGAGACAGCATGAATAGGGGAGGGTCAGAGAGAGAGAGGGAGACACAGATTCTGAAACAGGCTCCAGGCTCTGAGCTGTCAGCACAGAGCCCCACGCAGGGCTCGAACTCACGGACCTCGAGATCATGACCTGAGCCGAAGTTGGATGCTTAACCGACTGAGCCACCCAAGCACCCCTCTTTTTTTTTTAACAGAGCCCACGAGCAGGGAGAGGGGCACAGGGAGAGAGGGAGTATCGTAAGGAGGCTGCACACTCAGTGTGGAGCCCGACTCGGGGCTCAATCCCACAACCCTGGGATCATGACCTGAGCCAAAATCAAGAGTCAGATGCTCAACCAACTGAGCCACCCAGGTGCCCCAGAGCTCAATCTTTGACCTTTAAGTTATATTGTTTCTTTTCACTGATTCATAATTGTTATACTTTATTGTTCACAGAAAACTAATTTCTCCTGCGGGCTTAGCTAAAGCTCTTTGAATGGTTCATTGGTGTCTTTAATCTAGAGTCAACTAGCTCATAAGAATAATCACAACCTTTGGAGTTCTCCTTGCAGGTGGGTGGAAAATCTCCTTTACCTCTCTGCCCTTTACCCTCTGCCCCTGGCTGTCCTCAGTTCTCCTCCATGGACTAAAGCACACCAGAGAGGAGCTGTCCCCACTTTACAGAAGTAGATACTGAGCTTCAAGCCAAATTAAGTGACAACACTTACAATTCCATAATCCACCTGTGACAGAAAGGAAATACAGGATAGCTTCTGTGTCTTTTATATTCTGCATTCTATAACATCCTTCTCCTGGGTAAGAAGTTGTTGATCACAATCTATTTTCTATTAGATTGATTTCCACATGAGAATTTGACACTGTTAAACTAAATTTAAGTACACTTATTGAATAAGCAAAGATATTGAACTAGTTATTTACTCTTATTGCCAGGTCTCCCATAACAGAGCTGAAGAAACTAACGAAATAGTATGAGAAAACTCAAGATGCTTTTTAAGAGGTAGCTCCTGAGGGAATATGTTGAAAACTACTTTCTAGCTTTTTTTTTTTTTTTTGTTTTCATGTACTTTAAAATTCATGTCTTAAATGCTCCTTTGCTCTAACTACCTCCATTTCGTTTTCTTTTTACACGTAGAAGATAAAAAGTAGAATATCTTATTTTATTTATCCCAGGAACTCTCAGAGGGAAAACTACCTGTGCCACTTGGTTTGTCCGAACGTTTTATTTCCTCTTAGGTCTGACCCTAATTTTATTGTGATCTTGGCTGGGAACTTAAGGTATCCCACTTACCAACTCCATGGCTGCTGGGGCTTGGTAGGTGACCCAGGAGATACTGATTTTGCTGTGTTTTTTTCCAGACATTGTATGTTCTATTTTCTAGTCTTCCCTTTACACACCTCAGTTATTTTAATGTGGGTAATCATGGCATCTGCTGGTTGCTTCCAGTATGCGATCCAATAGTGATATGGTTCGATTTTCCCCTCTCTTACTCATCAGAATCCTGTCACGTTACTAGATTGGCTACTCAAACTAGATTTGCTACAGCCAGAAGGACACGAGAAGGCTGCCTCTCAGTTACCTCATTTATTTCAGCCTGCTGTCTTATCTGTAAAATGGGTGCATTGATTGAAACCAGGCAATATTGAAACCAGGCTCAGCTTCCCGCCAGCTCTCTGGCTCCCGCGTCTCCTTCGAAGTTGACTGGGACCATTTATCATCCCAAAGGGATCTGTAGTCCAATGTGAAAGCAATGCAAACACGAAACGCATGTTTTAATAATTTTTCAAAATCAACACTGGCTTAAAGGGACTTTTTAAGTTTTGTGGCACATTCGATACCATCAGTTATGCAGGTGTGCTCGCCCTGGCCCCTCTGAGGACTTTCTGCTGAGCTCATGGGAGAGCCTAAGACACACATTTCCAGAATCCGCCCAAATGCCAGGCTAACAGATGCTGTCACCGGGTCTTTCCACAATCCTATTTTCTCGCCAAAGTACTTCTACAGTTAAAAGAGAGCAGTGGTCTTGGACAAGCCACAAAATGCACATTTAATTGGTGTGTGGACTTCTGAGTTCAAATAAGGAGCTTTCATTGAAGAATGAACAACAACAACAACAACAAAAAAAAAATCATAAAGGCTACAATTAGAGCCAGTTGCCCTGAGAAAGTTTCTTTTCCTTCTTTCTTTCCTTCTTTTCATTTTTTAGGAGATCAAAGGAAGCATAATTGAGGGAGAATCTTGGAAGGGCGGTCAGTTCTTGCTATCTTTCTGCCTGCCTGTCAGTGATAACAGTCATTTTGGAGTTAGTCACCTCCTAATTAAGCAGCCTTCGGAAATAAGGACCCAGGGACAAATCCTGGCTGTGCTTTACCAGCCAGAGCCTTGGCCCCCCAAACTTTCAAGCTTGTGGACTGATTTCTGCAGGACTACATAGGTTCCGGCACCCCATGCATGCTACTCATTTAAATCATGTTAGACAGGGGGCACCTGGGTGGCTCAGTCAGTTAAGCTTCCGACTTCAGCACAGGTCACGATCTCACAGTTCGTGAGTTCGAGCCCCGCATCGGGCTTTCTGCTGTCAGGGTGGAGCCCGCTACGGATCCTCTGTCCCCCTCTCCCTCTGGCACCTCTTATGTTTATTGAGGCTTGTAAACTAATTTTAGCAGCTCATCAGGAGCCGCCCGTGGGTAATTGCACACCCCTGGCGCCTACTGGATGTATGCCGCCTGGGTCAGTATTTACACCCACCCCTTTGAAGGAAGCTCAGGCTCACAGTACTACTGTTCAGCTGGAAGGATCTCCAAGGTCTGCTGTGGACCGCAGAGTCCAAAAAGATCCACGTTAATAAGAACGAAGAGGCTGTGATACTGGGATTTTTATACCACTGGGGTTACAGGTCCCTGAAAATGATTTATTAGCGGTTGGAGAATTGCTCCAGCAGCTCTTATCATAGGCAGGCGAGCGGGAAGGCAGGAAGCCAAAAGAAGGGTTCCTGTCACCGCGTTTTCCGTGATGCCCTTGATTATAGATAGTTTGCCTCTCCCCTCCTCCTCCCCAGCCTCCTTCCACCAGCCTCTAATTACATCCTTTAATGATTCGACCAGTTAAAGCCTGCAGTTCAGCTTACAGAAGAACGGGTGAGAAATTAGGGGCTGGCATGCAAACTTCGATGTGGATGCAGTTCTTCCAAGGTTACACACCTCTATTAAGCCAGTCGGCTATTTGAAAAGCAGCATAATGGGCGATGCTAATAAAATAAGCACGGGGACATTTGCAGCTGTTCCCAAGTGAATACAGCAGAAGGACAAAATGTGAAAAGCACAGGGATATCTACGAAACCAGGGCTTAGCATGTTTTTTTTTTTTTTTCCCTTCTAAAAGCGCAGTTGCCAGCCGCATTTCTTAGTTAGTGTGAAATGTAATAATTGCTATGTCAGGGCTTGGGAGAAGCAGAGAGCTTTCTCCCCACCCTCCTGCCTTTGCCGGGGATGGAGACAGCCCCGCGCTGCTGGTTGCCATGGCGGTGGGGGACGAACCCTTGGCTCTCAGAAGCAGTCTGACCCTGCCGGGAGGTCCTGGGGGGGGAGGGGGCTGGGAGCCCTGCAAGGCAGTGGGGGTTCGAGCAGAAGAGGGCCCGAGGGGATACTTCCTTCTCTCCAGGGATTTGTGAGGGAAGGAGGGAGAAAGAGAGTCCCGATTCTTCTGGTTGCGGCAGAATGTGAATTTATCTGGGACGAGCCCACCGGCATCATTTTGAATCTCTTCCCTGCCCACACGCTGGGCTTCCTCCGCCCCAGCTGCTGCTGGGTCCTTGAGCCCCTGCGCTGTCGCGGCTTGTACCTTTCTCACAAATCCCCCTCCTCCCTTTTGCCTGCTGGCCGACTCCAGCTCATCCTCGGGTCTGACCCAACTTGGTGGGGACCTGTTACGTGCCAGGGGCCGGGAAAGCCGAGACGCAGAAGACACATCTCAGCCCCCCAGGCCGTCGGAGTCTGAGAAATTTTCCTAGGTGGCAGGGAGGCATCACTGAGGTCTGTAGGAAAGGTGGCCCAGAGGGAGGCAGGCCGGGCGAGGAGGCCCGGATACGGCAACGTCTTCGCCATTGAGGGAGGAAAGGAAGAGCATGTAACAGGGACAAAGGCACCGACCACTCAGGGACCCAGTGGCTGTGTATTGCCAACGGGAAGAAGCGAGGGGGGCGTGGAGAGAAAGGAGAGAGGAGGAGGAGGCAGCGCTCACTGAACGGAGCATGTGGGCCATCCTACCCTTGGGTTTGACTCTCTGTGCAAGAGCGGCCACTGACTGACCTTGTAGTGGGTAGGTTTCCAAGAGGGCCTACCTGGCAACCAGTCTGCACATCTCTTGATGGATCGATTGTGTTATTGTTCTTTTAATTCCAGTGAGGAAAAGGCACACAAACACTTAGATCACAGGACCAGTCAGCAGCAGGGGTATGAAATAATGTGGTCATCTGATTCCACTCATCTGCTCCCCTTGCTAAATTACACTCCATTCTTGGGGCCCCTGGGTGGCTCAGTCGGTTAAGCGTCTGACCGCGGCTCAGGTCATGATCTCACGGTTTGTGAGTTGGAGCCCCGCGTCGGGCTCTGGGCTGACAGCTCGGAGCCTGGAGCCTGCTTCACATTCTGTGTCTCCTTCTCTCTCTCTGCCCCTCCCCTGCTCACACTCTGTCTCTCCCACAAATAAATAAACATTAAAAAATTAAAAAAAATAAATTATACTCCATTCTGAAAACAGTACTGACTACCCTCGTTTCAGGTTACAGCTTCTCTTAGTGTATCTTGAACACGGGAGATATTCGACATACGTCACTGATGCATCTATTCTACTGATACCTGATTACATGGAAAGAAACATACATACCCAAAGGTTTAAGGCGAGAACTATTGCATAACATATTTTCTTTTAGTTTTTGCTTCCTTTTCTGATGTGTTTTGATGCTGTAGGTTTTTTGGTTCCTTCTCTGTTTCTCTTAGAGTCCAGTTCTGCCTTAAACCTATTGCGTAGTGATAATATTCTTCCCGCCATGTTACTGTGTTTTATCTCCTCTTTTAATGCAGGGATTAAATATTCTTTTTTTTTTTTAACGTTTATTTATTTTTTTTTAAATTTTTTTTTTCAACGTTTATTTATTTTTGGGACAGAGAGAGACAGAGCATGAACGGGGGAGGGGCAGAGAGAGAGGGAGACACAGAATCGGAAACAGGCTCCAGGCTCTGAGCCATCAGCCCAGAGCCCGACGCGGGGCTCGAACTCACGGACCGCGAGATCGTGACCTGGCTGAAGTCGGACGCTTAACCGACTGCGCCACCCAGGCGCCCCACGTTTATTTATTTTTGAGACAGAGAGAGACAGAGCATGAACGGGGGAGGGGCAGAGAGAGAGGAAGACACAGAACCGGAAACAGGCTCCAGGCTCCGAGCCATCAGCCCAGAGCCCGACGCGGGGCTCGAACTCACGGACCGCGAGATCGTGACCTGGCTGAAGTCGGACGCTTAACCGACTGCGCCACCCAGGCGCCCCACGTTTATTTATTTTTGAGACAGAGAGAGACAGAGCATGAACGGGGGAGGGGCAGAGAGAGAGGAAGACACAGAACCGGAAACAGGCTCCAGGCTCCGAGCCATCAGCCCAGAGCCCGACGCGGGGCTCGAACTCACGGTCCGTGAGATCGTGACCTGAGCTGAAGTCGGACGCTCAACCGACTGAGCCACCCAGGCGCCCCAGGGATTAAATATTCTTAAGATTATATGTGTATATTTAAGTTTATTCATTTATTTTGAGAAAGAGAGAGAGCAAGCAGGGGAGGAGCAAAGGGAGAGGGAAAGAGGGAATCCCAAGCAGGCTCTACGCTGTCAGCACAGAGCCTGATGCGGGGCTTGAACTCACAAACCATAAGATCATGACCTGAGCTGAAATCAAGACTCAAGTGCTTAACTGACTGAGCCACCCAGGCACCCCAATATTCTTAGGAATATTTTAAAGGAAGCCTGCCCAATTTTAAAGGAAGCCTTGAGATTCCTTGAATTCTTTCTCTGAAGAGCCTTGCAAGGAGCAATCTGGACTCCACTCTGACACCACCCGTGACAGGGAACTCTGTATTCTCAGGGACGCTCATTCTAATTTTAGATAATTTGGAAGGTCCGGAAAAGACTTCCATGTCTGGGCTGAAATCTGCTTCCCTGAGTCTTCATTCCTTCATGTGTCAACTCATTTGTCGGGGGTTTTTGACCCCTCTCTGGACTCAGCCCTATGGTAGCCTTGGGATATAAAGATGCATAACTCGTTTTTTTGCTCTCCTTCCCTTGCCTGGTTTCTCTCTAGGACACAATGTCTTTTTACCCTTATTTCTTAACAAACCACAAAGACCTTTCGCAGATGTTTCCTGGGTTGGTTTAATCTGGCACCAAAGACAATCGATGGGGAAATCTCCCCACAACTTCTCCGCACACCCGAAGTTGTGTTAATTGGCACTCGGGCACTGTCTGTCATGTCTCGTTGCTTAATTAAATCCACGTTTGTGTTGAGTGTTCTTTTTACTCTGCTATTTTTTATGCATGAGAGGATGAAAACAAATGAGGAAAACATTTTATAGTTAAATTAGTTTGAGAGAAACAGTCCTGAACCATAACTCTTAATTGTGCAGATAGCCTTTTATTTCAGTGTGTTTGTCGTCCAACAAAACCACAAACGAGTCGGTTATCACTCGGCTTCTTTTCTTCCTCACCAGGGTTTAACCCTGGCCTTGGATGCTAATTTTTATTGCCTTTCTCTTGAATTCTCTTGTTTTCTTATTCAAGAAATAACAATAACACTTTATATGCTGTAAAGCTTCATATCTTTTCAAGGTCCCTTTATATCCAGTAGCTCAATGCTATTCAGAACCTTATTCACTTGATCTTGCTTTTCTCTCTGCTTTTACTGCCTATGATACCATTTGATAGTCATTTTGCTATGACTGTGAATGAGTTTTTGAGGACAGGTCAGTTTTCTTTCCAGTATGGATTATATTGAATAGCACAGTATTCATTTTGCAAGCAGGTACTTATTGTTGTATTACCAACAAGCTTAATTCTTTACAAATGAAAATGAAGTTTCATAAACTTTTCCTTGCCAAATCGAAGGCTTGGTAGGGAAAACTGCGTGAGTATAAATTAGAAATCAAAAAATCCTTTTATGTAAGTTTTATTGGTCAAATGGAATGCAAAGATTTATTTAAGGGTGAGCCTTTGGCGGAGGGGGAAATTAAAACAAAGCTATCAAGTTAAGCATTAGGTTTGGTAACATCCACTGGGCAAAGAAGAATAAGAAACACTTACTTGCGTTAATGGCTATCCCATAGGCGACCAGTTTGTGGAATTTGAGGTTTTTGTCTAATTGCCTCCTCCACGGTCCTCTGCAGCACTAGAGTGACATAAAGTAAAAGTCTCATTTTAAGGAAAAATCATAGCGATGACAGCATCCTGAGTGGTAAGAGAGCAGGACTCAGGCTCTGCCTCTAAATTCCTGAAGGTGGGGCTGGGGGTACAGAGGGTAGCGGCCATTAATCAGCCCAAAGGACAAACCAGATGGTTATTACTGGCTTTGCTGAAATTTCAACTCAGTGAAGTGAGTGAGTAAGTATAGTTCCCTGGCTATAAGTCAAAATTCTAGAATAAACCTGCTAATATGCATGCGGCCACTAGTTTACAAAATGAAGATGGAAACCAACATCCTCATAGATGTGGTTTAAGTAGTCTATAAAGTATTCCTTATTACACAAAGAAAGGCATTATGTTCATCTATATCTAAATATTCATAAAATTATGATGATGATTGTGTAATCATTTCATCTAGTCAGAGTTATTGAAATTCTCATTTTTCTGTACAGCACATTACGCTGTTTAGCAGGAAACACAGTATCCAAAACAGTGAAGCTAATATAATTAGGAAATTATTAAATCTGCATACGAAATTCTGTGTACTATGATTTAAGTACTAGATTTAAGTCCCATTAAATCTACCTACGAAATTCTGTGTACTATGATTGTGTATTCCTGGGCCGAGAGCTCAGAGAGATGTGTCCTTAGTGGCATTTGACTCCACTGCTCATTTGGTTCCTTTCAATTAGAAATCGTGGTAGTTCAAACTGTTATAATACATCCATCTTAGTGAGTCAGGTCAATTTTATTAGCCATCTTTTTCTGACGGAGCAAATGTATCGGAGAAAGGCTGAGCAAAGACGCCAATGTCAAGCAGGGAGTGAATGGCAAGAACGAAAGTCAAATCAAATGTACAGGTTTCTGAGCTTTAGTTTTTGCCATTGGGTCCTCTCTTACGAAGAAACAAACTTCAGTCCCCACGTGAATTATCAGGACTTTCACAGTAAAGTACATCTTTGTCTTTCATGGCACTTACACCGGTAAATCACAACAACTGAAATTATTTTAAGTAGGTTAGTACTTACGGTACTTGTCCCTCTCATGAATGAAATAAGGTTTCGACTGATCGGTAAGAGAATTAGCATGCAGTTAAAATTGAGGCACACTGCAGACGCTCGCGCCCAGGCCAGTGTTGACTGTCCACATAGAAAGACACGAGAGAGATGCAGTGAGAGTAAGGACGCTGGGGAAGATGGAATGTTTTCCGAAATGATAATGTGTAGTCCCCAGCTCTACTTACGCCCAGAATAACTCGTGTGTAAAGGAAAGACTCTTCCTCTTCATACCAAGAGAATGTGTCGATAAACAGATATAAATTCACTCCCAGCCACGAGAGCTAGTGTTGAATGAAAAGAGACCAATCAATACTATCTTCAATCCTTTCTTCCGTTCAAAATCACTTGGGGTTCTTCTTTTAAAGGGTGAAATGAAGAGCTTCTCAATATTAATCAGACTTACTCTATACTTATCTCTCATATATTCATTTTAACAGTTGATTACGATAGTAATAAATTGTTAACTTTATAAAAAAAATTCTAAACACATATGGGTATATTTAAGGCATTTAATGAAAATTACAAAGCCTTCCTAATCAACATTGCTCTAATGTTTTAAGTCAATGATGGCGAAAGGAGGAAATCTTTAAAAACAACTCAGAAAGTACTCCAGAAAAATTCCAATTTCATAGTCTAATTCAAAGACTTCATTTGATTTAAGAAACAGTTCATACATTATGCAAAAACTAACTACTTGACTTTAAAAATAATTAAAAATGAACTCAATCGAAAAACAACTTTACATGATTCTGTAAGGGTAAATTAAATATATCTACTGAATGTTTTCTAACAAGGTTTAGTCTTTTAGCAAAGTAATACTTCAAGCTATTTAGCATTCCTATACAATTATCTTAAAAATCAAAGACTAGTTAATATATATATTTTAACTTGAATAACAAAAATGATACTTACTCCTAATAGGATGGAGAGACTTTCATTCAAAATCCAGAACGCCATCACGACAGCTTTGCTCTTTTGCTGTCAGCAAATTATTTCTTTCATTCACCTGAGCCTGGATGTTGTATCCCGAGTAAGGGCTTCCCTGGTAGACTATTTTGTCTTTTTGTCTTAGGAAGCACCTAGTGGGAGCTGCTCTCGAGGAATTTCTAATTAAGGACTTCTTGCCAAAGGCACATCATCAGGCTGACATGCCTCCTGACCTGGGTGAATACAAGGCAAGTCTCTGTCTAATGATTCTCTTCCTCAAAGATTTCATAAGGAAAGAAAGCTCGTTTTATGAAATTATCCTCATGTACTTTATACCCCATTCATTTTCTACATGATTGCAGCCAATACGATAATGAGTCTTTATGTAAATTTGAGAAATAACCTCATTGCCAAGGGTTGGATACAGCAAAACACTTCACTTGAACTTTCTCTATTTTGTTTTCCCTACTTTGTTTCTTTCCCCCGCCCCCTGAAAAAAACATTCCTTTATAGAAGATAGAGAATGGTGGGAAACAAATATAAATTAAAGAGTCTTTCAGAAGATGGAGAAGAAAAGAGAAAAGATCTTTGGGTGTGACTGTGACGAATGAAGTGGATGACATTTGTGGGGTTGATGGAATAAATCCTATGTTTCCCCCAATCCCCCTGGGCCCACCCATGACATAGATGAGAACGTCCTTGTATACTTAGTGATTCCAGGCGGGGCTGTGCATGAACCTGGCCATTCCACGGTTTTGTGGTAAATGCATAGTTAAATACAATAACTATGACTACTTTGGTAGACAAAGTTGTTCCAATGGAAGCAATTTTCTGCTTAGTCCTGGCCCAAGTATTTCATTAAAAAATTTCAGACAATTAACATGAAATAGGAGGAGACAATTGTCTAAGCTTCTGTGTCTTTCTGTGGTGAATCTGTTTAGGGGTGCCACAAGAATTAAAAAAAAAAAATTAGGCCTGGTAGAAACAATAGTTTGGTATTCATTGACCTAAGTCCTCCTCCTCCCCCTCCTCCTCCTCCTCCCCCCTCCTCCTCCTCCTCCCCTTCTTCCTCCTCCTCCCCCTAAATCCTAAATAAATAATCCAGGCACTAAGTTAAGAACTATCCCAGTATTGCCCAATTAAATCATACATGAACTCTATGGGGTACTTATTAAAAGCTCCATTACACAAATGTGGAAACTGGCCCAGCGAAGTTTCTTGCAGTAGGAACCATTGGGACTTGAATTTGGTTCTCTCTGACTTGAGCAACTTTATTATCAGCCATTCCCTTGTACGGTGCTTTTTAAAAATTAAATACTAATATATATTAAATACTAATATATGGTCATCAAGCATACTTAAATACAGATATTAATTTCATCCCTATGAATTGGGCACATTTAAGTTCTAGGAATTAGTTGAATTTATTAATTACAAATAACAAGTTATTATATGTGATTATGTATGTTGTCTATTTCAACATAATGATAATGAGTTCTAGAAAATCAAAGTGACCCATACGATCCGGTAATCCTACTGCTGGGTATTTACCCCAAGGAAATGAGAACACTAATTCAAAAGGATATATGCACCCCTATGACTACTGCAACATTATTTACAATAGCCGAGATATAGAAGCAATGTATAAGATGAAAGTCTTATTTCAAGGCAGGTGTCTCCATGTCTGCCAGCTTACCATACTAGATTGGAACAAATCCCACGTACATTTTCAAACACCTGTATTTCTAGACATCTTGAACTTGGTATTGCAGGTTAAGCGTTTTGACGAATCGTTGCATTTTCTATTTGTCATCCAGCCCTGACTACGTTACGTCTTTTGAGCCTGTTTCTCTGTTTGTTTGCTCAGGCTCATGATCATATCTACCTCATAGAGCCAATCCTCACCCCCACTTCCTCTAACCAACACTTAGACGCCCACACTCACAAACCCACACACTCACACTCATGGGAGATGTTGCCTTGTTTAGGAGAAGTGTTAGATTTACCAGTAAAAATCTAGCAACGTTGCTGCTCTTGAGAAAAAGACCTCATTCTTGAGGAATTTCCCCCTCTAGAAATGGATAAAAATACAGGTATTTTGGCAGCATTAACCTGAGGTTAGAGTGCACCGAGTGAAAAAATTTTCAGGAGCCTGTTTAATAGTGAGCAGTATAAAGATGTAAAGTCTTCATGTTCATTTCTTTAAGCCAATAATCTTCCATGATGAAATGATTTGTTATTTCTGAAGTGTTTAGGATTTACATATCTTAGAGGCCTTATTCAGTTGGGTTATAAAAATTAATTCAGAGAGAATACATCTAGAATTTTATACTATCTTGTCTATTTTAGATTCACTAAGTGTGACGAAGGCTGGAACTTTCCAGCCTTCTGTACTCTTCACACAGCGTTACAAATGAGAGGCATGTATTGTTGAATAATAATGCGCAGTCTCATTTTTTTTTGTTAATTGCTTAGACTATCGTTAATGCTACAGTAAAAATAAAATGTAAAGGCTTAGGTGTAAAAACACATCTTGTCAGGCTCCTTCCTTATTTCTAAAATGCCATGTGTTTTATTCCTCATTTGAATATGTAAAGGCACGTTGTGTTCAAGTGTATAGCTATTATTCATTTAGAGCCCACAAAAATGGTTCATGGTTGCATTATAAGAGTATAACTCATGACTTTACTTCAGCGTTTTTCTTCAGACATTTTATTTTTGTAGAACTTGCACTGATATTTAGTTCACTCATATGAAAAATATGTGAACTTCAAATTATATTCAAATTCATTCAGAGCTCAACACTTTTGTGCAATGGATGTACGTATCTTTTCATTTCAACCTTTCTATTTTCACATTTAAGAATAATCTGATGATACCACTGGTTGGTTTACAATATTGGAATCAGATCTCATAAGACTCAAGCTATCTCATACCACACGCCTACATCCAATTCCATTCAGCCTCTGGGCTCCTTCTTGGAAGCTTTCTGTTTGGATACATAAGATGTGGTTCCTCTCATTAGTTTAAATTTACCTGGGGAAAGTTTGGGGATGCCTATCATCCCCAAACTGCCTCCGTTTTTACTTCAGTGAAGTACAGATTACAATTTAAATCAAGGCTATCTGAATCATTTCCCTAGAATCAGGGCCAGGTTAATGGGATTGCATATAAAGAGACAGAAAATTGTAAAAAATCCACTAAAATGATATAAATGCTCAGAATTAGTTTCACCTAGTTGTTTTCATTGCTAATCAGAAGTGCCCATTTCATCTGAGAATTTCCTCAAAACAAACAAAATGAAATTTGCATTGTTTGTTTCCAAAGCAGATTACAGTCTTTCTAATTAAATGAACACGCTCACTGGCTTTTCCAGTTCATCACAAAAGATGATGTGGGTTTTTTCCTTTGTGAAGATCACCGATAACAAACTATTTTTAATGGTAAAAGTAGGAGGGAAACAGGACAAATATATTTATAAAGGTAGGTTAATTGCTTGTGTGTCTGAACACTAATTCCACTCTGTCTAGATGACATTCCAGGACAGGATTTGCTCTACTATATTTTGGTCCTTATTGGTTTCTTAGTTGAACAGTTGACCCAACAAAGAAACACTTTGATCTTCGAGGGCAAGACTGATGATCGTAACTTTTGCTACTTTTTTGCATACTAAAATCTAAGCTCCCGGTAGATATAGCAGAGTACTTAACAGTATAAAAATAGCATTGCCAAATTTTCCTCTTCTAAGTGCTAAACATATTTTTGCCTTTTCCCCAAAGCAATGTAAACATGTAAGTATTAATTTAAAAAGATGAAAAAAATAAAAAAATAAGACATAAACACATATCATCTCAAATCCTTACATGGTTATTTTGAGGAGCATTTGTTGTGATAATTATGTAATTATATTAGACAAATTACATGTTATATAAATTCCATTTTTAAAGGGAAAGCAGAATAAAAGAAAAACCAAGCCCATACATTAAAATATATCTGATATTGGGGAGCCTGGGTGGCTCAGTTGGTTAAGTGTCTGACTTCGGCTCAAGTCATGATCTCACAGTTTGTGGGTTTGAGCCCCGCTGAAAGTGGAGAGCTCACTTTGAACCTCTGTCTCCCTCTCTCTCTGCCCCTCCCCCACAAAAGAAAATTAACATTAAAAAATAAACAATAAATATATCTGATCATAAAATGAATTTTAATTAAATGTATCATCAATACCCCACCTTTTGCTGCATTAAATATATCATATTTTTATTTCAGGAAACATTGTGCGCTCTTAACATCAGTTTAAAATGATGCCGGGTCACAAATGTAGTTAACCTTATCCAGTTCGAGCTTTTTTCCCCTACTGATGGCATAATTCTTTCATTTTTAAAAAAAAAAATTTAAATTTTTTTTAATTTATTTTTGAGACAGAGAGAGACAGAGCATGAACGGGGGAGGGTCAGAGAGAGAGGGAGACACAGAATCTGAAGCAGGCTCCAGGCTCTGAGCGGTCAGCACAGAGCCCGACCTGGGGCTCGAACTCACAGACCGTGAGAACATGACCTGAGCTGAAGTCGGAAGCTCAACCGACTGAGCCCTAATTTATACACAACTTTCATAATTTCAAGTGAATAGTTACTGAAACCAGCGCATGTATCACTTGGTGCTGGGCTCAGTGGGCAGAAAAGGTCTGGATTCCATTATTGAGAAGCTTCCAATGTAGGTGGGAGGCTGCAGGTGCACGTGCAGTAAGCAAAGAACCATGAAATGTGAGCGCATCCTCGAGTGGTTGGGACTGCACACCTGGGACCCACTGAAGCATAAAGACCTAGATGAGGATTTAGTCTAGACAGAATTCTCTCTAAAGGTGGATCAAGTTCAAACTTACATGGTGTGAAGACGAGAGGGAGGCAAACAAGTTTAAGTTTCTGTGTCTCCTAAAAGATGAGTTTAATAAGACTCCCACGTCACCTTTGGATAATGGTTCAAAAGTCAGCAGAATGAATATTTCGTTTCTTACCCCAGACTAAGTGGCAACAAAATGTCCAGTTTTGCCGGTTTAAACTTTGTGTTTTAGGAATCTGGTGAAAGCCAGAGTTATCATGCGTTTTACACGTTTTATAGTGTGTCTACCATATGTTGGAACTTAGTAGATGTTAAATAAACACGGAAGCACAATCATTCCTCCGTTTTTTAACACATAAGAGAATATTCTGTACAAATCCCTCTACAGATACAGTCCCCGGATTTTCAAGCAGTCAGGATTTTCCCTTAAAGTTGAAAAGCGAGAAGGCAGTTTTCCTGTCTAGGCAGTGAATCATTTAACTTCGGAGTTCACGGAAATTTAAAGTTTAAGAAGGCTAGTCTAGAAATCCGTTCTTTGCATATTCAAGCTGTTCCTCTCTCAAAAGTCAAAGTGGATGCCAGAATTCCATAGATTTCATTTTTCAAGATGAACATTCATATTTGAACATATTTCAAGGCAGATGGTTTACAGTTCATGTATTTGTTGCCGTTTTTCTGCCACAACAACTAAATATTGAAGCCACATATTTGTGATGAGGAGAGCAGTTCTAAACCATCTCCCTGCTGCTCTCTCAAGCTGCGTGCTCACTGATCCCTGGTGTGCTGTAAGGGTGGGTTCTGGGGAGTCACGAGATGAATTACGTCCATTTGATTTAATAGACGGGGGTGGGGGGCAAAGTAACATAAAACAAGCTTCCTATAAATAAATATTTCTTGTAACAGCCATGAATTTTCTGGGAGCAGATAAGGAAGCAAATGAACACCTACTGAAATATTCTGTTTCCATGATCCATTTAGACAAGCTGGAAAGTTTACTTTTCAGCTCCTAGTACCTTAGAAGGTAGTGTGCCAAACTGCGGGACTATTTGATCAGAGTTCAGAAAAGAACAGGAAGATCAAATAAAGGTTTGGTATTTAAAAAAAAAAAATAAAACCATCAGATATGAACTGGAGGCTGGGGAAGGCATTGCACTTTTGCCAATGTCATTCAACAGTTTTGGTGGTGTCTCTCTGCTGGGATGAAATGGTTTGCTGTTCATTTCTCATTGGCAATTTGTTATCATTCTGCCTGTCAATAGTTGCATTATTGCAACTTTGAAGACTCATCGTGTTGATAAAGGACATTAGGAAGCTCAACTAAACACAAAATTAAAAAAAAAATAGGAAATGAAAGAAAGGAGGTAGGCTTGCTTCGTACCATAATGAGGTTTCTCTTGAGTATTCAATAAGCACCAAACAAGAAACTGACAAACTGGGACAAACGCGTCCACCGTCATGATGGTAACCATCGTCCAACACACTGGACACGCACACTCAGAGAGACTGAGTGATCTTTTTCAGAGATGGTTTGCAGAGCCCCATACGGTGAATCAGTTTCTTAGAATCATAATACTTAGGGACCGAGGGAAATCTTAGGGATAATTTCGAGCGATATTCTCATTTTACAAAGGAGAAAACAGAGATGGGGAGGTTAAGGACTAGTCTAAAGGCATATCACTGGTTAAAGGAGAAACAGGTCTAGAGCCTGGGATATCCCAGGCCACTGGCTGTTTTGTTACATCTCTACTACGCCTCTGTTTCCATCTTTGTAGTTTATGGGGTAAAGGAATTATCAAAACCCATCTCCTAAGCTCTCTCTTTAGGATGCTCAATGCTAGAGGCTGGGACCTGGAAGTGCTATCAAGGAGGGTTTAATCACTCTCTAGAAGCCTAGGGAATGGATATTTCCAGAGGGCCTCCCGGGTGCCAGACATTTCATACTTTGTGATACATAATCCACACAGAGACCTCTGTGGAAGGTCTGATAAGATGCATTGCACGGAGGAGGAGGGTGTGGTGAGGCAGAGACTCAGCAACTATGCTAAGATCTCCTACTTAGTACATCTCACAGCTGAGCTGCAAGCCCATTATGTCTGTCCCATGTTGCCTTTTTTTCTTTTAAGTTTATTTATTTTTTGAGAGAGAGAGAGAGAGAGAGAGAGAAAGAGGGCGAGCGAGTGAGTACGAGCAGGGGAGGGGCAGAGAGAGGGAAAGAGAAGATCCCAAGCAGGCTCTGCACCGTCAGCATGGAGCCCGACGTGGGGCTCAAACCCACCAACCATGAGATCATGAACTGAGCCGAAACCAAGAGTCGGATGCTTAACTGCCTGAGCCACCCAAGCGCCCAAGACCATGTTGCTTTTAAGACAGATGCACAGAGGAATTTCCCACACCACCGATGACAACTTCCCCTATGTGTGTGAATGCTTCTGTTTTGATGGGTCTTCAGAGCTGGGGGCATTTCATGATTGCCTGGCTGATTAACTTGAACCGATAAAGAAAAAAAATGTTATTCAGGAAGATGGGTGCCATTAAGCTGTTTCTGGCACATGTAAAGACAGGATCAGTCGTCTAGTGCTAGTCTGCCCTCCCCCACTGACAGCATAACGTTTGGGAGAGCGTACCTTTGATGTCGAAGTTTAAAAGTCGATACTTACAAAGTAGTTTTCCCGGTGGAAGAATGCCATTTGATAGGATAATTTTCTCGAAGATGCCTTGTGGATCATTTAAAACTAAGATGTAGTTTTCCCATTGCAATATTTTAGGAGTTCTTTTGGCCACGGAGAGAAAGCAAAATAACGGCAGAATCTACCTTAGAGTGCTCGTCAAGCACGGTGACCTCCTGTAAGCCAGCTGAAGATCAGTACATCAGTCTCTTGTTGCTTTTGAGGCTGGTTTGAGTCCCACATGCCTCTCCCCCCACCCTCCCAGCCAGTGGAGGTGTTATTTGAGGCTGCAAATACCAGCTACAACAGCTATAGTCTCTGACTGCCACTCTTCTAGTTTTCAGCTCAAAGTCCCTTCCACGAGGTGACTGGATCCAATGGATCCAATGGATCCCAAATCACGGGTGCACATTATCTGACTGATTGATACCGGTTGTGAATAAAACCCATCTGTCCTTCGGACTTTACCCCTTGTGTCCATAACTTCAATTTTCCCTCCTTGTCTCACTCTGGGTTAGTGGCACAAACCCCTTTCAGATACCACCCCCCACCCCCCACCCCCCACCCCCCATTTCCTTAGGCAGAGCTGTCTTAGCCATATACTATTCGGCTTATAATAAGTATTAGGTGTTTCTTGATGTGCTATTATTGGCATAAGAAAGATGGTGTGTTGTCAAGGTGATGAAGGTGGTACAGCGTGCAATTTGGCCTTTCTCAAAACCACGTGGCCAAACTCCTACCGGGTTCAGATGGTTTTGTTGGATGACTGCAAAACACCCTGTGGTGCCTTGGCATCTTCCTCATCTTCCGCCTCTCCCCCTTGTGTAGGTAGGTCTTGTGTTCTGACTGTGTCTGTGTCTGAAATGACTCCGGTGGCCCTGGAGCCCCCACGTCGGCTTTGTCTCCTTGCATGTTTCGGGCACATGCGAACTCAGAAGCACATCTGTATTTTGTCCCGGCTTTCTGGAATGCTCTTCCCTCTCGTTTCTGCCTTGAATCAGTCAGGGGCACACCCATGAGTCAGGGACACATACTCGCACACGTTTATTTATTTTAAGCAGCTCTCTCATGTGACTGTGGGGGCCGGCAAGTTTGAAATGTGTTGAGTAGGCGGGCGGGCTGGAAAATCAGGCGAGAGCTGATGTTAGTCTTGAGTCCAAGTTACATAGGGCAGCAGGCTCGAAACTCAAGTAGGGTTTCTACACTGACGTCTTGGGGAGAATTCCTTCTGCGGTGAGGACCCTCAGGCTTTGCTCTTAGTGCCTTCAACTGAGCTCTACCCACATGATGGAGAGTGATATACTCTACTCAAAGTTTACTGGTTTAAATATTAAACTATTTTTTTAATGTTTATTTATTTTTGAGACAGAGAGAGAGAGAGAGAGAGAGAGAAAGCGCAAGTGGGGGAGAGGCAGAGTGAAAAAGGGGAACAGAGACTCTGAAGCAGGCTCTGTGCTGACAGCAGAGACCCCAAAGTGGGGCTTGAACTCGAGAACCGTGAGCTCATAACCTGAGCCAAAGTCACATGCTTAACCAACCGAGACACCCAGGTGCCCCACTAGTTTAAATATTAAATACATTTTGGGGCACCTGGGTGGCTCAGTCGGTTGAGCATCTGAGTTTTGATTTTGGCTCAGTCATGATCCCAGGGTCATGGGATCGAACCCCGCATCGGGCTCCACGCTGAGCATGAAGCCCGCTTGAGATTCTCTCTCCCTCTCTCTCTCTCCCTCTCCCTCTGCCCCTCTCCTCTACTCTCACGTTCTCTCTCTGGAAGTTAAAAAAATATATATTAAATACATTTAAAAAAATGCCTTCACAGTAACATCCAACTGGTTTGTGACCACACGACTGGGTGCCACAGCTTAGTCAAGTTGGCCCATGAAATTAACCAGCACATCCCTCATGACCTTAACCCCCGTCAATGGTGAGTTCAAATATGAGCTCCTCTGGAAGGTTTCTTATCCTGGAATAATTTCAGCTTGTGTGGTAAGCGGCAGAAGGAGGAGCTGTACGGCAAGGTGCCCTATCGCCAGCAGGAGGCAGCGATCTGCTCCGTTAGGGGGATGCGGGGGAGGAGTTCTATAAGGAGTTTGTCCTGTGTTATGAGCCTCGAACAACAAATTGGAATTCAACCAGGCAGGAAGAGATGTAAGAGTCTTCCAAGGCAGGCATGGAGGTAGACAGGTGTCAAACACAGTCTCAAAGCCACATGGATGTGAAGGCAGTGTGCATGCTCACAGAGGTAAAGAAGACAGAATGGGCCAGAGAGGGGAGTGGGGGTGTACGCCAGATCCCTGAAGGCCCTTATTAGTTTCTTAGGACGGCCTTCACAAAGTACTATAACGTTGGCAGCTTCAAATCACAGAAATGTGTTGTCTCACAGTTCTGGAGATCAGAAGTTCGAAGTCCAAACCTGTGCAGGATTGATTTCTTCTGGAAGCTCTGAGGGGGGGTCCCTTCTGTGCCTCTCCCGTGGCTGCTGGTGGTTGTGGGGACTCTTCATGGTCCTCAGCGTGGGGCTGCACAATCCCAACCTCTGTCTCCGCCTTCGTGTGGCCTTCTTTGCCCTGGGTGTCTCTGTCTTCTCCTTTTCTGTCTCTTATAAGAACACTGGTCATCATATTCAAGGCCCGTCCTCATCCAGAATGACCTCATCCTGAGATCATTTACCTCTATTGTATTACTTACCGAATTGCACCTGCAAAGACACTTCCTCCAAATAAAAGTCTCATTTCGACATTCCAGGTGGACATATCCTTTGGGGGCCACAATACAACCTACTCCTGCCTTGTAGGAAGAATAATAGATTTGGATCTGAGTGCGCATTCAGAGATCACTGACTCAGATCGCAGGGAGCTGATGTCAGTGATCCCGGGGCCCCAAGTGCCTCTGCTTAGCTCCAGAAGCAGTGTGGGCCAACATTATCAGATTTTTTTTTTTTAATTTTTGAAGAATAGTTAGGTTTTTAGAATTTTATATGAAATCTCATTATTTTATAAATTAAAAAAGATTTAATGTTTATTTATTTTTGAGAGACAGAGACAGAGCACGAGCGGGGAAGAGCAGAGAGAGAGGGAGACACAGAATCCGAAGCAGGCTCCAGACTCCGAGCTGTCAGCACAGAGTCCGTCCGACGTGGGACTGGAACTCATGATCCACGAGATCAAGACCTGAGCCGAAGTCGGACGCTCAACCAACTGAGCCACCCAGGTGCCCCTGAAATCTCCTTATTTTAAAATTTGGAAACAAGTTTAAATGAAAACAAAAAACAGGGGGAGCCTGGGTGGCTCAGGTCATGATCTCACGGTTCCTAGGTTCGAGCCCTGCATCGAGCTCTGTGCTGACAGCTCAGAGCCTGGAGCCTGCTTCGGATTCTGTCTCCCTCTCTCTCTGCCCCTCCCCTGCTCACGCTCTGTCTCTCCCTCTCTCTCAAAAATAAATAAACATAAAAAAATTAAAAACAAAAAACAAAAAACAGGACTTACATCACAGTATGAGGCCAAGAAACACATCCATTGGCTGGAAGTGACTCATAGACTGTTAGCCTAGAACTGCCACCGTAGGTGATGACAAACCATGTCAAAGCATGAACCAGAGGGGTACGGGCCCCAGATTGCTATAGCGGAAGATGACCCTGGTGTCTGGGTGGAGGATGGATGAGCCTGGAGACCAGAAGGTAAAGTAGCAGGCTGTTGCAATGGCCCAGGAGAGTGTGCTTGAAAGTTAAACCAAGGAGGGAAGCCCCTTAACACATTGCCAAGACCCGTATGAACACTTACTGAAGGAATACAGGAATTTTGGTTATCTACAAATTCTAGGACATATGAAATAATAAAACCTAAGGAAGCAGAAATGTTTTCCTATGGACTTAAAATATCTAAGATTTCTGTCGCTTTTAGAAACCAGATCTATCAACTAACATTCTGTTTTCATTTTCAAATGAAAAATATAACTGTACATACAACTAATTAAATTAATATAGTTTATTATGACAAAAATAATTTCTTTTAACTCTGTGGACAGCACCACATTTTATATTAAGCTGCTAATACTCATAACCATATGATTTCAAAATCAGCCAAGCTTGGAAAATTATTGTCTCCAACATTCCCCATGATCAAAGCAACCCCAATTATAATATTATATTAACCAACCTAAAAAATAGTATTACAATTTCTAACCTTCCTGAACTGTAATTAGCCATCTAACTATGTATCCAAATTTATTTGATATATTTGCATAGTTAATTAATTATGATTTATTTAAAAGTATTCCATTTGCAAAACTTTGCTCTCCTTAGCCTACAAATCAAATTGCCAAGGGATAAATTTAATTTTTTTAAAGAAGTTTTTTTTTCCTATCATTATTTTTTAAGTTTATTTATTTATTTTGAGAGAGAGAGAGAGAGAGAGAGAGAGAGAATGGACAGGGGAGGGATGGGGAGAGAGGAAGAGAGAGAATTCTAAGCAAGCTTCATGCTGTCCGCACCAAACCTGATGTGGGGTTCAAACCCATGAACCGTGAGATCATGACCTGAGCCAAAACCAAAAGTTGGGTGTTAACCTACTGAGCCACCCAGGCACCCTGATAAATTTAATTTTTAAATATCTTTTTAAAATTGTGTTAAGATGTGTTTAAGACATAGAAAAAGGAAGTGCTGAAACATATGACTCTTTCTCCTTTAAGAAATAGAACTTTTAGGATGAGATGGGCGTTAAGTTTGAGGAACCTGATAACATAAAGGAAAATGATGCATCTGAGGAGCTGTGAAGTCTCCATCAGACAATTGACTAAATAATGAACTGGAAAAGATAGCGCCCCTAAAAACCACTTAATGTACACCCAGAGAAAAAGCTTTGAAACCTGTCGGATCTATTAGGCTTTCTTCAGTGCATTTACACCTCGGTTCAAGTCACATGATCTAGAATGCAATAGAGCATCCTCATTGAGCGCCTCAGTGCTTAAGTATCACGCTCAAGGTCAAAATATTACAGGACGTAGATTAAACGTTTAAAAACCTTTTGAAATAAACACCAGAAATTAAACTGAATGTTTACCTGCATGAACTCTAGTGTCCAGGTAAAAAAATTCAGTCAGTGATTCAGCTGTTTGCAAATATCAAAACATCTGGATGAAGAAAGCTTCCAAACTTCATCTGGATTTTATGGATTGTGTGAATATGTATCTGTATGACTTTAATTTCTGAGACTCCTGGTCAAGGCAGTGACCTTACTAGATGCAGGGGATTCCATCACTTCTTCTTCTTCTTTTGTTTTTTAAGTTTATTTATTTGTCTTGAGAGAGAGAGAGCACAAGTGGGGGAGGAACAGAGAGAGAGGGAGAGAGAGAGACTCCCAAGCAGGTCCCATGCCGACTGTGGAGCCCAACTCGGAGTTCCAACTCACGAACTGTGAGGTCATGACCTGAGCAGAAATCAAGAGCTGAATGCTTCACCGACTGAGCCACCCAGGTCCCCCAGGACACTATTTCTAAACACTCCTGGTGCACCTGGGGGCTCAGTCTGAATTATTAAGATGAAAGAACAACAGCTATGCAAAGAGGGATTGTTCCAAGTTATTTTTAGAAGATAACTGGACTGCATTTGGAGGTGTACACCATAAAGACAAAAATAACTAAAATACACATTTAGTGGTAATATCATTCTGAGACTGTGGTGTGTAATGAAGGATAAAGAAAATGAATATTTATATTGACGTCATTGAAAACCAAGGCTTTCAATGGTGAGGAAAAACTGACACCAGAGTGAGACCAATGGGGCTAAGAAGAAACTCTATAATTATGGAGTTGAACCAGAGGCATTCGTATAAAGTCAAGCTATGTATTTATCTAAAAGGTTATCTTCTCATTTGTTAATTAAGAAGGCTTAAGAGGAGGAAAAAAGAACAATGACATGACAATGGACAATGAGCATCTGTTGGCTCAGGTCGTGGTTTCTAAATACCATTTACCGATAAGAGAAACCACAAATCCATGGAGAAGTGCTGAATCCAGGTCCTGGAGCAGGAAACTTATGGGAGCCTAGAATATCTTGTCATATCAGAAATCAAAGGAACTATCTATTCAAAGACTCCCAGTGACATGTCAGGAAGACGTAAGAGCCAAATTGAAAAGTTCCCACTGGCCGGAGATGAGACAATTTGAGGATCAATAAAAATAGCAAATATGTGTTTAAATGCATGACTTCATAAAAGATATTTAAAAAGAAGCACCTTTTGGTCACCTCTGGAAGCTGTTGGAACACCAGTTCATTCATTTGAAAAGTGATAAATAGAGGGAAAAAAATCAAACATTTTTACATTAAAAAAATTTTTTTAAGTTTATTTATTTTGAGAGAGACAGAGATAGCATGAGTGAAGGTGGGAGGGCAGAGAGAGAGAGGCAGACAGAGAATCCCAAGCAGGCCCCACACTGCCAGTACAGAGCCCGACGTGGGGCTCGATCCCACAAACTGAGATCATGACCTGAGCCAAAACCAAGAGTTGGATGCTTAACCGACTGAGCCACTCAGGCGCCCAAACAGTTTCACATTTTAATTTTATATTTCTGTTTAAATTGTACCGAGGGGAACCAAACAATTGATGAAGAAAAATTCCTCTTTTTCATAAAAGTTTTCTGAAAGTTTATGGTTCCAAAGGAAATAATAACATTTTTAAATTATCGTTTTGCACCCTGACTGTAACTCTAACGCTAATTCCAACTAAGAATGGATTTAGGCAAATTTTGCCATTAGCTGGTAACATTTAAAAAAAAAAAAAAGTGAGAGAGAGAGAGAGAGAAAAAAGAAATTCAACCAGACATTACAAATCTCTTTATGGTACATAACATTATGAAGTACTTACCAAACCAAATATTAAGCTTTTATTTGGTTAGATTTCTGTACATAACCACCAATTTTCAGGAAATATGGGCTATAAATGGAGGACTATTTAAACTCATATCTGGTTGTATCTAGCAAATTCCAGACCAAGAGATGCTCTGTAGGATAACCTACTTTGTTTCTTCACACACCAATGCAAAAGTTGGAAGAAATCTATACATCAAAAGAGAGTTAAGAGACACTAACCATTTGCAGTATATGGACCTTAATAAAAATCTGACAGAAAAATAAAATTATAAAACTTATGAGCCAGTAAGGAAAATTGAACACTGAGTGGATCTGGTGGCATTAATTACATACATTTTAATCTTTAGGTATGACCATGCTACTGTGGTTATATTTTTAAAGAGTCCTTACTGTTAGAGATACATACTGAAATACATATGGATGCAATGATATAATATCTGAGGTTTGTTTCAAACTAATCAAAGGGTAAGAGAAGATGGAATGGGGCAACAAATGAATAAAGATTGGCCAAGAGTTGCATTATCTTTGAGTCTGAGACAGGGACATGGGGGGTTCATAATATTATCCTCTCTGATCTGTAACACAGTAAAGAGTTCTAGACAAAGAAGTAATAAAGGGATGATGATCACTAATAGGATGAAATGATAAAAGGTAAGTATAGCAAAATGACAAAGATAAAACTGAAGCCACTAACCAAACAAAATGGAGATTTTTTTTAAGGATCAGAGTTATTATGAACAAATGTAGAATTTTGAAAAATAGATAAAATATATGATTTCCAAGAAAATATAAATTAGTGCAATATACACAAGGAAAATAAAAGACCCGAGTAGAACAATAATGATTCATAAAATGAATAGTCAAAATCCTACCCTTTCCTTTCCCCAAACAATGATGAGACAATAGGCCCAAGAAGTTTTAGAAGACAGTTTAAAAATTTTTTTTTTAATGTTTATTTATTTTTATTTTTGAGAGAGAGAGAGAGTCAGAGTGTGAGCAGGGGAAGGGCAAAGAGAGAGAGGGAGACACAGAATCTGAAGCAGGCTCCAGGCTCCGAGCTGTCAGCACAGAGCCCGACGCGGGGCTCAAACTCGTGAGCCGTGAGATCATGACCTGAGCCAACGTCGGATGCTTAACCGACTGAGTCACCCAGATGCCCTTAGAAGAAAGTTTTATGGAAACTTTAAATTTTTTTTTTTCAACGTTTATTTATTTTTGGGACAGAGAGAGACACAGCATGAACAGGGGAGGGGCAGAGAGAGAGGGAGACACAGAATCAGAAACAGGCTCCAGGCTCTGAGCCATCAGCCCAGAGCCCGACGCGGGGCTCGAACTCACGGACCGCGAGATCGTGACCTGGCTGAAGTCGGACGCTTAACCGACTGCGCCACCCAGGCGCCCCGAAAGTTTTATGGAAACTTTAAAAGAGATCTCTATCTTATAAAAACAACCCCATTCTAGTATAAGACTGGCAGTCAAATTAGATAAGGGAAGTAAAAGAAAAGAAAATTATAGGCGTTTGTTTTGAAACATGATGTAAAATTCATAAGCAAAATACTAGCAAATTGAATATAAGATTGTACAGAATATTTTGTTAGGACCAACTAGTGTTTATTTAAGAAATTCAAGTATTTTTTTTTAAAGATCTGGAAATCTCTAAATATTACTCACTACATTAACAAATTCAGATCAAAATCCATATAATCATTTCAGTGATTGGAGAAAAATCATTCTATAAAATTAAATATTCATTTATGATAAAACTCTTATTAAACTAGGAGTAGAAAGGGTTTTCAAGCTAAAGCAGGGCATCTAACAGAAAATATATTAATCTCATAGTTAAAGTTACAATTTTAAAGCATTTCCATTAATATACTTTATAAGGCACAGGTGTTCATTATAATCATGCAACCTTGTTCTCATGAACCCAGCTACCAAGATAAGAAATAGAATTACAATTTATAGAGAAATTGCAAAGAAAAAGGCAGACACAAATGATCATGTACAAACATACTCTGGGAGAATCAACTGACAAAACATTATAGCTACTAAAAGATTTCAGGAAAGTTTATATATATAAGATTAACAAATGCAAATTAATATATTTCCGATTTCTAAGATATAATCAATTAGAAAATCCCATCCACAATGGCAAAATCATTTGTAAGGTAGCCAGGAGCAAATTTAACAAAAGGTATGGAGAAGATTACAAAACTTTGTTGAAGAACATTGAAGGAGTCTTGGCGTAATAAAAAAATATATCCATTTTCATGAATGGGAAGATTCACAATAATGAAGATGCCATTGTCCTTCCAAATCAGCTTTTAAGTGCAATACACTTGCAATTAAAATCCTGTCACTAAGTTTTTAGAATTTGAGTGATGTTCAAAAATTAAAATGGAAAATAGTTTCCCCCAAATATTTAAGACAATCCTAAAAACAAAATAAACAGAAGAAACAGGTACAAAGATAAGACAATTACTGTATCAGGTAACAAGACAATATAAAGCTCAATTTAAAACCTATGATATAATATAAAGCAATATAAAAAGAAGGGGTTAAGAATAAGAACAATTGTTGAACGGTACAGAATATAATGTCTAGAAGCATATTAGTCTTGTATGAAAACTTATATGAGAGGTACCTTCTGCAAATGGGCAGGAGATGGGCTATTTAATACATGATAAGAAGTTAACATGGCTTTCAAGACAGGAAAAATATAATCGGTTCCCTTATCTCACATCACACACACATCACTTCTGTGTGGATTAAGTGCTTAAAGGTGAAAAACAAAATTTTGAAACCATTAGAAGAAAATACAGGAGATAAATTTATCATCTGGGAAAGAAAAGGACATCTTCAGCAAGGTACAAAAAATACAACTCTAAAGAAGATTTATACGTGTGACTACATCGAAATTAAAGTTCTAACTGATATGATAATGCATGAAATATGTACTTAAAAATGTAAACATTAAGAAAAAATTTTTAACATATATAACTGATATAGAATTAGTATCTTTAATATAAGGAAGATATAAGAAAATTCTTATTAAAAAAAAAAAAAAAACCCACCAGGAAACTAGGCAAATGAAACTGGACAATGAGTTTCAGTGAGGATGTGAAAAGGAAATCAAATTGGCCAATACACATGTAAAAGGAAATTTAACTTTATTAATAATTAGAGATACACAAACTGAAGAAACAAAGTATCCTTTTATACTTGCTTGATTGGCAAGTATTAAAATGCCAGACTGTATGTAGTTGGCAAGGATAAGGGGAAAGGAACTGTCCCAAACTGTGGGTGGGTGTGTTCATTGTTACAACAACCTTGGAAAGCCATTTGGTAATGGCTATCCCCAATATCTGCACACCCTGCCACCCAGCAAGTCTGCTAGGTACCCACTTTAGAGAAACTTGCACACATGTATCCGAGGAGACATACGCAAGACATTTGTTGCAGCTTTTCAAAAAAAAAAATAATACGCTTTAAGCCCCCTTGGTGTCCAGGGATAGGAGAATGTACAAAACACACTTGATTCTGAGCTACCTTTGTTGTTATGATTCTGAGTATTACCCTCATGATTCTTTTTTAAAAAGTTTATTTATTTTGAGAGAGAGAGAGAGCACACAAGCAGGGGAGGGGTAGAGAGAGAGGGAGAGGGAGAGAATCCCAAGCAGGCTCCTCACCATTAGCACAGAGCCCACTGGAGGACTTGATCTCAATGAACTGTGAGATCATGACTCGAGCCGAAATCAAGAGTCGGATGTTGAACCGACTGAGCCACCCGGACACCCCTGCCTTTATGATTCTTAATCAAATTCATCTCTTGACCTGCATTTTGCCACTGATTTGGTATATAAAATTATGTGGCCTCCTCTTTCCTCCGTGATTTTCTGTGATTACATTTCTTTATGTTCTGATAGATCTTTAAGTAGGAAAACAAATGACCAGAAACTAAAAATAACAAAGACTTGTTTTGGAGGATAGTCCCGAAGAGTAACCCAGGACTCAAGAGAAGGAAGAAATTTATGGGGTGGAGCGAGCGTTTGAAATGAACAGTGATCAGAGCTCTGTGGCTGCTGGGGACTGTGGAAGGGTGTGTGAACTGATTTAAGAACCAGAGGCAGTCGCCTTTCAATACTGTTCCAGGTCAAGCGCTTTATGTTCTGTTTGAAATAAAAGAATTATTGAGCAAACATTTTATTAAAAAAACATGGTATCTCCATTAAAAATATTTCTAAAAGCATATATAGCCTTTTAAATACAGTCCCGTTGTTGACTTTGGGGCACACATGCTATGAGACTATTTTCTTCTTTTATGATTACATGTTAATTAAATATTCTGATTACATTACATAGTGATTACATATTCCTTGCTTCAGTCTTTCCAAAGGCAGGCATTTTAGACGATCTTGAAGTAGTCTTTCATAAATTATCACTTAATAAAAGAAAAGAAGCGTAGCCAATTATAATTAAGTGTTCGAGAGCTAACAGTTTTTTCTTTTCTTTTCAAAAATAAGTTCTGGGAAATTTGTGCAGCCTTGTATTCTGAGAGGCTAAAAAACCCTATAGCAAGTGAAAAACAACGTTGTTAAATAAATGAGGTGCAAAATTTGATTTACCTTAATATTGTTACAGTCTGCTGGGGAAACTCTACAATATTCTTCATTCTGTCACTTGCAAATTAAAAAAGTATCCATTGTTTATTTAGATCCGGTAACGCTGTGACTGCCAGTGCAACTGCAGACGCTGCGATTGATCTAAGCTCTTCCATGTTAAGGAACATGCTTCATCCACACACACACATGAACATATTTATGTCTGCTCCTTGAGGACAGGCATGATTTATTTGTGTGTGCACTGAAATGGATTTTAGTTCCAATGAGTTACAAATTTAAGGCAGCTGGTGATGCTCTTCTGCTCACCTGTCTTGAGTAATTTACAAACTTTCACTTTTGTGCAAAGTTAGTACTCTTTATCATGCAGATAATTTGGGGGAAAATTTAAATGTTTGGTAATTGCTCTACTAAATCATTATTTAAGTTTATGTCATTGTACCCATTCAGTTTTGGGTCACTTAGGACAGTAGAATAGAAATGCCATTCAGGTTCAGTGTTAGGTTTAAGCAGAATTAATTATCTGTCTAGCGGTTTATCTGGATTGTGCTGGATCTGCTAATTAAATTTGCGCCGTACATCGTCAGCCAAGTAACTGATGATGTAAGGATAACTTTGGAAACTGACAACATGACATTCCTGAATATTCTAGTAGAACCTATAATAGAGTTCATTTTGCGTTAGTCCTAAATGTCCACTCCTGGCTTTTTCCCTTGGTCTGTGTACCTGCGGGCATTAATGATTTGGTTGTTCTGCATTGCCAGCCTTGGCACTTTGGTGGGGCGATTGGTAATTTGAACACGACCGGCAGCGGATTGAGGCACACAGCTCGGGCTCCTGTGTCTCCTGGCTCTGCTCCTACCAGCTGGCTGACTTTGGCTGAACTACCAACCTTCCTGACCCTCAGTTTCGACAGCCACGTAAGCGGGATGATGAATACTTATAGGGTGATAGTAAAGGTACATCAGGCTGTGTCCATCAGTTCCTGGGTATAGTGCACCATCCATGCACACAACATGTTAGTTATTTTTACTGATAGTCCCTGCCGTGCAACAGGAATCTACGAATTTCTTCCACGAGCCAGCAGGGAGGCTTTGTACTTGCTCCCTTCCCTGTCACCTATGACAATACTCCTCAATCTGGGCTGCAAATTCAAACTACTTTTGAAGCTTTAATATATTTTTTTCAAGTAGGCTCCAAGCCCAGTGTGGAGCCCAGTGCAGGGCTTAAACTTAAGACCCTGCGATCAAGAGTCAGACACTTAGCTGACTGAACCACCCAGGTGCCCCTCACTTTTGAAGCTTTAAAACCACATAGATGTCAGCGGTATTTCAAAATCAGTTGGGTACAAATTTTCGCATTTGGCCTGGGCGTCATTATCTCTTAAAGTTTCCTGAAGCGGTTCTACTGAGCAGCCTGGGTTGAAAACTGCTGGCCAGAGAAAATTCAGCCTTTGGCTGAATGGGGATACAGGGGTGGGAGTGGAGAGATCTCTCTCTTTCACTTCACCAAAAGGACCTAAAAATATAGCCTATTGTCGTTTTGTTTTGTTTTGTTCTGTTGTTGTTACATATCTAGAATACTTCCTGGCACATAGGAGGGGCTTCTTTATTTTTAAAATTAATCTACCAGTGAATCAAATCAGAAAACGGATTCAAAAGGGAGCAGAATTTGGTATCATTAAGTGAGTGATGAGGGAGCCTGGGTGGTTCAGTCTGTTTAATGTCTGACTTTGGCTCAGGTCATGATGTCACAGTTCGTGGGTTCGAGCCCCGCGTCGGGCTCTCTGCTGACAGCTCAGAGCCTGGATCCTGTTTCAGATTCTGTGTCTCCCTCTCTCCCTGCCCCTCCCCTGTTCACGCTCTGTCTCTGTCTAAAAAGAAGTAAACATTAAAAAAAATTAAATTATCTGCTTCTTGACAGATCTCATCATTTTGCATAAACTTGCACTCACGTGTTTGAACTTACCATCCTCTGCCTTCCCCTTTATATCATCACATTTTCCTTCTATTTATTCAAATAATATACATCCTGTCGACACTTCAAGACTTGTATCTTAAGTTTTATCTCTTCCATGAAACTTTTTTTTATTAAAAAAAACTTTTTTTACATTTATTTGTTTATTTATTTAATGAAATTTATTGTCAACTTGGTTTCCATACAACACCCAGTGCTCATCCCAACAGGTGCCCTTCTCAATACCCATCACCCACCCCCCACCCCCAGCATTTATTTATTTTTGAGAGACAGGGAGAGACAGAGCACACTAGTCGGGAGGGATAGAGACAGAGGGAGACCCAGAATCCAAAGCAGGCTCCAGGCTCTGAGCTGTCAGCCCAGAGCCCGACCGATATGGAGCTTGAACGCACAAACCGTGAGATCAGGACCTGAGCTAAAGTCAGACGCTTCACTGACTGAGCCACCCAGGCGCCCCTCTTCCATGAAACTTTTTTAAGAACAATAACTTTAGCCCAAACAGAGTATCTATTCACTAGAATATATTATCTACAACCCAAACTTTAGGCAGCTGATCAGAGGTTGTAGTGTATGATGTTTAAGTACATGAACTTTGGAGCCAGAAAGACAATCGAGTAGCTGACGACTTTGGCAAATTATTTAACTGCTTCGAGCTGAGCTTTCTCAGCCGCAAAATGTGGATTTCGATGACAATGGGTATATAACACAGTGAGAAATAAATAAAATAGTGCGTGTACAGAGCTTAGCATGCTGACACATAGCAAGTACTTCCTAAATGTTGGCCAATACCACCTTTGTTATTAGATGCTTATATTTATCTCAGTGATCTCATAGTGTTCTATTTTACAGGCTCTGGCTTCCCAGGAACAATGTAATTATCTCAAGGGCAGAGAAAGTGTTAGCACATCTGGCAAATTACTAAATACTCAATAAATGCTGAATGAATAGACGATTGCACAACTTCGTTTGCTTTTCTTTCAGTGGCTAGCATCATATCGGACCCTTACTGGACACTTAATAAACACTACTGGAGTGTTTTAAAATTATTATTAAAAAACAATGATCAGTATGATCTCATGCTTGATTAACCTAATTGAATGGAACTCCAAGTACATTGTAACCAGAGGAATTTCCTCTAAATTACAAGCAGCAGAACACTGGGTTGATGCTTTTTCTTGGCATCATTAGTATCTGCATATGAATATCTTCATCTGGAAATTCCTATTTCCTTCACATTTATGCCATTGCTAGGACTTCAAGGGTGGGGTCTCTCAGTTTATGAAGGGGATGGAACACAATTTCTTCCTCTGTCTTCCCTTCCTCCCTCCTTTCTTTCCTTCCTTTGCCCTTCCCATTCCTTTACATCCTGTCTCCTTTCCCTCCTTCTCTCCGGCTTTTTCTTCCTTCCTTCCTTCCTTCCTTCCTTCCTTCCTTCCTTCCTTCCTTTTTTCTCTCCCTTTATCCCTCCTTTATCAGTTCAACAAATGCATATCACATGTCTATTGTGTCCCAGCTCTGGGGATCCAAAGAGGAACGTGAAGATTCAGTGAGGAAGAAGTTACAATCAACCATCTCAAGGAGCTTATAAGTTAGGGTAGGGGAGAGACCAGTAAACAGACAACTACAGAGCAAGAAGACAGAACAAAGCCCATGGTGTCATGGGGAAAGCTTGAGGATCACTAACTCAAGATTCATGACATTGTTTTCTGTTGTCCTGGAGTTATCCAAGATGCATTTCTTTGAACAGACTAAGTTACTGTGTAAACACATCACTGTGACCTTCAACCTGGAAAATGGAGAGTAAAATTAGGCTGGGGCATCTTTTTCTCTTCTGACATTATACATCTGATTTCACTGATATATAGTACACAATTACTTGAAAGGAGTGACTATAAAAGTCCATAAAACCAAGTGACCTTTCACGATATAACAAAGGTAAAAGATTACTGTCATCACTCTCTATGAATCATCTCATTATCAGCATTTTAGACTTGGAAGTAAAATAATGGAAAGCTTACTCAAAGCAGTGACATCAGATAATTCAGTCATTCTTTGGTATTTGGTAGCGATATTTCAGAAATAGGACTCCAGCATATTTCTACACGTGCTTATGTATGCTGACTGGTTGTAGGCTTACCGTTCCATTTATAACTACATTGATACGATTGGTTTTCTTCGCATGGGATGTGATTGTGGTGACATCTGTCACCCTGAGATTAACCAAAAACATGGCACAAATGGATAAATGTAGAGGTAACCAGGCAAATATTATAAAACACACAAAAACATTTTATTTGTATGCTGCATTTCATTGTCTATCATGTTTACTTCTTATTTAATGTTTTAATTTGTTCCATGAAGTAAATGTTCCTGCACATTCACAAATATATTTCGTAATGTTATTGCTGGAGTATACTCATCAATGTATCTGACTTATTAAAACAAACAGCTATATATGTACTTGTGCTGTCACCCATGTGACAGGCTACAAACTTGGGATCACTACAGTAGCTGTTTAGAGGAAACAGAATACTATGTCACTGCTGTAAATTAAAAGATTTCTCATTGGAACCATAGACTGTTAATAAGGGTTGCATTCATTACAGATTTATCAGGTTTGTGTTTCTGCTGTGAGTTGGCATTTACATATCTGTAAGTTCATTTGCATAAGGAATCAAAAGCAATTGATTGAGGCTACTGGAAAAAAGAGCTTTCAAATCTTGTGAAGTTGTTATCTGCACAGTTGAGGATGGAAAGGTCCTAAATCTGCTCTAGTGAATTGCCTTTGGACCCCTTCAGTGAAGCCATGTTGTTGTTTTCTGATTATGCTATTTTTGGAGTCAGATTTGCCCAGGACGCTATTTTGACCAAGTTTGAGTTGTCAATTACCCGCAACAGAATCTAGGACAGGAAGGATGCCATAGCAGTTAGATCACAGTGGTCAATAGCAAAGCTTCTGGAATCAGATTGCAAAGATCAGAATCTCATTCTGTCTTTGGCCAGCAGTATGATCTTGACCAAGTTCTCTCCAAACTTCTTTTTCTTCAACGGAGCACAGGAACATTAATGCTATTCACCTTACAGTTTTTATTCTAGAAATCAAATGGAAAAAGATATATAAGACGCTGGCAAGGGGATGGCACACAGTGAGTGCTCAGTACATTTTGGCTATTGCAAAACATACACATTTCAATGTTTAAAAATTGAGATAATTGACATGCAACATTGTATTAGTTTTAAGTGTATAACCTGATGATGTGATAGATGTACATATTTTTAAAAAAAAATTTTTTTTTCAACGTTTATTTATTTTTGGGACAGAGAGAGACAGAGCATGAACGGGGGAGGGGCAGAGAGAGAGGGAGACACAGAATCGGAAACAGGCTCCAGGCTCTGAGCCATCAGCCCAGAGCCCGACGCGGGGCTCGAACTCACGGACCGCGAGATCGTGACCTGGCTGAAGTCGGGCGCTTAACCGACTGCGCCACCCAGGCGCCCCGATAGATGTACATATTGTGAAATGATCACTGCAATAAGCTAAATTAACATCCGTGATGTCACAGTTACGAATTTTTCTTGTGATAAGAACTTTTGCTTTCTACTCTCTTAGCAACTTCCAAATGTACAATACAGTATAATTAACTGTAGCGATCATGCTGTACGTTATGGCCCCAGGACTTCATTATGCTACGACTGGGAGTTTGTACCTTTTGACCAGCTTCTTTCATTTTGCCCACTCCCAACCCCTGCCTCTGGCAACCACCAATCTGGTCTCTGAGTTGAGTTTTTATAAGATTCTATGTGTAAGTGAGATCATACTGTGATTGGTCTTTCTCTGTCTGACTTATTTCCCTTAGCATAACGCCCTCAAAGTGCATCCATGTCGCCACAAACGGCAGGATTTTCTTTTTCTTACAGCTGAATAATATTTCATGTATTTATTTATTTATTTGATGATATATTACATATACAATATATGATTACATGTATATTTTATTTATTTATTTATTAAAAAAATTTTTTTTCAATGTTTATTTATTTTGGGGATAGAGAGAGACAGAGCATGAACGGGGGAGGGGCAGAGAGAGAGGGAGACACAGAATCAGAAACAGGCTCCAGGCTCTGAGCCACCAGCCCAGAGCCCGACGTGGGGCTCGAACTCACGGACCGCGAGATCGTGACCTGGCTGAAGTCGGACGCTTAACCGACTGCGCCACCCAGGCGCCCCATATTTTATTTATTAATATATTTACACAAATCTATAATATAAAGTATGTAATTATATATATATCATATTTTATTTATCCATTTATCCATTGGTGGACACTTCGTTTATTTCTGTGTCTTGACTATTGTAAGTAATGCTACGGGGGACATGAAGGTGCAGATATCTATTTGAAATAGCGGTTCTGTTTCCTTTAGGTAAATACTCCGAAGTCGAATTGACAGATCCTATGGTAGCTCTATTTTTAATTTTTGAGGAATTGCCATACCATGGCAGCTTATAAACATGAGACTTGTCCTCTCAGACCCTTATTCTGATGATCTTAATTACATTCTTAGGCTTAGCATGAAAACATAGCCATGTTTTTGGCTACGTAATTGATGGTAGAGATGTGACAGCTCTTCATAGCCTTATCAGAATGATACTGATGTTCCTTTTCAAATCTTAAAATAGTATTCACAATGACTCCACCCTAGGCCAAAGTGATAGACAAAGAGCAGAAAGCATCAACTTCTTAAAGATGGTTTCAAGAAAGAAATACTGTATGATCGCACTCACATGTGGCATTTAAGAAACAGAACAAATGAGCAAAGGGAAAGAGAGAGAGAGAGCGACCAAGAAACAGACTTTTAATGACAGAGAACAAACTGATGGTTACCGGGGTGGGGGGAATGGCTTAAGTAGATGAGGAATGCCGATTGATGGGTCGAATTGTTGAGTCACTATATTGTACGCTAACATAACACTGTATATTGTGACACTAACATAACACTGTATGTTAACTAACTGGAATTAAAACAGAAACTTCAAAAAAAAGAAAAAAGGAGGGTTTCAAGGTTAGAGAAACAGTGAAAATAAGTTCCATGCACCATCAATAAAAATGAAAAGACCAAAAATAGAAAAAAGTGTTTAGTATGGTTTTGTATGGTGACGGACAAAAACAATTCGCTTATCACTTAGTTTCATTTTGAAAAAATATTAACATGAGATTCCCTGGTAGTGATCATGGGATCCTTCAGATCGTCATTCGGGGATGGCAGAGAAGGTCATGCACACACAACTGCCTTGGTTTTCTAAGGTCATGTAGATCTAGTACGGTCTGGTGGAAAGAACATTGTAGGAGACAGAGCCCTGTATTCTTACCCAACCTCTTCCTCTAAACAGCTGTGTGGTAAGGCAGTTACCTACTCAGGTTTGTCTGCTACAAAATAAAAGCGCCAGTCTCCAGCATCTTTAAGGGTCCCTGTACTGCCGATGTCCTGTAAGCTGGGACACTGGTCAGAAAGTCAGGGCAGATTTGCAGTTGCCAAGTTCCCCATGTCTGCTCCGGCTCTCTCTCCTACAGTGTAACGGTGTGTTTATACTGACTGGTGCTCGCTCTCTCACATTTGCAGCATCGCCTATCTGAGACAGGTTGGGAAAATCTGTCATACTAGAAATACTCAAAATTACAATCTATTTAAACCAATTAAATCAGAGCTCTGTGTTTTGCCACTGTGTTTGCATTTAGAGTAAAATAGCTATTTAATCTGTATAACAATTTGAAGCTAATGATGGTGAAATCACCTAATACTCCTTGATATCAATGCAAATTAATCGGAAATTTAACTCCATTTGTTGGAACCTTGCAATCTCCAGGCGCTTGCATTAGATCTCCTCTAGGAAATGATTTAAAAACGCTCTGACATCAAATCCTTCTTGACTTTGGGGACTGCATTTCAAAGTACAGGAGTTTTTTGTATTGGATCATAAATCTGCTCCACAGGAGTTTGGTCTCTGTAGGTTCCAGCTTTTGCTTTATGCTTCCAAAAACAATTATACTAATAAAAATGTCTAAGCAGGGGATAAACAGAAGTAGCAAGTACTTTAGAAACAAAAGCAAAAAATTTTTTTAACAGAGAGGGAGAGACACCTCTTTGGCATCCACCATTATAAAGCACAAGATTAATGCAGTTCTCAATAAGAAGGCTTAAGTGCATAAAATAAAAGAGGACAACCATTATCCATCTCAATGGATATGCCTCCAACTCACCAATCCCAACAATACATAAAAAATACATGATGTTATTAGGTGGTGGAAGCTGGCAATATATTGTCCATAACTTATTTATATAAGGCTGTCCTGAGAAGCAGTGTTTAACTCTGCCGCCTAGGCAGATAAGAGTTGGGACCCGGGTCGTTGCTTACTGAGAGTCAGAGGGTGACTGACAAACACTTTTTTGAAAGCCAAGGGAGTGGGGGACATCTTAACACCTCTGTCATTATCTTCCGGACAAGTTCTCAGTTTACCTCCAAGATTCTGCTGATCTCACAGATCGGCAAGAGTCAACTCATTGTTCTGTCTAAACTTATTGGTAAATATATTAAATGAATAAATGTCACAAAAATTAGGAACCAACGGTTGCAGTCAGTCACAGAGGTATTTGGAAGTCCCGCCTCTGTCTCGGATTAAAGCACTGGAGCCTGATTTGGGCTTCCAGGGATCTAGGGCTGCTTGGGAGGTCAGGGGTCTCTAAAGATGGGGATTTTCAGCAATAAGTTGTATAGCATTTAGAGAGGTCCATCGCCATCGGTGAGAAATAGAATGGAAATAAGGTTCAGTCACTAGAAAGCGACTCTTGAATCTGGATATTCAGGGATCCTGGGCCCCTGACAGAAAGAACACAGGGTCAGGCTAGGGCCACTCATGGGAGGTGTATTCACTGGATAGGTACGACAATTCATGGTGATAGCTACTATGTTTTGTATCTACACTCTGAAAATTTCATTTCCATGACTACCTCTAGTGTTTGCCTATGTACAAATGCCTTCCATCTTTTTTAGAAAAGAAAATGTATTGCTTTTAAAATAAAGATTTTGGGTGTCTGGGTGGCTCAGTCGGTTAAGCATCTGACTCTTGATTTTGGCTCAGGTCATGATCTTACAATCTGTGACCTCGAGATCGAGTCCTGCGTCGGGCTCTGCACTGGCAGCATGGAGCCTGCTTGAGATTCTCTCTCTCCCTCTCTCTCTGCCCCTCTCCTGCTAACACATATGGGCACTCTTCCTCTCTCTCAAAATAAATAAGTAATAAATACATAAATATTTTTTAAAAATACAATAAAGGTTTCAATACAGAAAATACTTTATAGGAAGCAAACTGATGGTTCCCAGAGGGGAGGGGAGAGGGAGCATGGGTGAATAAGTGATGGATATTAAGGAGTGCACTTGTGATGAGATAAGCACCGGGTGATGTATAGGGAGTGTTGAATCACTATATTGTACACCTGAAACTAATATTACAGTGTATGTTAACTCACTGGAATTAAAATAAAAACATATAAAAGTGACTTTAACTTTTTTACATTTTTTTAATGCTTATTTTTGAGAAACAGAGAGAGAATGCAAGCAGGGGAAGGGCAGGGAGAGAGGCAGACACAGCATCCGAAGCAGGCTCCAGGCTCTGAGCTGTCAGCAGAGAGCCCCATGTGGGGCCCGAACTCACGGACTACAAGATCATGACCTGAGCTGAAATCGGACACTTAACGACTGAGCCACCCAAGTGCCCCAAAAGTGACTTTAATTTTTATTCAAGTAGTCAAAACAATGAGTGGGTAAGGCGAAAATAAGTACTTAAGAAAATTGCTCAGTATTTCTGCCAACTACCAAATTCAGAGCTGTCCATCCCTTTGCTCTTTCTTTTTGTGGGGACTCAAAGTTTCCCATCAGGACGTAACAGGCTGTCATCAAAATCTGTGAAAAGTGCTCTCCCATATTTGGTAGGGACAGCTCATGTCTCTTAAGGTCATCAGTTCATAGGGAAGTTAGATCATCTATTTTCCTGGGATACTATCCAATTGATTTCTCAAAGGTCACCAATGAACTCCTTCAAGTGAATTCAATTTAAAATTTGGTTTAGCCTTAAAGGGCATTGCAGTTCAATGGTCTAAATCAAGGATTAACAATTAAAATTCTGAATGCTGTTTTTCGGGCTTATTGGTGATAGGAGAGATTTCATGGATGCTTACTGTTAGCAAAGGCTCCAGGCTCTTCTCCTGCTCGTGTGTATTTTGCCAGCTCAGGAGGTGGGATATATTTGTTCCTTTATAAAAATGTAAATGTCTTGAGGACTTAAGGTTTTTGGATTTCACAACTTAACATAACTTGTTCTAACCTGCTAATTAGAACTCTGCCTCTCTGCTGAGTTCAATAGCAGGAAGCAGGCAATCTTAACCAAGAGTGCTCATATCAATCATCTCTTTGTAATCCATAGTGTAGACCCTATGGAGAGATATCCTGATTTGGTAGTTTAGGATCAGGACCGTGGAAAGTATATTTTGACAAATGATTAAAACAAAACAGGGGCGCCTGGGTGGCGCAGTCAGTTAAGCGTCCGACTTCAGCCAGGTCACGATTTCGCAGTCCGTGAGTTCAAGCCCTGCGTCAGGCTCTGGGCTGATGGCTCAGAGCCTGGAGCCTGTTTCCAATTCTGTGTCTCCCTCTCTCTCTGCCCCTCCCCCGTTCATGCTCTGTCTCTCTCTGTCCCAAAAATAAATAAATGTTGAAAAAAAAAATAAAAATAAAATAAAATAAAATAAAACAAAACAAACAACAGCAATGCATGTGTGCATACACGAACACAGATAAATGAATATTTTTCACTTAGAAATATTCTCTGGAAGCCTTATAGCATGAATATACATGGAAAGCTCATTCTTTCTAATAGCTGCAATGACTCATTAACTTGATGAACATTTTATTTAACAGCAAGTTCCTTTATTTCTCCGTGCTTCATTTTTGTTTTTTCATTTGTAAAGTGGGGATAATAACAGCGCTTGTATAATCATATTGCCATGAGGATTAAAGGTGTTCGTATAGGTAAAGGGCTTAGAAATGTGTCCGGAAGGTAGTACGCATCATAAACAGGTTGGATATCATCATCATCGTCGTCATTATTTTTAACCACAATCCACCACTCTTCCAAGAGATATTCACATATGTACACAGTGTTTGGATTTGCCTATAGTGGCAACTTCATGAGAGTCAGATGATTGTTTTCAAACTTTTGTATGCAACGACACTGGTAATTTAATTTTAAATGAACTGGAGAATGAATTCAGTGGTGTGAGGGAGGATCACAAACCCCCTAGGAGGCAGGAGAACTTGGGTCTCAATTTCACTCTGTCACTGAAGAATACAGCTTTGGACAAGTCATAGAGAAATCCTGGGACTACAGACAAATCCTGGGAACATTTGCGTTCTCTATGCACCAAATGACGGTGTTGGAAGAAATGGTCTCTAAGTTCCCGATAGCTCTGATTGTGACTTGGCATATGATGGAAAAAAAGAGAAGGCACACATATAACATAAAGCTTCCCCCAGCAGATAAGCTTTATGTCTAATCGGTCAACATCAGAAAAAATGTACATCGACAGTTTTATTCTTAGCACAACAATGCATATCTTTTTCTACTGTCATATTAAAATACTCTAATGGAACCACTTCGACAGTTGCAAAATGCTCTGCCTAGAGTACCTGGTGAACGTCAAGGAGCTGGTGGGTGCGTGAAGAATTCCATCTGCACTTGGCATGTGGAGACTGAATATCATTGGAGATGTCTAGCTCCTCTTGGGGAAACCATTTAAATGCAGTGGTGCAGTTAGAAGGACCTTCTGGATTATTAATCAGAGTGATCCTTTTTCACATTGATCAATGAGGAGGAATTTTTACAGACCAGCTCAACGAGACACAGTTATATTGCGCTTTGATAACATTGGCAATTGTTATGTGGTGGCAGAACCCAGAGATGTTGGAAGGTGAAAGGGTGGGCCCCTTGAATTCTTTAGTCTCACTCTCTACTGGATGGTTCGAAGCCACCCACCTCTTCTAGGGATGCTGAGGCATCTATGCGTCCTTCCTGTAAATAGAATTCACGTTTCCACGCTGGAGTATGGATTTTTTTTAAATGCCAAGTTTCATTTAACTGAACAATGAAACCCAAACCACACTTCTTCTTAGTCAGAAATATCGTGTGTGTGGGGGGGGGGGGAAGTTTGGAAAGCCGAGGGATTATAATAAATAATAGCGAGTCTTAATATAAAACTCACTGAAAGATGCAACAGGTCAACCAATCTATGAACCTCTGGAGGGTAGCAAGACAGTAAACTTGACATTGCACAGTATTTGACATACTGTGGTATTTGACATACAGTGAATCATTATTTACATTTTATCCAAAAACATTTACCTGAGAAAAGGTCATGACGTTAAATTTGGAGACATTTACAGCAATTGCCAAATGTTTACTATCTACATGAATGTCATGCTTCTCAGTCAAAAGGAGGTTGATGTGCTAAATGTCAATTATTTCGACTTGTTTGATGGTGCACAGATTGCCAAGCAACATAAAAAGAGGTTTAATAAATATTATATACACTGCTAACCATCAATCTTGCCTAGCAGAGGCTTGAGTTTTACATATAGAGGATTTATGACCAGCAACGGCTCAGGACATTAAAACTCAATTATTGCCTCCTGGATGGCGGCACTGTCATTAGCTTCTGGAAGCCGCACCTTGTTTCTTCTGCTTCTGCTGTCACTTTTGAGAAGGCACTGGGGAGAACAAAATTATTTCAGGAAATAGCACTTGGATGTTTTCTTTGCGCTCTCTGGTCCTTTTCAGAATTAGCGGCAAAGGGGGATTACCCAGGTACGTTGGTAGGAAATTGAATCGTCCCATTTTTCTCAAGATGACAAGACAAAATGAGATTCTGCAACAACTCCAAAGGCTTTAAGGGAAAGACCCAGATATGTTAGGAGGAACGCAAGCAAGAGGCATTGCAGTGGAATAAAAGCTGTCAAGGAGCCAGCAGTGAATGAAATGCAAAGCAGCCTCCAGGATGGTTCATCAGGACCTGAGCTTGATGAGAGCAACTCAGGAGCTTTTTTTTTTTTTTTTTTTTTTTCTTTTCATTTTCTTCTAAGAGCAACAGACGTACATAACAAAAGACCCGGTGATAATCACCCACATGCCTTGGATCAAGTGCCCAAGGTCAGTATTCTAAAACGCTGGCCTTGGGCCTAAAATGAACGTGTATGGATGCGATGTATATATCCATGGATGCGATGTATATATCCGTTCTCTTTTGGTTTCCTTTTCAGTGGCATGTGAGTTGACGAGTAAACTTGTTCCTGGCCTAGGTTTGATGCCATCTGATAAACACTGAGGGGCGCGGGAGTCGAACACGGTACTAGGCTCTGGCATAGGACATTCCGAGGGGCGGGGAGGAAGATGAGAACACAGTACGTGTTAGACTACGACCGCCACAAGAGAGCAATCACACGAGTTCCCAGAGAGTTTAGAAGCAGGGGTGATGAGCAGTTTCAAAGAAATCTCCACGGCGGCGCCTGTGTTAGGCTCTGAAGGAAGGTAGGACCTATTCATTTGGAAACAGTAGCGGACCCAGCGGACGTCAACGCTGGTATGAAAAGGTTTCTGTGTGTTTGCAGAGGCGGGTACAATGCGTAGCTTTGCCTTGCTCAGAGGGTTTATGGAAGAAATGTGGGCGGTCAGCCCAGAAAAGGAGGAGTCAGATGGCTCATGAAGAACCTGGATTCCCAGTTTAGAGTTGGGCTTTCATTCTGGAAGCACATGTGACCACTGGAGTTCTTTAAGCAGATCGGTGCTGGCTTGACAGTTCCTGTAGAGTGAAAGTGTCATTCCTGGAAGAACAGAAAAAGGCGGGGAGACTCAGGGGGTTTGGAATCAGGGTGAGAAGGGCGGGGGGATGTGCCTTATTTTTCAATAATATTTATTCAATAATGATATGTTAAATAATGTCTTCGGCCACATTGGTGAAAATAAACAAAAGATACAGTGGCATTTCCTTGCTGGGAGACCTCTAACTTCTCATCAGTCAGAAAGGGTTTAGGGGTTCTGCCCTGATAGACAGCTGAGCTAACGGGCCTCTCCATCCATAGAATGAAGGGATTTCTAGAAATGAGGGTAAAGAATTTTCTTCCCTTGAATATATGAGTAATCACAGGAGAACGCTTATGGTAAGCTTCTTACTTCCCAGATGCAAATGCAGTTCAGCTGAGCTGATTTGCAGCTTATGCCAGAAGTGTTGAGTCATCTCCCAAAACAAATTGCATAAGCGATTCTTTCAACATTGAAATGTAGGTTTGCTCTAGAATCCGAGACATATTACTATTAATCTCCAGCACTGGGCCCTAGGCTAGACAAAGAAAGTTTACTTTAAAAGGATCAAAAGCACTTTCCAGATCTTAAGGTCTTACTCCTTTCAGACTGCTAGGTCATCTGATGTTTGCAACATCATGTACTTAGTCACGTTATATCTCGATGGTCTCTGGAACATGTAATGATGTGGCCAGAAAAGGCTAAGTCCTCTGCCCCGTTCACTTTTGGTCTGAATTCACATGTTAGAGTTTTCACCAATCCCCTAGTGGGATCTTAGGGGAAATATAGGTGAATATTGGGGAAATGTGTAAAGTAAGGGCTCTTCTGGAGGAAGAAGCAAGGCAGAGACAGAAAAAGGCATGGGTGGGATGGAAATTCAGGAAATGGCACTTCGATGCTTTCTTTGTGTTCTCTGGTCAAGCTGATGAGCAGGTAGGGAAACAAATTGCTTGATTCATAATTCAACCTAATGTATACCCTAACTCCCTGACTATAGCTAGAGGCTTGGAGACTTCAGTGGACTTGAAGGTGATTTTCACTATTTGCTCAGCTTCATATGTGAAAACTAAATATCTGTTTTGCTCTGAGAACCCAGAACAACAGTTGGAAGCCACAGATTTTTTTTTTTTTTTTTTTTTGCCACTAGAACAAAAGTAACAGCAATGACAAACCCCAAGAAAATAGATTTCCTTCCGTTGTGCAAATAAAGAAAAGATTGACTCATAAGATTCTGAGTTACCTGCAGGCTGAATAGCTATTCGGGGTTCTTTTTACTGGTCTGCTGGAACAGGGTTTAGATATTAATTACGTGGCTGGACTGAGGTGATCTTTAAAATTCCTCCACATTTTTGAGATCTTTTGCCAGCAGAGTGCTGGGGACGATAAAGAGATCATATTAAGGGCTTAAGCCTGAAGAAGGTGGCTAAAATAACTCAATATGCTTTATATGTCTTAGCTAAGTGATGAATTGGAGAGACACAATAACTCTTGACTGCCATCTGAAGGGTAAAAAGAAGGGTAGGATTATATATAGTGCCAAGAGGAAGTATAACGAGAAATAATACCATGAAATTTACTAAAGGAAACTGTAGGATCTGAATTAGAAACATTTTTTCAAATTAGAGCTTCACAATCTAATGTGTTTTGGCACTATCTCCCAAGGGCAGCCATAGAAGCCCCTTTGAAGAGCTCTGCACAGTCTTGGTTGGAACGATTTAAGCATCGTGCCCTTTAGGAAAAAAAAAAAAAAAAAGCCTTTTCTGAAAGATAGGGAGGGAAGGATTGTACAATTTCTTTTTGACATAAGGTATTCTGATGTGAGGATTTCTCCTTAGGTCTTGTCCCCCACAGACCATTTCTTCTGTAAACAGGCTACAGGCAGACCCAGGCTGACTTGTGCCTAACATGTGCCTGTGAAGGCTGCACATTAAGAAACATCAGCCGGGGAGCACCTGGGTGGCTCAGTCGGTTAAGCGACAGCCTCTTGGCTTCGGCTCAGGTTCATGATCTCGTGGTTTGGGGGTTCGAGCACCAGGTCAAGCCTGGAGCTGACGGTGCAGAGCCGGCTTGGGATTCTCTCTCCTCCTTTCTCTGCCCCTCCCCTGCTCGTGCACTCTCTCTCTCTAAATTAATAAATAAACTTAAAAAATGAAAAGAAAAAAAAGAAACATTAGCTAGGTGGGCATGTCTGAAATAGCTCTCCTAGCCTGCTCTCCTGTAGTCATGCAGACAGCTACCTCTTGGGCTAGTCTTCTGTCATCTTTCCTCTCAGGGAATGGTTCTGGGGAGCCCAGGCAGCTCTATATATCTTCTCCCCCACCTTTTGTTCTAAGCTAGTATGTCAGACTTCTGTCTGGTGACCATCAACCTAGCAGATGTGGAGGGAGGAGAACAGCACTTGTCCCTCTCATGATTGGGGTTTGGTGCTTCCTGAACATTTCAGCCTACTTACCTTACTTACCTTCTCTCCCTTCTCCAAGGACTGAATCTTCAGTGAGTCTACCCTCCACCCTCATTTCCTTTATCCCGATTAGCAATGCCACACCCTCACTGTCATTTAAAATAAGGAGGCCGAAGTTTACACTCTGTGGGCAACATCAGGACCCAATAACCCCAAATCGGAGTCAGAGCCCTGCATCTTTCTGGTTGTGTAACCTAGCCGCATATCCTAGGGCAAAATCACTGAAATTCTCTAAAGCTAGCTTTCACATTGGTATACTGGGGAGGTCCGATTTACTAGTTCCTCACGGCTACCATGGGGATTATGAAAAACTGACATGAATGGAGCCATTTTAAAATGGCGGACGGGCCACTGCAGAAAACCTGCCCTGCCCTGCCCTGCCCTCCTTTGAACTGGGCCAAAGTCTTCGAACTGGGCCAAAGTCTTCGGACTGGGCCAAGTGGCAACTTTTTAAGCCACTGCTTGAGAAGTCAGCAGGAGAACAGACATTCTGATCAGAGTCTGATAGTTGTGGGCTTTCTGAAGATAAAATCAGCAGCCAATCAATGTATAACTGAGTAGCTTAACTTGTTAACACCCATAGAGAACTTTTTTCCTTTTCTTCAACTCAGGTGATTGTCCCCACCCTTTCCTCATAAAACTCCTTGCTTTTACCTATAAGTAAGACACTATCTGGGTTTCGACCTGAGTCTGTGTTCCCTGAGTTACAATTCTTTTTTTTTTTAAGTTTATTCATTTATTTTGAGAGAGACAGAGACAGCATGAGTAGGGGAGGGGCAGAAAGAGACAGAGAATCCCAAGTGGGTTCTGTACCGTCAGAGCAGAGCCCGAAATGGGTGGAACTCACAAAACCATGAGGTCACGACCTGAGCTGAAACCTAGAGTCTGATGCTTAACCGACTGAGCCACCCAGGCACCCCAAGAATTACAATTCTTTAATCCCAAAGAAATGCTTGTTTATCTCTCACTGTTGCTTTTAATTTTTAGGTTGACAGGATCAATAGTGATGCTACATACATACTTCGGTGGTAATGTTCTACGTTAATGTGAATTACTGTCATTAGCAGTAAAATAGGCAACTCTTTGGTCCATTATATATAGAATGACCTCTCTTGGTATGACTGTATCTATCCTAACAAGATTTAAGTTATGGAAGAGGGAAAGGGCATTTATTACCTGCTACTTTAAACCTTTAAAAATCTTCAGATGGCCTTAAGTGTGCTTTATGGGCTAGAGAAATCAGAGGGAAGCTGGCAGGGTGTATCTGTACTTTGGCAGAGTAGAGTAGGAGGAAATCACGATTCTACACAGCTGGTGGTGGCCATGGAAAGGGACATGGGATGTATAGGTCCAGGGACAGGTGAAACAAAAATAAAAGGGGAACTTAGGCTTTAGATTTCAGCATTTCTGAGTGGTCTCTAAGAGAAGGCTATTATAGGCTGAATTGTGCCAGCTCCAAATTCACATATTGAAGTGCTAACCCCAAGTATCTCAGAATGTGACTGTGTTTGGGGATAGGGTCTTTGAAAACGTGATGATTAAATCAGCACGAAGTCATTAGCATGGGCCCTAACCCAATACGACTAGTGTCATTCTAAGAAGAGGAAATTGTGAGACAGACACGCCCAGAGGGAAAACCATGTAAAGTCCCGGGGAGAAAAACCGTCGTCTACGAGCCAAGGAGAGATGCCTCAGAAGAAACAGACACCGCTTTGATCACCTTGATCACCCTGATCTTGATCACCTTGATCTTGAACTTCCAAAATTGTGAGAAAACAAATTTCTGTTGTTTCAGCCCGCAGTCTGTGGCACTTTGCGATGACCGCCCTCGCAGACTAATCTGGGCTTGAAAAGACATGACTCCTCTTTCTCTGGTCGCATGAACCTGCTCCCCTCTCAGGAGCTGGTCATCACCAAATGTATAGGGTTGGCAGTGTGTCTTCCTCTTGGTCTGCTGGATGCCTGGTGGACAGGTGCTTCTAATACTCTGTGTTGTAAGAATGAAACAGTTTTTTTTTCTTTCCTGAAACACCACCCCTGCATGTGGCATTTAGTTCTACAGGTCAATAAGGACCGTAGGGTGTTATAGGCACATCCTGAAGAGACCAGGTTGACTAACTACGTTCTGTGGCCCAAATCGGCTCCGTTGCCTGTTTTCATAGATAAAGTTTTATTGGAATACAGGCACACTCATTTACTTATATATTGTCTATGGCTGCTTTTGTGCCATATATAATGGCAGAGTTGGGTAATTGTAACAGAGAACTGATAGCCACAGTGTCTAAAATATTTGCTATCTGAAAACGAAAATGCTGCTCACTGTTGTTGACTGAAGGGCCTTCTTGTGACTAAGCCCCTGACTGTCATGCATATGCATGTTGCTGGAAGGGAAAAAGAGATTTATACACTAAAGAACTTGCTATACAGCCAAAGGTCATTTGTAAGTCAGGGACTGCAGATTTTACGTCTTCCACAGCCATTTGTGGGGTGACTTTCCCCCATATCTCTTGGCATATTATCTTAATTTCCATGTTCACAGTCATTCAGTTCCTGCAATTTATAATAAATTAACCTTCAGTAAAAATTATTCATTCAGCACTTACAAATTAGCTTCCTGTAGAGTACCTTTTACTTTGCATACTGTGAGAGAGAGAGACTCAAAGTCAATAGAAAAGAAAATTCTTGTCCCTAAAGAGCTTTTATATATAACACTTCAAACTACCTGGCTAGTTGGTATAGTGGCAGTTAATTTACAGGACTGATGATTTAAAAGGCTATTACATGAAATAATAAATAACTTAAAAATGATTAGGGAAATTAAAGTAAGGCAAATTAACAGAAAAAGTGCAAAAGTTGTGCACTGAAGACCACAAACCACTGCTGAAAGGAATTGAAGAAGATCTAAATGAATGAAGAAAGATATCCCATATTCATGGATTGGAAGACTTAATATTGTTAAACGTCAATACTCTCCAAATTGATCTATCGATTCAATGTAATCACTATCAAAAATCTATCAAAAACCACTTTTTATTTTCTAGACGTTGACAAGGTGATCCCAAAACCCATATGGAATCTCAAGGAACTCAGAATAGCAGAAGGTATAGACAGTTCTCCAAAGAAGATATATCATGGCTAATTAGCACATGAAGAGATGATCAACGTAATTATTAACTTCAAAAATGCCAATTAAACCCACAATGAGATATTTCCTTTTGACCAACATAGCTATAATAAAAAAAAAAAAGATAAGAGCAGGTGTGATAAAAATGTGTAGGACATTGCTGGTGGGAATGTCACATCATGCAACCACTTTAGAAAACAGTGTGGTAGTCCTCAACATGTTAGCCATACTATATGATCTATTATTTCACTCCTAGTATATACCTAAGAGGAATGAAAACATATGTCTAACAAAACTTGTACATGAACGATTACAGCTGTATTATTCATAATGATCAAAAAAGGAAATTACCCCAAATGCCCATCGATTCGATAAATGGTAAATAAAAGGTAGCATATTTATATAATAGAATGTGATGCAGCTCTAAAAATGAAATGTGGTACCGATACGTACCACAACACAGGTGAACCTTGATACATTAGGCTAAGTGAAAAAAAATGATAAAAGGCCACATCTTGTGGGATTTCATATGTTTATCAAATATCCAAAATAAACAAATGTATAGATACAGAAAGCAGATTGATTGTTGCCCGGGGCTAGGGGGAGGGAAGAATGATGGAATGACAGTTAATGTGTTTCTTTCTGGAGCGATGATTAGGGGTGATGGTTATACATAAGCAGATTATGGGTGATGGTTATACAACCCCGAATATACTAAAACCACTTTAAAAACACTTGAAATGGGTGAATTTTTGGTATATGAATTATAGTTCAATAAAGTTGTGAAAATAAAGGAAAGAGAGAATGAGACCATGGTAGATACTTAATAAATATTTATTGCATGACTTTTCAAGAAGCAGCAGACTTCAACAGAGGAGTTATATATGAAAATAAAAATTCTGAAAATGCCATATTGATATATGGGTTGTCATAAGACACTGTGAAATTCCTCTTTCTGGAGGGCTTTTTCAAACAGGAAAAGTTTTTATCTGCCTGAGATGGTGTCGGTGTTGTGGAGAAGAGGAAGGATTACATGACTTCGGTCCGTAAGCTCCCCTTTGAGTTTGCCCTTTACTGATGTCCACGTGAAATTTTAGAAATACTTGACTCAATATGACAATTTCCCTCTAAATTTCTCTGATATTCCTTTACTGGATTTCATTGCAGGGGTGCAGTTCTCGCTAGCGAGTTCTGCTATCGCAGAATGTTCTCTAGGGAGGTACCAGCACTTTCTCTATTCTAGCTTGGTGGTTGTTGATATCAAATGACTGAAAGTGGGCTGAATCTCCTTGCCTCTGAAATATTTACCTTAAGAAGGAGGGAATTGGTATTTGTTGCTATTAGCCACTCTACCTTAATATTGAATCAAAGCCTGGGGATAAGCCATGTGAAAAGCTAAGACCTTGTTAATGATCCAGAAATTCATTCCCTCCTCTGGAGTATTCACTCAGTTACCAAATAAATAAATGTGATCTTTCCAAATCATCCACTGCACCCCAGAGACACGCCTCCTCTCTTTGCAGTTCTTTAGTATTATTCTTGTAGTATGTTAGTAAAGATAATCTTGCTGTGAGTTAACTAATGATCAGTTATATTATCATCTCTCCACAGTGCAGATTACAATACTCCAATCTTGTGGCTGTTTAGATTGTCAAAGAATTTTATTCTCAAGGTAAAGTTAGCTTCCTTAGCTCAAAGTAACAGGATCCTTTTATTTTATTTTATTATTAAAAAATTTTTACTGTTTTATTTTATTTTTTGAGAGACAGAGAGAGATGGAGTGCAAGCAGGGGAGGGGCAGAGAGAGAGGGAGACACAGAATCCAAAGCAGGGTCCAGGTTCTGAGCTGTCACACAGAGCTTGATGCGGGGCTCAAACCCACAAATGCAAGATCATGACCTGAGCCGAAGTCGGGCGCTCAAACGACTAAGCCACCCAGGCACCCCCACAGGATCCTTTTAGAAGGATGAGGTCATTTGCTGAACAAGATGCAAACACTAACTTATGTGGTCCCCTAACCTACAATGACCTTATGTTCAATGCCGACAAGAGTAATTCAAATGAAGTTTCCAATCTTCACTACCAGTGCAGTAGCCTTGACATTGTATGGTCACAGTGTAAGAGCTAAATAAATTCAGGAGAGAAATATTTATTTAAACTCTCTGGCAGTGATACTCTTATTCTCCTTTGTTATTGAATAATTGAAAAGGTATCAAATAGCAAAGTTTCAATTATTCATCAAGTTATTTCATTTACTATACAAATGTCTGTAGGCAAATAAATGACACTGGAATTAAAAACTGGCAACATCTCTGTAGGTTTGCTTATCGGGTCATCACTGCTTAAACCCTCAAATATGAAAGCCTCATACAAATTGTGTACCAGCGGTTGTAGAGGGAGTCCTTGTATTTGGTATTTGTATGCGTTTCTACTGCTGCCATAACAAGTTCCCGCAAATCTAGCACTTAAAACAACACACATTTATTAGCGAACAGTTCTGTGGGTCAGAAGTCCCAGTGAAGCTTAGTGTAGCTGGGTCCTCTGCTTCGAGTACTATAAAGCAGAAATCAACATGATGGCAGGGTTGTACTCTTTTCTGGGGACTCTGGGGATGAGTCCACTTCTGAACTTGTTTCACTCATGGCTAAACTCAGCTCCATGTGGTTGTGGGACTGAGGTCTCTATTTTCTTGCTGACTTTCAGCAAAGTCTTTACTCCTCGCCAGCCTTTGCTCCTAGAGGCTGCCCGCATTGTTTCTTGAGTGCTCCACGCGGTGCCTTTCCAGCAACAATGAATGGAATCCCTTCCGTGCTTCAAATCTCCTTCACTTCTCCTCTGTTGCATCTTTCCTGCCTCTAGCTAAAAAAGTTCTCTGCTTTTAGGGGCTGGTGCAATTAGATAGGTCCCCCCAAATAATCCAGAATAATCTCCCCATTTAACAGTTTGAAACCTTGGGGTGCCTGGGTGGCTCAGCTGGTTAAGCATCCGACTTTGGCTCAGGGCATGAACTCACGGTTCGTGAGTGAGTTCAAGCCCCACATCAGGATAGCTGCTGTCAGCACAAAGCCTGCTTTGGATCCTCTGTGCCTACCCACCCGCCCCCCCGCCCCCGCCGCCGCCCCTTCCCTGCTCACGTTCTTTCTCTCTCAAAAATAAACATTAAATTTTTTTTTTAAGTTTGAAACCTTGAGTATATTAGCAAGTCTCTTTTGCCATGAATTACAGCTTTTATATAGGTTCTGGGGATTAAGGCATGGCATGTATAAGGGGTTATTATTCTGCCTATTATAGTATTGAGTACAAGACAAGGAGTTTCATAATCCAAAATCTTGGTATTTTTTTTTTGTCTTAAAAGAACAAAATGAACACATGATATAGGGACACCCTGTTAGGTGCTAATCATGAGTGTAGACAGTGCAACTTATTTTTCCAATTCCACAGCATTTATTTTTCTGGAATATTGTGCTTTACAGTTTGTCCCTACAAAAGTACCTTTCTAATCCTTTCTTCCATTCTTGAATTGCAAGCATGCAATATATATTCTGATCATGCCAGGACAACCAAAATAAAAAAGAGGTTATGGTTTACATGTAGAACTACTTTAGATATATCTATATCTACATCTACATCTACATCTATGTCTATATCTATCTATATGTCCTGGCATGATCAGAATATATACTGCATGCTTGCAATTTAAAAATGGGAGAAAGGATTAGAAAGGTATTGACATTATATGGTCACAGTGTGTGTGTGTGTGTGTGTGTGTGTATTTTGTTTGTTTTTTTGTTTTTTTTTTTTTTGCAGACTTATAAAATATACTTGTCCCAACCCTCCCTGATTCTGGCTCCCTGCCAACCCTTTCTGTTTGTGAACTCCATAAACTGTGTGGAGGGTATGGACCATGAAAACAAAATCACTGTGTTCTGAAATTCTGCCTCTATCATGTTCTTTCTTTGTCATTGTATCTTACATTGACAGTCCCTAGAAACCAATGCTATGAATTTGGTCCCTTCAAAAAGACTAAGCCTCTACATCCCTTCTCCATTTGTGTCATTCAATCCTCCACTGACACCTTCAAACCTTTCCTGCTATTACATGGAAAGATATTTATCTGAAGGTGTCACCTCACTGTAAATGTTACAGCTGCCAAGAACTATGAAAAGTCTGAGATCTTATCCTATTTGCAAGCTAATAAGTTAGCCTGTTACAGTTTTATGGATGCTTGCAGAAGATATGAGACTCCTGGGTCAGAGACAGAGGATGTTATTACTCACGGCACAGCAAGAAGCATGAACTTTATGCTTATGATATTTCCTTTGTACCCTGAGACCCATGGGTATGATGCGGATGAGTGGGTTTGTCTCATGGCTGAGAAACCCTGAACTTTTGTTTTATTTTATTCTTTTTTTAAAGTCTATGTATTTATTTTGAGAGAGACCCAGACAGCATGAGTGGGGGAGGAGCAAAGAGAGAGGGAGAGGGAGAGCATCCCAGGCAGGTGTTGTGCTGCCAACACAGAACCCGATACAGGGCTCGAACTCACGAAACCGTGAAATCATGAGCTGAACGGAAATCAAGAGTTGGACGCTCAATCGACTGAGCCACCTTAGCGCTCCGAGAAGCCCTGAACTTTTAAAGGTAGCTCAGGAACTATTCTTTCAAGGGGGCTTAAAGGGAGCTGCTAACAAACCTGTACAACCTTTGTCTGGAGCCCTGTGCTCCAGAGGGAGGCTCTGTATCTTCTGAGGCTGTTTACAAATGTCATTCAAAGGCGGTCCTGAAAAAAAAGCTGCTACAAGCACTTTGCTGGCCATAAGGCATGCAAAAATGTAAGAGACCCATGGAGAATTGCTTTCTAACAACTGCTTCTTGTTTTAAAAGTGTCCTTTTGGAGATAAGTGGGCATGCCTATCTGATATAAACCAGTCTAGCTTTGCCTAGGTTTGGAAAATAAGTTAGAGCCATTTATAATGATCAAAATTATATACATTCACTTCATAATTATTTACTTATTGAAAATAAATGCAGAAATATACACACTTACACAAAAAAACACTTTCCAAGAGATTATGTAAAAACAAGCAACAAACTAATTATTTCTGACATTTACTAAGCAGAACAAATGAAGCAACATACCTATCAAAAGATTAAGTGAGATGTGGTTTAGGGAACTATCTATGCTCACATATTTAAGAAAGGATTCCTCTGGGAAAATAAATACCACTTTAAGACAGCTTTCCCAAAGTTTGTTTTTCAAACACAAATTTCAGTAGTTCCTCCTTAATAAAATGATTTATGGCCAAATCATTTGTGGAGCCTGTATCTTTCTCCAACGTGATTCACAGTGCAGATTAACATACTAAAGGTTCTGAGAAGTCCTGAAACTGGCTTTTGTTTAATTCAATATTATTATACTTGATTTGATAATGAATTCATGGTGTGAGTGTGTGTGTGTGGTGTGTGTGTGTGGGGTGTGTGTGTGTGTGTGTGTGTGTGTGTGTGTGTGTTCAACACTTACCCCTTCAGCAGAGGGCATTCAAGATGCTGCCAGTTTAAGGTGATCAGGGCTTATCAGGTTGCTCTTTTCTTATTCAGCACAGGGTATTTAAAGTCTTAGGATGCACCTTAGAATTTGATTTATTCTGCACATTGCACATTTAAACACAACATTTTTATTGGGCTTGATTATCTGGAAATGTCGTTAGCTTATTCTCAATGTCCTTCTGCTTTCTCTGATCTATTTATAAGGTCAGTCCCTGAAGTTTAATTTTCATATTGATGAGGAAATGTGCCTAATGTTACAGGATTGATTACAATGAATTTGAAAGCCAAGCAGGGAAAATCTATTCCCATCAATGAATTTGTTTTTCAAATTTTGACAAAAGAGTCTAGGAGTGAAACTGCCAAAGGGTAAACATGATACTATCCTGATGCTTTTTTATTATGATTGTATGTAAGGAGCAATGACTTATTGTTATAACAATCAGAATGCTCTAAACGGAGCTATAATTCAAACGAGATACTGAAAGTAGTAAATAACGACATTTGTGTAGATACCTCAAACTCCTTAATAAGTCACAATGAAGATAAGAATCCATATGTCTTCTTTGTACTCTGAAATACATCTTAAAAAACTACCAGTGACTACAAATTTCGCTAATTTTAGTATAAATTCATTCATACCGTTTGATGATCTCTCCACATAGTCAACTTCAGTTTTAAGTAGCTTGATTTCTCCCTGCTCATTAGAAGATACAACACACATCAGGACGCTGAATGATCGGAAGCCAGAGCGATTTCTTTCAATGCAGGATTTCTAATAAATGATGATGGTTTCTTTTTATATATTTACTTCTAATCTTTTTATTTATTTATTTATTTTTTTTTTTAAATTTTTTTTTCAATGTTTATTTATTTTTGGGACAGAGAGAGACAGAGCATGAACGGGGGAGGGGCAGAGAGAGAGGGAGACACAGAATTGGAAACAGGCTCCAGTCTCTGAGCCATCAGCCCAGAGCCTGACGCGGGGCTTGAACTCACGGACCGCGAGATCGTGACCTGGCCGAAGTCGGACGCTTAACCGACTGGGCCACCCAGGCGCCCCTACTTCTAATCTTTTTAAAAGATAATCTTAATAAATGTATAATTTTACATGTAAATTAACCAATTTTAATGCATAGTTTTGACAAATGGATGCAGCTAAGTAAGCATCACCACAATCAAAATATAAAGTGTTTTTATCAGCCCTAAAAATTCTCCTGTGACCCTTTGCATTTAGTTTTCCTTTCCTTTGCCTGGCCCCTGGCGACTACTGATCTTTCCACTATCATAGTTTTGTCTTTGTCATATAGTATGTAGTTCTTTGTGTTTGGCTTCTTTCATTTATAAAATTCATTTGAGAATCATCTATGCTTTGAGTCTATCAGGAGTGCATTTCCTTTTATGACTGAGTAGTTGTTCCCTTATAGGGCTATGCCATTTGTTTATTCATTCACTACCTGAGGCACATTTGGTTTGCTTTCAGTTTGGGGCTATTAGGAATAAAACTGTTAGGAACCTTCAGATATAAGTCTCTGCATGGCATATTTTCAGTTCTCTTAAGAAAATATGTAGGAGTGGGATTTCTGGGTAGCATGGTAAATGCACTTTTAGTGTTGTAAGAAGCTGTCGAACTTTCCTGTGAAGTGGTCATGGCAATTTGTCTCTTTTTTTTTTTCTTTTTTTTTTTTTTTGAGTGTGAGAGAGAGAATCTTAAGCAGACTCCATGCCTAGTGTGGAGCCCCATGTGGGGCTCAATCCCACGACCCTGGGATCCTGACCTGAGCTGAAGTCAAGAGTCAGATGCTTAATGGACTGAGCCACACAGGCGCCCCATTTTTTAATTTTATTTATACAGTGAAGTGATGTATGAAAGGTCAGTTAATCCCTATCTCCATCCATACTTTGTAGAGTTCCTCTTTTTAATTCTAGCCAATTGAGCGGGTGTCATAGTATTTGTATTTCCTGAATGACTAGTGATATTGAACACCCATTTATGTACTTACATGCCATTGGTATATATACATTTTTAAGAAGAGCCCACATGTTTTACCCAGCCTTTTTTGAGTTGTTTGACTTAGTATGAATTATGAGTTCTTTGGAGTCCTTGGGTAGAAGTCCTTTATCAGATATATGTTTTGGAAATATTTACTCCAAGTCTATAGGTTATCTTTTAATTTTCTTAACAGTGTCTTTTGATGAGCAATGTTTGTTTGTTAAACATCGTGAAGTCCAATTTACATATTTCTTGTGGTTTGTATTTTTTGTGTCTTAAGAAATCTTTGCCTAGCCCAGGGTCACAGACTTCCTTCTGTGCTTTAGTGCAGAAGTTCATATGGGATTATCATTCACGTTGAGTCATTTTTTGTCTGTGGTGTAAAGTAAAAGTTTTTTGTTTTTTTTTTTTTTTTTTTGGGCATATGGATATCCAGTTGTAGCACTATTTGTTGAAAAGTATGTCATTTCCTTATTGAATTACCCTGGCATTAATGTTGAAAAGCAATTGGCTATCTATATGGTCTATTTCTGGACTCTCTAGTTCAACTGTGCTATACATCTATCCTTTTACCCACACCTCACTGTCACAACAACTTTTGGAATCAGTAAGTTTTCTAAGTTTGTTATTCTTTTTAAAAATTGGTTTGACTCTTCTAAAGATTTTGCAATTCCATATACATTGTAGAAGCAGCTTGTCAATTTCTGTTGAAAAGCCTCTGTGGATCTTGATTTTTACTGTGTTGAACCCATGGCTCTGCTTTGGTAATATTAAGTCTTTCTTTCAATCCACTCACTTGATGTACCTCTTCCGTAATCTAAGTTTTCTTTAATTTCTCTCAGCAACGTTTTGTAGTTTTCAGTGTATAGGTCGTATATAAATTATGTTAAATTTATCCTCGAATGTTTAAATTTTAATGGTATTACAGTGGTAGTGTTTCTTTCTTTTGAAAAATCAATTTTCAATAGTCTCTTGTTCATACAAAGGAATACAATTGGTGTTTTCATACTGATTTTTCCTCTTGTAACCTTGCTAAGACCATTTCTTAGCTTTCTTAGGTTCCTTAGAATTTTCTAAATTGATGATCATGTTGTCAGAAAATAAAAACAATTTTATTTTTTTTTCCTTTTCCTATCTGTATGCATTTTATTTCCTTTTACTTGCCTTATTGGACCAATGAGGAATCCAGTATAATGTTGAGTAGGAGTGGTAAGGGAAGATATCTTTGTCTTATTCTCAATCTTAAGAGTAAATTATTTCATTTTTCACTATTGATTATGGTAGTAGTTGTAGATTTTTTTTTTTGGTATGTGTCTTTTATCAAGTTGAGGAAGTTTCTTTCTGTTGGTAGTTCACTGAGTTTTTATTGTGAGTAGGTACTGAAATTTTTCAGATACTTTTTCTACATCTGTTGCAATAATTATGCTGATTTTCTTTTTGCCTCCTAATATGGTGAAATATACTGATTTTTGAACGTTGCATTCCTGAGATGAATCCCACTTGGTCATGATGCATTGCCTTTTTATATATGGCTGAGTGTAATTTGCTAATATTTTGTTAAGGCTTTTGCCTTTAGTTTATAAAAGATCTTCAACTGTAGTTTTCTTATAATACTTTTTGTCTTATTTCAGAATCAGAATAATTCTGGTTTTTTGCTTCTATTTTCTGGAAGCTTTGGTGTTTTTTTCACCTTACATATTTGGTCCTACCAATAGGACCATGGAAGCTTGGGGTTTTCTTTATGGGATGATTTTTAAACCACGAATTCAGTTTCTTCAGTAGATACAGATCTTTAAGCTTATTTCTTTTTGAGTGGACTTTTTTTGTTTTGTATTTTTTTTTGTCTTTCATGGAATTTTTCCATTTTATCTAAGCTGTCAAATTAAATGATATAAATATGTTTGTAATATTTTCTTATCATTCTTTTAGTGTGCATGGAATCAGTAGTGATTTTGCTTCTTTTATTCCTGATATTGGTAATTTATATCTTCCTTTTTTTCAGATAACCAGTTTTTGGTGACCTTGATTTTTCTCTATTGTTTATCCAATTTCTATTTTGTAGTCCCTTTTCTTATTATTTCCTTCCTTCTGCTAACTTTGGGTTTAATTTCTTAGATAATTATTTTTAGACTATTTTCCTTTCTTTTTCTTTTTTCTTTTAGAGATGGGGGTGGGCAGAGGGAAAGAGAGAGAAAGAGAGGGAGAATCTCAAGCGGGCTTCATGCTCAGTGAAGAGCTCGATACCAGGCTGGATCCCATGACCCTGAGATCATGACTTGTGCCAAAATCAAGAGTCAGATGCTCAACTGACTGAGCCGCCCAGGTGCCCCATGCTTTTCTTTCTTATTGTAAGTATTTAAAGCTATAAATTTCCCTCTAGGCACTATATTGGCCACATCCCACAAATATTGATATGTTATATTTTCATTTTCATTTAGTTTAAAATATTTTCTCATTTCCTTTGGATTTTTTGACCTATGGCTTATTTAGAGTATGTTATTAAATTTTCAAATAGGGATTTTCTGGATTATATATATATTTAAGATTTTTAGTTAATCCTACTGTGATAAAAGAACATACTTCGTATGATTTCAGTCTATTTCAATTTATTGAGACATGATTGATATATGGTCTGTCTTGGTGAATGCTCCATATACACTTGAAAAGAATACATATTCTTCTGTTTTGGGGTGGAGTGTTCTATAAATGTCAATTTGGTCAAGTTGATCGGTCATATTGTTCCTCAGGCCTTCAATATTTTAGTGATTTTTCTCTCTACTTATTTTTTCAATTACTGAGAAAATATTATTGACATATCTAGCAGTAATTTTGGATTTACCTATATCTCTCTTCAGTTCCATCAATATTTGCTTCATATATTTTGAGAGTCTGTTATCAAGTACATACACCTTTATCATGATGCAATGTTCCTCTTAATTCCTGGTAATATTCATTGTTCTGACGTCTAGTCTTCCTGGTGTAAATACAGTCAGTCTGGCTTTCTTCTGATTATTTTTCATGATATCTCTTTTCTCATTCTTTTACCTTTAATCTACCTAAGTCTCTATATTTAAAATTGCCTTCCTGGAGACAGCATATTGCTGGGTTTTGCATTTTTATTAAATCTGACAATTGGTTTCTTAATTAGTCTTTAGACTACTTCTATTCAACATAATTATCCATATGTTTTGGGTTACATCTACCATTTTGCGAATTGTTATCTATTTGTCTCATCTTTTTTTTTTTTTTTCCTCCTGCTTTCCCTGCCTTTTCTCAGTTTCTTATCCTACGGCTTTCTGGTTCTTTCCCAGGCATTCAGGAGTTTAACCTTACACAGGTACACATAAATGTTCAGGCAACAATTTGAGTGGATACATCTGCAGGTCGCGGAGCTGTTTCTGAGTAGCTCCCTCTTGTCCACTACCCTGTCCTGCAAATGTGAGACACTCTGGCTTCTCCCAACTATAAACTCTGTTTCTTCAACTCAGAAACTCCTACCTCTCTTTGTTTTCTGTCTCGCTGCTGGGTCCTAGAAACTGCCTGCAGGTGGTAAACTGGGGTAATTGTAGGATTTACTTCAATTTCCCCCTTCTCTGAAGAACCCCTGACATTCATCTCCTGTTTTTCACTGTCTGGAAACATTTTTTTTCTATATTTTTTCTGTTTTTTTTTCCAGTTATGTATAGCAAGTGGCAATTCCCATAGCAGTTAATCCCTCATGAGTGGAAACTTTGATGATGCTTTCTTTATTATGTAGCTATAGAAGTTGTCCATATAAATTTTTAGTGCCATTTTGTACATGAGTGAATGAATGATGTCCCCTTAGAAATTAGTCTCCACAGTGGAAGAATGACTTTCTCTTCCTTTCTTAAACTTCATTCTCCAAACCTTAATTATTTCTCATGAAAGAATTTTCAGACTAGAAAGTTGAATCTGTATTTTTCTTAGCTAGAGCTGTTTAAGGAACTTGAAAAAGGTTTTCTGAAATCTCATTAATTTATTCTTCATTTTAGTGTCTTGAACGGATTTTATTTTTATGTTCCTGCCAACTGTAGAGAAGACTTTAAAACCTTTCTTTCCCATTTACAAAATGAAGCTAAAAAGCAAAAAGTGCTCACTTAGTCCTTTACTGGGACCGGAAAATTCATAAAGTAGAGTGGAGTTTAAAATGGGTAAAACTGGGGCGCCTGGGTGGCGCAGTCGGTTAAGCGTCCGACTTCAGCCAGGTCACGATCTCACGGTCCGGGAGTTCGAGCCCCGCGTCAGGCTCTGGGCTGATGGCTCAGAGCCTGGAGCCTGTTTCCGATTCTGTGTCTCCCTCTCTCTCTGCCCCTCCCCCGTTCATGCTCTGTCTCTCTCTGTCCCAAAAATAAATAAACGTTGAAAAAAAAAAATAAAATGGGTAAAACTGTTGAATTATCAAAGTCACCATTTCATATAAACAGATTACTCTTCTCCTTGGCCTTAGAAATGAATCTATGGCATGTTTTGTGAAAGAAGAGAATGGTCAATCCAAATAGGATAGGGACAGGAAAATCACTGCTAGAGAAATCTAGAACAGACAAAAGGGTTTGTCCTCATCTTCGTTAGAGGACAGAAACCCTGGATGAAATGACTGGCCATGGGACACCTTGTTCCTTCAGAGTCAAAAGCCAACACCACCAAGACCACAGGGAGAAGTGGAGAGCTGCACCAGCTTCGCGCAGACTTCTAGAGGTCTCTTCTCTGAGGCCAGAAGAAGGAAGGCTCAAGAGAATTGAATTTTCCTTCCTTTTCACTTAGTGAGGAGATTCTCCCTGATGGGAGAAAGTAGTTTCCTACAGGACAGCACAAGCTCAACAGGTTGGAGATAGCATTTTCTCTGGAAGAATAACCAACTGGCATAATCGAATTCCTTCTTCCAAGAGTATAAGGAGCTTTTTCTAAGTTGCCTTCACAACGACTTGCACTTTATAAATCAAAATTTGTAGTTTTGCTTGAGGAAGCAAGCTGCTTAAGCAGTCCCATTTTAGAAATACCTTTCCTGAGACTCTCTCTTTTCACTCAATCATTTCAAGTATGAAACCTAGTGATTTGGGCATCAAGGGTATTTATTCAATTTGTTTTCATATGGCACTGTAAGAAATGAGAGTAATTGTGTTCATTTTTCTGTTTATACGAGGTGATATACGAGGCTATTCTCATTTCAACATCTCACAGAGATGCACTCAGATTGCCTTTAGGCATTGTGTGTAGAGCTATACCAGCTTCCCTGCTAAAAATCTTCCATTTAGGCTTTCTCTTCCGTCACCGGAGAACCAAGGAGTCTTATGAGCTGCGGCCAAGGGGTTGGTTATGCTTCTAACCAAATGAGAAAAAATGAGAAAAAATGTGGGAGACTATCAGTCATTGGAAATCGAAAGTGAACATGGCCAAATGCCTGGTCACTATTCAGTGTAACTAGTCAACACATGCTGTATGAACTTCTACGTGACATGCGCTATTGCTTGCGGTTGGGGACACCGAGATGAATAATAGAAAACTCCTACTTTTGTGGAGCTTATTCTCCATTCTCATGGTAGTCAGGTGATATCAACCCTGGGGGGCTATGTGCCAGGATAGAGCAAGAGCATGAAGGAGGGACATATTCTCACAGAGCAGAGATGCCCCAGATAGCTACACAATATCCATAAAAGTAATCCTCCTCTGCTTTGATATCACTGCAACCAAGTGAAAGCTGTGAAATTCAGAAGGAGAATGTATCACTTATTTCTGCAAGCCTCCAGTGGAAGAACCGTGGTGTTTAAAGAAGGCGTGCAGGGATGGATTTGCTGTAGCACTGTCACTGCAGAGTAAAAGGTAGACAAATAGCAAGTCACAGGAAAGTCTCGGAAGGATATTGGATCAGATATTTGTAAACCAAGACTTTATGTTTTTGTTTCTATTTAACAAATTTATACTCCCTTCACCCAGATCTTCCTCCTACCCGCCCTTCCCTCCCCCCACCAACCTCTGGCAACCACCAATCTGTTCTTTGTATCTATGAGCTTGGTTTTTCTTAGAGTCCACATATAAGAGAGATCATATAGTATTTGTACTTCTCTGTCTGACTTATTTCCCTTAGCATTATACCCTTGAGGTCCGTCAATGTTGTTGCAAATGGCAAAATTTCATTCTTTTTAATTGCTGAATAATATTCTGTTGTGTGTATGTGTGTCTCTGTGGTGTGTGTGTGTGTGTGTGTGTGTGTGTATACCACAATTTATTCATCCATTTATTCTTCAATGGCGCTTAGGTTGTTTCCATTTTTTGGCTATTGTAAATAGTGCTGCAATGAAAACAGAGGTGAATGTATCTTTTCAGTTAGGGTTTTTGTTTTTTTCAGATAAATGCTCAAAAGTGGAATAGCTATCATATGGTAGTTCTATTTTTAATTCTTTGAGGAACCTTTATACTTTATGCAGTGTCAATACCCATTTCCGTTCTCACCAACAGTGTACAAGGGTTCCCTTTTATCCACATCCTTGCCAACACTTGTTATTTCTTGTTTTTTTTTTTTTTTTTTTTTTTTTTTTTTTTTTTTTTTTTTTTATAGTAACCATTCTAACAGATGTCGAGTGATGTCCTGTGGTGGTTCTGATTTGCATTTCTCTGACGGGTAATGATGAGCATTTTTTCATGTACTTGTTGGTCCTCTGTATGTCGTCTTTGGAGGAATGTCCATTCAGATCTATCCTCTTTAAAAATTGGATTGTTGGTTGGTTGGTTGGTTGGTTTCACTAGTAAGTTTTTTGAATTCTTTACGTATTTTGGACATTTGCCCCTCATCAGATAGATGATTTGTAAATATTTTCTTCCCTTCAGTAGGTTACTTTCTCATTTTGTTGATGGTCTCCTCCGCTGGGCAGAATCTTTCTAGTTTGATGTAGTCCCACCTGTTTATTTTTGCTTTTGTTGCTTTTGCTTTTGGTGTCAGATTAAAAAAAATCATTGCCAACACTGAAACTGAGGAGCTGATTGCCTATGCTTTCTTCTAGTTTTATAGCTTCAAGTACATTTAAGTCTTTAATACATTTTGAGTTAATTTTTGTGTGTGGTTTAAGATGGTGATGCCTCTAGGTTTGTTCCTCTTTCTCAGGATTGCTTTGATCTTCAAGGCTATTTCTTTTTTTGTTGTTCCATACGAATTTTAGAATTTTTTTTTTTTGAAAAATGTTTTTTGGAATTTTGCTAGGGGTTGCATTGAATTTGCAGATGGCTTTGGGTAGTGTGAGCATTTTAACAACACCGAGTCTTCTAATCTGTGAGCCCTTAAAAAGAATTATGATCACATTCTTCTTTAAAAATTATAAAACTACTATGATTTGGTTGCAATACACACATACTTGAACACGTTCCCTTGATTTTTGCATCAAATATAACGAATGGTTCAACTGCTGAATCACATTACAACCGATTTTTATCAAGTTATTTGTGACAATAGATAACTTCCTTCTGCTAAAAACACCCAAAAGTTTGGACGCAGTGGCAAAAGAAGTGTGAGTAGTCACATTTCCAAGGGACTCTCCTCCAGGCCTCAGATCCGTAGCAATTTTTTGTCATTTTCCTAAAAAAGGCAGCTGGAAGTCGCATGTATTGTTACATCTGCGGGGCAGGTGATCTAACGACGGAGGGAGTCTAGCTGACCACCCTAAATCTGCATACTGCTTTGCTTTTCTCTACTGGTTTTCATATTCAAGATAACTCTCTTTGGAGGGATTGAGGATGCCATTTGAATTGATTTTTTCACAGAAAACCCATTTCATCACGTTGAAGAATTTAAAAGCTGCAGTGCTGTTATGTTGATTTGTGGAGACACAAATGTTGGGATTTAGCTCTCCCTGAATGTCAAGACTTACTACGTTTTTTAAAATATTTTTTAATGTTTATTTTTGAGAGAGACAGAGAGAGAGAAAGTGTGAGTGGGGAGGGGCAGAGACAGAGGAAAACACAGAATCTGAAGCAGGCGCCAGGCTCTGAGTTGTCGGCACAGAACCCAATGCGGAGACTCGAACCCACAAACGGGGGCTCGAACCCACTAACCGGGGCTCGAACCCACGAACAGCTCATGATCTGAGCCGAAGTCGGAAGCTTAGCTGACTGAGCCACCCAGGTGCCCCGGGAATTACTATATTACTAAGGGCAATTTGATTTTTCAGCATCAAATAGCCAGGTGTTTGACTTTTCAAATGGTCTCCTCTTCAAGTTTCTTGGCCCCATGGTTGGGTTTCCCTGAGGAGTGAGTGTTGATATCAACTCCACGCATGTGGGTGACGGTGGCGGAGCATCAGGGGTACCCTAAAATCCCGGGCACGCAGCATGCGTGTTGGAGCATGAGGGGAGTACTGGCTGGAAGCTGGTCAGGCAAGCCTTCAAAATATGTAACGGTAAATCCCAGAGAAACATCAGGTGGGAAATGGGGGGGGTGGTGATCTGGATAATCTTGCAGGTTAACCCAGAAATTCATGAGCTTGGTACATATTTTCCCCAGCGTTTTCAGGCATGGTGCTGTCGTTACAAGGCTGCAGATCACGCAGCAAACACGTCCGTTTGCCACCAGGGCAGGTATGTTGCCGAAGCAGGTGCTTCCTATTAATTCTTTAGCGTTCTTTCCATCTCAGTAGGATGTCTGTCAGGGCTCAGACTGCGGGCCGGGGTTTATCTGTGTTATTCCTATTTGTGAAATAATAATTACAAAAACAACAAGGGTTGCCGGCAGGGGAAGAGAGGTTTCTCTCGAGGGTGCCTTGTGACGCTTACATAACAATGTCTATGCCTCCAAAATGGAGCATACATGTGGAAGTTAGGTCTTTGATGTAGGGCATTCTTCCTCCTTAAACCGTCTACAAGGTCGATGGGAAACAGCGCACTCCGGCACGTGAATTTTGACATTCCCACAGATGCTCAGCTACCCTGTAGTGTGGCATTCTGGAAATCGAATGTGCCAGCCGGCGGTCACTTACATGTTCCAAAAGCTAATGCATTTAGTAGGAGCTGTTTTGCTACCAGAGATGGCTTTAAGTTATGGGACCAGACTCCCCACACCAGCGTCTAATCTATCTTGCGGTTAAGTTTATAGCAACAAGATGATAGTGCCGAGCTCTATATGCTAAATTCCTTGCATAGGTGGTGTTACAGTTCTCCTCTAAATAAAGCAATCAATCAATATTTCTTCTCTGCTTACACTCCAATCTTCAGAACTGCTTGTTACGCTAGCTAGATGGATTTACTTAGAGCAGTGAAAGACATTCAGCAAGTCCATCCAATTTCTTGATTTATTTGCTATTGATGCATAAAATAAGCTTGTCTGTGAAATAGCCAGGTTGAAATTGCTGTTCTCATGCATTTTCATTGTTATTATTTGGCTAGATTGACTCTTGAGGGTCAAATTAAAACTCATTCAGCCAGAGCTACATGAGTGACACTAGATAGCTTCTTCAGTTAAAATCAGTACTAGTGTTTGAATAAAACTGTGGGAGAATCATAAATCAGATCTGGGTTTACCAAATATTCTAAAAGCTAGGGAGAAAGACCATTCCCACGAATTGTTCGTCTTAGAAACTTGCCTACGATTTCACATCTAGATTTTATTATCACTAAAAATGAAAAGGAGTAAGCCATAAGCCATAAGCCTAAGAACGCAATGGCAGCATGTGTGGAATTTTCTAACACTAACACTAATAACAATGGTGATATTTATATTTTGTATCGCCTTACAGTTGAAAGAAAGATCTTCGTGGGTATTCTGTCTTCAGATAGCACATCTCGAGATATTTTTAAGATAAACTACTACCGGCATGTTTGAAAACTAGATAATTAAAAAAAAATTTCTTAGAGATAGTCATTACGCAGAAAAGTCACACCTGCCTTTCCAACTTTAATAACACAAGAATCTTTTCAAAAAAGAAATCCTAAGTGTCTTATATTTCATAAAGGTGATTTTTGCAAAATATCAAAAACATTTTCAAAGAAAGCAACATTTAGTCAATGTGTTACTTCTTCCAAAATGTATACTTAAGATCTTTTGGCATTTAATACTTCAAAAACTTGTTTCTTGTGATGTAGAACTTAGAAGTAATTCCAGTCCAAGGGCTTCATTGAATAGATGAGGAAATTAAAATAAAATTAAAAAAAAAACAGATGAGGAAATTAAGACATAAAAAACTGAATGACAGGGTCACACATTCAGTGTCAGCTAGCATTACAAAGTTTATCTTACCTTGCTGTTAATCCACTATTCTTTTTCGTAGGACTGATTCTCCAGAGTATAGGCCATGGCTTCAAACAGGATTTTACAGTGCACAGCCAGTCTTAGAGGGTAGGACATCCCCAGGCCGAAGATTCCATGTACCTCATTGCTACCTTTCTCCGGTGGTGATTCGTGTTTCTTACTCTTCTTTTCCTCTGTTCTTCTCCTTGTAATCATTTGTATCCCTGAACAATGTGTTGTGCTGGTTACACTACCCAGTGACAAATTCTTTGAAGATAGGGAAAATATTCTGGGAAGTCAGCTGAGTTCGGTTTTGTATATACAAAAATTTTTGGAACAGATCTTTAGACTTTTCTCATAACTGCTGAATAAAGGCGATCTTACTACGTTCTGCTCTTCTGAACTCTTTTAGATTGGGGTTCCCCAGATGTCTCTAGTACTACAGTAGAAGCAAAAAAGGAAATAATACATTGACTTAAAAAAAAGAAATTTGGATCTTCAAATACTTGTATATATTTTTCATGCACCGGTTTGGGGCACTTTGGTTTTCTAGGTTTAAATGATATGATCTACAAGAGTAGAAATATTCCCAACTGCCTCCTGTCTCTACTTTGGTACAGGAATTTAAGTATGGAATAAGGAGAGGGCCATCACTCAAAATAAGTTGCAGCATTAGGCCATGAGTTTGGGCTTTCCTGGCTGGAGGCCAAGTGGAAGACGGTATTCTTGGCTCCAAGAAGACGGAGTCAATCCTAAGAAGCTTAAGGATTCTGGTGAATGGCAGTGCAAGACCTGGTCCGCTTTTTCTTATCGTTAGACATGTATAGGCTAAAGGTACTTGGTCGAGGATAAAATAATGATTTGGTCATTAACAGTTCATTTGACTGTGTAGAGAACCCCTCTCCGTTTCCATGTGCTGACTAATGCACCTTACTTATCCATAGGAATCAAATGAACTTCACTTCATAATGATACAGAAGGAATTGTACTATGATAGCCCTTCACTGTTGTGCCACTGCTCGGGCCACCAGACAGAAAGAGACCAGGTGACAAAGATAGCCACCTGGGTCCATAAGACTTTTCTTTTGGAATTTTTCTTATCATGCCTTCCATTTAATGTAAATATTCTTCCTCTCTCTCCAAAGAACATTCCTGTGCTACATCTGAATCACCCTTACAAATTTATTTTCTTGTACTGGTAATTTCCAGGGAAAAATTCCTGTCCTTTTATTTAAGGATTTTGGACACTATTATATTTTATCTAGGTTTTTGTTTTTGTTTTTGTTTTTTAATTCTAGAGTTTTGATCAGGAACTTGAAACATTCTACATATTCTGTTTCTTTTGGCAATAAAATTAAGTTTGGGTGGGAGAATTAAGTAACCTCCAGCATATCCATTTGTCAATGTACCGTCCTGAGTAGCACACTTTAAACTTTTAAGCATATACATTTTTAAAAGATTTCCCTATAAATAGCTAATGGGGAACATTGTAATGTATGAAAGCACTGAGTCATCTGTCTCACCCACTGCTACTGTCATGAGAAAAGGAACAAAATTTGTCATCAGGGGTTCATTTCGCGGGGCATTCCCTTTCTGGATTTGAAACTGGTGGCCGCTGTGTTTCAAACATGCTGTAGGTACTTTAAGTAATTTGTATGTCAGAAATAGAACTCTTTGTTACAACTTAGAAATAATACTTAAGTAATTAAAATAATAAGTCTTGTCAGCAGGCATCATCATTGAAAATTTTGAGAACCCTGGATATGTAATTTTTGGTCAAGCCATTTAATCCTGTCACATGAGTGGCGTAGGCCAAGGTCATGCTGCTGTCATCTAGTGGGCAGTTAGGGAACTCTGTTCTTTGAGATGCAAATGAAATGAGCTTGAACAACCACACGGGCTGTGTAGAGTTCCAACAACTGCATCCAGATTTCTGTGACTCTCTACTGGGTGGAGGCAGGAGAGTGAGTGGGACATGTGTTTTGGTCAACTTGGCCCCTATTTTTGCCTCTGCTGAACTATTGTTCTTCATTCTTTACCTCATGGCTGTTCCCACGTGGCAATCCTGGTGTTGACACCAAGAGAGAAGAACACAAATCCTTCTCCTTGATCCCTACTCTGTTCTAGAGCAACATTAATGTAGATTGATCACATATAGTAGGACTTTTACTAATGATTTGTAGTTTGCCTTGATGAGAGGGTTCATCATCATATTATTACAGTAAATAATGTAAAATTGTCTTTTAGGTAGCCCTGACCTTTTAGAACCAAAATTATTTTCCTCAACTTATTTGTATATAAACTTAAACTAATTAGTGCATGTGTCAATTTTTTAAAATAGCATGGAAGGGTATACTATGAAAAATATTCTCATACCAGATCCCCAGTTGCCCTCCTCAGAAGTAACTACTGTTAGCAATTTATTGTAACCTTCTAGAACATTTTAATATATATACAGGCCTATGTATGTATGTGAATGCTTTTTTTCTTTTTTAATGTTTGTTTATTTCTGAGACAGAGAGAGACAGAGCATGAGTGAGGGAGGGGCAGAGAGAGAGGGAGACAGACAGAATCCGAAGCAGGCTCCAGGCTCCAAGCTGTAAGCACAGAGCCCGACGCGGGGCTCGAACTCACAGACCACGAGATCATGACCTGAGCCGAAGTCGGTCGCTCAACCGACTGAGCCACCCAGGCGCCCCTGAATGCTTTTTTATAAAGAAAATAATGTATCTCTGCTTTCATCCTTTCTCTTTTAACCTACCTATGCCATTGAATTTGAAGTAAATTTCCTGTAAACAGTATGTAGTTGGATTATTTATTTTTGTTTTTTAAACTCTGTCGATTTCTGCCTTCCAGTTGGCATATTTAAACCATTTAACCCTTAAAGTAATTACTGATATGTTGGAGCTTAAATCTAACATTGTAATATTATTTTATGCTTATTTCTTCTGTTTCCCGTTCTTCGTTTTTTCTTTCATTGCTTTTCTGTGGGTTGGTTGAACATTTTTTAAGGGCTCTTCCTTGATATATTTATAGCATATTTGAGAGTATCACAGTGTATATTTCCTAGTGGTTGCTCTGGGTGTTAACAGTATCCATACATGCTTTATCAGAGACTACTGGTGTCAACATTTCATCACTTCAAGTTAAATGTGGAAACCTCACTCCTACTTCCCTTTGCCTCTCTAACTTTTAAATATCATTGTCTTAAGTATTAGATGGTATCATAATTTTATTTCTATCATAGCATGTATTTTCAAAAACTCATGAGGAAAAGGACTGTCTGTTGTATTGCTTTCCTTACTATTTTTTTCTTCCTTCTTCATGGCATGGATATGTGCTTTTTTCACTTTATTTATATTTGAGGAACTTCCTTTAACCATTTTTTTTTTAAGGTAGACTGCTGGTCTCCAACCGTTCCCTTCTGGTGCTGCTTGAAGAGTTGGGAAAAATGACACCAGGCTGTCACCTCATGTAATCCTCTAGGTGAGGGAACGGAGTCTCTGGCCATGGGGACAGAGAGCCCTCCCTGTGCAGGTGCTTGTTGTGGCAAAGTCCTCCTTGTAGGTGTTCAATGTCCCCACAAGGTCGTGTCTTTGTGTAAAAGGGGAGAGTCTCAGGATCCACAGAGAAGGAGAGTTTCCCCTGGTGGCTTATTCTCACCTGGACTTCAGAGCCATCCCCTGTGGTAGTTCTGTGGACAGAACTCCCGTTAGATCCCATTGTTATTATGACTACCTGGGTCATGTTCTGTTGTTAGTTTTGGGGTCTGGGAAATGCCAGGCCTGAATTGCCTTATTCCATTAGGCCTTCGGTAGTTTGTAAGAAGGTCCCAACATTATATTGTTTCTCTAGCTTGGCTCCTTAATCAACTTGCCTCCCTCTTACCACTTCTCAGAGTTCTCCTTGACTTTCTCCTGCATTATTGTTGGGATTAATATTGTACTTAGCAGGGGGGGAACAGGGCAACTACTCTATACCAGCTAGTTTATTTGGACAGAAGTCTCTCTTGTTAGATTTTTTAAAGCTAGATTGTCAGATTCTTAGATATTTTTTAGCTAGCACAGAACAAGGGATTTCTCACTGGCTATGCGGTGTCTGGACTCTTGCCTTCATTTTTCCGTCTCTATTCCACCCCCATTTTCACCCAGGTTTTCTAGAGAATAACACATTGTCAGTTAATTATGCAGAGAACTCTGCTCTCTCTGGCCCCTAACCTATAACTCTGCTCTAAGTTTCTATGTTTCTCTCAAGCCCATCAATGGACGCAGTTGAACAAAAGATTCTTCTGTTCTCTTGGGCAGCTCAAAAGATAGGCAGAGACCCAGGGCAACGGATCTTCCCTTTCACAGTAGGCTTTGTCCTTTGAAGACATTCACTGTTTTAAATAGCATCTTCTATCACCCCTATATGTTAACACTTATGTAGATGGAACATTTTTGTTCCCCCTTTTGGCCAAAGACTGTGATCTCCTTCAAGAGTGGGTATTACATTCCTAGCACCAAGCAGAGTGCCAAGCACAGAGAGGGTTGTAATAAATGTGTGTTAAGTGTAGGAATAAAAGGCAAGCTGTTACTATTTTTTCCACCATGTGAATGGGTTCGGCATGACAATAATAGATCTGGAGGAACTCTAAAAGGTCAATTAGTTCATTTTTCTGCTTCTGTCCAAGAACACATACCAGATAACTAGGTAGCTAGTCTGATTTTAAGTATATAAAAGGAAAGGAAATTACAGTTTCCTTTGGTAATGCATTTCAGTGTTTAACAACTCTCATTGTCAGCAAGATTTTCTTTATATCTAGCCTGAAGCTCCCACACTGAATTCTTAAACCTTAGCAGGTAGAAACGTGCGGCCAGGATTTAAATGGTCTTTATTTCTTTAATTACTTTTGAGCAAGTGTTTACAGGCTAAATATTTCCTTTCTATGTGTTTGTCCACAGGTTTTTCTTTATCAGAAGGTATATGCACTTAAGGTGTTCTTGTCACTTAGCTGCAAACTACCAATGCCCTGATTTGGGCTCCTTATTGTGGTATGCTGATTGCATTGGTGGTTTCAATTTGCACCCTTTTTTTGGTTGGACCCTCCCATACTGGCTCTGGGCTTAACCATGTGACTTGCCTTGACCAATGGGAAGCAGTCATCTAGATGTGAGCAAAGACTTAAAAAATTGCTTGCATATCTTCTTTTTTGGTATCTCACCATAAGAACATACCCAGCTTAACCTGCTGGAGAGATAAGACTATCTGGACAGATAAGATAACCTATCTGGAGGAGAGATGAGTCTTCCGAGGTGAGGCCATCCAAGAAACAGCCAACCCTCAGATAACACATCAGCTGGCCACAGACACATGAGGGAGCTCAGCCAAGATCGACTGAGCCTGGTTCAGATCATCAGAAATGACTGCCCAATGGGCCTATATACTCAATGGATATTGCCTGAAACCAGGAATTTTTAATGTGTTTTTTTGCAGCAAAAATTGACACTGTCCCTAGGAGTAACTTTCTAGCTCTGGTGAAACTCCACTTCAGCCATAGATTCTCCTTGCTACTTATGAAGCCTGTAAATGTCTCTCTTATTGTCTTCCTTTCTGGCTGCACATTTTCCTTGTTGTTTTGCTTTGAGTGATCAGCCAGCCCAAACCACCTTGACCTATTCACTTGGATTCTGAACCTCAGCTCTTTGTCCACTAGTGTTGGGGAGGAAAAAAAACTTACCATACCTATTCAAGTTCTTCTAGCTGGTCTAAGAATTAAATTGACATGAGGTAGACTGACAGGAGAAAATCACACAAGTTTAATAACATGTCTACTTCCTGTATCCATGGAAGATACTGGATAACTCCTCAAAAGAGGCGAAGCCATCACCTTAAATACCATCTCTAGCTAAAGGAAAAATAAGATGTTGGGGGTATGGGACAAGTTATGGGAGGTTACCAGGAAAAGTGTGGTCAGCACAGGTCATGCGGATTTAAGTTTAGGCCTTCTCCACTGATAACAGGTTCTAGAGATTTAGAGTCATCACCCTCTTCCTGGTACTGAGGCAGACAACCTTACAAATAGAGATTTCCCTCATACATGTAAATGTCTCTTACAAAAAGATGACTTCTGCTCAGTTTTCAGGGCTTCTCCTGTGTCTGCACTTTCCTAAAAATGACCAGTGCAGAATGATCAATATGCCAAAGAGACCTATCTTGGAGTGGCAAAATTTGCTTCCCTAGGGATTCTCAGGACGGAAATGAGGAACTTAAAGTCATCAAAGAGATGGGCAGTGGTTTTTTAAAAAGTGAATTTTGAGATCAGCGTAGTGCTAAACTGTGCCAACTTTACACGTGCTTATGTTTTTCTTGGAAGTCTTTGTGTTCTGCTCATGTTACCTCCCCAACCGTTTCAGAACAAGCACACTATTGTAGAGCTTCAGTTCCACTTACCCTTCTCAGAAAAGACACTGCCAACATCTACTCTGGGTAGGACACTGACGCCCAGGCATGGATCCCCCATGTTATGTCGATGTAAGTGTCTTCTCTCTATCCTGCTGTTTTTAATCTTTTTTCATACAAGGTGAAACTCCTCTGTTTCCATTTACTTTATCCTGTAAATTTAACACTTTCTAACCTCATCTTCATTGGCTTTAACACTTTCTAATCTCGTCTTCATTGGCTATGCTATACCCAAGGTAAAACAATGATCAGCTACAGGCGAAATCCAGTGACTTTTGTCAGCGCTCATACTTCTTGAACTTTGTCCCACGTTTAATGACGTCGGATACCTCCATCCCTGTCCTGAGCCATTCTCTTATCGTTGGCCAACACATTCAACTGTGACTCCTTTAATAGATCTTTCATGGCTCTTCTCTCTCTACCTGTCTCTAAGTGTAAAATTTCTCCATGGTTAAGTCATTGGCTCTCTGTCTTCCTTTCTTTATACTTTCTTCCATAGCTACATCCCTTAGGCTCGCAATCTCACACCTATTTTACTCTAATACCAATATGGCTCAACCCATCATAATGTGCCCATCTTGCCTGCCAAACGTGTGCTTTAATATTCAGGCAAGTCACACTGACCTTGACACCTGTTGAGTAAAGAATAAGTCATTTTTTCTCCTTGGTATTCAATTTGATGTGTCATAGCCAAAATCATTTTGTCTAGAGCTCTGACATTATGAGGCACATAAATTATGTTTTGTTATTTAAACAAGTGAGTCAAACCATGGAACTGCCAAATTCAAAGGTCTGTGAGTCTTCTCTCTGCTGTAGGTGGATGAATCTGCTATTTCTGAATATACTCCCAACTACTCCAACTTCTATTTCTGTTCAGTTAGGAAAATGACTCTCCGACTTTGCTTTGTTTCTGGATGCAGCACAACAGGGTATCCCAGAGAACTCTGTAGGGAAGGTTCAAAAGTAAATGAATTTTATTCACATACTGAATGGTCTTATTTGGTATTTCCACTCTGGCTTTTTCATATAATGTCTCCTTTCTTTTGTTCCATGTTGTTAATGCCTAGCCTCTGACGCCGAATGTTCCCTGGAGAGAGATGTGGATGCTTACAATGGCCCAGCATGGTTTCTTGGCACTGGTGGTAGGAGGAGGCAGGGGGACTACAGAGACTGAGGAGACAAGTAAGCAGCAAGCTGCTGTCCTCCAAGTGATGCAGAGCATCTCCAGGTCTTTCTACATGCCTCATCACTCTTTAGAGCTTTTCCTAAAGTTCAAGGCTAAGTAAAGAAACCTTGAGTAAAGAAACCTTGTCCACAGATGAACATTTAAAAAAATTTTTTTTAATGTTTTATTTTATTTTTCAGATATTTTTGAGACAGAGAGAGACAGAGCATAAACTAGGGAGGGTCAGAGACAGAGGGAGACACAGAATCCGAAGCAGGTTTGAGCTGTTGGCACAGAGCCTGACGCGGGACTCAAACCCATGAGTGGAAGATCATGACCTGAGTCAAAGGCGGACGCGCAACTGACTGAGCCACCCAGGAGCCCCTACAGATGAACTTTTAACAGAGCTTTTATTGGATCTCGGCTTCTCCCTATTTATGTCAATCATTCCGATCACTGAGTTTGATACAGTGTTGCCACATATGATTCTGTTTCATTTTCTTACAAGTGTGGGAAGTGTTTAAGACAAGACTCATCCTGTAGCTCTTGAATTCAAGCAGTAAAGACTCACGGCAACAACCGCAGGGTACGCATCAATGATTCACACCGTGGGATGAAGAGAACTTGAGTTACAGCACACTAATAAAATAATGATCCCTTCCCATAATGTGATCATGATCCCATCAATGAACTAACAATGATTCAAGAACCTTCTAAAATCACTTTTGGCATTTACTTACATTGTGTGGATGGCTTCTTTATCAATTTGAGGAACTAGGCTTTTGGTTAGCATGTTTGAAAATGCTGTTACTCAGTGTGGACTGTGGACCAGCGGCTTCAGCATCCCCTTGGACTAGTTAAAAATGCGGAATCTTGATCGCAGTCCAGGCCTCATGAAAAAAAGCTTGCATTTTAAACAGGATTCTCAGGTGATATGTATACACTTTAATTTTGAAAACAATATTCTAAGGCATTAAGTCTATTTTTCCAAATTTCACTCATTAATACTTCAATCTAGTAACCTGTTTTCTCTCCTTACATATATATTTTTTCTTTCTGGGTCTTTGAGGGAATATCACCCAACCACATACATTTAGTTGAGTTCAGGACTTCTTGGTCACACTGATTAGAGTATCAGACCATGTTGAAAATATCTGAATGCAAACCAATGAGAATCTATTTCTAAATTCTTAGTTGACTATTTGGGAAACCAGTTCTCAGCACTCTGTGTCTCTCCCTGTCTCTGTCTACCATACACCCCCCCCCCCACACACACACAGCCACACACACTGCCATTGAGTATGTGAAAATCCAGTTTTCTAGTTCCAAGTACAGGTCTGGTTAAACATTATGTTTGAGGCACACTGTAATTGACACAGTAATTTTAGGAACCTGGATGAAAGATTAGAAGTGGCTCTAATAAAATTTTATTGCTAGATTACCTGGCTTAGGAAAAGTGTTTACCAATAGGCCATTGTTCTTACAATGATATGTCATCCAAAGAGAGAAATGTTTGCTCAAATGCATAACTACAGCTCAACACAGTTAAGTGAAACCATGACAATAAGTCTCAGGGTAACCTTATTTATATAGAAAGAGCCAAATATTATTGATGACCCTTGTGTGCCTCCATCTGTGAGAAGGGTGCGTTAGATGGGTTTGAAAATACTCACTGTGTCTTAGACTCACTCAGCCTCTAATGCTAATGCTCTGAGTTTTTACACTGCCGTGAAGGATGAGCTGGAGTGAGGTCTCTTTTCCAGGGGAGAAGAGAAATGGAGTTTACAGCATCGGAAGAGCCACCTGTTCTCATTGTAGAGCCAAACATCAGAGGGCGAATGACAACTTCCATTACTAGGGAGTGACTGGTCTACTGACCCCATTTCAAGGACCCTGGTTGGAAGTGAAGAAAGGCCTCGAAAAATAAATAGGACATTTGGACAGAACTCGGGGGGACCATATGGAAATTCCTTCAATTTGACAACTTCATTTAGTCCTTAGCTCATTTATGTATTCTTTCAGTAAATAGTTATTCAGGACCTGCTATCTGTTTGGCATTATTCTATGTACTGGGTCTACAGCAGTGATCAGAATGGCCAGAAATAACTGCCATCTATGGCTTAACAGCTTTTAGTAGGAAGCCATGGGAGGGTTTGAGTGGAGGTGTGACATGATTTAGCTTATGGTTTAGGAAAAACCATTACTTGAATTTATTTTGAGTAGTAGACTTCTCTTCATGTAGGGTAATTCAGTTTGAACGTTTGGTGCAAATTACTGTAGAAAATCCTAAAAATTAGGGTAGTTTCTGAAGGTCTCCTGGAACTTCCCATCAGACTTCTGTTAAAAATTCAGGTCTTGATCTCTCCATATATTAAGTTGCATGAGAAATAAATTTGGGGATTAAGGGAAAAGAAGCTAACATTTGTTGATAGCCTATTATGTGCCAGACATTTTATGTACATCCTTTCATTTAATCCTCATGCCAATAATGTGCAGTGCAGTAGATATTGTTATTCCTGATTCACAAATGTGGAAAATGAGCTCGGAGCGGTTAAGTATTTTCCCATGATTCACAATTTGATACCGGCAGGAGCAAGATTGGGAAACAAAACTGTCTTCTTTTGATAGAACTATATTGCATCAGCGAAGACTACAGCTGCATACTGTGGGCACTGCTATTGGACTCCTCGCTATTATTACATTACTCATTAATTAAATATAAAGATGTAAGGATGTTGCAACGCTTACAATTCTGTGACTCAGGTCATCCAAGCAACCCTCCATCTTGAATTGCTTGCTATAAAGATTCCTGTTAAAAGCCTGGCCGTCACAGTTGAATTCAATGAGGCAACATGTAAGTGATCATTGTCTATTAGGATGGCTATTATCAAAAGAAAATGTCCAGTGTGGATGAAGAGGTGAAGAATTTTAAGCCCTTGTGCACTGTTGGTGGGAATGTAAAATGGTGGAGCCATTGTGGAAAACAGAAGGGAGGATCCTCAAAAATTTTAAACTAGGTACATTAAAAATTACCATATGACCTAGCACTCCTACTTCTGAGTATATATTCAAAGTAACTCAAAGGATTTGAAAGAGCCATTTGCATACTCATGTTTATTACGGCATTACTCACAATAGCCAAGAGGTTGAAGCAGCTCAAATGTTCATCGATGGGTGAATGGATAAAGAAAATGTGGTATATACATATGGTGGAATATTATTCAATCTCAAAGAAGCAGGAAATCCTGTCATAAACTACAACATGGGTGAAGCTTGAGGACATTATGCTAAGTGAAGCAAGCCAGTCACAGAAGGACAAGTGATTCCACTCATATGAAATATTTGAAGTAGTCGAAGTCATAGAAACAGAAAGTAGAAAGGTGGCTGTCAAGGGTTGAAGGGAGGGAGGAGAATTAGTGTTCATTGCGTATAACATTTTAGTTTTGCAAGATAAAAAAGCTCTAGAAATTTGTTGCACAATGAGAATATACTTGACATTTCTGAACTCAACACTTAAAATGGTTAAGATGGGAAGTTTACTGTTATGTTTTCTTTTACTGCAATAAAAAATATCCAGAGAAAAGTCATCCACTGATTGGTATGTAATCGACATTACCAATTGAATATCTAAGACAAGAATTAACAAGGTATTTCCACTCTTAGTTTACAACAGGCTCGTGGATAAATAATATTTGCTGGTTGTTTCTTTTGAGGGATACACATCATCTCTGTAGATGCTTCTTTTATGTCGCTTCTGCTTTAAACAACTGATATTTAAGGATATGTCTGAACTCCCTTCTTTTAGTATAATATAGCTTTCATATGGAATTGGCGTTCTTTTGCTATGCAAGATAAGAAAATAAAGCATGTACTACTGAGAAAAGAAGTGATCGCTGAAGACATTCATTTGTCCATATTCTCTAAGATCTACCTTGTATCAAGTTAGGTCACTAGAAATAGAAACTATAACTAGATAATATAACTAGAAAATATTGGTGTTCAGCCTTCTGTAAAAGCAGTTTGACAAATTTCCAGAACAGCAACATGTTTTTCATCTTGATCCAAGGTCAACCTAAGAAATGACTTTATGAAGAGTACTTTTCCATCATTCGTTAAATTGCTATTGAATGCAATGTTTGTTATATAAGCCTAATGTTCCTGATTAAAACAGACAAACAAACAAACAAAAAGCTTGCATTCTATCCCTCTGATTTTTCTAAATTTGGATCGGTTTGCCTTCTTTGCTTATATAATATTTCCTTCATTTATTATAAAATGAGAAGGATACCACTCATTCTATTTACTTTTTACTTCGCCTTTAGGGATCTCAGATTATACACTTTTATAAAACTTCATTATATTTCTTAGTTCAGTTTTCTGATATAATTACCATCTTCGCCACTATTAAGCATTACACTTTTAATTTGTATTTTATTGTGAACTAACTTTAACCCTATCACAGATTTCACCAATGACATTTCTGGACTTAACAGACCTTATCAACTCATGATCAGGTCTCCAAACTTGTCACATTGGAAGGCTTTCACTCATGTGCAGTTGCCTATGGAAGCTTCTCTCAAATACATAAAAACTGTCCTTAAAGGCAGAAAGAATGAATGAGAATCCTTCAGGGATTTGGGAGTGTATCTCAAATAGCCCACTCCAGGCATCACATTCCTTTGTAGCTTCATGTTTTATCTCTCCCATAGTATCTGCATTTTTTAAAGATAAAAAGATAATTTTTAAATCACTTGCCAGCCAAACTATTAAATCCCTTCTCCTCAATTCTTTGAATAAAATTAATACTCAAGGTAGATGTTCTGTCTTTATCCTGTGACTTTGAAACCCCTTTAATTCTTAATACTAAATGTGTTACAAAAGAGAAATTTAGAACTGAAAGCAAACTTGGATATGACCTTTCCCAATCCTTCATTTTCCTTGTAATGCAAGTTAGGTAAAGAAAAGTTCAACCAAGATCACCCAGAATCAAATTTGTTTCACGTTTCCTGCACTAGGGGACTGCCTGTTACACAGCTTGTCTCATTCTTTGGTCCTGTGTCCTGTTAAATCGCACAAGGAGGCTGGACCAGATGATCTCCAGGTTCCTTTCCAGTTCAACTACTTTTGTTTTTGTATTTCTGAAAGCCATGACCACACTGGGCTTCAATGATGTAAGTAGAGTTAAAAAAAAGAAAAGAAAAGAAAGAAAGAAAGAAAGAAAGAAAGAAAGAAAGAAAGAGGATGCTAATAGCTGCTCTGAAGATGTCCAAAATTATACACTCTAAACACATGGTCGTCATGTGAATATTTTAGAGGATGCAGTAATATTCCCAGTTCACATCGTACACAAATGAGTGTGAAAGTCTGCATTTTAATCCCAATTTTCGATTCCCCTTTATTTCCATTTCAGAATGTCAGCCTCACAGAGAAAGGCACTGACAAGGGATACAATTTGTACATATCAATTTCTGGAAGTACATTCATATCTTTGAGCCATTATCCCTCAGGCAGTGCTCTCGAGTAGAACTTTCTGTGGCGACGGCAATGCTTTCTATCTGCCTTGCGCAATATGGCCGCCACTAGCCTCATGCGACTATTGAACCCATAGAATACGGCAGGTGCAATTGAAGAGCTGGATTTTAAATTTTAGTTAACTTTAATTAACTTAAATTTCAATTGCACACATGGCTACTAGTGACTGCTGTACTTCACTGCACAGTATCAGCATCTGAAAGTAGAAGTTTGAGATAGAGAAATTTGAGGAATGAGGCGATCAACTTTATAAACACTGACCCAAAGAATAAGATGTAAGCAGGCACTTTTCCATTATTTGAAGCATTTTCAGAGATATCAAATTGATTGTTATTAATCATATTAAAGAATATCTCAGAAGAAGAGATATCTTTTTCTTTTTCTTAAAAAAAAAAACCCAGATAAGTGAGTCATAAAATTAACTTCTTAGAGAGGGAAACAAAAAGTGACCGCTACTGCCATCTTGTGGATTCTGGATGACGGGACATGTTCAGGCTCAGACTGCGCGCTCATTAACAAGCTGTGAGGTTGAGGCCATGTTCACAATAGCCTTTCAAATACATCTTTTGAATGTGGGAGGATGAATTGGAGTCACAGGGCCTCAAAGAATACTCACCTGTCAAAAATCAATTTTAGAAAAAGTAAATCATCTTTTAACCTCGAATGACTGATATAGAGTGGGCAGCTACCTGAATTCAGTAACAATGAGATTGCACAGAATGAACATTGGCCCCGTTCTGCTTCATTTCCACAACAACAAACCATTACAACATTTACCCAATGTCCTCTGTTACCTCTCTGAAGTGTCCTGGCAAAGGAGATACAAGAAGGTATTTAGAAAGTTTTCAGGATTCTTGAAACAAAATAAAATGTATTTTTATACATTTTTTTTTTTAGTTTCAAGTTTTAATGTAAGTTCCAGTTAGTTAACATGTAGTGTGATATTAGTTGCAAGCATAGAATTTAGCAATTCATCACTTACATATGACACCCAGCGCTCATCACAGCAAGTGCCCTCCTTAATACCCATCGCCTGTCTAGCCCTTCCCCCACCCCCCACCTCCCCTCCAGTAACCCTCAGTTTGCTGTCTATAGTTAAAAATCTGTTTTATGGTTTGCATCTCTCTTTTCCCCCCATGTTAATCTGTTTCATTTCTTAAATTCCACATATGAGTGAAATCATATGGTGTTCGTCTTATGCACCTTATTTTAAATTTCTGAAAATGTTTCTGATTGCCATTCATGGTACTATTTGTTTAAATACACACACACGCGCACGCATGTGCACACACACACCTGCAGTAATTCATTGTCCTGTCTCTCATGCCATATTCCTTTCATTATAAGAATTGTAGGACCCTTTAGGGTAGGAATTCTACCCTAGGTAGCATGGTGCTGGCCAAATATTAATTATAATTTATACTTATTAATTGATTTGTCTTCTGAATCTCCTTTTATTAAGGCTCTCAGAAATGCTCCCTTGATACAACTAAGGATATGGAGATTGCTTTTATTCTAGACAATGCTTATCTGATAAAATAAAGATAATAAAAATAATTTTATACATATGGCAGGGATAAGGAGGACGGGGATATGTAATTATGATAGGGTATAGGGAAGAAGAGATGATCATAGTTATTCCTTCCCATTTAGCTCTGGAATGGTGCTAATGATTGATATTGGTGACATCTTCCAATAAAAAAGTTTTTTTTTATTTGGCAACATCAAAATAACCATCGTGTTAAGGTATTCTATAAGCCTGAATTTGAAGGGAAGGGAAAAAGAAGGAAAGGAAGAAGTTGTAATTAATGGGAAATCTTGAATTCAGAATTCTGGAAATTTAACCTAGAAAGTTGTAATCATACACATTGGTACACACACGAGGCAGAGATTGAAGAGAGAAGAGAGTGGGGACCTCAGGACCTTAAGCATCCAAAGACTCTGTCTCCAAAAGACAATTTATTGGTACCCTAGAATGGTTGCTACTATTCTGTAGAAAGAAATAGCAGGATTTTAAACATGTGGTGATGAACAAAAAGTGCAATGGGTCCTGTAAAAAGTCAAAAATATTGAGTCTGAGGCAGTAAGTCCATTAGGAACGGATTAGGAAGAGACAAGGTCATTTAGGTACATGAGAGGGATCAGGAGAGGAAAAGAGCTTCCTGGATCATTGACTCAAAAAGAAACCAGAAGGTCTAACTTTCAGTGGGATAGGTAAGAATAAGAGAGCATATAGGTACAGGAGAAGCTCTCTGACAAATAGGAGACGAATCAAGTACAATTCCCAAGGAATAGAAAAGACAGCAATATCAAAGAGATTAAAGTTGACAATAATAAAGATGAACATATGAAAGCCAGGAACATATCAAATGAAAGACAGTGCTCCCCTTGCCTAATTGCTTTCTTCAGGAATAAATTTATTGGCCAAATGTAGGTCAATGAAATAACAGTAGGAGATTTTGAAGGTTTGCACACAGGAATTTCAGAGGAACATAACTTATCCTGAGAGACATTCATGAAAGAAGACTCAAATGTTAGTATGAATAAATTCATTTTTTCTTCTGCTGGAATTTGAGTAAAAGTGGTAAAAGGTGATGAGGAACAGTGATATCACGTAAGGTTTAAAAGAAAAAAAGAATCACTGCTTCCGTTTGTGGCAATACGGTAAACCAGGCGATCCGAAAGCTCGCTTGCAACTAACAACTAGGAATGTGGGATGAAATATACAAATTATGTGAAATGTAGAGCTGAACTGCAATGGGACCATATGGTATGGGAGACAAAAAGGAACAGTGAAATGAAAACCACTGTGGTAAGTGTGTAAGCCAAGACCCTCAAAGGGCTACATGTGCACTAAACGGGCATCTTGGGGAGTTTCTGCACACCAGTTGGGAAAGATGACAATGATGATTGTGTGTCTCAGCCTGGATTCTGAGAATTGATACATACAGACATAGCCCTACCTTAATTTGGGGACTGAACTTACGTTTTCTGAATTACCTGGGAATTCTTAAATTGAGAAATTAACATGAAATAGTTCTGGGCTAGTGATAGCCCTGAGGCTCCTTGCAGGAAGAAAAAAAAATCACTAGAAATACTTTTATAACCCAGACCATAAGAAGTTTTATTGACGGAGGTCCCATCTGCCAAATAATGAGCGCACAATCCAGTATTTCAAAACTCAAGATCCAACAGTCCCCGATGGGAGAAAACTAGCATATAAGGTAAACAAGAATGTTAAACATCAAAACTTGAGATAATAAGGTTGTAACATATAATATGAAATATAAAGCAAATATGTTTGGTGGCTATAAAGGATAGTCCTTTTAGAAAATGGAACTAATACATTTTCATGAAATTAAAAACAATCTTTAAAGCAAAAAGTCTAGTAGACACGTTAAACAGCTGGACATAGACTTAGCGAAGTAAAAGATATATTTGAAGGAACGGTGCAATGTTCAGTGCAAAGAGATAAAAAGATGGAAATATGAGGAGCAGTTAAGAGATATGGAGATCAGAATGACAAATTTCAACACATGAAATAGCAGATGCAGAAAAACAGACTAGTGAGACTAGGGGAAAGGTAATACTCAACGGTACCACATGAAAGAGTTACCAGACTTTTTTTAGATTCAAGGAGCACAATGAATCCATGGCAGAATAAAGGAAGTTTCAGATCTAGAAAAACAATAATAACACCAAAAGAGAATACTTCCAAATTAACAGCAACTAAGTTGTCTGCACACTTTCCAATCGCAACAAAAGCAAGGAGAAAACAAAGTACTAAGATTTCAAAGAGGTTTGAGAAATAATCTTCAACTATAGTTCTATACCCAACTCAATTATGATTTAGGAATGAGGGTTAGATAAAGACATTTTTGGACAAAAAAAGATCGGGAAAATCTACCACTCATGGAACAAAATTGAAAGAATTATCAAAGGACGAAGTATGGAAAGAATTGCATGCTCCCTCTTGTGTGGGATACAAGAAGCGGTGATAAACCCGCAAAATGTAAACATGTGGGAAACCAATGATGATGATGACGGTAATTGATTTAGTAGGGTATAAACAGAGTTTAACTAAAAATACAGAGCAACAGTAGCATGTAAGATCCAAGGGCTACGATTAGTGTAAAGCTTCTGCTAGAGTGAGAGTGTGGATAAACTAACTTTAGACTTTGTTATGTTTATTTATTTAATACATTTTATTGTGAATATTAAAACGTTAAGAACTAATAATAGAAAAGAAACAGATGTGTGTGTATATATTTGCATAAAGTAATCATTTTTTCCCCTAAAGAACTGTAAGTTACTCTTGTAGCAAAACAGACTGATATGACAAATTTAAGACATGATGGATATCTTGCATTTCATTTATACAGTCATCATTTTATTATTTTTTATACTTCTTAAAAAGTGGTAACATTTCTCTATATATCCAAATAACATGATCTCACATGGTAATGATTCCTTAATATCTCTTGATACTCATTCTGCTTACTTGTTACAAAAAGTCCTTTAGAGTTGTTTTTTACTTTTCCCTTATAGAATCTGATGTTTTCTTTGTGACTGTCTCATGTTCCTTTGGCATCAAAAACCAAAACAAAACAAAACAACAAACATTCTATTTCCTGCCAAACATTTACTTAATGTTAACAACAATCGATAATCTTGTTTTGAATAAATTAAAGTTGTAAAGGGATGAATTCCGAATTCCATCATTTCTTCTAAATATATTATCTGGCATTCTTCTACCAAAGAGTGTTTTCCGCTTCCTCAACTGAGACTATTTGGTTATCCCAAAGGAAAGTTCTTGCTTGAAAGGCAGAGTAAATGCTTAGCTTCTTCCCTTTATTTAACACTTTTGAAAACAAGGAGCTGCTTGAAGAGGGATCTCAATGGGTAACAAATGTTTTTTTTTCTTTTCTCTTTTTTTAGAGTTATTTTAGATACATGGATTTTCATAGATGCTAAGTGCTTCAATCAACCACAGTCATTATTCTTTTTGATGCTCCAATTGACATAATTCTGGCCACTGAACAGCCCCTTCAAGTTGGCTCCTGTGTCCTTCTGACAGACCCCATTAATCTTGAAAATGCTTTTGCTTTTTGGAAGAACAAGATATTCTAGGCTCACATTGTACCTTCTTTACTCTGGCTTGCGCTCAGCCATTTCCTCAAGGGTCCTTGTTTCTCTTAGTCATGAATTATATTAAAGATGAGAATCCTTATATTAAAGGAAACTCATTACTGCTGGGGCAACCATCCTTCTAGGTCCTCTGAGTGGACAATAGGAGGCAGTCAGCAAACATATTTTACCTCTTCACCTTTCCCCCCGTTGTCCTCCTATTCCCCCCTTTCATTCTGCTACTTCTACACTGTTATATAAAATCTATGTTCCTTAGCCACCCGTATCCCTTACTGTATCAGCAGTCTTCAGTAAATGTACACAGACAAAACGTGCCAGTTAGAACACAGAGATTCTCTCAAAAAGTCACAGATATGCTGCTTACAAGCAGCATATTTAAGATGTCACTACAAAGAATGAGAGTGAAAGGAAATTAGAAAATACATGCAGGGAAACACTAAGAAGAATAAAGGTAGAGTGACTAGGTTAATATCAGAACAATACAGACTTTAAGGCAAAAACTTTATCAGGAATAGTGATGAGTGTTCCAGAACGGTAAGAGGGAAATTCTTGTACAAAATAGATAACGATCCTGCAATTGTACGTAGCAGGCCACACAGCCTCCAATTTTATGATGTAAAACTGTCAGAAGTTCCAGAGGGACATATCCATAATCATACTGGAATGAATGCATCAGAGGTGTTTTAACGCGTGAGGCAAAAACTTAATAAGGCCATAGAACTTGAAACAGAACCAATGGACAAGCTACATGTCACGGATGTGTGTAGAACCTTAGGCATCTTATGGTTACAGAATATACCTCCAAACATACATGAAACATGTGTGAAACCATCACTCATCGGACCACATGACAGCATCATCCAATACTAAAGAATCAGTATCATGTGGGCCATATTCTCTGACTGATCAAGTTGGAACTCAAAAAGGCTAGATAGTAAAACGTGCCCTTCTAAATAACTAAAATAAACAAACAAACAACACCCCCCCCCAAAAAAAAACCACTAAAAAATTAATGGAAATGCCACATATCAAAACTTGCGGAATACAAGTCAATCAGCTCTTAGAAGGAAATGTACAAGTTCCAAATACGACTCTTAGAAAGACTGAATATTAAAGGGCCAAGCAGGAAACCCAACAAGTCCAACAAAGGGACAGTAGGGCACATGCAGAGAGCGCAGAAGGAAAAAAAAAGTATGACATTTGCAATTAATAAAAGGGAAAAAAGGCAAATAGATAGCATTGATGGAACTACAAACTGTTCCTTTTAAAAGACTAACAACATAGAAAAAACCTTGGCAAGGAAGATCAAGAGAAAAGAAAGAGAAGGCGAAAAGCAAAACCAGAGAGTATTTGGAATGACGAGATGTGTGTAGGAATAGCTTCGGTAGAAGATCAGCTTCGTGAATCTTGCTCAGGGCTCTGTTTTCGATGAGCAGCAAGATCCCTGGCAGAATGGACGCTACAGTAACATTTCTCGAAAAACTGCATGAACCGGGCAAACGTCCTTGATGGTTGTGACAGATTAATAACTAACATATGGAACAAATGAATTTATTAGATAATTTTTTCCGTGACGAGAGACAGCTGAGAGAGAGAGGAATTTTCTAAGGAATAAGGTGGTAGTTTTGGGGGGACAGGACAAGAATAAGGGGTGATGACATAAAAAGTCTAATTTAGGCACTGCATGCGTTATTTATGAGGATGCACATGTTTCGGGGGGGGGTTCCCACCACAAAATGGAATGATGGTAAAGAGTTTCCAGGGGTTTCAACCATGCGTTTAAGGCAGTAGGTGCACAGCGTTCTTTAAAAAAAACAATGAACAATTCACAAGACAGAGGGATATTTTAAATGATACGGCGATACACCAACATACAGATCTATCTCTGCAGCTTTGAGCACTGTGTCCTGCAGAGGTTTTAAGAAGGGAAGCCAAGGGGCGCCTGGGTGGCTCAGTCGGTTGAGTGAATGACTCACCATCTCGTGGTCCGTGAGTTCGAGCCCCGCGTCAGGATCTGTGCTGACAGCTCAGAGCCTGGAGCTTGCTTCAGATTCTGTGTCTCCCTCTCTCTGACCCTCCCCCGTTCATGCTCTGTCTCTCTCTGTCTCAAAAATAAATAAATGTTAAAAAAGTTTTTTTTAAAAAAAGAAGGGAAGCCATGTCACGCGAATTGCATGTGCCTCAAACAAAATAGTATTGAAGGATATTCCCTAAAGAGATTTTTTTTTCTTTCCCTAATTGTTTGAAGTGTTGCCAAGCTCGGGCAAAAGCAACAAGCAAGACAAATACCAGATAACGCATAGAGTATACATATTTATAACACTTCCAGATATGTACACACTCATTTTGGGCTCCGACAAATTAACACTCAATGCCTCCTTTTAATGTTTATTGCTGGGAACAAATGTGATATTAAAGAGTATCGATTTGGCTATGATCTTACTGTCCATCGTGGATTTTATATTTGAAAGTCAAACCATCTTGGATTGTACTCTGAGGAGGCTGATCCTTATCTGGATTTGATTAAGACAAATCTGGTTACGTGGCTTTTGCCAAGTGGTCCTAAAGGTAAACCTTATGTGGAAAATACCCTGCTTTATTTCTTAGGTCCCAGAGATAATATAGAACAGGAAAAAGTATGCCTGTCACAAACTAGTCAAAAAAAAAAAAAAAGCCTTCTGACATAAAAAAACATTTATTCTCTGATGTCCTGACATCAGCTGTCAAGTGATTAGCTCCTGGTGTTACCGGCAGAAGGATTGAGATAAGTAAGTCAAAAGTCATCGCTGTGCTAAACTCTCTCAAAAGATGTAATTGGAGGTGGGATTTTGTGGTGGGAGGACCATAAGTGAAGCCCAACAATTAAAATTTCACAGAGTTTCTTCCAGTTAAATAAAATTTGCATCTTGCACAAATTAATTGGAATTTTATAACAGATGGAGCCGGATCTAGGGTCAGCAGAAAGAAAGTTTCAGTTGATTGATGAGACTTGGTGAAAATTTCCGGCTCCTTTATATAATAAAAGAACTTCACAAAGATAACTCGGGTATATCCGTGCAGTTCTGGCCTTCACAATGGGCACAGGCATCAAGGTAAAAATGTATGAGGGCCATGTCAATGTCTTTTCTGAATCAGCACATCTGACACTTCTCTCCCAGGAAGGTGTTTTTCTCTCAATTGTGTTGGCTAAGTGACAACACAATGGGGGTGAATTTCTCTCAGTGTCTCACTAAGCATCGCTGATGCATTGTACCATTTAAGGACATTTATTTCAGCTTTGTGAAAGGAGAATCTCAGAGTGGCATCTGTGAATAGACTTTCTTGATTTGTATTGAAAAACATCACACCCAACCAACCACCACATTAGGTAGCATAAAACTCTTGTCTCTGTCTGTCATCTGAATGAGTTAAATTTGTATAAAGTTTTACTAGAAATGTCTTCGGCAATCTAGATACTCCTTTTTAAAAGAGGCAGGATATTTTTTTGGGGGTATAAGGCTTAGAAATAAAACAACTTTACATGCTTCTGGAAGATTGAAAAGATTGAAGGTAAGGCAATTGCAGATGCCTATGGAGATATTTTTCTGAACATTTCTCTGACATACCTACTCAGTTTGTTGTCCTTTGGTGACCTGCATTGAGGGCTGCTGCTCACAGCAGTAGTTGAATATACATTTGTCATTGAAGGGACTAAAAATCCCCAAAGTGTTACTGGCCTGGGTGTAATAAAACAGACAGCTGAACTCGAACTGATTGAAATGCAGTCTAGCCTACAGCTACAGGCAAAGTTAAAGACGCAGGCATGGCAGTGCTTATAAATTGACTTAGGTTTTAACACTGGCTGCATGCAGGGTCCACCATCCTTGTATGTCTGCGGCTTGCTGAACTTGAGGTTATCCTGAGAATGATAGTCACCAGGAAGAGCTTAACAACCAAAAGCATCATCAACATCAAGTATGCATTTATACACGTTCTGGGTACGTGTGTGTGTGTGTGTGTGTTTGTGTGTGCATACACACACGGACATAATGACCTCGGAAAATGGACATCCAAGGGCAAACACGAAAAATAACAACAGTTATTTTAATTGTCTCGTTGAACACAAGCTTTATCAAGTTCTGGTGCATGTGAAGCATATATAATGTAGGATAAGGGTTAGATTTCTCTATTTGCGTCTGAGATTAGAAATTAGGCTTTGCCAAGAATACATCAGACACCTTCAATTTCTCATCTGCAGAAGTGCATTGGGTGTGCTAACAGTCTCTCCAATGCCATCTCTTCTGACTCCCTTCTGGTAGGGCACTGCCCTGAGAGACAGGCAAAGGAGTTGCTTTTATTACAATAGGAGATTTCCAAGGTTTGACCACAGTACCTGGAGCTTGTTTCCCAGGGGCATTTGTAGATGTGGCCATGGAGTAATGCAATCAGATATCAGTTTGATTTCAGAAAGCATCGTCTCATCATAGATCTGCCTCCAACGCCATATGGACAATGCTCCACGATTCCAAGTCTCTTGCATTTATGTTCACATAAAAGATGCACTAACAATTAAATAAGGAATGCATATGGATATGTATTCCAGACTGGGTACCGTTCCTACCTGTCCTGGCTTGGAAAAAGGGGGAAGGCTCCTTCGGAAGCAGATAGATCAGGAAGGATAAATGAGCAAATAACTGAGTGGAGTGCTCAGCTGGTTAATTTCAGGCAGTTTTCATGGTACCTTATCGGTTGGCTCACAAGTTGTCCTTGTCCTTGTCCAAGAGCATCACGTAAGGTCTGAGACTGTGCCTAATGTCAAAGGGGAGACACGGGACCAGCAGCTCAGGTGGAGGAAAAGAGAAGATCTCAAACTCATAAGATACAGTGTTTTGTCTGTGGCCATACTTTTCAGAGTGTGTGTTCAAGGCTAAAATAACGTTTCTAGCACATTTCATAAACCTGAATGATAATTGATGCAGAGAATTAGAAACTGGATAAAAGTAATATGTGATTCTATCTTGAAACACAGTTTCTGAAGATGTTTTTAAATAAGAATATGTTTTTAACCTTGCGCCACTGGCTATTTTCTCATTATCTTTTCCTTAAATCAGAGGAAGGGGCGAGTAGAGATTTTTTACAACATTAAGCATTGTTTACTTCTATAGTTACCTTTCTAATTAGACATTAGCACAGTTTACATGCAAATAAAGCAACTATACAGGTTTATGTGTGAACCTGCTTGCACTTGTCCCTGTAAGTGATTACAGCTAATTTTGGTAAATAATTTATATTGCACTTGGAGGCATAAAATGAATTTACAAATGAGAAAAAATTAGAACAATTGTTTCACACCCTCTGACATTTCTTCACATCTTGAATCTGAAGGTTTTTATCTCCCTGGTTGGCCTTAATTATCCTTGCATTACAGTAATTCTCTTAGAAGCGATTATCAGAAAATCATCTTAATTTTTTTCATCATATTGATGACACCAAAAATATTTTTTACTAATATGCTTTTAGGCTACATTATAAAAGTTGCTTTTGAAAATGTCCTATTATTACACATGCAACTTGGTAATTGAATTTATCATTAGCAAGTATAATTTAGCCATTTGCATTGATTTTGAAGATATAAGTGACCAAATACTTCTCTGTTCATCTCAATTACCCTACGTGAAATGCAAGTCTTTTAGAATATGTAGGGTATCTTTTCTGGGATTCTTAACAGAGATCCAAACACAGGCTTTACTTACGACAACTGATTGATTAATTAGTGATTTAACAAATGTTTAGAGAGTGCCTAACATTTACTAAGTCTAAACGAGTTCTTAGCGATAGGCATATGGGTAAGAGCCCATACTTTTTGGGACCTCAAAATCTAGAGGAAAAACCAGCATGTAAACAAATACTTAATGTATGATTAGATTCCTGCTATAGTAGAGATAATCACAAGAGGCATTGCCAGTGGAGTAGAAAAATAAGTAAGCATACAGCTAAGCACACAGGCTAAGAACAAGGACTCCAGAGCCAGTCTGCCGGGCTTTGAATCTCAGCTCAACCATTTACCTATAATGGTGCCATTTACCTACCATTTACCCTATAAATGAGGCACAAAATATAGCACATAGCTTGTAGAGTGGTTGTTGTAAGGAAAAAGTGAGATAATATTTGAAAAGCACTTCAGACAGAAATCGTAAAACGTTGGTGATAGTAGATGCATTTAAAGTGTCTGTTTAATTAATTCTGCAGGAGTTGGGGGTTAGGTAGGGAAATCTTCACAGAGGTGATGTGTTAATTGAATCTTGAAGGATGGGTGGAGATTTGTCATTGTACATAAGGGGGTTGATCAGATGGGTAGCTTTCGAGGGTGCCACTCTATATGGGGTGCTAAAACATCACTTGACAATTAAAAGATGGTGAGATTGTATTTATTAGAGCTCCTCCCAGGGAGAACACTGATTGTGGTTGTAAGAAACGTTATGAAAGCTGATTGGAGTGGAGGAGAGGGACTCCCAAGGGCGATGCTCATGTAACAACAGATGGTCACTAAGTGGCTTCCTAGGAGAATGTCTGCGTAACGGCTAGACGGTTATTAGGATGAGCTCTTACCCCACAAAACTTTCAATCTTTTCTCCAGATTAATATCAATTTGACACAGTGCTAATTGCTAGCTTGCCTTGAAGCAAGCTTATATGGTTATCCTAGGCAGTGAGGAGCCTGGGTATAGCCAGGAAGCACAAGCCAGTGAGTTTGAGGGGATAAAACCAGGAGGAGGTGATAATGGAAAGACTGACAGAGCCATGCGGGAAGGGCCTCAGACACATGTTGGAGAGTCTTGGCTTAATCCTTTAGGCGAGGGATGGCCATTGGTGGAATACAAGCTCAGGATGACGTAAATAGATTAAGGGGACTGGAGGCAAGGAAGTTCTATAGTAGGCTTTTGAAATAGCTGGGGAGCTGGAAGATGAGAATCTGAAATGTGTCAGTGGCTGGGGAGTCAGAAGGCTTGGACCCAGGGATGGAGAGAGGGCAGCAGTTCTAGAACTTGGTGACCAACTAGATGCAAGAGGTGTTTATCGCATGATTGTTACTATTTATGTGCGATAAAAGAGTAAAAACTCCTAAGCGCGGCATGAGGCCCTGCTAAATCAGATTTGAGTCTGTGAATTGGCACCAGGAGGAGCTTCAGCAGCATCAGAATGGTCTCGGCACTTGGGCGTCCTAAGGGATGCAGGGCTCCTGAAAGAGTTCCAATCAAATAATTGACTATTGCCATTCAGAAATGTAATGATTCATAGCTTCTCAAACCTAAACAGCACTACTATGAAGTGATATCTGTGTGCACTTTTCAAGAAGAAATACTCAATGCGGCTTCCTTCAGCACAAAAAATAAGTCAACGTGCAAACACAGAAGAATATTATACAGAATCCTATTTTTTTTCTTTTTTTCTTTCTCTTTCTTTTTTTCTTTTCTTGCTTCCGTTGTATTAAGTTTTCCTTCAGAACTTTATTTAAGTCTGTCACTCTCTAGGAGCTCCAGAAGGTTCTTTTGTCCCCTTCTCTGAAAGGAATTTGACAGAAGTCTACATATCCTTTGAACTTTAAAACCCTTGGCTTTCCAGTAGCTTAATTAAAGATTCTTTAGCTTAACTAGATTGTATATATATCTTTGTTCCATCCTAATTGGGCTGTGAGCCAGGTCTCAGAGCATTACTTGACTAACTTTTCTGACGTATTTTTTATTGCCATTTCACCATTTCACTTCCTCCCAGCCTTCCTTTCCACCCTCAAAGAAGAATGAGCTCTGCTTTAGACAGATTTCCTGTCGGAAAGCCCAGAACTTCTTTATCACTTACATAAATTACATAATCCCATATGCAACGAGCATTTCATTAAACTCAGAACAATTTCACATGTAGAATGCTGCGATTGGAACATTGAAATAATGTCAGGCCTAAAACCCTGTGTGGGAAGAGGGCCCTCCTTGATACAAGCTTTTTAGATGCTTAGGGAGCCAGGATCCACAATATCAGCTGGCTCAGGCTGGGAGTGAAGAGGCCATATCAAAGAAGCTTCTCTCTTTTTAACTTGCTGCTCCTTGAGAGGGAATCTCACAGGGCAGACTCGCAAAGGTGGAAATACTGTCTCAAGCAGCTGCTGTGTTTCAGTATTTCCTGGGGGAAAGAAATGTCCTCTCTCAGATTGAACACAACAAATTTCATCAAAAAAAGAAAGATAAAGGGATAAGGCAAATAATGCTTATTGAGGAGCACCTGCTGTGTGTGATGCACTTTACATACATGATAATATATCATTGCCATGGCAAACTCATAGGGGGATGTTATTCTTCCCATTTTACAGTTGAGGGAACTGAGATTCCCAGGGCGTCAATGTGGGAATTTCTGGAAATGCTGGTAAACAGTGGAATTAGGGTTCAAAACTTTGGCCTGCTGCAAAAACTCATGTTCTTTCTACCGGCCGATACTGTCTTATCGATTTTCTTTTGCTTTGATTTTTAGAGATTTAATATGTATATTTGATTTTCAAAATGTGATCATGGTAACAGAAATACCCACATTTTTTTTTTTTTTTAGACAGGATGGGGGGGGGATGGTCAGAGCAGGGGAAGGGGCAGGGAGAAAGGGAGAGAGAATCTTAAGCAGGATCCTTGCCCATCATGGAGCCTGATTCAGGGCTCGATCCCACTACCCTGGGATCATGATTTGAGCCGAAATCAAGAGTCGAACGCTCAACTGACTGAGCCACCCAGGCACCCCAGGGAATATACACGCTTTAATGTCTTTTCCCTTCCTAAGAATTTATTCATATGTTGATTGTATGGAACTAAAAACAGGTTTTGCATCGTTAATGTGAGACAAAAATAGGGTTAGTTTCCAAGGCTGATCTCTAGTCTGGGACCCTGCAATCCAGGGAAAAGTTGGGAGAACACAGTGTAGGTGGGGAGAAGGAAGACAGTCATTGAGGTCCCTTCTCATTTCCTGGGGTTGAGCTTACTTAGCTCTATGCAAAGTGTTGCCATTGGTGAAGGTTTTTGCTGGCATTTTTATTTTCTTCTTTTACCATTGGCCATTCTCCTAGGGTCTTGTCTCAAAAGCCCTTTGTATCAGTCTGGGTCCAGCCAGGAGACAGAAACCAACAACAGTAATTTAAAGAGTGAAAATTCAATACAAAATATTATGAAATTACAATAGGAAGGTAACGACAAAGGTGTAGAGAGAAACTTAAAATTAAAAAAAGAATTTTTACATGCTTATCTACTTTTGAGAGAGAGAAAGAGAGAGAGTACAAGCCGAGGAGGGACAGAAAAGAGGGAGACACAGAATCCACAGCAGGCTCCGGGCTCTGAGCTGTCAGCACTGAGCCCGACACGGGGCTCGAACTCGGGAACCGCAAGATCATGAGCTGAGGTAATTGGAGCGAGGCCAAGGTTGTGAGGCCACCGAGCAACCGTGAGCTCTGGGGCAGAGCCAGCACCGTCTGGCTCACACATACCCACAACGCTGTGAGAACAACAACAACAATAATAGTAAACACAGCGCACAGAATTAACAGGGATCCTGGTCTTCAATATCCCTCCAGTGGCATCTACTCACGAAGCTAAACATCATGCTCGCTCTGAAGGAGTAATGTTTAGAGTCCATCCCATGACCACAGTGCAGGGTAGTGCAGGGTGATTTGGAGCGAAGAAGCAGGAAATTGATAACTACCCACTTCTAATCAGGGTAGGAAATCACGTTCCCAAACCACCGATTTTCCTCTTCATCCACACCTACAGGAGTCTTTTTCTTCGGGGAAAATAATTTCATGTGAATGCCAGCAAAGTGAAAGCAAATCAGTTTCAATAATTTTTACTAATTGTGAATGGCTGCTCACATACCATCATCCCCAAATGTGTCTGGGTGGTTTTTTTTTTGGGGGGGGGGTGGGAGGGGACTATATTGCCAGTTATTAGCATAGCACCTGGCATGTAGTAGATTTCAATCAATATTCATTGAATGAATAAATCCCAGAAACATTTACATTCATAATAAAGAGGTATTAACTAACACTAATCATCTGTAAGTGACAGCATTTTAGAAAGTGAAAGTAAGTGAAACAGGAAAAGACCTAGAACAAGGCATACGGCATAGGTAGGAAGAGGATTCTGGACAAGTAAATAAATAGTCTGTTTCACGGGTGGGTGGAGGATGGATGTTGGTACTGCGATCTTGCCTCTGCTTTCATACTTTCTCTTCTTCTCTTTTGAAATTACAGATTCACTAGACCCTCCAAATAGTTGCACTAAGTGCTTCTGAATAGCGAGAGGAATTGAATGGATCCTCGGGGCTTGGGGTTATAAGCAGGAGCGGTAGGGACTGTTTTCTTGATTAAGATTAATTTTGATCCGGGAATTGTCCTCATTAGCGGAAATTAACGAGTGTCTTATTGAAAATACATGAAAAGATGGTTCCCATCTACATTTTTTGCTTTCTTTGTCACCTCAATATGATTTAAATTGCGTTATTGTCAGGGGAATCAGCAAGCCTCAGATTTAAAATCTATTTGTGTGTCTATTTATTAATTTATTTATGATACCCCACCTTTTCCAAAAAGTGGTTAAAAGCAAACATAATTAAACCACATAAAAGATTAATAAGAAGGCCGGGAAGAAGGATTAGGAACACATAAAAGGCGAGGGAAAGATCTATACCCCAAATTAAAATACTATGGTTACTGCGGAAAGTGAAATTATTGAATGCCATATGTTGGTTACCTAAAATATTTATTTGGTTAGAAAAATAATTGATTTGAGATCTAAATATCAAAAGTCAGGTTCCCACTGTGCCTTATACTAGCTGTGTGGCCTTGGCAACCAGCATTCGAGAGTCTCAATTTTCTCATCTGCAAAGTAGAGGTATAAATTAATATGTCACTATGAGGATTAAAAAAACTTTTATATGTGTACATGTTCTATAAAGACAGTGTACATATTTGAGATGTTACTATGAGGGAAACAATATCCATAATGCTAGTCATATTAAATATGTGGGACATAAAATTGACATTTAATTATGAAGAGATTAACTCATATTTTCCCTCAATAATAGTGATAAGCCAATTGCTTCTAGGCAGACTGTAGGGGTGCCTATGCTCAGATGTTCTAAAAAATAATTCCTGGTTCAATATTTGACTGAAACTCTAAAACTCGGTGCTATCGGACATAAAAGAGCCAAAGTGGCCTGGACATTTTTAGGACAAAATTTTGCCAGTAGATCCCATCAGCTGCAAAGAATCCACTACAGAATAGTTAATTTTTAAAAATACCATCTTCTCATAAATTAGCTGCAAAACATACCTTGAAGTACATTGCAAATTTTTGTCTACAGTAGAGGTGCTTTATTATTCGGAATGATCTGGAAGGATAGCTGTCCCAAACAGAGCTTTTGATTTAGGATTGACTGTGTGATTAACCTCCAGCTTCAAAAATGGAACTCGAGGGCAACACTCTGGAGGTTCATCTTCTTTTTAGGGGTCCTGAGCATATCCCTTAGGGCCTTGTATGGTGTCTGGAATGAAAGCAGGTGTTGAATGAATGCATTTACTAATCCCACTTACTGGGAAACCCTGGGAAAGTCATCTGAGGAAGCCAGTGAGTCTTGTTCTGAGAGAACCATTATCCATCCTGTTGCTCTTCTTGTCCAGAACACAGCAGGCATATTTAAGTACTAGCCCCTTGAGTTCCCATATCTTCTTGCCCATCATGGCCTCCTGTGTGATTGCATCCATTCTGTTGGCATCAGTCATGGACTCTATACTCAAGACTCTGGGCCTCTCTCTGGAATTCCTGCCAACTGCCTGCCATATATCCAATTAAGACAGTATCACCTGCATGTCTTAGAGGCATCTCAAATTCAAATTTCTCAAACTCTTTTCTCCCCCAAACTTCTCCTCCAACAAAACAGACTTTCGTCATAAAATCGAGAAGCCCGAGGCTTATTCTTGATTGCTCCTGCTTCTTCAGTAGTCCTGAATTTCCCGCCAGTCATCAAGTTCTATTTATAGTACTCTCTCCCCTGAACATATCTCAGTTCAAGCCCCTCTCCCCATTCTCACGCTGCCACGGTCATTGAAGTCACCAACACTTTTTCTTAATTCTACCTAGTAGGTCGGCCAGCTGTCAATCCAGGTTTCCTCATTTCTGTCCACTCTTCAGCCTGGAGGATTATTCTAAAACACAGATCTGATTATGTCCTTCCTCTAAGAAGCAATAATTTTGTCCATGCTTTAGTCTCAGTCGCTTACTTTGAGAAGACCTGTCTGATTCTCTGCGGGTTCGATATGAAAGGTGTGAATTATACATGGAAAGAGGGTTTTTTTTTTTTTAACATGAAAATATGGATCGTACGTAAGAGGAATGCAATGCTAAAGCCCTTTATATGTCCGACTTGTTCAATAAACAAATGGAACTCATCTCAGAGTTACTAAAAGTTGTTGAACATCTTACAGAATAAACACCCCTGGAACCACATGGCAATCACCATAGCAAATCCCTTGACCGCTGATAAACTATTACTAGATTATTCTATTTCCGTCCTTGCTTGCTTTCAGAGTCCAGATTTTGGAGCTATTTTGCACTGTGCGATAAATCCCTATTTCAAGCCTGCTGCCTTGATTACATCTCCCTGTTTTTCCCAACTCTGTCAGAGAGTCCTACTGTCTTCTGAATCAACTACAACCTTCTAATAAGAGCCTCAAAAGTTTTCCATCAAGGCTTCTTCTCCAGACCAGCTCTCATAGTGTTGTAAATCAGCTATGACTGTCTACATCTCCCTGGTTCTCCTTCTCTTCTTAGTAAGTCCCCAATGTACCAAAGACAGCCTCAGATTAGCAGTGCTAGAATTCATCTGTTTCAGAATCATTTATGGACTTACCTACTCAAAGAAACTTTCTCCTATTAAACATCTTTCTTTTGCAACCTACAGCAACATTCCCTGACACCCCAATGCCCTTCTTAACCGATTTTAAAATTATGTTATTTATTTGAACACACTATTCCTATCGATCATATATTTTCCTGCCTTCTAAAATCCTTTAGGGCAGAAACAATTTCTCTATCTATTTCTATACACTGTGTGATCCTAAGCGCTTAGGAATGAGAGTGCTTCTCCATGGGTCTACAGTAAATATTTGCTGATTTAGTGATTAATCTGTGTGTTTGCAACTGTATTGAGGATTCCACATGGGAAAAGTGAGGAGTCTGGATTCTGCCCTACGTGCCAATTGTTGTTTCGGCCTAGAACGCAGACGTAATTGAACTCATGTTACAAAGATTTCGAATATACTAAAAGTCTTAGAAACTACATCTCATAAAACCTGATGAAAAACAAATTTAGATATAAGGTAGTATCTGAGAAGTAGGTAGAGTTATGTTTGAACATTTCCATTCCACATCTTTAAGGAGTATCTTATGTATTAGAAATATAAAGGAATATTTGGAACTTTTCATCACTGGTCACACCAATTTTTGATACAGCTGAGGACTTCAATTTATGACACTGGTCTCATGACGATCTTTGAAAATTATAAACCATTTTTTGCCACTTCTGATTATGATTCATAAAATAATCACCCTGAGTTACTCATGATGCTTTGTGGAAATTTATTGGCTTTTATCGTTCTAATTTTTGAAAATTTTCTGGTCACTCCTGAAGACACATTGTGTAGATTTCTGAAGATGTTCCCCCAAGATTCCTTTCTCTGGCTACTCAGTCAAACATTAAACAGGTGATGTTATGAAGGCCCTCTGCAGGTGGAATTAAGGTCATTAATCTGATGACCTTAAGATAGAGGATCCTGGATTCTTCAGGTGGACCCAATGTAATCATATGAAACTTTAAAAGTGGAAAAGGAAAGCAGAAGGGAGATAAAGCTGGAGAGACAAAGCAGAAAAGAAAACCAGGAGGATTCGAAGCATGAGGAGGATTGTGCTTGCTGTTTCTGCTTCTGAGAAGCACAGGGAAATGTACAGAGACCTCTAGAAGTTAAGAGTGACTCCCTGCTGATAGTCCGGGAACTTCAGTCCTACAACCCAAGAGACTGGATTCTGCCTACCGTCTGGATCAGTGTGGAAGCGGATTCTTTCCAGAGTATCCTAATAAGAGCCCGGCCAGCTGACACCTTGATTTGATCTTATGAAATCAGGAGTAGACAGCAAACTGAATGTCTGAGTACAGAACTATGAGATAATAAATGGGTGTTGTTTTCAGCTGCTCAATTTGTGATAACTTGTTATAGCGACAATAGAATGCCAATACACATATCACAGACAAACAAGGGTTGTTTTATTCTTTCCTTTCTGTAGGGGAAACTTGAACTCATTTCAGGCTGGACCCTTCCAGGCACCGTCCTGGAACTTACGGTGCTCTGTGGATGACTAATCCAAGCTTTGCCTTAATACACTTTGTTATAGAGAAAATTTGGTTTTCTAATGCAAGTAGACTTTCAATGCTATTTAGAAAGACTTCTGAACTAAACCTTAGTTCATGATAAAACCTTATCATGATAGAAGTCTCACCTGTACTCCACTGTTTGGGCAACGACACTTTAGGTGGTGGCTTGAGAGACTACCTCAGTAGTAATACGACCGTTAGGTAAAATATTTACGTAGTACGATCTGAGAAAGGTCCCATGGAATTTGTCTCTTCGTGGAAAAACATTTCTTTCATTAGCCTGCCTGAAAATTTCACCTTGAGAGACAAGATATTAAATAGAGTTGTTGAAATGTTACCTTGAAGAAGAAGTAACAATCACAATGCCTGTGGAGGTTGTCATAGTTTACAAAGCATTTTTACATACATTACCTAATTCTCTTATCACAGTAATTCTGTGAGGTAGACGGGGTGAGTAGGGTGAAAATTTTTTTTTTTCTTCACGGCATTTTTTGTTCTCTATCATGTTATCAGCACTTTTATTTCCTTGTGGGAAATTGCCCTCTTCCCTGTGGGATTCTGCGGGTTGGGACCCTGAGTCAGGTGCATTGGCCATTGCTAGGCACATAGACATGTCTCACCTCTAGGCTAGCTGTGTTCCCTCCCTCTGTGGGGTGTGCTGACCAAAGGAGCTGGCACACCTGGTCATGCAGGCCAAGACCCGTTGCTCTGTTGGTGCCCTGAGATGCAGCTGGAATTCTCATCTCCAACACCCAGGGGCTTCCTTCACTTTCTGATTTTCCAGCTTGGATCCTTGGCCTTCCTGTCCATTCTGTGAAGTCTTAGGACCCCTCTGATAATTCTTTTTGCTCAAATTATCCAGGGGTGGTCAAAGAAATTACTCTTTTCTTCCATGTCATGCTTTGACCCTTTTAAAATGATTTTGGAGGCCATTCAGTATAAAGAGCACTAGGCTGGAAGTTAGAAGATCCAGATTCTAGCCTTGGCTTACCATTTAACTAGCTATCAACGAGGCCTTTTCTAGCGGGGGAGTAACCCCAAAAGACTGAAAAATCAGACTAAATATACCTTCCCAGTTTCTTACAGGCTAGGATAATCAGGCTGTTGGGAGCACTAAAAGCAAGGAAAAGAAATTGCGCTAAATTAAACCCAACAAACATTTATTTAACACCAATTTAAAAAACATTTAGAGAGAAGAGATTGGAAATGGGAGAGTGGAAGGAAACACGATACGTTGTTTTATAAAAGAGGTTCAGCTCTACAAGTTTAGTGTGACAAGTCTTCTCAGTATTCCTTTCACCCCCATTTTCTTTGGGGAAATTTTAAGTAGTTTAGGTAATTAAGTTTATATTAAAATAGATATAATTTTCACAATACAAAATGTGAGTGAATTTTAAGATGAAACATAAGATTCCAAGATATTTTTTATTGTGGCAAAATCTTAGAAACTTACTCTTAGTCTCTCGGGGACGCCTGGTTACTGGACACTTTGGCGGAAGTTTGAAAATTATTATATATGGAGAACAAAGGGGAAAGCTCATTATCAAATGTATATGGGCACAGCTGACGCAGTATCAATTATTTAGCTCTGATTTTCAAAACTGGGTGAAAGCATATACCATAAATATATATCGCTGATCTTACAATCAAGGTCACATACTTCTTTTTTTTTTTTTTTTTTTTTGCTTCTTCTGCTCTGGACTTCTTAGTTTTCATTTTTGACATCGCTGAGTCCTTTCTTTTTAAATTAAAAATTCAGGGTTTTTTTTTTGTAGTAGTAAAAAACACATACTCAGTGAACAATATTCAATCAATACGAAGTGTCGAAAGTAGCTATTCCACCCCCACCCCACCCCCCTCCACCCCACCCCACCTCTCCAATTTTACCCCTTTGTGAGAAGGAGATGCGTATTTTGCCATGTGGATTTTCAGTTGCCTATATTTCTGAATGCTTTTTAAATTTTTTTTAATGTTTACTTATTATTGAGAGACAGAGAGACACAGAGCGTGAGCAGGGGAGGGGTAGAGAGAGGGGGAGACACAGAATCCGAAGCAGGCTCCAGGCTCCTAGCTGTCAGCACAGAGTCGACGCGGGGCTCCAACTCACAAACTGCGAGATCATGACCTGAGCCAAAGTCAGTCGCCCAACCAACTGAGCCACCCAGGCGCCCCTATATTTCTGAATGTTTTTATTCTGATTGTTTGACAAGTTGACTTGATAAGATTTTCATATCATTGTCAAATCGTGACATTTGTTTGTTTTTTTTTTTTTTCAGTTATGCCTTAGGGTTTTTTTACTTGCAAAAACTTCAATATACAGCTAAACAGTAGCAATGGCTGGGCACTTTAGTCTTGTCTTTGATTTAATTGGAGTTTTAATGTTTTATGATGCAGCACATTTATGGTAAGAAAGTTATTGATTTGGGAAATTGTATGTGTCTTCGCTTTAAGAGAGGTTGTATGAGATGGGGAATTTCTGGTTCTTGAAAATTTGTTAGAATTCTACCATATCCATGCCTAATAGCTCTAGGGGTTATGTATTTATCTATGGCTTTAGTTTTTTCAATAGAAATGGTCTACCCAAGATTTAATTCTTGAGCCATTTTTGAAGAACTGGTTAAATTGTTTACAAATTTATTAATATACATTTGTCTTTATAGTTTTCAAAGTATTCCTTATCTATTTCTGTTTTTCATTATTAAATTGTTTTCTTTGTGCTTTTGAAAAAAAAAAAAAAAAAAGATCTTCATTGTGCTTACTCGTTTTTCCAAAAGCAGTTTTATATAATTTTTTTAATTGGGAAAAAATTTCAAACATATATAAATGTAGAGTGAACAGTTAATAAATCCAATGTATCCATGATTCAGCTTCAACAATTATCAAATGGACTGTCTTGTTTAATTCGTATGCCTACCCAGGTCCCCTTGCCATACTCCCCAGGTTATTTTAAGCAAATTCTAGACATCCTATCATTTCAAATATAAATATTTAATGTAAATATTTTAGTTTATATTTCTAAACAGTAGTTACATTAAAAAATAAATAGCCGCCATACTATCACTATCTAAATGGTGGTAAGAAGAATTCATTGCTAGCAAATATTAACAGCGTTCATATATTTTAGATCACTTCACACACACATGCACACACACATACACTCAGTTTGAATTAGAATCCAAATAAATCCATCACTGCAATTGCTTGACATGTTTCTTAAATCCTATTTAATCTACAGATTCTTTCCTTCCCTCCCTTCCTCTGCAATTTGTCCATTAAACAGCCTACCATGATTTGTCCTATACGGTTTCTCACATTTTGGATTTTGCTGATTACTTTCGCATTTACCATTTCTCCGTCCCTTTTATATCTTGTAAATAGTAGCGAGATCTAGGAGCTTGAACAGACTGAAGCTGGTTTTCTCCCCCTCCTCCCCTTTTTGGTTTCTTCCTTTTTCAGTTTTGGCAAGCCTACTTCAGATCAGCGTGTTCTCCCGTGAGTACTGGCTCTTGTCTTTATGTGATGTTACCAGCCGCTGATAATGAGTGGTGATCCCATGTAACTGTCCTTAGGTTAGATCACATAGGAAAAGCAAGATATACATTTGATGTGTTTTCTTTATTTGGCAGTTTTCCAAGTAATGAGTTTGTGAATATGAACAATGTGTCTAAAATATCATTGTAAGTCTATAGATTTAAACCTATCTGTGTTTCAGTGGATTGTAGTTGTTGTCATTATCGATGCCCTAATTGTCCTCTCTTTAGCCGGAGCGAGCTCATGCAGGTTGAAGTCTAAATTCTCTTGACATGACCCTTGTGGCCTTTGATAACTTTCTTCTTTCCAGTATGACAAGAATCACTTATCTTGTACATTTCCTGCCCCCAACCTGGAATCAGCCTTTTGTCCAGAGAACCCTGGGTTTTGTTTTTGTTTCGTTTTTATTGAGAAATAATTATAGAGATCTGTTTTGGTGTTAGGGATGTTCTTTGCTACTGAGTTGGTGATTATTTCCAGGCCTTTTCAGTGAGAAAAAGCTAGAAAATTAAAAAAAAAAAAATCCTTCATAAATTTGTAATGATACTTTCAAGTACCTGTTTTTAAAATCAGAGATAGGGGCGCCTGGGTGGCTCAGTCGGTTAAGCATGAGACTTCAGCCAGGTCACGATCTCGCGGTCCGTGAGTTCGAGCCCCGCGTCGGGCTCTGGGCTGATGGCGCAGAGCCTGGAGCCTGTTTCCGATTCTGTGTCTCCCTCTCTCTCTGCCCCTCCCCCGTTCATGCTCTGTCTCTCTCTGTCCCAAAAATAAATAAATGTTGAAAAAAAAATTAAAAAAAAAATAAAATCAGAAATAAATAATGGCTATATTAAAAGAAGTAGAGCCAGTCTGCACTAAACTATATTCTTCATAAACTTACTTAGCCTTAGTTCTACAGATAGATGTCATCAAAAGTCTGACATCTTTTCATGTAACTGATGCGGCTTTTTGCCAAGATGCCCTGAAGGCTGCTTTTGTTTTTTTGTTTTTTTGTTTTTTTTTTTGTTTGTTTGTTTGTTTTTGTTTGTTTAATATAATAGTTTCATTGGAACATATCTTGATATTGGCCATTCTAGTCCAGTCTTCAAAGACATATGGTGGCTCTTTAATGTATCATTTCGAGTCATATTGTATTCAGGAAACTTTTCTTGAATTCATTTTAGTGTGAGTTTTAGTCTCTGGGGATTCTTATTATATGTGTGCTAGTTTTTCTTTACCCATAGTCCAAATCTATTCATTTCTTTTAACTCCTATTTGTTTCTTTCATCATAGAATTTCTTTCTTTCCATCTATTTTCTCTTAAGACATTATCTGCTATGTTCACTAGCTCTTATGTTCTTTCTAGTTTATTCTTCACTTTGGATATACTAACTTGAAATTAAAAAAATTCTTTCATGAATTATGTCACCTCTTTGAAACCCTATTGTTCTAAAATGTCTTATTGCTGAGATTTTCAGAATTTGGATTTATAATATTCTTTCATAGTTTATGATGTAGCTTGTGTTAAAATACGAGGTTATGGTTTTATCTGTAGGGCTTGCCTTTCTGACATGTTTATATTGCTTATAAAGATGTTACCCTGTGTGCTTTCCTTTTTTTTTTTTTCTTTTTTTTTTTTTTTTTGCTTATAGTAACTTCCTTTGGCATGTGACTGATTCTTTTCTGTTCCTCGCTTATTACATAACATAAGTATTCTTTTCTTTATAGAAGGGAAATGGAGAAGTAAGTCAGGGTAGGGTTCATTTTTTCATTTGTCTGGTTTTTGTTTTAGTTTTGCAGCTCTGAAAATCTGTTGTCTTCTAAAAATGGTGATGGGGGAAAAAAAAGCTCACACTTTCTGGGATCTGCTTTCACTGCTTGCCTCCCCAACCTTTATGTGGACTTTCACTTTCTTTTGTTTCTATTATCTTTGCGCTGTTCAATTTGGATATCGCTCCCAGCCATTTCTCTTCAACAGAAGGCTTTGTCTTGGAAAGGAGCTCTGATTGGCTAGTTTTAAGGTCCAAATGGTCCTGACATCATTAGACCTGTTGCAGAATGGTCCCTTGCTTGTACCTGTGAACTGGACCTACCGATCACCTAGTTTCCACAGCTGTTCTCAGGTTGCCACATGGAACTTTACAAGGAGTGTCTCTCAGATTTGGAGGCCTGCGAGAAGGCCAGTTACCTCCCCACTGCTTCCTTTAACACAAATTTGTGGTCTTGTGGCTTTTAGTGTTTTATCTTTATCACTTGAATTTGGGGGGTCTGTGGGGTAACTTGCCAGCTAGCCTTGGGCATCTTTGGTTTTGCTCTGTTTTCATGGTGGTTTGGGGAGATCAAAGAAGAAACCTATGCTAAAAACCATATCTTTCATCCAGATTTGGGCTTTATTGAACAATTTTTGTTTTGTGCTATATCATAACTTTTTATATTTAATCCTATCTTCACATACGATTAATACCTTGTCTGACGTAGATTTCTAGTTCCTAAGTTATTTTTCCCTCAGAGTTTGAAGATATTTTACTATTTTCCTACATTGCTGATGAGATGACATTGTCAGTCTGATTTAAAAAACTTTTTGTTTTTCTTAAAACATTTTGATTTTCTCCTCATTTGTAATAACCTGAAATTCGATAGTGATGTGTCTAGGGGAATGTGCATGCGTGTGTGTGTGTGTGTGCTTAAATTCTACTCAAGATCAGATGAATTATTTTGATCTGAGGATTTATTTTTTCCTTCAATACTGGGGATTTTCTTCACCATTTCTTAGAATATTTACTATCCTTTCTTTCTATCCTTGCCTTTCAGAAATCCTATGAGTTATGTATTTAAGCCTTCTGGGCCATTTTCCATGTCTCTTGCCTCTCACTTTATAATTTTATTTTTTTGTTATTTATTTTATTAAAAAATTTATTTTTTGAGAGACAGAGAGACAGAGCATGGGCGGGGGAGGGGCAGAGAGAGAGGGAGACACAGAATGTGAAGCAGGCTCCAGGCTCTGTGTTGTCAGTACAGAGCCTGACAAGGGGCTCAAATGCACAAACCATCTCACTGTATACTTTTAATCTCTTAATCCTTTCACTTGACATTCTGAAATAATCTCTTGTCCCAGTCTTCCAGCTCAGTACTTTTCTTTTCAACTGATCATTGAACTACTTAGCCCAAATGAACTTTATCTCTTCATGATTGAATTTTAAATTTCATTCAATTTACTTGAGCTTTAAAACATAGTCTCACAAATATGAGGCTCTTCAGTATATTCGTTCTAAAGGCTTGTTCTGTTTGCCTTACGAAATGTTTTCTTGGCCGTACGTTTTCATTTTCTTGTCATGGAGCTGGTTTTTTTTTATAAATTGTTTGGTGATTCTTGCTACTTGCTCCTCTTTTAGTTGGAGTGTCCCTGCCAGACCTTTGCTTTATCTGTTTTCACACACTGCTGGGCAGACAAGGCAGTCTATTTGAGGCTCACTGAAACACCTTCAAAAGGAGGGAGAAAGAAATACCTTGCCAGAGGTTTTAATGACTAGTCTCCTGGACATGGGTGGTCTCTGTTTCTTTCAGATATCTCCACCGCTGAGGACACTAATTGTCTCTCCAGCTTTAGCTCCTGGATCAGAGGTGAAGGACTTATTATTCACAGCACACCAAAGAGTATGAACTTCCTATTCACAGCTGTTCAACCTTCCTCCCCTCGTGCAGGGAAGACCTGGAGTGGCCAGGAGGGATGCTGCACACAGTGGGTTTGCATCACAGCTGAGCAAGCTTGAGCTTTTGTAATGAGCAGCAAACAAACCTGCCTGACCTTTGCTCTGGAGAAAGATGTTATTTTGATTTTACTGGACAGCAAGCCAACCTGCTTTCTGTTTCGGAGAGAGATACCATCTCTATCTTCCAAAGCTGTTTGCTAGTCACCCATCCTTGAAAAGATAGCCTGGAACGAAAGCTGTCAGTGCCTCAGTTTGCAAGACAGGCAGAAACACGAGACCTGTGAAGACCTGTCTCCCGCTGCCCCCTTATTAACTGTATCATCAATATTAATAGACGTTGAGTCGTGTAGATTTTCTAGATATAATCATACCTGCAAATAAGGATGATTTCTGTCCTCTAGCTATGTTTACAGGGATTTTGTTTCTTCATCTTACTGAATTAGCTAGCACCCGGACGTTAACGTTAAATACTAATGTCGGTTAATGGGTATCCCTGTTCTCATTTCTGATTTCACAGTAATGTACCTATTTTAATACATTTGCTATTCGTTTCTGGAAAAAAATGTTTTAATGTATATGTATTTATTTTGAGAGAGGTGGGCAGAGAGAGGGAGAGAATCCCACAGGGCTCCAACTCACGAAACCATGAGGTCATGACGTGAGTTGAGATGAAGTGTCAGTTGCTTAACCAACAAAGCCACCCAAGCGCTCCTGGGAAATATATTTTCTTGTGTTTAGAAAATATTCCTCAACGTTTAGTTTACTTGTTTTTTATTGAGAAAACAAAAATGACTAAATTTAATCTGACACATTGTCTTCACATACTAATTATACTAGCTTTTCTTTTACAGTTTTAAAATGCAATAAACAGCATTAAATACTCGTGTTGAATCATCTTGGAATAAATCCTTTCTAGTTCTAGTACATTATTACTATACGGTTCTAGATTTGATTTGTTAATATTTTTATTTCACATGTGTATCTATTAACAAGTGAAATTTTCTTTTCGAAGTTTTGTTATCAGGGTGAATTAGAAAGCTGTGTTTGAAATACTTCAAATTAAAAAAAAAAAAATTTTGTCCCAAGTAAGTTGTATATGACTCACTCATAAAACGTTCTACCAAAACTATCTCTTTCAAAAAAATTGGTTTTAAACTTTCCATCTTTTATTTTTATGTCCTGATTATAATATTAACGTGTTTTAAACATCAAACAATACCAATAACCAAAAGCAGTAGGTTTTTTTTTTACACAATTTTAAAGCATGTTTCCTAAGGCAACTTCTTTCAATTTTTATGTCTTTTATGTTAATATTTCAAAATAGTATAACTAAACTGCCATCTTTACTCATTAATTTAGTTACTACCAATGGGTAGATGAGGATTTAACTCTCATACTTATTACATTGCTTACCTTGCCAATGTAGTTATATCTTCTTTTTAAACACTGTTCAATATTTATATTATGACTATTTCAATGTTTTTCACTCCTAATCCAGTTGTATAGTATGTTATTTTCCTCTTTTTCTTCTTAGGTTCTTCTCAGGAGGGAAGGAGATTATGTGGATTGCCTCATTGACATGATTTTATTTTTTTGCTTAGTTTTATGTTTACCTACTGCCCATTATTCTCCAATGCTCCATGATCAACACATCAAAAAAATTACTTCTTCAATTTCCTTTCTCTGGCTACTTTTCTTATCCTTCTGCTCCAACCAGGACTGTAGCATAGCCTGGACCTGCAACATAGGTATCATCTTATCACTTTATTTTTCTTTCATTTTGAGAAATCCCTTAACACTCTCCTACATTGATCCTGTTTCTTGGATCCTGAGTCTTTCTTTTCTTTGGTTCATTACTTTATTTTTGTGATGCACATCCTCCTGAATTTTTCTAAGTGAGGATACATAGGAAGTACTCTTTGAGGCGTTCCCTATTTTATATTGATAGTTTTGATGGGTATAGAATTCTAACTTGCAACTTGCTTTCCCTCAGGATTTTGAATACATTAGTTCATCTTCTTGTTTTCAGTGATGCTGTCGAGAAGTTCAAGGGAATCCTTATTTATTTATTTATTTTTTTGGTTATTTTAAAAGCAAAGCTTATTGAGGTATATACTATATCCAGTACGCTTAAATGTAGAACTTGATGGGTTTTTACATATAGCAGGAGCCACCTACAAAGATCAAGTATACACAGGACATTTCTAGCCTCAGCCCCAGAAGGTTCCCTGTGTTTTTATTAGTAAATCATTCTTGACCCCTAAACTCAACTGCTATTTTGACTTTGCCTGTTTGTATATCATATGAATGAAATCATATAGTATACAGTTTTCTGTATTTGGCATACTATGCTCAACATTATGCCTCTAAGATCCATCTATGTTGCATGTAGCATTCACTCGATTTTTTTATTTGCCAGAATTAATAATGCCCATGGACAAAATGGGCATTTAGACTATTTCTAGTTTCTCCGCTTTTATGAGTAAAGATGTTATAAACATTTTTGTGCATATTCAAAATTCTTGATTTACTGGGTCTTTGTTTCACTCTCTGGAAAATTTTAGGATATTTGCTTTTCCCTTCAATGTTATAAAATCTTATTAAGTGTCTTTAGTGTGGGCCTCTTAGTTTTCTTGATATTGGGCAGTTGTTTCTTTTAATTGTGTGGTCCTGTGAAACTTTCTGGTATTTTTTCCTTTAACAATTTCTTCCCTTGCATTTACTCTACTGTTTACTTTTAGAATTTCTACCAACCAAATTTCTCACTCTTTGGTCTAATCCTCCAGTAGTTAGCTATTCTATCCTATTGTCTACACATGTCTTTATGGTAGATTTTCAAAGCTTTACTTTTTTATCTTATTATCAAACTGATTTCCAACATATTTTCATTTCCATGTGCTCTTTTTTATTATTTCTTGGAGCAGTATGGGAGACAAGGATTACATTTATATTACCTCATGTTTAAAATTTTACTTAGTCCTCCTATTTTGCTGTCCACTCCTCATTGCTGTTTTTTTGTTTCCTTTTCTTTGTTTCTTTTTACTGTGCCTGGTATACAGGCATCTGGTTCCCTCATATTTATTTCTACATCAGATTCAATTTTAGTTTCCTCTGTTCCTATGTGCATGTGGAGAGCAGGGGCCATACCTGGTTTTCAGGATAAGGGGACACTTGGGGGTCTAACTATTCCACATATACACTTTTCATGAATGCCCTTGTTTTCATAAACAGGCATCATCTTTACCTTTTACAATTCCTGGTTCTTCTACACCCTAATATTTTTATTATTAATATAATAATATTATACCAGGTATCCTGGTCCATTTCCCATTGATATTTTATTCTGTAAGCTTCTAGGTTATAGATTCCTAGATTTTACTGAGTCATCTGCTTTACATCTTCCAATGGTTGTTTTATTTACTGTTCTGCCTTTTCTTGTTCACTTGGTTCTTGTAGTTTTATACCTTTTGTATGCCCTTTGCTGCCATTTTATTGAGTTTCTGTGAGGAAGAAGAGATAAAAGTATGTGATCCCAGACATTATTCTAAAATGTGGGTTTTAGTTTTCTAGTTATCTGATCATTTGCGTTGATATCATCAGTCAGTTTTATCTCTATGTTCTCTCTATTTTCAAGTTTATTTTTGTTAATTTGGTTATAGTTTCTTGTAGTTTTTTGGTTGGCAGTTATATATAGGCAAGACTTTACATTAAACGTAAGTAAAGAAATTAAATATGAGAACCTAGCAAGAAAATAGTGATCTCTAATAACCAGCATGCACATACTGAATGCAACTTCTATCAAACCATTTCATTGCTTTTTTTTTGGATAGGTCTATACTTATGTCACATTTTTCTATTTCTATTAAGATTGTATTGCTCCTTTTATTAAAAATATTGAAACTAAGAATTGGGGACTCCTTAATTTTAACTTTGAATTTTATGCATTTAGCATAAAAAACTGTTTTTAATTAGATGAATAGAACGGGTTTTGCTACTGCAGAAAAACAATTCTTGCATATGAAATGTTCATACTTCATCAACACAAATGGTTCAGGACCCATCTATGTAAGAGCTCCAGACTTTGCAATAAATGTGTTCCAACAGAGTTCAAATTTGTTATCATTAATTTGATAGAGGAAAATCTCAATGGAAGACAATAGGCGTGGCATTCATTGAAACAGCTCCGTAATATGTCTTCTTAAGAATTCTTACCATGGCTGAGAGTTTTTTCTTTTTCTTTTTTTCCTTTTTTGTTCTGTGTAAGTGTACTCTTGTTGTTTGAGAACTATAGTTAAGTCTCCAGAAATTTCAAAGAAAATGTTGAAAAACTTCTGAATGAACGGTGAACCAAATACCTAGTGAAGTTCTTCAGAACAAAACCAAATTTGAACATCACGGAATTTTCTGATGTACAGAGATGGTAGATGTATTTAATACTATGAATACAATAAACTTACCTCTTAGTTCAGTAGTTTTTTTCTATCTGAATTGTGTTATTAAATATGCTTTAAAACACCTTTGTTCTATGTTTGTTTTACAAACATATCAATGTTAGTAACAGAGGTTTACAAAGACCAGGTTGTATGTGTATCTTTTAAGTTATTATTTGTCCAAAATAAATGAAAATAATGTGCCCAGCCTCCAGTGCCTTCCAAAACAATTTGGGAGAAAATTCTAGTTACATTGGTGTTTTGAGGTTTTTAAAACTTTAATGTATTAGCTATTTTAATAACTCCTAACTCTTTACACAGATAGACCTAGGTTATACTATTAGAATATGGAAGTGGATACTCTAAATCTAAACCTTGGGGTCTTATCTGAAAAATTGGAAGGTATGAGGTTGACATGAAATAGTATAAACAGATTATTTAGCTCTGGAGCTAAAACCCAGTGATGTTATTATTTTTCTAATTATAACTTTAGAAGACTCAATAAAACTTGAAAATATATATTACTAATAGAATGTGAATAATACTTGGCTCCTAATAAAATGAGAAGTAGTATTTAGAGGTACAGAACGATGGAATCAGAGTACTTTGGGAATTTTGGGAATTCTTACTCAATTTTAGAAGTAAAATAGGTTAAGACAAACTTCATGTCCTTATACAGGTTTTCTTAGCTAGCAATACAAAGAATATTATAAGGTTGCCAGTGTAAAATGCTTTTTATACCATTTGTTACTTACTTTTTTAGGGACATTAAAAAACGTAGTATAAGTTTTTTACTTATACGTAGTGATAAGTATCTTACACTTTTGTTATTTCATGGATACTTAAATAGATTAACAAATTATGTCCTGATAGATAACATGAGAAAATTGCTTGAAAAAAATTGTTTTAGGAGTCATAAAATTTTCAGTGTAGAATATATTAAGCAAGTGTATTTTCATCAGTTCTTACACATATCTTTCTTCAGGTACCTGATTCAGTTATGTTGTCTTTGGCTGCAAATAACGGGAAACCTGAATGAAAATGAAAAACAAAGAAATTCTGTTCTCACGTAACAAAGTCCTTGGTAGAGTATTTCTAGGATGGGTGAATTTTTCAAGTTTAGGGCTGTCGAAGTCCAAACTATATTGAGGCAAGAAGGGGAAAGTCCTGCATTCAGCTTCCTTTTTTTCTCTTTCTTTCTTTCTTTCTTTCTTTCTTGATTTACTTTTTAGAGAGAGGGAGAGACAGAGAGTGAGCAGGGGAGGGGCAGAGAGAGACGGAGACACAGAATCCGAAACAGGCTCCGGGCTCCAAGCTGTCAGTACAGAGCCTGGTGTAGGGCTCGAACCCCAAGCCATGAGATCATGACCTGAGCCCAAGTCAGAGCTTAACCAACTGGGCCACCCAGGCGCCCCAGCTTTTTTTTTTTTTTTTTTAAGAGCACTACATTTTCAGGGGCCATGGCTTTGGCATATGTCGATGCCTAAATTAGTCAGGAACAAGAAACATGATTACAATGACTGGCTTAGACTGATCAACATTTCCTGCATGAGCCTCGGAGTGGCCCATGAAATGCAGGGCTACTGGATATGAGAACAAAATGGGGCTCTGTTGGGAAGAGAAAAGAAGAGAACACCCTGGAGTTAGCCATGAATTCCTGTGAGTACTTAGTACTGAACCCTGGGCATCTGATTCTTAAAATCTCTCCAGTTCCCATACCAGAGTTTTCTTCTTAGTCTCTTCTTTTCTTGCAGTGCACACAGCCTCCCTTCCCTCCGCATTGATTCTTGTCTCCTCCTCTTCCTTTCTCTACTTCTGCCCTCCCATTCCTTCCCAGAAGCAAAAATAACCTCTTTTCATGTGAAGTAGTTTCCCTACAATGGCTTGTTGCCTAGCTCTTTTCCTATAGGGTCTCCCTATCTACCTCTGGAGATTCATCAAGATGTTTTCCCAAACAAAAACATAAGGTTTCCTGAAAGTGCACTCAGTGGGAACTGGTACAGTAATTGACTTTTCGCCTTCTATACACAGTGGGTTAACATAGAAACAGAATGAGAAATTGCATTGGAAAATTTCATTAGAAATCTTTGTGGCTGTAGGAGTCAGGGCTCTTCATACAACTAGGCCTATCTGTATATATATGGAATTGGCTTCCATGATTACGGAGGCGAGAAAGTTCCACGATCTGCAGGGTGAGCCGGCAAGTTGGCAGGCCAGGAGGACAATGATGTAGGCTCCAGTCCAAAGGCCCAGCTGGCTCGAGACTCAGTAAGAGCTCATGTTTCAGTTTGAACCTAAAGGTTTGATGGCTGACACGAAGAATTCTCTGACTTGGGGAGGGTCAGCCTTTTTTGTAATATTCAGCCCTTTATTTAAGTGAGGCGCACCCATGTCAGGGAAGGCAATCTGTTTTACTGAGCCCACTGATTTCAATGTTAGTCTCATCCCAAATACGATTCTAGAAATACCCAGAATCATGTTTGACCAAATATCTGAGTGGTGCACGGCCCAGCCAAGTTGACACATAACACTGATCGTCAAAATAGCCTACCGGTTTTAAGCTTTCAGAGACTTGCAATTAAAAATGAAGGAAGGTTCTAACCTTTTTACCTTAAATGTTACTGTCAAAGGACCAATTATTCCCTGAGTCATGGTTAAGGTCTCTGGGAATGTGAGAAGCCAGCCAGCCTACCTGGATTCCACCTTCCTTCAGCATCTACCTGGTGATCTGCTTTTCCTAAAAGTCATCCTCTCTCAGGGGTACCTTCCTTGACTTTCTGGATGAGATGAATATCCTGATTATTTTAATGGCATCACATAGCATAACCTCTATTGTATGCATCACAGTTATAAACTTTCATTTATTTTTCAACTCTTTCCAGACGTTTAATCAAACAATCACAAAGAGATCATGGGAAAGACCATACCTGGTATTTTTAACATTGTAACTCAATGCTGGGAACACCTGTGCATGATAAACACTGTTATCTGCTGAATAAATGAATGAACAAAGCAAATTGTCGAAAGTAGCTGAGCGTGTAAAGGTGGTGTCTATCTAGGAAACTACCGGCGAACAAAAGCTGGCCTCTCTACTGGTTGGGGAAAAGAAATCAACCATGGAACTACAAGATTAAACAGAAGTATTGGCAAAGCCTGTGTTCACTGAGGTATGGATGCTTTCATAACTTTGAGGGTTGGTAGAATATTTACATGGAGACAGGCGTGCAGCCAGCAGTTGATAATGAGGAATTTGAATTCTAGAAGGCAGAGAGGTACAGATCTGGGAAAGCTTGTCGTCATCTGGAAGGGACTGCAAGAAGGTAAGTATAAAAGGCAGAAAGAAATGTCTGTGTTGAAAGAATAAAATAATGATGTGTCACTAGGAGTGGGTGAGAAAGTATAATCGGAGACCTACTGAGAGAACCAGGAATTTCTGAAACCAAAGGCAAGGGGAAGAAGGTAAGAGGAGTAGAGTGACTGTGTAAAATGCTCTAAAGTCGAGGCAAGGGTGTCCTGAGAGACGGCTGATGGGAAGGGCGGTTATCTTTGAGGCTGCCAAGATTAGAGTCTTAGCAAAGGTTTGATCGCAAAGGATGAAGGAAGAATTAGGCGTGGATCAAGCAAGTGTGGCCGTCTCATTTGGAAATGGCAATGAACAAAGCAAAAGCCCGTGTGATAAACCAAGGGAATCTCGTTGAAGAGGGAAGATATTTTTAGAATAGAGAAGATGAAGACGGCTATGTGTACCAGGGGAGGAGGCGGTATACGGAGAGAAACTAAAGACACCTCTCATAAATAAAAGCAGGTTTATGTACTAAAACTGCTTTTTCAAATCCTTATTTGTGTTATATAAGAAATGGACGCAAAAAACATGAACAATTCTCATTTTTCTCTCCGCATCGGTTCAGCTTCTAAAATGTTTTCCGCTCTTGCCCGGAAGTGATGACCTTGAAATAGTTTCAGCTGATATTTTCTTGAACCTCTTGTTGTTATTTATATCAGGACCCTCCAGTGTTCATTCTCACGCTAATTTCTTCTCTCCTAAATTCTGGGACCTAAAATGTAAGGCACACTAGGTGACATCACGAGTCACTGTGCTCAGAAGGGGAGATTCCCCACAGCTGGTAGCATTTTTCAGATTTCCTCTCATTCCATTTGGCCCACTCTATGCCTAAGCCCGGTGATGTCCCTCCATCCCACTGTCCTCTCCAGTCTTCTAACCCACTTCAGAGTGACTATTATGGTAACCAAACCAGATCTTTGATCAAGAGAGACACTAGTGGTTGCCTTAACATATTACAAGTTATTTTACACTCAAGAAATCTGTGGAAAAGCAGAGGATTTTAGAAAGTGTTGTGCCTTTTATCTCAACATGTAAATTCAGCAAATTCTAATCTGTGTGGCGCCCTGGGTTGTCTAACCTCTTTTCCAGAAACAAGGGCGGGGGGGGCGGTGATTGCTTTCCCCTTTTCTTCCTTCAACATGTTTTCCATTGTAAATAAAATTCTTTTTGCCTTTCTTTTGGAACCACTGATTCAAGTCTTTCTCACAACCTCAAGTTAGAACCATCCTTGGGGTATTTTGTGAATAGCCTTTGATGTAGTTTGGTAATACCATGTTTTGTGGAAGTAGATTTTATTCAAATAAAAATGGTTCGCTCCTTTTTTATTGTGCTTCTGAAAAAGTTATTAGACTTAAAATGTGATGGGTCCATGCAATCGCCTGCCTAAGGCCTGAATTTTCTTCACTTGGTCTTTTCTAAAGTGAATTACAGGAATAAGTTGGCTGTCAGCCTCTTCTTTGGTTTGCGGGTAGGTAAAGCAGTTATTTGGGCTATTTTGATTTTCATTATAGGTTAAGATAACGACAAAATAAAGCTTTCTGGGGAGTGTTAGATATTTCAAATATGGACATTTGGGCCATAAACTATCACGAGACTATGAACAGATTGCAGGAAAGACAATCTCCTGGAGAAGAAAGTTGGCTCTAAAGTTATTGATGAAAGCAAGAGAGAATGAGTAAACGAATATATGTGCCTATTCTCCAGAAACTCCTTTTTCCCCATTTCCTTACAATGTATATTGGATATGACACCTGACATGGGTATAAGAGTTACCCAATACCACTTAACATTGTGGCCTCCTTGAGTTTGAGTGCTTATATTGAGTCATATTTTATCCATTCTTTTCTTTACTTTTATTCTTGTGACAGGAAATAATTTCATTAGGATTGTGCACATTTGATACTATTTTTATATAGAAATTGCTAGCTATATAACATTTTTCTATAACAGATATAAAAGACATACTAATTATTGCTATAAAACTTCTTCCTGAAGTATTTCTTAGAGCCTTATTATAATTCTTTGAGACTGGAATGACCAGTAAATGGCTGGTCCACACCACCGAGAGGCTTATAGCATTATATGTATCTGTAGACCGAAGAGAAAGCTATGGCTATATATCAATGCGCAGAGTAAATCATTGCCAAATAGTGACTTTGGTAGGTGGGCAACTAGTTTAAGATTTTCTCTAGTATGACAATAACCAGGGAAGAATATGATAAGTTTCATTTCTGGTATCTCTTTTTTGCTGATTTGTAGAATTAGGAAATCAGCTATTTGTATTAGTTTTATGGGTGGAATTGTGCCCCCCAGAAAAGGAAGGTTGGCGTCCTAACCCCTACTATCTCAGAACATGACCTCATTTGGAGATAGGGTGTTGACAGAGGTAATCAAGTCAAAATGAGGTCATGAGAGTGGCCTCTACCCCGATATGATCGGTGTCCTTATAAAAGGGGAAACTTTGGATACAAACAGTCTTCATATGGCACTATGGGGCTAAGAGTTATGTGAAGATTGAAATGATCCTGCCACAAGCCAAGAACTACCAGAAGCTGGGAGATGTGTCTGAACAGATCCTTCCCTAGAGCCTTCAGAGGGAACAAGGCCCTGCTAGTGCCTTGACCTTGGACTTCCAGCCCCCAGAACTGTAAGAAAATATATTTTCTGTTGTAAAGCCACTCAGATGCTTTGTTATAGCAGCCCCAGAAAACTAATGCAATGAGTTAAAGCAGGTAAAGCCATATGATATAAGAAACAAGCCTCCAAATGTCAGTGCATAAACACAATGAAAAGTTTCTTGCTCACACAGAGTGCAGTGACTTTGGTAGATAGCCTTCCCCATGGTTTTCCAGACACCCAGATTGCTTCTTTATTCAGATTGTTCCCATCTTATGGCTTCCCCAATCCAGAGGGCCTTGAGTCTTTTGCTGGGTCCTTTGTATCCACATGGCTGTGGCTGGGATGGAGGTAGGATGGAAAGGAGGAGAGTTACATTTGATTGAGGGAAAAATTGGATTCTAGGAGCTTAATTGTTCCCTGGAAGCTGAGAAATGTACTGGTAATTCAATATTATAATCAGCAAATAATGTTGAGACATTTTTAAACACTTTATACTAGACATTTCTAGAGGGCTTTCTAGGTAAGTTTGTCTTTTTTAGTTAATAGTTGGTACTGTTGTTAACGTCACTTACAATGAGGAGACCAAGGATCAGAGAGGGTAAGTAACTTGCCCCAAATCACACAGATGTGCATGATAGAGTCGTGATTCAAACCAAGCCAGAATGACTACAGAATCTATACATTTAATTCTGATGTCACTTCTATAACATATACAAATGTATTTATGAGAATTTACGATAGCCCGTGGTCATTTTTACCTGTGGTTGTCGTTGGTGTAAATTCAATGCATACAACCTCATGAGAGAGATGTTTAAAGCACCCTTAGGAGAGACGGAAGGGGCATAACCAGACACTGGTTCATAGCTACTCCTTGTCTGAACGTAACTTAAGAGCCCAGAAACTTGTCTTGAGAATTTTTACCTTTCCTTTTCTATTCTTCCTTTTCTCTTCTTGTCATTCCCAATTTTTATTCGAGTCCTTCTTTCTTCTCCTGCCCTCTTCCAGCCCAAAGAGTAAAAGTATCAAGTGTTATTTTCTGACACTTATTCCTGACAGTCTCTTAACTCATTCGAGTGCTTTGTGCTTGTGGGTTTTTTGTTTTTGTTTTTTTCAGATTTAGGATTAGATTTCACTGCAAATAAGAGCAATCCCCCAAATAAAGGAAGCTTAAACAAGATAGGAGTTTATTGAGAGAGAGAGAGAGAGAGAGAGAGAATCTTAAGCAGACCACACCCAGTGCAGAGCCCAACGTCACAACTATGAGATCATGACCTGAGCCAAAATCAAGAGCTGCTTGACCGACCGAGCCACCCAGACACCCCAATGTGTCTTTTGCTGTAAAGACTAGACGTAGGTATGTGGGGGTGCTTCAGTGGCTTTGCTCCATGAAAGCCTCAGGCACCCAGTTTCCTTTTTTCTCGTTCTGCTGCTGTGCGTGGCCATTCCCAAGGGCATGTTCTGTGTAACACAGCTGTTTCGTGTCCAGCCGTCCACATGTGCATTCCGGCCAGAGGGACGGAAGACAGGGGAAGAGAAGAATATACTTCTGTCTTCTGGGAGCTTCCTGTAAGTTACACGCATTTCACATCTATCCCAGAAGTTAGTCCAATGGACGCGCCTAACTGTAAGGGAGGCTCCCCGCTTAAAACCAGGGACTCTATTATAGTAGAAGATAAGGAAAGTCGGATATCGGGAGATAATTAGGAGTCTCTGAACCACGCATTGAAGTTCTAACTGCGGAATAAAAACAATGCTCCAGCTAAAGGAATTCCAGATATCCAGCACTTTGGAAGAATGCATTTTCTCTAAGTTGCCTTATTCTTGGCTCTGAATCATTTCAGTGCTAAAGCTGGATTTTAAGATTGATCTTTTCAGGCTGTTTAGGGCTGGGGGTTTGGCTCAGTTAATAGGACCAAGTGTTTTTTCTTCTGTGAACTTTGGTGTTACTCTTATATCTGTGCGAAGATTCTCCGGTTTGGAGGGTGTAGGCTTTTTCATATTTTGTTTTCTACATATCTGTGCCACCAGCTTAGGCTCACAAAATTGCACCTGCTGTCATGGTGTAGCACGTCTGTTGCTTTTATTCCATTCTCACTATCCCTATAACACACTATCTACTCAAATCACAAAGTCAGCTGAAAGCATCTCAAAGCCTATTCTGGGAGGTCCATGGTGATTATTGGTAGATGACATTAGAGGTAGGAAAGCAGCCAGCTGATAGCTTGAGATGCCCATGATACATTCTACTATGTCAAGCTCATGGTCACAATAGTTTTGTTATGTTTATTCTCAACCTTTAAGCTTTTTCTGTCCTCTTCATTCATAAGATTTATATATCACACTAGGTATGAGTAATATGCACTAAAGGCCTAATTAGCATATCAATATAAAGTAATTTGTTTGTCTGACCAGTGAATACTGAATCTTCACTGATATGGAAATGAGAAAATCTTTTTTCTGTCTTTTCCAGAAGAATACAAATTAAAACAAATTTTAAGTTGCTTGATCCTTGGCCACTGTTTTCTCAGGAGGCCCTTTGTCTTCATTAATACGGGTTAAAATATTTTTGTATGCATGTATTTTGTTTATATAAACAATTCTGTATCAGTGAGGCAAAAAGAAAAAATTAAAAATTCCTAAAAAAAAAAAAAAAAAAAAAAAAAACCACCCAAAGGGAACTGGCATCCACCACTATAATTTTTATTTTATTACAGGTTTTTAATCCACTTAATTGTCTGATTGCGTGTCAAATAGGTCATTTATTAGGGCTGAAGTATTGCTCACACAATGCATAGAGGGAGGAGAATGTTTCCAGTTTAATGAAGTTAACATCTGTACAATAAATAGAAGTCCCGTTTTTGTCGGAGATCTGTTTCCTGCCAGAGAATGATGTCGAGCCCTGTGGTTCCACTACCGTCATACTGAGGATCCCGACAGAAGAACGAGTCACAGTTTGTAGTGTTCCCATCCGAAATATAAACAGCATGGACCTTCTGTGTGAACACTGAGCCCAAACAGTAAAACCACTGATGTGAGCGTTTCAGCCCCGCGGCTTTATTTTGTCTGTGTAGCTGAGCAACGTCAGAATACCTCCTGTTTACAATGATTTGTTTTGGTTGTGTTCCTCAGGCTCTTTAATATATATTTTTGTTAATCTTGGTTACACCGGATCATTACTTGTCCAGGACCGGCTAGCTTACAGGTGTTTCCCAACTTAATCAAAGGATAATTTACCTGCGATGAACTTTACATATTTAAATTATGCCAGTTCCAGTGGCTCCCCAGGCCCGCCTTTGCTTTGCGTCTTCAGGCTTCCCAGATTTTGGCAATATCACGTTTTGATTTTAATTCAAATTTCCCCACGTGACCGATGATTTTAAATATCTTTTCGTGTGTTTCTTGGCCCCTCTTCTATTGTGTTTTGAGAAAGTGTCTTCAAATCTTTCGCTCTTCTTTTTTCTTTTTTTTTTTTTCCAAACTGGGTTAAACTGTTTGATTTACTATTGAACGCAAGCATTTTTTATGCACAGTGTTCTAAACAGAAGTCTTTTGTCTCAGGTGCATTTTCTAAGTATTTTCTCCAAAACTGTGGTTTGCCCTTTTGTTTGCTTGATAGTATCAGTCATTTGAAGATCTAAAGCTTTTCATTTTGATGAGGTCAAAATTTTCAAAAATTTTTATGGATTGTGGAATTTGTGACCGAACAAACCTTTACGTATTCCAAGGTCACAAAGACCTTCTTCCATGGTTTTTGTAGAAGTTTCATATTATTAGGTTTTACATTTGAGTCTATGATCCATTTTCAGTGGGTTTTTATGTGTTGTGGAAAGTAAAGTTCAATGCTCATTTTTAGAAAATGGATTATCCAGCTGTTCCGACAACATTTAATAAAAAGACTCCTTGCTTCATTGAATTGCCTTGGTTTTACCACAAGTTAATTGACACTATATACGTGGATGTACTTACGCCCTTAGTTGTATTTTATTATGTCTACATTTATCTGTTTACTAATTCCAAACTGTCGTGATTATTGTAGCTTTATAAGAAAGCTTTTTTATCATATTGAGTAAGTCCTCCAATTGTGTTCTTCCTTTAAATAATTTCCTAGGCTATTCTAGGTTCTTTTATTTCCGCATATATTTTAAAATTAGCTTGACAATTTCTACAAAAATACAGGGTTGATTGAAATCGTATTAAATTCATAGATGATTTTAGCTATCACAGATAGCTTAGTGATATTGAGTTTTTTAATCCATGAACATGTTATATCTTTCCACTTAGGTTTGTAAGTGTTTTGTAGATCCCTTGGGATTTTTGAAAATAGGAACAGATTTACTTCTTCCTTTCTGATTGTTATGACTTATATTTGTTTTTTGCCTAACTGCAATGACTTAAACCTCAATTATGATATTTAATAGAAGTGGTAAAAATGAATATCTGTGCTTTATTAGTGATTTTAGGGGAAATGTTCAATATTTTTGCCATTAAGCATGATATTAGCTGTGTCTATTTTTTTTTTTTTAAATCAGATTGACAGTGTACCTTTCTATTCCCACTTTGCTAAAAATTTTAACTGTGTTGAATTCTGTTGGTTGTTTTTCCTGCATCTACTGGACTGATAATATGAATTTTCCCCTTTGTTATTTAGTAGAGTAGGTTACATTTTAAAAAATATTCAACCGGCCTTGAATTCCTGGATAAACCTACTTGTAATAATGTATTATATTTTTGATATATTATTGGTTTCTATTTGCTTATATTTTGCGGGGGATTTTTGTGTCTATGTTCATGAGAGATACTGGCCCATAATGTTTTAGGTAAATAGCCCCAGAAAATGAGTTTGTCAGTGTTTCTTCCTTTTGTGTTTTGAAAACGTAGAAGATGGGTCTTATTTTTCTTCCTCAATGTTTGATAGGATTCACCAGTAAAATTATTTTTGTCTATTTTTTTCGTCGTTGAAATTTTTATAATGAATTCAGTTACTTTAATTGATATAGGGATATTCAGGTTTTCTGTTTTGTTTTTTGTCATTTTTATAAATGTCATATTATAAATGTCATTTTATACATACTTGTATTTTCCAAGCCATTGTCCATTTCGTCTAAGTTGTCAAATTTATTGACATTTAAATAATTCTTTTTAAGGTCACCTGGGTGGCTCAGTCGGTTAAGTGTCTGACTCTTGGTTTCAGCTCAGGTCCTGGTCTTGTGTTTCATAGGTTCAAGCCCCTCATCGGGTTCTGTGCTGACAGTGCAGAGCCTGCTTGGGATTCTCTCCCTCTCCCTCTCTCTCTGCCCCTCCCCTACTTGCTTTTCTGTCTCCCTTGAAATTAATAAATATACTTAAAAAAAATAAAAAATTATTTTCAATATCTGCAAGATCTGAATTGATAACTCATTTTTTATTCCTGATATTAGCGATTTGTTTTCTTTCTCTTGATCAATCTGAGTTTGTTAATTTTGTTAATTTTTTTCAGAAATTAGTTTTGTTTCCCTTCCTTTGCCCATTTTCTGTTGTGCTGCTTTTAATATCATCTTCATTATTTTATTCTTTCTACTTATTTTGTCTGCTTAAAAAGTGTTTTTTATTTTTATTTTTTTGAGAGAGAGACAGAAAACAATTGCAAGCGGGGAGGGGCAGAGAGAGAGGGAGACAGAGGATCCCAAGCGGGCTCTGCGATGTCGCTGATGCTGATGATGTGACACAGCAGGGCTCACATTCGCCAATCCCGAGCTCATGACCTGAGCCAACATCTAGAGTAGGACGCTTAACCGATTGAGCCATCCGGGCGCCCCTACATATTTTGTCTTTTGTTCCCCTTATTTTTTTCTAAACTGTTTTGTTAGAATCTTAGGTCATTGATTTGGGTCTTTTTGCTTTTCAAATATGAACATTTACAGCGATATATTTCCTTCTCAATATTACTATCCCCCATCTTTGTTCTATCCCCCATATTTTGGTCTGCTGTATCTTTGTTATTCAGTTCAACGTATGTTTAGATTTCGTGATTTCCTTATTAATCCGTGAATTATTTAGGAGCATGATTTCCGCAGGGCACCTGGCTGGCCCAGTCAGTACAGCATGCGATTCTTGATGTGGGGGGGGTGTGAGTTCAAGCCCCATGCTGGGTGTAGAGATTACTTAAAGAAAATTTAAGCAAATGGAGTATGATTTTTGTTTTCTGAATATCTGGAGATTTTCCTGGGTATTTTATTATTATTGATTTCTAATTTAATTCCTTTCTGTGCTGAAAACCTCAGCTTTAGTATTTCAATCTAGAAATAGTGTTCTGTAAGTGTCAATTAGATGAATGTGGTTGATAGGGTTGTTCAAACCTTCTATGATGTAGATAGGCATACTTTTCTTTGAAGTTTCTTTTTGGGGGGATTTTTTAAAGTTTCTTAAATATATCAATTTAGAACATTCATGCGCCTTGGGAGTTGTTTGGCTAAGTTAAAACTTGTTTCCTGCCCCATTGTTTCTCTCTTCTCTTCTTTTGAAATAGAGCTGGCATGTAAAGCTACTCTCCTCCACTGTTCCTGGTAAGCAGAATGGGCCATTCAAATGAATTTCTCTGGCTGCAGAATGGGGCCTAGAGAGGGTTTTATTCTTCCATCCTGCGGTGATCAGATCTTCACATTTTCCAAACACAAGTTCCAGAAATGAAGAACACCCTGGAAAACTTTAAGAGAATTTAGACTAACCAGTGACAGCTGGAAAGTTAGAAAAAGAAAGTGCTCCTCATAAGTGACAAGCAGGGGGCATAATTAGCCTGGAGTCCCCAGGGAAGCAAAAAATACTGACTGGCCTAGGGGATGGGCTCGAGGTGTGTGCTCAGGCAACTAAAGTGTCTATTAGAAGGATTTTCTCATGACATGTGCATTCATCCTTGGACTAGATGGTGAAAGGAGATTGTGTCTACAATCTCCTTGCTAAGATTTGAAAAAAAATGATAGTTTCCCTGGGTCTGGAATAGTTTACACACGGTCCCTATAGAGGATGGGTATGCTGACTCTGTTGATCTCTCAAGGTCCCTTTCAACCCTATCATTCTATGATTCTATAATTAATTAGTGATTGAGAGGATCATTTAATTAATGTTACAATGAAATCTGCCTGAGGTATGCTTATATCCTTGGCATTTCTGAGAAAGCCATAGATGTGGTTTCCTTGAAAAGACCCTTTTGGGAAGCAGTTAGAGGTAGTCTTGCTGAGTTATCAAAGCATTGTCTGCCTTTTGGCATCATCGAAGGATCATTTTGTTTATCATAGGACAGTGCTTGATAGAAAATTAGTAATCATACACAGTAGCATGGCAAGAGATCAACTGCTTCGCTTTTGGCAAGAGCTAATGATTTTTTTTTTGCAAGAGTAGCATAATGCATCATTTTCCCTTCTATTGCTCACAAAATAAAAAAAAATTTGCACATACTTCTGCAAGAGTGAGCCACAGTATTGAAGAAAACTAAGATGCATCTGAAACAATAGTTTAACATAAATAAAAAAGATTGGCTGTAACATAGTAGCAACAGAAAATAATACCAGACCTGCCTCACTGCACTGAAATTCTGCAGAGCATAAAACTTTTCTCAGAAAGCAAAACAGTGGAAATAATAAATGGATACTCTAAATTAAAACTGGTGCAATTACAAGGGACATCCCTCAAATAATTCTTCTATGTACAGTGCATTCCAGTTGTATTGGACGTTCTCTTTTTTGTTTTGCAAAACAAATTTCGCTCTGTAAATTAAGTAAAATAATTTCGATGTGCATGATTATAACAGGCTGGCGAATTAAGATTCTAAATCTTTTGCAAAACAGAGAATCTGAATAGTCCTAATACGACACAATCTAATACAATAAAGCTGAATTTCTCTTATTATACACCGTTCTCTTTTTCTACACTCAAATGATTTCCCAGGGATACACTTAAGCACAGACTCATTATAACATTTATACTATTCCTGTTGTGCTTTGAAAGTATAGTTGGATTTCATAGAAGGAAAGGATATAATTGTCACATGCGTTGTTCAGAAGAAGTCAGAGAAGTGTGAAACATCTGTTTTAGTTATCTAAAGAAACAAGTATCAGTTCATTTAATCTAAATATATTTGAGTGACTCTTGGCCGTTAATTTAAACCCATGTTTGCTCAATTTTTGTGGATGACTAATGTGACATATATTGCTTCAATAATGAAAACTTATCTTTTCTGAACTTTTCTGCCAGATAATTCACCCACAGGGGACTTTGCTTATGTAGTGTTAGAATCTCTCTTGGGAAAAAAAAACCCAAACAAACTTTTGCAATCCCCTTTTTTTTTTAACGGAGCGAGAAGCATATTGATAGTTCGTGCCAATTTCTACTTTCCAATCCAAATTTGTTTTTGACTCTGCTGGTATGTGATTGCAAAAACACCTGCTTTCTACTTTCATAGAAATTATCTGGGAAATGGGGCAGGTTATTAAATGGTGACTTCCATCTTTTATCTATAGTTGAATGTTGGCTGTAAAGTCTTCTCTTTTTTTGGGCCAGGATGTTATGTATCCACTGAAACAGATGATTCGTTGGTGCTGGGCCAGCAGCCCCATCCCATGTATTTTCTGGATCATCAGCTACCACTTGGCTTCTTTCCTTTATTGGTTTAACAAAATTGTTAGGATTGTCACTGGCTCAAAAAGAGAAACCAGGAAGAAAATAGGAGTACGTAAGAGAATCATTTCAACATCTATCTTTGTTATTGTTAAGTATTCCTTTCAAACCTAGTCTGTATCATTGACTTCTGCATGGTGATAGTTTTCCTGGTAATATTTTATATTTGGAAGAACTAGCTAAAATAATTCTGATTTCTGTTATATATGTGGAGCAATACCTCAGCTACTTGGAAATTCAACAAATTTCCATGGTACTTAGTGGATTTTTTTTTTTTTTAGGAAAAGAAGGTAGGAAAAGCCTATAAATGTATTTATAAAAACATTGTGTTGTGGGGAAAGTAGAAATTCAGCTGTTTTTGTCTAGTTAGCCTTTACACAGATTTGGTTATGATGTAGCTTGGGATCTGGACATCCACTTCCTCATTGTCCAAGTGATTTTCACCACCTTGTCAAGCCCTGACATACAGCCGATGGTTGTAACTTGATCATTCCACACCTGGAAGAAGGTGTGGTGTCAGTACCTTCATGGTCAATACATTCATGGTTTGCATAAGAGGGAAATACGTAATCTATGAGTCTTGGGACAAAAACGAATTAGCTCTTCTTTGGAAACTGTTGGGAACTGTGCCTTACATTCTCTACAAGGAGCTGTAATAAAATGATGACCGTGCGATACTGTAAGATGGCTATTTCACTTTTTCACTTCACAAGGGAATGTTCCCCCCTTTTAAAGCAGAATATAAAGACACTTAGATGTTGTATTAGTTTGGGTTTCAACAAAAGCAGACCTTGAAGGAAAGATATGGGAGTCGAGTGGATAGTTTGTAAGGTGATCCCAGCAGTGCTGTGTTGGAGTGAAGGGAGGCAGGAATGGACAATGAGCACATTACCACAGGGGGAAGTTGGAGTGTAAGTCCAATGGGGACTCTTATAAAAACTGAGGAACATACCTCAGAATTATCCTGTGGCAGGGCGAGGAAGCTGGGGAACTATCTATCAAATTCCAACTCTATTTGTTTGAGAGTTACTCCTGTGGTGTTAACTTCTGAACACTTCTGCCTTCCCCCATTTGTGATCCAAGCATACTCCTGTGGCCAAAGAAACCATTCTGGTAAACAGATGCATGGGACCATAGTACACAAGAGCAGTGTGCAAGTTATCTTTGGCGTAAGGTGAAGGGATATGGGTAGGATACCTACTGCTATGTGTTAGAGGGAGAGAATACCTATGAACTAATAATCATGTAAATCTATTGCATAGGTTAGTTCTCAATCAGGAAGACAGACCATTATGTGTTACGTAGAATAGGGAATGTTGGAAAAGAATATGGAAGATGATATTGTGGAGAACCTGAGTTTGCTGTAGATTCGCAGGGACAGTAGGCAGGAAGCAAATCTAGACATAAAGTGGGAGTGAGAGAGGGCAAGTCAAAACCTTCAAGGAAACTTTGGAACCCATGGGGACAAACCGGAACCTGTGCTCCTTTATCACATCCAACCTTGATGACAAAGAGCACTCTGTGCCAAAGCAGCACACATATCTGGCCCCAGACCAGATAACCTAAAGGAGGCAATAGAGCAAAAGTCCAGGGACCTGTGGGCATGACCGCTGGATTTTGCCACTGAGGTGGGGCAGAAGGCCAGTGACAATGTGGGTAAAATGCAGACCAGTAGCCTTCAGAATAATGGCTGTGCTTGTCTTCTGACTTCCAAATCTCATGAAAATCTCTCTATGGTCACTCCTTACCCCAAGCGATGAAGAGAAGGATCTGTTGTTAATTTCACTAAATTTAAATGGCCAAAGCCACGATGTCCATGTTGTGTTGATTAAATTCTATTTTCCGAGAAATACTAGTGAAAAGTACATATACATTTATAAAATCTAGGAGATAAACTTGATAGTTCCTGAAAATTTTTTTAGCTCTACAACTTAAAAGCTTTTAGAAATTTAGAGACACTTGAGTAAAATAATCCTCTGAAGTAATCTTTATTTTAACAAAAATTGTTTAATTTCTCCTGCTGTCGAATAATCAAGGTTTTATTTGATTAGGCATAGTGCGTGTCACTACACACAGACAAGGAGACAAGGAGATGTTTATCTGTGTGATTCATCAAGGCACAGACTTCATATTTCCCCTGAATTTCCATCCACTGACCCCCTAGATCGAATTCATGGTGTGGGCTTGAACTCGTCACCACAGAGAGAAAGTGGAGGAGCTTTATAAACCATGTTGGTCCTTTTAAGGGACTTACTTATTATTTAGTACATGATTATACTTGTACTTTTTTTTTTTTTAATTTTTTTTTTCAACGTTTATTTATTTTTGGGACAGAGAGAGACAGAGCATGAACGGGGGAGGGGCAGAGAGAGAGGGAGACACAGAATCGGAAACAGGCTCCAGGCTCTGAGCCATCAGCCCAGAGCCCGACGCGGGGCTCGAACTCACGGACCGCGAGATCGTGACCTGGCTGAAGTCGGACGCCCAACCGACTGCGCCACCCAGGCGCCCCTATACTTGTACTTTTAATGGTTGACGTTTGCGGGTTTAACATAGCTTTAAAGAATGGTTTAAAGATGTTTTTGTTGGTGGAAAAACATTTGGAATTTTGCCATCAGAATGTCAAAGGGCCCAGAGCAAATGCGTAGCTTTCTTTTAACTCCAGGTGGAAAACATCATGGAATTCTTGTGCCCACAAAAACCTGTGGGTCAGCCATAGTTATTTTGGTTCCATTAATCTCAGACTTACAGAGGACCCAAGGGTGTGGTGAAGGCACCTGAAGGTAGGATGCGAATCACAGTGTAAAGGTGGGTACAATACTAACAAGAGGACAGAGGGAAAGCTCAGGATAAATACAGTGGACATGAGCTCATTGTGGGCAACTTTCCCCAACTACCAGTTCAGTGATATCACATTGGTAACTTGAAAACATCCATGATGGGAGTATTTACACTAGAGAATGTGGATGACACCGCAAATCAGAGCCTCTTCCACCCTACCCTCCCACTCCCCAACCAGTGCAAGAGCTATTGCAACAGCACACCCTGGGTAAGTGTGTTTGAAGTTACCTAGTTGCTTCTCTTCTTTCAGGTTTTGGGCAGACCTTTCTATGCACAGGATACCCAATGGTGGTTGATGAATGTATGATTCATTATTGCTTTTTTAAAGCCATTTGTAACTGCCCTCCCGAGATGTGAAATCAGGCAGCTGCAGACCTTTGTCTAGCACTGATATTCATTTGACATTCACTGCACACCCACAACGTGCCAGACACTGTGCTAGGTGCCAGGGATACAATAGCAATTATGGTCAACACGACTCTTGTTTTCATAGGGTTTCATCTCCAGAGGTTCTCAACCTTGGCACCATTGACATTTTGGCCTGATGATTCTTTGTTATGGGATGTTTCACCGCATTCCTGGCCTCTATCCACTAGATGTCAGTAGCAACTCCCCCCAGTTGTGAAAATGAAAGATGTCTCCAGACAGAGCGAAATGTCCCTTGTGGAACAAAACTGCCCTAGTTGAGAACTCCTGTTATAAACACCTGTTATGTAAGAGAAGCTAGTTGTATGAGAGAAATTGACACTTAAGTAGGTACAATTTTTATCTCTTTTACAGATGAAGAAACTGAGGCACTCAGTAAAAAAAATGCTCAGGTAGATACCTTTTATGTAGTCAAAGTAGGATCATGACTTATGTCTTCTTGGCTTTACAGATAATTCTAAAATTGGACAAAAAGGAAAAAAAACAAGCTAGAAATGGTATAAACAATGGGAGAAAAAATTGGTGATAGCCAAGAACAACATTGGTCACAGGTTGTTGGAAATCAATTTTAAATATTGGTTAGAAATATGGATATTACTTTATGGCCAAAGATCATATAAGAGAAAAGAAAACTCTGCTTTTCTATAAATGAAATCGTAACAACACAATCACAAAGGATCCTGTTGAAAAAGGACAAGGGATTGTCTACATGACTTCATGTGACCATGACTGTCCAGGAGCCATCTGATGAGCTATGTTGGAAAAAGGACACCCACAAGATGGAAAGGCATTGAACCTGAATAATGAATGGTGCAGACTTAGAAAAACGATTTCTGGAGGGTGATGCCCAGAATAAGCTGAGGTTTGCAAAAAATGCCAAAGACAACAAAAAGACCCTTTAAAGCTATGTTTGGAGCAAGAAAGAAACAGAGAGGCCCTCTGCTTGGAGCAGATGGTACGATGCTAACAGATGACAGAAGGAAGCACGGCTCTTCAGTTTCAATTCTGCTAAGGCTTCTCCGGCAAGGAAAATTGTGTTCCAAAGGGAAAGATATTTTAGAGCAAATATTTTGAAAGAAATCAAAGTATAAGAAATCGAAGAAGCCATAAAGCACCTGTTTTAAAATGGTTTTATCTACATGTTCATTCATCAAATATTTTTTAATGTTATTTTTTAGAGTTTATTTATTTATTTTGGGGGGGGGGAGGAGAGAGAGAGAGAGAGAGGGAGTTAATGAGCAGGGAAAGGGCAGAGAGAGACAGGGAGAGAGAATCCCAAGCAGTTTCCATGCTATCAGCACGGACCCTGACATGGGGCTCGAACTCATGAACCATGAGATCATGACCTGAGCCAAAACCAAAAGTCAGATGCTTAACAGACTGAGCCACCCAGGCGCCCCTCATTCATTAAATATTTACTGCAAATCTAACACAGGCCACACCCTAGGCCAAACAAGGGAGAAATGGTTATTCTCAGTTCTTGCATTCAAGGCCTTCATCCTTTAGTGGAAATAAATGAAATTCAATGGACGACTTCATACATCTAGTATTCCATGTACCATGTTAGTGGGAACGTAACTTGCTGCGAAGAAGCCAGGGTGTGGGGGGCTTAGGATACAGACTTCTCAGAGTCCTGAAAAATGAGGAGGTTTTAACAGGTGGAAAAATGAAGAGTAGGGTTGGAGAAGTAGGAAAATGCATGCTCAAGGGCCAAAACCTCAAGGGCTCCTGAGGGGGGGGTCTGTCTGTGTGGCCATATTCCCACTGTGGGCAGTCTTTGAGAAACCATGGTGAATGAAAGTGGTTCCAGGAATGGTATGTTTAGGTGCAGAGATAGTGGGCTGGTGGAACAATTTAGAATAATGTTTATGAATGCATAACCACTCCCAGGCAGGAGGTTTTTCATGAAGTAAAGCAGGCCTCCTGGTTCTGTCCCCAGCAGCATTACTTTGGCATTGAAACGCAGTGACCAAAGTTACAGATGATAAATACGTAGGAGACATAGCTTGTAAGTTGGATTGAAGAATGAAAATTAAACAATTGCCACTTTGTAATGAAAGACCAAAACAAAGAATGTGAAATATATCACAGATTAAATGTAAAGCTCTGAATTTTGTTGGGGAAAAAAGAAATCGATGTTATGAGTACAGGTTGAAGGAGACAAAACGATTTGTGTAAAAGAAGGCTTGTAGAGTTTAATTAATCATGAGCTCAATATAAACCAGTAATGTGAGGTGGCTGGTGAGAAAACGAAGGTGATCTTTCTTTTCTCTTGAAATTTTCCTCCCTGATGCTCTTCAAAGGACAAAACCAAAAAATGCTTGTTTTAAAAAAGTGAAACCAAGCTAAACTTTTTAAAAGGGTGTAGAAAGGAAATACGAAGGCTTTCTTGTTTTTGGCCCCCTCTCAACACAAAGAGTTATCCAGCCAAAATGTCAACAGTCACGAGGTTAAGAACACCCTGCATCATATTTACATATTCAACATATTTCTCTGCATACCATGCGTCCTGGAAATTGCCAAGTAAATTTCTCATGCCAGAGTTTCCCCCTTGATAAAATGGGAATAGCGATGGCACCTACCTGGAGAGTTGTTATGAAAATGAGATTAAATAAAACATGTAAAGCACTTAGGCCAGTGCGGAAGCAAATCAAGTAGAGTACTGCGAAGGGTTGAGCCTTTATTCCAAATGCCACATCAAAAGGAGGCGCTGAAGGAATGCTCTGCCTTGGGAAGAGGGGCAGGATTTTTACAGAGCAAAGAGAGGTCAGCAGTGAGTTCAGCCAGTTCCTGGATGGAAGGGTTGCTTGTTTTTTGCATGAGCTGCTGTTGGCTAGGCATTTCAGGAGCTGCTGGGTGAGCTCCCCTGAGGGCCAGGATAGAAATTGCCCAGCTTTTTTTTTTTTTTTTTTTTTTTTAACGTTTATTTATTTTTGAGATAGAGCATGAACGGGGGAGGGTCAGAGAGAGAGGGAGACACAGAATCCGAAACAGGCTTCAGGCTCTGAGCTGTCAGCACAGAGCCAGACGAGGGGCTCGAACTCACGGACCGCGAGATCATCACCTGAGCCAAATTCGGACGTCCAACCGACTGAATCACCCAGGTGCCCCACAGAAATTGCCCAGCTCTTTAGAGGCCCTTTTACTGGCATGTAGAATGTGCCGAATAAATGCCTGTTGTTGAAGTTATTCCGTTCTCCTCCCACTCCATCCTGGGCAGACTCTCTATACAGCTTCCTACTTCCGGGAGCCCACAGGAAGAGAAAAGGCAGAGGTCTTCCACGCTCTGGGATCTCATGAACTGACCTAGAAATTCGGCCGCACCCCTTGGGCACCCTGGCTCCTTTGTGTGGAGATAAATGGGGACCAGGCAAATGAGACCAACAAAGGCTATTTATTCAGAGCTTGCCATCCAGGAAAGTCAGCCACCACCACTTACGTTTGGCAAGACTCCAAGGCAGGTGGAAGGAGTGGAAGGCTTTGGGTGGGCTCTAATGGAGGCTGTTGGCATGGGAAGCTGTACGTAGCTCACTAGAAGTCGGCACCCATTAGGTAGGTGAGGGGTACGTATTTGCCTTTCTCTGGTTGGTCATGAGTTGGAAGCGGGGACAAAAATGAGAGAAGCTTGGGGCGCCTGGGTGGCTCAATTGGTTAAACATCTGCCTTCAGCTCAGGTCATGGTCTCCCACTTAGTGGGTTTGAGCCCCGAACGGGGCTCTGTGCTGACAGCTCAGAGCCTGGAGCCTGCTTCAGATTCTGTGTCTCCCTCTCTCTCTGCCCCTCCCCCACTCTTACTCTATCTCTTCTCTCTCTCTCTCAAAAATAAATAAACATTAAAAAAAATGAGAGAAGCTGTCAGATATTTATGAAGTCCTAGACATTTGGGGCCAACATTATAGACATTTTTGTTTAGCTTCCTGGATTGTTCCCAAGGATAGCAATATGGCTTTCTGGAAATCTGGCTTGGATCAGGCTGGCTTCTTGGGGAGTTTATTGTAGATAAGGGGTTCATCTCCTGAGCAGGAAGCTGCAGGTTGCAGATCAAGGTTTACTTTTATCTCTGGTCCAGCCGTTGTCCATTTACATCTTCAGGTTTTGTCTCTCATTTTGCTTTCCTTATGGTCATCTCTTCCTTTCTAAGCTCTGGTCATTTTATCTGGTCTGGGGACAGAAAAACTCTGGCTTTAATTGATGATGTATTCATTTAAGTTTATTGATTCTGACATAAGTTTTATAATGTAACGAGCTAAGGACATTGACACTCAGCTTCTTGAATCTTAAAATTCAAAAGCTAGGGACCGAACGCTTCTGTTCCCCTTATTCTGTCTCTCTAGAAGCAACCACAAGGAATCAGGAGAGGGATACATAAAAACACTAAACAGCCCATAGCACATATTACGTAAGACTTCTGATATTTGCATTATGCCATATTGAGTTGCTCTCTCCGGAACTCCCCAACAAGCCTAGAATGGTGGTTTGGAAAGATTGTGGAAAAACAAGCTTTTAGAGACAGGATTTGGGGCAGAGTCTACCATGAGGTCCGGCGATAAATGGGGTCAGGCGAAGATTGTCTTTTGTCTCTTTTTTTAATGCTATATGTTAATTGCTGACTTCCCTTAGTTTTGTATCTTTTTCTCTCCAGGTATACTTGTCAGGATATACAGGTCAGTTTGCCAATAGCTGTGGTATTTGTTATAGATCTTTGAGGGTGTACATTAATTAAGGCTTGTATCTGTATCCTAAAACTGAAAAATAGTTGGAATTAATTTACTTGAATGTCGCCACATGCACCCTCTGTAATTTCTCATCAGGGTGATTAGTCTGAAGTTAATTTCTACTTGCAATTCTCACAGGGCTCTGGCATTTTTATTTTAGCATCAGGTTCACTTTTTGTAATGAATCTGCCTGAGCATGGTTATAGCATATTTCCTTGATCTTCCCGTGTTAAGATTATGACTAAATAAAATACAGATTACTAGATAAAATATAGTTCCAATAAGTTGGAACTTTAGTCATATTTATTCCATTTGACTTTAAATTAAGCTGTATTTCCTAAAATATTTATCAACTAACTTTTGGATGATCAAATGAAAACATTTCAAGGTAAGGCTATTAATATTACAGAACTACAAGATAAACATAAGACTCAGAGAGTAGCTTTTCAAATATCCCTAGCTTGCCAGCACTAATGAGATATTTTTGCAGTAAATACATTTTGGATGTGACATTTAAAGCAGTTGATTAAAGAAAAGGAAAGATGGAAAGTTAGCAGGAAAAAGGATAAGATTTTCATTGGGAACTTTCTCTCTTTTCTCTTTATGATGGCATTAGGGAACTAGGGTTGGAGAGTGGTCCATGAAGCCTTGTCTGTAACCTGCTGGGATACTCACAGTTAAAAGATTGCTGAGTTCCGTTTCCTTGGTCCTAATGTCTTTTCCTTGCAATGCTTGGGCTATATGAGAGGTGTTTTTATTGGTTTGTACGAGGGCAGTTGCTTTCAGACGACTTATAATTTGACTAAAGGGGGTATCTGTGAAAAAGACATGGTCAGGTATGTCCTACCTCACTGAATACTAATATACCTTCGGTAGAAGCACATTATGCTTTTATTTCTGACTGTACATTGAATTATTTACACCTTCAAGGCAGCTGATTGAACTGTAGCTTCAATTAGCAAATCAAAAATTTATATGATTCCAATTTAGCATGGAGTCCTTCTCTCTCTCTTTTTTTTTCTTTTTAGATTTTCACCCTGACAGTGACAAATTACTCCTCTGCTGGCTGAGATTGGAAATTAAAAGCATTTAGAGTTGCTCATGCATTTATGCTAATGAGAACTTCTGATATGATTTGCATGCAAAAGAGGACAATCTGAAAGCTCATCAGTTTTTCATGCTTCCGCATTTTGATGTAGCAGAATTTTTTTTCTGTTTTTCTGCGGAGCAAAATTTCTTCTCCAGGAAACAATACCAAATGTGAACAAAAAAGAGTTCTTTTAAGTCAGAAAGTTCGTTTTTTTTACCCTCCAGATCCTTGTCAAATTCGTTTGCTGGCTCCTTTAGAACTGCAGCCCACATTCATTAGCATTTTAGATGTTTATCAAAGGAGGGATCCAGTCTCTGCCACACAAGATTAGAGTTCAGCTTCATTTTCAAATCAGCAAGGGGGGAGAAAAAAAAAAGACCTGGGGACAGACAGGAAGAGGGATGTGCACCCTCACAATTTTTTTCATACATACACCCGAATTAATCCCATTTAGAGCAAATTCGATTAATCACCAAGGGTGGCAGTTTTAACTTTCAAGATGGCAAATTTTAGGCAGAGTCTCAGTGTAAAAGTCCTCCCCTGGTATTTGTATAAAAAAGAGCAACGCTGAAAATGAATACAGAACACTTGAGGGAAAATCCCAATGAGGAAGAAATGTACTGTCCACAATTTTTGAAGGGGGTTCAATGATTTCTATAAATATGCATTTATTAAACCATTAAGCTGGCAAAGGGGGAATTGTGAGGAGGGGAAATGTTTCATTTAAAAAAAAATTTTTATTTTTCTTAGAAATTAGCCCCTCTCTTGGGATTCTTCTAATGTGGTGAGTTAAATGTTCTATTATAAAAATGTGGTTGGTGCTGTGGAGCTTTTATTTTGCCAGAGTACATCTGCTTTGTTACTGCTTTCAACTGCCGTCATGGGGGGGGGGGGGTCTTTATTTCCATTTAATGCAGGGCAGAACTATTTTGCACCAACTCTGGGAAGAGCAACATTCACCCCATGAATGTGCTGTCCCTTCAAACAGAAAAGTCAGGAGTTTTTTTCTGCTTTGAATGCTCATGATCTTGTTTGCTGAAGATTTTAAGTTTGATTCCATAGAAATGCCTTTCAGTAAGGGAGTTTAAGGAGGTCAGACCCAATGACTATTGGTTAGTTTTCTGTTTCGTGTCAGGGGAGTACTATGGACCGAATCCTGTCTTCCCTCCAACAAATTCATATACTGAAGCCCTAATCTCCCATGTGACTGTGTTTGGAGATAGTGTCTACAAGGAGCTGATTAAATGTGGTCATAAGGGCAGGGCCCTGATCCAATGGTATTAGTATACTTACAAGAAGAGACACCAGACTGAGATCTCTCTCTCTCTCTCTCTTTCTCTTTCTCTTTGTCTCTTTCTCTTTCTCTGTCACCTATTTCCCTGTCCCCACCCTTCTCCATGTGAGGACACAGCAAGAAGGCGGCCCTCTGCAAGCCAGGAAGAAGGTTGTCACGGGTAACCAAATAGGCTGGTACCTTAATCTTAGACTATTCAGCTTCTAGAACTGGGAGAAAATAAATTTCTGTTGTTCAAACCACCCATTCTATGATATTTTATCATGCAGCCTGAACAGACCAATGAAAGAGAGAGAGACAGAGAGAGAGAGGAAATAAATATATTGTTTCTAGACTTAGAACTTAATAATTTGTTGTGGTCTGTGTTATGCTTCCTGAACATGCTCTGACATGATTTTCTTATGATGAAATCTTTTGATCTGCTATCCTCTATGAATTTAATGTATCATCTTTGTATGGAACTGTATAAATAACTTTTCAGTGAGAGGAATTTCTGTTCACTGTGGATGGTGTTACGTGCAATATAGAAAGTAGTCACTTAGCAGGATTCTGGCAGTAAGGTTAACTCCTGGAATCCATTAGGCATCTATCAACCCCTCACACCTATTCAGCACATACAGAGAAGTCTTTCCTACACAGAGAGAGTAAACCTATTTGTTGTCTCGGGGGACAGTTACACAATCTTAAACTCAGAACGTGTAGGTCTCGATTCGGTGGCTAGAAGGCAAGAACAAGCCAGAAACAGAGCTGTAGATTCCACAGCTAGGGAAGTTACTAAGAATGCTCTAGAGTTAGAATGTCAGGCCTGCTATGAAAATTACGTTGAAATTTTTCTGAAAGCGTTCCTGCTTTTCTTCGTCAGGCTATGTATGTAAAGAAAAGGATTGACATCTTTTTATTTACCCCAAAGTGTATGGGGTAAATACAACTTTACAACTTTCAAACTTTCTAAGAAAAAGCAAAATTACATTTTGGTGTTGCCATTTTGATCCTGGGTGATCAATGGGTCTTTTGATGTCAGAGGTGTTAACAGCGAGGCACCATGAAGTTGCAATTGCTGTGCTGGAGTAGGAGAGACAATGGTCAAGAGTGGCTGAGACACGCATCTTGCCTTAGAGAGGGACAGGGGACCGAATAACTTAACCCACTTTGCTTTGCCCTTGCTGGCAGATACCAACTTTTTACTATTTTGCCGGTATAATTCTTTCTTCCTCTGCCTTATATTTATTCTTTTCTTTTTATTGTATATTTGTGTTTCATTACAAATAACCTCCAATTCTTTCCAGGGATGTCAATACATGTAATAATCGCTGACATTTATCGGAAGCATACTAATTGCTAAATGTTTAAGTGCTAAATATCGATGTACGTTACAGTCATATGAGGCAGAGAGCATTTTACGGATGAGAGAATGTAGACTTTGAAAGGATACAGAGCTTGCCCAAGGCCCAGAGAGCCTATAAGTAACAGAGCCAGGACTAACATCTGGATTCATCTGTCACCAGAGTTGACAGCACTGTGACGTTAGTGGCAGAGGGCTGCTATCTGGAACTTCCTCAGCTATTATCTCCTGGGGTATTCATCGAAATTATTCAACTCCAAAAAGAGATCACATTCTATCTCTTTGGAAACAGATCATCTTTCTGGATTGTATCAAGTGCATGGGAAAGCACAGAGCAGAGTTTACTTCAGCATGTTGGGTTACTGTTCTTTGGTTGCTCTTTTATGGTGGCTATTACAAAGAAAAGGTTCAAATTAGTGATGCAGATCAAGTTCCTTGACCCTTGCTTTATCAGTGCCTATTCCCATCCGGAGTTAAGACAGTCCTCTAGCGTCTGCATGAATGATACTTCATGGAACGCGTCTCTTGCATTAGCAAAAGCCCCATCCATTTTCAGTTCTAATGGATCCTCCTGCTATACAACAGCCTAAGCTCATATTTACCCCCAAATCATTATCTGTGTCCAGCTGATCATTCATTTACTGGAGGCTTTTGAATGTGCTTATGCTACAGAGGGCAGGCAGACAATGCTCCCTGTTTCTCTAGAACACGTGCTTTTGTGGCACAATCCTTACTTTGACAAATTACAATGATGGTTTTGCCAGCTGGAATATAGACTCCCCAAGGAAATGTGAGGGCTGCTAAGGACTCTGCAAAGGCAGCAGAAGTTGTTCCACTTGGAACTGGAGGTGATAGTGAGAAGTCAAATAGAGGTTGTACCGACAGCCATTTACACGTATAAAGCCCCCTTCACAAAGGAGTCCCAAGGCACAGTGCATTTAGACTTTTTAAAATGTCAGTGGTTAAGGACAACAGAGAGCAGCAGCAAACATAACCTTTAGTGTAGCCCTGAATACTGGCAGAGTAAGAGGTTGTGTGCTTTTTATAGGAAGTGCATTCTGCTCTCCACATTGTCTTGAATCCACCATTGTTCCAAACGTGAGACTTCTATCGGATGCCAATGGAGTCTTGTGTTGCTGTGTGAAGGCAGGATCTGATCTTAACTCAGCTGGCGCTTCTAAGCTTTTCACTACATGAAATAAAAATGCTACAAGGCAACTCTGCTTTGTAAAGACTAAGAATTATGACTGATCACTGCTCTTTCAAAATAAGATGCAGCATAGGTAGTCTATATTCATACTGCAGTGATCTTTCTAAAATAGGACCTGCTTTCCTATTTTGATTCTTTGTCAGACAGGTTGTTGTTCTCTTTTATTCCAAGCCGATGACACAGATAATTAACGATGCCCATGTGGGTCTCAAGGGGCTTTGCTGCGCTGTGTATGTGTGAAACTTTGTCTATCTTTTACAGACACAGGAGTACAGGACACTGAAGATCAGTGTTGTTACAACTCCAAAAATTCGGATTCGAAATCTACTTTATTATTTCCTTAAGGAAAAAAAAAAGCAACCATTTTTAAAACAGTGCAACTCATAAAATTTGACAGTTTATTGAACGAAATCTATACTTTTATATGACATTTTAATTCACTTGACTAGATCTACTAAGTCGCTGTAGGATACAAATGTTTTCTCTGTATACTTTTCTAATCTCCCAAAGACTGAGTTGCAGAAGCAGTCGGGCAAACAGTGGTCAGCAGGCAGTTCTAAGTAAGATATTCATTGCTTCATATTATCAATTGCTTTACAAATATTATCCAACTCCCTTTTTGTGTGTGTGTGTGTGTGTGTGTGTGTGGTAATTATAAGATGAAAGAAGACTGCAAAGATAATTTGGGGGGGGGTGATTTTATCCTCCGCTTTTCACATTTTATCTTAGAGGATTTCCTTTGACTTTTTCATTATAATGCATTTTTCAGTTTCCAAAAGAATTATGAAAGTGGATGAATCTTATCGCTAAATATAAATCAGACCTAACTGACAATAGTTGCTAGATTATTCCAAATCCATCATGAATCTGACTCTTGAAACATGAACATTCTTTTAATGGATTATAGATCTTTAAATTTTATCATAAAACACATAAAATTTAACAATGGGAGGGGTATGCTAAATTATATATATGTCAAGTCCTGGTATGCCACATGTGATTTTTGTGCCTAGGAAGCTAAAATAGGAGAAATTCATGTTTTCCTTCCTTCCCCTCAGTTGGCTGGGGGACTCTGCTGCAGACTGTTGGTCTGCAAGTCGGCTAGGGAAGCGTCATGCTCTCAGTCCGGTTTGGGTATGCTTTGCCTTGCAGCTCAGTTGGAAAGAATATTGACTACCTGGTGGGTGTTTCCATAGAAGCAGCAGAGGCCAAACAGAGGAAGTTGATATGTATCATCATATTCTAAGTCTCTGCTTCTGTCAGGTCCCCAAGTTCTTACTTACCAAAGCAAATCAAATGGCTAAGACCAAAGTCATGGTGTAGGCAAGTATATGCTGCCTTAATGAGGCTCAGAGTACAATTGTCACCACTTTACAAAGGAAGATACTAACACAAAGAGAGAATTAGTAACTTGCTGAAGATCACATAGCTAATAAATGGCAGAACTTGGCTTCAAACCATGTAGCTTCACATGAGAGTCCTGTTTAAACTCCTGTGTGGATAGGAGAACTTGACATGCCAATTTCTGTCATGGGTATTATACAAAAGCCAAGGAATAATAATAATAATAATAATAATAATAATTATAATACACGCTTCTGTAAATTTCACCTCCACCAAAACTAAGAGGTAGAATAGTATTATGTTGTATCTTACTATTTTATATTATTCTAAAATATATTATATTGAAATGCACAAAGATGGCCAAAAGTAACCAAAATTAGGGCAGAAATCACAGGAAGTTGAAGTGCTTCTAAAATCACATTGGAAGAAGTAAAATGTGAGATCCTATAACGGTGGCAGACCTCAAAAGACCAAAAAGCACCAGTCACAAAAAATGTATTTCCTGTAAGTGAGAAGAAGCCTGGCTCTAACACCCTAAGCCAATATCATTTGCATTGAACAAAAGCAGCCCAGCCTGGAAAGAGTCACACAGAGATGGAGAAGAAAGGTGCACGGGGGGAGGAAGTTCACCATATAACAAGATGGCAGGTCTAAGAACATACTGGCATAAAGCTGGGCCAAGGTTTCTAGAAAGGAGTAGTCACAGCACTGATCCACAGGCACTGTAGGGAAGCAGGTGGAAAAGGCCAACGCAACTTATCACCAAGGAACACTCACTAGAAAGTATTGCCATGGGCCAGATTAAAATAGTGAGATTTTACTATCTAAGAAACAAAAACAAAAACAAACACAAAAACCTTGCAAAAGGACTGAAAAAAAAAAAAAAAAAACCACCACCAAGAAGAAACACAATAACTGAAAGAAAAGATGGTGAAAAAATAGAAAGAATTGAAACATGATCTGGCAGAACTTCAGGGAAAAAAAAAACAGGATAAAAATAATCCCTGGAGATACAGACAGAAAATAGTAAGGAAGCCTAAAGAAAGCACACATTGTAGGTAAGTACAGAGAGAGACCTACGTAGCTAAAGCCTCCAAAATAAAATAGAAATTTAAAAAAAGATTGGGGAAAAAATTCTAAATATAATATAAAGCAAAGGAGGTGCAACATATATATAATTGGAGTCTGAAAAAGAAAAGCAAGAATGATAGAGTGAAGCAAATATTTAAAAATATAATTCAAACAGATTTTCAAAAAAGTTATATATTCTATCTATCTATCTATCTATCTATCATCTATCTATCCACTACCTACCTGGCAGACATACCCATGCCAAGGGAAAGAACACCAGAATTGTCAACACTGAGATTCAGCTAAAGTTGTTGATCCATAAGGAAGAGAAAAGAAACATCTGTGCAATCAGATTATAAGGGAAAGTATCACTCTGGTTTCAGATTTTTCCATAGGAACATTTGATTCTAGACCTGAGTAGCTGTCCAAAAGCATAAAAAATGCATTACAATGCCTCTGTAATTAAAAAATATAGAACAGAAAGAAGAATACAAGTCTAGACATAGACACCAAATACATAGAGAATGTAGGAAGTCACACAGAATGGCATCACAGACCAGTGGGTGCACAGATTTTTCAACATAAAGACTTGTGACCACTGAGTGATCATCTGGGGGGAAACATGAAATTGAATCCATGCTTCAGACTTTTCATCAGGATAATTTTAAAATCAATTCAATAACTAAATGTGAAAAATAAATTATGAAAATTCCAGAAGAAAACACGGAATAGTTTCTTGAAAATGGGGTGAGAGGGGCGCCTGGGTGGCGCAGTCGGTTGAGCGTCCGACTTCAGCCAGGTCACGATCTCGCGGTCCGTGAGTTCGAGCCCCGCGTCGGGCTCTGGGCTGATGGCTCAGAGCCTGGAGCCTGTTTCCGATTCTGTGTCTCCCTCTCTCTCTGCCCCTCCCCCGTTCATGCTCTGTCTCTCTCTGTCCCAAAAATAAATAAACGTTGAAAAAAAAAATTAAAAAAAAAAAAAAAGAAAATGGGGTGAGAAAATCCTAACCATAACTCAAAATTCAGAAGCTATAACAGAAAAGATTGATAAAGTTCCATATAAAGAAAAGACATATAGCTTTTATAGCTAAAGAAAGACTATAAGTAAGTCAAAAGACAAATGACTAACAGGGAAAATCTATTTTCAACTTATATAACAAAGGTCATACATAGAAAGCTCTCACGAATCAATAGAAAAACATATATATAGGAACAGTTTACAAAGAAGGTTTGTCAACATATGACAAGATGTCAATCTTAACCTTAATAAGGAAATATGAATCAAACTACACTAAAGTGTTTTTTCCCCTTTTAGAGCAATTTAAATATCTAAGTTTGATAATAAATTCTACTACTGAGTCTATAAGGAGCAGATATCTCATTTATTGCTGGTTAGAGCACAAATTTCTCCTGCCGGAGTCTTTTCTATCATTTTAACAATACTTACAGTATTTTTCCCCTTCTTTAGACTTCACTTCCAAGTGTGGGTTTAATTTTTATATCTCATAAGCAAATGTTCAGTTTTATCAAATATTTTTTTGGCTTCATGAAGGTTGTCGTGACTTACTCCTACAGTCAGTTAGCAAATAAGTTAAATTAATAGAGATCATCCGATTCAACTTCCTTTTTGTTCCAATGAGGCTAGAATTGGGAAAATGGATACCATGTTCTTTTACCTTCTATATTCAAATGGTGCACAAGTAATACTGGTTACAAATACTTTTTCTCCTAAAAGACTTTCCTTTTCACTGGTTATCATTTACAAATTCAAGATTTTAATTTCAGTGAAGTCCTATTTAACACATAGGTCTTCATTAGATATACTTTTATGTCTTCCTTAAGAAATCATTTCCTACCGTAATACCATAAAGTTATGGTAAATGTTTGATAGCTTTGCTTTCTAGGAGAAGCATTTGTTAATAAAATATGTACTTACTAAAAACACAATGCATTCTTAGATCTTAATTCTTCCGAAATAAATTTCCGTGTATGGTGTGAGGTAGAGATTAAATTTTGTCCTTTTCTGTATGAACAATCAATTGCCGATGACAATTATTGGATAATTGGTACTTTCTCCATTGCTTTATAATGCCATAAACATCTCATTTATATATAGATTGGTTACTGCCCGGTATTTTCTGTACCAATGGAATATTTGTTTATCCTTGCACTAATTTCTCCTGTTCCAATGACTATGGCTTTATGGTAGGTCTTGATATAGAGTATAGAAAATATTCTCTTTTTGTTCTTGAAAATTGTCCTGGATGTTCTTTGCTTTTTATTCTTTCATATAAGTTTTAGGATCAGTGTATCAATTTTCATGAAAGACATTTTTAGAGTTTTGATTGGAATTCATCTAATGTATAGATTAATCTGGAAAAATTTTACATTATTGATTCTTCCCACATCTTTTTACTTACGTTTTCTATTGTGACTTTCACAACTTTCACCATGAAAGTCTTGTTCATCTTTTGTTTAATTTATTTCTAAATATTTTATTACTGTTGTTGTTCCTGGACATATCTGTTAGTAAATTCCCATATTTAACTATCAACTGAGGGAAAGAGAAGAGAAAAGCATGCCAATGTGGGAGGAAATGCAGAGTGACACTAGGTCAAGCTGTCACCAGGTAGATCTCAAGATCTGACCTTTAAAGCCCACCTGCATTGTGCCCACTGGCCTTTGTCCAACATTTTCTTAAACATTTCTTTCTAGCTTATGTTTTCCCAGGCATGACATCCCGTGATGGAAACCAAAACTACCCTTCAAGAGATAATGACCATCCAGATGCAGAGCTCCAGCTCGCCCAGACCAACCACCCAGACCAGTTTGAGCTCAACCCTCAACTCACATCCTTGCAGATGGACCACGGAGTGACTGACAGTTATCTTTACCTCATTGTAATGCTAAAATCTCTGCTCAAGGAGGAGCAGAAGCCTCATTTACATAACAGACAATGTATATATAAGCTTGTTTCCTTAAGGTGCACGAGTGACTTTATGCCAGCCTCTCCCTACATACAATGACAAGGCTCCCCTTTCTAAATATTCATCCTTACCCTAAATAAAAGGAACCAGTTCACCCTTACTCCAGAAATCACTGCTTTGATATGCCCTGGAATCTCCTTATTTGCTGCAAATGAAGTTTTCTTGGCGTGACATCTCCACCTGGTGTAGCTTCTATCTATAATTCACCAAGCAGTGAACTCATAATAGTTCAGTTACAAAACCTTCTCAAGTAAAGTGGCTACTGAGCTGTTGCAGTGTCTAAATCAGGGGAGGGATGATAAGATATGCTGGCCAACATATATTTGACTCCAGACTACCAGCACCTAATTAGAGACCGGGTAGAAGTCACACATGTTCAGAAGGGCAGGGGGTATTTGTCACTTCATCTGAACGTTGCTGGCTTGAGTGTTTAGAGCACTAGCAATGGCTCAAATGAGGAACATAGTGACCAACCCATCGCAGGGGGAGTAACGCTGACATTTATCATGCAATTGCAATGGCTCCCATTTTCTAAGGTCGTTAGAGATCAACTTTTATGTGTACCATACATAGGGGCTTAGATGTCAAATCAAAATCCAAGTTCCATACTAAAGTACTAAACTCCTACAGAAAGTAAGGCAGTTTGGTGGTAGGGTTTTGGGAAGAAAGGACAGAATTTCGACATTCTTGACATAACACATTTCATTGTCTCTCAGATGCATAAACCACCTGAGCTGCTGTGGTTTAAAGGAATTTTACAAATTTGCTTTCATGCCTCTTTCTTCCAATTTAAAGTAAAATCCCTATGTTTTGCATTGTCGACTCAGGGTTTATTGATATTCTTTGTGATGCAAAATTATTCCACTAGAGCATACCTACAAAATTATGACACTAAAAGTGTGTGCAAGTAACTCCAGCACAATTGACTATGAAATGAAGGAAACTTTGATAACCAACAATTTAAACTCATTCACACACACACACACACACACACCTTTTCCCATACACATTCATATCAGCCTTTCTTCTGAAAAATGCTCATATCAAGGTTTTAATATTCTGTTAGAGAGTCCTTTAGAAACCTACTTTATGAATATTTAAGGGAAATATTTGCCAGGTTACCTAGTATTCCCTTTAGATTGCCAGTTCCCTGAGGGCCCCAAATCTGTCTTTCCTACAGTATGTAAACCCACATCATGCCTAATGTAGGTAATGCATGAAATAGATTCCTAATGCCCCTTGAGGCTCAAAGACCATAATCAGTAGAGAAAGTTCCAGTGTTTATAAAAGCTTTAGATATCAATACTTTTATGCTGCATTCTTGTTGTTCCACATCAGGCAACAGGCAGAATGAGATAGAGAATTGGGACGAACTCATTGCCGATCTTGCAAAAATTCAACCACAAATGTTAGACAAAAAGCAAAATTTCAGAGAAATTCAGTTTCCTCCTCTGTAATGAAAGGTCTACATAATTTCAATTTCCCTCCTTTAGCTAATGCCACCGTAATGTTTGTGATATAGATTTCTTTTTTCCTCTGAAGAAGCGTTTCAGGAACTCTGTAATGCAAACAAGACCCAATGATTGAGAAGGTAAGCATCAAAGTCTAAAGCAAGCAATGGGCTGAGGAAGATATCTTAAGCAAAAACATAATGAATAAGCAGTTATGCAGAGCAAGGAGGCAAAGGAAGAGATTGGCAGAAGCAGTGTCATCACCCAGTAACAGTTCAATAAACAGACACTGATTGAGAGAAGGTGGTATAGAAAGGCAACAAGGAACAGGCTTCAGAAGATGCTCTGAAAGGGGATGACTATGTATATTCAAATGTTAGATCGATTCTCTCAGTTTCTAAATTTAATTTACTTTAAATTTACATACAGTGAAATTCATTCTTCATGATATGCTTCTCCTAAATTTTGATATATGTCAATAGCGACTGCAGATAACCGTAGTCACCTGTCTAAATAAAGTCAGCAGTGAATGAACACACACACACACACACACACACACACACACATTCGGCAACCTTCACAAAATGTCATGGGATTTTCTGGCCCCTACACACAAAAGACCAGAACATTCATTGAAAGAGGACAATAGTGATCTTGTTAACATTCTAGAGATCTCCAAGGGCATAGTAAGATTGTCCTGCCCCAGGGACCTTTCTTATTGTCCCAGTGACAGCAATTTATGTGCAAGCAGTGTGAAAACTCGGCACCTGGCCTCATTTGAATCATTGTTTTCATGACTTACACTTAAAGGTTTGCTGGGACTACCAGTCATTAAGATTTGTACCACTGAGATAAATATTAGTGAGCTAAAATTCTCTACCTTTTTCACTAACTCCCTTATCACAAAAGAATATCCTACAAATCTGGAAAGGGGTTATCTCCAAGAGTCTTTGGAGGGGGTTTTTGTAATGGTATTGGATTGAAAGATTACATCGTATCATTATTTTTTTATATAACCCTGTGCAGTCATAAGCAAATATATTGTGATGATCTCATCAGAAATTCCACAGTTAAGTTATTTCCAGATAAATAATGTAAATGATGGCATATTCCTTTCTCATCTATGAGAATATGATCTTCTTAGGGACGGAATTAAAAGACTTTGGAAGATATAGGGGAAAATTCTATCAATTTATACTCAGAATAAGGCTCTTAGGCATCCTATAATGTACAAGAGATAAAAGAGGAAAAGATGTCCCATTGGTATTCATCCATTTTGTTCCAAACAAAATGAGAATTGAAAATGACATATATATGACTTGAAATGGCGTATATATTGGTATTTTATTCCCTTTCTAATGCCCAGAAACAAAGTGGTGGGGTGTGGGACTTCCTGTAGCAATGAATACAGAAATTGAGTTTTTAATAGAAGATTGGTAAGGATGTCACTCTTTTATCTACACAGCATTGAAGACACTGTGGCCGGGTCAATATATATTAAGTAATTTCAACAACACCATTTGACTTTGAGATGTGTTGTTATTTTACTAAGTGCTGGACCAGAGATTTTTTTTTTGAAGAGATGTAGTATTTGTTTTTATTTTCCAAATAATGTTCTGTTTTAATTTGGCTTATTAACATATAGAATAAGATTTCTTACTCTACCCTTCTTGACCAGCACATCTTCCTAAAACTTGGCTGGGATTACCCAACGGGATGAAGTTGTCCCCCAGCTGTTTATACCTTACAGGGAGCAGAGGAATCACTTACGGCAACATCTCCAGGAATGTTTTTGTCGTGTGAAACTCTTCGGATTTTCTTCGTGAAGGATCCTGTCTCTATCCCCCTGTAATACTACCAACACCCTACATTTGCATGGCAAGAAGCTGATTTTCCCTGTATTGGGAAAAAGAGGCTCACACAGTCTGGATTCACCAGCTGTTAAACATACAGATTAGAATTACACCTGAGTGAGGATTCTTGTGCAAGCCAACATTTTTCATACAGCTCTAATGAGCCCCGATTGTATTGGTAAGCCTTGACCTCTAAAACTCTCAAGTTTGCTCCAGTGTGGGAGACATCCAGGAAATTGTGAATTCAGGTTAATTCTCCTGTAAACACAAGTGAACTATAGGAGCAGCCCCAGCTAAATCTAGGAAAGTGACAAGGGAATTGTGTGGTTTTAGGTACCGTCTTATGTCAGAGACCATCTCAGAGATAGCTTCTGGGACTGCATGTTATCAACCTTTTATCCCCTCTGACATGAATGGGGCCTCTGCTATAGGTCAGAATGAAATTTTGATTGTAAAAATCTTTGCGGAGGGGGGAGCATAATACAGTTATGTTATACTTTCTATGTGGCAATACGTGGTAAATGTTATACCAAAATAATTGAACGCATGATTAATAACTCATAAATGTCCACTTAACACAGGGTGGTAGTTTTCAATGAAATGTCTATTGTCCATTGAGAATTGAATTTGGGTCAGACAGCACTGACCATAGCCAGGAGACTTTATTTTTCTATAGCAAAGAGGAAACATAATGCAGTCTCTATTAATGAATGCTTGACAACAAGCTTATTCCAAATTTCCTTTGCTTCTTTAGAAATTTCATCTTCATCCACATGAAAATGTTTGCTAATGACTGACAGGGTGGTCTACATTTTAACTTCAGTTCTTTATATCTTGCAGACAGAATGCCATTGACATCACTGGAGAGATCATTAGAGTGCCTGGTATCATCACCAAAAGCCTGATGAGTGAATGAATGAATAAATTAACAGTGCTGAATTTCCTTATAAATACTATCAGATCCCAAGCTACAGCTACTTTTGCTGATATGAATATCTGATGCCAGTAGGGGGAGAAGTTCAATGTCACTTGCTCAGAGCCACTGAAAGTAAACAAAGCCAAGTGATGCCCAGGTTACTGACGCGGCTTGTAGGATGTTTTTGTTTTCTGAAATAAACATTTGGGATTAAGACATGGGGTTGGGAAGGAAGTGCGAGATCCTGGTTCTATTTCTCTCTTCTACTCTCTTTCAAAGAAAGATCATCAATTAAATTATTTCAAATCCAGTTTGGAATCACAAGTTAGGTTGAAGGGTCTGCACAGGCGGACTCCACACAGATGTAGCAACCTCATAATCATAGCAGTAAACATGTAGCAGGGTGAAACGTCATTTGCTTCGGTTTAACATAGACAGCTGGAAAAGATCATAGCCAAATGAAAAAGGTGCAACTATTGATATGTCGACAGACATTGGAGAAAATCCTGACCCTACCAGAATACTTCACAAAGTACTACTTTTAAAGGCTTTTAAACTTTTTTTTTTCTTTTTATCCAGTCCAATTAACAGATTAGCTAACAACCCCACTCCCTGAAAACGTAAAAATTAATGGACTTTTATAAAGATGCCACACTGAATGGAGAGTTATTGAAGATCATAGCTGGGGGTTTGGCAGTAGATTCCTTCCTGAAACATCCTAAAGGCAGCTAAGAAAAAATTTAAAATGCCACCTACATTTTTTTTAAAGGCAAGGTGCACTGCTGAGTAAAAACACCCCAGCAGGGCATATGTGCCTAAGGTTGACATTAGATTTCACATTCAAATCTACAGACAGAAGGCTGGGGACAGCAAAACCCCAAACGGGAGGTTAATATTAAAACCATTGTTTATTTAGGCCTAAGAATTAATGGTTTGAAGAACAACAAAAATTATATGGCTGGAAATAAGTGATTAACAAGAAAATCATTACAAGGGCACCAGATGGAGAGTCCAGAGACGTGGATTATACTCACGCTTAACCGAAGAAAGCCACTGTCTGCTGGGGCTGAAAGTGTGTGCTTGTCTTAAATTCTATGATTCAGTGGAACAGCTGAGAGAAAAATAAACTTGTGTAGACATTTTCAGTGGAAATGGTAGAGGGCCACATTGGGAGATTGAGGGTGACAGTTGGGTTTCTCCAGAGAAACAGAACCAATTTTTATATCTATATCTGCATCTTATATAGTGATATCCAATATATATAATATATAATATGTGTATTATATACATATACATGTATACATATTATGTATGTATATATAATATTTATAACATTTTGTATTATATATAATGTATGCATACAGATATGTATTAGAGAGTATCAGTTTAAGGAATTGGCTTATGCAATGATAGGAGCTGGTAAGTCTGAAATATGTACGGGAGCTTGCAGGCTGGAATGTTGGGTAAGAGTTGATATTGCAGTCTCGAAGCCAAATTCTTCCTTCTTCAGAAAACTTTGGTCTTTGCTCTTAAAGACTTCAACCGGTCAGATGAAGCCCACCCACTCACTGTCTCATCAAAGATAATCTGCTTTACTCAAAGTCTACTGACTTAAATGTTAACCACCTCTAAGAAATACCTTTCTAGCCATGTGTCGACTGGTATTTGACCAAACATCTGGGCATCATAGCCTAGCTAAGTTAACAGATAAAATTAACCATCATTTTAAGCCTCTAGTTTACCAGAAGACTATTTCAAGGGACAATCTTGGTGAATTAAATCTCAGGCTCTGGCCTCATCTTCATCCCGTAAGGCTTAGAAACCTGATCTTCTCAACCCCTTGAGAGGGGTCTGCCTTTCAAAATAAGATCCACAGTAATAAATCTTATAGGACTGATAATTAAATGGGAATGCCAAAGTTTGTGGACTTGAAATATACCTATCATGGAAATTAAAATCCTGGCATTGGCATGTCCAGCACATTCTTTTTTGTGTAGATACATCTACCTAAGAAGCCAAAGTATAATTAAATTTTGCTTAGCGAACCACAAATCAAGCCAAGGGATTAGACAATTCAAATGTTTAATAGCACAAGGTTAAAGCAGGTTAGCATTCTTTTCCACAACAGGAATATTATTGCCGGTGGTGCTGGGATGAGGCTAGATGTTGGTTTCAGTCAAGCACTCCCCTTCCTGGATAGGATTCAGGATACCTGAATCCTAAAAAGCATTTCTTTTCTAGACTCGCAATGCAGATACCTCCCCTTTGACTAATACATTTTTTAATATGTTAATATATGTAATTTTGTTAAATTAAGTTTTTACAAGTTTGGTGATTCATTCTATTTCTTTGAGATGATCATACTTATTTTTCCTGATTTTTTTTAAGTCTTCAGAATTCAATATTGTTCTTAAATTATTCTGACTTTGGTGCTGGCATCATTTACCAATGACGCTTAATATTTACCAAAGAAGAGAGGAAATGGAGGAAATAGACAAATGAAAACCATTTCAACTCTAAACTTAAAGTCGAAGCTACACTCTAGAGGGAAGACGATTAACATTGGCACTGGGCAGTGTTAGGTTCACATCTTTGTTGCAAACTCCCTTATCTGTACAATGAAGGTAACAGACTTAATCCACTGGATTATTTTGATGACTGAAATGAGCTAACAGAGGCAAAACCACTAGTAAATATTTACTGACAGAGAAGAGGTGGTTAGTAACCAATAATTGTCTGAATTTGCTTCTTCATCCCCTCCCCTGCCCTCAAATTTGTACGTATTTGAAGGTGGAGAACAACATATTTGTCTTTTATCTAGAGGCAGCATGCGAATCTTCAGCAGAGTTAGAGCCATAGAGCGTAGCAGAAGTCATTAGACCTCCACTTCAGTTCTTGTAAATTCTAGACAAATGGGCAATGAGCAAATAATTGACAGTCTTATCACGCTATGATGTGAGGCATATCCCAGCAGTTGATGACTACAGCGGAGTAGGCCTGTGTCTGATGTGGATGACTGGTCTAGTGAAGAATGTTGAGGCAGATGGTCAAGGATGAAGGATGGTGTAGAAGAAAGTACTCACTCTTAACTTAGTATAGGACATGAGAGTTATAGCTTCCGAGAACTTGCTCTGATCTTTGCCTTCCATGGTTTAGGCTATGAACTATTAATAAAGCTGCTAGGAGATGAATACATATTTAAAAGTAATTTCTAAAAATGGCACAGTATGACATGAGCTAGGAAGCCCAGGTTGGAGGGTCTGGCGATTTTGATTTACGTTCTGATGTAGGCCCATGTTAGCTATCCAACCTTAGGCACTTTATTTGAGTGTCCTACACTTCAGTTTCCTTATGCTAATAACTACCTTCAGGACTGTATTGAGGATTAAATGAGAAAGGTCTTTTGCATGGTGCTATTCATGTGTTCATCATTCAGATATGCAAGTATCAGTTATTTTCATAACTGCAAAACTTTATAATTGAAAATGTGTACAATATTCTTTACATTTTTGTAATACCTAGCACTTGGGACCATAAACACCTCATGAATTTTAATAGTGTATGCATTATATATACAATATACTTAAACATTGATTTTCAAATATACCTGGTTACACTAAACGTAAGTTATCTTAATTTGAGAAGTGTCATCCTATCTCATATTTAAATGTACATACAAATATTTTTACATGAGTTTAATAGTTATACATTTAGCATATTTAGATGATTTTATTTTATTATTAAAAATTTTTTTAAATGTTTACTTTTTTGAGAGAGAGAGAGAGAGAGAGAGAGAGAGAGAGAGAGAGAACACAAGCAGGGGAGGGGAAGAGAGAGAGAGACCAAAGTAGGCTTCAGGCTCTGAGCTGTCAGCACAGAGCCTGATGTGGGCCTCAAACCCATGAACTGTGAGATTATGACCCCAGCTGAAGTCGGATGCTTAAACTGACTGAGCCACCCAGGTGCCCCTAGACGATTTTAGATCCAAAATCATGAAGAGCAAGATTTTACTGAAAACAAAGGGACAAAGAAAAGCTAGCATGCCATCGATTTATTTTGCTAACTTACCTGGAAACTGTTCCAAATTCTCTGGGAGGCATCCTTCTTGTCCTTGCTTTGCAACCAACCCAACAGGAACTAAGGGGCCAGAAGCAGAATCTTGGTCTTCTGCCCATGCTGGGATCCTTCCAGGCTTACCTGCTGCCTTCCCTTTCACTGGCTGCCACCACTCACTGGAATCCGTCTGAGGAAGAGGGTGCCTCTAGGTCTTTCCCTCTCCTCTCCCTTTTCTGGAGAAAGTGCTTTCTGGAGTGGACCTTCGTGGGCCTCCACCTAGATCCCTTCACCAGTGGCCTTTGGCTTCTAAGGGCTCCTTGTGAATGAATGCTCTTTTTCTCCCAATAGCCTGGGGCTGCTGTAACAGCTCTGCCCTAAAAGGGAAGGTCAGAACTACCAGGGAGTTAAAGCCTTTGGAGGGAGACTGACGGCACCCTCCCCTCATATTGGGATAAATAAATCTTCACATTCCAGAGCTCCTCTGAGGGATCAGCAGCATTCATCCTGTGCAGAGACTGCCTGGGATGTGCCCTTTTTACTCTGTGCCCTATATCCTCTACCCTGTCACTGTTGTTGTTTTTCCAGGAGCATTTCCTTAATGAATCTCTCGCTCAGAAGTCCTCCTCTGAGGAACTGACATTCCGCACCCCTAGACCTGAAACATCTAACCCCCAACTCCTGTCCCATCTAGTGCACTGTGTTTAACACAGCAGGTCGAAAAATGTATAAGGTTGGCTGTGGACCAACCTAATAGCAGATAAGCAATATACTGATGCATGTTGTCACTGACCTAACCATGGAGCGGTCTTCCATTAATTTATTATTCCACTGTATTCATAAAAATAAGCATGGCTTCTCCTTCCTCAGTTACAAGCGGCTGATTCTATGTTTCACCTAAAGGTATTTGTCACGTCGGAGTTGGTTTTCCCCTATAATACAGATTGTAAAAATATGTTAGATTCCTCAGAGCCACCAGGACTGATTAGCACATTTAATTAACATGTGATTTTTACAGTTAATCTGCAAAGATACGGCATACAATATTTTAAACTTTAAATAGCAATGTCTCTTTCTGTAGGAGTTGGACGCTTAGGATTGTCAAGAAAAAATGGTTCATTTGGCTACCCATTTGAAAAAAATACAGAATTCCGATTGAAGGATTCATTTGAAATTAAGTACTCTAGATGGATGAAGGGAGGCCCCGGGATACTGGAAAGGGCAGTCTTTAGTATACTTATTTACTTTTTCCAAAAAACCTCATTCCTTGTCCGAATAGAAACACACACGCATGCACACAGGCAGGCATGCTCATACACACCGCAGCGTGTTTTTCCAGCTGTAATTGGTACATGCCTAAATGTCTACAAAGCGGGTCTCCCTAACCCTTTCTTCAGCCTCCTCGGCCAGATGTGAGCTTTCTTTCTTCCCCATTTGTCCACCCGTGACTCTCTTGTGGCAGGAGGTGTATTTAGCCTGGACCTGTGTGAGTTCTCAGCCAGCCTCATCCTTAAACCCAGCCTGTGGGCTTCCTGAGACAGTCGGAAACACATTCGTGTCCCTCACCACATATTTCAAAGCCCTTTGCACGTCGGAATCACTCATCAACCTTTAAACTCAGTAAAGTAACTTTTTTCTGATTATAAAAGTAATACCTGCTTTTGTAGAAAAAGAAATTACAGACATTTTAAATGGATGATAATAAAATTGTTCAAGATCCAACCACTCAGAGAGAACTACCGTTAATATTTTATGACAGCTATTTCCTTTCGCAAGTTTTCCTATATATATTAAATATAAACAAACACATTTAACTCTTGGGGAATTAGTTTTTTAACTGTATATTGTAAAGCTCATTGGTATCTGACTTTTCTAATTTAATGTATCATTAGAATTTCCTCTTTATTCTGCAAAGTCATGACTTTTATGTGTTATTTGTTATTCCAACATATTGCTGTATCATAATTTATTTAATCTTCCTTATATATTCTGGAGTTTTACGTTGTTTCCAATATTTTACTCTTAGAAATGTCATAAATAATGCCATATGAATAATAATAAACACTCTTGAATATATGAATATAATCTAGAGGTAAGTGAATATAACCATAGAAATATATTATTTTTGGAAAGTTTGTACCAATTTGTTTTCTCATGAATAGTGAGAGAAAGTATTACACAATCCCCTTAACAACCCTAGGCAGAGTCATTAACAAAACCAAAGAAAACTTCAATTTCACAGATGAAAAATGCTACCTGGTTATTTGTTTTAATTTACATTTTTAAAAAAATTTTTTTTTCTTTCAACGTTTATTTATTTTTGGGACAGAGAGAGACAGAGCATGAACGGGGGAGGGGCAGAGAGAGAGGGAGACACAGAATCGGAAACAGGCTCCAGGCTCTGAGCCATCAGCCCAGAGCCTGACACTGGGCTCGAACTCACTAATCGCGAGATCGTGACCTGGCTGAAGTCAGACGCTTAACCGACTGCGCCACCCAGGCGCCCCTTAATTTACATTTTAGAAGAGTAGTAAAGATTAATTATTTTCACCTTTTCCTAACGGTAATTTAGAATTTTTCTTAATGACTTGCATGGTTCAAGATGATGAAGATATTGACAATTTGTTATATACATTACAAATGGTTTTGTTATGTATATTATACTTTAAAACAGTACATACATATATAGATATGTATGTGTGTGTGTGTGTGTATATATATATATATATATATATATATATATATGCAGCTTAACGAAAAATAATGCAATGAACACCCATGATTCCCAAACTCAGTCTTAAAAAATCAAAAGTGACCAGTACCTTAAGGCCCTGTTTATGGTTCCTTATCACTTTCCCCTCCTCCTGACCCCACAGGTAGCTATTAACTTGAAATTTATATAAATTGCTTCCTTGCTTTTTTATAACTTAAAAATATTTACATGCTAAGCATCATGTTATTTAATTTTGCCTGCATTTGTGATTTATACGCATGAGATAATACTGTATGTACTATGGCTCATTATTAATTTAGTTTACATGATCTTTTTTTTTTTTAAGATTCATCCATGCTGATACATGAGGCTGAGGTTCATTTATTTCCACTGCTTTTTATAATTTCATTGATGCACATTTGGAATATTTACATTGTTATGTTCTTATAAACAGTGCTGTCAACACATGCCATCCCTGCGTTTTTCATCCGGTGTATACACCAAGCATTTTTCTAGAGATGTAACAAAACATGGGTTTGCTGGGGCTTTCGTATATACGTTCATGTACAGTTTTATTCAATAACACCAAAGTGCTTTTCAAGCGAATTGTACCAATTTAGATCCCTTCCAGCAATGTATAAGAATTTAAGTTGTTCTATATTTTTGCTACATCGTTATCGTTCACCTATTTAATGTTTGCCCAGGTAATGGCTTTGAAATGGTATTTTATTGGGATTTCAGTCTGGATACGTTGGATATTCATGTTTCCTCTTCTGTAATCATGTCCTTTGAATATCTTTCTATTGTGTGTATTTTCTCATTGATTCATATAAGATTTTTATAGACTCTGAATAATAACTATTTTTTTAATGTTTTGTAAATATCTTCTTCTGTTTAAGGCTTTTTACTTTTTCTATGTGTCTTTTTTGTCTTTATGTGCCTTTCTGAACAGAAAATCTTAATTTTAATATAGCTGAATCTCTCTGTCTTTGCTTGGTACAGTTATGGTTCATGCCGGTTGTGTTTGGCTTAAAAATCTTCTTTATTCCAGGAGTGTCACTATTTTCTTCCTATATCATCTTCTGAAAATATTATACTTTTGGTCTTCACAGTCTAGTCTTTGGTCTAGAACTTATTTTTGGGTGTGGTTTGAAGAAGGAATCCATTTAAAAAATTTCCACGTGATGAACGTTTACACCAACACAATTGACCGAGTAGCCTCTCTGACGATTGAAATTTCTGCCATATTGTCCAGCATATTTTGGATTTCTATATGTATATATGTAACATCTACTTCTGGGCACTGTGTTCTGATTCTTCTGTCGATTTGTCCACACTTCCTCCAATTCCACATGGTTAACCAGTCTCGCTATTTGGTAGGACATCTTGCATTTTCTTGCCTTTTTTACCTTTGAAAGTAAAGATGATTTATAAAACATCCTGTCAGATTAAAAAAAAAAAAAACCAAAAAAACAAAAAGCAAAACACCCGAACCTCTAGGAATTTTATTTGAATTGCTGAGCTTTTAAGTCAATTCAGGAAAAATGGACTGTGACTCTTTCTATCCGCGAACAATGTATTTAATCTCCACTCATTTTTGTTTAAGTTTCCTATTTTATGCATCGCTTGGTCCGGTTTATTCCTAGGTGGATTATTTTATTTTGTTGCCACTATAAATCTCTTTACCAAAGTTTCTTGTTAATTCCATTATCTAGGCTATTTGGGGACTTTTTCGTAGGTGATCATGCTATCTACACATCACATTTTCAATTTTTTGGAATTACTTTTAAATGTAATTATGATTTTATAATTGTTTAAGACATATACATGGGTCCAAGTGCAATCTCCACAACAAGGAATATTTGGAGAAATCTATGTCCTTCTTCGGTCTGCATATACACCTTTCAGTTTATCTTTCTATTTTTTAAAAATTCCTCATATGCTTAGCTAAATGATAACATACTATACTCACTTTTCCACACCTTGCTCCTTTTTCTTTCTTTTTTTTTTTTTTCAACGTTTATTTATTTTTGGGACAGAGAGAGACAGAGCATGAACAGGGGAGGGGCAGAGAGAGAGGGAGACACAGAATCGGAAACAGGCTCCAGGCTCTGAGCCATCAGCCCAGAGCCCGACGCGGGGCTCGAACTCACGGACCGCGAGATCGTGACCTGGCTGAAGTCGGACGCTTACCCGACTGCGCCACCCAGGCGCCCCTACCTTGCTCCTTTTTCTTAACAAAACCTGGAGACCATTCTATAGGAGCACATAGAGATGTTCCTTTTTCTTTTAAGCAGCTATACAACATCCCACTGTGTGTGTGTATCATAATTTATTTAACTAGTCTCCTATGGATGGGTATTTGAATTTTTTTTTGTCTATTAATTTTTTAAGTTATTTTTAGAGAGAGAGAGAGCATGCACGCAAGGGAAAGGGACAGAGGGAGAAAAAGGAAGAGAGAGAATCTCAAGCAGGCTCCACACTCAGCACGGAGACCTACCAAGGGCTTGATCTCACAATCCTGGGCTCATGGCCTGAGCCAAAATCAGGAGTTGGATATGCACACAACTGAGTCACCCAGGCACCCCTTTAAATTAATTTTTTAATGAATAGCTTTGTGTAAAACCTTTTAATATTTTGCAAGTATATCTTTGAGGACTGTCTCTTACCGTTGCATGGCTAGATGAAAGAACGTGCATTTATAATTTTCTCTGGTATGGCCAAATTCCCTCCAGAGGGTTTACATTATTTTGCATCTTACCAGCAACATACAAGAAGGTCTGTCTCTCCACAGCTTCCCCAACAGAATGCTTCTTCAAACATTTGAGTTTTGCTAACCTGATGGTAAGAAATAGTATCTCAAGGTAATTGTAATCTGAATTCTCTTGACATGAGTAATGGTTTAATATTTTCCCCTTTGTGTTTGGAGTTCTGTGGTTTTCATGAAAATATTTCTAGGGGTGGCTTTTCTGTTACTCATTTTATTTCTGAATTTCACAGATGTCTTTGACCCATGCCAGAATATTCTTGACCACATGCATTGTTGAATTTTGAATTTTTATTATTTTTCCCTCTGGGAAAGAACAAAGTGTTTTTGACTTCCTTAATCTCTCCATAGTCCCTAAGCTCTTTCTTTTATGTTTTCTGACACTTTGACTCTGTGGCGCATTCTAGATATTTCTCCCTCTTCCAGCTCATCAATTCTTTCATCAGCTGAGTCTAATGTGCTATTTACTTCATTCGTTGGTTTTCTGATTTCAGTAATAATTTTATGACCGGATGTTCTATTTGTTTCTTTATAATATCTTCCTGGTCAAGTTTGATCAAGCCCCTTCTTCCTTAACTGTCTGTCAAGTCTCTTTTTTATTTGTTTAGACATGTTAACCTACTTGTGTTATGTTTCTGATAATTCCAGTATCTTTTATCCGTGTGGCTCCTGTAGGATGCTTTTCTGCAGATTTTTAATCATGGTGACTTGTTTTGTCATTTATTCATCTTCTTGTTGTGAGATTATGGTCTTTGGGACCTTACCTGTAGAATTTTCTGAACACTAAATTCTAACAAGTGTTGCACTAGAAATGATTTATCTACATTTGCTCCGTCCAGTGCTTTGAGAGTACTCTAAAATCAGTTTTTTGATTTGGATTTTTCTGGCCCCAAGTTGTGTGAATTCTAGTCTTAAACACAGCTCATAGTTCGGAATTCTTAGGAGACAGTGTCCCTCTCTTTGCCTTTATCCTGAGCTAAGGGTGAAATTGGCAAGCTTACTTGCAGGACTGGTTTTTTCCCTACTTCATCCATTGAAGGTAGATCACTTTTCAGGGTGCTGGATTTATATAGTTTCTGATCCAGACCTCACTCCGTACTCTGGCCCCAGGCTTATTCTTTTCCTCCTTGCTAATGCGACCTTTTAAAACCCCGGCTCTAGGCCACCAGGAATTGGCAGATTCCTTAGGGCATCTCTGGGTTCTGAGGCAATTTTTCTTATTCATTTCTGACTTCCAGTTGTTTACTTTATCACAACTCAACTTGTTTCAAAGAGTCATCTTTAAAGATTCCTTTTGTATCTTTTTATTGAAGAATACTATACACACAAGAAAGGGAGCAAGTTGTAAGTGTGCAGCAGGTTATAATTCTACAAACCGAACACATCTCTGTCAGCACTGGGTAGACAGACAGTTCATTATCAGCTCTCCGGATGCTCCCCCTGTACCTCCTTCCAGTCACCAGGGGATATGACACAGCAATAAGCTTAAGCGACTGCAACCGGCCATGGCACCACGGATGATCTCACAGACAGAACGCTGAACGCAAGAGGCCTCGCATGGGGGAGCGTATGATGCGTGCGTCATTCCATTTATGCAAAACTCCAAAGCAGACAAGCCAAAAGAGTTCCTTCCGGAAGCAGACTCTTGGCGTTATGTTTTGAGATACAAAAGTTTTACATTGTCCATAGCAAAATCTACTGATTTTTCTCCCTGTGTTATCTATCCTCTTTTCTTTTGAGCAAGATCAGATAGCTGCGTTCCTATAACGTCTTCTAGGTTTTTAGTACAAATAAACATTCTGAGGTTTATTTTGGCTGAGTTCATGTACTGTGATTTTCAGTTAATCAGTTGTTCCAGAATAATTTATTGATATGGTCTTTCTGGGTTGTATTATCATTTCCATTTGTTTGTTCAAGCATCAATACATTACTCTGTCTATTCTTATCCTGTTTTGATTATCACATCTTTATATTATATACTTTTTAATACATGTTGAGGCACACTCCACCTTATTATTCCCTGTTTTTCTTTCTTTCTTCACTTCTTCCTGACATTCAAATTTTTTAGGGGAACATTGGGACTACAGACCGTCCCTCAATATGCCATGAAGATGTTAATTAGAAGTGCATAATTTCTACGAGTACATTTGAATGGATTTAAAACATTCAGCAATCCAATAAAAGGATACAGATCATTTCCCCATTTATTTGTACATTTTCTTATGTCTATCAGTAATGTGGACACACCTCATTGCAGTATATGCTTACTGTTTATTTACTGTAACAAATGGGCTCTATTTCAACATTACATTTTCTAACATGTTAACATGCTAACATATAGGACAATTATTAATTTTTTAAGCATATTTATTTTGTTCTCTGCTGCCCAGCTTTCATTTTATGTTGGTTATATGTTTTCATTTGATTCTTGCGTATTTTCTAAGCCAAATATATATATTTACATGTATAAAATAAATAATTGATATACGCTTTATATTCTAGATTTATGTACTTTTTCTGGTGGGATATCTCTTATTTCTATGCTATGTGCAATTGCGTTGTCTACAGACATGAGACATAAGCATAATGCTAGAATACGTCTTTGTCTTTCTTCTCATTTTAGTGGGAATGTGTCTAGACTTCCCACCATTACATATAATGGTGGCTGTTGGTTAAAATAGTATTTTTTACCATGTTAAGATTCTGAGAAGTATATATTTGTGTTAGTTTGATCTAAAGTCATTTGAAGATGATCACTCTTTTCTTATGATCCCTTTAAAAATTTTTTTTAATGTTTATTCATCTTTCATCTTTGAGAGACAGAGACAGAGAGAGAGAGACAGAGAGAGAACACAAGTGGGGGAGGGGCAGAGAGAGAGAGGGAGACACAGAATCAGAAGTAGGCTCCAGGCTCCGAACTGTCAGCACAGAGCCCGACACGGGGCTCGAACTCACAAACCGCGAGATCATGACCTGAGCTGAAGTTGGACACTTAACCAGCTGAGTCACTCGGGAGCCCTTATGATCTCTTTTTTAAAAAAAAATCATTTCATTTAGGGGCACCTGGATGGCTTAGTCAGTTGAGCATTTGATTCTTGATTTTGGCCCAGGTAGTGGTCCCGGGGCTGTGGAACCAAGATTTGTGTCGGGCTCCACACTGAGTGTAGTGCGGGCTGCTTAAGATTCTCTGTTTCCCTTTCCCTCTGCTTCTCTCCCCAGCTTGTGCACGCACTCTCTCTAAATAAATAAATAAATAAAATAAAATAACTTTATTTATTAAATGTGGCTAACTATACTATGTTCTAACTAGAAAATAAGCTGTGAACTGTGGATATCCCCAGATTTCTGGCTTTTAAAAATCTATCATCTATTTTTTCTCTCTAATCTATCTATATGTGTCTATAGTATATAAAGATATTTTTCAAGAGGAAAGGTAATCTTTTAATTCATTGTATTGTTTCAGAAGTTTATGTAGTTTCTCTCTGCTCCTCTGTGGTGCATTATGTAATTTATATTTGTGAGTATTAAAAATAATTTAATATTTTATTATATAATCAGTGAATTTAAATTATATTTGTATAATCTATATTTCTAAAAATTTGATTCAAATAGCTTGATGAGGAGAGCCTGACTGGCTCAGTCAGTAATGCACGTGACTCTTGATCTCAGGGTTGTGAGTTCCGGCACTGGGTGTAGAGATTACCTAAAAATAAAATCTTAAAAAAAACCCAAAAAACAAATAGCTTGATTAAATGGTATACGGGGGGCGCCTGGGGGGCGCAGTCGGTTAAGCGTCCGACTTCAGCCAGGTCACGATCTCGCGGTCCGTGAGTTCGAGCCCCGCGTCGGGCTCTGGGCTGATGGCTCAGAGCCTGGAGCCTGTTTCCGATTCTGTGTCTCCCTCTCTCTCTGCCCCTCCCCCGTTCATGCTCTGTCTCTCTCTGTCCCAAAAATAAATAAAAACGTTGAAAAAAAATTTTTTTAAATGGTATACGGTACCTATATATTTAGTATCATATCTTCATTATATATTTCATATTTGTCAATATGAGATTATCTTTTACACACCTGTCATTTTTTAAACTTTGAATTTCATTTAGTCTGAAAACAAAAATGTCGAGCCCTCTTATCTCATATTTGCATTTCTCTTACAAATATTTACACAATCGTAGTTTTAATCTGATGTGTTTTCCTACTTTTAGAGTTTCCCTCATACAGAAAATATTGTTGGATTCTGTTTTATAGCCTAATTGAAGTCTTTGCTACTTAATGGGGAGCTTAAATCATTTATCATATCAACACTCGTATTTTAAGTCATCTGTCATTTTGTGTTCTGCTTTCTGTTTTTTATGCCTCCTAATGTTAGCTTTGTTTTCTATATTTTGATGTATGGCCTTTTATTTTTATGCTTTTACCCTTTTCAGTTTTTAATTCTACTGGGAATTACCTTCTTACTTTATTTACCTCCTAATATTTTTCTCTACAAAATTCGGGAATAAATGGATGTCTTTGGAGTCCCTTTCCTGCATAGGAATTTTGCACACGTTCAGAAGCTCCTATAGACTCCATCTCTCAAATTTTTGCATTTTTTACTTCATATGTAAACCCAGCCTTACAAATGTATATTTTTACGAAGTCATTTATCCTCAAGTATAATTATTGTCGTGTGAATTCAATTTTATAACCTAATTTGCTACAATTTCCTAGACATCAATCTATATATAACTGGTTACCAACTTCTTTGCAACAGTCTTTATATAGCACAACTTTCCCTCTGTTGTACATTGAATATTGGTCAGATGGAAAACATTTTTAAGTATTTTTTTAGAGGGATAAATGAATGGCATGCTTTATGAGCCATGCATATCTGAAATGAATTTCTATTGCTTTCACATATGAACACACACACAAAACAAAAAACCTTGACTGGGCACAGCATTCTTGAATTTTCACATTTTTCTTTCAAAATTCTAGAATTCTTCCATTTTTTTTCTAAAATATAGTATTGTAGGGGCGCCTGGGTGGCTCAGTTGGTTAAGCATCTGACTCTTGATTTCGGTTCAGGTCATGATCTTGCAGTTCATGAGTTCAAGCCCTGAATCGGGCTGTGTGCTGACAGTGTAGAGCCTGCTTGGGACTCTCTCTCTCTCTCCCTCTCTCTCTGCACCGCACTCACTCTTGCTCGCAGGCTCTCTCTTTCTCTCTAAGAATAAGTAAACTTAAAAAAATATATAGTAATGTAGAAATGGTTGAAAAATCCTAATTTTAGATAATCCATGCATAACATATAGCTTTTCTAAATTTTACTTGTTGGCTGAATATCAGTAAGATATGTTTCCACCTCATCCTTTTAACAAAAAAGTTTTTCTAGCCTGCCTTCAAGACTGGGATTCTTTGATCCTGTCTTAAGTATGGCAAATTCTTTCAATCCGTATGCTAATTGTTTATTGGGTTAATAAAATAATTATGTGAGGTATATCTTTGACTTTCTCTTCTGTTCTGTTTTGTATTCCTCAGGAACAACTATAGTTCGAACTTACTTTTGAACCTATGCCATTTTGTCTGATAATTTTTCTCTCCTTGGTCCTATCTCTTTGTTCTTTTCCTCCATTTCAAATCTGGGAGTTTTAGAACTTATTTGATATCATGAATTCAGTTTTCTGTAGATTGTTCTTCCTATTTACTATTTCTAATTTGAATATAAACACTATAGACCCCATAGCAATTTGCTCCATGAAATGCTAATTTTTGTCTAACAACTGACTTTCCCTCTGTATAGCCAAATTTTCAGGCAGGAATAGAAGTTCTTACCTTCTTGGGATGACAGGAAAGCAAGCCCAACAGAAAAATTTGAGGCTGCTTGGGCAGCACGGAGGAAGAGAGATGGTTCTCTGTTTTCAGGATTATCTCAGCTTCATTTTGCTGGATTGGACAGATCACCCGCCCAGGAGGCTCCTGGAATTGCTGCTACCGTCTTGGCAATCAGCCAGCTATAGGATCCAGAATTGTCCCTGTCGATGTCTAAGCGGAGTGGATAGCCCTCTTCAAGGAGTACTGAATAGCACCCAAGAGCAGAATCGATTTGGATTGTGCATCTTGACCCCCTTGTAATAACACAGCTATGCATCTTATGGCATTGAGTTTGGGGGGTTGACTGTGTGGTTCCCCCACATTAGTTTCACTGAAATGTCTCAGTTCATCCTCCTTTTCATCATGATCTTTTCTCTCTTTATGGTGTTTTGTTCCCGTGCCTCAGTTGTGTCCTTCCACAGCTCAGCATTTCTCTAGACTCTTCTGAGCTGAATAAATCCATGTGAAAGCCACCATCCTGCATAATCTTCTCACAGGGCTCTTTCTGGTTCCATATTCCCCTGCCACTTAGCCAATCCATATACTTTGGGGTCTATGTATCTCAAGAAACAGTAACTCATCATTAACTCCTCTCCATCACCCCCACTTACCATCTTGTTTCTGGGAGTAGCTGAAGAATATAGATGTTTACGTTTGGGCGGGAAGGAGGTCTCAGTAAAAGTACCAAAGCCTATGAGGTGGCCTTATACAGTTGATTTAGAGGTCACCTTTTTATTGATACTTGTGGATCATGATGGAGTATTTGGCCAGGAATAATAATAGTTTCATGAAAACTGCACAAATATTCAGTGCCATGGACATCCTGGTAAGTATGGCTACTGTCTGCCCTGAGATTTCTGAATGAGTCTGTATCATGAATGCTTCTAAAGAGGGGTCAACAGGTCATGGTCCACACTAACCAAGAACCCACTCTGTGCCAGGTACTGGCTGCGCATTCATTGTTCTATTTAATTTTCATACTCATACGATGAGAAAAATACTGATATTACCTTCATTCAACATATCAGAAGGTCGGATGCATGAGAAGATTGGGGAAGATATTTCACTTCTCCAACATCACACAGCTTGTAAGTGGCACAACTAAACCTCAAACCCAGCTCTGCCTGGAATTCATGGTCTTTAAACTTCCCTGTATTCCCCCAAGACCACCTCCAGCCTTGCTAGATCCTTAGGAGTGGGGTTAATCTGTGGAAGATGTCTAGCCACAGTACCAGAATATTTTTTTTTTAAATTATGCAGTTGGAATAACATTCCTGAGCCTCATGTGTGATACCGTTGATTGAGAACACAGTCCAATATATACTAATGAACTTCCATGTTTAAATGAAATAAAATATCTTTATTCATGTTCCATCTGCCTATATTGTAGAAGATCATGTTTTCTACAGACCTCTATCTTAAGTTGAGCAACTTCTTCCCTCTTCTTCTTTTTTTTTTAATTGGAAAGAAGGAGAGAGGAAGATAAAGAATTTGATACAGCGTTAGAAATGCATTGTACTGTTTTGCTCAACCATACCATTACTTCCCACAATTTTCTGAGTTTGCGGCTGTAGAGGCAGTGACATTCTCTTTCTACCCAATCTCTTTGACTAGCGCCAAATAATATCTTTGTCAGGTTTAATATCAGAAAAAGAAAGAACAAGACAGTTAAGGTATAGAGTTTCATGTGATATTCTTTTCAAATGAGAAAACGTATGTCCTAAAAATTCGCTTATATATGTTTTTTTATAATCTCATGAACATGTATTATTATTCGTTTAAGAGCTTCAGTTTATGTGCTTTCAAAATTAATGATCAAATCTATAGTATATTACATTTAAATAATTAAACCTAATAGGAATTTAGAGGATTCACGGAAAGGCTGTGTGGGAAGTGAGGAGTGAAGTTCACAGCTTTCTTAGAAATATGAAGCGTATCGCTGAGGTGTATATCTTGCCTTGTGGTGAAGCACTACAAGTAGAAACCAAATTAAACTCCCTGCTCCTTGCTCTCTCTCCCTTGAACTTCCACCCAGGAACTTTCCAGAAGGTCCTTAATATGTTAGAAGCTTGGGAGAGAGGAGAGAAAACGTGTGAACCGATTTAGCAAGAAGAGAAAGAACTCAAAGATCTGCTTAGGCAAGCAGGTTCAAACTCTACATTGCTTCCGTTAAAAAGCCCTGGGGCCTCCCACCTTGTTTGTCTGAAATCCTAGTGACACCAGCACACCTACCTTTCTTGGAGGTGAAGTGGACAGTTGTAGAGCCAGAACCCGGTGGGAGGTGTGGGTGAGAACTGAGACAACTTACAGCTCCCCCTAGAGGACAGCACGTGACTAACACACAAACCCAGCCATGGGGATTTGAGTCGTCAACAGCACAGCGCAGGGGACAGACTGTATTTTGTTCTTCCTTTGTGGGCTGCTTCCTTTCTTGTGGTGAAGGTAGGCCACTGAATGATTTTCCTAATCCAGCCCCGTTGACCTTGCTGCCATTGGACATTCCTCTCAGATTCTGATGACAGGTTTTCCTCTGGGCTTGATGCTCTGAGATACCGTGACATCATGAAATTTTATCTGTTTTAGGTTGAGGTTAGAGAAAGTTGTCAGGCAGATGCTTCTTTTTTTTTTTTTTTTTTTGCACATCAAAGAGTATTGTAGATGGTAAATAAATGAACCAGAAATTCTTAAGAAAACACTTCTAACTTCTTTACCTAAAGTCCATCTCTAATAGGATATATTTAACTCATAGTATCCAATGAGAATGGTAAGTGCTTGACTTAAATTATACTAGATTATCTGTGTTCCTTAAAACAAATACACTGTATTAGATACCTTATGTAGAAGTAGAAATGTCAAGGGGTGTGTGTGTGTGTGAGAGAGAGAGAGAGACCCCGTGTGCACACGTGCGTCAACCCTGGGAGCCTCTAACTCCAAGGGCTCATAATAAACGATTCTCTTCTCTTTCCATAATTTGGTCAGTTCAGTAGTTTTGGCCTCTCTCTACAATATTTTTTGCTGATAATTTTCTTTTCTTTTCTTTTTTTTTTTTCAGTGTCTTATTACTCTACAGATTTCAACTCCTGAAATTTTATACCTGAAGCCTTGCCATGAAATATTCAAAAGATGCTATATTTCATACTGCTGAATAAGCAGTTTGTTTACGCTCCCCTGGCAAGTATGCAGCATAACATTGTTTCTAGGAAAGGGGTTTATGCGGGGTGATTAAGAATTCCATTTTCATAACATGTCTCTGATAGACTGCCCATCCAGCCCTCGATATTTGTAGAAAACTATTAGATTGTAGATTACAACCAAACACTTCAGCCAGTGGCTTTCATTTCTGTTTTGCTCAGATGAAGACTTTGAGCCATAAACTTCTCCGTTGTCCTTCAAAATGACTCCTTTTATACATCTGCCCTTTGCTCCTTTCTCTATTTTTTTCACAGGGAAAGAACAAATATTTCTACTTTCCAGAGCCAGCCACCGTGCTGTGACTCTGGGACCAGCGTTCTCTCTCTTCTGCGCTCTCATGCCCTGGCAAGCGCATTTCCTCCCCAGTGGTTTTACTCTCTTTTGTCACTGCCCATTTCTTCTCTTCCTTCCCATATACACTGGCCCCCATCTAGAAAAAAAAATTGACTTGACTCTTCTGATTATTCCAATCCAAATAAGCTGTCTTAGCTTTTTCTGAACCATCAGATTTCGACTTTAATCAAATACAAGTTAATACAATTTAGTCTAAACTTTCTGTTTTTCAAAGCTTTCTTTTGTTAATGTTTATTTGTTTATTTATTTAGAGAGGGCGAGGGTGAGGGGTGGAGAGAGAGAGAGAAAAGGAAAGAGAGAGAGAGAGAGAGAGAGAGAGAGAACCCTAAGAAGGCCCCACACAGCACAGAGCCTGTGGTGGGGCTCAGTGTCATGAACTTTGAGATCATGACCTGAGCCGAAGTCAAGAGTCCATTGCTTAACCGACTGAGCCATCCAGGTTTCCCTTTTCAAAAATTTTCTGATAATATTGAATATGCAGCCAAGTTTACCAACAACCTCCAATTGCCAACTGCCTAATTGCTTAATTCTGATATTTTTCTCATTCCTTTTTTTCTTTGCCATTGGCAACTACTGACTACTCCTTCTTATTCTTCACCTTTGAATTCCACGTTGCTTTACATCGATTTGCCTCTTAGTCTGTGTTTTCTTTTTCCTCTTCCTAGTCAGAGCCCTATAGGTGGCCACTTATACTATGAATTTCTTAATTCTAGCACCTTGGCCTTTTCTCCCTCTTCTTTTAAATTCTTTACCTTAACGATTTCCCACATTTCCAGGTTTTCGTTTTTTTAAGGAATTCACCAACCATTCTGGGTATGAATTATAAATTATTATATATACTTTTATAATATCCCCTGACCTTCATCCTGAATTTGCTTCTTTATGTTGAGTTATATTACCTGGAGGGCCTGTTTTCAGTCCAAAAAGCAAAATAAAAATAAAAACAAACAGAAAGCAAACAAACCAAAACAAACAAGCAAACAAAACCCAAGGCAGAGCAAAATAAAACCAAACAAGACAACCCCCCAAACCCTCCACAGAATTTATCACCCTTCCTTCCAAATGAGTCTCTCTGGGTGAACGTATTTGTGATATTGTTGCTGATAATTCCTTCAGCCTCTCAGGCTTAATGCGGTTGTTATTTTTGGTTCTTCCCTGCCACTTCTTCCCTTTGGTCAAGCAGCCTCTGAAGCCACAGGAAAAGACACAAAAAATGGACTAGATGTCTGGCTCTCTGGGTAGAGTTCTAATAACGAAGACTTTGCCTATGACTGCGACCAGACCAGTAATCAGAAACAGCGAGGTAATTGCTGGGATCCAGTGCAGAATGAAAATGCAGGGCCCCTTGTTCCAAAGTTCTTAAGAATTTTAAAGGTGGCTGGGGCGTCTGGGGTGGCTCCGTCAGTTAGGCCTCTGACTTCAGCTCAGGTCATGGTCTCGCAGTTCGTGAGTTCGAGCCCTGCATCGGGCTCTGTGCTGATGGCTTGGAGCCTGGAGCCTGCTTCAGATACTGTGTTTCCCCTGCTCACACTCTGCTCTCTCTCGCTCTCTCAAAAATAATAAATAAATAAAGAATTTTAAGGTGGCAACAGCAGAGCATTAAACCAAATGTGGGGGACTTCTAAGCACGGGGCCCTGCGTAGCTTCACAAGTCACAAGCCCCTGGCGTCTGTCTTGCTATTTATCTTCCTGGACCACAGTTTCTCCACCAGTGAAATGAAGAGGTTGACCTAAGTGGTATCTAAGGTAACATCCCATTTTTCTCTAAAATCGAGTAATTCTAAGCTTTCTTTTTCTGCATCACTGTCTTTTTTTTTTTTTTTTTCAACGTTTATTTATTTTTGGGATAGAGAGAGACAGAGCATGAATGGGGGAGGGGCAGAGAGAGAGAGGGAGACACAGAATCGGGAACAGGCTCCAGGCTCTGAGCCATCAGCCCAGAGCCCGACGCGGGGCTCGAACTCATGGACCGCGAGATCGTGACCTGGCTGAAGTCGGACGCTTCACCGACTGAGCCACCCAGGCGCCCCTGCATCACTGTCTTTATTCCTTTCCTACCTTTCTGGTTTAGTGATGCCTAAATACTAGATGGTAGTTTTTTTTTTGTTTTCCCATTGCCTATTTCCAATTTAATCTCAGTCCATCCTGCTTAGGTTATTCTCTTAAAACATTAGTTGTGAACTAAAGGCTCGAGTTCAAACTTTATTTATGCAGCAACCTTGCCTTCCAACCTTTAGTTCACTGTATTAGTTGGGAATGCCTACCATAACCGAATACTACCTGCTTAAAGAACAGAAATGTATCATCTCATGATTCTGGAGGCTGGACGTTCCAGGTCAAGGTGTTGGCACGGCTGGGTGGTTTCTTCTGAGTCCTCTCTGCTTGGTTTGCAGATGGCTGCTTCCTCACTTTGTGCTCACATGGTGTCTTCTCTGTGCACACACGTCCCTGTTGTCTCTCCCTCTATTTGTAAACAGACCAGTCGTATTGGAGTAGGTCCCCACCCTTCTGTCCCCATTTAGCCTTAATTACCTCTTTCAGGGCCCCGTGGCTCCATATGGTCACCCTGGGGTTTAGAGCATCAACATGAGTTTTGGGGGAGTGCTATTCAGTCTCTAACTCATTAGCCCTTTACAAGAGTCTACGTGTATTGAGGAAAAGCTCGGTGGAGGCTCAGACATTAAAAACATTATAGGGGCGCCCGGGTGGCCCAGTCGGTTAAGCGTCCAACTTTGGCTCAGGTCATGATCTCGCAGTTTGTGAGTTCGAGCCCCATGTTGGGCTTTGTGCTGATAGCCCACAGTCTGGAAACTGCTTCGGATTCTGTGTCTCCCTCTGTCTCTCTGCCCCTCCCCCACTCACGCTCTGTCTCTCTCTGTCTCTCAAAAACTGAATAAACATTAAAAAAAAAAAAAGAAAATTAAAAACAAAACATTATAGGCACCCTGAAATGGTAACGGATGAGGGCATGCCTTCTTTATGTCAAACTCACAGCTCCCCAGACAGGGTTCACTGCTCCCTTCTGTGCCTTTGCTACTGTTGCACACTGCATATAAAGCCAGCTCTCTTTTCTCTGGCAATGTTCTCTCCTATTTACCTCTGGCCTGCCAGATGTTCCCCGTTTTAAGCTTCCACAGGAAGGCTCACCTCTGTAGGCGTTGGCGACACCTTGTCCTTGACTGTGATCGCTCTTTCCTCTGAATCTCAAAAACATGTAGTCTCTACCACCCATTCAAGGTTGTGTACATATAATTTTGCATCAGGCTCTACCTTGATCCTTACATATCCTGCCCCTTGCCATCCCAATGAGTCTCTGAGCTCCTGCAGGGAAGATACGGAATCCTAGATCAGTGCTTCTCAAATTCTAATGTGTCCAAGCTTCCTCTGGGGCTCTTGTTAAATCCGAATTTTGAATCAGTTGCTCCGAATCAGAGGTAGGACCTGAGGTCCTGCATTTCTAACGATCTCTCAGGTGCTGCCTGATGTCGTTCTTCCACGGACTTGGTTTTAGTAGCAAGGTGCTAGACTTCCTGGTCGAGAGTATCCCCTTCTCTTCCTCACCTTTTCCTTACAAACAAGAAGCATGCAGATATTTTCATAATGGATTATGCTCTATTGATTCACCTCTACTTAACCTTCATGTATTAATTCATCCTGGACCCAGGATGCTGGGCAAAGTGGAAAACTGATCTCTGGAGCTCAAGTCTGGGCAGGTAACATTTACTTAGACATTTATGTAGCTATGTATTCTTTGTTAGGGGACCACAGGGTAAAGTGTATAATAAAGCAGCAATTCCAATCAGTTAAAGTTCAATTTTCCTTCCCAACATAAAATTTTGCGGGGCTATATGTCTAAGAGGAGGCTAAACACACACGGCTGTGGGTTGGAAGGAGCCAGAACGGAACACGTTGTGTTTATTCTTTGAACATGCAGTGCCCTTACTTCATGTGATATTATTTATCTCTTAGAATTTACTTTATTCTGGAAGAAAAATATAAATGTCTTTAGGGGATTTCGTTTCGTGCGGCCTATTCTTTTACTCTTGTCTTCCTCACTTTAGACATAAAATAACTTTTGAGGCATTAAATTCTAATGAATAAGAACGCATTTTAAAGCCCTTTCTTTGTATTTTATTCAGTAGCTGACTTTCGTTTCCTACAAAATGCTTTCTAAATTCAGTTTCTTATCATGGGCTCCATCCAGAATAAAATATATACTGCCCCTGGAGCACACAAGCTGTTTATGTACCAGGCCAATATATCTCAGGGAGAGGTCTGCATGATGCATAGGCTGTAATTTAAAAAAAAATAAAAATAAAAACCCAACTCCACATCAAGTATTTAGAGCTGCTCAGTGGGAAGAAAAGGCAGAGAAAGTGAAAAGAAGGCAGCTTATTAATTAGCTCCTTTTTCTTTGAACTATGCATTTCTATGCTGTTTTCAAGCCGTAGATTCTTACATAGTATACTTCAGAGCACATTCCAGCTCATGTTTGAAAGTCAAGTAGAAGAAAGAGAGGGTCGGAAAGATGGCGTAATTTTTTTGGAACTAAATTCTCTTACAGCATTTTTCAGTAACAGGTTCTCGGAGGCGAAGAAGAGGCTGTCTCTACCTTACTACCTTTCCAAAGAAGGCATAGAAGGTGGAATTGCGCAGGGCAATTTGCAAGCCTTTATTTGGAAAGTGGGCCTCTTTCTAGGGTGCTTCCTTCAGGGCATTCTCCTAGGTGAAGTTTTCATCCTGCCTTTAGCAAAGCACTGATAATGTGCTAGGTACTAGCCAAGTAGCAGCTCAGGATTGCTGAGCCATCTTGACAGCCATCCAGGTCCCAAATCTGCCAGACGCTGCGAGTCCAAGGGTTTAGACCCTGCTTAGGGATTCCCACTGAGCAGCTTCAAGGCACCTGTGACACAGCCGAGTGTGATATGCCTGACGGACCTAGGTATCAATGCCACCAAGAAGACAAGACTTAACCACCAGACTAGCTCTTTCTTGAACTTGAGGTTGTCACTCACGCTCTTTCTGCCAGACTCTTGAAGGACACAGTAGGCTTCTTTATCCACTTCTCAACCTTGCCAATCGCTGGAAACTCAACTCTGCCAATTATTGGCAGGAATGGAGGCCGGTGACAGCTTCCCCACTCTTCTTGCCAATGAAGACAGTTAGCTCAGTATACGGGGATTGATAGTACATGATGATATAAGCCTTCAGGTTTATCATTGCTCCCTTGTACTACATTTTGACTAATTTCAGGGGTCCTGAGGGCTCAGTGCTCAGCAGACAAGAAGTCCTTGTGTCAAAGCCTGGTGATTGATTGATTGCTTCATGCACGCATCTTCCCGTTCATTCGTCCACCCATCCATCAAATGTCTATGGAATACTCTCTGGTACCATCATGCATGCAGTACTCGAACTCTAGGGGCTCACAGTTGAGAGGGAAGATGGACCGGTAAGGTGAAGACGACAATACAGTGTGATGAGTGGAGGGAGAAAGTAACGAACAATGAGCTGGAGACCCCTGAGGAGAGATTCCTACGTCAGGGTGCAAGAGTGGCCAGGGGCCACCCTGCCCACCTTCAGGGAGCACTGTTCACATTGCATAGGAAGTGACTGACACTTCCTGAAGATGTTTAGTGCACAGTCTGCTCAGCCTGCAGAGAGATAGGGGAGACTTGGTTTGTAAGGTAAGTTGATGTTGGCCAAGCTCCCAAAGACTTTAGTATAGTGTTAGGAAGATTGCATCTGTGAGCTCTAGATGGGGGCTAGGAGGAGTAGTGGTGGGAGAAAAGCTTGATTAGTAAGGTTAGTAGGGACCAGATCCTATGGCATTTTTCCTGCCGTGCCGATGGAGTTTAGACTTCAATTTCAGTGGAAAGATAACTGAAGGATTTTCAACAGGAGAGAGCTCTGTTTACTGGTGTGGCCCAGAGGTAGAGTGGCAAAGCAGTGTGACCCTAAGGTCATCTGAAGGACATCTCAACCCCCCCCCCCCCCAAATGGTGTCGCCTACTCCCAGCTCCATGCGAGCACAGGATAAGGCTGGAGTAAACCCAGAGAGGGAAATGCTGACCCCCCCACCCCCGGTCCCCCAGGCACCTCACGGTTTTATTGTAGTTAATCCCGATCAGAAGCTTGAGTGGCTTTTAATGATGTTCATAGCCGGTGAAGCTGGAACTTTCTCAAAGTAGTCAGAGTTTTCTCACTAGCTACCGGGGCTCTTGTGTCCTTAAGCAGAGCTATATAAAGCTCTGACCTAACCAGCCCTACCATCGGAGAGTAGCTTTGTTCAATTTCTCTGGGAATCTAACCTTGCTTAATAGCTTCAAGGGTCCAAACTACCGACGATATAAAGTGATACTGAAGGACTGATGAATACAAGAACGAGGTCTTCTTGCTTTTCTTGTGCTCCTACTATATGTGAAATGCAGTCAAGTTGTAGCGAGGGTCTCGTAGCACTGTGAGAAAGAGCTTGCTTTGTAAATTATCCCAACTCAGGCAATCCCGGTCTTGTGACAGCCTAAGCACTTGCTCCGGAATGGATCATCTCCAGCGAATGGGAAGTCTCACTTAGGATCCACGCTCCCTTCATTGCTGATTTTCGAACCATGGTCAGAACCACTGCTTCAGAATTACCAAGTGAGGCCCTTTAAAATACAGCTTCATAGGTATTGACCCTACCTGTTGGATTCAAATATCTACTGGAAGGCCTCGGGATCTGAATTTTAAAACTTTTTTTTTTTTAATGTTTATTTCTTTTTGAGAGAGACAGCAGGGGAGGGGCAAAGAGAGAGGAGGACAAAGGATCTGAAGTGGGCTCTGTGCTGAGAGCCGACAGCCTGATGCAGGACTGGAACTCACGAACCGGGAGATCATGTCCTGAGTCTAAGTCAGCTGCTTAACCGACTGAGCCACCCAGGTGCCCCAGGAATCTGTATTTTAACAAACTCTGTTGCCTTAGTGATTTTCATGGTCAAAAAATTCCGAGAACCACTGCACAACTATTCCTACTGATGTTGACGTGTAGTTTAGCCATTAAAATATCTTGCTGATGTATTTCCTGAAGTTCTTTGTCCACTAGGATTTCAGGTTGGGGCATGGTCATTAAAATCTTGTATCATGCTGGGGTGCCTGAGTGGCTCAGTCGGTTAAGAGTCCAACTTTGGCTCAGGTCATGATCTCGTGGTTCATGGGTTTAAGCCCCACATCGGGGTCTGTGCTGACAGCTCAGAGCCTGCAGCCTGCTTTCTATTCTGTGTCTCCTTTGGATTCTGCATCTCCCTCTCTCCTTGCCCCTTTCCTGCTCACACTCTGTCTCTCTTTGTCTCTCAAAAATAAACATTGAAAAAACATTTTTTTAGATTTTATATCATGTCAAAAGTTACTATGTGTAAAAATAATTATACATCTTTTCCAATTAATTGATTCATTAATTGTTGGAATCCATTCCCGGACATAATCGTGTGTCTTTGATTGACAACTCCGCTATCGAGATATATGTGATTATGCAATTGCTCAATTCAAACTTGAGAACCACTAAGTATGTATAGAATAAGAAATTGAGGGTTCTTTTAAACTGATGTATTAGGTGGGGTTCTATTAAGCTTCAGTGATGAAAGACCCAGCATGACGATGTGGTGATCACCTAAGGAAGGCCAGTGGCCACAAGAAGCTGGGTGAGGCAAGAAGGGATTCCCCCTAGAGATGCCCGAGAAAGCAAGACTCTGCCAACACCGTGTTTTCAGTCCAGAGAAAACGAGCTGGGACTTCTTCCTCCCAACAATGAGAACAGTGAGAGAATACGTTTCTGTTGTTTTAAACAGGAAGCTAATCCACTGGGAACCTCATCATTTCCTGACTACCCACGTCTGGGGAAGATGTCTTCATCAAAGGAGGACAGACATACACGGATACGTTTGTAAAAACTTCATAATGCGATATGACCACCTCAGAGACACAGAGAAGATGGCAGTCTCTTGAAGTTCTAACTGAGGGAATAAAACAATATTTTAATTGAGAGTTCACCCTTATGTCCACATGAGGGAACATTTAAAGTAGACCCTGAAGGAGCCACCTTTGGCCACAGCGACCACCCACATTGCCGCCCCGACGATACCCAGGCCTATGACGGTCTGTTTGAAGCGGGGCTCAGAGAAGGCCAGAACTTACTAGAGCTACAACTATTTTATAAGTTAGTATAAACCACACAATGATAGACTTTACAGGAAACTTCTATACTTGATAGGTGAAAACAATAAATGTAAATTCAGAGACAAAATTTCGCTTACTCAGTGTTGGGAAATCATTCTCCGTGGGTGTCTCGTGGCCGGCATGCCATGAGAGCGGCATGCGAGGAGGCAGTGGCTACTTCTGTTCTCGGTGGCCTTTTCAAAGATATTTGTGCAGTGAACAGTCTCAGAAGATACAGCCAGTGTCTCTGTCTAGAGCCAGGCAGATCTGTTTACAACCTTGGAAGATAGAGTATTTCTCTTGCAATCAAGTGCAAGCATGCTTAGTGTCCATCAGAAAATACTTGGGAGGGCGGTTGTGCTTGGGTGGCTCAGTCGGTTAAGCATCTGACTTCCGCTCAGGTCATGATCTCTCGTTTCGTGAGTTCGAGCCCCATGTCAGACTGTGTTGACAGCTCAGAGCCTGGAGGCTGCTTCGGATTCTGTGTCTCCCTCTCTCTCTGCCCCTCCCGCGCTTGTGCTCTGTCTCTCTCTCTCTCTCTGTGTCTCGAAAATAAACACTTAAAAAATGGAAAGAAAATATTTGGGTTTTTCTGTAATGCAATCCCAGGTTCTCCTGTAATACAGCCCATGGTATGTGCAGGCATCCACCGGACTTTTTCACATCACCTTCTGGGAATTAGGCGGTAGGAACTGATACAAAGGCTGACCCGCTGGCTACTACCATTGCTGTGGAAAATAGTCATTTGCTTGTGAGCCAGGAGATTTTCGTCTTCTTGCTAGCATTCACGAGACTTTTTAGCTTGGAAATAGGATAAAATCCCAGACCCTTTAGAGTTCTTGATAGTATGGCTCGAGGAAGGGAAATTTTGAAGACATACATCCCATTCATGATTGCTAGAGCTCTTCTCTTGACTTTATACTTAAGCAGTGCTCATTTCATTTACACAACCCAGAATTCTATCTTGCTGGGGACCAAGGAATAACCCTTCTAACAACAGACATCTGTGTATCTACTTTAATAAAGATATGATAGAAACCTTTCCATTTTTTAAAGTCACAGGCAGCAGTACTAAAAAATGACTGTAATTTTCAGCCACAGTCCTCTGACGATTGACTCTGTGTAGAATACTTTGTTCACCAAAAGGGTAATCCTCCAGCTTTCCTCAGACCTAACAGTTTATTGTTAGCTGTGCTTCTGATCAAGAATTCAGCCTCAAATGGGGCGCCTGGGTGGCTCAGTCGGCTAAGCGTCCGACTTCAGCTCAGGTCACGAGCTCGCGGTCCGTGAGTTCGAGCCCCGCGTCGGGCTCTGGGCTGATGGCTCAGAGCCTGGAGCCTGCTTCCGATTCTGTGTCTCCCTCTCTCTCTGCCCCTCCCCGTTCATGCTCTGTCTCTCTCTGTCTCAAAAATAAATAAACATTAAACAAAATTAAAAAAAAAAGAATTCAGCCTCAAATAAATTGTAGAAATTTGTTTTAAAAAATGAGTCAATATGTAACAACTAGGGACCTCAATTTATTTGCAATTATTAGCAAAATTACTCTCCAAGTCCTATAAGGTGGCATACGTATACTATCCACACTGAATATACAGAAACTCAGCTTAGTAAGAACTGCAAATATAGCATATACTGCATCCTGAATCACATTTGCGAAGTGCCTTTTCACAGGTTGTGGGGATTAGGTCATGGAAAACTCTCTGGGGTCATCATTTTGCCCAACAGTCTCCCCATCCACACCACTCCAAAGATTCACATCTATACCAAATGCAAAATACGTTTATGCCACCCCAGAGTTCCTGAAAATCTCAACCCATTATAAAATAATCAACCCAAGTCCAAAATCTCATCTAAATGTCATCCGTTTAAAAATGTCTATATCTAAATCCTCTAACTTCAGTGTAGTTGAGACGTGGGTGAAATCTGCTCTGCACACAATTCCTCTCCATCTATGGACCCGTGGAACCCAAGAATAAAATTTGTCTGCTTCCAAAATACAATGCTGGGACAGGCATGGGATAAGGGATAATAGTTAAAGACATTGTGGTTCAATAAAGAAGAGAAAGGAAGGAAAAGGGAAGTCACCAGTCTCCAGCAATTTAGAAATCCAGCTGGGCAAACTTCATGAGGTTTCAAAGCTTGGGGACAGTCCTCTGCTCTCGAGTCATCAACCTTCTGGGTTTTCAGTTCTCCCCTCAGAGATAGCCGTGTTGGTTAACTCCCATCTATTTGTGTATTTCCCAAAATTCTCTTTGGTATTTATTTCTGATGTCATTCCAGTGTGATTGGAAAATATACAGATAGGCATTTATTATTACTTTCTTTGTGTTAATCAGATATTTTCCTGTGTATCATTTTAATTTCATTTTTTCAAACTATACTGTCTTTTACTATATTGTCTGGAGTGGTTTTCTAAGTTGTTATTCAAGAGATCAAAATTAACCTCTTAATTTAAAACAATTTAATTTGGATACATAGAAGCTCCGTTTCCATAGCATACAGAAAGTTTGTTGCCATATATTCCTGTTCCTTCCCCACTTCTTTGTGTTATTTTCATAGAAATTACATCTTTGTACATTGTGTACCCATTAACACACTGTATAGATTATTGCTTTATCCAATTGTCTTTTGAATTAGGTAGATGAAAAGAGTTACAAACAAAAAGACATTTTTACTGTCTTTATAATCATCTATGTAGTTACCTTTTGGTGATTTCCATTTCTTTGTGTAGATTCTAGTGTTTTGTTTTTTGTTTGTTCATTCATTTTAGCTTGAAGCATTCTGTTTAGTATTTCCTGTGGTGCAGGTCAGCTAGTGATGAGTTCTCTTAGTTTTTGTTTGCTCGAGAAGTTGTAAATTTCTCCTTCATTTTTTGAAATGGTTAACAGTCAGCACTTTAGATTTTTCATCCCCACTGCCTTCTGGCCACCATTATTCTGATGAGAAGTCTTTTGTATGTAAAGGATCTTTGTTTACTTGCTGCTTTCAAGATTCTTGTCTTGTGACAACTTGACTATGAGATAATAGAGTATGGATGCCTTTGAGTTTTTCCTATTTGAAATATAACGAGGTTTTTAAATGGCCAGACTAATGTTTCCCAAATTTGGGAAGTTATTGGTTGTTCTTTCTTCAAATATTCTTTTCTTTTTTAAAATTTTTTTATTAGATATTTTTTAATGTTTATTTATTTTTAAGAGAGAGAGACAGAGTATGAGCGGGGAAGGAGGCAGAGAGAGAGAGGGAGACACAGAATCCGAAGCAGGCTCCAGGCTCTGAGCTGTCAGCACAGAGCCCCACGCAGGGCTCGAACTCATGAACTGTGAGATCATAACCTGAGCCAAAGTCAGACGCTTAACTGACTGAGCCACCCAGGTGCCCCTCAAATATTCTTTTCTTTTACCTCTCCTTATGCGATTCCCATTATAAATGGGTTGGCGTATTTGATATTGTCTCACAACTTTCTAAGGCTCTTCTCATTTTTCTTTATTCTTTTTCCTTTATGTTCTTCCAGCTGTATAATTTCAATTGAAATGTAGTCAAGTTGGCTACTTTTTTCTTTTGCCACTTCAAATCTGTGAACATCTTTTTTTTTTTTTTTTTTTTTTTTTAATTTTTTTTTTTTCAACGTTTATTTATTTTTGGGACAGAGAGAGACAGAGCATGAACGGGGGAGGGGCAGAGAGAGAGGGAAACACAGAATCGGAAACAGGCTCCAGGCTCTGAGCCATCAGCCCAGAGCCTGACGTGGGGCTCGAACTCACGGACCGCAAGATCGTGACCTGGCTGAAGTCGGACGCTTAACCGACTGCGCCACCCAGGCGCCCCAAATCTGTGAACATCTTTAATGAACTTTTTCAATTACTCTAATCTTCAACTCCAGAAGTTTAATTTGGTTATTTTCATACTTTCTGTCTGTTTAATGATATCCTCTATTTGGTGAGACAGAATTTTTGTACTTTCCTTCAATTGTTTTTTCACAGGGATTACTTTTATTCTTTAACCATACTTTGAACAGCTGATTTAAAGTCTTTGTTTACTAAGCCCCAAATCTGGACTTCCTCGGGAACATTTTTTATTGACTTCCTCCCTCCACCCCCAGTTTATGTGTCATAAGTTCCTGTGTCTTTGCACAACTCGTAATTTTTCTGTTGAAAATAGGATATTTTAAATAACGTAATGTGGCAAGTCTGAAAATCTGCTTTCTCTCTCTCCTTCGTTCCATGGGGTCTTTTGTTTGCTTGCTTAGTTGGTTTAGTTTGCTTGTTCGGTGACTTCCCTGGACTAATTCTTTATAATCTGAATTCTTGGTTATTGGCAGCCACTGCTGTCTCTGCTTTCTTAGCCTGGTGGTCAGCTAATGAACAGAACCTGCAAATCTCTTGGCTCGGCAGAGGGCGTCTCCGTGCGTGTTGGGGCACACCTTCGATGCTCCTGTAGGTAGCTGACACCTTCCCCTTAGCTTTTGAAGGACCTGATGGTCAGTTAGAGATGAGACATCAGGACATCTTGAGGTATTTCCCAGCTTCATGTACAGTGGTGCATATATGCCTGGTTTTCTAGATTTTTCAGAATATGTTAGTGGTTTGAAAAGCCCCCTGTGAACATTTTGTTCTTGTTTTTTTCTTTTCTTTCTTTTTTTTTTTCTGTGCGTGTGTGTCAACTTGTCGCCGTTATTTTTCTAACTAATTTATTTATTTATTTTTTTAATTTACATCCAAGTTAGTTAGCTTGTAGTGCAGCAATGATTTCAGGAGTAGATTCCTTAATGCCCCTGACGCATTTAGCCCATCTCCCCTCCCAACACCCCCCCAGCAACACTCTGTTTATTTTCTATATTTAAGAGTCTTTCATATGTTGTCCCCCTCCCTGTTTTTATATTATTTTTGCTTCCTTCCCTTATGCTCATCTGTTTTGTCTCTTAAAGTCCTCATATGAGTGAAGTCATCCGATTTTTGTCTTTCTCTGACTAATTTCGCTTAGCATAATACCCTCCAGTTCCATCCACGTAGTTGCGAATGGCAAGATTTCATTCTTTTTGATTGCCGAGTAATACTCCATTCTATATCTATCTATCTATCTATCTATCTATCTATCTTTCTATCTATCTATCATCTATCTATCTACCACAGTTTCTTTATCCATTCATCCATCGATGGACATTTGGGCTCTTTCCGTACTTTGTCTATTGTTGATAGTGCTGCTATAAACATGGGGGTGCATGTGCCCCTTCGAAACAGCACACCTGTATCCCTTGGATAAATGCCTAGTAGTGCAATTGCTGGGTCGTAGGGTAGTCCTATTTTTAGTTTTTTTGAGTTTTCCAGAGTGGCTGCACCAGCTTGCATTGCCACCAACAACGCAAAAGAGATCTTCTTTCTCCGCATCCTTGCCAACATCTGTTGTTGCCTGAATTATTAACGTTAGCCATTCTGACAGGTGTAAGGTGGTATCTCATTGTGGTTTTGACTTGTATTTGCCTGCTGATGAATGATGTGGAGCATTTCTTCATGTGTCGGTTGGCCATCTGGGTGTCTTCTTTGGAGAAGTGTCCGTTCGTGTCTTTTGCCCATGTCTTCACTGGATTCTTTGTTTTTTGGGTGCCTGGCTTTTTCTCTTAAATGTTTTGGTCAGCTTCTTGTTAGCTCCAACTGGACCCACTGGCTCAGACAGCTGTGATGTTAAACAGTTGCTGAAGATTATTTTCTACAAACGTTTATACAAAGTGCCTCCAAGCTGTGAACCCACTCTGTCCTACCCCGTGGCTGCTAGGTTACCACAGCCATAGTGGTTGTGAGGCTGTTGTTTTTCAAGGCTGCCCCAGAGCTGGGGGACAGGGGTGTGGGCATGCCCAGTTAAAACACCACAACACCTGTTGCTCTCACCAACATCCAGCTGCTTTACTTGTATAGTGTTCTTCAGGTTGTTGCAAGTTTTTGGTTGATTTCCAAAGTTGTGAAAAAGTGAGTTTTGGCTACTTTTACGAGTGTTCCTGTTGATTTAATGAGGGCTGGATTTTCAGAGTTCCTTACTCCACCATTCCAGAAGCGCTTCTTCTCCTGTCTTTCTAAGTTTTACTCACCATTTCGGGATACAGGTTAGATGTCAGTTCTCCTAGGATTCTCTTGATTTGTGTCTCTCCTAGATATCCCAGAGCAGCTGTACTCTTCCCATGTGTTTCTCAATGGATTGTTTCTTATTTGTCTCTTCTGTAAACTTCTGGATGCACAGATCATGTCCTGCTTGCTCTTTTCTCTCCAGTGTCTAAGAAATTGCCAGGCATATTGGACCCTACTGACAATTGTTGAATGAATGAATCTCTCCTACTTATTTTAAAAATGCAGTGGCCCAAATAACCAATTAAATATTCAACCGATATAATTCTGCTTGTATTAAAATTTCTTTAGGGCTTTAAGTTTATAGGGTCACTCTTTTTGGGTCTCTTTTATATTTTTACAGACTGAAAATGTTCTCGACAACAGGGATATCGGCCTGTCTTTGCAGACTTGGTAGAAAATGCACCTGACCCTGAAGAACTTCCATTTTTTTCTTTCCTCTCCTCTCTACCGTATGTCTGTCCTGATGAGAGAACTGCCAAAATCAGACATAATAGGAGAAAGCAACATAAGGATAGTCTTGGTAGTGTGTGTGGATGATCATCCTTTTTCCCTTGGTGATGAAGGGCTCGTGTTTATAGGCTGATTACATGAATACGAGTTTCATGATTTTTTTTTAACTCTAGCACCAACAGCAGGGTTCCTTCAGCACAAATCCTTGATTGAGGAGCTAAAGGCAATGAGATAGAAGTGTAGCTGGTAATTAGACACCTCGAAGGAGCAGAGTGGGAATACGAGCCATATAGAACAGCAGGGACTTGCCAATGCCTTTTGATATCCGACAATCCCAGTTTGAAGGCTGTAGGGCAATAGGCATACCATTACTCTCTCTGGACAGTTTTGATTTGGGAATCTCATCAAGCCAATGAAAATATTGGGTAAATCAAGTCAGAAATGAATCACCATTGCAATGCCGCATTCTTTCTTGTGCTTTCCAAAAGGTATTGACAAAATACCTGGGACGTGGAGTCTGATATGTGGGCTGTACTCCACTATATTATACGTAACAAATTCATAAAGGGAATGGTATTGACATTTTAATTAGCTGCTTTCTTTTTTCCTTCATGCTGTTTTTTGTCACTGAAACGGTAGCCAACTATTAACAGCCTAAGAGCACAATAACATATTCTGGAACAGCATAATACGATCACTTAGAATGCAGCGCGTGGCTGATCTGGTGATCTTTGTTCCGTATTACTCTGCCACAACCTCCGCAAAACTGCATTTGTACCCGGCGCGCTTAAACTTCTCTGGTGTGTAACATTGTCTCAGCGCAAGAACGTTAATAATCAGTCAAACATTAAAAGGTGAAAGTACATGTATATTCTCTTCTGCCAGTCCTTGATCCAGAAAATAAACTTGTGTGCCTTGAAAAGGAGCATGAAGCACATGAAATAAAGCCAGAAACAAAGGGTTCAAGTACAGGGTGTCAAACATATGGCAAGAGGAAAAGTGCAGTCATGTATTCAGATTGTTATTTTTATTTTTAATAAATCTGCTGGATGAACACTCAGATACTTTTATCATTTTCTTTTGTGTTTGTCTGTTTTGGGTGTGTGGTCAGAACCTTTAGGATATTGGTTCCATTGGCAGAATCTTAAGAATGGTAGATTTCTGGGGTGCCTGGGTGGCTCAGTCAGTTAAGCGTCCGACTTCGGCTCAGGTCATGGTCTCAACGGTTCGTGAGTTCGAGCCCCACGTCGGGCTCTGTGCTGACAGCTCACAGCCTGGAGCCTGTTTCAGATTCTGTGTCTCCCTCACTCTCTCTCTGCCCCTCCCCCATTCATGCTCTGTCTCTCTCTGTCTCAAAAGTAAATAAACGTTAAAAAAAAATAAAAAAAAAAGAATGGTAGATTTCTTTTAATTCGCTACGCAAATTAAAAATAATAGTAATTAGAACTTAACTTTCTCTTATAAAGTGCCTCTGATTTGTATGGTTTTATTTTCAGGTCAATTTATAGAATCACGTCAGGGAGCTTCTTTCTTAGATTATCCTTCCCCCCCACCCCCCAACCTTATTATTGGTTGACAAGTTTGCTCTGAGAAATGTACTTCCTCATTTAGGAACACATCCATTCCTGGTCTGGCAACGCCATTGTTCACACTTGGTCGAGAATTTGTGATAGGTCCAGATACATTTCCTGAAAAAACTGAAAATGCAATTTTAGTTGTAAACCTTTCCATGTGTTGCATACGAGGGACAGCAAATTATTATCTCAGGTACATTTTCAGGTCAATTTTCAATCTAGTGGAACAATGTCCATGATGTTCCAACAATGACTTGCCGTGCATATTGGCTGAGCAAAAGCAAAACCAAAATCTGGGGAGGGAAATTCTACAGCTCTGTCCATGTGTTTTACCTCGGCTATCACGTTTAAGAACACGTGCGTTGACTATTTGCCAAAGATAGTAAGCCGTAGCCAAAGCAAGACAATCTATGGGAGCACACCATTGAAAGAGGCTTCTGGTTGTATACGCTCTACCTTCTGTGGGAATGTGCCTGTCCTCCAGAGTCCTGCACTGCTCTCCCAATAGTATTGGCTTCTCAGGAGCACTGACTGCAGCATGGCATAGGAAGTGGCGTTGATGAGTGGTGATCTAGAAGTCAGTAAATGCTGATCCAGGCGCAAACTGAGAGACACGTGTGACTTTCAAAGATCTGTTCTTTTAAGTCATGAAGCGAAACCGCGAAGGCTAATTAAACTCTTCTTGAGCTCTCTGGTGGAGATATTGATTCCAATCAGAAGTTAGCTACTTCTTATTAAAAGGTGATCCAGGATCTGAGGAAATTTCCCTTCCGTTCTGTTCTACAAGATAAGAAGCTGAAAACGCTTTCCAGGCAGTGACACGTCATTCGTAAAGACGACTTTCAAACCTCAGTTCATGGCAACACACACCTAACCCAAAGGCATCCCTTGGAAATGGCGTCTTATGTGGGCTACATGGCATCCTAAAATAAAAAACTTTCCGGAAAGAGAATCCATGACTCAGAATTTAACTCACTTTCTATAATATGGATTCCAATTTTCACAGCACGTTGTTGCCTACTTAATAAAAATTGAGGCATGTGTATTCCCTTCATTAAATTGTTAAAGAATTAAAGTTTCAGTGGTTTATTTATTAGTATCTTAAAAAGTTGCAAGAATTAATTTTGTATTGTGCAGTTTCTAATTTTAGTCATGGATTTATTAAATAAAAGGCTTATAAAAGTAAATTACTCAATTTGCATCACCCTCAATTACTTTATGTGATCAAAACTTCTGATCTTATAAACAAACTGTGACTATGAAAACTTTTTAACCCTTGATTATTTCCTTTAAAAACACTGAAATTTAGACTATGAGGCTTTATAATTTCAAAATAAGGACATGGATTCTTAAATGCCTAGAGGAATGTATATGTTTCCCCTTAGCAACTTGATTCCGGAGTAGTGCATAAGCTCTGGAGGATAAAAAGAATTTGTTTGTGTTTAAAAAGATAGTGATAAGATGGACAACTCATCCACCCCCCACCCCTCCAGCTAGTCTAAGACAAACAATAGCTTCAGACAAAGAATGCTTCACCTAGAAATTTTGAAATCCCGGGGAACGGGGAAGCATTTTTCAAGGAAGAAATGAACATGAAATTAAATACAGTAAGAAATCTTTCAGAACTGGAGGGCCCTAGGGACTTTGGTGGATGGGGCATAATGGGGAGAAACTCATTTCCTGTCCTACACTCATGTCTTTACTCATCTATCCCCCCGCCCTCCTCACTGTTTTCTCCCTGCCTCCTCTCACTCTCTCCCCCTTTCTCTCTTTTTTTTTTTTTTTTTCAACGTTTATTTATTTTTGGGACAGAGAGAGACAGAGCATGAACGGGGGAGGGGCAGAGAGAGAGGGAGACACAGAATCGGAAACAGGCTCCAGGCTCTGAGCCATCAGCCCAGAGCCCGATGCGGGGCTCGAACTCACGGACCGCGAGATCGTGACCTGGCTGAAGTCGGACGCTCAACCGACTGCGCCACCCAGGCGCCCACTCCCCCTTTCTCTCTTGACCATTCCATGGCTTTGGTGCAGGGAGAGTAGAGTGTCAAATATATAATGAGTACATGTTGACTACTCAGTGGATGGGATGGAAACTGGACTTGAAATAAGAAGGGTATTTAGGGGGCACCTGGGTGGCTCAGTCGGTCAAGCATCCAACTTCAGCTCAGGTCATGATCTCACGGTTCGTGGGTTCGAGCCCCGTGTCAGATTCTATGCTGATAGCTTGAGATTCTGTCTCTCTCTCTCTCTCTCTCTCTCTCTCTCTCTGCCCCTCCCTTGTTCTCTCCCTCTCTCTCAAAAATGAATAAACATTAAAAAAAAAAGAAAAAAGATGAATGGTATTTACTCCCAGCTCTTCGGCTTACAAACAGTGTGACCTTGGAAAGATCTCTCAACCTCTCTGAGCTTCAGTTTTCCCAGATGTGGAATCTACTGGGCAGGGTTGTTGTGAGGCACAAATAAAACGATATATGTCAGAGTGTTTCAGAAACTATAAATGGGCATAATCCAAATGCAACTATAACTACATTTTATGTTTGAGTTTTGCTTGCCTGATAACTGTTTCAGTAATTTTCATATCCCTCTGATCAGAATGTCCCGATTCCTTTGGGGTAATGACTGTTTCTTATTTTTCACAACAAACAAACAAACAAACAAACAAACAACAAAAAACCAAGATCACTTAGCACTACGGTTTGTGTAGAGTCAAGTCACGATTTTCTAAATTGAAATACTATATTAAATAATAATAAAACAAATTCATGTCGTGAAGACCCTTGTATAATCAAATTTTAGTTCAGAGAGGAGGCCAAAGCATTTCGAGGGGCAGTTCTGGAAGTCCCAGCTTTAGGACTTGGTCATATCCCCAGCTTTGTGCTCCCGTAGGATTCCCCCTAAACAGTCAGCCAATGTTCTAAGCCCCTTCCGTCTTAGAACATCCCACATGGTCCCAAAGTGCTGACATTCCTGGTGTATCCCTATCTGGGTCCTTTCCTAGCAAAGGATGCCTTGCTAGACTTATACAATACTGTGCATGCAATAATACTGATTTCCGTTCTTTTTAAAGTTCTAAATGTTATACTCTGCTCATGACAGTTTCAGGAAGATCTATGATGCCGTTTCTGACATTTCTGACTTCTTTGGAAATATATCCCCTTTTATTTTTGTTCCGTGAAACAAAATATATGCTTTGTATTTCTTGTTACTAATTTACTGACTTGTTTTATCTCTTCTCAGGCATTCTGACTTTCAAAATTGGAATTTCCACGAACAGTTTCAAAGACAGAAAATAGAGTGAAGAAAATCTGTGCTTTCGGCCGGGTGACCGTAACGGAATGAATATATGCTACGGGGCCTTCAAACACCTCAGCTTTCAACTTCCATAAAATTCCAATCTCACAGGGCGGTGCAGGTCGCATGCGCCGAGCAGTCAAGGGGTTAAGCAAGCTTTCTATTTTATGGGGCCTTAAATCCTAAGTGATGTTCTGTGTTGCACATTACGAGGACAGCCATGAAAGGATATATATAACTTTTTTTTTTTTTAATTCTTCACATCACCTGAGTGAGATTTTGAAAGCTTGGTAACATCCCAAGAGCAAGGAAAGCATAAAAGCATTCACTAGGCACAGAAAGTACAGTAGATGCATTAAGATTAGTCACCACTTTGGAAAATATATGTGCACACACACACACACACGCACACATGTGCACACACAAAGGAAACAATTTCAGAAAGGTTTCAGTTTAGCTTTTATAAAAAAAAAAAAAAGTGAGCCCTAGAACACTTGAAAGAATTTTTTAAACTGTCAAGGTGTCTCTATGACATGGGGACATTATCAAACACAGAAATACCTATTTAAGTTGTGCTTCTAAAAATACAGCATCGTCATTGTTTCTTGGTTCGTATTACTTTTTATGGATACGAAATGTCCTTATGGTTTTGCTTCAAAATGAAGTCTTAAATTTCAAACCTAGGTAAATTCCTCAAGATCTTATATCCTCTAAGCTTTATGGATGTTAGTTTTATTACTTATCCCTTGTAATTCATATTAATATATCATTGTTGAAGTAATAATCTATGTGACATACTTTTATATTCTGCATTTGAAAGCATCCACTTTATGGACTGAAAGATTATAATAGGAGGACACAAGTGCAGGGAGATGAAATTCATACATGCATTTGTGCATAACTCAAGGGTCTCCTTTTTTGTTTTGTAAAAAGAAATCAGCAGCCTGCTGTGCAGAAATACTTAAAGTATAACCAAAATAGCAAAAGACCTCCATCTTTTAAGTGTAAGACACACACATACATGACAAACATATATGTTCACTTTCTTCATAATTAGAAACAGTTTTATCTTATTTTTTTTTTAATTTTTTTAAATTTTTTTAACGTTTTATTTATTTTTGAGACAGAGACAGAGCATGAATGGGGGAGGGGCAGAGAGAGAGGGAGACACAGAATCGGAAGCAGGCTCCAGGCTCTGAGCCATCAGCCCAGAGCCAGACACGGGGCTTGAACTCACGGACCGCGAGATCATGACCTGAGCTGAAGTCGGACGCTTAACCGACTGAGCCACCCAGGCGCCCCTAGAAACAGTTTTAAATTGGATCTATCACCAGTGAAGAAAACCTTACCGTTAGTGACTCTATATTACGTAAAACTGAAGCAAACTATTTTAATTGATTCAAATTATTCTCCGTTGTTGCCAGGGTGGGAAGGTACAAGAACAATATTGTTTCAAACTCAAGCTTGTGAAAGTCGAGTACAAAATTAAATGGGGCTGTAAAATACCCATCATAATAGTGCATAGCTTTTAGGATTGTCATGAGGAAACAAATAATAGTTGCAAATTAAATAGCACAAAATAAGTGGTTAATAAAATTGGCTATTTTAATTATTATTGATTTAGTTGTTGATAAAGTGAGGATAATATCTACCTTTGGTTTTAGAAATATTAGTCACATAAGTAATATGCATTTCCTGCATTTATTTAAATGATTACTTTTTTTCACCTTCAACCTGTTAATGTGATGTATTACATTAATCAATGGATTTGCTCATGGTAATCCAACCCGCATGCCTGATATAAAGTCAGTTTGGGTATGCTGAGTTATCTTTTCATACGTTAGTAGATTTAGCTTACTTGTGTTTTGTTTAGAATCTATGTACCTGTACTTATGAACGAATTTAGACTTTAGGTTTTCTTTCTCACACTGTATGTTTGGTTCTGGATTTACTAATTTAAAACATATTGGGGGAGTTTTCTATTTTTGTCTCTTATATGGAAGAGTTTACTTAAAATTGGAATGACTTGTTTCTTAGTTGTATGATAAATGAATTTTAACTAATTACTCAACTCATTGGTTATTTAACTTTCTAGAGACAGTTTTGCTACGTATGGTTTTCTAAAATTTTACTAATTTTGTCTCTGTTTTATGCCTATATATATGTATATATATAGGCATAAATCTATATATACGAGAAGATGGGTGTAATAAAATCCCTACCTCAAGGAGTTGCCACAAAGATTAAATGAAGTGATAAATGTATAAAGCACTTAGAGCAAGCCTGACGTTCATCAGATATTCAATACATGTTACTAATTAGCACTATTATTATTATTATCTTTTAAATACCTGACCTATTTCTGGTTATATCTCATTCTTCATTCCTTTTTTAAAAAATGTTTATTTATTTATTCATTTTTGAGAGAGAGAGAGAGAGAGAGAGAGAGAGAGAGGGAGAGAGCACACGCAAGCAGGGCAGGGGCAGAGAGAGGGGAAGACACGGAATCCAAAGCGGGCTCCAGGCTCTGAACTGTCAGCACAGAGCCCGACGTGGGGCTCGAACCCACAAACTGTGAGATCATGACCTGAGCTGACTGAGCCACCCAGGTGCCCCTCTATTTTTCATTCCTAACATTGATTCATCCCATCCTTCTTTCTCTTGTTCAAACTTGCCAGAACTCTGTTGATTTTATCCACCTTCTACAAGAAACATCTTTAAAAAAAAAACCTTTGATTCTCTCTCCTCTATTGTATTTTCCTGTAATTTTTGCTTTGATTTTTTTAAATATGCTTTTGTCTACTTTTCTTTTCTCCTTCTGCTTTTTTTCTGTCCTCTGATGTAATATGCTTAGCTCATTTGCCTTTGTCTTTTCTAAACATAACGTTTTTGAGGGTTTTAGGTATATAAATAGTGAATAAAATGCACTGATCTTAGGCATGCATTTAGAAGAACTTCTATGTTTATACATCTGTGATTACACCCAGATCAAGGTATGAAACATTTCAGGCACTCAGAAGGCCTCTCCTCTCTCACCCCAGGCAGTAACACCCCACCCTTAGATAACCCGTTATACTGACTTCTACTGTTGTGGATTCGTTTTGCTTTCTTTACTTTCTTATGGAATAATGCAATGCATTCTCTTTTGTGTCTGGTTTCTTTGGTCCCAAACAATGTGGTGATATTAATCCTTATTGTATATATCACAGACTTAGCATTTTTTACCTGTATGAGTATCGCATACTTCACCATTTCTAATGTTAATGGGTATTTGTTTTCTTTTCCAGGGTTTGTCTATCATAAATAAAACTGGTAAGAAATTCTTGTCTGTGTCATTTTGATAGACAGATGCCCCCCACGATTTTGCTATGTGTGCGTTTCCATCTTGGTTGTCTGTGCCTCAATATCTTGGTTAATTCCTTCAGATCTATCTTGAAGTTCACTAATGATCTCTTCAGCAGGGTCTAGCATAGTTTAACAATTAGTGGATTTTTCATTTCAATTTTTATATTCATATAACATAGATTATACATTTCATTATGGTCCCTTACTTTTATGTTGTATTTTCATTTGTATTATAATATTTCTGCTTTATTATATTATTTTCACTTGTATTTCTTTTTTTCAGTTTAAAAAAAAATTTTGGTTATTTTTCATGTCTCATAGGTTAAGTTTATAGTCTCTTGTCATGTTTTAAATTCTGTATTATATTTCTTAAAACATATGATTTTTCATTTTATGTTTTATGTCTCTTAATTCTAATATTTGATGTCTCCTCAGGTTTAATTCTGCTCTTGGGTTGTTTCTCCTAACTCTTGGTTAAGTACCTTTGTTTTTCATGTGTGTTGTGGTTTTTTAATAATAAACTGTTTTCATTAGAACATTATTCATGGGAATTAGTTGAGGGTTGGCTGGAGAGAGCGATCCTCCCTAGAAGCTTTGTTATTTGTTTGTGTAAGGGCCCTGAGCAGCAGCAGCCCTTGGCCATCCTAAACTACCTTTAGGCTCCAGATCTTTTTCATCTCTTTAATCAGTTCAGGTTGGTCAACACATTCTAGAGGTCAAGAAACCAAATTGGCGGTAAAGAAGATTGGAGGAGGAGGCTTTTGGAGCTTCATCAAAACCCTAGCTATGCCTGCCCCAAATAATTCGCAAAAAGCATTGAGATTTCAAATATTTTTTTATACAGTGGTTGTAATGCCATCCAGAAATTCCCCATCTTTATCTTCTTTAATGTGTTCTTTCCACTCCCAACATTAATCGGCACCCTAAGAGAAGATAACGTTAGGATTTTGTAGAAAAACATCTAACAAGATATTTAGGGCTACTTTTCTCTATACATACACTTGTGGGGAATCTCCTTCTTTTTTTTTTTTTAATTTTTTTTTTCAACGTTTATTTATTTTTGGGACAGAGAGAGACAGAGCATGAACGGGGGAGGGGCAGAGAGAGAGGGAGACACAGAATCGGAAACAGGCTCCAGGCTCTGAGCCATCAGCCCAGAGCCCGACGCGGGGCTCGAACTCACGGACCGCGAGATCGTGACCTGGCTGAAGTCAGACGCTTAACCGACTGCGCCACCCAGGCGCCCCTCCTTCTTTCTTTATAATCAAACTCTAAGGTTCTATAGTGAGGGACCATGTCTTTATAGTTCTATATGCTTTATCATCTTTACAATATGCTAGATAAAGTAAGCATTTAGGGAAAATTTGTTGTTTGATTGGTGGTCCATCTCTGCCCAATCTTGGATCATGCTGTGAACACCCACATCTACACTTACCTCATGTCACATAGCTCTTATTATGTTTGGCCTACTCACTTGGTCTATCTTTCCGTAGGCTGCCTCTGCTTCTTTCTTGATTCCAAATCCTACTCTTCTGACCCTCATCTACTGTATCTTCAACTTCATCCTTTTGAAAACAACACTCTTTTGGGGCAGCAAGTATTTCAGTAACAAATATTTATGAAATTTAAACTAAAAGCAGCTTAAATGTCTTCTATTTCAAATGTCTGGCTTTCATCACTCTTGACTTTGTTCCTTGGGATCACACAGGTGAACTAATGCTTCTCTTCTAGTAGAAAATCGTTAAAGGAAAAGAGGAAGAGCCTTCATAAAGCCAGGCACCAACCTGTAATGCTAATAACTTGATTTTCTACTGCTGGTATCATTTCACTCCCAACTACATGCATTATACTTTGCCACATCCAAGGATTAATCCTGGCCCTAAGTGTGAACATATACAGAGCTCTCATCCGTAATCCACTGGCGTAAAGAACACCTTTGTACCCCGTCCTTTGTATGTATTGCTTTGTCTCTGAATTTTAGCAACTTAAGTATTTCTTTCTTTCCTTTTTTCTCATGCCTGTGTCCCTGACTTAACCCACAGATGGCTTGGAAGCCCTAATTTTTTCTAGCTTGCATCTTATCCGTGCGGGGACCTGTTGCCGATTCTCCCCAATGTCACCTGTCTTCCTTGCTTTCCCTTTTGCTAGGAGTTTGGATCTCCTCTGATTGCTTGCTCGACACCTGAATATCCGCCTGTTGTCTGAGTTTACTTGTTTTGGTGATTCCTGGAGTATCCATATAGACTGCTGTCTATTGAAGACCACTTATCCCCAAGCTTGTTACTAAAGCTTCCAGATAGTCAAGGAAAGAAAATAAAGTTGAACAGTTAACAATAATTGGAGGCAGATAACTTTCACCTCTACTTCTAAATCTTGAGTTGATAGAGTCAATATTCTTTTGCTTTGGGCAACAGACATGAATGCATCTGAAAATGGGTGATATGACTGTGTTACAGGTATGGCATAACTAGAAATATAAATTTTTAGGGACTATATATTGTAGACACATAATAGTGTCATTGAACAGAAATATTAAATAACGCCCGACATCTCCATAGCCTAATGTATCTTTACTGTGCTGTTAACTCATTTTATTTGCCTAAGTTGTTTGCAGAATGCAATAAATTGTACAGTGTAAGAAAATTGGTAATAATGCCACTAAAATTGGTTTTCATGTAGTGTCATGGTTGGCCAATAAGTCATCAAAATCACATTTTAATTCTCAGATCTCTAAAGAAAGCCGTGCAGCCCAGTTTTCGTCTTAGGGATTTCTGAAAAACCATCTCTGAATTCTTACTGTTTAACAGGATGGGGTCAGTGCAGAGGGAACAAACATTGATAGAAACATACTTTCTGCAGACAATATTTGGCAGGAATGGAACACAATCAATACGGAACCTCTAGTTCAATACCACTGCACATAAAAACACAATACCAAACTTTTTAGCAGCAAAAAAACATATTAAAATCAATATTAAGTACAAGTATGTATCAGTCCAAAGAAATTGTCAGATGAAAAACCTGTGGAGATCAATATAAGGGACCAAAACTTTCACGTATTTTCTTTCTGAGATTGATGCCAAGTGAAGAAATCCGCATCAGTGACAGTGACAGTGTGCAAGGTTCTCTCATTAAAGAAAATCCAGCTTAATAAGCACCTGTTAGAGGGCTGAATTTGTTGCCAACTGGCATTTGCTCATGCAGGAGATTGTGTGACACGTGGGGAGTATGGCTTGGTATTAGTTTCAGTCTGGGTGTGGGAACAGTAAAAGGTAAGGGTTAGCGGTGGTGCAGTCTTGAGAGAGAGAGAGAGGGTGGGAGGCTTGGGGATATGTATGACGTGCTAGTGTATTGTTGGGGGAAATGAACATTGAGAAACATAATTTTATCCTATAGGATTTCTATCCCCCCTGAATAATAGAGTTAATGCTCTGTCTCTAAGTAGCTTTTAGAAATGTCACTAGTCTTCTCATCTCCTAGCCAGAAGTAGCCTTGCATCCCTGAAAACAAACACTAAGTTACATAACAAATGTAGTAATGTAGTTTGCGGGGCACCTGGGCTTCTCACTCAGTTGAGCCTCTGACTTCAGTTCAGGTCATGATCTCACGGTTCGTGGGTTCAAGTCCTGGGTCGGGCTCTGTGCTGACAGCTCGGGGCCTGGAGCCTGCTTCGAATTCTGTGTCTCCCCCTCTCTCTGCCCCTCCCCCCACTCACGGTCTGTCTGTCTCAAAAATGAATAAACATTAAAAAAATGAAAAAACAAACAAATGTAGTTTGAATGTATTTATTTTGGGCTGAGTCTCCATCAGAGAGCAATTTTGCATTGAGATGTTTGCGAATTTCAGTAAAGTTTTATGTTATCACTACACGGTGTCTCTCTCAACACCTCTTTGCACTATGATGATTAGGCTCATGAAGGAAGCATTCCCTAAGACCAGGGACCTCTTTGTTCCTTGTTTTGTTGCTTTGCGCAAACATTAATGTCAATTGTTAATATCCTGTTGATAACTCCTTTATGTAATTCATCGGTACCATACATTGGTCACAAGATCAAGACAGGCCCCTCAACCTCTATGGCTGTGTTTCCTCATTTGTAATATGTATGTAATATTTCTGCTGCATGCTTCCTGTGCTGTAACATTCAAATAAACTGAGAGGTGCAAATATGCTTTTGAAAATTGCAAGGGGTCGTACAAATGTGAGGTGTCGTTCGATACGGGACCTGCAGATGTGAAACCCCATGAGTTTAACTATGATGCCGGTGGCCAAGGCGACAGAGAATCTCACGTCCTATTTAGGGGCTGGAAAGCAGCACTGAGGTTTAAGCCTCAGTACAGGTAGCCAGGCAGAGTGCGTTGTATCAGTGCTAGACCTGCCTGCCTTGGCCTTTCAGTGTATTCGTGAGTCCTCGACCTCATGTACCTGGAAACTTCCCTTTTTGGAAAGTGGTTAAAAAAAGATTCAGCGGTCCTTTGGCTCTCAGAACTGTCTGATGAATGACTCCAGAACAGCCACCTTATCCATCAAGACACAAATGTGATATTATTTAAATATGCAAAATTAAAAAAAAATTGTTAAACACATTTTCTAACCATGTTGAAAGAGATTCATAATTTGACAAGGATGTGTGAATCTAGGTTCTGACGTTCAGAAGTATAAATAAAGCAATTTGCAGCCCACATTGTAGAAACTAGTGCTTTGCATCCGCCATTAGAAAACTGTCCTTTGTCTCTCCCCATCACCATAATTAACTAGATGCTATTCATTAAACGATGAAACAGACAATTAAATAGTAATAATAGTACGTTAATTATGAAGGTATTGTTATCTGCACAGAATGTGGAAAGAGAGATCGCTTGAGCCTCATGTAAAATGTTTGCTTGTCTGCTTTTTAAACAGTGAAGAAGCAAGTGTTCATATGTTCAGAGCCTCTAACAGGAAAAAGGATAGAATCTATATCCTCATAAGGCCATTTCTGATGAACAGGAGTCTCATTTATTGATGGAGTAAGCATTGATTAAGACGCGTGAATTCTTAATAAGCATCCTCAGTCTTTTTTCAAGAGGCATCTCTAACAGTTCTAAGAATCATCAGCAAGTATTTTTAGACACAAGGATGCATGCTTAAGATGAAAGTCCTGTGCGTGATGACTTTCAGAGTGTGGTAAGCAGCACAATACCGAGCTTAAATTCAATTTAGGCTGCTCACTAACTTGCCTTCTCTTTTTCCCTTTGGGCTGAATGTGATTTTAAGAGTGCTGTTATTTTATATTTTGATACAGATGAATAAATGATCCTATTTCCAGTTATACAAAACCCAGCTGAATCTCCAAAATACGTGTTGTCCCCAAATTTGTAACAATCCCCTACACTGGAGTGGGGAGGGCGTCTGGGTGGCTCAGTCGGTTAAGCATCTGACTCTTGACCTTGGATCAGGTCATGATCTCCCTGTTCATGAGTTTGTGCCTTGTGTGGGGCTCTGCACACACAGTGTGCCTACTTGAGATTCTCGGTCATCTTCTCTCTCTGTCTCTCCCCTGCTCACTCGCTCTCTTTCTCAAAATAAATAAATAAACATTAAAACAAAACAATTCCCCACACTGGGGTTTCTATTACTCAGGAAAGAGCTTCAGCTAGAAACAGTGTTCTCATTAGTCACCTTTCACCCAGTAAAATCTTAGGACATGGACAGCTTTGTCTGAGTTCCTTTGTATTTCATAATTAAATACAAACCTAGTGTTTAATAAATGTGGCATATTCATGGAAAACAAGGTAACATTATGGTCATTTTATCTAGATTTAAATCTATGCTTTGCCATGTAGGAAGCTCTGTGACGTTGGGGAAATAGCTCTTCTGAACCTCTGTTTCTTCATCTGTAAAATGGGGCGACATTGTAAGCTGAGGATTAAATGATCATTATATGCAAAACGCTTAGCACGGAGCCAGGCTTAGTGAGTGTTTAATAACCTCACTTGCTATTATTATAGCACATTTCTTAGCCCTTTATCTCCTCTAAAGTTGGCATGGCCCTGCATATAGGGAATGACTGAAACCTCCCCAAAGACACAAAAAAATCAGTCATTTTTTTAAAGTTTATTTATTTTGAGAGAGAGAAAGAGAGAGAGAAAGAGAGGGAGAGAGAAAGTGTGAACCTGCATGTGGGAGGGGCAGAGAAAGAGGGAACAAGAGAATCCCAAGGAGCCTGGCACAGGGCTCTATCCCGTGAACCTGGGCCAAAAATCCAGAGTTGGACATTTAACCAACTGAGCCACCAAGGCGCCCTGGAAATCAGTTATTCGTATTTAAGAAACAAAACAAACGAACAAAGGAGAGAGAGAAAGAATTCAAGAAACAGACTCTTAACTATAGAGGACAAACTGATGGTTACCAGAGGGGAGGTGGGTGGGGGGATGGGGAAATAGATGTTGGGGTTTAGGAGCACACCTGTCGTGATGAGCACCAGGTGATATGTGGAATTATTGACTTACTGTATTGTACACTTGAAACTAATATCACACTGTACATGAACTATACTGGAATTAAAATAAAAGCTTAATTTAAAAAATCAGTTATTCTGACATGTATGTGGTGATATCTCATTGTAGTTTTGACTCGTATTTCCCCGATGATGAGCGAATTTGAGCATCTTTTCATGTGTGTGTTGGCCATCTGGATGTCTTCTTTGGAAACATGTCTATTCATGTTTTCTGCCAGTTTTTTTAAGCTGGATTATTTGTTTTTTGGGGTGTTGAATTTTATTAGTTCTTTATAGATTTTGGACACTACTCCCTTATCAGCTATGTCATTTGAAAATATCTTCTCCCATTCTGTAGGTTGCATTTTAGTTTTGTTGACTGTTTCCTTCACTGTATGGAAGCTTTTTATTTTGATGAGGTCTCAATAGTTCATTTTTGCTTTTGTTTTCCTTCCCTCAGGAGGCATACTTAGTATGAAGTTGGTGTAGCTGATGTTTAAGGGTTTCCTGTCTCACATTTAGGTCTTTCATCCATTTTGAATTTATTTTTGTGTATGGTGTAAGAAAGTGGTCCGTCTTCATTCTTTTGCCTATTGCTGTCCACTTTCCCAACACTATTTGCTGAAGAGACTCTCTTTTTCCCATTGGATCTTCCTTCCTGCTTTGTCAAAGATTAATTAACCATGTAGTTGTGGATTCATTTCTGGGTTTTCGATTCTGTCCTATTGATCTTTGTGTCTGTTTTTGTGCCTGTACCACACTGTCTTGATCACTACAGCTTTGTAATATAGTGTGAAGTCCAGAATTGTGATGCCTCCAGCTTTGCTTTTCTTCTTCAAAATTGATTTGGCTATTCTGGGTCTTTTGTGGTTCCACACAAATTTTAGGGTTGTTTGCTTTGATCCGTGGAAAATGCTGTTGTTATACTACAATCCAGGAATTTCACTATTAGGTATTTACCTAAAGGATACAAAAATACTAATTCAAAAGTATACATGCACCTTGACGTTTATAGCAGCAGTATCAATAATAGCCAAGTTATGGAAAGAGCCCAGTGTCCATCGACTGATAAATGTGGTATAGATATACAATGGAATATTACTCAGCCATAAAAAAGAGTGAAATCTTGACATTTGCAATGACATGGATGGAGCTAGAGAGTATTATGCTACATGAAACAAGTCAGTCAGAGAAAGACAGATCCCACGTGACTTCACTTTATGTAAAATTTAAGAGACAAAACAAACAACCATGGGGGAGGGAAAGAGAGGCAAAACAAGGATAAAGAAGAAAGTGATGGTTACCAGAGGGGAGGTTGGTGGGGGTACGGGTTAAATAGGTGATGGGGATTAAGGAGTATACTTGTGATAAGCGTTGGGTGTTGTATGTAAGTGTTGAATCACTGAATTCTATACCTGAAACTAGTTTTAAAAAACCAGTTATTGTGTTTTCCTTTTTCCTTGATCAGGTGCACTTTAGCTTTTGAATATCCCTGAAAATAATGACCTTTTCTCTCACATGATCTAAGGTGTCTCCACAGGACTGAGGAATTTACCTGCAGTCATCTGTTTCATCCATCTGAGTTGGACCTACCATCCAGGTGGCCTGACTCAGCTCTTGCTATTTCCAAGATACAGTACCCTTACCTCTCCTTTTCTAAGCTGAAAGACATTTACTTTTACCCCTTAGACATTGAAAGATCATTTGAGGCTAAAATCTTAACAGTTTAAGCAACCGTAGATTGCTTCGGAAGTTTACGTCCATATTGGATTTTTCCACAGATGCCATTCCCTTCAGGCACCTTAGTCTTTCCTGATCAACAGTGAACTGTTGGCAGGATACTAGCTGGCAAGTAGTTAAAAACCTGAACCATGGGAGAGTCACTGTAAACCCAAATAGCAGAACATTCTGACTTGGATGTGTGAAGGTTTCACTTAAAGGTCAACTACAAGAAAGGTACAATCGCACAGATGAATGTATACTTAGAACTCGGGATTCTAGTTTTTGCTCTTTGACTGACCAATGCGTGAGTCTTTAGACAGCCCCTTAGGCTAGTGTTGGATGTGACGCTTTTATGCCACCCTAAGTAAATAAATAATTCTCTGTCTTTTTAATTAAAAAGCAACGCTTCTTAATAAGTCTGTGTCAAGTTATACAATCAATCTCACATTCTCTGGCAGGTAGGAGACTAAACCAAAGGAAACATACGAGACGTGACCCCAGCATTGTGTGAGAAAACCCTTCCAGCTGAGGAATGAGGCATTTGTGCCCGACTGTGTCTGTCAAAACTCCCCATTGGATCCAAGACATATACGGATCTTTCAAGTGCCACGTGATCATTTGAAACTCAACAATCTACTTGTGGCTCTTGCCTAAGTCTGACCAAGGAAGGATTGTTTTGATCAATTTAATAGTCAATTTTTTGCCAAGGTCGTATTGTATTTCGTTAATTTACTGTCTAGTAACTTCCTTTGTTAATTAGCGAGCTCATGAAATCAGAAAGAATTAATATCCTTACCTTTATGCACGCAAGACTCCTGAGTGATTTTCAATGTTGCAGTCTACAGCTATTCAATTTTATTTTTTAACCTATGCTGCAGAGTTTGTACAAACACTATTTTGTATTTGATTGTAGGCTCAGTATTATTTCAGTTGATTAGCACAAATGCTTTTTGAGTATCTACTTTAAGGGCATTTTCAGGGAAGATTCCACCATGAATATAAAACACAGGCCTGCCCTCGACTCCTTGATTCTTCACTCGGTGAGGTAAAGACATATTACATTTTAAGTGGGGCCGAATACAAAAACAATGAAAAAGGTAAAATATAAAAACAGCAATATGGCAGATTCTGTGCCAAGTGCCTTGTATATATGGTCTCGTTTAATCCCCCTACTGTCTATGTGCGAGGCTCGACTATCCCCATTTCATGGGTAAGGAAATCAGCTGAGGATGTTAAATAACTTGCCTGGGGTCACACAGCCAGGGAGTATCAGGAATGAGATTGAAGCCACTCTGACTTACAGTAAAGATTGCCCCTGTCTGTACATAAAACGTGCAGACACAAGATTATAATCCAAGAAAAAAGATAATAAATGTCATAAGAGAAGAGAAGATCAATAACCATGGGAAATTCAGAGGAGGGAAAGGTTACTTGTGACTCCAACTCATCAGGGAAATTTCAGTGAAGTGGTGATGTTTGATCAGAATTTTAAAGGACAGGTAAGTTTGAGCCACTTTGGAATAAAGGGCATTCTACGTGGATGGGATAGCTTATGTGGGGAAAAGGCAGTGGCGGAAGGGAATGGCACGTCCTGGAAAAGTGAATGGTCAAGTTGGGCTGGAGTATGGTTATGAAGGAGAGTAGGAGGTGTGTTTGAAAAAGTAGATCCGGGTGAAATTGGTGACCTTTGGCACCTGGCTAAGGGATTTATACTTAATCTGAGACACAATAGAGAGCTCTAGAATGTTTCAAGGTGTTTCAAGTAGGAGAGTGATGTGGTCTCAGCCCTGCTTTTGCCACATGCATCTAAGGTTGGGGTCATGGACTGCCGGGACCAGCATGTCATGAGTCTATTGGTGAATTCAGAGGAGCAGAGCTGGAAGGACAAGGGCAGACATGCAATAGAGCAAAGGAAAGAGGAGAGACATGTATCTTCCAGATTCTAGAATCCAAATGACTGTAAGAATTTTGTGACAAAAAAGCAATGCCTTGGTAGGACAAAATGTTGACTTTTTATGTTTATTTAGTTTTGGAGAATATGTTTATTTGCTTTGGTAGAAGGTGAAGTTGGGGTGGCCACAGGACATTGCCTTAGTCCATTCAGGGCTGCTATAACAAGATATCCTGGACTGGGTGCCTTATGAAAAGCACATTTATTTCTCACAGTTCCGGAGGCTGGAAGTCCAAGATCAAGACATCAGCAGATTTGGTGATTTGGTGTCTGGTGGGGGCCCGCTTCCTTTTTCATAGGTAGCCATCTTCTCGCTGTGTACTCATATGGCAGAAGGAGCCAGAAAGCTCTCTGGGGTCTCGTTTATCAGGGCACTAATCCAGTTCACGAAGGCTCCACATTTCCCAAGGGCCCTACCCGCGAATACATTGGGCATTAATTCACTACATTGGGCATTAATCCTTAACATAAGAGTGGGGTTGAGGATACGTTCAGTCTATAGCAGACATCCAGGCAGACACATACTGGAAGCAGTGGGGGAAATTCCAACCAGAACTAAGAAAAGTGTACTAAAATGAAGATGTACCTCTTCTCTGGGGCAGATGATTCCTACCTCTACATTTTAGAGAGGTACAATGGAGAGAAATGGCGGGGACCTGTAAGGAGCAATCCCAGAGGGTAGCACCATGATCGAAGTTCAAGGGATATGTAGTTTTATGAGCGTGAAGAAGAAAATCACCTGGAGAAAAAGGGTGAAAGGAAAAAGTGCTGAATGCCTTGGTGAGGACCACTGTGGGCCAGCGCCTGGGCTGCAGGTCTTATGTGTGAGAGACACAGCAAGCCTGCAAAGTGGGTATTATCACACTCGTGTGCACACAAAGACACCGAGGCACAGAGAATTTGGTTGGCCCAAGATCTGACAACAGAGGGTAGGCGCAGAGCTGGGAATGTGATCTGATGCTCCTGATTCTGAATCCTGTGTTTTTTTCTAGGTCGAGGTTGCCCAAGTTTCTGTAAAGGGCCAGATAGGAAGTACTCTAGGCTTTGTGGGCCACATGGTCTCTGTCACCATTACTTGATTCTGTTGTTGTGATGCAAAAGCAATCACGGACAGTGGTAAATGGGTGTGGCTGGGTTCCAATAAAACAAATTCATGGACACTGAGATTTGCAATTTCGTATAATTTTCATGAGTCACAGAGCAGTATTCTCGTTTTGAGTTTTTCTCAACCGTTTGCAAATACAAAAACCATTCTTCAAGCACGGGGAGCGCAAAAAGAGGTGGCAGTGAGCCATGAGCTGGAGCACTTCAGCAGAGGTGGGGAGGGAGAGACGTCAGAAACATGTCAGACCACAGAAGTTGACAAAACTGTAGCAGGACTATTGACTCCAGTCTTTCTCTGATAATTTGTACTGACACAGATTTTGTTTGATGTCTTCTCCTGGAGCCTCTAACAGCAAATTAGCTTAATTGCAAAGTTACTTCTTAGCTTAACGATTCTTCTGGAACGGGGGAGTCTCCTCAGGCATAACACGATCAGCTCTATTTTCTCACTTCACTCAGCGGATTTTTCTTTCCTCTTTGTAATTCTGTAGTGAAATCTGACCCTCCACTTCAAGCCTTTTCTCCAGGTGCATGAGCTCCATTTTAACTCTGGCTCGCGACTCAGAATAATCCTGCTTGTTAAAGATGGCACCATCTACCATCTTCCATAGTAATGAACTTCCAGCATGAGAAGCACAACCAAGATCGTCACTCTCTCCTCACTCTTCATTCAAAATCACTACTTCCGGTGCCGTTCTTGTTTCAGAATCAAACATGGGAATTTTTGTACCTTCTGCCCCTCACCTTCTAGCCACTTCTTCATGTAATTACACTTTTGTTTGAATGTCAGTCCTTGTGACCCACGTTCCTCTCTGATACACACATACATGGGCCCAAAGCAACTCTTGGTTTCTAAAAATGTGTAATTTCTTTGCTTATTGTTTTTTCCTCAGTGCTATTTTCCTTTTCCTCCCCATTCCTGGCAATGCAATTGTACCTAACTTTACTAATTTGGGGGAGATTACGATTACTAAAAGAAGACATGATGGAGAGAAAATGATTTTCCTCGTTCTCCAGGATTCCGTAAAGTGGGCCATACATTGTGAAAAGTTCGAGAGAAGACTTCAAGGGTAGGCTTGGCCAGAAACCATGTGAGAAGTTGGACCTCTCTGTTCAGGCATAGTCTCTCCTCTTGAGTCATTTTCCCAGAGATATCTTTTCTTTGTTCCATTCCTTGCTGATGGCAGGGCACTGACACCCCAGCTGTAGAGGCAAATAAATGCTAGGTGGTAGATGGGGACTGAGTTGGCATCGCCTTTGCCTGCAACTAGAATGGCTCCGGATGACTTCCTGGCCACCAGGCTTACACATTTCCCAAATTACCTGTTTTGTTTGCTTGACTTAAGAAAAGGGGGCCATATCCATTTCCTTCTTTGTTGATAAGTAGCATCAAGCAATGATATGATGCTGATCGGGGCCACTTGGAAATCAAAGAAACCCGAGGAATAGCTTCTGGTTGAACTTAGTCTCAAATCATTGCTTTGGAAAGAGAATGATGTGAATAGCTGTTTCCATGTCACAAACACTAATTATGGACCAGGCCCGGCACTGGTCCTTCACATACATTGTTTCATGTAATCCCTGCTCTTTACCTGGATGACTATTGTCCTTCCATTGCAGGTGAAGAAACTGAGACCCAGGGAGGTGATTTACCTTGCCAGGACTTAAACCTGGGTGTGATAGGTTCCCAAATATTGCATGAGGCTACAAGGACCATTTATACAAGCTAACCTTTACTTCATATTGCATTTGGTTGTTGTTGTTTTTTTGTTTTGTTTTTTTGAGCTCTGTGACATCTGTAAGCCTTTAGGCAATCTTACCTGGGAGCGAAAGGCAGCTTTTGTCCATGGTGTGCAAAATGAAGCCAGGGGACGGCCTTAATACCAAGCCCGTTCCCAGTTTGAATGGCTGCCTGGGCCAGAACTGCAGGATCGGGTTGTCCCTGGATGAACTGGATCCGGGTCCAAGGGACTGCACAAGGGGCTTTCTGGTTGCCTAGGAAAGAGTTAACTCTTACAACTAAGGAGCATTTACACGTGAGAGGAATAGATTCCAACATTTAATGGGATCTTAGATGACATCTTTGTATAAAATTTTCAAAGTGGGATTCTCACATACATAATTTATCTGTGTAATTAAAAAGCCCAATTTAAAAAATAATACAGATGCAACACATAATGGTGTGATTTCTTGTCACAAAACAAATTATTATCTTGATAATGCAATATTGTAATTTACATTGCTACAAAATACAGTACTTTTACGAATTGCATGATAAATGTTGTCTAATTATGTCTCTCCTGATCGTCTCCTTCTTCATTTGTTTTGCTTATTAGATGATAAGGAGTTCAGTCGGCATTGGTGGGTTGAGACCTCTCGATCAGCATCTGTGGGGCGAGGAAAAAATTCAGGAGGTTCCCTTGGCTTGGCGGCTTGGCAGGCGCCATCTCACGCTTTAGCATTATTAAAAATGAGACAACAGTCCCAAAATGGAGTCACTTGTGCTAAGCCCACATCACCAAACCGAGCCTTAATACCGAAGATACTTGCAGGGTCAGCCTCTCTCACACATGGAATCTCAGTCAGTCTGGAATTTCCCGGTCAACACCAGTGAGGTAATCTGCCTGATAGATCCCTACCTGTCCCGAAGAAAGGTGACCTTGCCTGAAACGATCTGCACTTTGCTAGTTCCTGCCCCCTCCCCTCCTGCCTACAAAAGGCTCCCACTTTGTACAGCTCCTGGGAGCTCCTTTCTATCTGCTGGATGGGATGCTGTCCAACTCATGAGTCGTTGAATACAGCCAACAAGATCTTTAAAATTTACTCACTTGAGTTTTGTTTTTTCACAATACGGATGGGCATGTCACAGAAAGTCTCTTGGGGGGGGGACTGTGTTTTGTGTGTGTACGTGTTTCATTGCAAATTCCTCAAGTATGCTGCAGATGAAAGCTAGGGGCCTACTGTTATGGAGGTGCTTTAGCCATAAATGACCATTATATTTCTGAGCAGCCCCTTCAATTCCCCTCGCTTTCCTCCTGGTTACAGAACCATAATTCTTGGCCGGGAAGGGAGTGTAAATAGCTCTCCCACCGCCGAAGCCACTTAGCTGGCTGCAAATTGATGTGGATGGCTCTTTAGCTTTGGAGACTGTGCGGTTCACCTTCACAGCGCGTTCGGCTTTCATTGGCCTGGGGCTTCGGAGCCTGAGATAAATCCTTAACTAGAGCTTGGCTCTCTCCGCATTGCAACACATCAGAACGAGTGGATGGAAATTTCAAACATTTTGGAAATTTACACCTTGTCACTCTCTGAGGGCGATGATTTTAAGAAATGATGCCACCTCCGCCCACCTTTGCATACTAAGTCGAAAAACCCAGAGCCATGTCTAACTCCAGCTGAAGTGCTGAAGGTCAGAGAGGTCAAGAGGGGCCAAAGCTTTGTGCGTGTTTCCCATTATTATGCTAATCATATGCATGGTCTTTCTGCACTTACACATCCATTTTCATGGCCAAAAAAAAAAAAAATACATCGGTGTTTTAAAGAATCTAATATTTGAAACAGTGACAAATGACTGAAAATTTCAAGTAGAGACTTGCGTTTTGCCCTTGGCTTGTGACGTTTGGGAGAAGGAAGGAAGTAAAGACATGACCGAAAGGTGGTTTCTAAATTCTGTTAACTCTTTCTTTGGCTTTGTTTTCTTTGTTTCCTGACTGATGTTCAGACCATAACATTTCTAACAATTTCTTTTTCCACTGTGAGCTTTCTCATGATTTTGGTGGATGGTTGAAAATAAATTTTAAGATATCTATCAACATATTTTCCATGAAACCATCTCGGGCCTTTGAGTGACATTATTTATGAAGAATTTGCTGTTTTTGTGAGAAATCTCAAACCGATCATGATTTTCCACTCAACATTCTGAAAACAGTTATTAGTAAATTGGTTAGTCTTCTCTCCTCTGGATCAAAGCATTCCAACTCATTTAACCCCTTCTCACCCTTTTGAATGAGTGTCACGTTGATCATTTTTAGTTTCCTTTGTTAAATTCTAAAGATTACTTTAGCCAAACAACTTTTTATTAAGTCCACTGCTGTCCTAGGCATTCAGTGAATGAAAAGTGCAAGAAATCCGGAGTCATACAGATAACAAATGGTAATAGCATGCACTGAGTGCTATGTTCCTGAGAGAAAAAAAAAATCATACTAAAATAATATTCTCAAGCACAGTTTGGCTACATTGAAGGAGAGGTGATCGAAAAGCTTCCCAGAGAAGGGCTCGTGACCATGGGTGTGGAAGCTGAGTGAAATCCCCCTGGAGGAGTACGGAGAAGGGCTCTCCGGGCAGAAGGAAAAGCATGAACCAAGTCATGGGTGATCCAGTGGGGATCAGGGATGATTCAGGTGGGGACTGGAGAGTGTGTAGAAACCTGAGGGGTTGAGGCAAGCCTGCATTATAGGGTATTTTAAGAAATGAGGTTTAGGGGCGCCTGGGTGGCGCAGTCGGTTAAGCGTCCGACTTCAGCCAGGTCACGATCTCGCGGTCCGTGAGTTCGAGCCCCGCGTCGGGCTCTGGGCTGATGGCTCAGAGCCTGGAGCCTGTTTCCGATTCTGTGTCTCCCTCTCTCTCTGCCCCTCCCCCGTTCATGCTCTGTCTCTCTCTGTCCCAAAAATAAATAAACATTGAAAAAAAAATTAAAAAAAAAAAAAAAAGAAATGAGGTTTAGTAAGGGAGGGTCGGGGACTACTTAAGAAAGGCTTTGGATGATCAGCTCTGAGTTTTAGAAACATTAATTGTGTATCATCACTGACATTTTTTTCTAACTGTCCTAAAATACTATAGTCCTCGTTATCCATATCAGTAACATTGTCACTTAAACTGTCTCATCCCTTTACTGTGTCTAACATATCACAAAATGAAGAGGAGATCCCATACTTTATATGTCCTTTCTATTCTCCTCTTAAACTTGGCATCATGCTGACAATATACTCTTCATTCAACACATGGCAATTTAAAAGAATTGATCCTGAGGTGTCCTTGTCTCTAGAGTACTGGATGCAGCCACAGGCCCTTTACATATGCTGTCTCGGCAGTCTCTTATGGTCAATACGCTGAGTCTCCATCTGTCCTCAGGTTTGCTACATTAAGAAAATTTACCACTTCTGGAATCACAGTTCTGAATTAAAGCACTGTTTTTAGAAATCTACAGAGAAAATATCCTCACTAGTGTAGCCAGCCCGAACATTGGATCCCTTAGGATGAAATTCTGTCAGGTGAACTAGCTATCTCTGAATGTCGACCACAGAACCTGTTGGGTTATGGCTTTGTGGTCCAGCACGTGGGACCCTAAGCCAATAAGAGGCAGTGAGAGCACGGAGGCAGCATGAGACAAGGAGAAAGGACGGTCTAAGCACCTCAGTGTGGTAAGCTAGGCATCTGGGAGCTGGCTTTGCCCTTCCTTCCAGCCCCATACATCCTTGCTGCCTTGTTGCACAAGCTCCTTTCTGTCCATACCACTGTCCCTGTGTTTCCTTGGGCACACCACAAGGTTTCACTCAATTTCTCATGCTTTGCTCATTCTCGCCCATCTGCCACACTGGCATCCCATGTATACACTGGACTAACCCCTACTCACCCTCTAACAGTCCCCAGAGCTATCGGCTCCTTGAGTCCTGATGGGCCAGGCACTCAGCACCTGTAGCATCTCCCCAGAAGAGCATTTAATTTTATTAATTTCATTCACTGTCTGCATTTGTTGCATTCCCAAACTTTGCCCTGAGAGTCTCATGGGCTGGTCCAGGCCTGGGGTGAGGCAAGGGAGGCAATGTCCTCGGGCACAACATCTACGAGGCATCAAAACCCCTCTGTAATAAAAAAATATATATATGTTAATGCAATATTTTAAAAAATGTAAAAAAATGCAAAAAATCCATCATGAATGAAACATTAACATTTATTTTATTTTATTTTATTTTATTTTATTTTATTTTATTTTTGAGAGAGAGAGAAAGAGAATCTTAAGCAGGTTCCATGCCCAGTGAGGGAGTTTGAGGCAGGGCTAAATCTCATGACTGTGAGATCATGACCTGAGCTGAAATCAAGAGTCGGAAACAAGTGACTGAGCCACCAAGGTGCCCAAAGACATCAACACTTTAAAATAAACACAAGGGGGCGCCTGGGTGGCTGGGTTAATCATCTGACTTTGGCTCTGGTCATGATCTCCCGGCTCATGAGTTCGAGCCTCGTGTTGGTCTCTGTGCTGGCAGCTCAGAGCCTGGAGCCTGCTTCAGATTCTGAGTCTCCCTCTTTCTTTCTGCCCCTCCCCTGTTTGCACTCTGTCTCTCTTTCTCTGTCTCTCTCTCTTTCAAAAATAAAGAAACATTAAAAAAATTAAAAAAAAATAAACCCAAAATATCCATTACTGATTTTTATTTTTGCTGCAGGCCCCACTATGGCTTGATACAAACCTGTAACTGATCTTCTCTTTATTTAAAATGTTGATATTTTGTTAATAATTGATTTTAATGTTAATTTCTTTTTTTTTAAATATTGCATTAAACACTTACTTATCATGATTAGAGGGGATTTTTTGGTATCCCTCCTAAATTTGGTTGCCTTTCTTGACTCACGAGGACAAAGTATTATTCTTTGTTCATACCTAAAGCTTGGCACAAAGCCTTACCTGGGATAGGTGCTCACCAAATTCCACTTTATGTACTTGCAGATTCAGTTTAGAATGATCTCTAGAATGTAGACACGTGAAGTTTACCCTAAGCTTCAGACTTGCTATCAATACTGCTAATTTCAATGTTTTCCACAAATATAATCTCAGTCATTGAGAAAACTGTTCATTATCTAAAACAAAAAATGGAACCCCTCAGCTGGCTCTTCAGGCTGGTCCTGAGTAACTGGATGAATCTGACCCATCCATCTCTGTTCAGGTGTGGTCTAAGTACCTACAGCGTGCCAGGGTCTTCCCTGAGCATCATCCCTATTCCGGTGGAGCTTCTTAAAGTCCAAAAGGGGAGAAAATGCATGAATTGATGCTTCGTGAAATCATATACATACGTGTGAGATAAAGAAGTAATCCAAGTAAGTGAGTGATCATAGCGTAAATACAACTCTCTCCAGCTTGCTTTCTAGTCCAATGGCTAAAGATCATAAAATAAGGATACGTTTTCTTTCTACCGGACCATCGAAAATTGTCACTTACACTGGGCGCAAAGACCTTTGCGGGGCTGCTTTTATGACATACAGCTACTTTCACCCGGAGTCAAAGCATTTCAGAGATCAATTTTCACAGCAGCAGCAGAAGACAAGGGATATATATCTGTTAGTTGCCCTGAATTTCCCTTCTGACAGTGATTGAAATGGCCAAGACCACCTCTGCCCCAAAACATTCCCACTCAACATCAGTTACCTGAAAAATGACTGTAGATTATCAAACAAAATGCAGCTTCCAGGAATACCAAAGGCTAGTCATTTGGCATCTGCCTCACTGGGATGAGGTTTGGACCATATTTTGTTAACATATGCATGAGACTGTCACAAAGGAGAAAAGGAAAAGCTGTACTGAGAATTAAACACGTAATAACGTTTTCATCTTTCATAAATGCATATCTTGCTCTTTGCTTGAGCCTAGAGACTTGGTTTTTCCATTTAGTTCAAGAAATGTTTATTAAGCACATACTATGACCTAGCACTGTTCCATAGGTGTTAGAAATAGAAAGATATATTAGACGTGATGTCTGCTCAAAAGGAGTTTATAGTAATACAGAGGGAGAGCATGAAGAGTAGAGCCACGTAATCATAGAGAGCCAATATGCGTGCAGCGATGTGTTTTTTGAAGCTTGACCATTAACAGGATGGCTCTAGGGTCTCTGCTTATGTGGCCCTGGGTGAGTAACTTAAACTCTTCAGGCCTCCATTTCCTTTTCTTGAAACTGAGAATGATATTTCCTTAAATGAGTAAACATATGTAAAGTACTTAGAATAGTGCCTAACACATAATAAACCCTTGACGAATATTAGCTGTCATTATTAATATAATATCATAATGACAGGATTACATGTGGACTTCTGTGGGAGCACAACATAGGGTCCCTTTTTCCAAAATGGATGGAGTGTCTGGAGAGGACAACTTGAATCGAGTCTTGAAGAATTCACTGGCATTGTCCAGAGGAGGAGGAAGGGAGGTGACTCAGAGGCCACAGCATGCACCAAGTGGAAGAAGGTGGGAGGAGGGGACCTCTGGGCTGTGCTTTACTGGAATTTAGTAAATGAGCAAAATTGTGGGATGAAAGTAGACAGCTGGGTGGAGGGAGGTCACACAGAGCTCTGTTGGTCAAGGATTTGGAAGGATTTAGAATTCTCAAGAAGCCATTGAGGACTTTCGAGCAAGAACGTGACACAGTCCCGTTTATGTTTTGAAAAGGGAACCCTGGTTACACATGCAGAATGGAGAGGGAGGCAGAGGAATTGTTGGGAGAGTGAGAAGAAAGTTATTTTATCAATGTAATGAGTCAATGGTGGCTTCGAATGGGGTGACAGCAGCGGTGGAACTCGGCGGCTGGCTGGATGTGAGGGGGATGATGAGGAACAGACTGGTTCCACGGATGTCCATATTTTCTTGTTCCTACAGCCTGGGTAGATGTTGATGTTTTTATCCGTCCAAAGAAAAACACCAGAGGAGAAGTAGGTCAGAGGAGTTACAAACTAGGATTGGTTTTGGCTGGGAATAACAGAAAACCCCCCGCTAGTGTAGTTTAGCAAGAAATAAGTTTGTTTATCCCTCACATTCAAATCATTTGCAGGCTGATGTGGGCTGGTGTGGCCCTCCACAGGGTAAGGAATCCACAGTTTTTTCTATCTCGTTATATCATATGTGTGGCTTTTGTTCCCAGGGTCACCTCACGGACTACTTGGATGCTGGGACTATGATATAAACATCCAGCCTCTGGTCAGCAGGAAGGAAAAAGTGAGGGAAAGAAAAGAGCATCCTTGTCTTTTAGTACACTTGCTAGAAGTTGTACATACAACTTCTGCTTATATCCCTGTGATAGTTAATTTTATGTCGACTTCACTAGGGCATAATACACAGACGCTTAGCCAAACACTCATCTACATGTTTCTAGGAAGGTATTTTTTTAGATTAGATGAACATGTAAGTCAGTAGACTTTCAGCAAAGCAGATCACATTTCATGATGTGGATAGATCTCATCCAATCAATTGAAGGCCTTAATTTTAATTTTTTTTTTTTCAACGTTTATTTATTTTTGAGACAGAGAGAGACAGAGCATGAACGGGGGAGGGGCAGAGAGAGAGGGAGACACAGAATCGGAAACAGGCTCCAGGCTCTGAGTCATCAGCCCAGAGCCCGACGCGGGGCTCGAACTCACAGACTGCGAGATCGTGACCTGGCTGAAGTCGGACGCTTAACCGACTGCGCCACCCAGGCGCCCCTGAAGGCCTTAATTTTAAAAAGACTAATGTCCCCCGAGGATGAGGAAATTCTGCCTACAGACTACTTTTCATTTCTTCCTAGGGTTTTGAACCTGTCAGATTTTAGTTATTGGTCTCTACAATCACATCAACTAATTCCTTAAAATCAATCTCTCTTTCATCTGTCTATCTATCTATCTATCTATCTATCATCTATCTTCTTACTGATTTATCATCTGTCCACACACACACACACACACACACCTGTTTCGTGGCGAACCGTGACTAACATGGTCCCATTGGACCCGAGTTAGACACATGACTATGCATGACTGTGGGAACGGGTGAGAAATGTGGTGTTAATTCTGCTGGTCAACTAGCCAGCTATGGTTCTAGGGGGTTATTATTGTGGGCGAGCAGAAGGAGATGTGGGGCATTGCAGAACGACTGGCAGTCTTAGCCGTAGCTATGTTAAACTGAGCTTGAACAAGTTGTACTGGAAATGCTTGTAAAACTTCCACATGTAGAGTCAGGTGGTCAGTTCAGAAAGTCGGCCTTGAAATATTGAAGAGAGGAGGGGGATGAGGAAATAAATTTGGCTATCTCCAAGTCATGTATAAATTTACAGTTGTAGACTGGGGTAAGATTCTACAGGAAGAGAGTATCGCACGAAATAAAGCCCAACTCTGAGTTTGTACAACTTCAACATTTAAACTGATAACTAAAATGTGCGGGGGGGTGGAGGGAGAAGGGGATTACAATTTGAGATATGTTTAAAAGGTACATTAGTTACAGTTGGAGATTAGTTAATTAACTTTAGAGTTGAATGTGAGGTAGAGAGAACGGTGAGATTAAGATGATGCCATAGTTTTGGTTTCGGGGGAGACAAGGTTATTAGGCGATGATGACAAGAGAGGGGAAAGAGTGTGGGTTGAACCACGAGACTGAATCTGGCAGGACAGCCAAATATTGGGGTCCAAGAAGTGATGCAGGCATCAGAAGCTCTGGGAGGTAGCATGTCCGGGGTAGGTACTGAGGGGTCATCATCTTATACAGGCAAAAATCAAAGTCATGTGATGAGGGTGTGTGAGTAGGGAGAAGACAAGATGGAAGACAATGCTGGGAAGAGGAAATGCCAAAGATGAGCGGGCAGAGGGATGTCTCAGAGGCAAGAGGAATAGTTAACACACATTATCAGGGTTCATAACACAAAGGCTATGTCCAATTTGAAGGACAGTAGTGGGAGGCACCTGGGTGGCTCAGTTGATTAAGCATCTGACTCTCGATTTCTGCTCAGGTCATGATCTCACGGTTCATGGCATGGAGCCCCGAGTCGGGCTCTGCACTGGCAATGTGGAGCCTGCTTGGGATTCTCTCTCTCTTTTACTCTCTGCCCCCTCCCCACTCTCTCTCTCTCAAAAACAAATAAATAAACATTAAAAAATAAAGGGCAGTAAGGGAATTTGTCACAGTGGTCCAGTGAAGTAAGAATAGAAGCCATGTTCTCCTTGACGAACGAAGGGATGAAGAAGGAGAAGGAGGGGGAAGGGACGGTGAAGAGGAGAGGGGGAGGGAGAGCAGCTGGAGGCCCACGGAGGGCTTGGTCGGTTGGTCGGTTTTTGTGTTTGTGGGAGCTACTTCATCATGTTGATGGGCAGAAACAGAAGAAGCAAAGTGAGCAATAAATGAGAGGGCTGCGTGGCTGGCTGGCACAGGGGAGGAGTTGGCTGGGCCAAGGAAGTCAGAGAGGTCCCGGTGACAGGCGTTGAATCCTCCACAGGCCTGAGGGTGTCACCTGGGAAGGCAGGAGGACTTTCAGAGAGTTGGAAAAAGTAATCTCTGCACACTCACAGCACTTAAAACAGTGCCTTGCGCTTAATAAATATCTCATTAGTTGATTTGTCAATCTGTTGATTATTGTTTTTGCGTTATTTATCAGGGCTGTCACTTTCACACAGAGGAAATGTCGGCTCCATTGAAGTTTTCACGCAATTGTTCATCTGGGACAAGTTCTCCTACGATTCCCCCATTTAATTCCTAATTTATTCCCGTTCCACGACTCCACAGCTTTGTTATTGAAATGATTATCTTGGGACACAGCCAATTCAGTTCTTCTAAGAAAAATCCTTTCTAGAAATTTATTAGGAGATTTCATTAAAAAAAGAAAGTAAGGTAAACCTCCTCGTCCAAAGGGAGGCTGAAGCAGGGCCAATAGAGCTCTGTTTGGTGGGTGATGTCAGGGGCCAGGGCGGGGGTCCATGGGCTGGACAACCACATTCATTTCCTTTCCAGATCAAATGCACCTTTGGTATTTTCCTATTGCATTCATCAAACTCATTCAGGACACCCTTTCTACAAATTGCTACCATAGTCCCAAATTAGATAGGTTTCAATCAGCTTTCTCTTTCTGTCCATAATGTCTCAGCAACACCAAATTTGGGGATAGCAGTTTAATTACGCCATCATTATTAAGGCAGCAGGTGGCTTTTAATGAGATTGTCTTGAAACAAAACTGTTTCCTCTATATCCTATCAAAATCCACACTTTGCTGCATTGACAGAAAACACTGAGCTGTTTTTCTTGGTTTGGGGGAAATGAATCAATGAAGATTGTGATTATTCTAAAGACTGAAGTTTCTGATTGAACCTGTTTTTGTATTTTACATGATGAGGAAATACTATTTTTTGGAAATGAACAATAACTACCCTGGCCCCCAATAAAAAGAAATGTATGCAAATTAACCCAGGCCTAGTGTGAACAATTAATTCCAAACTACAACTAAGAAGCTCTATTTTTCAATTCTCAAACACTTTTATTGAAAGCAACCTGAAAATCTGTGAAAATGCATGTACTTATTCAGCATGAAAGAGACTTCTAGCAATAAGGACTTATAACAGTTTGGCTGAGCAAAAAGCTGCTATTACCTTTTAAAACCCAGGGAGATGTGTCAGATTTTGTTTTGTTTTTGTTTTTGCATATAGCTCTGAAAGCTCAGTAAAATTTCTCCAAAATGGCATTTTTTTTTTCTATTTTTGAAAAGCTTGTTGATTTAGAAGAAAATAGAAATCAGGTCCTCTACCAGAGGATTTTAAACTATTGTTTTCAAGTTCACCATCAAGACCTCTGTAGGTATGGGTGTAGAGTAAACACGATGACCATTTATCACAAATGGAGAAGTTCTCCCTATACTTGCCAAACGATGAAGAACTTTGCTTGGTGGATCCCGTATTTCACCTCTATTATTTCCCACATACTTGTTTGCATACAGATAGAATCAAAAGATGTACAGAATGAGATAATCTAGATAACTCTGTGCTTCCCAGCTTGTCCCATAAATGAGCTTTAATCTCTTTCACATGAAGGATCTTACCCTGTCCACTCCCTTAGCCCCCACAACACCCAACACTGTCACTCAACTGCTGATTTAACTCGGTATATAAAGAAAATGCCATAAGAAAATGACATGCTGCTCCCACCAGCAAGTCATGTTAATTTAGGTTCTAGCATTGAAGAGAATCAGTAGCACCTCGTTGAGTACCCAGCAGTGAAGTTTTACAGTCCTCACACCCGTGCCAACAAGGTACTACCAAATGAATGACTGAACAGGAGGAAATCAATGAGGATGGTCTTATGCACAGACTCCTTGAGTCCAAAGAGTTTGACTGTTGCTTTTACCTGTCTTGTCACAGCATTCGCTTGACCAATTCCCATCCCATAAAAGTCAACAAGGGAAACACTGACAGGAGCCTAGAATAGCAGAAATTCTATTAAAATAAACTGGCACAGCGCCTGGGTGGCTCAGTCGGTTAAGTGTCCGACTCTTGATTTCAGCTCAGGTCATGATCTCACAGTTCCATGGGTTCAAGCCCCATGTTGGGTCCTGCACTTGGGATTCTCTCTCTCTTCATCTCTCTGTCCCTCCCCTGCTCTCTCTCTTTCTCAACAGTAAATAAAGAAACTTAAAAACATTAATTGGCCATAAGTACCTCACTTATTAAGATGCAAATTTTCTGCCTGATACTGTACATTCTAAATATTTCCACCACACCTTAACTTGTTGGGCAGTGATTTGAGCACTGTCAGTGCCTTATAAAATGTAGGCACCGGATCATCTATACTCTTAAACTCGGGTATCACCATCAAGATGAGGAAAGGACTTAAGACCTTTTGGCAATGAGAAAATGTAAAGATTTTTAAAGCTGTGCTTTTTCATAAGAAAAAATTTAATAACAGCAAGACCAATAAATGCCAGGTTTCATTTTACTATCATTATTAAAAAAAGAAAGAAAAAATATTAGCTCCCTTTATGTGAATGTGATGGGAAAACATAGTTCCTAATATTGCGAGTGATATTAACATTTTCAACAAAAGTTATAGGCCTTCTTTTAAACATATTACTATTATAAGTCTGTTTCATTTTTAACACATCCAGGGATCAATATTATAAGCTGACAATTTTCTCTGATTTCATAACGAAAGAAACTTAGAAGACAGGGCTCACGTAAATTTGCTTTGCCGAAAAGGTATTGGAATGCCTCTGTGCTTACCGTTGTGACTGTGATTGTCATTATCCGATTTGCGTTTGACCGCAATAGAAGGAAATAAGGGTTGTTATGTCTCCTCTACAACTGTTCATCCATTCATTCTTTCCCCAGTTCATTCATTCAGAAAATATTTATTGAGTATCTACTATATGTGGATAATAGACACTATCTATTGTGTGTGGACATTTCTAGCTACTAGCAACTATGAGTATCTTTCATATGTGGACATTTCTCGCTGACTAATAACCATTCCCCTTTTTAAGAGCCCCCTGATCTCCTCCTGGGACACTGACGTCCCTCCTCTGTTTGGAACCTTGGCTGGGTGGTAAATCAGAGTCTCTGTAACACTATAGAAGCCTAAGGGCTCCGCAGGGGATCTTCCTTTTCACCATCCTAGAGTATGCAACATGTTGACATAGAACCTACAGATAGCCAGTTGGACATTCTCTCCTGGAGTGATAAGCTTTGAGAAGAGGAACGTCCTGATTCAAAATTGGTAAGAACTGCTCCCTTCGTTCCAGTGTTGGTGGCAGAGAGGAAAGGGGGGACAGTCTTTGAGTATGTCCTGTCTCTGAAACCTTCTGGTGTCTCCTGATTCCTGGTTGTTGGAAACCTGCTGTTTCTGCCTTCTGTTTTGGCCTCTCTGTAAGTACCTTCTTATTGTTCCACTGACTTCTCTTTTCCCCTTCTCATTTCCCGCTCATTCCCCGGAGTTCGTTTCTAATGCTTGCAGTCAAAGAATCCAAGCTAATAAAGACATAAACCTGAATCTGAGGGGCTCACAGTCTAGTGAGCACATAATAGATCCTCAGATCAGACTATGTTTGAGTGACAGGGATATCATGTCGCTATCAGCACTCTATTTTTCAGGCCACCAGCATTCCATACTTGTCAAATGCCAGGAGGACACACAGTCTCCATTTACACGACACAGTAGGAACCCAGCAGTGGGTTTCTGAGTCGCGCTGTTCCTTCAGGAGAGTGGACGTGTAACTGGAAAACCATGAGGCAGGTATGGTTCCGCCCACAGAGCAATGGCCAGAGCTGATATTAAAAATAACTTTCAGGGGCGCCTGGGTGGCGCAGTCGGTTAAGCGTCCGACTTCAGCCAGGTCACGATCTCGCGGTCCGTGAGTTCGAGCCCCGCGTCGGGCTCTGGGCTGATGGCTCAGAGCCTGGAGCCTGTTTCCAATTCTGTGTCTCCCTCTCTCTCTGCCCCTCCCCCGTTCATGCTCTGTCTCTCTCTGTCCCAAAAATAAATAAACGTTGAAAAAAAAAATTAAAAAAAAATAATAACTTTCAATCTCCTCTAGCTCTAAGTAATTGATGGCCGATGTAATCTACCACAAAGACCAAATCTAACCACTCAACAAGTTGATGTGCAGAGCAATTTAATTTTCTTACCAAAAAAGCCTACTCTACATTCTTTTTGGCATTTGATTACATTAGAAAAGATTTAAATCAAAGGAAACAAAGCATCCAATATAATTTAATGAGAAATAAATCTATTAGAGTATATAGTTTCATTGCTTTGAAAAGATAAGCAAGAGTGAGTTTGACTTTTTTTTTTTTTTTTTTTTTCTAAATGGATATTACTGGACCACTTTCTCAGGCAGTCTCTGTGCTGGAGTTGAAAGAGATTTTTGCACAAATGCCAATAATGGTTTTAAACAATATACATACTTGCTTGAAGATGGATACTAATGCCCTCTTTGGAACTATTGTGGTCTATCAGGTCAATAATACTCATTTAAAAAACTTTGCAAAAGTGTTTTCATACAATAACTCCTGAAGATAATGAAAGGGCCATTACGGTCTCCTGAGTCAATAGTCTATGTTTTTAATACATATCCAACATTCACTTCCTCTTCTATGTCCGTGTCTGTGTGAACTATTTCAATTAATTATTGTTAAGAGGAAGAATTGTAATGGGTTTGAACTTTATCTTTAACTGTTATTCATCAAACAGTTCTCATCACAGCTACCTTCTCCTGGTATGTTAAACTGGATTATCATCCATTGCTTAGAGTGATGGATAATGGGAAATCATGTCTTAGAAAGAAGCAAGAGGAAACATTTGTGGGGGCAAAAAAGGACCTTCTATAACAACACCTTGGAATTGTCAAGCAAAAGCAAGTTTGTGCGCTCGATTGGCCAGGTTATTGCTGATATTTCAAATTGACTGGATATTTTTTTAAGCTTAGTTTTATAAAATAGGGGTGCCTGGGGGCTCAGTCAGTTGAGCATCCGACTCCTGATTTCGGGTCAGGTCACGCTCTCACGGTTGGTGAGTTCAAGCCCGGTGAAAGTCTCTGCACCGGCAGCACAGGGCCTGCCTGGGCTTCTCTCTCTCCCTCCCTTTCTGCTCCTTCCCCACTTACGTTCTCTCTGTCTCTCATAATAAATAAATAAACTTTAAATACTAGAAAAGAAAATGAAACTCAGTTTTATAAAATAGTGATAGCAGAGATGTTAAATCTGGCCAAGCAACACGAGCATAGCCAACGGGCTTAAAATAGCTTGTTTTGAGTTGTAACGTCACATTTATTTGATTTGTGAGAGTAAGAAGTGGTGTAACGTTTAAAATACAGTTGGTCCCGACTTACGATGGTTCCACTCACGATCTTTTGACTTTATGATGGTGTGTAAGTGATATGCATTCAGTAGAAACCGTACATGGAATTTGGAATTTAGATCTTGTCCCGGGCTGGCTTTATGATGTGGTATACGATCCTCTCTTGTGACGCTGGGCAGAGGCAGCTCCCTGTCAGCCGGCGACCACAGGGGTAAGTGACTGACACACTGACAGCCATTCTGCGTCAGTTTGTCACTTTCAGTACAGTATTCAATAAGTTACATGAGATAGTCAATGCTTTATTGCACAATGGGCTCTGTGTGAGATGATTTTGCCCAAATGCAGGCTAATGTCAGTGTTCTGAACACGTTTAAGGTGGATCTGGTTAAGCCGTGATGTTTGGGAGGCTAGGTGTGTGTATTCAATGCATTTTCCACTTAGGATGTTGTCCACTTGGGATGGGTTTATCGGGATACAACCCCGTCGTAAGTTGATGAAGAGCTTTGTAGGCGTGTTAAATATAGCTTATATATTTAGTATCTGAAATTGAGACTAAAATTGCTTATACTTTTATAGAAACTCTACCAAGGTTTTAAGGACTAAATTGTTAAATTTATTCTGGAGGGAAGCACTGACGATTTGAAATAAGGTTACATTTATTTTTTAAACATCTTGTTTGTATGTATGTATGCATGATTTAAAGTGTTGGTATTCTGTAATTTAACTGTATGATTTTATGCCTACTGCACATTGGATGCTCATGAAAATGAGGTGCCTGTTCTCCGCGCTCCTCTGCTGAGCAATATTTCAATAAATATTTTCTTTCCCTTCCTCTCTATTGTGGTTTTATAAAAAAATAAATAAATAAATAAAAACCTTTTAGCTTAATTACTTAACCTCGGCTTATTTTGCTGGGTGGAAAGAGGCTAGCATTTCTGCCTCGCTCTGTTATTTGAATTTGACAAGGTTCACAATTTCAATTAAGCTGGATTTTCTAATCTGCTGATCTTCCCCTGCTGGCTGCAGTGAGATCCTCAAAATAGGGTGGCACACTGGCGATGTAGGAGCTCACACAGCTGCGTAGACGGAAAGGGTAAGGTGGCCCCTGGGGTGACCTGTGGCACGCGGGGAAGTGATGTGGCTGCAGGGGGTTCCGGGATTAGAGTCAGGAGTGGAAATGAAGCCAGACCGCATGTGGCCGTGGTGTGGATTTTGAAAGAGAGGACAGTCTCACCTCGGTGGGCACAGAAGACCGTGAGGTGTGGCTAGTTCGGGGCCTGTCGTGTACAAGGACAAACCAAACCACGCGAGGAAAACAAAGGCCGTGCGCCCTTCAAGCCTAGGGCAAATTCCGACACCATAACCCCTGTGCCCTGGTTGGCAACACTCCGTTTCTGTTACAAGCTCCGGGTCTGAGTGACCAAGATTGATGGCTGGAAGTGGAGACTTTGATAGCAGTCATTCACTGAGATTTATTGACGACTGACCGTCCGCCAGAGGCTCACAGTTTGGGAAAAAATGGTGAGCCAAGACTAGGCCCCACACCCTACCTTCAGGAAGCTTCCTGAGAGACATGTTTATCAAAGTGTTATAGACAGAGATATCAAATTAGAACCATTGTGAGGGGAGCTAGAAGTTAAGAAGAGCTGAGCCGGTCAGTGAAGGCTGCCTGAGAAAATAAGGGTTCAAGTGAGAGATGAAGAATTGCTAAAAATTAAAAATGAGGGTAGTACTAATGTTAATATTTCTGATGCCACAGGCGACACTTACCAGCTTTTCTTATATGTCTTGGGCACCGTTTAAATGTAATAATTTATTTAATCTTCACAGCAACTCTGAAATACTGTTGTTGGTGTCGTTCGACACAAGGGGAAACGGAGGCACTTCCTCAGAGAGTTCAAGTAACCTCCCCAAGGTCACACAGCTCACAAGGGAGGAAGTAGAATTTGGATCAGCAGAGCTGTGGGGTTCTTATTGGTTTTTTTTTTCTTTACATTTTTTAAAATCTTTATTTATTTTTGAGACACACACACACACACACGGAGTGAGAGTGGGGGAGGAACAGAGAGAGAGGGAGACACAGAATCCAAAGCAGGCTCCAGGCTCTGAGCGGTCAGCACAGAGCCCCACGTGGGGCTTGAACTCTCAAACCCGGAGATCATGACCTGAGGGGAAGTCGGAAGCTTAACCCACTGAGCCACCCAGGCACCCCCGCTGAGTTCTTACTGTTAAGCATTATGTGAACTTTCTAAGCAAATACAATCTGGAATATAGGTCCTTTGCCACCAGAAAACAATGATAACCGTGAATACTTAACAAAGTATTTTCTGTTTGCCAGACAGAAAATACTGTTCTACAGCTTTGATTACGTTAACTTATTTACTCCTCAAAACAATACTTGGAGATGGGTTCTCTTATTACCCTATTGTGCCGTCGAGGCGATGGCATACGGCTTCCAGAGTTTTGCTCTGAATCACTTTGCTCCTCAGCTTTGCACTAAATAGGTGGTAGGCAGAAGTGCAGTATCTTTCTCACTACACCATGGGAACGTGTTGGCAGCCTGCTTGGGTCAAAGGATGCTGTTTAAAAGCAGCTGGAAAGATCCGCTGCTACAGGAGAGGCATTCGTGATAAGGAAGAGGCTACCGAAGATAGCCATGGATTCAAAATGTTGACTCCACGGACCAGCCTTTTGAGGAGATGAGTGAGAAGGAAACATATACCAATGAAATCAATGGGGATAAATGGACTCTACTAATCTAATATCTCTGAATCTGGGCAAAGTCTTTTGCGATAATTCCCTGAAAAGTCAAATAATCTTTTCTGATATTTGGCTTTTTGACGATCTCAAGACATTTACAGAAAAATTTAGCTTGTAGGTGTGACAGTGCCTTATTAATCAAAAGCATTAGTTACAGGCGTAATGGGCATTTGGTTTTCAAAAAAATTAAATTAGGGATGTGTTATCTGAAATTTTAGAAAGCAAAACAGAAATATTTTATTAGTTGACATTTGTGTTTACAATTTCAGATTGCTGCGCAGTTTCAAAACAAGCCACCGAGACGATACGCACATCGTATTTTCTTCTATTATTAGATTCATATGCTTTTTAAAAAAAGTTTAATATTAAAAAGAAGACACTGCTGTCTGTCGTGTTAATGCTTCGTTCATTATTTTTGAAGTGATATTCGCAGAGTACATGATGATCATATCAGGTCATTCCATGACATCAGTGGGGTCAGCCTAAGTGAGAAAAACTGGCTTATTACCGAGAGATGAACGGAATCTCATTTGCCACAGTTAGTCTATATTGGTCTTCACACACCTAAGAATAAGAAGTTCCAGTTCCAGTGACTTAAGATTCATTATTCATAACCTAATAGGCTAACTCTTTTAGCAAGAGCTGGTTCTTATCTACTGTCAGGCCAAATGGAGTCATGAAATAGAAAATTGTTTTCGGTAAATCCGAACTTTGGGTTGATATAAATCCATTTATAGGAGTTCCCATCAGGTAGGAAGGAAATTCACCTCTCTCTCTCTCTCTCTCTCTCTCTCTCGTTCTCTCTGTCTCATAACCTGTGACAGAGGTGGGGCTGGGAGCACACAGGAACTAAGCCCCAGACCCACATATTTGACTCTGGTTGAGCCTACCTCCCCAAGCATCCATGAGGTGAGCAGAGGGGCGAGTTTCCTCTCATGGCAAAGAAGATTCAGCTCCAACTGTATAAATTCAAATTTAGAATTTCGAGGATGAAAGTCTTTACTAGGGTGATTTTTAACTCCTTAGGCTTCCATTTTTCAGTTTCTAAAAGGGTCCAGATTCAAATCAAAAAGTTAGGAAAGTCTGAGTTACAGATTCACATACGCGTATGGGGTCCCCTGAGGCACATAGATTCCAGTCTCTTTATGTTAAGTGTGGAGATGTGTTAGCATACGGTTGATGGACATATTGTGAAGAGACTTTTAATAACTCTCTGAGATATTTGGGAGAATTTCAGTCCCTCTGTTATAGGAAAGTCGTAATTCCAGACCCGGTCTCCTTGTCACTTGTTCCTGGTCTCTCACAGATCACAGGGAGCTCTTGGCACGCATTTGAGGAACTCCTGCAAATATATCTGGACTCGACAACTGTGAGTCTTCCCAGAGAGAAATGAAGGCTCATAGAGATTAAAACAACTCATGGGGAAAGGTGATTTTTTTATTTTTTAAAAAAAATTTTTTTTCAACGTTTTTTATTTTTTTTATTTTTGGGACAGAGAGAGACAGAACATGAATGGGGGAGGGGCAGAGAGAGAGGGAGACACAGAATCGGAAACAGGCTCCAGGCTCTGAGCCATCAGCCCAGAGCCTGACGCGGGGCTCGAACTCACGGACCGTGAGATCGTGACCTGGCTGAAGTCGGACGCCCAACCGACTGCACCACCCAGGCGCCCCAAGGTGATTTTTTTAAAACATGTATGTTAATGGAAAGCCTCATCAATAGTTTCTCCATGAAGAGCATATAAATGGACTTTCCCCTCATTATTAGATTTTTCCAGCTTTTCAAAAAGTCATTTAAAAATCATTTTAAAACCAACTGCAAAAAAGTTGTAAAGACCTGTCTTCTTTTCATCTTATCAGCTAGAATTTATGAAACGATCTTCTTCTCTTAAGTGACTGATCTCAGAAATTCACAGACCTTGACTTAAACCATGTGAAAATAAAAACCAGGCACAGTATTTCTATCAAGAGAGACATCTTCCTTTCTATTTTTTTTTTTTTTTTTACTATACTTGATCACGGACAATGAGAAATATAGATGTATAGAGACGTGTACATTTGCCTTTCCATGGATAAAATTCTCACTAATATTTGTCCATAATTCATCCTGACTATTTTGGTTTTCTCCTGGTTAATTTTCCTTATCTCATTTCTCCTCTCCTGTCTACTCTGAAGGTTTCTTCCCAAACTACCAATTTTTTTCTTCAATCTTCTTTTTTTTTTTTTAATCAGTTCTGACAAAAGGCTATGCATTTCTATAGAGCTAGCTGGCCTTTTTTTTAAAGGGAGTATTTCTTCTTCACTGAAGATAGCCCATTTATAATTTTGGGTATGAAGGGATAATTTTTCTTCAATAGAATTGCCTCCTCCATTAAGAGAAGAAAAACAGCTACTTCTCTTCCCACTCAAATTTTAATATAGAAGAATGTTAACAGAGATCTATTGATAGACAGCTGAATCCAATGTAAGCCATATATTTGCCAAAAGAATTCATGAGATTTACTGAGTCAGTAATTCCTATTTTACTCAATATTCTAAAAAGTAAGAATTGGAACCAGAGCCTTGAGCTTTGTTTTATAATAATGATACTGGGGTTGTTTATGAGGGTCATGTTTGAATTACATATTCTTTCATGCTTATAAATCAGAGGGGAATGGTAGTTACTGTCGACTCATCAACTTTTTTAATTCTGTGAAGAAAATCTCTCTGGAAAAATGAATATTAATAATTAGACAATATCCAATTAGGGGCCATAGGCCAGAGCTAATCCCTCAACTCAAAAACCCACAAAGCGCATGTAATAGTAGAAACTTAAGTTAACAAACCCTATTAACATAAAATTAATGATAATAGTGTAGTGTGAGGGATTTCAGCCCCCTCCAAATAAGAGCCCATTGACATATTTTTTTTCTTTTCCTCAGGAATTCATTTCTAGCACAAGACTTTGGTACTGCCCTTTGAAACAAACATATAATCTTCTTTTGACATCGGTTTAAGAACCTGTATTTAGATCAATTCTTAAATAGAAACACTTCTTCCTCTCAAGTTGAGAATACATTTACGTCTGCATTCTCCTTCATTTGAACAGGGAAATTTCTGTGTTTCCAACAAACTAAATGAGGACGTGCTCCACTTCTGACTGATGTACAGGGGGCAGACAGATGTCTCATAACGATTAACTTTCATTAGTGTATCGATTTGCTAAAGACTTGTATGTCCCTGATCACAGCCATCTTTAAATGGTAGTTATGAACTCCATGTTACAGAGAAGGAAATGGTGGCTCTGATACGTTAAATGAGTTGCCCAAGGTCACCAATTTAGGAATCGGTGGAAGGAATTCCTGGTGGCAGGATGAGTCTTGGGCTGACATGGTATCTTCCCTGCTCGTCCCCTCCACGATGACTTCACCTTTCACTGGTTACCCAGGGACCGGATGAGACTGTGGCCTTGGTCCCTAATCCTGACCTTGACTCAGCCAAGTGGAAGGAAAACACAAGAGGCAGGAGAAGTCATGGAAATAAAGTCAGTTTCCTTCAGTCCATGCCTATGTTCCCTTTGGATCCATTTTAGAGATTTTGACTCTGATGATAAAATAATATATTTTTATATCACTCTTCTTCATCTTGCTGGAACTGTGTGGAGTATTAGAAACAGATCTGAAAAAATATTCACGTGTTATTTCTTACGGACACAAAACTGGAACCTAACCTCCCGTATTTCAGTTTTCACATATAAATAAAATCGAACAAATGTTACTTGGGAGGAAGGTATTCATTCAGCTTCTGAACAATAAAAGAAAAAGGACTCCAAATATATTAAGGCCTAAATTATACAGCATACACAAGTAGACACAGGCAAGAATAATCTACAAACTGTTCCCTTTATGTATAATTCAGTTCACAGATGCTTTTTATCTCACTAAATCAGAATTCAATATGAAGTGTTAAAGCTCCATTATTAACCAAATGCACCTCTCCCCCCAATTAAATGCTGATGCTACTTTTTTCAGCTCCACGATTCGGAAATTATTTTCCTGGATACACTCTGAGTATGCTTGATATTTTGTCTTAAAAGTTTCTTGAAGACAAATTTCTGTGTTCCGCTTTTAAGTCTGGTCCTTTCTTTTCAAAATGAGAATATCTGTTCCTCTGGTTGTCAACAGTCCCCAGCTCTTCCGAACTAAAGACAAGGAGAGGGGAGAAATCATTTTATCTTGTATTTCTTTCACCCATATCCCCACCAAGTTTCACGCAATGTGTATTTGAGCCAATACAAAACTTTAACCTCAACGGTTTTCAAAACGCAGACTTAAAACAACGAAGAAACACGAGCTGTAGCCCATTGAATTGGCAAAGCTTAAAAAGAACGATAATGCTCTGTGTCGACTAGGCTGTGGCGAAACGGGCATAATTACACCCAGCTGGCAGGATTTGTGAATTGGTACACCACGTCTGTAGAGCGATTTAGCAACATCTGTCAAAATATATCAAAATGCACCTAGCTTCTGACCCAGAAACTCCACTTCTAGGAATTCCCAAGAAAAGTATCAGGGATGTGTGCAGAGACATTTGGCCAGAGATTTTTTCTTGTGTGGTTAGCTGCAGTAGGAAAACTTACAAAAAATACCCAACAGCAGATTAGTTAAGCAAACCGCAGAACATCCCTGTTACGTAAACATCGTATTGTGCCAGAGGGTCGGAGATGAGAAAGTGTTCACTCTTCTTATATATCTTTTTTAAATGAAAAGAGGAGTCCATAGAACAGTACACAGTGTTATGCTGTCCAACTCTATTAAGATCTATTTCTGGGAAGCAAAATGTGCCGAAATGTTATCAGTAGTGTCATGTGGGTAGCAGATGTCAGAAGGGTTCTTTCTCTTTCTTTCCTTCTTTTCTTTCTTTTTTCATCCCTTCTTTCCTCTCTCCCTTGTCTTCTTTCTTTCTAATCTTTATTCTGAGGAAATTTGAAATAAACAAAAAAGATTACGAGGTATCTCCAGTGGACAACTCTGCATGGTTTAGAGCACTATTTTCCATGATATCTGATTTTAGCTTTTTGTTGCCTTTGAGTTATTTTAGGGCTCTGCAAATTGTAGGTAATGGAGAGCAATGCAAAAAATGTGTTGTTGTTTTTTTAGATAACTTTTTGTTCTTTTTGTTTGAGAGAGAAAGCACATGGGCATGTGCACACGTGCCCGTGGTTCAAGAAGAGGCTGAGAGAGAGAGAAAGAGACAGAGAGAGAGAGAGAGAAAGAGAGAGAGAGAGAGAGAGAGAGAGAGAGAGAGAGAGAGAGAGAGAATCTTAACCAGGGTCCACACTCAGCACAGAGCCTGAGGCAGGGCTTGATTCCATGACCCTGGGACCATGACCTGAGCTATAATCAGGAGTCAGATGCTTAACTGACTGAGCCAGTCAGGCGCCCCCCAAATGTATTGTCTTCAGACATGCATATTAATATGTCTGTCCAGTGGAGCTTGAATTGTCATTCCTTAATTCTGTTGGTAAAACCAGTTTGGTGCCCATTTGTAAATTCATTGCAACATTCCTTTATTTCATATAAATTTGTGCTTCTTTAACTTCTCCTTTGAACTGGTTGTAACATCTTCCCTGGTTCTCCCATTTAATTAATAGATTACATGAAATATCTGACAAGTATTCACTTTATATCTGTGTGAAAGCTACGATCTTGCCTTTTTGGAAAATAACCCTTTAATGCAGATTTCCTATTCTGACAAATTGAGCAGGTATTACTTTCTTATTATTAAGATGAAATATCAGCAAATGTGATTTTAAAAGAGTAGATTGTGCTACAGTCCAGTATTACAATATTGACCTAATACTTTCCTAAAACATGTCACATCAAATTTTCTTAACATTGCTATAAGCGAATTTAATAAATACATAAGGAGCGCATACAATTTTCAGGTCAATAGGCTAAATTGGAGAGCGTATAAAGAGGGATAAGATTATGGCCATAATGTTCAACATCTTGTAATATCTACTATTTTTATGCTAAATATCAAAAGTATCTACTGTTTCATTATTAAATATCTTAAAATGTCAACTATTTCAATATCAACGCTTTCAATATCTACTTCCTCGAAATGGCTCTGGCCGTTTGGGCTTAGTCTCTGCGTGACAAAAACAATGTGATGCTGAGAAGCCGAGGGCTGCTTAGGCAGAGCGTTTTTGATTTACTGAATAGGCAACAGCAGGTTCCTGTAGTCTTCACATATTCACAAAGTGCTATTTGCCTTCGGAATTCAGCCATTAACATGGAGTCCATAATAGAGCAAAGAGTTAGATATGGTGGTAATAAAAAAGAATTAGACACATGGATTTGGGCAGGGGAAGCAATTCAGCTGTGATTATGCATAAAATATAATACACGCTAGGTTGGAAAAAACCACTGGCTCTGGTCATCCCAGAATTTGTTTCAATAATAAATGATCTTTTATGTGTACTAAGTGAATCTTTTTTCTCCCCCTTGGGCAAAATGCATACCACCGCATGACAATATGGAGTGAAATGTTTTTGCTAGGTGTTTGGGAGACCTGCTCCTTCCTGTTCCTTTGGTTTTCGTGAGAAGTTTGCCCTACATTCTCCTTGCTTCTTGCTCCTTCCTTGGCGATGGGGAGGAGGCAAGCGTGGACTGGTCAGAAACATTAGGCTGGTGGCTTTTCCTGCTTAGAAAGGAAACATCAAAAGAGGATGAAACGTTCTTTTGCTTGGTCAGGATGGTTGCTGGAGCACTAGTTCTGGGAGCCGTTTGTTCTAGAAACTCTGCTTCATGGGGAAAGTGCTGCTCTTCTGCCTGAGTCGTAGGTGTGTGGGTGCAGATTGCTGCCATCTGACTTCCAGGTATCATGCATTCCATCTTCTAAGGGCAAAAGCAAGGGTCCGGTGTAGGCATCACGGCATGCTAACAGTTAATAGAACACATCTTCCCCAAACTCTCATGGCATCTTAGAAAGGGAACAAGCCAACATCAAGCAAAGGTAGGGTCATAATATTTGTATATCATTAGGTTAGTTAATGTCAACGGCTTCACTCTTTCTACAGCCCTGAAGTTAAGTATCTCGGATTTACTCCACAAGATCTAAAATATATATAATTGACACAGTGGTATTCACAATACTGTATTTGATTTCTCAGGTGCAGTTTCTGATCAGGCTGGTTTGAAGCATAGACTCTATGAAGAATCTACCCCTCTATTCGAATCACTTTGATTTTGATGGCGTATCATGTTGGAGGTCTTACTCATCCATAATATCGGGGAAGAATAAATTTCTCGCAATTTCCCAAGCTCTAGAAGCAAGCATTTTAACCACCGAGGCCCCCAAAATAAATGTAAAGTGTATTTCACAGCAGGCAGAAAGCCACCATCAAGACTTCCAGAAATTCCTTTTCAGGGCTTTTTGAACACCTTGCAATCCTCTCCCATGAGATGTGAATGCATTTGTTAGCCTTCCGTTAACATTTGTGGTCAACACCTTCTACTTCGTCTTTCTTTTTTGTTGACCCATTGAACTCTTTATTTCACATTTCCTGTTGAATCAGGATTATGGCATTTTCACTACTTCCCATTATTTCTGTGTGTTTTTAAGATGTTTTCTAAAATTTTCAAGTTAAAATCTTATTTTATGACTGTAACTTTTAATTGATGTTTAAAATTTGAATTTTATAGTTTTTCCTATTTAAAAAGTCCTATTTTTAAACTATAGAAAACCTGGAAGAAAATCCTGGCAAGTAGTGGGAGAGGGGAAGAAGGGAGAAGTCATCTGCATTTAACTACTATTAACATTTTACTCATATTCTCATGAGCTTTCCCCCCAAACTTACAATATTTTAAAAAATATTTTCTCTAATAGCGCTGTGAATAGATTTGTGTTATAAAAATAAGGTGGAGGTGCCTGGGTGGCTCAGTCGGTTGGGCGGCCGACTGCAGCTTGGGTCATGATCTTGCGGTCTGTGAGTTTGAGCCCTGCATCGGGGCTCTGTGCTGACAGCTCAGAGCCTGAATCCTGCATCAGATTCTGTGTCTCCTTCTCTCTCTGTCCCTCCGCCACCCATGCTCCGTCTCTGTCTCTCCCTCTCTCTCGAAAATAAATAAACATTTAAAAAAATAAAAGAAAAAATAAGGTGTGCTTGGGTGGCTCAGTTGCTTGAGCCTCCAACTCTTGATTTGAGCGCAGGTCATGATCTCATGGTCCCGGTATTGAGCCTTGTGATGGGCTCCAAGCTGAGTGTGGAGCCTCCCTGAGATACTGTCTCTCTCCCTCTCTCTCTCTTGCTTTCTCTCTGCCCCTCCCCCACTCGCTCTTTCTCTCCCTCTCTAGAATTAAAAAAAAAACAACCCATAAATAACACTAAAAGGACCAAATTTGCTGTTTCTTCACCAGTCCTTCTACTTCTGTGATTCTTCCACTAGGCATCCATTAAAGACCCGTGAAAGAAAAAGGACACCAAAAAAAAAAAAAAAAAAAAAAAAAGCAAGTAACTTTTCAAGTTTATCCACGGGGAGGGAGTTTTTGTTATGTGCGTGCGTTAGTTTTCTGTTTTTTGTTTTTTTGTTTTTCCTGGCCCCAGGGAAGGGGGGTGTTGAGAGCTGACTATTCCTTTCAAGGTGCCACACATCTAGAATTCCAAGTGATCTGAACTTTTATCAAAAATATATTTTTTCTTGGGGCGCCTGGGAGGCTCAGTGGGTTAAGCATCCGACTTCGGCTCAGGTCGTGATCTTGCGGTCCGTGAGTTCGAGCCCCGAGTGGGGCTCCGCGCCGACAGCTCAGAGCCTGGAGCCTGTTTCGGATTCTGTGTCTCCCTGTCTCTCTGACCCTCTCCTGTTCATGCTCTGTCTCTCTCTGTCTCAAAAATAAATAAACGTTAAAAAAATATATATATATACTTTTTCTTAATTGTTTATTTATTTATTTATTTATTTATCTATTTATTGAAGGAAAGAAAGAAAGAAAGGCAGCCCGCCACATGTAGCACCTCATTTGCACGTGTGTGGAGTCTTGGAGGCTGGACTCCTCTATGCTCTTCTACAAACGGGCCTTGAAAGCTTGTTTGGAGATTCTAGCAGGGGACAGCAGCCACTTGAATACCCGTGATGCAAGAATGGTCCTCCTGTAACGGGGAAGGTCGTCCTCCTAATCCGAGCAGGCGTGTGCAGCTTCGCGCATGGACCGCGAGAGGCGGGAGGGGACACCTGCCTAGCCTGCCAGATCAGCTGAGTCAACACTGGCAATCAATGGGGTGACAGATGTCACGGCCGGATCACCCTCACGTCCCTTTCTTCTTATTTTCAAAAGAAATACATACACCTTGCTGGAAAATAAAAAGCACAGAGAAAGCGGGAAGACAGCTAAACGCCAAACAAGATATCATCTCACTCGTTTACTCAGAAACAATCAATGCCATCGTCTTGTTCATTCCAGAAGTGTTCATTAAAATGTGTCCCCTATGCCAGACTGTCTTCTAAACATGGTAGTAAATACGAGAAAAATTCCCTGCTCATGACGAGTTTATATTCTCGTAGAGCAAAAGACTTTAAACTGAAAACAGATTATGAGCAAAATAATTCTACCCTGTAAGTAGGTTGCTGTGAAGGTGATGATCAGAATAAATATATATATATATAAAAAAAGAGGTTATCTACCTACCTACTGACCTGTATCTGGGAATATACGGTTGCCGAGTCACAGCTACTACGAAATGCTTCTTCTCCCAGTGAGGGATGTGGAATTATATTTCTTTCCAGGGGAAAAGTAGGGCCATTTTCAGAGCTATTTTAAAACGGGTGGGTGATATCCATCAAATCAGTTTTCATCTTACTTGTCTGTTCAGAAGGGACACAAGGTCGTCTTCTCTTAATCTCTGATCCACGGGAAGATCTGATGAATCTGTGTACCTCCTAAAATAGTGCGCAAACCTTTATTTGCAGTGTCGCGGAGGATGGTCTAGATATCCTTTCACTCCAACGTCCAATGACCTCTTTGCCGCAGGGACATCCTGACAATATCAGGACGCGTCAATATTGATGCTCACATCACATCTGGTACATTTGAATCATTTTAGGTTTGGGGTGGTATTTTGGAGTTTCAAGTAAATTTTGCTTCTAGTTTTCTCTTGAAATATGCATTTCTTTTCTGTTTTGGGCGCCTCGAATCTCTGCAGATTTTCAGTTCTGCTCTCGCAGAGTGGCTTCCCCGTGTACAGTTGCTGTGCCTATGAATAAAGAATCACATACACACATACTTAGTCTAAGTTTTGATGAATTCAAAAAACAGAACTAAAAATGGCTGCACAATCATACGCTATAGTCTGGAAGATAATAATTTTAATTACGGATCGCAAAACAAATAAAGTATGTGTATGTGGAAGGCGATGAAATGAGAAGCAGCTGCCTTAAATCCTCCCTAGAAAAGTCAGAGGATGTGTAAACAAACAAACAACAAACAAACAAGGATGACGGTAGCCTTGTCTTCCGGGGAGCCCAACAGACCCTTTTTGATTCCTTGATGTACACAGTTTTCATTCTGAAAAAGAAGTGAAACCCTCTCCTTGTAACTTATTCTTCCCAATGGAAAATGTCATCGATGGTAACTATATTTATTTATGCAGAATTTTATACCTCATTGACATTCTCGAAATGAGGTTTCCAACATCCAGACGGAACCCTCTTGAATACATGTCAAAGAATTTAAAGTACCTTCCTACTGACATGTATTTTCCGCTGAAACCAACACTGTGTGTCTTCACTGATGTTTCAGGCATGCCCACTCATTCGTTTTCCTAATAGTGAGTGTTGCCATCAATTCCCCTTTCCTCAAGTTACAAAGAAGAGAGTTCCGGATTTCAGATTAAAAGAAGAAAATGCATAGATGCGTGGGTTTAGTGACGAGGAAGAAAAGCCCTCAAGAGCTGTTACCAGATGGAAGTCTGCCTACTAATTACACCCTTCATCCCATTATGGTGTTAAGTATTATTCCTTGCACGGACAGGTACAACTCACCTTAGGATCTCTGTGAATATCAAATTTCTATGTGTTGATTCATGTTTAAAACCCACTTTAAATGCTTTCTGTTCAAACTCTATGAGGGCAAGTACCTGGTCTCCTCTGTTTGATACAAGTCTCGTTGGATTCCAAGTATTAGCACAGTGCCTGGCCTCTGCGTAGCCCTGAAGAGTAATTATTTGGATGAATAAGTAAATGAGTTAATTAATGAAGATACTAGGAGATATTTCCAGTTAGACTTCCAATGACTTCTTTGATTTCTATGTTGCACGTATGTATATTTTCATGATGTCAAGTTCTCAAAACTCACTTGCATACTCTTAGTATTCTGTTAGTAGAGAGCCCCCTTTTCTCTCCTTAGTTTTGTCAATAGCCATGGTCAACAAAGGCTTTTGTGCAATATCTCTATAAAACCTCATTTTTAAAAATTTTAAAGTATATATTTTTAAAATGTTTAATGTTTATTTATTATTGAGAGACAGGACATGAGCAGGGGAGGAGGAGAGAGAGGGGGAGACACAGAATCTGAAGCAGGCTCCAGGCTCTGAGCTGTGAGCACAGAGCCCGACGTGGGGCTCGAACTCACAAACTGCGAGATCATGACCTGAACCGAAGTCGGACGCTTAACCGACTGAGCCACCCAGGCGCCCCTTCATTTTTTTAATTTGGACATAGAATGGCAAGCTTCTAGCAGCTGAACAGGTCTGATGTCAGAGGATGGTGTTGGTAAGCAATGTGCAGTCTGTACGATTTGTCTGGAAGTTCTTAAATCATGCTGCTGCATGATTTAAGGGTGACTGAAAAAGTCAGAACTAAGAAGCACAGGGGTCTGGGGAAAAACTTGCCTGGTTCTGGAGCTGGCCATCAGAAGTCAATGGATTGTCCAAAGGCACTTACGGAGCTCAGGCTTGATGTGGACAGGAACAGACACCAATGCTATACTGCTGGCAGCACAAGATGCTCAAAATTGCTCAGGTGATGGTTATGTGACTTCAGGGCCAGAGCCTAGCTAGGCTGCTGCAAGACGAAGGCTGACCTAGTAACAAGACATCAATCTTTGAACCTGTATTTTGACCTGGATCAATATGACAAAGTCTAGGGCCAGACAATGAATTGGAGGAGGAGACACACAGGCATCAAGAAGAAATTCAAGGTCGGCCCTACACCAGCCCTATAATGCTGAGCCTAATTCCATCTGGCAAGACTAATTTTGTATTTCATGTGGAGGAGTTGAGAGTATCAGTCTGTCTCCTGCTCAATTCTAGATGGCTCAGGGACCAGCAAGTCCTGACCTGTAGGTAAAGAGCACCAGCCACTATAGCTGAGGTTTGAGAAAGGCAAGGACTGACAAAGTCAATCCATCAAGAAGTTAACACCAACGCTTGGTTCTGAGAGTTCCCATCTATTTGTAAAGAAGCTCTAAATATGTGTAAATGCATCCATTTGACACCCAAGGATATCCCTTTCACAAAAACAGTATTTCTCTTCAGACTCCTACCCAGTTTAGTATTCTTGTAGGTAGGAGCTTGTCAAACAACCAACCAAACAGACAGACAGACAGACAAAACACTCCCACAAATATGAACTTGGTAAGGAGAGACTTTTATTGAAAAGGATTCTTGTGGGGCGCCTGGGGGGCTCAGTCAGTTGAGCATCCAACTTCAGCTCAGGTCCTTTTCTCCCAGTTCGTGAGTTTGAGCCCTGCATAGGGCTCACTATTGTCAGCACAAAGTCCCACTTCAGATCCTCTGTCCCCCCACTCACACTTCCTTTTTCAAAAATGAATTATTATTTTTTAAAAAAGGATTGTTGAAAGAAAAGGAAAGTGACTTTGCAATAGGGAGAGGGGGCTATTGTAACAGGGTGAATGCCACAAGCTAATGTGCCCTAATGTCTGCAAGTGTCTCATGAGTTGGGCAAAAAGGTTTTCTTTTATGGAGAAGAATAGACACAGCTAGAAAGAACTGAGTGTGTGGGCAAGTGGCCTGAGTGATGGGATGGCATGACAGGATAGACAGATTCGAGATTGTTTTACCCTGAGGCCAGCATTTTCTTGGAAGGGGTGTGCTGCTGGATCAGGCTGAAGTCGGACTAAAGTTCAGGCACTTGGGAGGAGAGACATTTATCCAAAATTTGGCCAATTAGTATTTTGTTTACAATGATTAGAACCATGAGCAGTTCAGCTAATCACTTAAGAGGGAAAGAAAGGGAATTCTGAATATCTGTCTAGCCTCCTTATAGAAAAACAAGGTAGCAGGCATCTGTGAGTCTTATCTAAGTCATATGGGGAAGGGTGCTTCTTTGCAGTAAGCTGTTTTCCAGAACAGAAGACGGTAGAGGGATTCCTTTGACCTTTGCTGATCACAGGGCTCAGGTAAGATTCACCACTGGCAAGCTCAACTCTTAGGCAAGCTTTTAAAACTCTGGTAGGGTCTCACTCTACCCCCCAAAAGGCATGGGAGCTGCTACAAACCCTGGCCTGTGCTTCAGGTGGCTCCTTTCCTCTCGGGTCCATGCCGTTCTAGTTGCCCAATAAAAAGGGAAGAAGGGAAGATACCATTGAAGTTACTGCTGGAATGTCTTGCTTATTAGTTCACCCACTGGACATCAACATGGCCAAATCTCTAGCCATCGAGACCACTGCACATAAGCTGCCAAATGTACACAAATTTATGAAATTTCCTCTCTGCTGCATACATTTTCCAATAGTGAAATCCACTTTTCAGGCTAAATATACTGAAAGAATTCAGAACTGGGTACCATGAATATTAAATTTTGGGGTAACTGACTGATATCTTTTCCTCTCTTCATCGTGTTAATGTAAGGGATTGACTTGGCCAAAGTTGTAAAACTCATCCTGATCGTGATCTAATGATGGATAAGAGAAAGGATGTGATATTTGTGTGTAAATGAAACCATCAAGAAGTGCCGTAGTATTTTTTTTTCCTGAATACATTAAAAAATAAAGATCCATATGGTGCCAGGCCGTTGGCCTGGGAGGCAAGAAAGCCTAGCTTAAATATAAATATACTGTTTCTGATTAAGAAACCACTTTTTTATTCATATAAAGTATTTATTAGGTATTGGATTTTATAAACTGTTTGGTCCTGGAGTCTTTATTTTAAAAAGGTTATTCTGAATGCATTACCAAGTATCCTGTGGAATATTTCACATAAAAGGAAGCAGAAAATGTATAAATGTAAACAGGCTAATTGTATGCAGATATAAATTATGGATGTTGGTCTTATGAAAAAGCATTGCTGATTTGCAGGGGGCTTACTCAGCAGCACTGCGTCTTGTCTAAGGGGATATTTAGTATGGCTGTGATGTGCAGAATTTAAAACAAAACTTTAAATTCTGGAGGATAAAATATAGCCCAATTGTGCTAAGACCACACTGTTGGGAGAATGAGGTTTTTAGTTTATTTCATTGCTGTCGACATTGACACTCATTAGCTCTGTTATCCTCCGTGCGTTCTTATCTCCAGATGCTGTGCGAAAGCAAAGGTTTGGTTAAAGGCTGTTTCTGGTTAAATGCCACTTCCTGATAGTCACTGCAGGTGACGCTGTCCCCAGTACTCAGTGTGGTTTTCACTGCTCAAGTGGGCATGTTGTACTCACAATCAAAGGCAGGCTAGGGAGATGCCTGCAGTCTCAGACAGTAGAGATTACTAAAGCTTCTTTTTTTCCTTAACTACAAAACAAATACAAATATGAAACTTATAAAACGTGTCATACGATGAAAGACAGTCAAGTTGAATGGTGCAAATGGAAAGATCTCCGATACGATGACTCCTTACGGTGGGTAATTTGCCACGCCATCACCAATTTTTATCTAAGTTCTACCAATAAGCTTAACCTTGAGGTAAAGATGCTGCCCCATCTCATCCCAAAGAACTGAGGAAATAGGGAAAAGCAACAGCTTCATAAGTGTCAAATAATTGGCCTAATCTTTTATCGTACAGATCACAAAATATTAGAGAGATTTATGTGGATGGCATAAAGTTTTAGCTGAGATGTGATGTAAATGCTTCCTAGTAAATAATTGACTAGCACAGGCTTACTTTCCAGCCATCATCTCCTTGTTAGTCTAGGCGAGAAGTGCAGAACTGAAATATAAGCAAAGTCATTTCTTTCTTATTCTAAATCCTGAGGAGTAAATGTAGTACTTAAAAATCCCAGAGGTTTCTAGTATGTCCAACAATAAAATATATTTTGAAATAATTTTTAAGACAATTTAAAGAAGATAGCCTAGATATGAACTCTCTGGAAGGAATGAAACATACTGTGTGGCAGTTTTCCTATATGATAGAATACAACCCACAAGGTTTACAGTTGTGTGCAGGACAATTGTGCTTCCCCTTGGATTACAATGTTTGTAACAAAGACACTTATCAAGGGGATGTTTTGTGTGGCTCACACAATAGACTAGATTATCTGGAAGAAGTTTGGGCTCAGTCCTTCCGTTCTTTTTAAACTTCTCTTTCTCCATATTCCTTCTCTGTATTTATCCCAGTTGAAGGTCTACGCATCGCGAATTTCTCTTCTCAGCAACCTCAAAATTTCTTAGATAGAACATGCTAGTCAGCGCTTGCCTAGCCAATCTAATGCGTTACCTAATTTGAACAGACTAGTTTGTGTCGATGAGTTAATGTATTGGCTTCGCTGAGCCAAAATACTCAGGTTTCCATTGGGAACTTCAACAGTGTACTTTGAGCTAGCACTGTGGGGTCATTTATTTTGCAAGTATCCAATGAGTGCTTCCTGCAAGCCAAAATGATACAAAAATATTGTTTAATAAGCTTACAAGGTAGGCATTAACCCAATTTTAAGATGATAGAAGTTAGGGTCAGAGATTAAGTACTCGCTGCTACGTTATGTTTTGCCCTTTATCATTGTTCTTGGATGTTGCATTTACAAAGCACTCAGTCAAGTAGGGTCTAGCAAATGATTTGGTTAGTTTAGGATGTGTAGACAGCCAAATCTCATTTCAGTCTGGGGTCCTGAGAGTCGAATTTGATCATATAGACTGCCCAGGTTGTTCAGAAAGTCACCAGTGAGGCCCTTCATTTAGTGTTGTGTAGATTTAGCTTTGTTATTATAGAAACTGGATGCATCTATGCTTTTCATAACATGCTTTTCATTGACTCCTCAGAAGTGTGTTATGGATCAGGTTCATATATACATGAAATTTTGTTTCCTCTGCATTTATTCAGTACTCACCAGTTCATTTCTGAAAGAGATTCCTGAAAGTGATGGGATTGGTATGACTTTGTTTAACACACAGGGCTCATTTCTCTTCCCCAACTCGATCCCAGTAGGCCCAGGAAGAGCCTCCATGTAAGCGTTCATTCTGGGATAATGAGGCTGATGAAAAAGTGATGAATTATAGGACACAACTAAATATCTACTTGCCTAGACAAATTATCTCAGCTCAGAAAAATGGATTCATTTACTGTAATCTAAATTTTAAAATATATTTTTATTACTACTAACATAGCTCTGTAAATATAACCAAAAAATCTGTTAATAAAGGTTATTGTATGTAAAAATTATTGCTATAATAACTAGAACTCTCAATAAAATTTTCAAGAAACTTGATGGCTTTTTCTCCCTTGATAGAAATTATACTTGTATATAAAAACTTTTTGATGTTGTAAAAATGCTCTAATAGGATTCTGGAAGGCACTTCCTGTGGGACACATAAGAGCTGAGTTATTAAAGGGAACCCCAGAAAACTGGGAGGAATTCATCCGAACTTGGAAAGGCTTAATGAGCTCAACTCTGACCTTTCATCTACCTATAGTTTGCAAATGAGCTGAAGCTAAAGCCATTTCAGGAAGACCCTGGACCTTGGTGGGCACCTATGAAATAGTATGTGACTTTTGATTCAGGAAAGTTAAAGAGCTATTTGTGGCTATTGGAGATGCTAAAGTAATGTAGACATCCCCCAGGCAAGCAAAAGCCATGAACTCAAGGTTACCTAAGCTCTTGTGAGATCAGGCCTAGGTATTGGTTTAGACCAGTAAGTGGCAAAGGAAGTTTTTTCACATCATTAGCAACAGTGTTCTTGTTCCTCATGTGACTTAATTCTCAAGTTGAGTTTGGACCATAAATTTAGACTCTGCTTTATCGTCAAATAAATTAAATATGGTAATTTGAGTATGAAGTCCATTCCTTTTTTTTTTTTTTTTTTTCAAATTTACTGCTCTTATTGGTTCCACTCAGAAATCAGAAGAGTTGATCGTGGATCCCTAGATGTCGAAACCACCTGAGGCCACCATGCTTAGTTCCAGAGTCAAAATGACTTAAAATTTCAGATCCTAAAAATCAGATGTGAGAAGCGGAAACACACACACACACACACACACACACACAGATACACCACGCTATAGCACTCCACATTAAAATGATGAATACATTTGACAATTAAGGTAGATAAAATAAGAGGACTTTGTTGGAAAAGAAAATCCAGTCCTCCTATTCTTGGTCAAGAACCCAACTGACATAGTTATAAAATGTCAGCTGACTCTGGGTGCCTGGGTGGCTCAGTCCGTTAAGCGTCTGACTCTTGATATCAGCTCAGGTCTTGATCTCAGGGTGGTGAGCTCAAGCCTCACATTGGGCTCTGCACTGGGCACACAGCCTATTTAAAAAAAAAAAAAGTCAACTGACTCAGAAATGCAAAATATGTTTGTGCGTGAAAATGATAAGAAAAGAAGGCCTTGCTTATCTTGTGAAGAATATGTACCTCACGGCCAAGAGACACCATTCAAGTCAGTCAGTCCATTTCAGGAGCAAGGAAGAGAGTGTGTGAACTCATGATTTTTGTGATTTGTCTAATTGGTTCATCAATGAGTGCTGAATAAATACACAGGAAGCAAGATTTTTAAAAATGTGAACCTAATATATAAAAAATTTTTTGATTACTTATCCTCTTATTTATTACATCAAAACTTAGGATGAGTCATTTAGAATTCAGGAAGATTTCAACCCTTCAGTTACTATGCCAATATTGGACATAGAGTAAATATACAAGAGTGTTTGTGCATTGATCGACTTGTTTTAAGAGTAATAATAATTACCAATAATATGAAGAGAAATCAGATGCTATGACTGGGCACTGTGCCAACCCATTTTCACAGGCCACTGGTCTTACATCTGAGTGGTTCCCAGTTCCGCCCCACCTTCTTGGGGATGACAACACAGGGACGTGAAGAAAAATATAAGCTCTTATTAGATAGGATGTGCTTCCTTCCGCATCATAGCCATGTATAAATAAGGGTAACCTATAATTTTACTATTAATAAGCATGTGAGATGTAGTCCCGATGCATTGCGATTAGGCCAAATATGTATTTCACTACAGAAATGTACCCATTGTGACGACTGGTGACACTCCACCTTTTCTTATTCCTTTATGTCTTCAGTCACAATGTTATCATGAGATTTTCTGCTTGATTCAGCCCAAGGCAAAGCCCAAGGAAACTGAGCTGCAATAATGCTTCATACTTATATTACCTTATAGTTTATAAGGCATTTGGAGAGCACTGACACATTTATTGGCACAACAACTTTGCAAAAATAGGGAAGGCTAGGGGCGCCTGGGTGGCGCAGTCGGTTAAGCGTCCGACTTCAGCCAGGTCACGATCTCGCGGTCCGTGAGTTCGAGCCCCGCGTCGGGCTCTGGGCTGATGGCTCAGAGCCTGGAGCCTGTTTCCGATTCTGTGTCTCCCTCTCTCTCTGCCCCTCCCCCGTTCATGCTCTGTCTCTCTCTGTCCCAAAAATAAATAAACGTTGAAAAAAAAATTAAAAAAAAAAAATAGGGAAGGCTAATGTTCTTCTGCCTATTTCACAGCTTAGGAAAGTCAGAAAGATGAGTGGCTACCCAAGGTCATGTGGCTAGTAAGTGGCAGTTAGGCCTGTGGGAGGAGTGTGCATGGGGGTTCATCAAGGCAAACACGGAGGATGGGAAGCCACTGCATCTCCTTGATTGTGAAATTTGCTCAACGATAATTTGTTTCTTCCTTCCTATCTCCCTTCCCGCTCTCCCTCCCTTTATTCTTTTCATCCTCCCTTTCTTTAAACAAGTATTCATGAGGATTTGCAATGTTATAGACACTCTTGCAAATATCGAAAACACATGATGAAGAAAAGAAAAAAAATACCAGGGTAAGATGGGATATACTGTGGAATCAAACTGAGCTTTCAATCACAGAACACAAGTTTCTTTATTGATCATGGAAGTCTGGTGAGGTAGAGGCCCTCCTTCTACTTGTAACAATGCAAACTGAACAATCCATGCTCAAACAGTCACGGAGGCAGAGAAGATTGGGACAAAGGAGGTCCCTGGCTCTCAACTGTTTGATCCAGAAATGTCACAAGCCACCTTTGCTCACGTTCCACTGGCCAGAACTACCCATGTGTCCCTCACTAACTGACAGGGGGGCTGGTAAGCAGAGCTCTGTGCCACAGCCCTGTCCTTCTGGGATCCTTAGTCTGTGGGTTGAGGAGACACAGATAATTAACAAGTTAACAAATAAATAGTGGCAAACGGTGATAGGTACAGTGAAGAAAATAAGCAATAGCAGATATTAATAGATACAACCCAATTCAAACAGGGAAGTGACAGAGGTCCTCTTTTTGAACACAGACTCACGGGAAAGGACCAGCTAAGATGTGCCTGGACTCCTAACCCGTAGAAACTGTGAGAAAACACATTTGTCTTGCTTTAAGCCACTAAGCTGTGATAATTTGTTACGCAGTCATATAAAACTAATACATTGTCACCGTTTTCTTATAATCTGTTAATAACTATTTTGCATAAATGTTTTATTATGGGCTCTTTTGTTTGACTTTCTCTTCAACGTTTTGGTTAAAATGTGAATACATATAGATGAATATTAAAAATGTATGTAAAGCATAGAGAGTAAAACAATAACTCAAACACCTCCCAGCTTAAGAGATGGTCTTTACCAATCTCCATGTACACATCTCCATCATCCCCCAATGACCAGAAGTAAATAATATCTTACTTTTTTTGCCTATCGTTCCTTTGTGTGTCTTTGTAGGTTTGCCACATATGTGTGTATTCTTTAAACAAGCTGCCATTTTCTTTTACATGCCTTTGTACTTCATATGAATGAATCATGCTGAAGGTGTTCTGAAAATTGCTTTCCTTGTTCAATAGTATGTTTTGAGCAACAGTTTCATTTTGACGTGTGTAGCTTTAGTTGATTATTTTTTCCAATGCTGGATAGTTCTTCATCTTGTGCAGAGTCCATGATGTATCAATCATTTGTTAATGGACATTTGGGTTGTTTCCTGAAGGGTTTCTTTTAACATTATCATTATAAACATTGTAAGAATGTACATTCTTGTCTACATCGCCAAGTACCTAGTGGGATCACAAGTTATGCACATTTTCAACTTTCCTTAGAAAATGTCAAATTGGTTTCTGAAGTGGCTGGATCAACTTCTACTGTCACCGTTAGTTTAGGAAAGTTCCTGCTCGTCTACATTCTTGCCAAATGTTTTTACTATTGTTTGGTTTTTGCCAATCCAAGGGGTGTAAAATGAAGTCCCTCTGTCTCCTACGTCATTTCCATGATTCATAATGCTGTTGAGCATCTTTTCACGTGTTTATTGACCTTGCAGATTTCCTCTAATATGAGGAACCACTTTGAGTCACTGACTGAATCAGTCAGGGTTCCAGAAGGAAACAGATGGCACCCATCTTGGGCAATTTGAGGAGATTTTGATGAAAGGGCGATTTATAAATGTGTGGGCAGGGCCCCACGGCAAGCGACAGAGTTACTAGTTGCACGTTCAGGCCTAATGGTGCAAAGGGAGGCATCGCTCAGGGTAGGAATGTGACCTTGCGTGGAGGATGTGGCAGGCCTGAGGCAGCCCCAGAGGGGAAGAGGTGTGTGTGTTGGGGGGAGGGGGAGATAAACTCTCTTCCCTCCTTCTCCTTCCTCCTCTCAGGTCCTGCAAGTGCTTCTATCCTTAGAACCCAACCTCAGCCCCACCCCAGTAAGCAACAGGGGAGCAGAGAGCCTGTTGCTGTGGTCACACAGGCCCAGGGCAGTGGGGGGAGAGGTGGAGAACAGATCCGGAGAAGTAAAATGGAGTCTCCAGTCCATGCGCCATTTCTCTACTAGATTGGTTGCATTTGTTGTGGTGATTTCTCAGTGTTTTACACACACTGGTATTTCTTTAGCCTCTGCCTGGCCTATTTCTGTGTGAGAATCTCACTGCTTTTCAAGTACCATTTCATATTTGACGTGAAGTTTCTCTTTCTACTGAGTGGCATTTGCCTTCTTGAAATATTCAGTTGTGGATCTTATTCCAATACCTCTTTGAGGACAGGCCTTCAAAATTCGGAAGACACTCTCATGGCCTCTTTATTTTTTCAATGCCTCTCCTCTTCCCTTTTCTTTTCTCTTTTTTTTTCTTTTCTTTTCTTTTCTTTTCTTTTCTTTTCTTTCTTTTCTTTTCTTTTCTTTTCTTTTCTTTCTTTTCTCTTCTTCTTCTTCTTCTTTTTGGCACTCATATCAGACTGATGTTCCATATAAAGTGTGTAGCTTACAAACACCACTACTGTCCACCCCCATTTCACATGAATCACTATGAACTCAGGTCTCCTTTATTGTATTCGTGCACCCATTACTTTTAAATCTAAATTCTCACTATACGGTTCTGCCCGTTACATTTTATCTTGATTCAAATCTTGGACATGTACTCCTATTGGAAACTGTAAATTTGATTCTGTCATTAAATGTATTAGTCCCTTTTTCCTGGCCTTGAGTCACATACCATCTTTATTTGTTATTTATTTATTTTTAATTTTTTAATGTTTATTTGTTTTTGAGGGAGAGACAGGCAGAGCGTGAGCAGGGGAGGGGCAGAGAGAGAGGGAGACACAGAATCTGAAACAGGCTCCAGGTTCTGAGCTGTCAGCACAGAGCCCGACGCGGGGCTTGAACCCACGGACTGCGAGATCATGACCTCAGCCGAAGTCGGACGCTTAACCGACTGAGCCACCCAGGCGCCCCATTAATGTTTATTTGTTTTTGAGAGAGAGACACAGCGTGAGCAGGGGAGGGGCAGAGAGAGAGGGAGACACAGAATCTGAAACAGGCTCCAGGCTCTGAGCTGTCAGCACTGAGCCCGATGTGGGGCTCGAGCCCACAAACTGTGAGATTATGACTTGAGCCGAGGTCAGATGCTTAACTGACTGAGCCACCGAGGTGCCCCAGACACAATCTTTATTAATGTGACTTTGGTTCAAATAAACTCAAATTTGAATTTGGCTGTGCTGCTTACAATGCGACTTTGCACAAATTTCTTATCTTTTCAGAAACTCTTCTTCTCATTCACAGAAGAGAAATCCTATCGGTGCTGTAGGGCTTTTGTTCATTATTTTCAAAAACTTCAAGCATAGACAGAATTAATTAAGATAACATCTGTGAAAACACCTTAATAATGGAAACGCTGTCATGTAATGGATACATTGTTTTCAACATAGAATGTGCTTTCCTTTTGTACCGTACCAGGTGTGAGACCTTTGCCCTAGCTCACCTCGGCCTCTACCTGGCTAAAGTGACAGAGGGATTTGTGACAGCTGAAAGGCAGAGAGAAAAGCCAATCCAAATAAGATTGTGCAGGAAGGCAGCCATTTTCCCAGGCAGGTTATTGCCTTGAGAAAATGATTTGTTCTCCCACATTCTTTTTTCTCCTTCTTTTAGCCTTTTGGAAGGCTCAGCACACAGCATTCTCCTGTAGTACAGGAAGACAGACCCTGTCCGCCAGCAGGGACTACCTGAAACTAGAAGGAAAATATGACATATGTAACATTTAAACAAACACAAAACCTGCCTTCTTTCCAGCCCTAGGGTTTATGGGAAGAAGTAAAAACAGTACAACAGTCAGATACATGTTTTTTGATTTCCATTCTTGGAGCTTTTGCCTAGAGGGGAGATGGTTTAAATAAAATAAGCAAGCAATCTCTTCCTCTATTCATTTGGGATGCTGGCAGGAAGTAAGTTGCACACTGTCTTCTAGCAATGCATTTTTAGGGGGTCAGACAAGTGAAGGTCCTTGTATTTAGTGTCCTCATTCTGTCCTTGTTTCTGAATGGGCATAGGCATGACCCAGAAGTCATGTGAAAAGTCGACCTGGGAATCCATCCAATGCGGGTTGCCACAAAAGAGGCATACATAGTCACTGTCACTTAGGGCTCCGGAATAGACTATTCAAGCTGGGAGTGAATAGATGGCACAAGCCAACACCAGATGCTCCAATAGTGACAGGGAAGCCTAGATGGTCCTGAGCCAGCAGGGGTGCCACCGAGCGTTCACTGATCACGCCAAGAGTGGCTAAACCAAAAGTCACCTCGGCTTCATATTTCAACTTTCATTATCAAGGCAGAGAAGACAGAAGTCACCTCCCCTGAGGGATGGACACTATTCTGCTGCCATGCATGTGTGTAAGCCCTCTACACCTTCCACAGTCAGAGTGGGCTCAGGGAGACAAGGGTAAGGACTCTTTCAAATGATAGACTATTTCCTTAAAAAGGGACAGCTTATATTATTAACATAATGGACTAAGTTCAAGAAGAGTTGGGCACTTAGTTAAATGTTTCCCTACTTATCAGTAGCCATCAGATGATGGCTCATAAAAGGAGCAATTACAAATGAGATAAACTTTTTATCTTTGCACAACCATGTTGTCATGAGTTTTTCAAAATCCCTGTTCAGTAGACATTTGGTAAATGTTAACTTTCCATATTTCCTTCTTTCTCCATAAGTAAATTAAAAAAAAAAAAACTGTCTAACACCCCTGGCCTAAATACAGAGTGCTAGATTTCTATGAAGCGTAGGTGACAAGGGCAACCTTGATAATTTCCACTTTTATCTCTTCTTTTCTATTTAGTTCTTTTTATTTTGCTGCTTTATTTCAGCTGGAAATGTAGTTCAAGCTGGCTTATGCAAACAGAAACAAAAATGTAATTCTTTTGGTTTAGGGATTTGTTTCACACATGGTTGAATCTAGACATATGGTATATAAGTACTTGGTATTTATTCCTTCCATCTTTCAGCTATACTTGGACTCCATGGGCTTCAGACCCAGACTGGATGACTCTACATGGTGATCTCCATCACTTCCAGGTCAATATTCTGCCAGCTTCAAGACCAGTGCAAAAAAAAAAGGAGTTTTATGCTAACAACTCAAAAGTATGTGCCAGAATTGAGTTTTGTTGGCATGCCTGAGATCCACTTGTCTACCTCTGAGACAATTGCTCTGGCCAGTGGGATGGAATGGCCTCCTTGGCTAGGCTTAAGTCAAGTGTCTACTCCTAGAGGCAAGAAGTCAAGGCAGCTTCATCTGAACCACATGGATTAAAAGTAGGAGGGGATGGTTTCCTCCCCCCTACATGCACACACACACACACACACACACACACACACAAATTCAGGATGATGTCATCAGAAAAGGAGACTGGATACTGAGCAACAAAACCTTACAAATGTCCATCATTCACTTTCATCACAGTCTTCTGTCCATATCTCACTCTCTGTCATTCTGAAAGATTTCCCCCAGAAGATTCCCCTTGAAAAGTTTCCCAAAGAATGTTCTTCACAAAAGGTTCCCATCAGACGTTCCCTCAGAAGGTTTACCTCAGAAGTTTCCCCTCAAAAATTTCCCCAAAATGTTTCCCTCAGATGTTTCCCTACAGAAGTTTTCCCTCAAAAGATTTCCCTAGACGATTCCCTCAGAAGTTTCCCTTAGAAGGTTCACCTCAAGAGATTTCCCCAGAAGGTTCCCCTCAAAGATTTCCCCAGAAGGTTCTCCTCAAAGATTTCCCAGAAGGTTCCTCTCAAAGATTTCCCCAGAAGGTTTCCTACAGAAGGTTCTTCACAGGAGGTTACCTGGTGAAGGCTCCTTTCATAAGGATAACTTATCCCCTTGATAAGTTTCCTTGGAAGTTTCCCCTCAGAACATTTCTCACAGAAGGAACCCTCAGAAAGTTCCCCTCAGGGCTTGCATGATTGTAGCTGGTACTTCTTTCAGTAGCAGGCAGCTTACAGTTTAATTCGTCAGGTGTGTAGCCTTAACTTCCCATATTCTTGACTGAAGATGATCTTCCCCTCTCTGGAAAAGACCTCCTCCTCCCATACTGAACATTTCCAGTCTGGGAGTGGTAAAAATAGAGTGGTGAGATCCAGGGGAGCACCATTAGGCCATCCAGTCCAGCAGAATCAACTATAGGTTGCCCACACGGGACAGATGCCAGTCAGATCCTCCTTACCTTATGCTTTCTGGCCTCTTAATCTGGAGCTCGACTCCCTGGTGGGCATATTTATTTTACCTTTTTTTAGATGAAGAAAAATCTTGATGAAATAGAAAGCCAACCAATGTTGAATGAATAAAGAAATATTGGCATGAAAGAAGCAAATTATGGGCTGACTCAATCTGCCTTCTCTCTGTTAACATTATAATGTCTACCTCGGCAGTGAAGACAGTCATTGGCTTGGTTGCTAGAAACAGCTCTAAAAGATGTCTTTGTAATGCTTTTTACCTTATAAAAAGCTCAGCTTATTTTGGGGCAAGTCTTCCTGCAGCTATTATGGACTTGACTGTGGACTGTAGAATGAGCACTGACTACATCAGAAATGACCAGGCCTAAGAGCATCAGTGGACAGACCCTAGTCACCACATCCCTCAAAGACTCAGTGCCCTCATTTATCATACACACAGATTAGACCAAAAGGTCCTGAGGCCCTCTAATCTTTGAGCGTTTCAGAGAAATCATTGTAAATATGCCCTCGTGACTTGAGTGCCTCTCAATGTTCTCCTTGACTATCCCATCAGAATCCCACTTTTTTTTTTCAACGTTTCTTTATTTTTGGGACAGAGAGAGACAGAGTATGAACAGGGGAGGGGCAGAGAGAGAGGGAGACACAGAATCGGAAACAGGCTCCAGGCTCTGAGCCATCAGCCCAGAGCCCGACGTGGGGCTCGAACTCACGGACCGCGAGATCGTGACCTGGCTGAAGTCGGACGTTTAACCGACTGGGCCACCCAGGCGCCCCCAGAATCCCACTTTTTAAGAGGTGAGCAAGAAAGAAGCATCCCTGACATCTATCAGCTGGTAGCTGACCTGGAGCTGCTAAGCCATGTTCATTACTTACACAGTTTCACTAACACCACAATCAGATGAGTGGGCTCAGAGAACCAAATGGACCAAGCCCAAAACAAGACCCACTGCAGCCATGGCTGAGCACAGATGGCTGAGCACACTGAGCAAATCACAAAAAGACCAAGTGTCCTCCTCTTCTAGCTAACATGGCGTCTACCATTTCTTCATCAACTGGAGCATTAGCCTTCATCTCTTCTTCCTCCCTCCTAGATGAAAATTATTAAAATATCCAATCATAGAATTTATCTCACTTCCTGACAGTACACTTTCCAGAGCAAATTCCTGCTTCCTTAAACCCTAAAATCACCTAACACAAGCCCAGATTTTATCGGGAAACTGCCCCCCACCACCTGTGTTCCCTATAGTGTTGTTATATAAACCCAACTTTGTTTGACTACAGATGTGTTCCTGGTGGTCTTCGGTTGGTGGGTTTGACAGAGGTTTCCGGACCTCTTATGTCATCTTCCATTTTGTCTTCGTGGTATCACAGCCTCCTTTCTTTGGGATCTCACTTTCAGAAGGCCAGGGTAGGTGTTTGACAAGACCCAGCTTTCTTCTTCTTGGCTCATGAACTGCAGAGTGACTGGTCCATTTACCAACAGGCCTCATGTCCCTCGCTCATCGTTAGCTACCTTTTCTTTCTTGAGCAGAATCTGTCAGAGTGATTTCTCTCCTTAATTTTGCCATCTTTTAGCTCTAGCTTCGATAGAGGACCATCTGGGATGTTTTAATAAATAGCTGTGCCCAGATTTCCCGCTCAGAATTTCTAATTTGAGTGGGTTTGGTGGGGGCAGTTATCCCTATTTTTCTTTAAAGCTTGCCAAATGATTCTAACATGAGCCACTGTTCCAGATCACCGTTATAAGGAGTACAATTGTCAGAACATTAGACCTTTGCTTTCAGTTAATGACGTCTGGAATTGCCTCCCATTCCCTTCTCTGACATTCGCAGCCTCCCAGCCCTGAGCCAAGATCCTCTGTGCGTGTGTGGTCCCAGACCTCTCATCCCTGAGGCAACTTGTCTTTCTGCCTTCCCAATGGCTACCTTGGGGTTGGGCACCTTTCCCCTATATACCTGCATTGGGGTTTGGACTCCAGTTCAGAATTCCTCAGATCTATATCTATCTATAGAGACAGGGAAAAAGAGAGATGGAGAAGGAGAGATACAGATAGAGACAGAGATACCCCCTTCCACTGATGGGACTGGAGACTGTTTTTGATGTTTCCCCTTCTCGAATTTCAAGCCTGATCTCAGGGTTAATCTCACTTACTGCAGTGTTCACACATTTATCCCTCCTTTCCATCTTTTAATTTTGTGATGGTTTTGGTCCCTAGACAAAAGGTTTGCCTAAACAGTGACCCAAGCTAGCTGAAACATGTGGAGGCCACACCTGGGCTGCCCACCTCAGCCCCAGAAGCTGGCTGGCCTGTGCCAGTACCGCGTCCCCCCTCCTCCCTTCCAAGGGCCTCGCCTCTGGTGTTGAGCATGGAGAGGGCAACCTTATATTCCACTTTGCTGGGGACAGCCCAGTTTATGCCTGCTTTCCCACTCTAATTATTAAGCACCTCCTTTCGTGCTCCAAAGTGCCTTGGTCTGAATGGTAAGTTGTATCCTTACTCTAGCTAAAGGACCACTTATAATCTGTGTGAATTATAAACTTAGTTCAACAAGACTTGAGATGTGACCAAATGAGTTTTCTATCATTTGTCCCCTAGCCAGTTCCCTCGTCACCAGAATATTCTGTCTCTTGTATGGTTTATAAAAAGAAAAAACAGCCCTGTCTCCATTTTTCTTGACACATAAATACTCAGATACTACTTTTTTCTTTCTCCTTTTTGGAATAAGAAAAGGGGGAATTTGTTATTGAATAAGGCCCTCCCAAAACATAAATTTATTTTTCTGAGTCTCAAACACTTTTTCACGTAGGTCCATTTTTCTGTTTACATTGATGCTTCTTTTTAATTTGATTGTTCTTATTTATTTAGTTTAGATAAAAATGGCACTTATTTATGCAACATGATGATTTGATACACTTCCACAGTGAAATGACTACTACAGTCAAACTAACATATCTCATCACGTAGTTACCATTATGCTACTGTTCCCAGCATATTTCTAGTATTCAATACAGTATTATTAACTATAGTCATCATGCCTGGGCATGAGATCTCTAGACTTATTCATCCTACATAACTGTGACTTTGTAGCCTTTGACCAACGTGTCCTCATCCTATCCCCTCAGCCCTTGTTGACCACCATTCTATTCTTTACTTCTATGAGTTCAACTTTTTTTTAGATTCTACACATTAAGTGAAATCATACAGTATTTGTCTTTCTCTGTCTGGCTTATTTCCCTTAACACAATGTCCTTCAGGGTCATCCATATTGTCACACATGGAGATTTCCTTGTTGTCATGGTTGAGTGGTATTCCAGTGTATATTCATTTGTACCATCTTCTTTATCCATTGGTCTATTAATAGACACTTGGGTTTTTCCACATCTTGGCTACTGTGAACAATGCTGCAATGAATATAGGAGTGTAGATAATCTCTTTGAGAAACTGATTTCATTTCCGTGGTGTATATACCCAGAAGTGGGATTGCTGGATCATTCCACTTTTAATTTTGAAGGAACCTCCATGCTCTTCTCTGTAATGGCTGTCCCAGTTTGTGTTCTCATCAACAGTGTACAAGCATTCCCTTTTCTCCACAACCTCACCAACACTTGGTATCATTTTTTAAGGATTTTTTAAAGGTTATTCATTTGTTTTGAGAGAAAGAGATAGCATGTGCTATCTATAGATAGCATTATAGATAGTGCCTGCACACCCTTGCAAGTGGGGGAGGGGCAGAGAGAGGGAGAGAGAATCCCAAGCAGGCTTTATTCTGCATTGACAGCGTGGAGCCTGATGCAAGGCTCGATCTCGCCAACTGTGAGCTCATGAAGCCAAGAGTCGGCTGCTCGACCGACCGAGCCACTCAGGCTGCTTTCTTTTTTCATAACAGACATTCTAACAGGCATGAGGTGATATTTCATTGTGGTTCAGATTTGCATTTCCCTAATGATTAATGGGGTTAAACATCTTTTCATGTATTTTTGGCCGTTTGTACGTCTTTCAGGGGAATGTCTGTTCAAATCCTTTGCCCGTTTTTAAATCAGGTTATTTTTTTTCTTGCTATTGAGTTGTTTGAGTCCCTTAAATATGTTTTACCTTGACCCTTTATCAGATGTATGGTTGGAAGGTATTTCCTCCCATTCTGCAGTTCTCTTCACTCTGCTCATGGTTTCTGTTGCTATGCAGAAGCTTTCCAGTTTGACGTAGTCCCATTTGCCTAGTTTTGTTTTCATTGCCTGTGCTTTGGAGTCCTATCCAAAAGTTTATTGCTCAAACCAATGTCAAAAAGCTATGCTTTCTTCCAATAGCTTTGTGTTTTCATATCTTTTATCAAACTCTTTTATCCATTTTGAGTTGATTTTTGCATGTGGAATGAAGTCGGATCCAATTTCCTTTTCTGCATCTGGAAAATAGGTTTCCCCAATAGTATTTATTGAAAAGACTGCCCTTTCCTTGTTATGTGATTTTGACACATTTCTCAAAGATCGTTTGAACATAAATGCATGGGTTTATTTCAGGTCCATTGGTCTATATGTCTGTTTTTATGCTAGTACCATGCTGTTTTGGTTACTACAGCTTTGCAGTATATTTTGAAATCAGGAAATGTGATGCCTCCAGCTTTGCTCTTCCTGTCAAGACTGCTTTGGCTATGTAGGGTCTTCTGTGGTTCCAAATGAATTTTAGGGTTGTTTGCTCTATTTCTGTGAAAAATACCACTGGACTTTTGATTGGGATTACATTAAATGTGTAGATCACTTTGGGTAATATGGATGATTTAAATCGTCCAATATTAACTCTTCCAGTCTCTGAACATGAAACACTTCTTCATTCATTCGTGTCTTGAAATTCTTTCACCAATGTTTTCCAGTTTTCAGTGTACAGATCTATGACCTTTGTGGCTAAATTTACTCTTAGCATTTTATTTTTTTGATGCTATTGCAAATGAGATTGTGTACTTATAATTATTATTTTTGGATGGTTCATTATCAGTGTTAGAAATGTAACTGATTTTTGTATTTTAATCTCATTGTTCTTATTCTTCAGACCATGTTTCATAAAGCAGATTCCATTTATCCTAGTTCTGTTGCTTTCTTAGAGATCCAAGAATGTTTTTGATGACCTAAAAACAATATTCAATCTTTTACAAGGGTTACCGTGAGACAAAGTGTCATTTGCCTAACCCATCTCCGTCTCCTGTACCTCTCTGAATCTAGTCCTTACCTAAGGCAGGGATTCCATTTCTGAGTCCTCTTTGAATTACGATGCACCCGATTTTACTCTCTACTCTCTACTCTACAGCATTTGTAGTTTGCAGCACACAATTCAATGCTTGTTCACTGCCAAGTTTCTTTTGCTATTTTCTGTTCATTAGCATTCTTGATCCTCCGACTGGATCCTCCACCGGGGTTAGGTCTTCTGCTTTTGTGTGTGTCCGCTTTGGGAAGCAGCGCAGTGCTAGAGACACAACCGATGATCAAAGAACATGGGCACCTACCTCCACGGTTAATTTCTCTCAGGTCAGTAACTACAGCACTACCACTGTTTTCTGCCGAGTAGATGTAACACCTTCAGATCATACTTCCTTGTGCATTCACTCCTTCTCTTCCATTGTTATTCTTTCTGCTTTATAGCACATCATCATCATTCAATTTCACTTCTTTTTTTTAAATTTTTAAATGTTTATTTATTTTTGAGAGAGAGAGTGCGAGCAGAGGAGGGGCAGAGAGAGGAAAACACAGAATCCGAAGCAGGCTCCAGGCTCTGAGCTGTCAGCACAGAGCCCGAGGCGGGGCTGGAACTCACAAACTTTGAGATCATGACCTGAGCGGAAGCCGGACACTCAACCGACTGAGCCACCCAGGCACCCCAAATTTCACTTCTGCTAATATCTCATGCTTCAGTCTTAAAATTTTTATCAAATTGCTTTCACACGGGCTCTCTTTGAGCTTCAGTTTTTAAATTTAATCTGATTAATTAGCTAACAAAATCTAGTCAATATGGAACATTTGGTGATCAATTATAGGCCCACTTCATGTACAAACATTCTTATAATTTTTTAGATTTTTTTTTTTACTTCAAATGAGTAGTGTGTTACATATTCTCATTTTTATGTCTGATGAATTACTTGTGCCACTCTGATATGGTGACTGGCTTATACCAAAACTATTTTTAGTAACTCGTGTAATTTTTGTGGTCTTTCTATGAATTACTGGGGTGATTCACTGTTAAATAATTGTGCTACATTGGCAGCCTTTTATTTTATTTTATGGTGTGCCCTCCCTTCACGTTTGCTTTAGAAGGCTTGCAACATATTCACAGGATTCATGGATCCTGAATATTTGGCTACGTTACTTTCTGCCTTATGCATTGTTACCCAACATGACAGAATGACAGAGCTTCCCTGGAATAGTAAAAGCAGAGATGCAATATTAGCATTATGAATTAATATTATTATTTACTGAGTATCATCATTTGAAGGTGACTGAGGTTGACACAGTAATCTCAAAAGGCTTAAAAGCACAATGACAGAATCTGCAAGTGTTTATTAACAGACAAAGATAAATGATAATTTAGTGGTCGGCATGCTGGTGTAGAACACAATCAATTTGGATTAGATTCACATTACCGAATTGAATACCTTTTATTTATGCATAATGTTGGATCATGAATCAGATTTTTATTTATCACACTAGACTATAGCAGCAATCAAAATTCAGAGCCCACTGTAAATTACTATTAACAGGAGAAGTACAACAGGTTTTCGTATTTCAAAAAGGACTGGGTTACTCAAGGGTAACTGTTTAGTCATTGTTTTAAGAAATCTGGACAGTTGATGAATCTATTTTCATTTGGGGGTAATGTTTTACAATGTTAGAGTGAGAACTGTCTTATATCACACTGGAACTATGACCATTCACTTTTTATATATGGATAAAGGAAGATAGAAGGGACGATACCTCGCTTACCAAAAAAGAAAGCATACTCAGAATACACGTGATTGTGGAAAACAGTTGGTATTACCCGGGTCTAACTTGGAAAGAGAAGGTTTTGAAATATTCGGTGATAATGATATCTGACATAATCCAGAAAGCAATAAAACTTTCCTCAGGCCTCCCAGGAGGGAAGTCGCCTGTGGGGACTTGGGGATTTGAGGGATGCTCATGACTGTGTTCAGCGAGTGGGGTGTTACATCAGGTGTAAACTCCCAGTTGGCAAAGAAGATCAGTCCATGCAGCTGCTGTGTCTGATCTCCAGTGGAAATGAGTGCCTGAATTAAGTATATTTTCTGCCAAACCAAATATTTTAAGATTTTTTTCCTGTTGAAAGTAATACGTAAGTCATTATGACATTTTTTTTCTATTTCCACTTGATCTATATTATCACATTGGTATCCGAGTGTATCTATTAATACTGAACTATTTAAAGCAAATGTATATGGCACACCAAACAATTACCACCACTATCTCCCCCCCACCCCATCACAGTGATTGAAAGCATTTGCACATAATGAATTTCAAAGCACAGCTCAAAGGAATGTAATGACTTCTAGGAATATATTTTTGAAGGAGTAGCTACAGAGACTAAAAAAATTTAAGCATATCCATTAAAAACATTCCACTTTTACACAAATAAAGGGTTTTATAACATTGCGAAGACATCTTGCTATTGTTTACTAGAACTTTTTCCTTTAAAATTCTTTTCATTAAAAAATAAATGTATGAGGGGCACCTGGGTGGCTCAGTCGGTCGGACGTCTGACTTTGGCTCAGATCACGATCTCACGGTTTGTGAGTTCAAGCCCCGCGTCGGGCTCTGTGCCGACAGCTTGGAGCCTGGAGCCTACCTACCTGCCTCGGATTCTGTGTCTCCCTCTCTCTCTGCCCCTCCCCAACTCACACTCTGTCTCTCAAAAATAAATAAACATTAAAAAATAATAATAAATGTATGAACCATAAAAGAAGTAAGGGCACACTAAAACATTTAAATTCACATTACAATAATTTTTTCCTTATTGTTACTTGACTATTGTTGATTTTCATTTTAGAATATTAGTTGATATTTATAATATGAAAATTTAGTAAATAAAAAGTAGTTATAATAAATGTTTCCATCTTAGGACTATACTTCTTATCAAATTTATTTTATTAAAGATTTTCCTGTTTGGTTTAATAACTTGTTTCATGATCTCAATATACACTATTTCTATTTCATGTTTTAGCAGTTCTCTAGTGTCCAGGAAATTGTTCCTCTAAATATCTAATTTTTACAAGCAAGGCTGTTTATGTCCAGCTTCCCTGTGTTATAGCAATATCTGAAGGTTTTGCTATGGAGTAACCAGCACTTAGATTGGGTCTATCGGTAATTTCTCTTCTTCCATTATTCAAGAATAATGATTGATTAATTCTTTATTTATTCATGATTGATTCTTTCTTCTTCCGCCCAATGCCCCATTCTTTCACTCAAAGAATTATTTTCTTTATCCTGAACTTTGTTAAGTTAAGCAAGTCCCATATGACTTTGCTACTTCCCAGATTCAATTATATTCTAAAAATATTCAGTGTCTCTTTGTTTCCTCGTATCTCTCAAATTTCATACATTATGATTCACTAGAGGCATTCAACCTAACCCTCCCCATCCATTTTATACCATAATCGTACATCTCCATCATTACTGTCTTTTCAATTCTCTTTTCAACATGGCGTCTTTTCTTTACAAGAGACTATACACCGATGCACCCTGGGAAAATATAGAGCGTAAAATGTCTGCCAACTATAAAAGAAGTGAGCAGGGTGTTGGAAGTAGGGAAGGGGAGAGAACTTTGGGGTTTTTTTTTGTTTGTTTTTTAAATACCTACAACCACCCATTTGGGAGTCAAATGATTATTCACAGAAGTGGGGAAGGGGAAAGAGATTTTTTGGTTTCGGTTTTGGTTTTTTAAATACCTACAACGACCCACTTGGGAGTCAAACGATTATTCTCATATTATACAATTTTTTTTATAGGCTCAGAAAGGAAAAGAGCTTGATAAACTCATACAAGTAACAAATGACAGCATAGGGACATGAAATAAAATCTAAATTCTGGTTCCCATTGTCTTCTCCCTAGACTGCACCTCCGCCTTCTGTGGACAAATAGATTTCATGTCTCTTGGTTGCTGGTGTTTTGTAGCATGCAGTTACTCAGTTATCTCAGCTCCAAAGGTCATATAACAAGCAGAAACTTGGCTGCCTTTGAGGTAAGGTCAGATGCCACTTGAAGGACAAGTTGTGTGCTGACAGGATATCAGTTTACATGTTTGGACCTGCTGTATGTGGAACCTGAATTCTGAGACCTTTCTAACAGAGCTCTTGTATTCCAGGAGAGGATCAAGTTGGAACACCGTCCTGATGGAAGCTCGTCCATATGTCTGATTGTAGATGAGAATGACAGAAGTCTTGGGGGTTCATAAGAGGACTAGGAGGGAATTCAGAATATTTCGACCTTTAAAAGACTACCAAAAATGCTTGTGGCTCCTCTGAGCCTGCCTTAGCACAAATCACTCTCAGAAATTCCATAACTGCTTTTCCTTTTCTTTTTTTTCAAATTTTTTAACATTTTATTTATTTTTGAGAGACAGAGGCAGAGCACAAGCAGGGGAGGGGCAGAGAGAGGGAGACAGAAGCTGAAGCAGGCTCCAGGCTCCGAGCTACCAGCACAGAGCCTGACGTGGGACTCAAACCCACGAACTGAGAGATCATGACCTGAGCCAAAGTCAGATGCTTAACCGACCGAGCCACCCAGGCGCCCCTATAATTGCCTTTCCATATATGACAAAATTCCGAAATATTAACAAATATTACTACACGAAAATAATGACAATCTGCATATTAACAAAGTCAAAAGACAAATAGTAAGCTCAGAAACATACTGCATTTCATACCAAAAACAAAGAATTAAATCCTTAATATACAAGTAGCTCCCCTAAAAATGGGTAGGAACATAAATAGATAATTCACAATAAAATGAATACAAAGAATGCTTAAACATGTAGAAGGACGTTCAACTTCAGTACGAAAGCAGATACCTTGAATTCGCTAATACCAAACTATTGTCTCCTTTCCAACCATGGCCTGCATTCCACACGTTTTTGTTTGTTTGTTTATTTGCTTTAACCTTGTTTATTCCATTCCTCTGCCCAACCCACTTTGCCACATACGTCTTTCTGGAAAGATTGTTTTTTAACATTAAAGATAATCACTGTCTCTTCTCTGGAGTCTTCACAGATGCTTTCCCTAGTATAATTAGTTGTTCACTCATGTGTCTTCCCTCGGCACATTAAATGTACTCGTAGGAGAGTATTAAAACATAATGTATTACATTGTGTTGTCGTCCATGGGATGCGTTTTTGCGTTTTTACCTCCTCTATCAGGAACAGGCATCTTGTTTTAGTCTTCTTTCACTCCTGGCACTTGGGCATGCTAAATGAGACACAGAAGGAACTCAGTCAATGTTTGTTAAATACGTAAATGGATAAATGAATGAAAGTTCGAACGCAAAATAAATAAGTAAATAAACGAGAACTATACTGATCTCCTAGTTGGGCTGTTTCAAGAATTTCCATGTGAAAGAGCTTGAGATAGGAGATAACAGGTGTCTGTTGGATTTAGCAAGTGGGTGTCACTGCCAGCTGCCACGTAGCAGTTTCTGACCTAGGATGGATGGAAAAGCCCAGAGGATTCAAGGGTACTTAGGAAACAAAGATATGGACAGAGCGCTCTAGCCACCCCTTTGAGGAATCTGGCTGTGAAGAGAAGGTAAGCAATCAAGTAGGTTAAAAGAAGGCACGGAGACAAGGGAGTGTTTTCCACCGTTAGCATTTCAAGGTTAGAGAGACTACAGTGCAAAAGCTGGGAGAGGGACGTTCAGTTTTCGGTAATAGAGGTTAGGGAATTTGGATCAACCTCTCTTGGAGAATTAGAAAAGTCAGACCAAAATAATCTGCCTAAAGAGCTAACAAAGCAGGAAGCATTATGAGACCAAGATCTGATAGAAGGTGGAAACCCAGGAAGGCGATCCTAGCTTTTCCACTAAGGATGTCCACTGATTCTGGGAGAACGAGAGGATGAGAGACTGGAGGAGAATTTTGCTCGAGTCTCACAGCTTGGGTCACACAAAAGAGAGTCCAGGTACCATCAAAGCCCAGAATATCTGGTAACTACTCGGTCTTTGGGAGGGAATTAAAAGGACAGCTTCTCAGGAGTAAGAGTCATTCAGGTAAACTGCCCTTCTGGGTGCTGACTCCCTTATTGGATGAAGGGTTCTGGAATTGCTAAGTCACCTGCCAGAAACAGACCTAAATTTTCTCTGGAGGAATGCAGCATCATCCTAAGCATCATGTTATTTCTATCCGTTTTTAAATAACATCTCAAGCATTCAGTCAAAATAAGCATACAATCAAGGACAAATCATGAACAAAGTCCAAGAGAAACAGACAAGGAACAAAGATTAAATGAAAATCAGATAATGGAGTTATCAGAAATAGACTTGTAAATAACTATCCTCAATATTTTCAAGGAGATAACAGATAAGAAGGAAAATTAGGATTGAGAATTATGGCAGAGAACAGGAAATTAAAAATTGAAATTTCAAAACTGAAAAATACAATAATCACAGTTAAGATCTCAATGAATGGGTGTAAAGTCCTTTCAAAAACATTTTTTAATGTTTATTTATTTTTGAGACAGAGAGAGAGCCAGAGAGAGCGAGAACACAACCAGGGGAGGGGCAGAGAGAGACGGAGACACAGCATCTGAAGCAGGCTCCAGACTCTGAGCTGTCAGCACAGAGCCCAATGAGGGACTCAAACCCACGAACCTTGAATTCTGACTTGAGAACTGCTTAATAGACTGAGCCACCCAATCGCCCCCCAGTGAATGGGTTTAAAAGTGCTTTAGACACAGCTGAAGAGAGAATGGGTAAATCAGCAGATGGTTAAAACAAAATATCCAGAATGAAACATGGAGAGACAGAAGGATCAAAAGCACAGAGAAGAGGCAAGAAACATCTAAGATATAAATGACATCTAAGATATAAATAAACATCTAAGATATAAATGAGAAAGCCTAGTAGAAATTTCCTGGATCCCAGAAAAAAAAGAGACAATGGATTAAAACCAACATTTGAGAATTTTCCAAAATTAACATAAGTTATCAAGCCATATGGTCAAGAATTCTTACAGATCTCAAGTAGGGTATATACAAAAAATACCACATCTAGACACAGTAAAATTAAGGGCAAAAAATTTCTTAAAAAGCAGATGGAAAAGTCATATTATTTTGAAAGGAAAATTATTCAAGTGAGATCTGACTTCTCAGCAGAAATAATGAAAGCCAAAAGACATAGAACAATATTTTCAGAAAGGACCTAAAATGCTACCACCAGTCAAAATATCCTTGAAGAATGAAAGTTAAGTGTAAGCAGTTTCAGGTAAGCAAAAAACAGAGGTATTTACCAAAAGGTGATTTTTAGGCAGAAGGTAAATGATTACGGATAGAAACTCTATGGGGCGCCTGGGTGCCTCAGCCAGTTAAGCCTCTGGCTCGAGTCATGATCTTGCGTTTCGTGAGCATAGGGCTCTGAGACTGACAGCTCGGAGCCTGGAGCCTGTTTCGGATTCTGTCTCCCCTCCCCCTCTCTCTGCCCCTCCCCCCCTCATGCTCTGTCTCTCTCTCTCTCTCTTTCTCAAAAATAAATAAACGTTAAAAAGACTTTTTTTTTTAAAAAGAAACTCTACGATAAGGGAAGAAATAAAAAGGTAAATATGTGGCTGAATAACAGTCATAATTAATGTCCAGAACAACAATAATGTGTAAATTAGAAAGGAAGACCATGAACACTTTGTCTGGAAAGGTAGCAAAAATACAAAGTGACATTAGAACTTTATATGTCAAGGATGTTTTTATCCCTAGCTTACCTCCCTAAATAATAAAAAAGGAATATATAATGACTAAACAAATAGAAGGGGAAAAACAGAATAATTTTTTTTAAAAATCCGCCCCCCAATGGGGCCCCTGGGTGGCTCATTTGGTTAAACATCCGACTTCGGTTCAGGTCAGGATCTCAGGTTTGTGAGTTTGAGCCCCATATTGGGCTCTGTGCAGACAGCTCAGAGCCTGGAGCCTGCTTCAGATCTATGTCTCCCTCTCTCTCTCTCTGCCCCTTTCCCGCTTGTGCTCTGTCTGTCTCTCTCAAAAACAAATTAAGAAAAAAAAAAGGAATTGTTAAAATAAAATCAGCCCCCCCCCCAAAAAAGAAAGAGGAAACAAGTATACAATTGATACAAATATAAAGCAAATAGTGAGATGGGGGATTTAAGTAAATAATAACAACAATCACACTAAATATAAGTGCAGAAACATTGAAAGTAAAAAGATAGAGAAAGATACTCTGTGCAAACACTGACCAAAATAGAGCCAGTATAGCAATATTAATGTTAAAACAGACCTTAAGGAAAAGGTCATTAGTAGCGATAAAGGGAGAATAATAACAACAAATTGAATTCACCAAGAAGATATAACAATCCTATGTTCTGGATGTATATACAATGCTAGTATAATAAAGCCACAAAATATATAAGGCAAAAAGTTCACGGAATTAAAGAAGAAATAGACAAATTCCCACTCAAAATCCCCCACTGGGAGATCTTTAACATGTCTCTTTCACTAAATGATCAAATAAGCACATAAAGAAAGTACTATCCCACCAGCTGTATTTTTTTCAAAAACCAGAGAGAGGTTGAATGTATGTGAGAGCAGGGGAGGACCTTTCTATGGCCGCTTTCCTAAATATGCCTAAATTTCCTTTCGTGGCTTTCTTAAATATGCCCGCCTATCACATTTCCACATATATTACTTTTTGTTCTCTATTACTTGAATGCCCTAGTCTTTTTCAACTGGTGAGTTCTCACTCACTTTTTTTTTTTAAAGCCTCAATTCAAATACAATTTCCCTGTGATTTCTCTCTTCTGGGCTTTTACAGGACCTGAATATATTATGGCACATGTCGTTTTGCAAAGTAGGATTTATTTAGATCTTGCACCATGCACCCTTCGAAGGAAGGCATTGTGGCGTATGGGTAGATACATATAGCATAGTTCTTGATTTTTATAAAGTTTATTCTGTTTATTGAACTACTTGCCAGGACACAATCCTTATCTTTTTTTCTCCCTTCTTACCTCTATTTTAAAAGTAAACATCTCTCCTGCAAAATGCTCCATTCATAGTCTTGTTTAAAGTATTTCAGACTCCTGAAAGTATACCACCAGCTATGCTCATAGAATTCTTAGAAATTCTTAGAAACATGGAGGCACAGTGAATAGCTGGAAATCCCTGGCCACACCATGAATATCAAGGTTATGGTCCAAACATCAGTCAGTATGGAGAGTGAAGGATGGATAATCAGAAAACTGGTTAACTGTACCATCTGAAAGGGTCAATTATCAAGACTTAAAACTTAGTAAGGCCTCTTGCTTTTGGAAGAAAACATTAATTAATTAGGATTAATAATACTTCAGAATGTATTTTCAAGGTCTGAAACGTGGCCTAGTTTGTCAGCGGCTCTGAATGCAACTTTGTCTTGCAATTTTAGTCCACGGAGAAGCAAATAGTCCTTTGGGGTCGACTCATTCAGGAACATTCCAGGCAGGAAACAAGCTATTTGGTCTGAGAAATTGATGGTGGTCCTATGTTCTTTGGGAATAGTCGAGGGAAACAATGAAAACAAATAGCACGTTACAATACGGCATCTTCACTATTTTTTAAACTTAAACCCATTTGTAATTATTAACAGCTTATGTGTGGCTTTTGATTTCTTTTTATTTTTATTTGGGGGGGGGTTAGGCAATGATTTCTTTTTTTTATTGTTTTATTTTTTATATATAATTTGTTATCCAGTTGGCTAACATACATTGTATACAATGTGCTCTTGGCTTCGGGGGGTAGATCCCCGTGATTCATCGCTTCCATACAACGCCCCGTGCTCATCCCAACAAGTGCCCTTCTCAGTGCCCAGCTCTGTGTGGTTTTTTAAAATGTATTTTCTCTGCTGTACCTCCTCACTCTATCCCCAGGTTAGTACACTTTCAGATTTGTAATTGTGCTCAAAAAGTTCGACAGGACAAATGAAAGAGTAAATGAACATCTCACCCTGCACTACTATTAAAGATCTTGACTCTAAACCATAAAAATGGAAGGATAAATGTTTTCCAAAAAAAAAAAAAAATTCTAATATCTCTAAATGGGACATGAACTTTTGTTCCTAATTTTATTTTGGAATGCTTTTTACTTCCTCTGGTCCAAATTTTGAACTTGACAGGTTTCAAGGCCCACTCTTAAGTACTCACCCCCAAAATGGCCAGCTTCCTTTGTGTGTGAATTTGTGCCAGTTTCCTTCTCTCAAACGTTTCAGAGTCTTTCAACAGCCTCTCCTTTCTCCAGAACTTTCCTCAACACAATCCCTTAGTAGCCTGACACTTCTCTACCAATCACAGTTGTCTCCATTAAAATTTTATCTTTCTTTGTCAAGAGCTTGCCTTTCCTTCCTTATTTATTATTAAAGTTTTAAATATCCAAAGGAAAACTGATTAATAATTTCTCAGAACTAAAAAATCTGAGACTGAGAAAAAATAGACTTCAACGTGTTTATCTTCCCAAGACTTGTGAAATATAATCCCAATTGCAAAATGGAACAGCTCTTCACAATTCATACTGTCCAGACATCAGGGTATAATCTTTTAGTACAATAAATAGAAAATTCATTTTCCTGATTGGTGTGTAAACCTTAGGCTCCTTTTCTTTTTGTGCTGCAGGAGATATACCAAGCTATTTGTCTTTTTAAGCTTTGCAAATGTAAAACATATTAATATAGGTTACCTTAGTCTATTACAAATTCACCTCACTGTCTATTAACATATCTCAACTCTAACTCAATGGCACTTCTACCTGTATTATTCATTTTTCATTATCCCATAATCCAGGGCTCTCTGCTGAGACTCTATAAAACACAACTATTAAGGCCAAACTCAGGGATATCTGTCTGTTGGGACATGGATTAGACCATCAAGTTATTTCAGCAGGCTAGACCAAGTGCCACTCAATTGCAGTGTGAATCTCCCGCCAGTGCCTATTCTAGCCACAGTCCATGATAAAAAAGTTCCGTATTCATGTCAGATTGCCTCTAGCCCCAACCCGAATTAACTCACCGAGGTACTGTGCATGTTTAGTTTCTTAACCAAGGAACTGGCAGCCTAGGTATCCTCCTGTATATTTTCATCCAAACGAAGCTTTACAAACCTGAATTTCTCTAAAGGGAGTGCACGCTGAGCTGAAGGGAAAAAAAATCTCCTGTTTTATCAGTCTCCGGTCAGCACATCATCTGTCAAAATCAATTGCGTTTCTTAGCTTTGTCCTTATTAAGGATTCTAGCAAAATATGTATGAGGTGAAGCCACAGAACAAACATGGTGGCCTAAAAATGTCTAGAGTTTTAAAGCCGGCTCAGGGTCAGGGCAGAAAGCAAGCCATGGGCTACAGGTTTTGAGTTACTGGGGTTTAGCAGCACACTTTTAAAAATGTCCGTAAGTCGGAAAAACCTAACTGTCCAACAATCAGGGATGTGTTAAATACATCCTAATGCATTCGTTCACTGGAATGCTATGTGATCATTAAAACTGATGATAAGAGTGTATTTTTATTGCCTTGGGAGACAAGCAAGACAATTACAGAACCTTTTATTTGTTGTGTGTGTGTATAACGAAACTAAGGGAGATTGTTAGGGGTGATTATTTCCAGGTTCGAAGTTTTCAGGTCATTTTATTATTTATGTTTTCTGTGTTATTGTTTTCATTTTCATTTTTTTTTTTTTGAAATTTAAAACTTTATTTTTTTTATTTATTTATTTTTTTTATTATATGAAATTTATTGTCAAATTGGTTTCCATACAACACCCAGTGCTCATCCCAAAAGGTGCCCTCCTCAATACCCATCACCCACCCACCCCTCCCTCCCACCCCCCATCAACCCTCAGTTTGTTCTCAGTTTTTAACAGTCTCTTATGCTTTGGCTCTCTCCCACTCTAACCTCTTTTTTTTTTTTTTTTTTTTTCTTTTTTCCTCCCCCTCCCCCATGGGTTCCTGTTAAGTTTCTCAGGATCCACATAAGAGTGAAACCATATGGTATCTGTCTTTCTCTGTATGGCTTATTTCACTTAGCATCACACTCTCCAGTTCTGTCCACGTTGCTACAAAGGGCCATATTTCATTTTTTCTCATTGCCACGTAGTAGTCCATTGTGTATATAAACCACAATTTCTTTATCCATTCATCAGTTGATGGACATTTAGGCTCTTTCCATAATTTGTCTATTGTTGAGAGTGCTGCTATGAACATTGGGGTACAAGTGCCCCTATGCATCAGTACTCCTGTATCCCTTGGATAAATTCCTAGCAGTGCTATTGCTGGGTCATAGGGTAGGTCTATTTTTAATTTTCTGAGGAACCTCCACACTGCTTTCCAGAGCGGCTGCACCAATTTGCATTCCCACCAACAGTGCAAGAGGGTTCCCGTTTCTCCACATCCTCTCCAGCGTCTATAGTCTCCTGATTTGTTCATTTTGGCCACTCTGACTGGCGTGAGGTGATACCTGAGTGTGGTTTTGATTTGTATTTCCCTGATAAGGAGCGACGCTGAACATCTTTTCATGTGCCTGTTGGCCATCTGGATGTCTTCTTTAGAGAAGTGTCTATTCATGTTTTCTGCCCATTTCTTCACTGGGTTATTTGTTTTTCGGGTGTGGAGTTTGGTGAGCTCTTTATAGATTTTGGATACTAGCCCTTTGTCCGATATGTCATTTGCAAATATCTTTTCCCATTCCGTTGGTTGCCTTTTAGTTTTGTTGGTTGTTTCCTTTGCTGTGCAGAAGCTTTTTATCTTCATAAGGTCCCAGTAATTCACTTTTGCTTTTAATTCCCTTGCCTTTGGGGATGTGTCGAGTAAGAGATTGCTACGGCTGAGGTCAGAGAGGTCTTTTCCTCCTTTCTCCTCTAAGGTTTTGATGGTTTCCTGTCTCACATTCAGGTCCTTTATCCATTTTGAGTTTATTTTTGTGAATGGTGTGAGAAAGTGGTCTAGTTTCAACCTTCTGCATGTTGCTGTCCAGTTCTCCCAGCACCATTTGTTAAAGAGGCTGTCTTTTTTCCATTGGATGTTCTTTCCTGTTTTGTCAAAGATGAGTTGGCCATACGTTTGTGGGTCTAGTTCTGGGGTTTCTATTCTATTCCATTGGTCTATGTGTCTGTTTTTGTGCCAATACCATGCTGTCTTGATGATGACAGCTTTGTAGTAGAGGCTAAAGTCTGGGATTGTGATGCCTCCTGCTTTGGTCTTCTTCAAAATTCCTTTGGCTATTCGGGGCCTTTTGTGGTTCCATATGAATTTTAGGATTGCTTGTTCTACTTTCGAGAAGAATGCTGGTGCAATTTTGATTGGGATTGCATTGAATGTGTAGATAGCTTTGGGTAGTATTGACATTTTGACAATATTTATTTTTCCAACCCATGAGCAGGGAATGTCTTTCCATTTCTTTAAATCTTCTTCAATTACCTTCATAAGCTTTCTATAGTTTTCAGCATACAGATCCTTTACATCTTTGGTTAGATTTATTCCTAGGTATTTTATGCTTCCTGGTGCAATTGTGAATGGGATCAGTTTCTTTATTTGTCTTTCTGTTGCTTCATTGTTAGTGTATAAGAATGCAACTGATTTCTGTACATTGATTTTGTATCCTGCAACTTTGCTGAATTCATGTATCAATTCTAGCAGACTTTTGGTGGAGTCTATCGGATTTTCCATGTATAATATCATGTCATCTGCAAAAAGCGAAAGCTTGACTTCATCTTTGCCAATTTTGATGCCTTTGATTTCCTTTTGTTGTCTGATTGCTGATGCTAGAACTTCCAGCACTATGTGAAACAACAGCGGTGAGAGTGGGCATCCCTGTCGTGTTCCTGATCTCAGGGAAAAAGCTCTCAGTTTTTCCCCGTTGAGGATGATGTTAGCTGTGGGCTTTTCATAAATGGCTTTTATGATCTTTAAGTATGTTCCTTCTATCCCGACTTTCTCAAGGGTTTTTATTAAGAAAGGGTGCTGGATTTTGTCAAAGGCCTTTTCTGCATCGATTGACAGGATCATATGGTTCTTCTCTCTTTTTTTGTTAATGTGATGTATCACGTTGTCTGATTTGCGAATGTTGAACCAGCCCTGCATCCCAGGAATGAATCCCACTTGATCATGGTGAATAATTCTTTTTATATGCCGTTGAATTCGATTTGCTAGTATCTTATTGAGAATTTTTGCATCCATATTCATCAGGGATATTGGCCGGTAGTTCTCTTTTTTTACTGGGTCTCTGTCTGGTTTAGGAATCAAAGTAATACTGGCTTCATAGAATGAGTCTGGAAGTTTTCCTTCCCTTTCTATTTCTTGGAATAGCTTGAGAAGGATAGGTATTATCTCTGCTTTAAACGTCTGGTAGAACTCCCCTGGGAAGCCATCTGGTCCTGGACTCTTATTTGTTGGGAGATTTTTGATAACCGATTCAATTTCTTCGCTGGTTATGGGTCTGTTCAAGCTTTCTATTTCCTCCTGATTGAGTTTTGGAAGAGTGTGGGTGTTCAGGAATTTGTCCATTTCTTCCAGGTTGTCCAATTTGTTGGCATATAATTTTTCATAGTATTCCCTGATAATTGTTTGTATCTCTGAGGGATTGGTTGTAATAATTCCATTTTCATTCATGATTTTATCTATTTGGGTCATCTCCCTTTTCTTTTTGAGAAGCCTGGCTAGAGGTTTGTCAATTTTGTTTACTTTTTCAAAAAACCAACTCTTGGTTTCGTTGATCTGCTCTACAGTTTTTTTAGACTCTATATTGTTTATTTCTGCTCTGATCTTTATTATTTCTCTTCTTCTGCTGGGTTTGGGGTGTCTTTGCTGTTCTGCTTCTATTTCCTTTAGGTGTGCTGTTAGATTTTGTATTTGGGATGTTTCTTGTTTCTTGAGATAGGCCTGGATTGCAATGTATTTTCCTCTCAGGACTGCCTTCGCTGCGTCCCAAAGCATTTGGATTGTTGTATTTTCATTTTTGTTTGTTTCCATATATTTTTAAATTTCTTCTCTAATTGCCTGGTTGACCCACTCATTCGTTAGTAGGGTGTTCTTTAACCTCCATGCTTTTGGAGGTTTTCCAGACTTTTTTCTGTGGTTGATTTCAAGCTTCATAGCATTGTGGTCTGAAAGTATGCATGGTATAATTTCAATTCTGGTAAACTTATGAAGGGCTGTTTTGTGACCCAGTATATGATCTATCTTGGAGAATGTTCCATGTGCACTCGAGAAGAAAGTATATTCTGTTGCTTTGGGATGCAGAGTTCTAAATATATCTGTCAAGTCCATCTGATCCAATGTCTCATTCAGGGTCCTTGTTTCTTTATTGACCGTGTGTCTAGATGATCTGTCCATTTCTGTAAGTGGGGTGTTAAAGTCCCCTGCAAGTACCACATTCTTATCAATAAGGTTGCTTATGTTTATGAGTAGTTGTTTTATATATTTGGGGGCTCCGGTATTCGGCGCATAGACATTTATAATTGTTAGCTCTTCCTGATGAATAGACCCTGTAACTATTATATAATGTCCTTCTTCATCTCTTGTTACAGCCTTTAATTTAAAGTCTAGTTTGTCTGTATAAGTATGGCTACTCCAGCTTTCTTTTGGCTTCCAGTAGCATGATAAATAGTTCTCCATCCCCTCACTCTCAATCTAAAGGTTTCCTCAGGTCTAAAATGAGTCTCTTGTAGGCAGCAAATAGATGGGTCTTGTTTTTTTATCCATTCTGATACCCTATGTCTTTTGGTTGGCGCATTTAATCCATTTACATTCAGTGTTATTATAGAAAGATACGGGTTTAGAGTCATTGTGATGTCTGTATGTTTTATGCTTGTAGTGTTGTCTCTGGTACTTTGTCTCACAGGGTCCCCCATAGGATCTCTTGTAGGGCTGGTTTAGTGGTGACAAATTCCTTCAGTTTTTGTTTGTTTGGGAAGACCTTTATCTCTCCTTCTATTCTAAATGACAGACTTGCTGGATAAAGGATTCTCGGCTGCATATTTTTTCTGTCTAGCACACTGAAAATCTCGTGCCAATTCTTTCTGGCCTGCCAAGTTTCAAAAGAGAGATCAGTCACGAGTCTTATAGGTCTCCCTTTATATGTGAGGGCACGTTTACCCCTTGCTGCTTTCAGAATTTTCTCTTTATCCTTGTATTTTGCCAGTTTCACTATGATACGTCGTGCAGAAGATCGATTCAAGTTACGTCTGAAGGGAGTTCTCTGTGCCTCTTGGATTTCAATGCCTTTTTCCTTCCCCAGTTCAGGGAAGTTCTCAGCTATTATTTCTTCAAGTACCCCTTCAGCACCTTTCCCTCTCTCTTCCTCCTCTGGGATACCAATTATGCGTATATTATTTCTTTTTAGCGTATCACTTAGTTCTCTAATTTTCCCCTCATACTCCTGGATTTTTTTATCTCTCTTTTTCTCAGCTTCCTCTTTTTCCATAACTTTATCTTCTAGTTCACCTATTCTCTCCTCTGCCTCTTCAATCCGAGCCGTGGTGGTTTCCATTTTGTTTTGCATTTCATTTACAGCGTTTTTCAGCTCCTCGTGACTGTTCCTTAGTCCCTTGATCTCTGTAGCAAGAGATTCTCTGCTGTCCTCTATACTGTTTTCAAGCCCGGCGATTAATTTTATGACTATTATTCTAAATTCACTTTCTGTTATATTATTTAAATCCTTTTTGATCAGCTCATTAGCTGTTGTTATTTCCTGGAGATTCTTCTGAGGGGAATTCTTCCGCTTGGTCATTTTGGATAGTCCCTGGCGTGGTGAGGACCTGCAGGGCACTTCCCCTGTGCTGTGGTGTATAACTGGAGTTGGTGGGCGGAGTCGCAGTCAGACCTGATGTCTGCCCCCGGCCCACCGCTGGGGCCACAGTCAGACTGGTGTGTGCCTTCTCTTCCCCTCTCCTAGGGGCGGGATTCACTGTGGGGTGGCGTGGCCCATCTGGGCTACTTGCACACTGCCAGGCTTGTGGTGCTGGGGATCTGGCGTATTAGCTGGGGTGGGTAGGCAAGGTGCACGGGGGCAGGAGGGGCAGGCTTAGCTCGCTTCTCCTTAGGTGATCCACTTCAGGAGGGGCCCTGTGGCAGCAGGAGGGAGTCAGATCCACTGCCGGAGGTTTGGCTCCTCCGCAGAAGCACAGAGTTGGGTGTTTGCGCGGAGCGAGGAAGTTCCCTGGCAGGAACTGGTTCTCTTTGGGATTTTGGCTGGGGGATGGGCGGGGGAGATGGCGCTGGCGAGCGCCTTTGTTCCCCACCAAACTGAGCTCTGTCGTCCGGGGGCTCAGCAGCTCTCCCTCCCTTTGTCCTCCAGCCTTCCCGCTTTCTGAGCAGAGCTGTTAACTTATGACCTCCCAGACGCCAAGTCGCGCTTGCTGTCGGAACACAGTCCGTCCGGCCCCTCCGCTTTTGCCAGCCAGACTCGGGGGCTCTGCTTGGCCGGCGAGCCGCCCCTCCGCCCCGGCTCCCTCCCGCCAGTCCGTGGAGCGCGCACCGCCTCGCCGCCCTTCCTACCCTCTTCCGTGGGCCTCTCGTCTGCGCTTGGCTCTGGCGACTCCGTTCTGCTAATCCTCTGGCGGTTTTCTGGGTTATTTAGGCAGGTGTAGGTGGAATCTAAGTGATCAGCAGGACGCACGGTGAGCCCAGCGTCCTCCTACGCCGCCATCTTCCCTCCCTTCATTTTCATTTTTATTACTTGTTAGGGACATTTAAACTTCTGCTTCCAGCCATGATGGGGGAAGAGGGGCCAGATTTCCCCTCCTTATTTACTATATATATATATATATATATATATATATATACATATATATACACAGTAATATATATAAATATATATACATTTAATGTTCATTTTTGAGAGAGAGGGAGAGGCTGGGGAGGGGCAGAGAGAGGGGGACACAGAATCCGAAGCAGGCTCCAGGCTCTGAGCCATCAGCACAGAGCCTGATGCAGGGCTCAAACCCACAAACTGTGAGGTCATGACCTGAGTCGAAGTCAGATGCTCAACCGACCGAGCCACCCAGACACCCCCACCCCTCCCCTCCCTATTTACTTTAAGTACCTGAAAAATATATGCAACTGTGGTTTTCAGGCCTTGGACAGCAGGCAGTGCGGGACGCTCATCGTTGAGCCAAGGAAGACAAGTGAGGTGCGTTTGGCAAAGTCTCAGCTGACCGCCTAGAGTGAGTTTCTAGGCTGCGGCCTAGAGAAGGGGGGCCCCCGAGCTGAGTACGGCAGTATCTTCTGAGTTGAGGAGACCAAGTTGACAATTTGAGGAGTACAAGGTGACTAGAATTATCGTGGCAGACTGCCAGAGAGAAGAGCACAGAGAGCTGCTGGGATCTGCTGGCACCTTCAGCTCAGCAGGAGTTAGCACTGGCTGTGAGGAAGCTGCTAGAAGTCAGGAAAAGAGTCACCAGAAAGGAGAGGAGTCACACCAAGATGGAAATTGTTCTTGCTCTCAACAGCCAGAGTGGAAAAAAATCTCACAATGTACAGGTACTGGTTTTAGTGCTGAACGCTAGTTTGAAGACTGCTCTCATCTTGCCTATCAAAGCTTAAAAGCAAGATTCAGAAGGACCCGTCTGTTTCTACATACCTGAACTACATCCCAAGACAGAGCTCTACAAAATTTAAAAGAATTCAGTATCCAACAGAATAAATTCACAATGTCTATTCAGAAATTATGAGACAAGCAAAGAATCAGGAAAAAAAATCTATAATGAGGCTAAAACTCGATCATCTGAAAAGACGCAGGAGTGGAAAACATGATAGGATTAATAGACAAAGAGGTTTTTTTAAAAAACTGTAAATATACTCCATACGTTCAGAAAGATGGAGGAAACCATGTTAAGGGGAAATATAAAGATAAATAGAGATCTAAATTGAACTTTCAGAGTTGAAAAAACAATGTCTAAGATGAAAAATGCGTTAGATGGAATTAACAGCTACTAACAGTGATAAAATGGTATTAGTAAAAATACTTAATTCGGGGCGCCTGGGTGGCTCAGTCGGTTAAGCGTCCAACTTCAGCCAGGTCATGATCTCGCGGTCCGTGAGTTCCAGCCCCGCGTCGGGCTCTGGGCTGATGGCTCAGAGCCTGGAGCCTGTTTCCAATTCTGTGTCTCCCTCTCTCTCTGCCCCTCCCCCGTTCATGCTCTGTCTCTCTCTGTCCCAAAAATAAATAAACGTTGAAAAAAAAATACTTAATTCATTTGGAAGAAGGCAGAGAAGAATAGAACAAAGAATAGATAGGATAAATGGAAACTATAGCAGGATGGTAGATTAATACTCACACAAATTTATATTCACATTCAAGGTATAAGCTTTAAACACCTCAGTTAAAAGGTAGAGATCATCAGATTGGATTTTGAAAAGTATGTCTGTAAAACACCCATTTTAATTACCATTAAATAGGTTAAAAGTGAATGGATAAACATTGATATACCATACTAGCATTAACCGAAAGAAAGCTGAAGTGGCTATAATAATATCAAGCAAAATAAATGTGAGAGTAAGGAATACGACCAAAGATACAGCAGATCATTTCATGGGGATAAGGGGGTTGATTCTTTAAGAGGACCTGTTTATGCACCTAGTTAATACAGCTTCCAAATATCTGAGGCAAAACTGATAGGATTGAAAGAAACAGGTGACTCTGCAATTATAGCCAAAGATTTCAACATCTCTTTCTCAATATTTCACCAGCCAAGTGGGCAGAAAAACCAAAGATATAGAAACCTTTAACAATGTTAGCAAAGAACTTGACCTAATTGATATTTTCAAAACCCTATAATCACCAATGGCAGAATACGCATTATTAAGTGCACACAGAATGATTACCAAGATACACCATATTCTGAGTCATAAAAACTCCCCCCGAATTGAAAAGTATTGGAATTATAAAAAATATATCTTCTGATCAAAGTGGACTTAAACTGGAAATTCTGGAAATTCTTCAAATATGAAAACAAACAACGCACTCCTGAATAACCCATGAGTCAGAGAAATCAGAATGTATTCTGAATGGAGTGCAAATTGAAATATAACACAAAAAATATGGAGAATGCAGTTATTCAGTGCTTAAAGGAACTTCATTAAATGCTTGTATTAGAAATGAAACAATTTAAATCAGTGACCTCTATATCCCATATGAACATAAACATGTATTTTCTTAATAAGATTTTAATGAATAAATGGCAACAATATATAAACAGATAATATATCATGACCAAGTAGAAGTTATAGCAGAAATATAAGGTTGATTTAATCTGTGATTCATCATATTAACAGGCTAACACAATACAATTCATCATATCAGGAGCTGAAAGAAGAAAAATCACATGATCACAATGGCTATAAAAAAGCTATAAAAAATTTGACAAAACCCAACACTGATTAATAATAATAATAATAATAATAATAATAACAAGAAGAAGAAGAAGAAGAAGAAGAAGAGGAAAAACCTCTCAGCAAACAAGAAAGAGACGGAAATTTCCTTGATTTGATAAAGGGAACCTCAGAAAAATCTACGGCTACATTACACTTAATGGTGAAAGCCTGGATGCTTTCCCCACAAGATTGGGAATTAGCTGATGTGTGTTCTTACTATTTTTATTCTTTAGTGTACTGTTGGTTCAGTGTAATCAGGCAAGAAAAAGAAATAAAAGGTATTCATATTGGAAAGTAAGAAATCAGGTGAATTTCTATTTCCTAACCACAATCAAACAGAAATTGACACTAGAGAAAAAATACCATCAAAAATAGAAAATACTTAGGGATAAATTGACAAAAGATTTGCAAGACATGAACACTCAAAACCTCAAGATTTCATGGTGAAAAATAAAAGACCAAAATAAATAGTGCGTATTCATTGGTCAGTCTTAGGATATCAGTTTCACCCAAAATGATCCACAGATTCAATACAATTTAAATCAAGATCCAAGTAGGTTTTCCTCAGAAATTCCCATGCTGACTCTGAAATTTACATGCAAACGCAAAGCTTTTAGAACAGCCAAAACAGTTGTTTAAAAAAAGGGCAGAGTAAAGAACTAAGGCTACCTGACCTGAAGATTTATTATAAAGCCACTGGGAATCAAAACAATGTTGTATTGGTATAAAGATATTCACGCAGATCAGTGGAACAGAAAATAGTCAGATGTAGACCCACACGCACACGGACAATTAATTTTCAAAACCAGTGCCAAGGCAACTCAATAGAGAAAGGATTATCTCTTCAATCAGCGGTGCTAGAACAATTAGGTATCCATTTGCAAATTACGAACACTGTCCCTTTCCTTACACCACCACACAAAGAATTAACTGAAAACTGATCATAGACCTAAATGTTAGGCCTAAAACTATAAAACTCATATAAGAAAAAACAGACATTTAATGACCTTGGTTTTGGCAAAGATGTCCCAAATATGCCACAAACCCCCCACAAACTATCGAAGGAAAAACTTGAATAAATTAGCTTTATCAAAATTGAAAAGCTTTAATTAAGACAAATAACACCAAAAACTGGGTAAAGTTTTGAACAGATACTTCACTATAAGAGATTATAAGTGAAAAGATGAAAAGATGGTTAATCCCATCAGTCATTACGGGAATGCAAATTAAAATCACCATGAAATATTGCTACGTTAAGAACAAAAATATGATGGCAGGGAGAATTCTAAGACGACCCCCAATAGTCCCCCTTACCCTTGTGTATAATGCTCTCTTAAAATCTCCTCCCTTGTGTGTGCGTGGGACCCATGAATATGATGAAATATCATACTTTTGGCAAAAGGACTTCTGTGGATGTAATTAAGTTCCCAAGTCAGCGGACCTCATGACAGGTAGATGATCTGGCTTGGCCTGACCTAAGCACATGAGCCCTTTAAGTCTGGATCTAGAGGTCAGTATGGAGAGATCAGATGCTGGAGGGGCATCCCATGCACCAGTGGTGGCTTTGAAGATGGAATGTAGCCACATGTCAAGGAATGTAGGCAGCTCATAGGAGTTAGGAGCAAGCTCATGGCTGACAGCCAGCAAGGAAATGGCCACCTCGCTCCTACCCCCTGGAACTGAAGTCGGCCACACCATGCCAGCTTAGAAGACTTGAACTCCAGATCAGAATGCAGGCTGGATGACGTCTTGAGTTTAGCCTTGTGAGAATCTGAGAATCCTGCCACACTGGGCCTGAACTTCTGAACTACAGGACGGTGAGCTAATAAATGTGTGTTATTCTAAGCAGCTACGTTTGTGGAAATTTGCTACACTGCTGTAGAAAATTGATACAATGGCTATGACACAAGTCTGCGGAGATGTGAAGACTAGAGGTCTCGTGTGCTCCTGGTAGAAATATAGAATGCACAAGCACTGAGGAAAACCGTCTGGTAGTTTCTTACACAGTTAAACATTCTCCTACCGTAAGACAGAGCTAAACTACTCCTCATATATACCCAAGAGAAATGACAACATATGTCCCACAAAGACTTGCACACAAATGTTCACAGCAGATTTATTTATAATAGGCAAAACCCAGGAACAACTGAAATGTGTATCCACAGGTTAATGGAAGACCAGACTGGTATGGAATACTGCTCGGGGACAAAATTGAATGAAATCTCGATAAATGTAATGGATGAATCTCGAATAATTTTTCTGACTTAAAGAAACAAGACAAGAAAGGCTGTGTACTATCTATATATGTACTGTTTGATTCCATTTATGTAAAACTCTAGAAAATAAAAATCTCTGATGACAGAATATGGATCAGTTGTCCATAGGTAGTTAAGGAAGATAGAAATGGACTACACGAGAGAAGGAAGGAACACGAGAAGAAGGAGAGTAAAGGATAAGTTCACGATTTTGATTATGGTGATTGTTTCATGGGTATGGATACATGCCAAAGTTCATAAAATTGTATGCTTTAAATAATTACAGTGTGTTGTATGACAATTATACTTCAATAAAGCTGTAATGAAAAAGAACACACGGTTACTAACTATAAAATAAGATACAAACCAAAGGGGATAAAGTTCATGGTTTCCTATTCCATTCCTAGCTCCCTAACTAGCTGTCTAACTAGCTGCGTGAGTTTAGGCAAGTAGCATTACATCTCTAGTCTCAATAAATTCTTCTGTAAAATCAGTTGGTAGCACGAGATATTTAAGATCTTTCCTATGAATCTATAATAACATCAGCTACCTTTTACTATGTGTTTATGAAATACTAAATGCTATACTCACTTTATGTCATGGGACGTGACTTAGAGAAACCAACGACTTTGCCAAGATCAAAAAATGAGGGAATGTAAGACTCAGGGTCAAACAGTTCTGCCTAAGTCGACAGCCTGTGCTCTCAGCCCATCTGTTCTACACCTATCAGTGCAATTTGTCCGACCAGGATTCACTCCATGGTAACTTTCTGAGCAGTTTAGCTTTGGTATGTTCCACCACCGATCACTTGACCCTCTAGACCCCCCCGCCCCCAGTTAGCTGTCTTTTCCCATGCTTTCACATCCAGTGTAGATAATTTGTCATGTGATCTGTGGGATTCAATGGCACAGCTCTTAATAATGTTAATGTGAGTCATCGAGCAGAACTCCATCCATTGTGCTGAGAATTTATACCAGGTACAATTTCATCACTAACATAACAGCTCACAAGTTACAAGGTTTTAATGTAATTCTGAACCTTCCTTTTTATTTTCTATCGTTGCCTTTCCCCTCAAGAAGAAAAATAGAAAGAAACAAAAAAGGACCCCACTGTCTATAGGATAATGCAAAATTTCTTATTTAATTGAACTTCACTTGAAAGAGGAGGTAATACAAGTCCCTGAAGAGACCTCTCACAGGAGACATCAGTGGCAAGCTTTCTGTCTTTTACTTGGGTGTATTTCTCAAGAGAGCGTATAGGTAGTATATATAATCACATGAAAGATACTACGCTAATTAATTAATTAATTAATTAAGCTTATGAAACAGAAGAAAATAGGCTCATCAGAAAACTTTTACTGGCACAAATTAGCCCTGCACCCTCTTCCTGTCTTAAGTGGGCAAAGCGCTGCTGAATTTGTGACAGCCTGGAGAGTGAGCTGATTAACAATAATCTGCTTGGCTCTAGAGAGCGATGCTCGGTTCTTTACGCCCCCCAAGGCTTACACTTTTTACGCTGGGTCCAAAAGGAGGGTGTCAGGAGGTATGCGGAAGAACCTGTTGCCAAAAAAAGTTCCAGAGAAACAGCCCGGGGTGCGGAAAGAAAGCAGATCTGACTGGACCGGGTTCTTGCGCGAACCGTCCACGTTCCTCCTGCCTGCGTTTTGTCTTTCTCGCTCTAGCCTGTGGATTTTCCTCGTTTTTCATTTCTCAGAAACAAGAGACTAACGACATGCAGAGACGGAGGGGCAGGGCCCATGTCTTGTCTTTTATTTCCTCGGTTCCTTGCATTTCAACTTGCTCTCGGAATTAGTCCCGGGGTGGGGGGGGGCGGGGGGTCCTGCTGGAGAAAGGCTTCGTCACCTGGTGTTCTTGCCCTGAGCAACCTTGAACCAGGTACGTGAGGCCAGGGATGCTGGAAAGCCTTTGTAGGAAACACATTTATTTTAATGATTTTAATTTTATTGTTTGTTTTGTTTTTTGATGTTGGGAAGCATATTTACTCTTTGTAACTTAAAAAAAAAAAGCTTTCTCAAGGTACATTTGGCAAACAATAAACATTTTATGTGTATGGTAGTGTGTTTTGACGGATATGTAGGTGGTAAAGCCATCAGCACCATCAAGGTCATGAAAATCAGCATCACCTCCAAAAGCAAAACACATTTGTGGCTTCGTGTTTTTGTTTGACAGCCCGTCCCCAGGCCACCTTCTCAGCCTCCTCACTTGTGTGATAGGATTCTTACACCGGCCACCTGCTTATTCCACAAATGTATTGTTTATTACATAGCATTCACATTTTTAAATCAGTTTTCAAAAATTAAAAATTGGTAGATTTCATACAAAGTCCAGATTTCTGTGCTTTTTTTTTTTTTTTTTTTTTTTTTTTATCCCAAGCTCTGGCAAGCCCCTGGCGGCCCTTGAGCTGGCAGCGACCCATTTGTCGCCGCTGTGCGGCTGCCCGCCTCTCTAGCCAAGGCACAGGCTCCGAAGTTTGCTCCAGGCCCCCCAGGGCTCGCTCTACTGCGACCTTGTCCGGCTTGGAATTGACCGTCCCTGCCACTCCGTTTGCCCTCTCCCCCGGCACAGGCACCCATCAGCCTCCCAAACGCCGTAAACTTCTCTTTCTTGTGCCTTTGCCCTGACCCGGAGCTCTGCTGTTCTCTGCCTGCCTGGCCCTGCCGGTCTGTCTTTAAATCTCTTGAAGCAGGATGCATTGCTCCTCGCTCACCGTTAGGGGGCGCACCATGGTGGTGGTGGTTGGCACTTCCGGGCCTCCTGGGAGACTGTGAGAGCCTCAAATCCACCGCAGACGGGTTTTGTGCTGGGGACCTCAGCGTCCAGCCCAGTGTCCTACACGAGGCAGAGACCTGCAATACAATTTTGAAGTGTGCAATTTAACGGAGTCTTATGAAAAAGAATCCCATAAACTTTACCCCCCCCAAAAAAACCTAAACATTTACCTTCAATTCCAATAAAATATATTTGATCATATATTATATGTGTTATTTATTAATATAGTAATATGTTTTACAATTTTAGTATATAATATAGTTATTTATTTATTCTTAAAAATCTTTTTTAGTGTTTTATTCATTTTCAGAGAGAGAGAGAGAGAGCAGGGGAGGAGCAGAGAGAGAGAGAGGGAGACACAGAATCTGAAGAAGGTTCCATGGCCCGGAGCCTGATGTGGGGCTCGAACTCGTGAACCATGAGATCATGACCTGAGCTGTAGTCAGACGTTTAATTGACTGAGCCACCCAAGTGCCCCATATTATATAATATATTTAATTAATACTTATTTATTTGGATATATATTTGAATAGTATATATATATATATATATATATATATATAGTGTATATAACATATATATGTATATATATACTATGTAACATTGTGACTGAGTTGGATGTAATAACCACATGAGTCTCACATGTGAAATCCTTGAAACAGTAATCATCTGGCTCATAGGTGGAGGGTTTTGCAATCTAATGTTTGAAATTTTGGAAGGTGCAAGTTCCTATTCACACACATGGTTGGTCCTTTTATCTATAAGCACACACACACACACACAATATATATATATATATATATATATATATATATATATATACACACACACACACTTTTCTATATATATAGTTCTATATATGCATATATACATATACCTATGAGAGCTTCTTATTCAGGAAGTTTCTTTTTTCTTTCTTAACTTTTTTTAATGTTTACTTCTTTTTGAGAGAGAGAGAAAGACAGCATGAGCAGGGGAGTGGCAGAGAGAGAGGGAGACACAGAGTCTGAAGCAGGCTCCAGACTCCGAGCTGTCAGCACAGAGCCCCACGCAGGGCTCAAACCCATGAACCGTGAGATCATGACCTGAGTCGAAGTCAGACGCTTCACCAACTGAGCCACCCCAGGTGCCCCATATTCAGGAAGTTTCTTAAACATAGGCAAGTTCTTTATTAAAAACATTGTTTTTCTAGCTAGTTTTCCCAAATTTTGGCGAATCTGTGACTAGAATCCATCCTGTTTCTGACCAGAAGACACTGTATATTTGTTGGGTCACATACAAAACAACAACAACAACAACAACAACAACAACAAAAAGAAAAAACCCTGAAGAAAATCTTCTTGCCATAAATCTCTCTTTAAATAAAATATGGTGGAGTTCAATGCCATTTCTCCGTAGCAAGTATGAAAAACAAACAAAAACCAAAAACCTGGCTGATTTTCTTTTCAATCTGATTCTTTTTTAAAAAGCATTTTGTGAATGTCGTCCATGTTGAAAAAGCTCCATAAACACCGTGGAGAGTAAAGAAATGAATAACACCTAGTTCATCTCCTCAACGGTCTCACAATGTAGTGGGAGCAACTGAAAAAAAATGTATAAATATTTTGGGCAATAGAAACAGCTCAAAGTGAAGCTGAGAGATTGGGATGTCAGCCAATGTATTCATGCGATAGTCAAATATACTACTCCTGCCTAAAACACATGCCAGCGTTGGGAGGGAATGTGTGAAGCTAGGGGTTGGGAAGTCAAATATCACACTGTTGAAAATTTAAACATCAGAACAGAGGATGTTTGTATTTATACTGCATGTAGGTAATGGGGAGCCATTAGATCTTGTACACTGAGGGTTCAGATTGGAAATGAATATTTGGCCACCTTCTGTGTGTCAGGGTATCCGTTCAGCATTCACACATAGAATTTTAAGGTTAAAGTGAGTTTTGGCTTCTCTCTTTCTCTCTCTCTTTCTCAAATATTTACTGAAGATGTCAAGGGTAGTCTTAAGTTAGTAGCAGGGTACTGAAGACCCATGGAAAATGAGCCATCTCTATAACCTAAAAAATGAACTCCCCAAGGATAATTTTGTAGCATGTTTGGGATTTATGTGGCCATCTGATGCTGAGTACATTTTATTACTTGAGCAAATTTTGTTACATTTGTTTTGATCTGTAATAAAAAGCTATTCCAACCTGGTAACCTCTGGACCACTGAGGATGTAGACCATTATCCTGACTGCTCCAATGAATCAGGTTGTATTTAAAAAACTGAGCTATGAATCCAGTAGATAGCAAGAGAAAGCAAGGCTAAGACCCACAGGGTGACTGCATTAAGACTCTTTTCCTGTCTTCTTTGCTACTCTGATGGATGATAATAATTTCCTTTTTCCCTGCTGATTTTAAATGTATGCTTTCTTCCACCCGCGTGTGAATGCTTCCAGAGTTTTTCTCAGCTCAGCCTTGATAAAATTATCCTTTGGAGGAAGGTGATGGAGCTCTCTGCCTTCGCCCCGCATGGATGGACCCCCAGGGACTGGCTTCTGCCCTACTCATGACACAAAGCAAAGAACCAGGCTTGAGACTCTTGGCACAGCTGGAATATTCCCCTGCATAAAGAACCCAGAGCCACAGTCAAGGATCAAAAGGGGGAGCAGGTGGGTCAGGAATCCAACGACATGGCAGCCTGATGCCCCGTGTGGGTTTAGACACTGAGCAGCTTGATTGCCATTCTGCTTCCAGCAGGGAACCAAGGCCGAGCAAGAAGTCCCCCTGGGCACAATTTTCTGAGAGCAGCCAGGTCACCCCTTAAAGTCTGCTTTGTTAACACCGGTCCAGATGGACCTTCACATGCTCATGGTGATGAGGTCAACTAAAATGCCACTCTGTTCTGTGGTTGGGAAGGGATGTGTGAAGTGGAGGGTGGGAAGCTTCAAACACGACATTGTAGAAGGTTTAAATATCAGATCTGAGGAATGGGCATTTTTACTGCGGATAGGTAACAGGGAGCCACTGAATACTGTAGAGTCGGTGTCCTCCATTCCTCAGGAGCGTACGTTTCCTAGTTCGGATTATTTCCTCTTGAACCTAAGGCCATGTTTGTGACATCGTCTTAGATGGATAATTATTAGTAAGTATGGGGTCATGCTTAAGTACGCTTTAAGCCCTTGACTGGGTCATGTCAGTGTATGATGATGCCAGGGTGGGGGGCTGGGAGCTATAGCAGCACCGTAGGAATCAAGACATATAGAGAAGATGTAAAGAGATTAAAGAGAGCCATGCCCTCCCGCCAGTGGTCCATCTCTGGCCCTGCCAATTAACAAGTAGAATATCATTGGCAGATGGCAATGGAGAGATTCCTGCCTGGTTACACTGGCAATCTCACTCTGCATGAAAGAACTTTCGAGAAAACAACTGTTGGTCAGAACTCCTACTTGGAAAAAGTTAAAATACTTATGAATACAATTATATAACTGAAGAAACCATGAGCTGAACCTGCTCACAATGATAACTTGAGATTTAATTAATTAATGACTAAAGTACTTTGGAAACACAAAAGACTATATAAATGCTAAATATTATTAAATGTTAATAGCCATGTTCTCGAATAACACTGATATTAATTTAAATTCCTAAACCTTATTATCAGAATGAAATGCATGCTAATGAGGCTTTCCTAATAAATATTTTGTTTATGATGTAGTTGGAGTAGTATTACTTATCTTGCTGGAGCAAGGATAAATTACGGCACGTGGCAAAAGGGTTGCTGCCTTTTCTTCAGTATAATTAAAATGGAAATGCGGAGAAATATAATGAATACATTAGGTAAGAAAATTTGTGTTAGGACCACTGTGGTTCACTTTAGTAGCCAGCCGACGATTCCATTCCTCCTTCCAGTGGTGGTTCCCGTACTTTGTCGACCTTTGCCTTCTTAGACCCTAACAGTACTGAAAAACACGTTTCGACTTAAAACAAATGGGATCAAAATAAAAATTTTCCAAAAACTGTCTGAAAATCTCATGTCCTCTTAGATCACTGGAGATAAACTGAGAGGCTTTCAGTCAAGCTTGGGGATTCCTTTTTCAGCTGCTTCTTGCCTGAGACAACCAAGAAGCCTCTATCATGGCTATGCAGATGGGAGGTGGGCTTGCCTTGTTTTCCTTTTCGTGCACTGACTGAGTAATAATACTTCAGCTTGCTTCCTGGGGCATTTAATCATTTGTGTTTCAATTAGTGAGGATCTGAGTGAAATCCTCAGGTAGAATGTATTCATACATTTATTTATACTTTTTTTTTTTTTTTCCAAACTGCATCGGCTGCTTATAGTTAGAAGACAATTGGCTTCGTCTGGACAACCTTGAAGTTTAGAAATCTGAAATTATACATACTCTAAAGTCAAACAAAACAGAAAACTTTTCTTTTAATCCCCTTCTTACTAGTTTGGTGCTATACGTTTCCATGCATAATTTCTTCAATTCCTGTGATTGGATTGAAGCAGGTGGTAATATTATCCCCCCTGACTTTTAAAGTAGGGTCCACACCCAACGTAGGGCTCGAACTCACGACCCCAAGATCAAGAGTCCCGTACTCTGCCTACTAAGCCAGCCAGGTGCCCCAATATTATCCCATATTTTTAAAAGAAGTCTTATTATACATATTTATTTGGTTTGATGGTTCTCTAAAGAGTTTTAACAGCCTGATTTTGAAAATAAATAACATTCTTTTTTTCTGGGGGGGGGATTTTATTTTTTATTTTATTTTTAAAAATTTTTATTATTTTTAATTAAAATTTATTATTTATTTATTTATTTATTTAAATAGTTTATTGTCAAGTTATCTGACATACAGTTTCTTGGCTTTGGGAGTAGATTCCCGTGGTTCATCACTTACATATAACACCCAGTGTTCATCCCAAGTGCCCCCTCAATTCCCATCTACCATTTTCCCTGCTCCCCCATCCCGCACCCCCATCAACACTCAGTTTGTTCTCTGTACTTAAGAGTCTCTTATGGTGTACCTCCTTCTCTGTCTGCAATTTATTTTTCCTTCCCTTCCCCCATGGTCTTCTGTTAAGTTTCTCAAATTCCACATATGAGTGAAAACTATGATATCTGTCTTTTTCTAACTGACTTATTTCACTTAGCATAATACCTTCTAGTTCCATCCACGTTGTTGCAAATGGCAAGAGTTCATTCTTTTTCATCGTTGAGTAGTATTCCATTGTATATATAAACCATATCTTCTTTATCCACTCATCAGTTGATGTACATTTGGTCTCTTTCCATAATTTGGCTAATAATAACATTCTTTAACTTTGGTGTAGAACAATCCATTTACAATTTAGAATAATGTAATTTAATATTGGTTTGTAAAGATACTTTATAAATTAAGGATGGTAAGCCTTCTCTGTCATCTTTAGGCAAATACTTTTTTCTGCTAATTTTTAAATTTTTCTTATTTTTTTAACGTTCATTTATTTTTGAGAGAGAGAGACAGAACGTGAGATGGGGAGGTCAGAGAGAGAGGGACACAGAATCCGAAGCAGGCTCCAGGCTCTGAGCTGTCAGCACACAGCCCGATGCGGGGGTTGAACTCATGAGCCATGAGATCATCACCTGAGCGGAAGTCAGACGCTCAACCGACTGAGCCACCCAGGCGCACCCCCTCCACCTTAAAAAAAAAATTTTTTTTTTAATTTTTCAAATTAAAGTTTTTAAAAAGCATGCTGTAGTCATATTTGGTCATATTTTCCCTTGGGATCTTTTCCATTGTTTCTGAGTTAGAAAGCCTTTCTCCACACAAAGATAAAAAAATCTATCAAAAATCATCTTTCTCTAGCATGTCCATTCCTTAAAATTGTTTAGAGATATATTTTTTCTCTTTTTTTTTTTTACATTTAACTCACTAACCTGAAATTTATTTTCGTATATAGCATCTGACCAAGCTCCAAATAGGCTTTTTTCCTTCAAAGGATTAACCATTGTTTATTACCCATATTTATATATTTATAACCATTATTTAACCAACCCTTTATAAATGGTTATTTATAATAACCATTATTGATAAACAATGTATATCTATTATTTATGATTTATATTTGTATGAGGCATGATTAGTGCTTGGGAAAAAAGTCAACCTTATCTATGTAACAATAATTGCACAAAGTGTCTCTGTGCTTCATTTGACCAATACGTTTTTACAGCAACGAAAATGTTGTATTAGCGCACAATGATGCTCCAAGTGTTTTCTCAGGCTTGGGGTGTTTTGGCTGAATCCTCACGAGGGGCAGAACTACGTTCTCAAGTCATTGGCTTGAATATTTGAATCCGTTGGGTGTGAACAGCAGAAGTGGCTGCCCCCAAAAACCAAGAGCCTTGGCTTTGTAGACGCTTCTGTTGTTGTTTCCAAAGGACAAGACTTCAAAGTTGCAGACTGATATAGATAGCTGAGGAAAACCTCCAGACAATATGCCAGCAATGCATCAACCCAGGATGGGGCTGCAGGATAGATGATCTTACGTCAAATGCCACTTAATGCAGCCAGAATATTGGCTACAATCTAGTCATATAGGAAATGGACTCGTGTTGCCTAATTGATTTTTTCCCCCAAACAGTGGCAATTTTAAGGCCTCTAAGTAATAGCTTTGCTGTTGAACTTAGAAAGAAATGCTGATTTCTGGAAATACTACTCAGAGGAAATGAAAAAGAAATTAATGTGCATTGCATCCGGCATCTAGCGATGCTGATAATGGCTAGTGCTCTGAAGCTTGCTCTGTGAGTGCACTGCACATTTTACGGGTATTTTCCCATCCAACATTCACCAAAATCCTACAAACTGATGACGATGATCACCTAGAATAATTTATCCTCACCTACCTAGGACACCTACCTAGAGAGTAGGGACAGAGGATTTGACCTTGATTCCTGAGTCTATATGCTTAGTCACTATTTACTGCTTATTGGAATTAGGTACAATGAGTATTTAATAAGATTTCAAAGAAATGAATGAATGAACTAAGCCACTTACTGAGGAAGTGTATAAAATAACATTGTCATAACTTTTTAAGAGCTACAAAATGATAATTACCAGAGAAGGATTTACTCTTTTAATATCTATAAAACCTATTTCAACAATTTTAAAAAGGGAAAATACTTTAGTAGTTAGCAAAAACACATCTTTGGCTGATAGAGCAATTGAATAAACACAGTTACATTTCCCCCCAAAAAGATCATGTACTATCCTCATAGCTTAATAACATCAATTATAAAGAAAATAATTTAATTTAATCTGCCCATTGACAGCTTTTTAAATATTGATTAGGAAAAACTATATGCTGGGAAAAACTGAAACTACCCTAATGAATGGCCAGTGAAATTTAGCTTCTCAAAATAGTTGATCATTTTTATTGGGTTTTCTCTATTACATTTATATACACAGTAAAAGAAGCAAAGAATACCTAAGATCAATACAAGCCAAAAAATATGAATGGAAATGGATTACCTATAACAATTCAAATGTACAGGAAAATTAATCAAAAAGTAGAATACTACAAATCTTAAAAAAATATGTATTATTCCGTATAATAGATCTATTTTCAGTTTCTACGTGCCAAAAAAATAATATGTAGACAATGGTTATGTTAAAAAATAATTAATGAATTCCACAGGTAAGTACTGAAGAAGAGTCACCTCTGTTTGCAAATATTAAACAACAACTTTCAAAGAAAAGAACATAAAATGATGATACATCATCTGCTGTCACCACAATCTTATAAATTCACATATTTAGAAAGCTTATCAATTTCCCATTGTAAATATTTTTGGAAAACTAATACATAAACAGGGAATGAGGAGCTATTATCCCACTGTTTATTTGTCTAAGTTTATAAACATCAGAGAAGGGTGGGTTTGCAATAAGGAAATAAAGACTATACGTAAATATGCAGAAATATTTAACTGCCCAGCATGGTACGTGACATTGGACAAAAGGTTTTGGATCTGGGCAAAATCTTAAGGATTGAAAGCATCATGATAAATGATGACAGATAATCCCAACAAGATGTTGATCATTTGGTGATGTCAACCATCTGATTATCAAGAAACTAAAGGTAGGGTAGAGGTCCCAACATATTGACTGAGGTCTTTAAGCAGGGCAAAAGCAAAGTGCTTTTCCATATTAACATAGTATTTTTCTCAACACACAACACATTGAAGACATTCACAAAACTTTAAAGATGTTACAAGGGAAGAAATATAATGTGTCTAAGACAGTTGTCATGTTATTCAAATCTTGGCCAGATTCTTCTCTATGTTTTTCAATCAACTAAGATGGAAGTAATGGAAATATGTTTTACTGAAAAGAATAAGTATGGCTTCTCATATAAATTATTATTCTTTAACCTCTTTATAAAAATAATTACATAGGTAAACTGTAAAATTGAGATTAAAAAAAAATTCCTAACCGAAGCCCCAAATATTTACAGTCCTTTACAGAAAGCTTGCTGACTCCTACTTGAGACCACAGAGGCATGATATCGTCACGATTTTTCTTAAGTGTCAACTATAGGAAGAGTAAAGAAGACAGCTTTAAGATCTCATCTGTCTCTGTTGATCTTTGCAACCATTAGGAGAATGGAAGTCTGATAGCTATAAAGTAAGTTCATCAGTTCCAGTGTGGACTGGAAACAAAAGCTGGGGGAGAAAACCCACAAGGTATTTTACCAAGATGGATGGTGTCCTCACTAATCAATGTCCCATTACAACAGGAATTAAACAGAATCTGGTCTTTGGTTTGGAGGCATTCACTCAATTTTGGGCAACTGTGCTTAGAGATACTGAAACACTGAAGGTGGTGTCAGCAGACCGTGAATATATGGGGAAGTGTCAGAACAAGAGACTAAGAGCATCAAAAACGTTCCTGTATACAGAAATCCAGGAATTGAAAAAAATTAAGCGGTGAAATTGACAAAAGGTACAGAGTGCTGCTCGGAGTCAGCATAGGACAAGAAAGGGATTAGAAGATTGAAGATGCTTCCTGAACAGAGCAGCCTGAACCAGACTACCTGCTAAATGCTCCAGGAGGCTCTCATGCTTATCTTCTCTGCCATGGCCCCAGGCTTCAAGTGATGCATTTTGACAGCTACCCATGAATAGCATGGATGCAGTTAGGAGAAGCTAAGAGTTTTGCACTTCCCCGCTGAAATGCTTAACATTTTCAAATTAAAAAAACAATATTTTGGGCTGCTGGGGTAGCTAGATTGGTTAGGCCTCTGCCTCTTGGTTTTGGCTCAGGCCGAGGTCTCGTGGTTCATGAATTGCGGCTCCGTAGAGGGCTCTGCCCTGACAATATGGAGCCTGCTTGGGATTTTCTCTCTCTTCCCTTCTCTTTGCCCCTCCCACATTCTCTATCTCTCTCCCTCTCTCAAAATCAATAAATAGACTTAAAACAGTAAAATACAATGTCAGTATCTAAAAGTATTTGCAGCAACATACGTAAGTTTAAGAGAAACTAAATAATCTATCTTGTGGGAAAGGCCCAAGAACATTAAAGGGAACTTGATGAGCTGACCTTGAACTTTAGCTCCTCTCTTCCCACATCTGCCATGAATATTTCCTCTCAGAAGCTGGTGCTTCTTGGTTGAGAAGAAAGCATATTAATGAATTCATTCTTTTGAGAACCTTTATATAATCACATTTGTCAGACCAGAGTGGAATATGTAGGTGGTTTCTTCTTACTATCTCTTCCAGACAAGGCCAGCTACAGATCTTACAAAACTCCATGCAAAATGAAAACGTGGGGTCTCTTATTCAAAAAAACAAGAAAAATTCCCATTAAGGGTACTAAAATATACAGCTTTTTCCTTTCTTCCGTCATCTTTCACACAACTTATTGTGTTGTTTTTATTTGTTATTTAATGTCTTTCTAAGTGATGAAAAATTAGAATCTTAAATTACTGTGTACTTTCTATCTTTATGCTGTGTGTTGCCAGTTTTAAATGCAAACATTAGAGCATTTAACTAGTATGTGGAATCACCAAAATTACAAAAATCGTACATGCATATGTATTTTGTTCTCACCAGGAAAGTAGAAATTCTGCACAAAACGAAATCAGCCGGGTAAGAAAGAATATAGTGCAGATCTTTGGTCATTCATGTTTTTTAGAGACCACCATCACCTTCTTTCGGCATTGAAACAAGCTGTTTTCAAATGAGAGGAGTAGTTCTCACGACGGGCAGCACCCCTCCGTTCATAGTCACGGACACAGCAGGCTGACTTTGCACTCATCCGGAGTCTCACTCAGCTTCACCCATCGTGGGTCCACTTGACTGCTGGGCTCCTGGGATCCTGGGAATGCTCTCTGTCAACAGCAGACATGCCTCCTGCACCCCCTCTCTCCTGCTCACGTTTAGGCTGTTTGTCCCACTGAACCTCACTTACCAAACACCGGTCCAAAGGCAAAATTATTAAGAATTCTTGAGCGGTGACAGCAGAGCGTTAAACCACGTGGGCTCTTCTAAGTGATGACTCTGTGCCACAGTGAAGCGTGTCCCGTGAAGCCAGCTGTGCTGCCGGTTTGTGGAGCGGAGCCCACGCATCCCAGCCAGTGCTCTGCCCTCTCCAGGAGCAGCTGTAAGCGGGCGGGGGGGGGGGGGGGCTCATCCGACAGTGACTTCAGACCCGTTCTAAGCCCCTCCTTGCTAGTTGCTAGGTTCTGTCTTCTCTACATCCTGCCACAGTCACAATACTACACAGCCTCTTGCAGGCTCCCAGCTGGCCTTCCGCTCAGTCTTGGTGGCCCCTCCATGGCTGCCTAAATGTGACTTCGTTCTTGTTCAACTGGCTCTGTCCAGGGCGAGCCCGGACATCATGAACATCCAGCTATCAGGAACCAACTGGATTTCTTGGTCCTTGGGCATGTGGTTCCTCTAAAGTGAGGCACAGCCCCGGGCCTGTCCCTGTAACCAAGCAGGGAAGGGTCACACCCGCACTTCGTCACTCCTATCTCAGCTGGCCCTCATCTAACAGGATTGTGGCGCTGCTTTTGTGAACACACACGTGCTCGGGCACGCACAAGACTCCGGCACTCAGATGACAAAGCCTGTGAAAGGGGGGCACTCCCCAGCCAGGCTCACGGGCCCGTCGCCCCATAGCGGCATAGTGAGAATGTGTAGCCTTGTCCTTGATGTCCCCCAAGCAGCCACATCGGGTTCGTTTGTAACAGGTACAATCGGAGGCCTCAAACCCCAGCTGAACGTCTCATAACATTGCTCCCCCTGGACTCCCAGTGTTAGGATTTCTCCACATTGTCACTTCTCTCTTATAGGGGACCAGAATATGCTATCCCCAAACATGCCACTTTGGCAGAAGGATTATCTAGAGCTGGAGGCAAATGAGAATCAATAGATACAGAAAGACACCTTCCCCGGACTCTCTGATCTGACTAACAGCAGAAATTTCTGAAAAATGAGAAATTTCTGAAAAACGTAAAGCTCCCCTCCCGGGGTAGTTTTAATGGCCTTGTGGGGGGGGGGGTGGTGGCAGGGGAAGGAAGTTGGCACCAAAATGGACGTACGTAGCAAACCTTGCTCGGTTAGTTTCCCCCATCTATTTACCTTTCCACAGTGTGCCACCGTGGGAAGTCTAAGACCCTTTTCTTTTGTCTTGTCACTTCTCTACAGATTTATTGTTCTTTGCTAAAGCACTGTATCGTCGTAAGTTCTAGCCATGCCTGTGAGTTAGTCGCTATGAAGTTTCTCCCATGTGACATGTGCCACATGTGTTAGTAAGCTTTTGTTTGTCTCGTATTCATCTGTCTTTTGTGAGTCTGGTTTTACAGGCCCCAACTGGAGAACCCAGCAGGGGAGAAGGAAAAGGAGTCTCTCCCCGCTCTCCAATCTCCCAAATCCCCGAATCTGGGGCCTTTTAAAACTCCCATGTACAGGTGTGAGCCGTGCCAGGGCCCCAAATAAGCAAGAACGTCTGCTCTCTGAAATGTCTGTCGAATTCTCCGACGATGTCCCGATGATCATAAATCCATCTTCCTTGGGTCTTCTTTACTGCTCTACTCTGTGATTCACATATGTCCCCCTGGAGTCCTCTCCCGGTCGGGGGGACAGATCTGGGGGCGGTGCCGGAAGCAGAACCCCTGGTGAAATTGCTTTGAAGTCTCAAGTTTTCATCTTAGGATTTCGTGCGAATTTTGCATTCTTTCCATAAATAATCCGAATTAGTTTTAATATTTAGATCTACTTTAATTAACCTCGTGAAATTACTTAACTTTCCTCTCAAACTTTTCAGGAAATGTGATTCTCGGGGAAGACAGTTATTCCCTGGCTTTACATAGCATGCCCACCCAATTTGGCAAGAAGAGATGCACCTTCTGCATTCAATTTTTTTAATTCTTTTCAATAAATATTAATTGAGCGCTGACTCCATGGAAGCAATGTGCTGGACAGTGGAGATACAAGGGTAAGCTAATGCAGACCTTTCCGTAGACTCCCAAAGCTTGTAGTCTAGCACAGCCCAGGAGGAGGGACAAAAGTAAGACTGGTGTTATCTCATTGGAATCACAACACAACACCACGTTCTATTTTCAGTAACTGTAGCTCATAAAAAAAGGAAAACAGTCTTTAGAATCCTTCAAACCGAGTGGTCTTTCCAATCTTTAATATTGAGGCTGTCACTCCTATAATAAAAAATGTTTACTTGGGTGTGGTTGGGAGTCGGGACTGGGATAGGAAGGAAAAACAGCAACAACAACAACAAAGTTTATTGCCCAAGTCAGAGTTTCAATGTGGATTCATTAGTATAAATGAACTCCCTCCCTGGTCAACTGAACTGAGTTTAATCGCTATGAAATAATTCAGTGCTGACAGACAGGATGAGCCAAATGACCTTGTTCCTTGTACTCCATTTCTGAGTTTTTATGAGACTTTTCCACTTCACTGGAAAGTCGTCTTAGTCTATCAATTTTACGTATTTGGGTTGGATCGCTTTCCTTAGGTAGATTAAGATCCGAGCATGCTTTTGTGTTTTTAACTATATTAATTGCTTGATCGACTCCCATTTCAGAGAGGCTCAGCAAAACTCTTCATGCTTCTCTGAAAGCTGCTTCTCTGTTTTCTTCCCTTTTCGTTTATTAACCCTGCACTCGCCATGCAAATTATACAAATTTTGCCCTTCAGGCACTAGCAAGTTCCATCGATATTTGAATTCCATTAGACGCTTTCACACATGATTGAGCTTCTGTAACTCTTCCTTTCTGATCAAAAGACTTAGATCTAAAATCTGTCCCTGACTCAGCGGTAGGGAAACAAGTTCTGTCCTTGCAAAAAAAATAATTTTTAAGTATTTCAAAATGAGAAAAGAGGAGCAGAGTGTCCAAAAAGCAAATCAGGCTTTTTCATTTTAGGAGGAAATGTATTCCCAGAATTGGTAAAGGTTTAATTAAGCGTTTTAAAATAATCACCAATAACCCAAAGAGAAAATAATGTATACAAAACCATCTTGATATTTCCAATGTTCAGACTGAGGATAACAACTTTGACACTTAAAAAAAAAAATCTATCTTTGTGAAGGCAAAAACAAAACAATGAGATAGTTCCAAATGGATTTGGATATTCAAGAGGTCCATGCAGTCAATAAGAATTGGCCTTAGTCTTGCCATGAATAAAATGCTCTTTTTATTTATAATAGCCCTAATATTTATGTGGGCCTTTTGAAGTAGATAACAAAGCATGATATTAAGTGAAAATGGACAAATTCTTTCCAGAGAATTATAAATAATGACATTGTATGAACAAACAATCCATCCTTCATTCTGGTGTAATATTTCGGCGTACGTTAAATATATTTTTAATATTAATTATTTTTCATTTTAATAATTAAAATTATTTTTAATATTAAAAGAGCACACAATGAAGAATTAATTGACTGGTTGGAGCATTTAAAATTTTTATATTCTCTTACCAAAGAAATACAAATTACTTTGGAGAGCTCTCCTTACAGTCATGGCTGTTCACTTGAGGAGAAAAACAAAGAACATGAAAAACATAATTGGCCTCAGATGATAATTTGAGATTTCTCTAAACTCCAGTTATGTAGGGCTAAGTTTTTTTAAATTATTTCTCATGTCTTACCTCTAACTTCACAAACTCCTAATAAATGAACACAAATTACGTATTAAAAACTGGCCAGTGTCTTTCATTTTGTCCCATTCAGCTTTTCCAATCTACACACTCTAGCCAGACCAGACGAGGCTTTTGTCCCCAAACATCTTTATGCTCCTAACCTCATGCTTTCGTCGCTCTGTTTCCACTGTCTGACGTAGATCCCCCAGTATCCATGCTTGACATCATTCAGCTTGCCCTTCATTTCTCAACACAAATACCAGTTTCTCTGTGAGTTTGTCCCTGAAAATGATCTCTCCCATCTTTGAAACCCTGCATTTAGAATATTCTGAGGGCATCTGGGTGGCTCAGTAGGTTAAGCGCCCTACTTCAGCTCAGGTCATGATCTCATGGTTTGTGGGTTCGAGGAACCGCGTCGGGCTGTGTGCTGACAGCTTGGAGCCTGGAGCCTGCTTCGGATTCTGTGTCTCCCTCTCTCGGCCCCTGCTGTGCTCATGCTTTGTCTCTCTCTGTCTCTCAAAAATAAACAAATGTTAAAAAAGGTTAGAATATTCTGAAATGCAGCCTTAACAAAACATACAGAAACATGAGCTTTGGAGTCAGACTTAGATTTGAATCATAGCTGAGCATTTACTGTATGTGGGCAAACAATCTGACCTCTCAGACTCTGTTTTCTCATCTGTAAGATGGGAATAGAAGTAGCCCTTTCATTGTGGTGAGGACCAAATAAGATAGCTTCTGTGAGGTTCTTTGTCCAGTGTCAGTCCAACAGAAAGTGCTCAAGGTTAGTTAGCTGTTATGATGTTATTATGACTATGCTTCACATTTGATCCATGACACTATTTTAGTTGGGAGAGGACATGTCTATTTCCTTCATTGGATGGTTATGGTAAGCAAATGTCCTATGCTTCGTTGCTTTTATTCCATCACAATGTCTAATACAATGTCATGGCTTGTCATAGAAATTTCTTAATTGATAGTTTCTTCTGTGAGAACCTTAAATGGCTATTTAGAAAGGTAGAAGAAGAGAGTGAAGAGAAAAAGGAAAGGAAAGGAAAGGAAGGGAAGGGAAAGGAAGAGAAGGGAAGGAAAGGGAAGGGAAGGGAAGGGAAGGGAATCCAATCATTCTCCTTTCTTACCCGTGTGTGTGTGTATGAACTTCTGGAATGAGAGTCAGCTAACTTTGTATTCCCACAGCAAAAAATACAAATGCTTCTAAATTTTGGCCATTCTCGGGGCGCCTGGGTGGCGCAGTCGGTTAAGCGCCCGACTTCAGCCAGGTCACGATCTCGCGGTCCGTGAGTTCGAGCCCCGCATCGGGCTCTGGGCTGATGGCTCAGAGCCTGGAGCCTGTTTCCGATTCTGTGTCTCCCTCTCTCTCTGCCCCTCCCCCGTTCATGCTCTGTCTCTCTCTGTCCCAAAAATAAATAAACGTTGAAAAAAAAATTTTTTTAAATTTTGGCCATTCTCACTAATAAACAAGATGGTTTTGAGGGTGCCAGTATTTACAGAGTATTAACAGCTAGAAAAAAGCTCAAAACAAGTTTTCCTAATAATAAATTCTTAACAATTTAATCTAGTCTCGACGATATTTAGCTCAGTATCAAGTTTTCAAGCTTTTTTTAGCTTTAGAAAATTATAATTTCTGAGTAACTAAAACTTGAGAAATAAAAGACATCTTGCTAGCATAATTTGTAAAGCATTCTGTGGTTAAAATAAGAAAAAATTAGCCTTTGAGTGAAACTTAAAACACGTTTGTCAAAAGCTAGCAGCCAAAACACAGGAAAGCAATTTATCCAAAATTAGATTGCTTTGAAATCCTAAGGTTAATGGAATCACGGGAGGGAAAAGGTGGTGAGGTAATTTGGCATCGTTAAAACCTTCAACTGAGATGGGAGATAATGTAAGTTAACTATGTGAACATTAACTCATGTCTTAAAATGCTCCAAACAATTGGGAGCTGTTAGGAAAAATATTCCAAGCAAAATTCAAGAGTAGAAAGTGATTTTTGTATCTTTTAGACGGATAATGTGAAGCCCTTTGAAATCCCTTTCTGGTGAAGCTGCTTTTAACTTAAAAATAACGTGACCGAAAATCCAAGTTTACAAAGAAAACGAGTTAATTCTAATATGAGTGCAAGTTCAATATGTGGGATAACTTGAGATAGAGTGACTTTTTTTCTTTGAGTCACTAAAATTTAGCTCTGGTATTATTGGGGTGACACAGGTAAATGACACAGAAATAAAACTATAGAGTTTGGCTGTAAGACTGCCTCAAAGGACCGGCATCATTGACTTGTATTCATTTCATTCATCCTTGTATTGATTGATTCATTCATCTATAGCATGTGTTTAAATGTGTCCTAAGAGGTATGCTCATTGAAAGACAATAGCAACAATAAGATGGAATCATGAGTTCTGCTTTCCTTAAATGGAAATGAGTAATAACCATGTTTATTATAATAGGCATCCCTGGGTTATATTTAGCACTTAATATTTCTTAGGTCAAATAATTCTGTTACAGTGCTATTTCTTTTTTTCTCTTTGGATCCCTATGAAACCAGAAAAGTGTAAATTAAACGGACCAGTATCCAGAGATATAGCATTTATATTTTTTGAAAAGAGTAATATTATTTGTTAGAGATCTTGTTCCGTCATTTATAAATAGTCACCTTTGTAAAGCAAGAAATAACCTTGTTTAAAAAACCACTGACATTGTTGTTCTATTGTCACCTGCTGGTAATTGAAAATGTGTTTCTGTCAGTTCTACCTAAGATGGAATGTAATTCCTTCTAAGATCTTGATCTTAAATTGGTAGCAAGAAAGCCAAAGAGGAAAAAGCAAGAAGTCTTTACTTGTTCTTTGCACGAGTAATTTTGTACTGCCCTTTCTGATAATGTGAGTTATTATTCTTACTGACTCTTGGAAGTCAGCGATAGGCTTCTATTTTTTTTTTTTTTTTTTTTTTTTTTTTACAGCTCTCAGCTCTGTTTTACTCAATTGATATGGAAGTGGGTCTCTGCCTGGCTTTGGAACACACATTTGTAATGTTTATTTGAAAATAAAATCCAGATTGCTTTGTTAGAACAAGCATCTACACAGAGTAAATAGCTAAATCCTTACCACGGTCTCCTCAGCTTGTTTTTTGTTTTTTTTTTTTTTTCTGCCAGCCCACAAACTTGTTCTAGAACATGTATAACCTTATAGCCTAAAGTATAACAATGATTACGGGAATTAGTCTTAGTCTCAAAATCGAGGATCCAGAATAACTCAGATTGTTACCATCCTCGATTGGATAACTACCCGATTCTGATGTTTCAGAATGCTCACGCTCTGAGATGCTTATCTATATTTCAAGGAATGCAAACAGAATTTTAATTACACTTGTAACACTGCCTGAGGTAATCATATCACAGAAAATACTGAAGAGCTCTTCTGAAATTCTTTTTTTTTTCCCCTATTTGAGGGAATACACAAGACAGCAGGAAAAAAGAATAAAATTCTTTTTTAACCATCAGAGAATTTGAAAAATAAACAAGCCGATTTGGAAGAGATTATACCTTCTCATCAAGCAAGTAAAGGAAATCACTTAATATTGATATCAGAATGGATTTATGCAGCCACACAAAGCAAGTCTTTGCACTAGAGCAAGGATTCCATCTATATTATTCTGGATAGAGGTCATCTTGACTCTGTTTTAATGCTTCTAGACACGGGGAGTTTCCTCCTTGACAAAGTGGTCTGGCCCAACCGATTTATAGAGACTTCTAAATGTTCAAGGGTTCCCAGTATTGAGGCACAAAATTAGCCTCCCCTCGAACTTCTTTTTATTGTTCTTTGTGCTGTCCTGTGGAGTTAACAGAGTAAATCTAATTAACTCCTGTTTCACATGACAGTCTTTCAAATATTTGAAGATACCTACCCTGACGAGTGTTTGTGGAGCTGTGGTTCAATGGTGTTCATTTTATTTCTTTTGATTTCCTGCACACGGCAGGAATCTCGGGATGGGGTTAGCTCCCTCCTCCCTTTTCTTTTTAACCATAATAAAGGTGTCTTCTAAAAAGGCTCCTCTTGCCTTGTCTTTGTATAAGCCCTTTGTTGAGTCCGGTATCATGCCCACATTAGCCCTTCATTATATGTGATATTTTATATCTAAGTGTATGTGCACCTCGATGTTTAAACTTTGTAATCCTTAGGCACGTAAGTATTTGGGCTTTTTTAACGAAAGGCCATCTTGATGATACCACGTACGAAATAAGTACACTTTCAGCGTAAGTTAAAAATTAGAATCTTACATGCCATGGTTCGTTGACATTAAAAATTGGTTCCTGTGTCATACAGGTGTTGGAAATATAAATCCGAAATGGAAGCATCACATGTTGAGCTTCCTTCAAGGTAATATAAGTAAGATGCAGTATTTTCCTCAAACTCATCTATCTAGCTGTTAGCATAAGGAGGTCAGGTAGATCTACATGGACGTGGGAGTCAGCCTGTGGGATGTGTATCGCAAAAATGCAAATAAACTTATAGTGCAGGGTGGGGAGGTTTTCTTGGTAAATAGACTCACTGCACCATTCCGACATCCATGTGTTGTTGCAAGGGGACATAGGAATGATCTCAGCCTTCAGAGATGCTTCTGAAAGTCACAACCCCCTTGTGCTTATGTACCTAGGAGACACGCGGGTAGAGCGTCCAGTGGTGAAATGAACCGGGAAAAGTCAAAAGGAACTTTCCAAAATGAAATTGTGGCGTTCACCAAAGTAATTGATCAACGTGTGCCACTATACAAACCAGACTTCAACTAGAAAGTAAAGAAAAGCGATCAAGTGAATTTTAAAGGAAGCTTTCTGAGACACATTACAATACGCCACCATGGCTTTGTCTCTTTGCAAGTGAATCATCACAGTGTGGTTTTCTAAATGTTATTATCTGAAGACTGAAATCCTCAAGACTGTAGGAGCAGGGGAAGGAGGAAACTTTAATTTATTAGGGACCTTCCGCACATTCAGGGGATGAAACTTGATTTTGTGGCTGCACTGGTGCATAAATCCCATAAAGCTAGTCAGCCATTGGCTAATGTCCTGAAATCCCTAAAGCATCAGTGAGATCCCGAGAAAAGAGTCCCATTTAACTGGGCATCTAAGATGCTTTACTGACAATGCAGGACCAACAGTTCTGTCTGAGGCATAGAGTTCCCCCGAACCTAATGGGGTCACCATACTTTTATTAGCCTTTCTTACAAAGCATCCGTTTAATGAAGCTTTGGGTAGGAATTAACTTTTTTTTTTCCCTTTGGTGCCCAAAGAACTTCCATCTAGTTAAGGTCACTCTACTTAAAAGCATTTTCCTCATGACTCCTCAAATGCATCAACCAAATAGAGGTCTCGGTTTCTTGCCTCAATAGAATGGTGCAATCCCAAATGGGAGAGCCTGATAAACAAGGTATGAAGAGCACAGAAAATGTGTGGAACCTAAAGTTTTCTGGACCAAGTGTAAATATAGTCTTGTAAAGATTACTGATTATAGAAATGTGCAGTCAGATAAGGCAGAAAAGGTGAAGACAACAACTCTCTGCTATGTAAAATTGTCAAAAAAGTATCCTGAAAGGTACTATGATTTTTCTTTTTCTTAAGTGTCATTTAGAACATAGAGTCAAAAACATTCTAACATTTAATATTTTTCAAAAGGTTACCTTAATCAGAATTTTGGAGAGCAGCATGTTAATATTAATTTAGAATCATTACCAGAATATGGGTTTGCAGTTCAATGTTTTGCTCTTATATGGTATACACTTACAATTTGGAGCCAGAAGTTTGGGATATTAAGAAATACCAATTATCAGTCATCAAAGTATGTATTTAAATGTGCAAAAGAGAAATGTATGATAAGATCCTTGCTGCAAAGGTATTATAATCTGGTTTGCAGAATAAAATGAACAGGCATAGCCAACATTTAAATGCTAAGGAAATAGATAGCAGTGCTCACTAGTCTGGCATAAAACATAAATGCTAAGGGAACACAAATTCTGAGAGGAGATGTCAGTCTGGCCCACAGTTGTCATGGACAGTATCGCAGAAGACTAAGGCTTAGAAAGGCCTGGAAGAATGGCAAGATGGGAATTGGGAAGCGTGAGGAACAAGAGCGCTTATCTGGGTAGCGTTTGGGGGCAGTAGTGAAGGGGTGGGGCTTTCCAGTGCTGAAGCATGGTGGCAGATGTAAATGTTTTGAGAGGAAATGTGATGAAGGCCTGTAATGCCAAGGATCTGATGTGACATGAGAACTCGTAGGCACCTTGGGAAGATATCTGAGTTGGGTCGAAATAGGATGGCAGCCGAGGAGAGAGCAAAGCAGAGCAGTGGGACGGGTCCTAGGCTTAAATCCCCCAAATCCGGGTAGAACTCGGTGTTTGGTTCTCATGACCAGTGTTCCACAGGATGAGCCACCTTATGCCTCAGCATTGAGCCATGTGAATAAGGGAGGTTGAACCCTGGTGAACTATCGATCATTGCAAACACACAACGTGGCGTTGCTTCAATACTACTCGGGGAGTAGTGTTGACGGGAATAAAGAAGGTCTGCAGGCGGTTGTGAAGACCATTCACGGGTAAGGGGACAAGGACCTGGCCACGTGTATTAACAATTCACGGTGGAACCGAAGACTTAAATGTAGGAACCGGAATTACTCAGTCCTGCACATTCTAACTACAGGCTTCCATTTACTGAGGTAAGTATCCTTCCTGCTTTGTGAGTCTCAAAATATACTTCAGGTCATAAACCTGTGACTCTGCGTTACTGGTATTTTATGAAAAAAATGCCACTCGTCATAATTTGTTCAATTATTGCCTAGCAAAACACCACGCAACTAACACCCAATAAAATGGTAATTGACGATAGCTGTGATTATGTCTAGCAAAATACTCTACGAGGTTCTTGCAAGTAAAATGAGCGAAAATGCCCACTGTAGCGATCACTTAATCATGCTGTAGCTTTGTTATTTTCATCTGAGGGAGGAAAGCGAGAGGATTTCCAAATCTAGGTTGTTCATCAGACGTGGCATGGGAAGAAATGAAGCACATTTTAAAGTTCTTCTACCTGAACAGCCAAGAGAATGGAGATGATTATGATAAGACCTTATAGAAAGAAAGGGACCATTTTATCTCTAAAGAAAATCTAGTAAAGACGACTTTTAAAAAATTCCATTAGGAAAAGGAGATAGACCAAGTCTTGTTTCAAATCCATGTAAAGAGCAGGGAAGCTGAGAGCCGGGAGTATAATTTGATGGTCTCTGTTATATTTGCACATGTACTGTTAGCAGCAACAACAAGAAAATCAGGTGTGTATATTTTCTCTTTATTTCAGAGAACCCTGTGAACTTAAGGCTGGCACAGTCTGTCACACAAGCTCGTGATAGCAATAAGAGATAAGAGCACAGTAAAGGAAGGCCATCTTGTAGAAAGTGACTTAGGAATTTCTCATCACACAAAACTGATAAAAACTCAACATGCGGAGCATACCAAGAATGCCAATGGCTGAAATGAGAATGATATCTGGGAGGGCCGGTTTGTAACGAAGGACGAGGCCGGGTGAGCAAGCAGGACAATGAAGGAAGGGCCTTAGGGAACGCAAGACACACGGACAACACAAAGCTTCCAGAGCTGTCAGCAGTAGGGTGTGCCCTCCAGCTTCGCTGACGTGTAAACTGGTTGGACGGGCTCTCCACCAAGGCCTGGCCCTCCTCTTCTTTCCGGTTGTCTGTTCTATACTTTTTGGCACCTATTCTTTGGCAACCGTGTGGTTGAATTCTGTCTCTCAAAAAAAAAAAAAGATGTGTCAAAGTTCTCACCCCCAGCACCCATGAATGTGGCCTTATTTGGAGTAGAGTCTTTGTGGACATCATTATATATACATATATGTTAAGATGAGGTCACTCTGGAGTAGGGAGTGCCCTTCGTCTTATGACCGGTGTCCTTATAACAAGAGGACAAGGGGCACAGAGATAGGCAGACACACTCAGAGACACAGGGAAATCTCCACATGACGTTGGAGGCAGAGATGGGAGTAATGAGGCCATACACCACAGAACAGCAAGGATTACTGGAGACACCAGAAGCTAAGGCACCGAATAGATTCTTCCCTAGAACGTTCAGAGAGAGCATGGCTCTTTGGGCATCTTCATTTTGGACTTCTGGCCTCCAGAAAAGAGAGAGAATCCATTTCTATGGTTTTAAGTCACCCAGTCTGTGGTGCTTTGCTATAGCAGCCCTCAGAAATTAACATACCAACCATGATTCCTTCTTCATTGTTTTGTGTTGACGTCCTATTTTCCTCAATGAGAGGACAACCTCCATGAAGGCAGGGTCCTCACACTCTACTCTTCTCATCTGCCCCCCATTCCCAAGCACCCAGCTCACTGTTATAACAGAAACCAAGCCCTTCGTTGCAACACTAATGCCACGCAGTGTTCCAGAGTACAAAGTTAAGACTATTGAACAGGTGGCAAATGGGTGCTAAAACCTGCTGGATGCTAATTGCCAAATGGATGAAGCCTCTGGAGTGTATTTGTCCTAAAGCAAATTGCTGTATATTTTACTCCATAATTGTTTTCTAATGATTTCTATGTTGCCTGTTTCATAAAATATTTTACTTGAGTGACACAACTAACAAGCATAGCACAGGACCATTAAAATAAAATGGAAAATGTTGGAGAAAAAAGAAGGAGAAGGAAAGATCTAGTTTCGGCAATGAGTTAATTATTACAATCTTGTGCTAAATATACCTCTGAGCTTACTGGCAGCCAAGGAAAAAAAGATTTTGCGATTGGCGTTGGAGAAAAGGGAAAGCATTTAACTTCACCTGAAGAGGAGAATTTTGTTTCTGCAAGTCAAACCTATGATAATTTTTATGTGACTTCTTCATGTGACCTTCTGTGTGAACTTAATATATATTCAAGAAACAAAATTGTTAGTTTCTTTGATGACTGTTCCGCGGAAGGGGTTGACGTGTTTTGCAAAGGGACGTTTCTCAAGTAGTTCCTGAAAGGACACCACGGGCGTTTATGGATTTAATCATTCATTCATTCTGCAAGAATTTTTTACGTGCCTAACGTGTCAAGCCCCACACGAGGTGTTGAGATTTAGATGCAGTCCTCGCCTTTAAAGAACTCTCTGATTAGTGGAAGACAACTCATAAGATAGACACTATAATACAATGTGGGAGGTACAATAATTTGAAAAATGGGTAGAACACTGAGAAACATGGAACCCAGCCCAGCACATAACATTAAGATGTGATAGGATGTGATAGGAACTAAAATTACACAACTCCGTTGCAATTATTCCTGATAAGCAGGTGGTGTTGGGGTAAATCTAGGGAGCAAAACAGAGGTTGAAAACTAATGGTCTATGTGCCTAAACTGACCAGTAGAAGTTTCATTTGGTTTATATAACTATTTAACTCTGAAAAACTATTGAAAAATTGGATTTCTGGCTTCTTGGGTAATGAGAAGACCCGGACCACACAGGAGCAGTTGACTCTACACGTTGGTTGTCTAGGTTTGGAAAACCACTGCCTTGGATGGTGTCTCACAACCATCAAGAACTTCCAGCTACCTGGTGACGTTTGTTGAACAGGTCCATATAATGAGCAAATGTTTTAACGAGCTCCAAGCATTGGCACTCTTGTTTTCCAAAACAACCTGTTTGTAGATCAGAGGCATGCATAGTGCAAGTTATCACTCTGTTGTAAGAAGGTAGGACTATGCTGGGACACCTGGGGGGCTCAGTTCCTTAAGCCTCTGACTTGATTTCGGCTCAGGTCATGATCTCAGGGTTCCTGAGACTGAGCGCTGCATCCAGCTCAGTGCTGACAGCAAGGAGCCTGCTTGGAATTCTCTCCCCCACCCACCTTCTCTCCCTGCCCCTCCCTTGCTCGCACTCTCTCTCTTTCTCGCTCCCTCTCAAAATAAATAAACATTAAAAAAAAAAAGAATGCTAGACTCTGCTTTTATTGTTACTTGAATGGAATGTCAAACTGTCAGCCAAAATGAGTTGCAGACATACCTGCAAAATATGTGTACCTTAATTTTCACTCAAAAGGAGAGGTTCAAGCTGTTCCAACAACTGAAGGAACAATATTCCAAACTCCAGAGTCATGCAACGCTTAACATGGCAAGTGGGTGTGACATCACAAAGAAAAGCAATGACAAAACCCATCACCTTTGCGGAGCATCGGTAATGTGTCCGGCGCTGTGTTTCCAGATTTAGCTCCCTTTTCTTATTCACTCCTCACAACAAGTGTATGTGGTCAAAGTATCTTCATACTACCAGCAAGGGGCTGAGGTTCAGACAGAGACAGAGCCACTTGCCCAAGGTCACGGAGCTGGTAAATGCAAAGCCAGAGTTCAAATTCAGGTCCGTCTGACATCAAAACCTGAGCTCTCAAATATTGGATTCTACCATTTCTAAAATCAAAGGTCCACCATAATGCTACAATGTCCACCAGAAAACTATGTGTGTGTGTGTGTGTGTGTGTGTGTGTACACAATATATGCACAAAAAGTAGATACTATGTGTGCTCAATATTTTAACAATTATGACAGACACAACTGGTCTAATTTTTTTTTTTGAATTATGTGTTCAGTTGTGAAGTAAATGGATTTTACTAGATTCCAGTGTCAAAGAACTTGGTAATCTATAGGACCATAAGTCAATGGAGAAAGGTCAAATTGTTTAGAAGATAATTCTTATTGGGAAAACTGGTCGATTATGTAGAAAATAACAACAGTACCTACAAATTAAATGCAGATTAAAATTACAGGGATGCCGCGCTTAACACCTCTTATATTGGCAAAATTAGCTGGGAGGAGCTGAGTGTTGGGGAGGGCGTGTCACTAGAGCAGTGGTTCTCAAACTTATATGCGTATTGGAACCCCGTAGAGAGCTTTAAATACCACCCGCCCCTCGGTTCCACCTCCAGAAATTCTGACTTGATTAAGTTGAGGTACGGCCTAGGTGGCTGGGCACCACTGGGATGAAAAACAAAACACTGTCATGGGGTGCTGGTGCCCATATAGGCATTCGGGAGAATGAGGGGGGCTACTTAAATGGTATTTACCCAAAATGCATGACCCAGCCATCGGGCTCTTGAACTGACATCCCAGAGAAGCTCTCACAAGGGCCTGGAGGACACACAGACAATGGTGTTCGTCCCAGTGCGGCAGTAATAACAGTGGAGGCATCTGCTCACAAGTTGCAAGGGTCAGCGACTACCCAAGTGGACACATGAAACGGGAGGTTGGGGCACCCGGGTGGCTCAGTCGGTTAAGCGCCTGACTCTTGATTTGGGCTCTGGTAATGATCTCAGGCTTTGTGAGTTGGAGCCCCACATTGGGCTCTGTGCTGAGCGTGTGGATCCCGCTTGGATTCCCCTCTCTGTTTCTCTCTCTCTCTCTCCCTCTCTTTCACTCAAAATAAATAAATAAATAAATAAATAAATAAATAAATAAATAAAATGTGTTTAAAAGAAACGGGAGATTGGATACACGTGTCTAGCACGCAGTGGGGCTGTCTGGATATGACACAGTCGTCACTATCATATAGATGGCATTTAAAGCCACAGGACTTAATGAGATCACTCAAAGCCAGAACGCAGATTTGTACATAAAAGAGGCAAAAGATGCACCACAGATACTCCTACATTTAGGGAGATGGTACAGGAAAAGAAGCCAACAAAGGAGAATTAAATGGAGTGTCTGGGGAGGAGGAGGAAAGTGGAGGAATGGAGTGCCAGGAAAGCCTAGAGAAGCGGTAAGTGGTCAGAATTCCAGGAATTCCGGCAGGTATGATTCTGGGGAGATGCCAGTTACCTGTGATGTTGGTAAGAGCTGTTTCCTTTCTGTGGTGGAGACAAAGGGCCAATTAAAATGGATGGAGAGCAGAATGGGAGGTAAGGAAGAGAAGGCCGTGAGACAGTTAATCCTTTGGGGGAACTTTGCTAGGAAAGGAAAAGAAAAACAGGGTGATGATACCTAATGGTCTAAAGGGAGATGTGGTACAAGGTGGATAGTGTGTTAAAAGATGGTTATTATTAAGACACGATTGATGGTTCTGGAGAACGACCTGACCTGCTATAGGTGATTTGGTTGATGTTGCAGGAGAGGAAGGGAGGAAGGTCCTCGAGAAGGTGTGAGGGATTAGATTCCAGCGCACATGTTTAGGGGGGCTCTGTGGCTGCTGATGCAGGTCGATTGATGGAATTGGGGGTGAGAGGTGATAGCTATTTATTTCTCTTTTCTCTGTGACTATGAAATACAGTCATTGGCCAAAAGTCAGAGGTACAGGGGATGTTGGAGGTTGGATAAGAGAGAATTTACAAGAGAATTATTGCTGTTGGATGGATTATTCCTGCTGTATAGAGGTTGCAATTTAGATGCTATTTTCCTCAGAAACCTTTTCTTTGCTGTGTTAATACTCGGAAGTTTCTGTATCATAGCCCTTAGCACATTATGTTGTCATTATGTTTATTTACCCCTGTTCCCTTTTACCACTTCCTAAGTCAGGGTCTGAGTTCAGAGTTAGAACACCTGTGCCTGGCTCAGTATTCTCCACAAACATTTGTTGAAAGAAATGGTGTGTGTGTGTGTGTGTGTGTGTGTGTGTGCGCGCGCGCACACGCGCGTGGGTAAAGGTTTTCTGTCAACAGAACTGATAACCAAGTTTCAGTAGATTTTAAGGCACAAACAACTGTTTTCAACCAAGTCTACAAGTGCCCTCTCAAGGATGGAAATAAATAAAATCTAATTATTAAATAATCAATAACACTGTCACCTTGATTAGAGATTTAAGTGTAATTCCTCCCAGACGAAGCCCACAAAGTTGTTTTTAAAGAATTGTGGCAATAACTGCATATACACAGAGACTGGCCTTTAGAGAATTAGTAATGGACAAATGTCTCAGAAGAACGTAGCCCTCCCAGTTCAGACTTTGTAAGGATCAAATCTCGGCAAAACCAGCTCCTGTCAACATTTAAGTCAATGAGATTATATTTAACGTGAAATCAGTTCTCTTGTTCTAGGTTTCCCTGGGCTCCACCAGACTCTTGATAGACTGCAATCGTTTTGTTTTGTTTTGCGTTCCAAGAAGTTATATCCAGATTTGGAGACATAAATTGTTATATGTTCCGGCTAATCCCCTCGGTATGGGCTAGTAGCCGATACTCAGATGCCCTGAAAATTACTTTGTTGCAATGTTGGCTGTGAAACCATGTAGGTGCTATATGCATAAGGTACGCGTGCAAAAACATATTTTAAAAGCTGGTTCTGTTATATTTTCTTTAGGTCCTACCCTTTTCATATCAAGGAGAATGTTTTTCACTATTAAAAAATATATCCCAGGGGCGCCTGGGTGGCTCAGTCAGTTGGGTGTCCAACTTCGGCCCAGGTCATGATCTCACAGCTCCTGAGTTCGAGCCCCACGTCGGGCTCTGTGCTGACACCTCGGAGCCTGGGGCCTGCTTCGGATTCTGTGTCTCCCTCTCCCTCTGCTCATAACCCATTATCATTCTGTCTCTGTTTCTCTCAAAAAAAAAATAAACATTAAAAAAAATTTTTTAAATATATCTCAAATCACTTTCTAAATTAGGAAGGAAAAATATAAAAAAAAAATTTGTTTCTGGGGCTTAGAATTATATGATTATAGTTAAAAAGCCCTGAATTATTTGAAGTAAAAATGTTTCTTTCTTTCTTCTTTCCTCCCTCCCTCCCTTTTTTCCCATCTTCCCTTCTTCCTTCCTTCTTTGTTCCTTCTTACCTTTCTTTTAAACAAACATTTATCAAGGGCCTACTATGCACCGAAACGTGAAAAAAAAATACAGAAATGCACCCTCCACTGGGATGGAAAAATACATAAGTAAATAAGACACAGAGTGATATGTACCATAAAGGAGATAAAGTTATCTAAGAGAATACCAGATGAAGGAATTCACATTTTTTTTTAGAATAAGGCCCAAAAGCTGGAGGTATGTCAGACAAATCTTCAGCAGAGGGTGACATTTGAGTGGAACTAGTTGGCAGGTAAGTAGAAGACGAGATTAAAATCATTGGTAAGCCGGTTTAAAGACTCTCAAGGCAAGTTTTGATGGGTACAGTTGGTTATTTCAAATGTGTTAGTTTCCAAATATGTGATCTCTTTGAAGATGTTTCATTGTTATTGATTTCTGACACAATTCCATTATGGTTAGAGATTTTAAAATGTAACAGAGCTTTATAGCCTAGCATGGGGTCTGTCTTCGTGAAAGTGCGTACTCATTTATAAAGTTTAGCATGAAGTGGTTGGATGTATTGTTCTTTGTGGAATTTTACAATGTTGAATATGTAGAAGCAGCGAATATAGTGGTGGTTGTCAAGTGGTGGTTGTCAGACGGAAGTGGGAGGAGATGTTAGCCAAAGGGCACAAAGTTGCAATTATACAGGTCTAGAGGACCAATGCATAGCATGATGGCTACAGTTAATATATTACTGCATCAAATACTGGAAATTTGCTAAGTCGATTTCCGGCGCCCTCATCACATGTACACACAAAAATAATAATGATATGTGAGGAGATATGTTAATGAGTTTGAATGTAGTAATCATTTCACATATGTATATGTACATGAAATCATGCTATATACCTTAAATATATAAATTTTTTATTTCAAAATAAAATTAAAAGCTTCGGGAAAAAAGTCAATTAAGTCATCGTGACTGACAGTGACTTTCAGATCATCTATGTCTTTCCTGATATTTTTTGCTCAGTTGTCAATTGCTTAAGAAGATGGGTCTTCATCCATGATTGTTGATGCATCTATTTCTCCCTTAAATTCTGTCATTTTAATTCACTTTCATTTTATTTTTGTTATTAGACACATACACTTACAATTGTTACATCTTCCTGACAAATTGGCCCTTTTATCACTTTAAAATATCTCCTTTACTTTCCACAATACTCTTTGTTTTAAAGTCTGATTTATTTTATTTTAATATGCTCCTCCCACTTTGTTTACAGAGTGTATGTTTCTGCCCTTTTACTAAGCCTATCTGTGTCTTTACATTTAGTATGTCTGTTCTAGACAGCAGATAGTGGGGGACTGCTTTTCCATTCTGTCAACCTTTGGATTGCTTAAATGGATTGCTTAGTCAATTAGCACTAAAAAATGTTTACTTGTTTATTTGTTTTGAGAGAGCACACGCAGGGGCCGGGAAGGGGCCGAGGGAGAGAAGGAGAGAGAGAGAGAATCTCAAGCAGGTTCCATGCTCAGCACCAAGACTGCAAGATCAGGACCTGAGCCGATATCAAGAGTCAGAGGCTTAACCAACTGAGCCACCCAGGAGCCCCTCAATTAACATTTAATATAATGGCTGATACATTTGGATTTATAGCTACCATTTTACTATTTTTAAAAATCTTTTATTAAAAACAATTTTTTTTAATGCTTATTTATTTTTGAGAGAGAGACAGAGAGACAGAGCAGGAGCAGGGGAGGGACAGAGAGAGAGGGAGACACAGGATCCGAAGCAGGCTCCAGGCTCTGAGCTGTCAGCACAGAGCCTGACATGGGGCTCGAACCCACCCACTGAGAGATCGTGACCTGAGCTGGAGTCAGATGCTCAACCGACTGAGCCACAGAGGCACCCTTATTTTTAAAATTTTTTTTAAATGTTCATTCATTTTTGAGAGACACAGAGAGACAGAGCATGAGTGAGGGATGGGCAGAGAGAGAGAGAGAGAGAGAGAGAGAGAGAGAGAGAGGGAGACACGGAATCCAATGCAGGCTCTGGGCTCTGAGCTGTCAACACAGAGCCTGACATGGGGCTCAAACCCATGAACTGTGAGATCATGACTTGAGCTGAAGTTGGACGCTTAACCAACTGAGCCACCCAGCCACCCAGGCATTTTACTATGCTTTTGATTTCCCATGTACTTTTTGTTTTTGCTTTTTTCCTGTCTTGCTATCTTTGGGGTTAAATGATCTTTGTTTTTTTTATAACTTTAAAGTTTCTATTAGCTTTTTAAACAGCTATACATCCTTGCATTATTTTTAGTGATTACAGTAGAGATTACAATAACTATTTCTAACTTTCCACAGTTTTATAGAGTCAATATTGCACTATTTTATGCCAAATGTGAGAGCCTTGGAACTGTATAGCTCACTTATCCCCATCACCATCCTTTTTGCTGTTTATCAAATTCATTATGTAAATGTATATTATAAATGCCACAGTTAAACTTAATGGTTTTTAAACTAACTCATGTGTTTTCACGGTATTTAGAGGACAAATAGTCTTTAATATTTACTCAAATGTTTATCACTTGTATTGCTTTTTATTTTTCCTGAAAATGCATCTTTCCTGCATTTCACTTTACCCTGAACAACCGCCTTTTACAATTATTTTTAGTGCAGGTCTCCTGGTGATGAATTCTCTTAGGCCTATTTACACACAAATATCCTTATCATCGCTTTATTAATGAAGGACGTTTTTGCTGTGCGTAGAATTTTAGGATTCGTGGTTTCTCTTCCACTCTCTCAGCACCTTGAAGAAATCATTTCCCTGTGTCTGGTCTTTGTTCTCATGAGAAGACTGGCCATTCCTAGTGTTTACCGACATATAAAATATCTTTCATGTCTGGTTGTCTTCGAGTTTTTCTGTTTATATTTGGTTTTCAGCACCTTGACCAGGACGTATCTAGGGTGTGATATGGCTTTGTTGGTATTTATGCGTCTTATCTGCTTGGGATTCACTCAGCTTCTCGAATCTAAATTTGTGTCTCTTGTCATACTTCGAAAATTATGTCTTTTTTTTTTTTTCCCAAATATTTACCCCCATTTTTCTCTCTTCCAGTTCTGGAACTGCAAGTATACTTGTTGATACTATTGCACAGGCTACGGAGGCTCTTTTTTCTTTTGCTTTTCTTATTGTTCAGGTCTATTGTCTGGCTCCTATTGGTCTGCCTCCAAGCTCACTGCTTCTTTGTCATACCATTAATCACTTTTTTGTTGTATTTTCGGTTCTAGAGCTTACATGTAGTCCTTTTTCAAATAACTTTACTGAGACGCAGTTTATATACAATAACATTCATTCATTTTAACGATACAAGGTAACGATTTTGAGTAAGTTTGTGAAATTGTGCATGTCACCATAAACTAATTATATTTTTTTAATATTCTTAATCTTTTATTTATTTTTGAGAGAAGAGAGACAGAGGGCAAGCGGGGGAAGAACAGAGAGAGAGGGAGACAAAGAATCCGAAGGAGGCTCCAGGCTCTGAGCTGTCAGTGCAAAGCCTGACGCGGGGCTTGAACCCATGAACTGTGAGTTCATGACCTGAGCCGAAGTCAGATGCTTAACTGACTGAGCCACCCAGAAGCCACACCATAAGCTACTTTTAGAATATTTTCATCATCTCAAAAAGAAACCTGGTGCTCATTGGCAGTCACTCCCTGTTCCCACTGCCATTCCCAGGTAACACTAACTGTCTTTATTTATTTTCATATTCTGGCCATTTCTTTTAAATGGAATCATAGACTCTGTGGTCCTTTGTGTCTGGATTCTTTGGCTTAGTATAATGTTTTTGAGACTCATTCATGTGTGTGTGTATCAATACTTCATTTCCTTTGATTACTAAATAAAATCGAATCCTATGAATATACCACCTTTTACTTACCCATTGTCAAGTTGATGGACATTTGGGTTGTTTTCACTTTGGGGCTAGTATGAATAATAATGCTATGGTCGTTCATGAACACCGCTTTTTGAGCGCATGTGTCTTTATTTCTCTTGAGTGGATACTGAGGAGCAGAGTTGCTGAACTCTATGGTAGATTTATCTTTAACATTTTAAGAAACTGTTGAATGATTTTCCAAAGTGATTATACCATTTTATGTTCCCATTCACAATATTTGAAGGTTACAGTTACTCAATATCCTCCCAAACACTTGTTAGCATTTTAAAAGTATTAGTGTTATAACCATTCTTGTGGATGTAGAATGGTATTTCACTGTGGTTTCAATTCACATTTCCCTAATAACCAGCGATACTGAGCATCTTTTCATGTGCTTACGGGCCATTCATGTATCTTTTTTGGGTAAAATACCTATTCAATCTTTTGCACATTTTTAAAATTGGTTTATTTATCATTTTATCACTGAGGTGCAAAAGTTCTTAATATCATCTGGAGACAAGTCTGTTATCAGATATATAATTTGCAAATAGTCTCCCTTCTCCAACAGCAGCTTATCTTTTCTTCCTTAGTAGTAACTTTTAAAGTGCAAAAGTTTCCATTTTGATTATGACTAACTTAATTTTTTTTTCTCTTATAGCTTGACATTTTGGTGTCATAGCTAAGAAATTTTGCCTAACTGTAGGTCGTGAATATTTACTCCTATTTTTCCTCTAAGAGTTTGAGCTCTTATATTTAGGTCTATTATACATATTGAATTAACTTGTGGGTATTCTTTGAGGTAGGGTTTTTTTTTGTTTTTTTTTTTTTTTTTTGTTTTTTTTTTTGCATATAGATATCCAGTTGTCTCAGCAGGATTTGTTGAAAAGACTGTTTTTAACTCATTCAATTGCCTTGGCATGTTTGTTGAAAATCAATTGACCATAAAAATAGGGATTTAATTCTGGACTCGCAATTTTGTTCCATTTATCTAGATGTCTATTCATATGATTGTAGCGAGTTCTCAAATTGGGAATTGTTATTCCTCCAAATTTCTTCTCTCTCTCTCTCTTTTTTTTTTTTTTTTTTGTTTCTCTTTCATGGGTTTTAAAAATAGTTTCTATTTCTCTGCTGATATTTTTTATTTGTCTATCATGAGTATATTTTTCTATATGTTCTTGAGCATAATTGTATTAACTGCTTTACAGTGCTTATCTGTTAATTCCAGGGTCTCAGGATTGACCTCTGTGACTTCCTTTTCTCCTAAGCATGGGTTACATGTTCTGTTTCTTTCTATATCAACGAATTTGGAACCCTGGTTTGGACACTGTTCATGCTACATTGTAGAGATCCTGGATTTTATTACATTCTTTGATTTCATCATCCAATAAATGTAGAAATAACAATAAAATTAGGAAATCATCCTAATAAATAATTGATTCAGGCACCAGTCATCAATGGATAATATTCCATTGGAGTATAATAGATGCATAGGCTCTATCAACAGGCCCACAGATAACTTGCTATTTATGAAGTGAAAAATATACTTTAAATGAAATGATCTTAACGACTCACTGCAGTGATCAAACTAGTGTCACCAACAGTAAGGTTCGGTTTATATGTTTTCTGATATGATATGAAGTGTACGTAGCTTCATGTCTGAAGTATTCTGTACAACATATTTAACCTGAATCTAATCAAACCTTTGGCCAGCTAATAGGAAACACAATGGAGAGAAACAAGTTAAAACATCAGGGAGAAACAATAAGACAACTGGTCGGATGCATAAGAAAGTTAATTTCATCAAGTTAAAAAAAATGCAGAGGCTTTTTTTTTAGAGTCAAAATAGACTAAAGAGATATCACTAAATGTAGTGTGAGAACTTTGATTGGATGTTGATTCCAAAGGCCAGCTTGTAAAAGATATTTTTAAAATAACACAAGCGATGGAATTTGTATAGGGAAGATGATCTGATGTTAATTTCTCTTGTTTGTTAATTTCATCAAGTATGATAATGGCCATTGTTTAGATAAGAAGGTGCTTTTGTTTTCCCCTTGAGATGCATACTGGAGAATTTAGAGGTGGGATATCATGATGCCTGTAACCCATTTTCAAGTGGTTCAGAAAAACATAGAGACACTGGATACCTATCCAAATAAATCATGTGATAATATTAAACAATTAAACAATTGCTGACTCTAAGTGATGGGTATGTGAACTCTCATTGTATTATTCTCTCAACTTGACCATAGGTTTGAAAATTTCTGTAATAAAATATCAAAGAAAAAGCATGCTTTCATCACTTGCCCACCCAACAACTCTCAGACTTCTGGGTGAGAACTGATCCCAATACACTTTTGTTGATCTACCCCGTACCAAGGCTTTCTCATTATTTTTTTTTTCTCCTTTGGAAAGAATGCAAGACAATTTCCATGCCAGTATCTGCCTTTATCTTTCAACCTGGGAATTCTGTCTTTATCCAGACAGAACATCAGGAACAGAGAAAAAAGAATTTGAGACAAGGGGAGAGACATTTCTATTGTCTCTGGGGCCTTCCACTGTGATAGATAATGAAGAACTGACTGACTATTATCTCCCAGATCTGGATGTAAACATCCAACCTTCCGGCCTGCCCCCCCCCCATGCTTGGCCTGGGGGTGCACAGCACAAGCCCTGGCTGACAGCAGAATGCGTTGGTATTGTTCCACTCAGCAGTTTGAAGAGAACTCCTTTGAGGGCATTCTATCTTTCCACTGCCCAAGAAGGTCCATCCCCCCACCTCCACCCCTTCATTCCCGAAATCAAAGCATTGAATAGTTCAATCAGCTTCATTAGGTGGCTGGCGTCAAGCCCTATTACACTCTCTGCTGTGATTTGATGATATTCCATCACTTTGTTATTTTTCTGCTCCTAATTGCACCCTATCCTTTTGACATCTCTATTGGACTGATGTTAATGTCAAGTTGTCCTGATTCATGTGTTCTACTGAAATCTGGTACTGAGGCAGCTGAAATAGGAATCGGCTGAGGATTTTTTGAAGTTCTCTGCCTACAAGCCTTTCTTTTTGACTTCTGTAGCACCTAGAAGTAGTTTTATTTTTTGACAGAAGAATAAAGGCTTATGAGTTTGAGATTTTACATGATGTTAAAAGTGCATCAGCTAATGTTCACATTAGAAAGGGAAAAGGACTGAAAAGTAGTATAATAATACTTAATAGTGTGTGGTGTAAGTTTCTGGACAAATGAAAATAACTTAAAATATTAAAAAAAAAAAGCAATACATGCTCATGACCAGAACATAGAAATACACACACACACACACACACACACACACACACACACAAACACACACACACATTCTGAGAATGCAGAGGCTCAAAGAAAAAAAAATTAAGTCAACCATAAACAAACCCCCCATTTGTTATCTTTCAGTGGTACAACTTTAGAGATTTTTTTTTGCATACAAGTATCTACTTCCTCATTTTTTTGTGAAGAAAATGCAATGAGACAATACGCATTTATTTTACAGCCTCTTTTAAATATATCATATGCCACTGATTTCATGCCAGCAAATATAGATGTTTATAATTTTTATGGTTTTAGTATGTTCTATACTTTTTTTTTTAATTTTTTTTTAACGTTTGTTTATTTTTGAGACAGAGAGAGACAGAGCATGAACGGGGGAGGGGCAGAGAGAGAGGGAGACACAGAGCCGGAAGCAGGCTCCAGGCTCTGAGCCATCAGCCCAGAGCCCGACGCGGGGCTCGAACTCACGGAACGTGAGATTGATACCTGAGCTGAAGTCGGACGTTTAACTGACTGAGCCACCCAGGCGCCCCAGTATGTTCTATACTTTAACAATTAATTTAAATAATTTTCTACTTCTGAACATTTATAGTGTTTGAAAATTTTTCTTAATGGCAGCCTGTGTTGCACCTAAACCAACCACTCCAACAGTCCTATCTCTGGTTCTACTTTGTTTTATTGTTGTTGTTATTGTTGTTTTAATTTTTTAATGTTTATTTTTATTTTTGAGAGTGAGAGCAAGAGAGAGAGGGACAGAGCATGAGTGGGGGAGGGGAGAGAGAGGAGGAGACAGAATCTGAAACAGGCTCCAGGCTCCGAGCTGTCAGCACAGAGTCTGATGCGGGGCTGGAGCTATGACCCGTGAGATCATGACCTTGAGATCATGACCTGAGTTGAAGTCAGCTGCTTAACTGACTGAGCCATCCAGGTGTTCCTCGGGTTCTACTTTGTAAAAATCCAGCCCGCTTCCTCCCAAGATGAATTCTAAGACAGACAAATCCTTTGACATGTAAATCTGAGAAACATGAATGCCAAGGAAAGCAGTCTTCATTACTCCAGGATTCTTGAGGTTCTTAATATGGCAATAATTCTTGGGAATCTACATAAGAAGGATGTGGAATCCTCCTTTCCCAACCTCATTTCCTCACGGAGCATTTCAAGGACCTAGTGTTCCAGGTAAAACACTTTAAGAGACAGTGTTCTGATTCCATGAAATCACCATCTTCCATTCATTTCTGTTTGGGTATTGTGGTACCAATTGAAGATCAAACATTTTTTCCTAATAGAATTATCATTTTTGTAATTATTAACTTGTGAACAAATTAAATTCTCAACAGTTAAGGAGACATTTATCTACTACATGTGGGATATTATATGAAGTCATAGGGATAAACATACCCCTAGGAACCAAGCCCATGAGCTCTTTTATCATCAGGCCCAGTGAATACTTAACAGTTTTAGTGGACATTTCATGTTTTGCTGCCCAAGATCTGGCCAATCAGAAGGTCATAATCTCCTAGACACAGAGATTCAATACCAATCAGATGTAATCTGGGGCTCTTGTGACTGCTGAAAATAAGTACCAACTCCTTCCTCTGGATTTGGGCCTGGGTGGAGTTGGTCATGGGTCTGCTGGCAGCCATTCATGTCCCAACCCAAAGTCTGAGGATGAAGCCATATGGTTAAGAACTGAGCCAAAGACAGAGGGTAGGTCCTGATGGGCTGAATCCAACTGTTCTTGATCCGTGAATTTAATTACACGAGCCAATCTGGGTTGGGTTTTCTGCGACTTACATCCAAAAGGGTCCTCACTATTATGACATTGTATTTCTTTTCTTGTGGGAAATGTTTTAAAATATGTTAAGATACTCTGTTGACTGAGAGTGCATATAATTTGGTATAAAATGAAATCCTTTTTAATGATTTAGAAAAATGTGATGTGAAATCTGAACGTTGTTTTTAACTACAACTTTGATCTCAGCTTGTTTTCTTATGATTGACCTATTTTTTCCCCCTAAAAGTAGAAGCACAAGGAATTGTGATTAGTTGGAAGTTTCATTTAGGTTTGATTTTAGATGATAAAGTCCTCACAGTATATAACCATCCCAGCAGGTGATCAAATAATCTAGATAAGTTTAAACAATACTTACTTATTTCTCTAAAATTGAGGGATTTATTGTTACATGATCTTCCACGAGCTGTGTTTCACTGAAGCCTCAAAGAGTCCATTCGAAAATGGGTTATACAAGAGAAGTTTCTGATTCTGAGGTTCCTCCATATTCTAGATTAAACTAGATTAAACCCTATTTTAACAGTATTTTTATTGGTTACTTATTCTACTCACTCCACCCTGATGATCTTTCTGAGAACTCTCCTTTGGTAGAAGCTACCAAATTTCCATCTCAATAAGTGATTTTATTTTTTTAATTTTTTATTATTTATTTTTGAGAGAAAGGGGCAGAGTATGAACAGGGAGGGGCAGAGAGAGAGATACACACACACACAGAATCTAAAGCAGCTCCAGGCTCTGAGCTGTCAGCACAGAGCCCGACGCGGGACGCGAACTCATGAACTGCGAGATCATGACCTGAGCTGAAGTCAGACGCTTAACCGACTGAGCCACCCGGGTGCCCCATTAATTGATCTTATTTTCAGAGTGAGTTTTTAGTCTCATTTTTAGAGTGAGTTTTTCTAAATCTCTCTGCATAAAGCTTAGATTTCTGGGCTGTTTCTTTCCAAAGTTCAAAGCCAGTATCTCCAGCAACAGTGTGCCATTTGTCCATTGAATCTTAGACTGGTCTTTTGCAGACCGATTGGTCTAGAAAATTTATAAAAGTTCACAATAATAAAAAAACATCAGCTCAGATGAAACAGGCCTGCAAGTTTTAATGGTATTATTCAAACAGATGTTATACATATATAATTATACTATATAAATCTATAATACTAGCTGGATAGGTCAAATTATGGCATCTTTTTTTGAATATGACAGACAACAGCTGGAATATGCCTCCTTATGATGAAGAGTTCTCTTCTGGAATGTGCCAGGAGAAGGCTCGGAAGGCAAAGCATGTTTGCCATTAATTTCACTGAAGCTATAAGATTTGCCTTCAAGAGACAGAGATTCAAACTAAAATAAATAATATTCTTCCCACTCCATGCCCTTTTTATCTTTTCCTTTTCCTAATTCATGCGGGAAACGTGCTGAATTTCCATAGAAGGACAACGAACTTCTATGTTCATGAGCCACCTTGATTTCGATTCCCCAGAGTGGAAAAATCATGCTTTAATCATTGCTTCCCGTTCACCAAGTCGCAAAGAATAATGTGTAGGTTTCTGATCTGAATTTGACTGTTTTCACAGGTCTATGTACTTCATGTGCTCAGTGGCTCTGTGAAATCCGCATGCCAGAATTGGCAATGAGGTGGCCAATGGCCTCTCTGGACCAATAAGAAAAGAAGTGGGGTCTTGATGGGCTATTCCTCTAAGACAGGGTTTCCCAAAGTATACTCTATGCAATGTGAGCTTTCGGTTTGATCAAGAGTCAAAGAGAGCAACAATACCTTTAAGATAGAGGACAGCATAGAACTTTCACTAAAAGCGTCCCAGCATAGCCAATGGAATACAAGAGTATGAAAGGAGAGGCTCAGGGACCACTTAGGAAATTTTAACAGTGGCTTTTTTTCTTCCGTTAGAAGTTTGACGGCATACTAATTGAGCTCGGTGAGACGTCGGGCTGTATGGTTCCATTAGAGTTATATTTGGGGAAAGGGCTGGCCATGGTACGATTTCATAAGGTTGTAGAAACAGTCCTCATTCACATTGGGAGGCTGATTTTTCCAACGGTGTTTTCCCTATTTCCATTTATTAACACAAAATGTTGTACCTTGTATAAGCAGGCTGAAGTTCTTAGAAAAAAAAAAGGAGTATAAATATGTTTGTAAATGTGATATTCTTTGTTCAGAGCAGATATTGAAGTAACATGACACATTAATGTCATCGCCAATTCACACTTTAATTTGCTCATTTGCAATGTCTGAGGCACTATTCACTGAAATTAGCAGGCTGACAAAGAGCAGAACTAATCCACAAAAGGTCCAGCCACTGACAATTCTGAATTAATACTGATCAATTCGATCAATACCCAAGACCCCGAAATTAAATTAAATTGAATTAGTAACTGCCTCCTTGGATTGGTTTATGTAAGTAGGTAGGTTTACTTGGAATTCATCAATGTCCTGTTTTTTCATGCAAATCATCAGCTTATCTCCGGTGACCGTCCTTAGACCACTTAAGAGATGAAGTGGCCCAATGCGTCATGAAGCACCCGTGGACCCTATGCATCAGTAAGCAATTAGAAGAAACTGCACCCTCATTTCAGAAGGGAAACACTTCAAGTGCTCGTCATGCTTCATGAGCCATTGCACCTAGAATGGTGGAGGATGTTGGCTTTGGAGCTCTCCTGGAATAATGTCAGGCACATGTTTGATTGGCTCTAATTCAGTGAGCCTGCTCAGCCATTCAGTTTGCTTGACCGTAGACAGATGATTTACAGTGTTTGGGGAAGGCAGGGACAGGACGGTGCCTACAAAAGTAAATAACACTGCACTGAAGCTTTTCTTGAAGTTTGATTTCATACCACATCCCTCGAAACACGAACCAGATCTCTTTCACCTGTGTGTTTAAAACCTCTTTCTTCTGGGTATGGATGAGATGTATTTCCATTAGGAAGGCAACCAACTTCTGGTTAGTTACTGAGAAAATTAGTGGTTCAGTAAAACAAAACAAAACAAAACAAAAGCATAGGGTTTGTGATTATAAAAAGTGAACATACAAACTTTTCAACTGGGGCGAGTCACGTGAGCATCAGGTTTCTCGTGGCTAATTGTAGGCTAATGACAACATTCCTCCAGGTTCTGTACAGATCAAACGAAGTCATGCGCTCGAAATGCCTCTGCAGACTGGGCAACGTTATGAATTTTTGTTATTCACATGCGTTTACATGTTGCGTATTTCAAGATAAAACAAGTTGCTGGAAATCAACTAAAGCAATACTAAGATTATATTCAAATTTAACCCCTGATACCTAAAACGCATGATTGGATTATTTGCTACGGAAGCAAGAGAATGAAGGAACCCATTGGTGAAGTGTGAAATGGCTAGAATTCCTTCCTGTTCTTAGTAACAAACTAGTTTCAAAATCAAATAAGGCCACAGAAGAGGAGTTTTCTGACCATGAACACGTGTTTGGAAAAGGCACAGAGTGCTCAGTATTTATAGTTGTATAAAATTATAATTATTTAAAACTTTGCCGTAGATGAAAAACTGCCATATTTATAGGCTGCTTCTGGGGGCATTACACCTGTTTCTTTTTTCCTCCCCCTGCAAAAGAAGATATTTAGTGGTTTTTAAGAGGTTCCCCTGGTTGAAGCCTTCTGTACAATACTTGCTTAATGAGCTGATTAACAACTGTGACTGAGAATTAATGAATCAAATCACAGTGGTAATCACCGTATTGCAAATCACTGTGTTGTATTAGGTTATGATGGAGCCATGCATTTTACAGCGACGACGCTTTCGTATAATGAAGGTATCTGAACAGATTGTATCCCAGGTCTCATTGAAGGAGCTTCAATAGCGTTTTGGATATAGGAAAGTCTTTTGGAATTCCCTAAACAGTAAGCAACAAAAGACTCTATTAGTAGAATATTATTCCATTAAGCACAAAAGCATTTTGATTTTAAATCATTATTCAGAGTGCTTTTGAAACCTATTTTAGTCTTTACATACTTGAAATCCAAACGCATAGAAATCTTGCCATCAGATAAGGCATCTGCTTTAACATGATTTGCAGCGAAAGAGTAAATAAAACATAAATGCAAGAGGATTTTAGTTTTCCTAATTTGCTGCATAGCCAGAGAGTTGTCATGCCAGAGTATTTAATAAAATCATGGTTTTGCCTTTAAGATAGTTTTCGAAATCTTAGTCTTGAGCTTTGAATTCCATTAGAGAACGCTTCGATAATGAAGTTACCTCGATATAGATGTTGTAAAAATAAAGAATAGATAACTATGACTCTGTTATCGAAGCAGCAAGCAGTGTGCTGCCATGGGCCAATACTGAAATTAGAGGTATAACTAATTGGGTTTGTGTAGTTGGCTTTCTAAGTATTTAGCTAGAAACTAGAATTATGCATTAGCCTCATGTAAGTTACATTTCCCCTTTGCAGCATAGCCTCATGGGTCAAGCATTTAAAAAAGTCATTAAAAATGACTTATTGCTACCATATTGGGGAAAACGGCTGATTGAATTAAAATGTCTTTCCTTAATGAATGTACTCAAACTATGCATACAGGTCAAATAGGTAGAGTTATACGAAAGAAGTTTATCAAATTCAGAATATTTTAAACAAATTCAGTATTTATAATTTATTCTAACAAACACATAAGATTATATAACAAGAGTTTCATAGAAGGCTGAATCCCAACTTGGCCTTCCTAGAGAAGAATCACATATAAAATAAGCTTTTCAGTTGAAGGTCGCTTTGTTGCAGCAGGCGAAAAGTTCCATATACACAGATTTTTAAACAGCTGGATTTTAAAAAATTGTATACGGACATTATTTCTAAAAAGATCCCTATCCTGCATTCTTCTTGAATTTAATCTAATGTGAATATATGCTAGCTTTTCTTTAACTTCACCCCAATACAAACCACTTGTCAACCTAATTAACCCCCTCACTGTGTTTTAACGGAACCCCCTTTCAGAATGTAGATGTGTGTAGGTTCTAGGGCCACCTTTCCCGGATTCAACCACCAATGCCACCGTTTACCAGCTCTGTGACCTGAGGCAGGTTACCTAATTTCTCTCTGCCTCAGTTTCTTCATTTATAAAGAATTCTCATGTGTCTCCATAGGCTTTCTGTAGATGAAATGAACCAATACAGATTTACTGCTTGAACACTCCCGATGCTGAGTAAGCACCATCTGTAAGGGAAAGAACAAGAATCCAGTCTATGACTTACTCCATTATTTCTAATTCTCATAAGAATCCTGTAACCTAGGAAGTGCCCTATTTCGTAGATGCAGAAACAACTTCACTAACGAAAACGTTTAAAAGTACAATGGATAAGTTTAGGAGGATGTAAAAATGGAATCGTGTAAAATGCTCATTGAAAACTAGAGAAGGCAGAAGAGAGGGAAAAAAGAAAGAACAAACGAGTGAAAAGTTACAAGCATGATAGATATGTTTTGAAATGTTTTATTTATTTTTGAGAGAGAGAGTGTGTGAGCAGGGGAGGGGCAGAGAGAGGGAGACAGAGGATCCAAAGCAGGGTCTGCGCTAACAGCAGCGAGCCTGACGCAGGGCTCAAACTCACGAACTGTGAGATCGTGACCTGAGCTGAAGTTGGACGCTCGACCGACTGAGCCGCCCAGACACCCCACAAGTATGATAAATATTAATCCAACTGTATCAGTAGTCCCTTTGTTTATTTTTAATTTTTTTTAATGGCTTAAATACGATAACTAAAAGAGATTGTTAGAGTGGATTACAAAGACAAGATCCAACAGTGCGTTCTCAACAGGAAACCAATTTCTCAGACTCTCCTCCCTTTGGGGTGATCTGGAGAGTTTTGAGAAGTCCTGGGCAGGTGTTTTGTACAATGTCTCTGAATTTGGATTCGTCTGATTTTTTTTTTTTTTTTCTCATGATTAGACTGGGATTTTGGGTTTCGGGGAGGACGGTCAAAGAAGTAAAGTGGAATTGCCATCACAGCTGGTCTCATCACGACTCATCACGGCTGAGGCCAGCCTTGTTCACGGGGCTGACGGTCCTGATTCCAGTGGACAGCCGGGGCCTATGCTGTGCTGTCCCTCCAGTTTCCCAAGCAGTACTGCCCGAGCCTTTTCCTCTCACTCTCTCTGTTAGTCCAATCCTTCTTTCAAAAGCCAGTTCAAAGTCTTCGAATTCTCCGAGATTTTTGTCACCTGCAGCCAGCTCCATGGGTGTGTGACCCATGCAGACACACAGAGCTCCTCTCTTAGAAGGGCCCTGTCCTTGATTAAGTGCGCCACTGTCACTGTCTTGGAACAAGGGGCCAGAAGATTATATAGGTGGCCCTGACTGCCACAGCCCAGCAGTGTTTCCCATCTTTGAACTCCTAGGCCATTCATTTGCTCTTATCACATGTTTCTCTGTACCTTCCTTCTTAACTCCAGAGGTCTCTACTGTCTCTTCTAAATGAATCACGAAGTCTTTAATACCTGTATTCTTATTCACTGTTGCATCCTACTTGTGTTCAGTCCAGAGCTCCGGTATAGTAGGTGCTCAACAAACGTTTGCTGACTGTGGTCAGGTTGTGCTAATAATTAATCCAGTGGAAACACTGCCATGATGTCATTCAGAGTAAAAGGCCCTGTAAATGACGATGTAAAAAAAGAAATAGACAATCCTCATAAAACATTAAAAAACTGGGAATTCCATACGAGATGATTAACACAGAGAGATGATCACTGCCCCCACCTAATGAGGGGACACACAGAAAAGTGAATTGCCATGTAACTTGCATTGAATTTTAAACCTACTAATTGTGTAAGGAACTGGATAAGTGGTCCCTTCTCTCTGACACTTTCCACCTGTCCCTGGGGAGGAGGAATAGAGTTTGTCCCAGCCCCATCTCTGCTCGCCTCCCCACCCCCCTGCTAGGGTCTGCTGTGCTGCTCTGTGGTTTTCCCAAAGCAGAGGTGGGAAGCAGGTAGGAGACAAATCTTCACCTTATGTGTCAGCATTTTAGCAACACCTGTACCCTGATTGGTAGTTCTCATGAATAGGAGATTACCATTCAGTCAATCTCAGAGGAAGACGGGCTTCACTAATTCCCATAACCCAGGAAAGTTGGAAAAACATCATGCTAACGATAGGCTTTAGGGAGTGAACAATCTTGCTAGAACAAAATACACCTGCCTGCTTTCTGACCGGTCACCAGGTAGGGGATGGGCTTCTCAGACCTCCAATTCTTTCCATACTTTGCTGCCACAGTTACCGATACAGTGAAATACTGAATTCTCTCAATATTACTGGACTTTCTTCTGGAGGTATCACGGGGCCGTGGGCCTTGGTTTGAAGGTTTTTCCCAGGCTCTCCTACCTCTCATCTGACTGCCATTCGTGGGGTTAGAGAGTGTAGACTGCAAAATTTACCACATGTAGCTGGCAATACAATGTTTTCGTCAATGTCAGTATGTTTTTTTTCGTTACAGATGTTTTATTTTGTTTCTACCACCTGGCCTATAGGCTGACCAGAGGACTTAACCAACATTTTTCACTTTCTAAAAAAAAAAAATATATATATATATATATACATATGTATATACATATGTGTGTGTATATATATACATATATGTGTATATATATACACATATAATACACACACACATATATATATACACATATACACACGTGTGTGTGTATGTATAAAACTCATATAAGTTCTAGTGGATTTGCTAATTAGTTTGGAAATAGGTTCTTTTCATTTTTTATTATTTTAAAATTTATTATACTTTATTATTTTTAAAACTTTTTTAATGTTTATTTATTTTTGAGAGAGAAAGCGAGAGAGTGTGTGAGCAGGGGAGGGGCAGAGAGAGAGAGAGACACGGAATCTGAAGGAGGCTCCAGGCTCTGAGCTCAGCACAGAGCCCGACGTGGGGCTCGAACTCCGCGACGGGGAGATCACGACCTGAGCCAAAGTCAGATGCTTAACTGACTGAGCCACCCAGGCACCCCCGAAACAGCTTCGTTCGAAACTAGGAGCTCCCTGTACTTGCCAATCCAAAACTGTGCGAAGAAAGAACACAAGGTGCATACAAGGCCCAACAATCAGCAAATGAGAAAGCATGCATCTGGCTAACCCAGGTCTCTTCTGGGAGTCCACCCACAGGAGCACTGGGGCTGGGCTCGGAGCAGAGAACAGAGTCCCTCAAGGTCACATGGAGGCAATCCGGGGAAGTATGACACAGCTGCCATTAACTGGGAGGCGACAGAACTGATAGGAGGTGCTGGCGCCCAGCAATCAGCCAGAGGGTGGCTTGGTTTCCACACAAAACTCACGCTGATCACGCGGCAGGAACGGTGAATGTGACCAGCCAGACAGGCCAAAAGCCCTTAACCAAAGAGCTTGTAACGCGCAAATCAGTGTGAGGGGCACCGGGTCACCAAGCAATCATTTCAGAAACCATTCCTTTCGTAGGAACAAATAACATCAGCCACTCACTGGCTTCTGAGTGTAGGAGATGACTTTATGCACTGGGATTTCAAAAAAAAAAAAAAAAAAAAAAAAAAAATATATATATATATATATATATATATATATATATAATTTAGGATCCATTGCTCCTTTTGTAGCTATGCAAGTTACAGATTACAGTGTTAGAAAACGTAGCTGTTTTAGTTTCCCGGTGGGTCTGGTTCTTTGTGTGTATATTTATCCAATTGTCTGATTCACTTAAGTTTGTAACTACAGGGTCTTGCTCTGGGTGTTAGAAATGAACAGCTCTAAAAAGTCAAAGCAACAATCATTTCTTTAAAACCCAGATTTGCCCTGCTTGGAGTCATATAAGGATAGCTATGTGATTATCCAAAACAGCACTGACCTAGAGACAAAAGATCTTGGTAACTCCCCATGGCAACGGGAGTTTTGACTTTTCTCGTTGCTTTGTGCGGGGCTCTGTCAGCGGACACTCTCTCCAGGTGACATTGATCTCCTCGGCCTTGCTCTGAAGGGAGATGGCCGGGGTCTATTTTGGGTGACAGGTAGATAAGGACTATGAAATCACCTTGAGAATAAATAAAAATAACTCATCTGACCTTTTATTTAGTTCTCTCTTACAGCAAGAGGAAGTTAACCTACTTAAAGCAACGGAATCATCTTTCCTTCTTACAAACCTCAAAACCTGCTTTTTATCGGCTTTTAATCATTTTTAAGCGACTCGAAGAATCACAGCTCTTATTTTTCTCTTTCTTTAGTATCTGCCTCAGCCTGAGCTAAGAATCATTACTGCAAACTGGTGAAAGAAGACAGGGCAAGCTTTGTGACTGGGACCCAACGGGTGCCTGCAAATCTGGGCTGCCATAAAACAAGAATATTAAAAAAAGCGGGGCAATTTTGATCGTCCCCTGGCCACTCAAAGTAGCCAGCTAGCTGAGTCACTTGCCTCCTTCCGGCTGCATATGTTGGTTGAGCCTCTGATAGGCCACCGGCACTTGCCAGGGTCTTGAATCGTCTGAGAAAAGAACAGACACAGGCCCTCTCATCACACAGGTAATCGATCTACCAGATTGATTGGGGCAAGTTGCCGGTTGTAGGGCCATCTGTCATAGGCTTCAAAAACCTGAGTTCAGAATGTTCAAGAAGCACAGAGAAAGGGCACCATTAGGTGCTGGACAGGGAAGCCTTCCCAAGCCTTATGTGCTGTGGGAACTAGGATCAGTGACCAATGCACAACCACTCCCATCGCTACTGACTTAAAAGATCTTATTAAAAAATGCATAAGGTGAAGATTACAGGGAGGCAATCTAGCTGGGTACCTAGCTCACCCTTCGCTGAACTCTTTCTTCAGCGAAGGGTGAGCTAGGTACCTAATGGCACACAGTTATTTCTGCCAACTTCAGATGTGTCTAGGGGGTGAATGGGGGAAAGGGGCAAATAGAGAGAGACAGAGAAAGAGAGAGAGAGAGAGAGACAGAGAGAGAGAAAGAGAGAGAGAGAGAATCCCAAGAATCCCATGCTCAGCATGGAGCCCAACACAGGACTCGATCCTACGACCCTGGGATCATGACCTGAGCTGTAATCAAGAGTCGGAGTCTTAACCAACTGAGCCACCCAGGTGTTTCTCCACACAGAGATATTTTTAAGAGAGACCAGGAAAAAAAAAAAATAGGTGATTTCTGAGGATCCTATGGCTTGTTTTTAGAATACGTATTTCAGTGTTATAAGTGCACTTAAATGAAATGTTGTATGAGAATCGGATTGTTGATTAGCCTAGTAACCATATTCCAATGTCCTGGTCAAGCTACATACCCTTTTGAGTATTTTGTGTGTTATAAAGATCCCTCGAGATGAGAGGGATCTTGCATGAAGAAGGATGTGGGGTGGGAAAAGAAGAGGAGGAATGGGAAAGAGGGAGGGAGGGAGAAGGGGTAGGAGATAAGGGGGGTAGAGACAGCTTCTCAGTGGAGGCGACATTTGAGCAGAGACCTGAACGAGGTGAGCCAGCAAGTTCCCAGCCCTGAGAATAGAACACAGAAGCCAGAGTGCCCAGACCACTGGCAGGAGGCTGGTGGATGAGGTCAGAGAGGTGTCACGAGGGACCTGGTAGCCTCCAGTTTTATTCTAATTTGAGTGTTAAGACATGGGGTTATAGATGCTTGCTTTTGAATTGTCAGCCGTAGTAAGCAAAAAATGCCCCCAAAGATGGCAGGTGCTAATCTCTGGAACCAGTAAGTATTACCTCTTAAGGCAAAAGGGTCTCTGTTGATGTTTTTATGAATCTCGAGATGGGGGGAGGGATTATCTTGGATTTTCTAGGTGGCCTCTAAAGGCCATCACACATTTTCTCGTAAGAGAGGCAGAGGGAGACTTCCCACACGCGGAAGAGGGAAGGCGGTGTCACCATATAGGCAGAGCCTGGAGTGATGTACCCACAAGCTAAGGAATGTCACTGGTCCCCAGAGATGGAAGAGGCAAGGGTTGGGTTGTCCCCTATTGCCTCCGGAGGGAGCTGAGCTCGGCCACCTTCTTGATTTCAGCTCAGTGATACTGATTTTGAACTTCTGGCCTCAGGGACTGTGAGAGCATAAATGTCTATTGTTTTAAGCTACTTAGCTTGTGGCAATTTGTTAAGGCAGCCATAAGACACTAATACATCAGCATATGGATATTTAAGGGCATGTACTGGATGAGATCAGAAAAAAAAAACAGTGAGTGTAGCTGGAGAAGATGTCGAAAGGTGAGCCCCGAGGAGAGAACCAGGAGAGAGAGGACTGCAATGAATTGACAGATGACTTCCAAATGGGTGTGACACCGTATGTGTGGAGTGGAAAAGTGGTCACACACAACTAAATCACCCAAACAGAGGTGATCGTTAAAATCCGAACTATTCTGGGAATTGTCAGAGCCCTGAGGAAATGCACAGACTTTCCCAAATTAGGTAAGAATGAATTTAATCAGTCTCATATGTATCCTACCGGCAGGTTATTCTAGCTAACATCTGAGCGTCACACGTCTGATGATATTTGATTTCTTTTTGGGAACATACAGGGGTATGGCATGTGTAAAAGTATTTCACCCAAAATATGTATGTAAAGTTTGGGGAACAAAAGTGATTCATAATGCTTTGTTTGGTCAGAGCCTATAGAAAATGTTGTAAAATGTTGGGATTAAGTCATCGTTTAAAATGAATTAGCATGTTGTTATTGATCTGACAACCTTGTGAGTGTCATCACCTGATTTATGATTGAACCGACAGTAATCTCTGACAAGTTTAATCTTCACTGCAAAACTGTGGCTCTTTTCGCCTAAGTCAGAGGAGACTTCCTTAAACTTGGGTGAAGCATCATGTTTCCAGTCATTTGGGTTGATATTTTCTTTCTGCAAAGTAAAATTAGATGATGAAATATGCAGTCCTTATATGAAAGAATGTGGTGAGGAACCAAATACCATGAATTAAGATTGGATGAGTGAAAATCTCCCAAATAAGAGTGAAATTATTTCAGTTAGATAAGAGGGATGGAGCGTTTGGGGCACTGGGTGCATCCACATGAACAAAGCCGAAGGTCCTGTTTAAGGTATTCCGCACCTTACAACGCAGGAGACCCGTACAGATCCATGCTGCCAAAAAGTCTCATTGCAGCAGAGACAATGGGGAATTGCCAGCTGGATCTGTGTAACAATTTTGAATGATTATCTTTCCCTTTTGCTTCCTTTCCTCCGTCTCACTCCTTCCCTCCGTTTCTTTCTCCAAAGAGATCCTGTTAGCACAGACAAATGAGGCAAGTCAATAGCATCCACCCAAACAGACAGGATATATTGAGCCAATTCAAACCTGGGTGAACAGCAGCTGTGGTCTTGCCTGTGAAATTAGTTTAGAGGTGGCTTCTGCACAGTGAGGCATCAGAACTCTTTCATTTACACTTTCCTATAAGCACTGAAAAATGTGCACTTAGGTAAAAACCTATTTGCTGAGATTTTAGCATCTAAGCCTGTGTGTATGTGCTTGCAAGAGAGAGGAGGAGGAGAAAGAAAGGGAGAGAGAAAACACTTTTCAGTCTATTCTAAAGATTTTGAAAGCAGGCAGCAATGAAACAGATTGACCTTTTATTACTTCTGAATTGAGGACAGCTTCCTCCCTTTAAAGCTTCAATTATATTGCAGGTTTTTATGATTTTTGGAAGATACCATGGTAACTTAGGCAATGAACCCAAACCAGGCTGTTTGATGTGTTGAACTGTGTGCCATAAACCTCTGTAGCTTTACCAATCTGGCATCAGAAATTACCCAATTACAATGCTTTTTAGCTTAATTTTCTAAAAGCAATTAGAATGCATGGCTTACAGGATGATGAGAAGAGAAAATAAATAAAATGGGGTATGTGCAGATTATAGATTAATTCACTTGAAATTATGACTTGTAATTTTGAAAGGAAAACTTCGGTTTTATCAGATACTGAATCATTTATAATTCTGTTGGTGGTGTTTGCATCTTAGGAAGGACAGAGCAGTCTAAAATCGTGTTATGCTGTTCGTTGTGAAAAAATATTTAATGACACGGAAAAGTGTTCATAATAAAGTTGCGGTGGAAAATAAGGTTGTAAAAAGAGTAGATATTATATGAATCCGATTTTATTTGTACATACTTGTGAAGTGTATTGATATTAATTGATTAGTATAATTAAAATATTAACAGATTAATATACTGCACAAGTATATGCAACATATATACATACACATACACTAAGAGATCATTGATTTTCTTTTTTATGCTTTTCTGTTTGTTTTCCCAAATTTTATAATGTGAAAATTTTATCTGGCAGTATAAAATCTAAAACACACACACCAACTCATTTTAAAAGAAAATAATTTCAAGTTCCAGCTATACTATAAAAATGAGCATAGGACTTATTTACCTACCATTAAAAAAATCTGTAAAACTGGTCAACATATCAAAAAACAATTATTTTTAAGCAAAGCAATGTTGTGAGTTTTGAAAAAATGGAAACACTTAAGGCTGCTCAAGATTAACTTCAGCTTTCTGTCTAACAGCTCTTTGCAAATCTAGCACTTGGAATTGAGCCCAAATGGAGAGCAATAGTCTCTTTGGGTAGAACAGAGATTTGTATCAAGGCAGATGAGGTAGCTGTTGGGGGGCAGGTTCTCACGGAGAAGAAAGTTGTTTAGAGAAGAACTCCAGAAAACTGCATGGGACCTCTTGAATCGTTGTCCAAATACCAAGCTGACGATGTATGGAATGGTAAGATCTGGTAGAGAATAGCTACTTGGAGGCTATAAACTGAAGAGAAAAAAAAAGAAAAAAAAAAGATATAGCATTTGTCAGTAAGTGCTGGAAGGTACAAGCTTTCAAGTAGCCAGAGTGGAAGTTGAGATCTCAAAAAGGCTCTCCCTGATGAGTAGGCCAGTGATAGCCCTAGATATAATATATCAAAGGTTCAAAACAAATGTCAACAGGGTGAAGCATGCCAGAACAACAGACAACATTCCTTAAAGAAAGACAATGGAATACAGAAATTTATTTTTATTTTTTTATTTAAAAAAATTTTTTTAACGTTTATTTATTTTTTGAGACAGAGAGAGACAGAGCACGAACGGGGGAAGGTCAGAGAGAGGGAGACACAGAATCTGAAACAGGCTCCAGGCTCTGAGCTGTCAGCACAGAGCCCGACGCGGGCTCACTGACCGCGAGATCATGACCTGAGCCAAAGTCGGCTGCTTAACCGACTGAGCCACCCAGGCGCCCCAGAATACAGAAATTTAAACATGTAGCACCAATAGTATTTAGCATATAAGTTAAAATTTTTAGACACATATAAAAAAGCAAAAAAAAAAAAAAAAAAAAAGAGAGAGAGAGAGAGACAATGAGTAGACAAATAGGGAATCCCAACCAAGAAATAAAGATGATAAAAATGGAAATTTTAGCATTGCAAAATACGATATATGGAATGAATATTGTGCTAGATGGGTTGAACAACAAACAACACCAGCAAACAAAGATCAATAAATCTGAAAACAGGAATATTGGTCCGAGTCTAGTAAAGAGACAGAAATCACACAGTGATTTAAACAGAGGAAGATAAATATAAAGAACTAAGCTATAGTAAAAGACCGTAGATGTAAAATTATACTAAAGGTAGAGCTAAGAAGCTCAAATTACATGTAATCATAAAAATATAGGGATCATGCGAAGAAAGCGAGAAAAGAGAAACCAAAAAACCAAGAATAGATGGGAAAAGTGAAAAACAACGATATGGAATACTTCAACGCATCAATGATTATATTAAATGTAAATGTAGTAAACACCCCAATATAAAGGCACGAATAATAATACTGGATAAAAATAAGCAAAACCTAAATGCGTATTGTTTAAAAGGGACATTTTAATATCAAAATGAGTGAAAGGAAATGGATTGAAAAATAACGCAAATCATAAAAATATTGGAGTCACTTTATTAGTATCAGACAAATTAAATGACAAAAATATAGAAATATTTCATACATAGCAGGGATAATAAAATAGAAAAATGTCCTATAAATGTCAGAAATAAGGAGGAATATTTTGTCATGATACAAGGGTCAATTCATCATGGAGACATAATAATCTTAAAATGTATATGCACTCAGGGGCGCCTGGGTGGCTCAGTCGGTTGAGCGGCTGACTTCGGTTCAGGTCATGATCTTGCAGTTCATGAATTCAAGCCCTGTGTTGGGCTCTGTGCTGACAGCTCAGAGCCTGGAGCCTGCTTGGGATTCTGTGTCTCCCTCTCTCTCTGCCCCTTCCCTGCTCATGCTCTGTTTCTCAAAAATGAATAAACGTTAGAAAAATTAAAAAAAAATGTATATGCACTCAACAACAGAGCTTCAAAACATATGAAGTAAAGAATGAGTTAAGAAAGTAGGGGTAGACAAATCTACAATCATAGCTACATAATTTAATATACCTCTCTCAGTTAATAATAGAAGACATGAACAAAACTTTGAAAGGATGTAAAAGACATGAATAGCATTATAACTAGTTAACATAGTTAACATATTTAGAAAAAAACTATACCCAAAAAACTGCAGGATGCACATTCTTTCCAAACACAAAATCACCAAGCTATACCAAACCATAATCCATAAAATTTCTCAATTAATTTCACAGGATTGCAAGATTACTAAGTGTGTTATCTGATCAGACCACAATTAACTTAGAAATTAATAAAAAAAAAAACCCAGGAAAATCACAAATAATTGGAAATTCAAAATCACATTAAAAAGAAGCCCATGGGATTAAGAATAAATCACACAGAATTTGGAAAATATTTGGGACAGAAGTATGATTAAAACACAGCATGTTACAATTTGTGGGATACAGATAAAGGGATAATTAGGCAGACCTTGGTAGCTTTAAAGGCTTATGTTCCAAAAGAATAAAATGTTAAAGTCAGTGATGTAAGTGATCAACTTCATAAACTAGAAAAAACACATTAAATTCAAAGTAAGCACAGAAAGGATATGATTAAGATAAGAGCAAAAATTAGTGAAATAGGAAACAAACAATGGAGAACATCAACAAAAAAGTTGGTTCTTGGAAAAGACTTTTTAAAACGATAAGCCCATTGGGGATTCTGGGTGGCTCAGTCGGTTAAGAGTCTGACTTCAGCTCAGGTCATGATCTTGCGGTCTGTGCTGACGGCTCAGAGCCTGGAGCCTGCTTCAGATTCTGTGTCTCCTTCTCTCTTTGCCCCTCCCACACTTGCGCTCTGTCTCTGTCTCTGAATAATAAATAGATATTTACAAAATTTATAAATAAGTAAATAAATAAAATGATAAGCCCATAGCAGGACTGATCAGAAAGAGAAAGGGAAAGAGCAGAAAGAAAATTTGAATAGAAATATATTTGCTAAAATGTTGAATTCATAATTAAAAACCTTTCCACATAGAAAATTCCAGGCCAGGGTTGCCTGGGTGGCTCAGCCGGTTAAGTGTTCGACTCTTGATTTCAGCTCAGGTCATGATCTTGTGGTTCTTGAGGTCAAGCCCCACATGGGGCTCTGCACTGACAGTGTGGAGCCTGCTTGAGATTCTAGACAAGTTGTGTTGACAAAGAATAGGAAGGTCGTACACTTTAAACTACTTTATCTCAAGACTTGCTATAAATTTATAGTAATCTAGATAGTGTGACTGTAGTTTATGGATAGACAAATTGGTTACTTGGCCAGACTAGGGTCCAAAAGTGGACAGAGAGGCATATTGACATTTTGCACATGAGGAACAATTAATTTTTGATCAAGGTGCAAAGATAATTTAACAGAGAAAAGATGGTCTTTTCAACAAATGGTGCTAGACAAACTAGATAACAATGTGCAAATAAATGAGCTTTGATTATTACCTAGGTGAAATTCAAGAATGTAAGAGCTTCTAGGGGCGCCTGGGTGCCTCAGTCAGTTAAGCGTCTGACTTCATCTCAGGTCATGAACTTGCAGTTCATGGGTTCAAGTCCCGCACTGGGCTTTGTGCTGACAGCTCAGATCAGGGAACCTGCTTCGGATTATGTGTCTCTGTCTCTCTCTTCCACTCCCCCACTCATGCTCTCTCTCTCTCTCTCTCTCTCTCTCTCTCTAAGGATGAGTAAACTTTAAAAAAATTAAAAGAAAAGAATGTAGGAGTTTCTAAAGTAAAACATTACAGAATTTGTTTGCAAACCAGGAACAGACAATAAATTCATAGGAAGAACAGGAAAAAAAAATCCATAAAAGCAACAATGATAAATGAGGTTTCATCACAATGAAAAACTTTGCTTGAGATAAAACACTATAAGAAAAATGAAGACAAGACCACAGCTAAACATTTTATGGTAACTTCATTTGCAAAGCATATATCTTTTAAAAGCACCCATATACAGAAAATTAAAAAAAAAAAGCTTTAATATCTCAATATAAAAAAGATCAAAGCACTAAAGTTGGGCAAAAGATTTAAACAAGCACTTCAAGGAGAAAGATATACAAATCCTATTAAGACATGATCAGTAATCATATGAGATCATGATAAAAATTATTAGTTTTCAGAGAAATGCTAATTAAAACCACAACCAGATATCTGACCACTAGAAACTGGTTAGAATGGTCAACATTAAAATACTACGTGTTGGCGAGGATGTCGAATTGGAATTTTGCTACCCTGGCGACAGAAGACTACAATGGTACAATTATTTTGGAAAATATTTTGATAGTTTCCTGAAAAGAGAGAAATACATGTCCACTATGACACAGCAATTCTACTCGTAGACATTTTCTCAAAAGAAATAAAAAAAAACCTGTCCATAAAAATTCTGGTACATGAATGTTCTTAGATCTTTTCTTCATAATAGTGAAAACTCCAAAGCCTAGCAACAGAAGGATGGTTGAAGAATTTCTACTTTATTCATAGAAAGGGCTGGTAATTATTAACAAAATGAACAAACTACTGACATATCCGGTAACATAGATGATTCTCGAAAATATCATGCTGAGCCAAAGAAGGCACACACAGAAGAAATACGGACTATGTGACGCCATTTATATGAATTCAAACCAGCAACACCAATGCATAGGGGAAAAAAGGCAAGTGGGAAGGTTGGTTGGGAAGGGGCATGAGCTAGTTTTATAAGGATATGAATATTTTCTGTGTTCTTGACACAGGTACACGCATGTAGGGGATTTCACTGTGTCTATGTCTTTATAGTACCTTTTTAAGAACATTAAAAATGAATTATTATTATTAATAGGTTTACTTTTTTGTATCACTTGTATTATGGGTTAGCAATTTCAACTGCTTTGTGTATTTTCTAGACTTGAACAAATGAGTGGATATATTTAAAATAATGAGCTTGTCAGTGTTGAAGTACAGAGTTGTAAATATGAAAATATAGAGCATATCCATTGTGTTGATTTGGGGTTGGAGTTATCAGTGTGAACCCATGATCTTAAAGAGATAAATATAGGTAGGTGTGTGTGTGTGTGTGTGTAAATTTCCTAAATTTCACAAATTCTTAAATCTTTCTAATGAGAGAACCTGGAAACAATGGGTCACCCACAGCCATGAGCATACCTAATGCTGAGGTCTTGGTTCCAAATACCCTTTTCTTCTAAAAGGTACCAGGGCTCTTTGAATGAAAGTTTCCTTGCAAGGATGCAGCAGGTTTGAAAGCAAGTGAAGTTTCTGTAACTTTTTTTGTGTTACAATGTTAAGGAGAGTCTCAAGGAATGGACAGTCTATGACAAAATAAGAATATAAATTAAATAATGACAATAATGGATTATAATCTACTGAATAAAACAATTTACAAATCCATTCTGATGAAAATAATAAACGCACAAACAAGAAAACAAATAAGGCAAAGGAAACGTCTGCCTTATGGTAGAATGCCAACTTATAAATAGCAAAGGAAGGATAGATTTAGAGAAACATTAATTCTTGCTAGAACGATTAAGTGAAGGTTCTGTGAGGAAGAGGATATTTGCATAGTCTTGAGGTATTTCCCCACAAGTTATTTGTTATTTACCAAAGGAAACTGGGTAGAGATTTATCTGTTACCACTTTAACCAAATAATCCAAATCACTGTCACCAATGTCAGGACCAACTGATGTTACATGTCTCCTGAAGTTACCCATTGAGAAGGGCACAACGCTTCAGAGGTATTCCTAACCAAAAAGAAAAAAAAAACAACCCCCCCCAAACAAAAATAACAAACAAAAAAAGCTATATTCAAAATCTAATAATGAGGAAATATGAGACAATCCTGAACTCAGTTATTTTCTATACCATACCTGGATGGTAGTCTCCAAAATATTCACATCAAGACAGAGGCTGAAGAACCGTTCATATTAAGGAAGCTTTAGACACATGGTAACTAAATACAATGCACCCTTCTCAGTTAGATCCTGGACTGGAAATTTGTTATATAACATGTTACACACACACACACACACACACACACACACACACACACACACACACCTATGTGGATCCATAAAAGGCACTGCTGGGATGATTGATAAATTTAAATATTCATTTGCACTGTACGTTAGAAAATGTATCAGTATTGAATTAAATGTCTTGATTTTGACAATTACACATATGTTACATAAGAGAATCTCTTTTCTTTAAAAAGCCAAGGTTAAAGTACTGGGTGGGAGGGATCCTGATATTTCCAATCTCAAATGGAGAGGGAGTGAGAGTGAAAAGGGGAGGGAGAAAGGGCGAGGAAAATGGGGCAATGCGTACAGGATGGTTGAATCTGGGTAAAGGTTATATATGGGAGTTTCATGTATGATTCTTGTAACTTTTCCCATACATTTGAAATGATGGAAAAAATTGAAAGTTAAAAAAAGTTGGGGAAAACACTCAGAAAGACACTTCACAAAGGAAGACTATGCAGACATCCAAGTTGGTTTCTTGGAAGACTGGTGGGGTGTTTTGGGGGGATTTGTGGCACAACAGTCAGGCGATGGTGTCCAAGGCAGCTCTGTGGTTGACTCTAGGGCCATGAAGGTCTGTGGCCTGTCCTGGTGTTGTGCTTGGCATCTCCTAGACAAACTACACAAGGTTGGGTGTCTGAAATCAAGAGTCCTAGTCCTCAATCTGTGCATTTCCTTGGGAAATGATAGCGTAAGTAGCAATTAACAGAAATTGCATCGATCTCTTTCTTTTTGGGAGCAGAAAGTTTTACTCTGTGAAAACCAATTATATAGAGAAAGCGGAAAAAAAAGCTTGCTATACAGCTTAGACTAATTGGAAGGAAATACATTGTTCCTTAAAAGCTTAACCATGTTAAAAGAGATATGATGTTCTAGAATCATCTTTAGAAAAGGCCACATTTTGTAAAGAGTCAGCCAGAACATCAAGGCTGGAGACCACCAATGAAAACCTACACAGTTCAACTGTGTTATTCCCAAGAAATAGATTTTAGAGAAAAAAAAATTGAAAAAAAAAAAGGAGAAATCTAATCTATCAGAACTAGATGAAAACCTGAGCTCTCACATTTCAAGAAGGGTAAAGTCTCCAGAACGAAACTGAATATTCATCAAATTACCAGTGGCTTTTCCAAATAGAGCATTAGGGCAGAGCAATCGCCATAAGAAGCTCCTCCTAAGGGCTGTGTTTTTTCCCAAAAGGAGAACCTGCACCCCAGTCTACTCAGATTCCTTCACTTGTTCCTCCAGCCCAAGGTCCATTGTTGCCAGCAGAATCGTGGGGACATGTCTTGAGGTGAGACTTCCCTTCCTTCCTACCCCTACAGAAAACAGGTATGGAAAATACCTTGAAAATACTTTGTGCCAAGTATCGTTCTGGTCTACCACAATATTCAGTAGTTATACAAGATTCCTCTATTCCAAGGAGTGTTCCTGACTTTGCCCCTTTTGCCATATACTAGCCCTATGCCCAAACCTGACAAAATGTAAATAATGGTCGGTGGCCTACAGGGTTGATCCAGTTTCAAACAAACCTGTTAATTGATGCAAACACCTTGAGACTTTTGTCCCTCTTTGAAAGTAATTTTTGGACCCTCTCTCCTTTTTAGCTTAGGGAAAAGCCATTTCATGAAAGATTAGACTTTTGCCTAAGGGAAGGTTGACAGAATTGTAACTCTTAGGATAGCATTTTATAGATAAAATGTATACACATATTTTCGAAAGAAAATAATGGCACCGCATGGGAACGTTGGTAAGGTCTGGTATCATTTTACTGGCATAGAACTTTTATAGCAGTTTTTCAAGCCAACATACAGTGTTCTGGCCAAGCCTAGTGTTTTGATGTGAATGGGGAAAAGCTGACCATGGCTGTGTGGTACCTGTGAGTGTGCCGTATTTGGTTTAGGCAGGAAGAGTTCCTTTGTTGTACATAATTGCCAGAGTAGAACCGGAGCTCCAGCCTGCTCAGCGTGCTGACTCCACATATATGCTGCATTTGTGATTCATTTACAAACACTTGTCCACAGAGATTTGAATCCTGTGGTGCTGGATCTGAGGAATAAAAAAGGACAAACTAGCAAAGCTGACTCACTCATGTGAAGAAGGAGTCTATTAACCTCTTTATTTGTAAGGCAGAAGACACTTATATTTCAGATGATGTCACTACAGTAAGCATTTCTGTGTGTGGCCGCGGGGGGAGAGAATAATATTATGATTTAGTTTTCCTTCGTACATTATCATACTTACCTGTGGTTTCCCCCAAAAGTTTATAATAAATTCAAATGGACGATCAAGCCATATGTAAAATTTGGGAGGAGGATTACATGACTTATATAAATTGCTTGCTTAGTTAATTTCATTTAAGTGAGTAAATGTATTTAAACTACCATAAGATCTAGCATTTAATAATACAAAGTCAATATAAATCACTCAGAGCCTCTCCAAAAAAAGGAAGTGCTCCATGAATACAACTGTTTTATTTCTTGTGGTGGTTATAATTTCCCCGGGTTCCGAGCTGGGGGTGGGAAGGACCACAACTTCGACTAAGAAAAAGCTTAGAAAAGGTGCTAAAATATGTGCATAAAAAGAATCTTTGGAGGGGAAAAGAAGCAGAGGTAGAGAAGACAATGGTTAAGATAGTTTGGTGTGCCCGCCTTCAGGTGGCGCTACAACCCCTCCACAGCCAAGCTCCTGTCCAGCTGGTACTAAGTGAGCAAGAGTGAGAGGAGGAAAGGAACAGGTGTGGGGAGAGGAGGGGATAGGTAGGAAGCATTCATCTGGGAAGAGGTATTAATAAATTGTATGTCTGCAACTTGGGGGAGTGTCTGTAAACAGAAACAGGAAGCGTGTACATCCAAGGAGAGAGAAGGGTTCTATAAATTGTATTACGAAAATAGTCTCTTTCTGATTAAAGCAAAGTGGGTTGAGTTTTCGGAAAGAAAATTCTGGTGTTGTTTTTCTGATGTTTCACGTGTTTGATCTGGAAGAGAGAGCTCTGTGAGCAAAATAACGTACGATGACTTTATATGCTGACACATTTAAGTAACACCGGCTAGCACGTCTCTCTCTGGCCTTCCAAGAGAGCCAATATTACAGACAAATTAATGTATAACTGCATGAACAGCCTCTTATTTCTCTATTGTCTTGGTGCCCATTTGCCTGTCCTGAGAGTAGGGATGGGTCAGCCATTTTTAAAATCCATTTCAAGAGAGATTATAACAATCACCTATCCCGTCGGTCTGTGTCATTAAATATAAATGAGTCTGTGATGAGAAAAGTCAAAGCTCCGTTTTATTAGTCTTAATTTTAGTTTTGATTTTTGGATACCTGATTTGCTTTCACATTTGATACCTTAGACAAAGCAAAGTCAACGGCTGATCTCTTGGTTTTCCCTGCAGGGAGCATAATTAGACACTTTATAGAAGTGGTGTAACTGTCCACATAGATCCCACAAAACAGTGAAGACTGCTAGATTAAAAAGAAATCTTTTAACATATTTGTGATTAACTGGCAACTGTTCTACGAAATCGCAGGGAAGCAGAAATAAACAGAAAAGGTTAACAAGGCAGGACTCAGGGATGATTATTTGTACTGGAGGAAGAAAGGCCAACCAGCACCCAAGCTTTTTCTCGGACGTCAACCTGTTTGATAAATAAGTAATGGGGAAAAAGAATTTCCGCCCTCAGATTTACACATTTTGTACTCTTTAGCTCTGACCTTTGTGCGTGGCCACAAATCTGATGCTAAAGAGCAAGTCTATGAATTATGGAAAACGAGAGATGAGTCCAGGCATTTGTGTTCGCAATATGTAGCCCCATTCTCTTTACCCCTGTTGAGGACACAGAGTTCTTCTGAGTGTCTTTTTTCCCCCCACAGAGTTCTGGGGATCTGTATTTACATTTTGTGACAAGTTCCTTTACTTGCTTATCATTTGGGAAATCGCCCAACTGATTGTCCAAAAGATAGTCATTCTGCCTGACAGATAGCAGAGCTCGTTGTTAGGATACAAAATTATTGTCATTGCCATCTGCCACAGTTAACATCATAAACTAACCTACGGGTTTGTATCTTTGAGGAAAAATGCCGGGTAAATGGTGGTCTGAAAAAAACAACATGGCGGCTCATTTCCAAAGGTGACCGTCAGGAAAGTGGGTGGCTGGGAGATGCTATTCTTGCCCAGGGATGTAATTATCAGACCACCACTATATAATCTGGGTGATGACTACAGAATGATTTCTGGTAGTTGATTTCAAATACGTTAAGAAAAAAGATAGTGAGATGTAGCCAAACTTACTAAAGGGGGAATAACAGACATTGAAAGTAAGAATATTAGTAAAGATTCACAACATAGATGTTAATCCTGTGACATTCAAGTCCTCAGAGCAACTGCCCAACCTGCCTAAACGAAGTTAACTACTGGAGCCTCTGGGTGGCTGGGTCGGTTAAGTATCCTACTTCTGCTCAGGTCATGGATCTCACGGTTCATGGATTCGAGCCCCGCGTTGGGCTCTGTGCTGACAGCTCAGAGCCTGGTGCCTGCTTTGGATTCTGTGTCCCCCTCTCTCTCTGACCCTTCCCCACTCGCACTCTGACTCTCTCAAAAGTAAATAAACATTAAAACATTTTTTTAATAAAAATAAATTAATTAACAAACATTAAAAAATTTTTTTAAAAAGAGGCTAACTACTACCATTGAGGATGGAAAGTATATTAAAGAGAGTCTTCTTTTTTTAAAAAATTTTTTTAATGTTTATTTATTTTTGAGAGGGAGAGAGACAAAGTGTGAGCAGGAGAGAGGCAGAGAGAGAAGGAGACACAGAATCTGAAGCAGGCTCCAGGCTCTGAGCTGTCAGCACAGAGCCCGACGCGGGGCTCAAACTCACAGAGGGCACGATCATGACCTGAGCCAAAGTTGGACGCTTCACGGACTGGGCCACCAGGTGCCCCAATCACGAGAGTCTTCTTAAGCTTAACCCTCTGTTTCTTTAGTTACAAGAAGATTTCTCCTCCCCCTTTTTTGAGCATCTAACAGGCTAAATGCTAAATGTTACATACATGAGCTTTTCAACTATCAATTCATTTTTTAACTTTGTTGAGGTATAATTAACAAATAAAATTGTAAGCTATTTAAAGTATACATGATAATTTGATATAATTATGCATTGTAAAAGGATTCCCCCACTGAGTTAATCAACATATTCATTACCTCATGTATTTTTTTACTGAGTCCAAATGCTTTTTTTTTAGATTCTACATATGATTCCTACTCTTGTCTTTCTCTCTGGCCATTTCACTCAGCAACATGCCCTCCAGATCCATTCCATCCTGTTGCAAATATTCCTCCTTTTTAAAGGCTGAATAATATCCCATGGACATAGGTACTACATCTGCTTTGTCCATTCATCTATCAGTGAACACCCAGATTGTTTCCATACCTTGGTATCGTGAATAATACTGCTGAGAACATGGGAATACAGATATCTCTTCACGATAATCACTTCATTCCCTTTGGATATATACCTAGAAGTGGGATCGCTATATCATATGGAGTTATATTTTTAATTTCTTGAGGACTCTCTGTACTATTTTCCATAGTGGGTATACCAGGTTACATTCCCACACCAGTGTACAAAAGTTCCCTTTTCTCCACGTTCTGGCTAGCAATTGTTATATCTTGTATTTTTACAGCAGACATTGTGACAGGTATGCGGTGATATCTCATTGTGGCGCACACATGTTTTTATATAATCGGATGACCCTGCGATAATTACAGAAAAGGAAACTGAACCACAAGGAGGTGAAGCAAATTCCTCAAAGTCCTTTCGATAGAATTAGAATTCACACCCAGGCTGGAACCGAACTCATCACCAATGTTCCCCCCATTGTCTTCATAACCTGTGTGCCAGGATAGCTTAGCGTCACGGTATGGGCCCAACCACCTGCTTTTCAATCATACAGTCAGCCATGTTACACTTTAGGAAGAAAGGCTTTCTGGGGTCCCAGGGCTGTTTTATTTATTCAGAATAATGCTAATAATTATTTTCTTCTGTCACTGCAAAGTAGTTACTGTGTCTTCTCTTTCTTTGGGTCGTTCACCTGAAACTTCTGTTATCAACATGTTTACACTAGACTAACGAGAATTCAAACCCTCTCTGCAACTGGTTTTTATTATGTGTAACACACTTCATTGCTCCAGACCCTCACCGGATAGAAAATGCCTTCTTGCCTGCAAAGATACATGGACTTACACTCATTAATTCCATGGCACTTTAAATGACCTGCCCATTTCTGTGGCCTTTGAAACATGGCTCCATTAGATCAGTGTAGGGGCCAACCTTTGATTAGCACCTTGAGAAAGTCAAAATCTATAATTAGACTGGCATAAAACCTGGGGTTTTCCAAGTCTCTATGGAGAAAACCACAAATCTATTCACTTGTTCCAGTTAGTTTTGACTCAGCAGTAATATTTATAGAGAGGTCATTTTACTCACAAAGCTGTCTGCCAGGAGTCTGAATCATGATTCCTAATAAAAATGGGTTTCAAACTCTCTAAGACCTGTGAGAACAATCAGGTGATTTCAAAACTTTAAGGATCGTTTATTAGAACAACCAAATGTTTGGGGGGTATTGAGAATTTCTTTCCTATATATTAACATCAAGCTTTTATAGCGTAGCCCCAAAAAATCAATGTGAGTTATATTATATTGAACTTTCTTCTTTGCTTGTATAATTATGAATTACCTGGCAAGACATAAATCATACATACTACCCATTTGGACACTGGCTGTGAAACTGCAAAACTCGAAGACTCAACAAGTGTCCCCAGGCCTTGGTGTCACGTGGTCTTTTGGTCTAGCTGGGTTTCGGTGTTAGTACTTTAATCCTAAATGGAGTTCTTTGCATTTTTTTTTTAACGTTTATTTATTTATTTATTTATTTATTTATTTATTTATTTTTTTAATTTTTTTCAACGTTTATTTATTTTTGGGACAGAGAGAAACAGAGCATGAACGGGGGAGGGGCAGAGAGAGAGGGAGACACAGATTCGGAAGCAGGCTCCAGGCTCTGAGCCATCAGCCCAGAACCCGACACGGGGCTCGAACTCACGGACCGCAAGATTGCAACCTGAGCTGAAGTCGGACACCTGACCGACTGAGCCACCCAGGCACCCCACAAATGGAGTTCTTTAAATTGGGGTCTCGTCAACAAAAGATTGGGAACTAAGATAGTACTAAAAGAAAAATATTTTGGAGTTTTCCACCTAGTAAATGAACTCTGTCTATCAATACATGATGTATATTCAGGTAGGATTCAATTTGGTCACTGGGACTACTCCACCAAAGGATTGGTAAATGATGCAATCACAACGTCCAGAAGCCAAGTCCTCAGTTCTGCTCTCATCCTTTTCATCGCCTTCTTGAATGACATGACCAAAATGGTCATCTTCTGTGTCCAAGGATTCCAGAATGAACAGCATAAATTATTTATGCACTTAAACTACTTTAACTATTTATTTAACTAGTTTAGCTATTTATTTCTTTAACCATTCATAAGCTTTAACTACTAAATTGGGTTAATAACTATCATTAAAACTCTTGAGTTATGCTCTGTTAAGTTACGTTATGTTATGTTATGTTATGTTATGTTATGTTATGTTATGACAAATGATGCTCAAAAGAGTAAAAAGACTTGCTGATGGAAACAAAGGTCCTACATATCTGTATTAGCTTAAAAAAATTTTTTAAGTTGATTTACTTATTTTTAAAGAGAGAGAAAGAGACAGAGAAAGCACGTGAGCAGGGGAGGAGAGAGAGGGAGAGAGAGAGAATCCCAAGCAGGCTCTGCACTAAGAGTGATCCCATCAGCCTTGAAATCATGACCTGAGCCGGAACCAAGAGTCGACTGAGCCACCCAGACGCCACTGTATTAGCTTTCAATCTATGTCTGTGTCTCTCTGAAACCTACAGTGGTTCCTCCACTTTCTCAAATGCTTGGGTCTGTTCTCATGCTTTTTTTTTTTTTTTCCATATTTTACAACATATGTATCCGTTGCTGGTTTTTGAGCTTTCAAAAAATAGTACCACACAATAAAGACGCTTAAACAACTTGCTTTATTTCACTCGATATTATGTTTCCAAGATTCACGCAGGTTGCTGCATAGAGCTATCGCTCACTGATTTTTCACTCCTGTGTAATATTCCGTTGATTGCATATTTCATAATTTTATACTCTCATTTTATTGCTGATGTTTTTGCCCCAAGTTTTGCTAGGAAGTCCAATATTTCTAGAACATTCTTAGAAATCTCTATTTGAGTCACTCGTGCAAGTATTTTCCTAGGTTATATACCTAGGAATGATATTGCTGGCTCAAAGGGTATGCATCTACATAACTTTAAAAAGTTACTACCAGATTGCTTTCCAAATGGGTATGCCATTTGGTATATACGATTTACAGTCATATCAGCTAAGCGTAAGCACTTTAACTGCTCTATACCCTTGCTGGTACTTGGTATTTTGAAAAAAATTCTTAATTTTATTTGCTGTCGTAAAAGCTATTTTCTTTTTCTGTGAAATGCCTGTTCATATCATTTGCCTTTTTTTTCTACTGGGTTATCTTTTTATTGGTGTTCTGTAAAGGACTTCTTTATGAATTTGGGTCATAAATTCCTAAAAATTTGTGTTGGACAATATCTTCTCCTAGTCTGTGGCTTGTCCCACGTGCTTGTTATGTGTGTGAAGTTTCCCTACGTTCATTGTTGATTGTTGCTTCTTGGCCTTGCCTCTGGTTTTCTTTGTTTTTATGTCCCGAGGTCATATCTTTGATTAGTTTCTTGGCCATCAGAGGATGAGTCTCAGCCTGCCTTCTCTTCTACGAGTCCTACCACTACCTTCATATATAGTCATTTGATGGACTTCTTGGTCACATCTTCCTTCTGGTCCCCTCCGCCATCTGACCTCAGACAGCACAGCCACATCCTTTGATCTGTCCCCACTATCAGGCACCCATAAAAAGATTGTCTGGCACTTCAAGAGAAGGTGGACAGACACTTGTAATTCCTATGATAATCATCCCCTGGAACACTATCCTCCAAGAACAGACTACACTATATTTTTTTCTGGTCACTCAAAAAAAACAAAAACAAAAGCAAAAACAAAACTGCCCTTCTTTTCTCAAGAAACAAGCTGGTGGAACTCAATAGGCCAAAGCTGCCTCAAACGTAAAACTGCGGCCTTTCTCGACAAAATGTGCTTTTTCAGCACTTTTACATCGTTTAGCTCCCTCTTGCCTCACTGCATGCCAGTTACATTTGTGCTTGAGACCATTTGCCCTTGCTTCTGTACATACTAACTCTGTGGCTTGAATGTCCTTTGAGTTGGCCTGTTTCAAAACGTTTGCTTTTGGAGTGCCCGGATTGTATCTGTTTGGCTCTCCTCACACGTAAGGCCTGAGAAAGCACTACAGACAGCTAGGCACTTCATAAATACTTCTTCATAATGATAAAAAGTCACGAAAATATTTATCAGCATTAGGTTTTCATAGGTTCCAAAAGTCCTTTATGCACAGTGAATAAAATAACGTCAATGATCAGGTCTAAAGAAATACTAGCTTTTTATAAGGCTGTAGTAAAACTAACAAATCTTCATGCGCTCCACCAACCTACAATCTTCTGTTGCCCAGCAGGTCTTCTGTCCCTTTGGCTGCGAAGGACGTCGCTGTTAACTGCAGCTTCCTTACGTCTGAGCTGAGACCTTTGGGACTCTTCTGCTTTCCGGCAGAACATCCTGCCTGCAGACTTTGGCTGGCACTTGACCACAGAGACCGTGAGCCACTCTTCCTGTACGTCACCGACGATCTTCCACCTGCTGTGGCTTCTCCCGCTTTGAGGTGGTACCTGCACAGGTGGACGGGCTGGGTGGCTAAGGGAGCAGAAAGAGCTCTTGCGTGAGAAGAGGCATGAGTGGGAAAGGCTGGTAGAGAGGCTCCTCCACATCGTGAGAAGGGAATAGATGAGTCTCTAATGTCCACGCTCAGTCCCACTCCCCTGATCTTATCCTTGTCTTCATTTGGACATGTGCTTCGATGGAATGTCAACATCCTGCCAAAAGGAATAGCCGTAAACGTAGGCCTGCTCAGGTGCTGGGATAACTGGATCTAACGACAAGCTCCACTTTCAAAAGTGTGGGAAGGGAAGAGCGAGGGTGGTGGGGGGAGGAGAGGGGAAGGAAGGGGGACAAAGAAACAAAGAAACTGCAAGTCTCTTATCATGAAAGTAAGAGGATGCCTGGAATTGCAATTAGTGCTTAATCCCTTTAGTCTGAGATCCTGACTTGTTTGAGAATGCAAATGTCACATGCTGGTGGGGTGAATGACTCTTACTTTGTTGTCATATCCTTTAGACTTCAATATGACAGAGGAATCAGAAATGTTTGAGAAGAGAAGGAGAAACAACTGGAGGCACTGGCCAGCCCACAGATGAGCAGAGGAGGAAAAGAATGAAATGGGCAGGCTGAGTCCGCTGAAAACTCACCCCAGTCTGTCGGTGCGGTGTGACCTCAGGGCTGAATCTCCACGGCTCTTTCACCGGGACTGCGCATGTGCAATGACAGCAGTTGCTGTCTGCAGTGGTTCAGAATGTGACCACCTCACTTGCTTTTCTTTGTTCTTAAATCTCTCTTTTCCCAGCACATTTCTCACACCAACAGATTCCTTAGGAACATACCGGAGATGGGCATAGCATGGTGGCAGCCTTTGGAGACAGGAGATAGGATAGGGAGATAGGAAATGGACAGGGAAAGAGTAGGACCTGAGGTCCCTGGGTGGGGAAAAACAAATTCTGGGAGCATTGAACTACAGCAAACCCCCTGGGGTTTAAGGTCCCTTTTAAGAAGGTAACAGACATCACCTACTCCTCCTCAGGATCCCCTCAGGAATTTGACAAGCAAAATACCTAGCCAAACCATACAACTTAGGGACATACAACTTAGGGACATACAACAAGGGACACTATGGCCGTCTGACTCCTCACACAATGGAGTCGAACCACTCAGGAATGGACAACCCAGCGCCTAGCGTTATCCAGCCAATAAGGGTCGAACCCGAGAAGGAACCAGGGGAAAGGAAAGGGGGTGCTGGCAAGAACCTCATAAAAGAACCTCCTTGGCTATAGTCGTGGGCATTCACTTTCGAATGTCCCCTCTCTGTAAAGAGAGCTTTCATACTAGTCTTCCTTTCTGCTTATACTCTAATAAATTTTTGCCTGCTGCTCATTTTGTGTCCACCTCTTCTTCTTTGAAGCAGCAACAGGACAAATCCCGGGTATCGTGGTGAAAAATCCTGCGTCACCTGGATTTGAGTCAGGGTTTGCCAAACACTAGTTATGAAGATCTTGGGTTACCTACGTGTTCCAAGCCTTGGTTCGCCCATCTGTTTAACAGATGATGCTTGGGCCTGTCTCCCAGGGGGAGTTCTAGGGATTTAGCACACACAGTGCTTAGTCTTTGCTTGGCATCCCCCCGCTCACCTCGGAAAAGTTAGCTGTTATTTATATAATGCAGAATCAACAAGTGAAATAAAGATAGTGAAGTAAAGAGAATTTTGTTTTCAGTGATCTGAACTAGATACTGCCCTGGAATCTGGGATGGCTCTTGGTCTCTAGTATTGCGAACTTGGCCAAGTCTTTTTCCTTTTGTGGGCCTCCTCCGGTTCCTCACGTATGAAATGAATGGATTATATTGCAGAGTTCTGGTCCACCCCTGATATTCTATCCCTCTCTGCCCCCACTTACTCCTTTCTTCTAAATACACACATCTGCCTGCACATGACAGACGGAAGATGAAAACAGTTGCATGATACGATAAAGTGGTCAATATCCTTTCCACGTTAAGAATATAGACTGATGCTAGATTGTAAGCTCCAGGAGGGCAGGGATTTTTGTCTGTCTGTCTGTCTGTTAATACATCCCCAACATCTAGGTTCGTTTGTGGCACATGGGCAATGCTCAGAAAATATGTGCTGAGTGAAAAAAAATTACTACCCCATATAAAAACAGGCATTTTACGAAGAAGGAAAGTGACTGCCAAATAACCATTTTTAAAGACTTTTTACATCTTAGTAATTAAAAAAATCCAGTTAAAACAATGGCATTTGCTTTGTCACCTGTTAAATTGGCAGATGTTAAAAAACAACAATATTCACATCACTGGTGAAGGATAGAGAAATTATCACTATTTTCCTGTCACAATATAGTATTTCTGGAATTTGGGGGGCACTATTTATAAGAAGCCTTGAAAAGGTGTATATGCCTGGACCCAACAATTCCACATCCAGAAATGTATCTTAAGACAATAACGAGGATATGCAAAGATTTAGCCATCAGAATGCTGTTTGCACTATCAAAATTTGGAAATAACCAGTGTTAATTAAAGGAAATCTGTTAAATAGAAGATGATACAGTCTTTTAATGAAATACTAATTAGCCACTCAACACATTGCAATTGAATATTTATTAACAAAAATACTCATAATAAATGTGATGACGAAAGTATATGAAATAGCATATACAGTATTAACTCCAAATAAAAAATTACATAGATCTTGGTTTCCTTCAACAAAATTAACCTTGGTTATGTATCTGGATAGTGGAGTTATAGGTTTCTGTAGTTTCTTCCTTTTTTTGTGCATTTTCTCCTTTTTTTCCACAACGGCCACAAATTGTTTTGATAATGAAATAATAAATCATATTAATTTAAAATTTTATCTTTTAGCTTTAATAAATGGAGATTTTCAGGGATCAACATCTTTCTTTTCCTTCTTTTTCTTCTTCCTTTTCTTTTCTCCTCCCCTTTTACCTCTTCCTCTTCCTCCTCCTCCTTCTTCTTGGACTTCCTCTTCTTTTTTTTAAAAATTTTTTTTTTCAACGTTTATTTATTTTTGGGACAGAGAGAGACAGAGCATGAACGGGGGAGGGGCAGAGAGAGAGGGAGACACAGAATCGGAAACAGGCTCCAGGCTCTGAGCCATCAGCCCAGAGCCCAACGCGGGGCTCGAACTCACGGACCGCGAGATCGTGACCTGGCTGAAGTCGGACGCTTAGCCGACTGCGCCACCCAGGCGCCCCTTGGACTTCCTCTTCTATCTGAACTATGCTTTTTGCTCATCCAGACTTTCTTCTAGTATCGTTCACATGGCTAAATTAATCAGATTTTAAGCTCCTTTAGGGAAGGGTTTCTATCTTTTCTTTATTCTTCAAGGTATCTTACACCCTTTCTGGCCACTTCATAAAAATTCCCTATTCTGAATTGAGTCAAGTGCAATTTCCTTCCTGCTCTCATTAAACGCTTCCTATAAATCTATTCCAAGAGTTCTGGTAATAAGAGCAGCCCCCCCAGGTTTCCTTTTTTATTGTACGCCAGTTCTTCACGATCATTGACGTTTGAGGACAGAGCCTTGTACACTTGGGCAGATGCGGAGAAGCAGGAAAATATCTATTTTGCGTTGCTCCCGGGTGGCTGAACTAAGTAACGGGAAGGTGGATTTTCAGGACATCCAAAGAAGAACTTTCTAATCATTAAAGATGGACATCAATAGGAAATGACTGTGCAATAAGGATAGGAACTCCCTTTCAGCAGAGATGTTCGAGCAAAGGAGAGAAAACAGTGCCTGCATGTAGGCATGCATTGAATTAGAGAGTTTGACAGTTTTTCCAAAGATCAATGTGCCTTACTTCTCTGAGGCCTCGCCTGCTGCTAAGAAATCAAGGGCCACGGTAATATAAATGTTTGCCTCAGTGCTCCACATGGCTTACCTTGGATCCCAGACCCAGAAACCTTCCCCAGAGCCCCATGCCATCTCCCCATCTCTTTTATAGGTGCCTGTCCATCTCATGGTGCACCTGTGAAGACCACCTTCGCTTCCTTCCCCCAGGATCCGAGATGAACATGAGCTACCATTTATTGATTTTTTAAAAATTATTCTGTTTGGGCTGAGCATTACGGCAAGCAGGTAAGCACTCGATGTGAATTACTTCCCTTCATACTTCCCAAACTACCATAGCAGGTAGGATGGTACCGATCGGGAAACTGGGGCTAACGAAGGTTAAGAAATGCATCTAAAGTCACACCTTATTGAAAGCAAAGGCAGAACTGACTACCCAGTTTGGTCTGATTCAAATTCGTGTACGTTACGATCTCCTGCTGTGGCCGATGGAGTGCTGTCCGGGTTTTCAGGAGCTGAAAGAGTTGCGTTTCTTCTCCAGCCAGAGCCCCTTCTGGGCCCAGTGCCCACTCTCCTTCTCTCCGGTGCTGACACAGCTTGCGTCAGTCCCCAGGGGACTCCACGTGTGCCAGTCCTTTGTGTTTCTCTAACTCCCAGCCACTGGACGCAATCACACCGTCTCTGGGAGACTTCGGAGGCACCAGCTCGCGGGCTGTGAGCAGGCACTTGGCCTCGCTCTTCCTTCTCCCCCCTGGACAGTCGCTCAGATTTCTGCCACGTGGGTGCCGAGCGTTCATCTGGCCACATTTTCTTCAGTGGCACTGCCCAGCTATATTCTGCTGTGGCCTTCTACCCTCTCTGACTCTGCAATGCAGTCCCGGAATCCTGGGCCACAGCACAGAAAGATACGCCGGTTTATCTACCGCAGCCAGAAGAGCCTGGGGGATACTTATTTCATAGCTAATGGTTAGGTGGATAGACTTGTTTATAAATATTGATGGATACGATGTCTTGTTACTGGGTTTTCCAAAAGAGACTGCATAACTGCCCTCTAGGGTTTTTGTTTTTCCCCACAGGGATATCGTGAAATTAATGCAACAAATTTTCTTTAATACTATTTATGCGGTAAACTCTGAAGAAAAATGTCCAAAAGAACACCTTTAAGAGGCACGGAGCCAGAACGTAACTCGAGGAATTCTAATTCAGTCCGGCTACCACTTAGCAGGATATGACGGGCAATGTTTCCTACTGCGATTTCCTTAGTGGCTGGACCACTGAAGTGTCATTTCTCGACACTGTGTATGGTTGTCCACACTTGTAATGTGATCTGAGGTCAGGCATGTCATATGCAATGATTTCTGGCACAATTTTCACGTTCAAATACACGGGCAAGATTTTTTTGTTCTCGGTAATCTCAGCTGATTAGCTGATATCTTCAGGTTTTTGCGACAGAGTGGTTAATGTGTATGTCTTTTTACGAAATATCAGTACCTAATACTGCATAATACACCTAGATATCCTTATTTATCATTTTCTCTTCCCGACTCACACTGGAGTGTAACTCTGTAAGAGCCAAGTTGCTTACTGCTTTCTTCACTGCTATAAACCACCCAGGAAAGTAGATTATCACGAAACCCGTCATATTTATCACAATAGCATAGGGGTTGTGTCACTCCTGAAGATCTTTTGATGTAATTTACCACATTAATGAATATAAGAGAAAACCTATATAATTATCACTTTATTTTTCATTCATTTTTTACTTGACTTATTTATTATTTTGAGAGAGAGAAGGTGCAACTGGGGATCGGAGAGAGGGAGAGGGAGAGAGAGACAGAATCCCAAGCAGGCTGTCAGCCTAGAGTCTGACTCGGGGCTCGAACTCATGAACTGCTAGATCATAACTGGAGCTGAAGTCAGCCACTCAACCGACTAAACCACCCAGGGTGCCCCAGTAGTTATCTCTTTAAATACACAAAGAACATTAGGTAAAATTTAATACCTGATTCATCATGAAAGACTTCCAGAAAACCAAGATAGGAAAGAAACTTCTTAACTTGGCATAGATTATCTAAAAGGAAAAAAAAAAAAACACAGCAAACATTGTAAAATTTTATTTAAAGACAATCAATAAGACATAAAGAAATGGAGAGATAATCTCTGTCCAAACACTGAGGGACTCAGAATCATTGAGATGTCAATTGCCTTCAATTGATATTTAAATTCACTGTAATTGTAGTCAAAATCCCAATGAGAGTTTAATGCTTCAAAAGCAAATCTAAAGTTTACAGGAAAAGGAAAGGAACCAATAAGAGCAAAAACATTCTTTAAGAAGAAAAAGGTAAGGGAATTTGGCTCAACAGATATTAAAACTATATACAGAGTTTTGGTAATTAAAACAATTAAAACAGATATCAAAACTATATACAGAGTTTTGGTAATTAAAATGAGATATTTAAGCAGGGAAAACAGAACCACATATATAAGGAAGTTCAGTATAAACTCTTTTTTAAGCGTTTATTTACTTATTTCTGAGAGAGAGAGAGAGAGAGAGAGAGAGAGAGAGAGAGACGCAGACAGAGAATCCCAAGCAGGCTCTGCACTGTCAGTGCAGAGCCGGACAGGGGGCTTGAACTCACAAACTGTGAGATCATGACCTGAGCCGAAATCAAGAGTCAGATGCTTAACCAACTGAGCCACTCAGGTGCCTCACAGAAGTTCAGTATAGCACAAAAATGGTATTACAGGTAAGCAAGAAAGGATAGATTTTTCCATAAACGGTGCTGGGGAAAGTGGTTATTCATATGAAGACAAACGCAATTTGATCATTTGTACAACATGCATAGAGTTAAATTCCAGGAGGATTAAATGTGTATATACACAAAATAAAAAAAAATATGAAAGTTTAAAATATAATATAGGAACATATATTTGTATTCTTGAAGAGATTTCTTTAACAAAATGTAGAAAGCAGTACCCATAAAAGATTCATAAATTCAATTTTGTTAGTTAAGAACTCCTATACATCTCTATAACTGTCAAGCTTAGTATCCAAAATAAGAATTTCTAAAAGCTGATAGATAGATAGATAGATAGATAGATAGATGATAGGTAGATATGTATACGACCATGCTTAAAATGGATCAAGACCGTACAAAGCATTTTGGGGAAAGAAAACACAAATATTTAATTAGTTTCTATAAGGATACTCTATCGCATTAGCAATCAAAAGAACATCATCTTTTAAAAAAGTACCATGGAACACCCACCAGATTGGCAAAAGTTTCAAACTCTTACAATGCAATGGAATGTTGGCCAAGGGAAACCCCCTAATCCTCTGTTGATAGGATTTATACGGGTACAACTGTTTAGAAGGCATTTATCATTGTCTCTCGTAGTAGTTAAACTTGAACATACATCATGTAGTCCAGATTGTCAGGGCCCCCGGTTACCCCGGTAGCCCACCCTGGAGGTGAGCTGCAGCTCAGATAAACAGGCTCCTTTCATGCTGATGGCTTTGAAAGCATCTGACAGGTGCTCGCTCAGCCTATGGGTGGAACAAGCTGGAAGCAGCAAGGTGTTCATCCCCACCTCCCGCCCCTGAGCAACCCCGAGCCATGAGGGACAAGAAGGGAATAAACAGCCCAGCTTTCTCACCCTTGAAAGGACAATTTTGAGGTAAGTTGGACAGCGTGTTCAAAGTACTCAGTGGAATCGTGTTCCCGTCGCCCACAGCAGTGACCCCTCTTTAATACACCATTTATAGACACTCCTTTCCCTGCCTCATTTCCCTACTCCCTTCCTGTGCTCCCTGGAATAACACCTCAAACAAACTCATGCATCCAAAGCCTCATCTCAAGATCTGGCTTTGGCGGAATTCCAACTAAAGCAGCAGATCCACTCCTAGAAATGTATCCCAGAATAATACCTGCAGGCCTGCACCAATGAATAATTAGAATACTCTTATAGCAGCATGGTTTGTGATAAAAAGAAACGCAGTAGCCAAGTGTTCATTAATGGAAGAGTAGACAAGCAAATTGTGATGTAACCATTTCATGAAATGCCACACAGGGGTACGAATCAGTGAATTACAGCCATATTAATTGACCTCAATCAACGATTTGGGAATACAATGCCGAGTGGAAAAAGATGCTGAAAATACATGCCGTGTTTTCGTTAAGTTCAAAACCAAACGGAGGCGTCTACTGGCAAGGGTTTGTCAATATGCGTAGGGAAATTGTAACGCAAAGGAGAAAAGTGACAATAAACCAAAATCTAGTTCAGTAGTTTATGGGCGAGAGGGAGGCCAGGGAGCGGGTGGAGGAAGAAGACGTGAGAGCCACCAAACGTTGGGAGGTCGTATTCATGGCTCCTATGTTGATTAATAATTAAAAAAAACCTGACACATATATCAGATACAATTAAAACCCTTCTTAAATCTCATGTTTTACTTTGTGGAAAGCATGTGATTTGATATGCTAAAATACATCAATTAGTTGAGAGAGAGAATTATTATACACAAAGGCTTTATATATTTTAATGGGTTCTACAGTTCGTGTTTTACATTCAGCAAAATCTGGAAGGTTTATGAAGACTCCTTAAGAGGGAAAAATCTCCTTTAAATGTTTCCACTGTTTCCCTAGGTTTCCTTGAGTAGAATTTTAATGTGACAACTTAGATTCCTCGAATCCACAGCTGGCATACCCCATAGACGTTCCAATAAGCAATAACATGTCACAGTTAGTGATAATGCATTTTGATTTCTTATATTTTTTAGTTCTATATGATACTAACTTTTGCTATGCCTAAAATTTATGTGACATTACAGGCTGTGGTACTAAAATCATGTAGAGCAAAATAACTTAGACCTTACGTGAAGGGTGCACCTTGGCAGTGAATTTTCTTTTCTTTTCTTTTTTTGACTTGAAAGTGTATGGTGTTAGAATAATTATTTGTGTGCTTCATATAGATAAAAGTTTCCAACTGTTTATTATGGCTATGCATTAGTGAGCCATAATTAATGGAAAAAAAATATCTGATCTAACTTTCTAAATTTAAATCAGTTTTAAAAATCTGTGATTTTTACATGGCGAGAATGAAGCCTAATCCTGCATCCAAAAGCAAGTGGCTGAAGTTACATAGGCCTTGTGTGGAAAGGGTAGGTACGATTTAAAAAAAAACACACTACCTGGGACGTCTGGGTGGCTCAGTAGGTTAAGTGTCCGACTTCCACTCAGGTCATGATCTCACGGCTAGTGAGTTCGAGCCCTGCATCAGGCTCTGTGCTGACTGCTCAGAGCCTGGATCCTGCTTCGAGTTCTGTGTCTTCCATTTTCTCTGCCCCTCCCTGGCTCATGCTCTGTCTCTCTCTCTCTCTTTCAAAAATGAATAAATATTAAAAAAAATTCTGTTTAAATTAAAAAATAAAAGAACACTACCTATGTGATCTTCTTCCAAAATACTGTTAACCATTGATAAAAGACCATTCAGTAAGCCATTGAAATAAAATATGTTTTGAAAGTCTGTATCTTAAAATGATAAGATAAAAATGCATAAAATAAAAAAGAGATACGCTTACCTGGAAAATAGACCTAGATACATCCTTGTTTCTGTAATTAGATCTATGAATAATTAATTCAAGATGATTCAGCAAAGGACTAATATAGATGGTGAATCCTGGATCTGAGATTTTAATTGTGATTATAGAGCCAAGAAAATTACCTAGAAAGCACAAATACTCTGCATTGACTTAGCACAAGCTAATCACAGCAAACTTGTCCTGATTCCTATAAGGATGGAAAATGCAAACATGACCAGTATTTGCAAACAGAGAAGTGCCTGTCCATTTTGAGAAGTGTACAAATGGGGCTAAAGATACCACTGGATGGATTACAGCACCTTTTCATTTTTTTCTTTGTACTTCAGATGCATACGTCTTGATTTCTGTCTAAGGAAAGAGGGGAGATTTAGATTCGGTATTTCTTTTCTACCATATTTATGACCCTTCAAAAGGGTATTTTTGATGTTAGAAAAGACAGACAAAACAAAGAAATCAAAATTGCTTTGATGTAGGAAAATCCTTTGTTTGACATGCCGTATCCTTGTTAATAAGTGCCAAAAACTTAGGATAATGGCGAGAAAGATGATTTTTATTGTGTACTTATATTATGCCAAGAATTGTAAGACAATAAGTAAATTTCTTTTCTCTTTCTAAAACATTTTTTTTCGTAAAAATCTGGGTCCTGAAGCAACACCATATTAATAAAAATGTCTTGTATTCACATAAACCTTTCATAACTTATTAAACAGTTCTTACCTAGGGAGAAGGAAACCACCATTTATTGTGTGCTGACTACGTGCAGTTCAAGAGCACGGAGGTATTTATACGCAAAAAATTTACCCCTTATGATATATTTAAGACACAGGTATTATTTATCCCTTATTTCAGATAAGAAAACAGATATTAGAAACTATGAATGGATGGTCTAAAGTCACAGTCAGAAAGTGTCGAAGCTTCGATTCCAACTCAGAGCTCATTCTGCTGGATAGCCTCTATTCTACGTGGGCCATGTCATGTAGTAGCTATTAAGATACCCAACATCCGCAACTTACAAAAAGGCAACACGGCAGGGTTTTGTTGTCCGAGTCTCTGTTTTGGGCATCAGAAACACCCAACAACCTTGATCCATTCCATTCTACATGGGCAAAAGAGTTCATAAAAATTACAACTGTGAATTTAAAGAAGGAGATACCTCTTATTTTCAATTGTTTTGCAGATGAGACTCCTGTCTCTTGGAGTAATGGCACTGACTCATAATAAAGTTATTCCCATCAGTTAGAAGCCCACACTAGTGGAGACGATCAGAGACTAGACCTGAAAGAGAAAAACCTATAAAAAGGAGAAATAAACATCCCGGGTCTATCACTGAAAATACTGGAGAATCTGAGACAAGGGAAACTCACAGAGTTCCTATTAAATAACAACTGAAAAAGAATAAGTCTAGAAAAACAAAGGACAAGGCTTTGCTATTTCAGGAATTGTGCTCCCGTCTTTAGGGTGAATTCTTTTACAAACTCACAGTGCAACTCATAGATCCCCAAATGTTCATTAGAATGGCTTTGAGAAGACTCTATCCACTTCTCCAACCAGTATCCATACTTAATTTGGCACAGTTCAAAGACTATTTCCTGTACAAAAAAAAAAAAACAGGAAAAAAAATCTCTTTTCATAAGACTCTACCTTGGAAATGACATTGAGACATCCTGCCCCAGACAATGTCCACTTGTTCCTGGAATGCAGTGAGTTCTCCCAGTTAGTGAGATTGATTCCTTTCTCTTTATCCATTTGGTTTTTCCTAATGTGGAGGTTTCTAAGAAGTAAACTGACTGTGATTCTAAAAATATTTCCTTTCGTATTTCCCTGAATTTAACCTTGGGGTACACAGGATTGCACCATAAAACTCAAGTTCACGGACATACTTGAATGATATCTGCTCTGCCAAGTATGTACGACATTTTCAAAGAAGCAACTGGTACTTTTTTTTTTCATTGCTTATATGTTTGATGAACCATACTTCTGAAGAAGATGGAGTGGGATGAAATGATGAAAGACAGGAACCACAGAGGCTGAAAAGTGACCTAGAAATCTTAATTTTAGCAATCATAGCTGTGGCCGAATTCAAGTTTACAGCAGCAGGGGTGAAATTATAGTACAAATTACCATGCTAGGCTAGAGAAATTATTCTCCACTGCATGGTTATTAAGTGATAGATAAATAAATAACACTGTGGGACTGATTGACAAAATATGAGTGACCTAAAAGCTGAAAGGGGCACCATGCAAATAGTACTGTGCAATCACTAGGCGTTTTAAAACTGCAATGAAATTTGTCACAGTACAGAAATCTTAAAATGGTATCTCAAGCCATTGCTAAAGTCATTCACAGGAGTCATTCTAAGGAATTTGCCACTAAAAGAAACCAACATGTGTTGGTGTTTATTTTTATTTTTGAAGAAGGCCACTAACGACCCATGGTGAGTAGAGCCACAGGGCAGAATTGTTTTTCAGATACTGGATTTTAGCAATTTTAAGAGGCTTTGCCTTCCACATTTAAACATCTCTGATGTCTGCAATATATCAGTGTATCCAATCGACACGTTGTTCGCTTAAAATTTTTTTTTCAACGTTTATTTATTTTTGGGACAGAGAGAGACAGAGCATGAACGGGGGAGGGGCAGAGAGAGAGGGAGACACAGAATCAGAAACAGGCTCCAGGCTCTGAGCCATCAGCCCAGAGCCTGACATGGGGCTCGACCTCACGGACCGCGAGATGGTGACCTGGCTGAAGTCGGACGCATAACCGACTGCGCCACCCAGGCGCCCCACATGTCGTTCGCTTTAAACTTACACCGTGATTTCTTAGATTTGATGAAATATGGTAGTAATGACAATGGGCACTTTTTTTTCGCTGTTAAAAGTATAGGCAATTGCATGAGCATCAAAGGTAAAAAATTTACTGCCACTGAAGACAGTGTGTCCACGTGTTGCACGTGGCATTCAGCCTCCACAGGCTTTGCCAGCTGACAGAGCTCCCTGGCCCCAGACGACCTTGGAATACAGAGACGTGACAAATGGCAGTAGGGGATGGAACTGCTGTTCGCTTTTCAAAGTGCCATTACACTGGATTATAAGGATAACCACTTGATAAAGCACCCAATTGAGGCTGTTAAGCAATTTACGTCTCCTTTCCAAATTTGCTGAGTTCTCAATACTGTCTAATGATATCAAATCTTCTTTGTAGAAGACACAGCATCTGAACTTAACCAATGTATCTTTGGCTTAGTTTATTGCTAAACCAGTGTTTGGGTACTCCAGAGATATAATGTCTCCTATTATCTCTGCTCTCCCAAAGCTAAAGTCTTATATGTATTCAAAATCGTAAACGTTTGCAAAATTATGATTAAGAAACAGTGGATCAATCATAACCTAGCAATTGCACCAGTAGGTATTTGTCCAAAGGATATAAAAATGCTGATTCGAAGGGGCACATGCAACCCAATGTTTATAGCAGCACTATCAACAATAGCCAAATTATAATAGAGCCCCAATGTCCATCGACTGACAAATGGATAAAGATGATGTGGTATATGCACACAATGGAATATTACTCAGCCATCAAAAAGAATGAAATCTTGTCATTTGCAACAACATGGAAAGAACTGGACTGTGTTATGCTAAGCGAAATAAGCCAGGCAGAGCAAGACAAGTATCATATGATTTCACTCAGATTTGGAATTTAAGAAAAAAACCCACATGAACATTGGAGAAGGGAAGCAAAAATAAGATAAAAACAGAGAGGGAGGCAAACCATAAGAGACTTAAATACAAAGAAGAAAATGAGGGTTTCTGGAGGGGTGGGAGGATGGGTTAAATGGGTGATGGGAGTTAAGGAGGGCACTTGCTGGGATGAGCACTGGGTGTTATATGTAAGTGATGAATCACTAAATTCTACTCCTGAAATCATTATTACACTATATGTTAACTAAATCTGATTAAAAAAAAGATGCAGTGGATCAAAGATTAGTCCTCCGTGCTATAGAATAAGTACACTTAATAAAACCAACCTTCAGTAATGGCTTTCTTTGTGAGCTAAAACCTTCACTTCTGATGGAAGTATTCGTATGGTTTTGCCCACTCCAGAATCAGGAGCAGTGGAAATATTTCATTAATTTGTCAAAATGTGGAGGTTCCAAAAGGCAAAATGACCAATTGTACCCACCATAATAAAATACTAATTTTGGATTAAAAAACCACAAATGTCTGAAGGACAAGGCATAGGATGAAATCATACTTGTTGCATCATTTTCATTAACTAGAGAATACAGATTATTTTCCCCAGTCCAGCCATTTTCCTTTCTCTGCTGCTGGAAGACAAGCATGTCTTCTAGCTGAGGGTGTATATGTCTGAACCAAGGGACGGGTCTACACTACAGAGAGGTGGCTCCCTGGAGGACAGGGCGAAGATGATGGCAGGGCTACTGATCCCAGGTCCAGGACTTTTGATTATGACCTCAAACTTTGGGATCTGGAAATACATATCAGTTTTGTCCACATGCAAAGATGTAGAATATTCAAGCAAGTTGCACATGAGCTGGTTTTGTTCTCCTTCTTGTAGAACCAGGAATAGATTTTTAATAATTGATAACGTTCAGCCTCATTTCATATCCCTTGTATTCTTTTCTACTATTTACCCACAAATTGTTTCCTCAACAAAATGTTTAAATGCATTTTCTTGAGACATCATAGCTCATTATTAGCATCAATTCTCCCACCTCTCAAGGAAAATGTTCAATTTGCTACTGGGAATGACACAATTTACTGCAATTCAGGAAGCGCAAAATGATGGATGATGTTTCAGAGGACATCCCTGGAGAAGCCTCTTGCCCCTCCTGGTGTGTATATCTATATTTTACACACATGTTGGGCTGGGCACATTTTTGGGTTTGCAACATTATGCTTAACTTCCTTATTTAATATGAAAATAAGACTTATAAAAATTAGTCCTGAATCACCTACTAAGAGCAAATCTTAGTAGAAATCAGAAACTCCTTGAAGATTGTCTTCAATTCTACCTACTTCTACTTGATGTTCTGCCTTCCTTTCTTTCTTGCTTTGTAGTAACTCCATTCCTCTCAAATGCCCAATGCCTTCATTCTTTCAGTGATTAATCTAGTCTCCTACTTAACTTACCAGGGCTTCCCCCATCCCCCGTATCAATGTTTGGAAATCCTTTGCCTTGTCCTCTCAGAGTTCTGATTTCCCACTGGCTAATTGGAGAAGTTCATCAGTTATAGTAGTATAATGTCTATTAACACACACTCTTTTATAGCGTAGTTAATCAGAGTCTATAGTCATATTTTATGTTTGAATCCACAGAGCTGATACTCAGAGGACTCTTGGTTCATATCAAGTGCAAACTGCTTCTCTGCAGACGACACACTAGAACCAGGGCATTTGCTTAAGATGTGGCTTTAACATAGAATCATCATGATATTTATAAGTCTGTAAGCATGACAGTGGGCCATGGAACATTCTGGAATCTCCCATCTAGTATGCAAGCAGCTGAATAACCACCAGACTGGCAAATAAGACAAAAGAAGGATGTTGTTACAGAAAAACCACAAAGATTCCAATTGTACAGATGCCGTTCATAGGTTTCAGTAACTATTTTCTACACTTCCCATATATTTTCTTTTCAAATATTTTGTGTCACAATTTCTAAAAGCACATAAATGTCCCAGAAAATAGAACACTTTTTCACATTCATTTACCAGTCCCAGATTGGACCTTACATCTGGAAGTTTGTGTATTTACTTGTTTGTGTGTGTATCAAAACAACACATGCTTATAGTTTAGAAAGGAAGGCTGAAAGAATACAAATAGCACTAAAATCTTACAATCAAATGTTGAGTAAGCTCTGCCATCTCCTTCCTGATCTTAAATTCCACTCACCAAAAGCACGTGTCTCTGTAATAACTATTTCTTTTAATATTATTGCTGACTTCTTGTTTTTTAAAAAAAAATGAGAAAAAATCCTCTGACTCCAATTACCTACATTCTTCTTCTGAAAACCTATATCACCATTTTTTTTGTTGTTGAAACATTATTAAAGGTTTAGTTTATTTTGACCTTGTTTCCTGTTGAGCCAAGAAGCATACTGCTTTCTGTTCTTCTGTAACTACTACTACTTTTTCTCTTTTTCCTGATTCTTTTGGTTTTCTACCTTGGCACACTTTCTTCTCACCTTCCTCTTCCTCTTCTTTCTTTTTATTCTTCTGGAGTTAGCAATTACTTTTTAATAATTATGCTATTTTTCTATATACATATAAGAAGTATTTCCCAATAAAGTATAAGATAACTATTCATTTTTCTTTGAATATACCTTTTATTGGCTTGTTTTCTCAGTTAATATTCTCTTCTTTCTATTCCAAAATCAGTGACTGTATTTGCAATTTTCTTCTACTGCCTGGATTGTCTCTGTTTCTTGAGTCCCTTTTTACAGTGTTTGCCTGTTTGGATTTCTGTCTTTCACGTTACAGCCTTTTCTATAATCTATGATGATCTTGGCTGCCATTTATTTTAAAGAACAGGCTGTAAGATGACTGGAACTCATACTAACATCATACTCAGTGGTGAAAAAACTGAGAGACTTTCCTCTAAGATCAAGAACAAGAAGGCAAGGAGATTCACTGTGACCACTTGTATTCAATATAGTACTTGAAGTACTAGCCATAGCAATTAAGCAAGAAAAAGAAATAAAACGCATCCAGATTGGTAGGAAAGAAGTGAAACTTTCACTATTTGCAGAAGACATGATTCTAAATATAGAAAACTCTAAAGACTTCACCAAAAAAACAACAAGAACTGATAAATGAAATCAGTAAAGTCTCAGATTACAAAATGAATATACAGAAACCCATTGCATTTCTGTACATTAATAATGAAGTTGCAGAAATAGAAATTAAGAAATCAATTCCATTTACAATTATATCAAAGAGAACAAAATGGCTAGGGGAGGGTAAGACAATAACTGGAAAAGTCTACTTACATTCACAGAATTTGTTATTGGTGAGCTGTGCTCTAAACTTGTAAAAACATAAGCTGGCATTTTTGTGGAGGCATGTAAATGTCAATTTTTGTGGGTCTACTCAAGGGCAACTCAGTTTTGCCAAAGCAGAATCCCTGCTACCATTATGAAAACCCCAACCACCACTGGACTGGATGTCCTTAAATCCAGGATTTCACTAGATCAATTTTTCCAAAACATAGTTATAGTCTGCTGCAGTGTTTAGGACATGTTTGTAACTGCTTGTGTGGAGAGGGGGAGGTATCTGTGTATCTAACCATTCCTAACATAGATGTCTAGTCAATCCCTCTAGATTCAAGCTTGAGGTTCTTGCCCCTTTCTAGTTCACCCAGTTTTTCCTACACCAGAGCCTTTCTGTGACTCTGTGGGGTGGATTGCCCTGGTTTGTTCTGTGCAGAAATGTTGAGTTTCATGTTTTTTTGGTTTTTTTGGTTTTTTTTCTTTGTTTGTTTTCATTTTTGTTTTTGTTTTTAGTTTACTTATTTTGAGAGAGAAAGAGAAAGAGAATGGTAGAGGGGCAGAGTGAGAAAATCCCCAGCAGCCTCTGCAATGCCAGCAGAGTCCCATGCAGGGCTCTATCTCACAAACTACAGATCATGACCTGAACCGAATTCAAGAGTCAGGTGCTTTATCAACTGAGCCATCCAGGCACCGTGAGTTTCATGTGTTTTTTTTCTGCTATGTCAGTTATTAATCTTCAGTCTCTTCTCAAAATTAGGTGTTTTCTCTTATAACTTTTGTCTCTTCACCCATGCTTTTTGTCCTTGAGAATTTATTCTTTTTAAAAAAATTCTCTACTGATTACTTTAGTGAAATTCCATGAAGGAGTAATATGAAGACATGTGCTCAACTAACCACTTTTTATAGCAGTTCCAGCACGTATTTTTATTTTTATTTATTTATTTATTTTTTTTTTTTTTTTTAATTTTTTTTTTTTTTTCAACGTTTATCCATTTTTGGGACAGAGAGAGACAGAGCATGAACGGGGGAGGGGCAGAGAGAGAGGGAGACACAGAATCGGAAACAGGCTCCAGGCTCTGAGCCATCAGCCCAGAGCCCGACGCGGGGCTCGAACTCACGGACCGCGAGATCGTGACCTGGCTGAAGTCGGACGCTCAACCGACTGCGCCACCCAGGCGCCCCATCCAGCACGTATTTTTAATTGTCAAGAGAGACCTGAGTGGTATCTATTTATTGCATGATCTTACAGTAACTTGATTACGATAGTAACTTGTGTGATAGTAAGCAACTGATAACTTACTGTTTCATGATAATATCAAGGTTATCATGATTATAAACTCTACTGTAAGTTTGGGATATTTTCTATCTGATTTTTATATTTATAATAAAGACTGAAGTAGCAGAAATTTTTACTGATTCAACTTTGAAGTGAAGTTTTAAAATTGCTCATATTTTAGATTTTGGAATCATTTTATTTTAAGGAAACTCTGAAATCACAAGCCAGTCTCTTTCAAAGAAAAAACAAGTTAACCAGTTAACAGACACTAATTGATATGAATGACAATTACTTCTAGTACAGTGCAACAACAAAAAAACAATACAGAAATAAACAGGAAATAGGATATAAGTAAAGGAAATAAAAGAGGATTTTATGAAAAATGTAATATGGCTAAAGACTTTAATAACCAATTTCAAAGTTTGGATTTATCAGTTTCATTGTTCTCACATTGATTTTACAAATAGAAAATGGTATAAATTTGAACTTAAAAATACATAAAATAGCATTTTAATCTTTTTTTATAAGATGAGTTTCTACATGAACAGCATGATTAGACAAAGAAAATCTTTCTTGACCAATTAAAAAAAGGAGAACTGGGGGAAAATGGAGAACTACACAATGATCTGTAATTCCATTCTAACCTTACCATCCTCTTCAATTACTCTGTTTCACCTCATCCATAAAATTATAATAATAATACCTGCCCTTATAGAATTATGAGTATCAAATTAGGTACTGTATGAGGAACTATAAATTCCTTTAGATTAGTAATTTATTATCACTAATCAAATGTGCGGAAATGATAAGAAAAGTCAAAAGTCCATGACATTATCACACACCTTGCAATTTTCTCCTTCCACTACCAGCATTTCTGTACAGAGCCATCCCTGTGTGTCTTCTTACAATTTTTAATTCCAGCCCAAATAGTAGTGTAGCTCTAGTCATGTGGTCAAATCACATTTGCTGCCAAAAGCTGCCTCCCATAGAAGAAGTTCATGAGATAAAATTATGCAGTTGTTAAATTTCTCATAATGGCACAATTCCTTTGCCAGAAGACTTCAGAGAAAACTGAACCCAGAAGCTGGAAGTCTTCTGTTGTTTCAACTCAGCTCCTTAATATCATCTATGTGGGGACATGCTAAGAACACAGTTATTCAATTCTGTTCAAAACATTTGTGAAGCACAACTTTCAATTTCACGCCAATCTAGTTTTTCAGCTAACATTGGTAACCTCAAAGCTCCCCTTATAGAGAGTATGGAGATCAGAAGTATTCATTCAGTGAGGGGTGTGTGTGTGTGTGTGTGTGTGTGTGTGTGTGTGTGTTTCTATTTTCTTAATGGTCTTTAATAAATCTGCCAGAATTTCCGAACATACATAAACTCATTTCATATTTTCATTGTTAGTTTCTTATGTGAAGATGATAGAACTCCTTTTGGTCCATTTAAGTCTAAAGATGATTTGCTCGAGGAAGAAAAATCTGTAGAGATAATCTTACCTACACTTCTTGAAGTCTATTAAAATCTCATACACATCTATGTGAGTTATTATTTTTCCACTATAAATACATGCACGTATAATAACAACAAAAATAACCCTGCCGAGTGTCGAAAGAGTCCAAAATCTGCTATCTGATTTTGAGGATGTGTCCCATATGGTGTCTGTATTATCAGTAGTGGATGCTCAAACTAAGGGGCAGCTCTGTCATGGTGAGATATCACCTGATTCTAGCCAAGCATTATTTCGCTCTTGCTTCCTGTCTAGGGGCTTGAGGTACATTGGTTTTGTGATGGTTTTATTAGAAATATATAAAATGAACACAGTAACTGTAGTTGGCATTTTTAAAAAGACAATGAAATATCTGACTACAGTGATGTACCTTCTTTTCAGAAAATTAGGTAGGAGAAATCCCAGCACAAGTGACGTGTATCACTGGAAAGAATACTAGACTCCATGAGTGCGTTCTTACTGTCTCTTTTACATGACAGTATGCATTGACTTCAGAAGCCCAGTAGTAAAATTTAAAGACATGACTGAAAAGGCTTTCACTGTTGAGCCCATAACAGAAAAGAGAAGATTCTGATAAGCAGTTTGCTATTTAGGAAAAAAAAATGTATGCTTTTCATACACAAAACGAAATCACCGACAATCATGGAGAGGTCTCAACTCTGGCAAGTAATTCTATAAACCCTATTTTATTTAACACAGCAGTTGAGGAAGGACACTTAGGTTAATATCAATTTACTGTATCAACAATTTTAACAAAATAGATTATTCAAAGGGACTTGGAAGCACACTAGATATTTTAATTTTATTTTTGGATATGTTTTTTGGTTCTGTGATTCAAAAAGTATATTGGATTCTCTCCATGCTTACTGTAGGTATCATTGTCATATACAAAAGTGTATTAAGGTACCCATCGCAAGGATCAGACAAACTTAATTCAGAAAATTAAATAACATTTATGCATATGATCTCCCTTTATAGCAAATCATTAGAAAAAAAGAATAGAGTTAATTCAATATACTTTCAAGCTCCTTGAGAGTGAGTCTCAGCCTTAATTGATGGATAAGTGGACACATATTCTCTATTCGAAGATTGAACCTCATTTTATCTTATTTATTTACTTTTAGAAATTTATTTTAGAGAGAGAAAGAGAAAAAGCACACGAGTGGGGGAGAAGGGCAGGAGGAGACAGAGAGAGAGAAGGAGAGAGAATCTTAAGTGGGGCGTGATTCCATGACCCTGGGGTAATGACCTAAGCTGAAATCAAGAGTTGGACACTCAACTGACTGAGCTGCCCAGGTTCCCCTTGGACTTCATTTTATTTTTTTATTTTTTTGAGTTTATTTAAATTTTAGTCAATATACAGTGCAATATTGGTTTTAGGAGTAGAATTTGATGATTCATCACTTACATACAATACCCAGTGCTCATCACAAGTTCCCTCCCTAACACCCATCTAGCCCATCTCCCACCCAACTGCACCCCTCAATTTGTTCCCCAGGTTAAGAGTCTCTTGTGGTTTGTTTCTCTCTCTTCTCTTCCCCTCTTCCCATATGTTCATTTTTTTTCTTAAATTCCACATATGAAAAAAAAAAATTCCACATATGAGTGAAATCATATGGCATTTATCTTTCTCTGATTGACTTATTTAAGAGCATAATGCATTCTAGCTTCATCCACAGTCTTGCAAATGGCAAGGCTTCATTCTTTTTGATGGATAAGTAATATTTTATAATCAATCAGTCTATCTATCTATCCTCACATATTCTTTATCCATTCATCAGTTGATGTACATTTGGGCTCTTTCTGTAGTTTGGCTATTGGTTGATAATACCGTTATAAACACTGGGATTCATGTACCTTTATGAATCTGTATTTTTTTTTACCCTTTGGGTAAATACCTAACACTCTGAAAACTACAGAGGACTTATGAAAGAAATTGAAGAGGATGCAAAGAAATTGAAGAGGATGCAATCCATACTCATGGATTGGAAGAACCAACATTGTTAAAGTGTCTATACTACCTAAAGCAATCTACACATTTAATGCAATCCCTATCAAAATACCACCAGCATTCTTCACAGAGCTAGAACAAACAATCCTAAAATATGTATGGAACTACAGAAGACCCCCAATAGCCAAAGCAATACTGAAAAAGAAAAACAAAACTAGAAGCATCACGATTCTGGATTTCAAGCTATATTACAAAAGTCACTAAGTTAGTAGTGGCACAAAAACAGACACATAGATCAATGGAACAGAATATAAAACCCAGAAATGAACCCATAACTATATGGTCAACTCATCTTTGACAAAGCAGGAAAGAATATCCAATGGGGAAAAAATACAGTCTCTTCAACAAATGGTGTTGGGAAAACTGGATGGCAACATACAGAAGAATGAAAATGGATGACTTTTTTAACACCATACACAAAAATAAATTCAAAACAGACGAAAGACCTAAATGTGAGACAGGAAACCATAAAAATTCTAGAGGAGTACATAGGCAACCACTTTTTGACCTCGGCTGGAGTAACTTCTTAATAGACATGACACTGAAGGCAATAGCAAACAAGAACCATTGAGACTTCATCAAGATAAAACTTCTGCACAGTAAAGGAAAGAGTCAACAAAACTAAAAGGCAGACTACGGAATGGGAGAAGATAGTTGCAAATGACTTTTCTGATAAAGGGGTAGTATCCAAAATCTATAAAGAACTTATCAAACTCAACACCCAAAAAAACAAACAACTCAGTTAAGAAATGGGCAGAAGAGGGGCTCCTGGGTGGCTCAGTCGGTTAAGCATCCGACTTCGGCTCAGGTCATGATCTCACAGTTCATGGGGTTGAGCCCCACATTGGGCTCTGTGCTCACAGCTCAGAGCCTGGAGCCTGCTTCAGATTCTGTGTCCCCCTCTCTCTCTGCCCCACCCCTGCTTATGCCATGTCTCTCTCTGTCTTTCAAAAACGAATAAACATTAAAAAAAAAAACACTAGAAATGGGTAGAAGACATGAATAAACACTTTTCCAAAGAAGACATCCAGATGGCTAACACACATGAAAAGATGCTCAATCATCACTCATCATCAGGGAAAAACAAATCAAAACCACAATGAGACACTAGTTCATATCTGTCAGAATGGCTAAAATTAATAAGACAAAGACCAACAGGTGTTGGTGAGGATGCGGAGAAAGGGGAACCCTCTTACACTGCTGGTGGGAATGCAAACTTGAGCAGCCCCTCTAGAGAATAGTATGGACGTTCCTCAAAAAACTAAAGATGGAACTCACCTACCACACAGCAGTTGCACTATTAGGTATTTACCCAAAGGAAACGAAAATACAGACTCATTTAAAAACTCCTCTGAGAATTGGCTACATGGCCTCTGTTGTAGTGATGGGCACCTTGTTAACTCTCAACACACTAGGAGTCAGCAACAAAAAGATAACCTATGGATTATTTAGAGGTCGGTTTTTAATTTACAAGTGAAGGAATTTCCTGTTATCTTTTTGTTATTGACTTCTAGTTTATTTTCATTGAAAGCTAATAACCTACTTTTGGGATCTTAATTATTTCACACGTTAAAATGGTTTCCCCTTCTAGGACATGGTCTATCTTGGTGAATGTTCCAAGCTCACTTGAGAAAAATGTATATTCTGTTCTTGTTGGGTAAAATATTCTATAAATGTCACTCATATGTGGAATTTAAGAAACAAAACAGACAAAAGAAAAAAGAAAGAGAGAGAGAGATATAAGTCATGAACAGAGTTTAAACGATTGCAAATAAACTGATGCTTATCAGAGGTGAGGTGGGTGGAAGGCTGGGTGAAATAGAAGGTGTGGATTAAGAAGCACACTTGTCATGATGAGCACTGGACGATATGTGGAATTGATGAATCCCTATGTTGTACACTTGAAACTAATATAACCCTGCATGTTAACTATACTGGAATTAAAACTTTTTAGAAGTAAAACAACAACAACAACAACAACAAAAATATTTTGTGAGTTCAACTGTGGTTGAAAGATTTGCTTTCAAACTCATTCATGGGGTTGTTGGCAGGCCCTAGGTCATTACAAGCTGTTGGTGATAGGCCCACTTATATGTCAAATAAGGCAGAGACTGACTTTTAAGACAGCATATTACAATTTATGTGATAGAGTTAGAAAGCACTGCTTACAGGGACATTCATGGTATTAAGTGCTTATATTAGAAAAGAAAAAGTCTTAAGTCAATATAAATTACCATTTTAAAAAAGTAGAATAATAAAAGCAAATAAACCCAAAGAAAATGGAGAGGAGGAGAGAAATAAAGATTAGAACAGAAATTAATGAAATGGAAACATAAAGCCAATAGGAAAATCAATGGAAAGAAAGAGATGTTCTTTGAAAAAATTTAATAAAATTTATAAAATTTAGCAATGTGGACAAAGATTAAAGGAGGGAAGAGACAAATTACCAAAATCAGGAATAAAAGAAAGGATACGATTACATTCTGAAGCTATTAAAATGATAAGAAGAGAATACTACAAAGACTACTACATTTTACTACGTAAAATGGACCAAATCCTTGAAAATCAGTAATGACCAAAACTCACCTAAGTTGAAAGAGATAACTTGAATGGTATTATAAATATTAAAGAAATTGAGTTCCTAGTTCAAAAAACTTCCAAAAAAGGAATTCCCAGATCTAGATGGTTTTCTGGTTAACCCTATCAAACATTAAGCAAATAAATAAACCAATTTTACATAATCTTTTAAGGAACTAGAAAAGAAGGAAATATTTAATAATTCATTTCATGAAAGAGGCACTACCCTGATAACAAATCAGGAAAAGACATTCCAAGAAAAAAAATTACAGACAAATATCCTCTTGGACATAGATGCAAATGTTATTTACAGAATTTTAGCTGAGTTCAGCATTATACGAAAAAAAATTATACATCACGACTAATTGGGGTTCATTATAGGGATACAGGAGTGATTTGATGTTTCAAAAATCAATCCGTGTTTTCCACAATATTAGTAGCCTAAGAAAGCAAAACCTTATATAAGGACATCAACTTGCTGTGAAAAAAAAATTTGACAAAATCCAAATATTCATTCATGCTGTAAAAACAAAACATTCAGCAAAACAGGAATAGAAGGGAACTTCCTCAACCTGATAATGGGCATTTACCAAATCCTCCAGTTAACATCATACTTGCTTGTGAAAGACCAGTAAGTTTCTTCCTAAAGTAGGGAGTCAGGCAAGGATGTTCACTCTCACAACTTCCGGTAAACATTGGAACTAAAGCCCAAGCTAGTGCAATAAAGCAATGACAAGAAATGAAAGGCATCCAGACTGAAGAGCAATAAACAAAATGCTCTTATTTGCAGGCATCATGATTGTAGAATTAGTTAAGTAAGGACACAGGCTACAAGGTCAACACAAAAATCAAGGGTATATCTATACAGTAACAAGAGATATTGGAAATTAATACTTTAAAATGCATTTACCATAATTCCCAAGCAAATGTAAGATTTCAGTATTTAAATCTAAGAAAACTTGTACAGGATCTGTACCCTGAAAACACAATTCTTATGAAAGCAAGCAGAGAAGGCCTAAATAAAGGAAGAGGCAGATCTTTTTTCATGGACTGAAAGACTCAACATAGTAAAGATCTTCATTCTTCCCAAATGAATCTACAGATGTGATGTAATTCCCACTGGGATTTTTTTTTTTTTTGTAATGTAGAAAAGTTGATTCTAAAATTTATGTGTAAAGTGAAAGAACTAAAAAACCAAAACAATTTTGAAAGAGGAGAATAAAGTTGGAAGAATCAGATTACTTTTTTAAGACTTAGAATAAAGCTAAGCAAATGAGACAGCAGGATATTGTCAAAGGCATAGACCCATGGATCAATGGAACAGAATGGATAGTCTAGATATAGACCCACACGAATATGGCCAATTGATTTTTGACAAAAATGCAAAGATTATTCATTAGAGAAGGACAGTATTTTCTACAAATTAAATAGGAAAATTGGACATCAAAATTGGTAGACAAATTGGCATGAAAAACAATGCACTTCCACTTAAACATCATACTTTTAGCAAAAATTAACTTAAAATAGATCATAGATCAACATATAAAGCCTAATAGTATAAAATGTTTAGAAGGAAACATAGGAGAAAATCTTCATGATCTAAAGTTAGGCAAAGAGTTCTTAGACATGAAACAAAAAACAGAAACCATAATATAATTGTTAAATTGGGCTGCATCAAAATTAAATATATTTGCCGTGTGGATGCAACTACTGAGAAATGAAAAAAAAAAACAATTTACAAAGTGGAAGAAAATATTTACAAACCATATATATGACAAAGGACTTGAATCCAGAATACATAAAGGGATCTTGAAGCTCAGTGAGAAACAAACAACCCAACCTAAAAATGGGCAAAAGAATTTGCAATGATGTGGATGAACTACAGTGTATTATGCTAAGCAAAATAAATCCATCAGAGAAAGACAAATACCATATGATTTCACTCATATGTGGAATTTACGAAACAAAACAGATGAGCATACGGGGGAAAAAGAGAGACAAGCAAACCATAAAACAGATTCTTCATTATAGAGAACAAACTGAGGGTTGCTGGAGGGGAGGCGGGTGGGGGGATGGGGTAAATGGGTGATGGGGATTAAGGAGGGTACTTGTGATGAGCACTGGGTATTGTATGTAAGTGATGAATCACCCAATGCTGCTCCTGAAACTAATATTACACTGTTTGTCAACTAAATGGAATTTAAACAAAAACTTGAAACTATAATAAAATAACATAAACATGCAATTAGGTACATAGATAGATGACAGATAGGTAGATGATAGATAGATAGATGATAGATAGATAAAGGCAAAAGACCTGAACACATTAGGCGGAAAAGTGGTAAGGAAGATGCAGGCTGTGGGAAGATGCCCATTATCAAGCCCACAAAAAGGTGGTCAGCATCATTGACTAGTAGGAAAATATAAAGTTAAATCATAAATAACTAATAAAACCACTGCACACCTATGAAAATGGCTCCAATTAAAAATAATAATATAGCAACAACACCAAGTGCTGACAGTGAAGCCAGGCAAAGGGCAGTCTCGTACGTTGCTGGTGAGAATGCCAAGTGGCACAGTGAAATGGGGAAGACGGGTTGTCAGGGTCTCATAAAGTTAAATATACATTTACTGTATGACTCAGCAATCCTACTCCTGGGCATTTGCCCTAAACAAATAAAAATAATGTTCCTGCAAAAACTTATATGTGAGTGTGGATGGCAGCCCCATTCATAATCTCCCCAACTGAAAACAAAATAGCCTCCGGCAGGTGAATGGTTAAACAAACTGTGGCGGATGGATACAGTGAAATATTACTATGCAGTGAAAAGGCACAAACTACTGATCCTGGAAGCATCTTGACTATCAAAAGCCTTTGCTGAGTGAGAGAAGCCAGGCTCGCACTGTCACATGCAGTATGTTTCTATTATACGGTGCGCTTGACACACAAAAAAAGACAAAGCCACGGGAACGGAAGTCAGTGGTTGTCCACGCTTTGGGGTCGGAGAAGATGTAATGAAACGAAAGCAGCAAGAGAACGAACAAACGAGGCTGACGGGACCATTCTGTAACCTGGCTGTGTGATAAATCTATGCCAGTGTTAAAGAACTGGTGTGCTTGTGTGGCTCAGTCGTTAAGCATCTGTCTTAGGCTCAGGTCATGATCTCATGGGTTGTGAGCTCGAGTCCCGCATGGGGTGAGCTTGAGCCTTGCTTCAGGTAAATACACCCTCATCCCCCCTCCCCCCCTCCCCCCCACACAGGTCCTGCTGTGGGTGAGCTCTGTCTCTCTCTCTCTCTCTCTTTCTCTGTCTCTTGCTCTGTCTCTCTCTCTCTCCCCCACCCCCCGGCTCACTTGCGCCCCCTCTCTCTCAAAAATAAAAATAGAACTGTACGCTTAGAATTTTTTTCACTGTGACTTTTTTTTCAAATCAAATTAAACTAAGGAAAAAGCTCTTACAAACAGCGAAATAATATAAATAAATAAGGAATAAGTATCAGTCAAAGTACCAAATAATATAGTGTAGCACCATTCAGAAACATTTAAAATGAGTCTTTGTTGAAAATTAGAGCTTTCGAGGCATTTGAGACTCTTTGGTGAGTAAATGCTGTTGAATTCCAATCCTTGTGGCGGGACTTACCTGAAGCTGTGGATATTCTCTGTGTCCTTCCTCCTGGCAGGAGGGGGGTGACAGGCTGACAGAATGGAGGCAAGTCTGAAGCAAAGCCGTGCGTGGAGGAGACAGGTTGCCTGCCCGGGATGGTCGCCTTTCCAGGGCTCCGGCAACCACAGTTGAGACGTGATGCTCTCAGCAGAACTGACCAAAATCACCAAGCTTGTGGTCATACTCTTTAAAATTAGGAAGCACTTGTGGAAAATGTCCCGATTACCTAATCTATTAATGCAGAACGGGTGGGAAGGGATCTAAGAACAGCCTAAAGCTTTTAAGGGGACCTATGTGTTTTTAAAATAGCTAATGAAAATGAGAACTAGTCTCGACTGTATTATTAAGTGGAAAAAAGTTCCAAACAGCATGGTTAGCATAATTTCATTGAGTAAAGAACAAACGAAAAGAATATTTTTAAATAAAGTATGTAACTTGGAGGAATAGCTTGGTTTATAAAATATATACTATGCAGCCATTAAAACAAATAATACAGCTCTTTAAGTACTGGCACGATTTTGCCCAAGACTTTCGTCTTGTCTGAAGAGCATGTTGTTCTGAATGAATCTCTTTTGAATAAAAAATAATTTTGTGTGGGAGGCCTCTGGGGGCCCCAGTCAGTTAAGCATCTGACTCTTGATTTCGGCTCAGGTCATGATCTCACGGGTTCGTGAGTTTGCACTCCACACAGGGCTTCACACGCTGACAGTGCGGGGTCTGCTTGGGATTCTCTCTCTCTCCCTTTCTCTCTGCCCTCCCCCACTCATGTGTGCATGTGCTCTCTCTCTCTCTCTCTCTCTCTCTCGCTCTTTCTCAAATAAATTTAAAAGTAAACTTAATTTGTATATAACAAATATAGTGATGTAGAGATATAGATTGTGTGTGTGTGTGTGTGTGTGTGTGTGTGTGTGTGTGCATGCGTGTAAACACAGGAAAAATAAGAACTGTTCATAAGGTTATCTCAAAGTTGGGCAGCCTGCTAGGGGACAAATAAAGGGAGGAAAGAGAGTCCTTTCATTGTTTATAACTCAAGAAAATACTTCCCATCTCAAATCTAAACATGCACACTTATTTCTTTTATCATGACAGACAAGACAAGAGCCGTACAGTAAATATTAACATTGGTTCTCTGATGTCTGATACAATGAGATATAAATATTAACTTCTTCTTTGTGCTTTTCTGTGTTTCCAAAATTTCTACAGTAAGTAACTTTTTGAAGACAGTAAAACATTATTAAGATTACTATTGAATAGAACAAAACCATATTTATGCCATAATACCCTTAATTGTATAATACCTTCACTATTATTAATAATTAAGTATATCTTGCAAGTTACACAACATACACATTCTTTTTTTAATGTTTATTTATTTATTTTGAGAAAGAGGGAAACAGGGAGGGGCAGAGAGAGAGAGGGAGGGAGAGAATCCCAAGCAGGCTCCGTGCTGTCAGGCCAGAGTCAGAGGTGGGGTTTGATCTCACCAACCCCATGAGATCGTGACCTGACCCAAAATCAAGAGCCGTATGGTAAACCAACTAAGCCGCCCAGGCACCCCACATCCAGTACATATTCTTAACCCAAACTTGTTTTTATTAAATAAACCTAATTTTCTAAGATATCAAAAAGGCTTATAGAAATGTTAGAGATACATCCCAAACTTACAACAGGGTAGAAATGTTTTCCTAACGTCAAAAAAAATCACGTTTACCTTTCCATTCCCCACAGATACTTATAAGCTCACCCACCTCCCCAGTATTCCAGTTATTTGTGGTGCACAGTTATATAGTTAAGTGATGTGGTCACATAGAACACGCTGAACCAGGGTTTTAAAATGGGCAACCCCAATCTCAGTAGTTAAAAGAACACGTGGGTATTTCTTGTTCACGCTACACGCCCGTCCATGGTTTCCTGGAACTTCATCCTAACTTGTCTTTACTCAGAAACCCAGGCTGGGGAGGGCTCTCCTTCTGTGCTTCTACACTTTCTGGGAAAAGGAAGGGCAATTAACCACATTATTGAGTTTTAAATACTCTTCCAGAAGTGACATGAGTCACTTCCTCGCACATTTTGTGAGCCAAAGAAGTCAAATGGCCATACCTAACCACAAAGGGGTGGAAAAATCAAATCCTGCCATTTGCTCCAAAGGAGAAAAGCCAAAACCATTTGATGAACAGAACTGATGTCAACCATAGTCAGAATCACAGGATAAACAACAACTGACATCGGTAGGAATCCAATGGATTTAGCCCATTAAACTTACATTTTTCACATAACAGATTTGTTTTAAGTTGCATGGTAAAAAAACTTTACACTTTTCTAGTGCCCCAAAACTGTTGTTCTTAAAAAAGGAACTTGACAAATATTCATTCGTTTTTCTCTAAAGAAAACAAAATAAAACAAAACAAAACCTTAAGCCAATTGGCCATTTTCAGATATTAGACATTACCAAATAAATGTAGAAAAATGTGAGAAAAAAAGATTTTCACTAGGCTTAACCAAAAGAATGCCATTGGCAAGACTTTTTAGTATTTTAATTCAGTTGGTTTATTGATCTGGCTATATTTATTTAGTTTAGCAACTATTTTTGAACACCTACTAAGAGCTGTGGATTTTACTTTAGCATAGGTTCGTGCCTGGGGAATATGGTGTATGACTTAAGCATAGCTCACTGAGGTTATCACTGGCACTTGCTTCAGAAACTGAAAATTCAGAACCAGTATTTATGACAACGTGCGTGCTCACAGAAGTTAGGAAGCTATGGTTTTTGACCTTGGGGTAAATTCTATCTTTTCATAAAAGATTGACAAAAAACCCGTATGCATTCCTTTCTTTCTGCCCATGTCACCACTCTACCACCGCCTTAGAATCTCCATTTACCTACAGAGTCCTTGTTGTCATACCTGACTGTCTCTCAAGAAAGGACCTCTGGTTTCAGATGCGAGAAAACTGTTTTCCAATCCCCAAAGACTTATCAAAGATCAGAGCTCTTCACTTACATCTCAGAAATGGCTGCACACACGTCAGAGTAACTGATTGCTCAAGACGTTCAAGTTTTCAATAGTGGGCACTGGCTGTTTACTAGATTACTAGTAGATTACTAGATTACCAGATTACTTCTAGTAATTACTTCTGAAGTTGTTTCATGGTCCAGTTTTAACATCGATCATACTATAACGGGTAAATCCTGGCATTTGGGGAATAATTTTTCTTAAAAAAAAAAAAAAAAGATCACCCATTGAATTAAAAAAAGATATAATGGGGAATAATGTGTATCTAATTATTAATGTACTATAGAAATTAGCTTTTATATTGCAATTTATATTGCAATTACCTTCTTTGTGTTATAAAGCAGAACAATACAGAAGAAGAACTTCTTTATTAATGCCTAATAGCATGGTAATTTAAAATATTCAAGTTTCTTTAATAAGGTAGTGTATGAAATGTTACTTAATTTGACAAGATTAATTATACAATTAATTTAAGACTGCTCTCAATTAAATTAGCAAAAATTCTTAAGCCTGCTGCTTTTGAAAAGAGTGCTAGAACCTAGCATGAAGTGCGATACCTATTAAAAATGATATTAATTAGACAGAGATAGAATAATGCATGTTTTGTTAATAGAAAGGGCATTGTCAAAGAGTTGGTAAAGAGGCATTATTTCATTACTTTAATAGTAATAATAATAATAATACCCCAGCACTCTGAACAATAGGGAAGGGACTCCAACAATACTGGGAAATATAGTGGCTTGGGCACAGCAAGAAGTTCTAAAGACAACAATGACAATGAAACTCTTGTTTTGCCCGCCTTTACTTTGTGTATCTGGGGTTTATGTTCAGACAGAAGTATTGCCAGAGGGAGCTGACTGACTGTCAAAATACTTCCAAGGTAGCATTATCTTGGTGAATATTTACCGTGGTCTTGGGTCTAATCTTCAGCTTTCCGGGTCCAAAGACGTAAGCTTGTTAGAGTCCCAGGGTTACTTAGATGCAAGTCAACTGAGAGATATGAAATAAATTCATAATTCACTGGAGTATAATCACAAAACCCCCATTTGTGTATTTACAGTGGAGAAATCTACCTTTTAGGGGGACCAAAAGGCCCAATTTCTGCATTTACAGGGAGCCCTTTCATGATATCACAATATCTGGAAAACCATTTTAGTGATTAAAGGTTGTTTTGCATACAAAGGACTGTTGAGTATAAATCATCCTGGCTACGGGAATGCCAAAATATTATTCCTATTCTACCTCATAAAATACCTCTCCAGTGACTAGAATATTTTTATTCCTAAGATTTTCTGTATGTCTCTCTCTGCTTCCCCAAACCGCTAGCCTTCTCCATGGGGTTGGACCCTGTGCGAATTATATGGCTGGAAGACAAAAGGCCTGGGGTTAAGTTGCGGGTTTTAGTGTTTGGTTAGCCATTTAGTAGGAAAGTAGGGCAAGCCAAGTAGGAAAGGGGGCAAAGAAACTGAGGGGAAAATATCATGGATCTGGGTACAATGAAGTCTTGTCCTGGGCCAAGAATCTTTCTGAATATTTCATGTAACTTGCATGCTTTGCATGGTAAGTGTTGCATTTCTTAATTCAAGTGTCATACTTCTGGAGGAGAGAGATATACCTGGCATATTGAACCCAATGGTTCCCTAAGTTGGCGTTGAGGCTGAGGGAGAAACAGGATCTCTACTAGTTTATATGGAGGGAGGAGGAACTCTTTCTTCTGGGAGGATAGAGAAGTGCATCAGGGGTATGCCTCAGGAGCAGAGGTGAGACTGGGTACAGTTCCTCCTGTATTTAAGCTTTCTTTTGGCCCTAGGTAGGGGCGCCATTGGTCAGTGCACAAAATGAAGCACAATACATGGAGACTCATTAGAGACAAGTTGTTGAGTAGATTACACGCAATAGTCCTATGAAGGATGCTCCTGGGATCACTCATACGAACGAGAGTAAGATACGTGGTTAAAACAAAAGAAGAAAAAAAGAAAAAAAAATTCCCATGATAGTTAGAATGAATCATATGGTAGTCTTGGCTTCCAAATGCAGAATGACTCTGATTTATAAATAATAATAAAGAATTTGGGGTAAAAACAACTACAGAGATAACTTTTCCTAAACTAAAATTTTCAGATGACAAAAGAAAGTTCCATGCAAGTCAAGCTCACAGTTAATGGTAGAGCTGGACCTCAAATCTAGGCTATTTGACCTTCAATCCAATGTATTTTGTATCATACTTTATCATTAGGTAACTCCCATAAATTGCATACAACGTAAGTAAATATAAATAGAAAATCTCCCAAATCGCAAAACCACTGAAAAATGTTCTCTTAAGGTGATTAAAAGTGAATCATATAATGACTACATACCCAATGGGTAGTCGTCCCAAAGCGATGGTCATTTTGGAAACATTAGTTTGCATTTACTGAGTACTGTGTGACTGGCCTCATTCTGAAGACAGATCATGTTCCCGTTGACTTCCACTAAAAATTGGGAGCTCTGCTTTGGCGAAAACGAGTGATGGCTCTAAGTCACCTAAAATAAAATTAAGATTCTTAATGTATAGTAGAAAAAGCATCGTGTTAGTATTTGCAGTCTACATACATTAAACTTTTATCCATCCACTTTACAAGTATTTAAAATGGAACTGATTAAAATGCACAACACAGGTATTAAAATTTCCATCTTACAGGGAGTTCTTTGTGACTCCACCCGAGTGGAATGCTTAAGTAGAAACAGAATAACCATCCTCAATTAGAATTTAATAGGAAATAACAAAGGAGTTGCAAATGGAGTTGCTCTGCTCTCATCTCTCTCTCTCTCTCTCGCTCTATCCCTCTCTAACCCTCTATCACTCTATTTATTATCTATCTACCTATCTAGCTTGCTTGCTAGCCAGCTATCCATTTGCTTAAACATCTATTGATAAACGTCTGTTAAACTTCGTATTTTACGTGTACACACATACACACTCACACACATGCACTCACTTCTGATCAAACCAGTCGTGATCTCAAGTCTCCAGTGGATAGTCCTTTCTGAGAATAATGGGTTACCTACAGGGACATTAAGTATTTAGCAGCAACCCACCAAGCAACTGCTGCCTAAGGATGTTTAGGAGAGTCACACAGGAGGTGCCATGGTGTTACATAAGTGCAGAATTTGTTTTCAGGAAACAAAACAAGAAGTCACTCTTTCTACTGCAAGTCTTGTAAAGACTCTTCGTGTTGCCATAAGTTAGAAAAGGGCTGTGCTTACTCGGGACAATGCAGCCTCCAAGGAAAGGAGGAATTGGTGTCCATTATCAGACTCCGTATATCTTTCAAAATTGAATGTATAAATGTATTGCAGGAATAATACATTTCTTATATTTATAATGGACGCCTCTTCACAACTTAGAAAATCCCCTACATTTCAAACACTACTGAAAAATGTTCTTTTAATTCCTATGATACATAACTAATGTGCATTTGTTCCAAGGTGATGGTCACTCAGGAAACAATAACGTATATTTGCTTACTCTGTGTCTGGCATCATTCATTCTAAGCACTTTTTTTTGTATATTTCACTTAATTCCTGCAACAACCCTGTGTTGTAAGTACTATGATTATCCCTCTTTTATAAATGGAAATTCTACAGAAATTAGGTTCCCTACACCATACAACTAAGAAGGGGTAGAGACAATCTCAAGTCCAGATAGCCTACTTCAGATGTGAAGGGCACAAATTTCTTTAAAACAGGGAAAGGAGATGAGAGTACATTTTGGACAAGAATAGCTACAAAGACCAAGGCATCCAAAGGCATACACCCAAGGTCAGAAGCAAGCTCCTTTCACCTTTGACTTCCCAGAAGGTCCCATAAGGGTAATGATCTTATCTGGTCCTTTAAGAAGCTCCAGCCCACCCCCAACCTCTAGGATCTTCCAAAATTGCTGCCAACAGACAATTCTTTTGTAGATTATGCCAAATAGCTTGCCTGGTCACTAGGCACAATTAGCTGGTAACAATTCCAGCATATTCCTGAGATTAACCAAAGCTTGCTTGCTTGCTTGCTTTCTTTCTTTCTTTCTTTCTTTCTTTCTTTTTACTTGAAGTAGCTTCGATGGGGTATAATCAACCTACAATAAACAGCACGTAACTAAGGTGCTTTCATAAGTTTCATAAATTTTGAGTATGCTATTCACCCATGAAACCCCCACTATAATCAAGATAATACTATATCTGTCAACCTACAAATTTTCTCCTGTTCCTCTGTAATATCTCCCTCCAACTTCTCCCCTGTGCTGACCTTTTCCATACCTCTGCAGGCTCCAGGCTACACCTGGTCTGCTTTCTGTCACCGTAGATCAGTTTGGACTTTCTAGAATAGCACACGAATGAAATTCTACAATACGTAATCCTTTTTGTTGGGCTTCCTTCACTCAGCATAATTATTTTGCGATTCATTCATATTGTTGCACATATTAATAGTTCATTCCTTTTTGTCGCAGAGGAATATTTCACTCTATGGATATACCATGATTTATCGTTTCTCTAGCTGCTGGGTGTTTGTTTTTTCCCCACATTTTTGTTATTGCCAAAACAAACAAACAAACAAAAAACCAAACTTCTGTAAGCATTCATGTGTGAGTTTTGTATGGACGTGTTTCTCCTGAGTGAACACAAAAGAATAGAATCCGTGGATTGTATGGTAGGTGTATGTTAATTTGCAAAGAAACTGCCAAATGTTTTACAAAGTGATTGTATCATTTTACATTGAAAACGATAGCATGTAAGAATCCGAATTCCTCTACATTCTGCCAATATTTGGATGGTCACTTCTTAATTTTACCCATCCTCATAGGTGTTTAATGTTATCTCATGTGGCTCTAATTTGCATTTCCCAAATGACCAATGGTGTTAATGATGTTTCCATGTGCTTATTTCGCAAATATTTCTTCTTTGGTAAAGTATATATCCCAATATTTGCCCTTTTTTTAAATTGGGTTTTTTGGTTTCTTATTGAGTTTTTAAGAATCTTTGATGTATTCTGGGCATAAGTCCCTTATTAGATCTGTGCCTTTACACTATTGTTGCCATACATTTCACATGTACATATGTTATAAACCTTATATATTATTTTTGCTTAAACAGTGTATTATCTTCTAAAGAGCTATTATTTATAAAAAAAAAAGTATAAAAAATTAGTTAACCATGAAGTTACCATTTCTAGTGTTCTTTGTTTTTTTGTTCTGTTTTGTTTGTTTGTTTGTTTTTTGTAGATCCACATTTCTATCTGATATCAGATTTTCTTTCTGTCTCAAAGACTTCTTTTTAACATTTTTTGTAGCGTATTCTGCCGGAGATGAATTCTGAAATTCATCTCACTGAAAAAATATAGTTATTTCTCCCGGGTTTTTGAATAACATTTTAGCTGAATATAAAATTCTGGGTTAAGAGTTTTCAACCACAGTATTTTAAGTATGTTCCCCTCTGTCTGCTTGCTTACAGTGTTTCAGATGAAAAATCTGCTCTCATCCTTTTCTTTGTTCCTCTGCACATAATGTGCCTCTTTGGCTGCTTTTAAGATTCTCTCCTTGCCACTGGTTTTATGCAGTATGATTACAATGTGCTTTATTGTCATTTTCTTTGTGTTCATGCTCTTGGAGTTCGTTGAGATGCTAGGATCTACAGGTTTATAATTATCATCAAATTTGAAAACTGTGTATCTATTATGTCTTCAACTTTTATTTCTGCATCCCTCTCTCCTCTCTCCTTTAGGGACTCCAATTACATGTATCTGAGTCTTTTTGAAGTTGTACCACTGGCCACTTGATATTTATTAATTTTTTTTCTCTCTATGTGTCATTTGATACAGTTTCTACTACTATGTCTTCACATTCACTAACTTTTTTTCTGCCAAGTACACTTTGCCATTAATTCCAGTGGTGTATTTTAAATATAAATCATTGACATTTTTTATCCCTACAAGTTCAAACTGCTTCTTTTACATATTTTTTTTATGTCTTCCACTAAGTTTTTAAACCTTTGATGGAACACAGTTAAAATATCTTTAAGTCACTGATGGGTAATTTTAAGACCATTTTCATTTTTGTGTCAGTTTCCATTGCACTTTCTGTGACAAATTATATTTTCCTACTCCTTTGCATGATGGGTTCCTTGATTAAGTGCCAGAAATGGTGTCTTTTAGCTTTTGGGTGCTTGATATCATTGCATTCTTATCAATAGTCTCAAGTTTCATGCTGGGGTGCAGTGAAGTTACTTGGGAACAGTTTGATCCTTTGGGTCTTGCTTCTTAAGATTATTAGGCAGAGCTGGATTAGTGTTTAGTTTAAGGCAAATTATTCCCAAAGACTGGGGCAGGATCCTTCAGGACACTCTCATGCCCTGTGAATTATGACGTTCTGCAAGCTAGCTAGTGGGAACAGGCCTATGTGAACATTAAACGTTGACTCTAATCCTTTGGATGCTTCTTTCCCAGGCTTGCGTACTGTTCTCCACATTTATGTGCTGATCAGCACTCTACTAAATACTTGGAGGAGGGGCCCTTGTAGATACCCAGGGTTCTCCCTTTGCAAGGATCTCTCTTCCTACATACTCAGCTGGGGAAATCGCAGAGTTCATCTCATGTGTTTTCTGTTTCTCAAGGACCAGGGTCTGTCAATGACTGATATCCCGTGTTTTGAAAGCATTGTTTTATATACTTTGTCCAGTTTTTCAGTTGCTTCAGAAGGAAGGTAAATCCAGTCCTTTCCCTCCAACTTGGCCGGTATCCCTCTACTATGCAGTTTAGCCTATTAAAAAATTAAATACCAAAAAAAGCAATCTGAAAATTTATGAAAAAAAATGGCATAAGTGAGCATAATTGTACATCAAGTTAACATCACAGAAAAATGTGCCAAATCATTTTAGAGTACACAATTTTGTTTGTAAATCTTTGTTGGTGTGTATTTTCAAGATCCACAAAGATGCAAAAAAAATAGACTTTATTTAGAAGTGTAATTTTTTAAAATAATGGTAGTAGTATTATTCTAATCTAGATATGTTCATATATTACAGGATAATGTAAAAAAGAAATTAGTGTGGTTAGGAATCAAATTCTTCAGCACAGGAGAAAAGATATAATTATGAAAAAGGCAAATGTTTGTAATATTTATTTAGAGGTGGAAATATAAATATAAACTCGTGATTTACTTTCTTTTTTAAAGTTTTTTTTTTAATGTTTTACTTATTTTTGAGAGACAGACAGAGTGTGAGCATGGGAGGGGCAGAGAGAGAGGGAGACACAGAAGCTAAAGCAGGCTCCAGACTCTGAGCCATTAGCACAGAGCCTGACGTGAGGCTCAAACCCAGGAACCGTGAGATAATGACCTGAGCCAAAGTCAGACACTTAGCCGACTGAGCCACCCATGCGCCCCATTACTTTCTTTTAGCAATACTTATTTCCTAGCTCTGTTCACTGAGAGGCCTAGGAAAAAAAAGTGATAACCCAGTAGTAATGAACATACCAATAACTTGGATTTTGGATTCTAAATACCATTTCCCACTAAAAGAACCAGGGCTCCTTGAAGGTATGGCCGGTAAAATATAAGATAAGCCTGGGACCTCTTATGGATACCCAGAAACAAAGAGGCCTTTCAGGAGTAATAGTCATGTGAAAAAGAAATTTGAGGCCAACAGTTGGCCACAATAGGACAGTTTGAGCATCAGTAAGAATAATGAATACAATCATTTGAAACAGTAACAAGAGAAAAATCTATGAGTTCATATGAAAACGAGAGCCAAAAAACACAGCTTGATTAAAAACCAATGAGCCATCAATGGAGCCCAAACTCTTTACTATGAAAACCAGCACTTAAAAGGAAAGAATTACAAATTTATCCTACTTTTTTTCTATATAAGCTATATTTCTAAATAACTAAAAGAAGGTAAGATCTTCTCCATAGAAATCTTCCAACTAACTCTTAATCCTATGCTTGCTGAAGCCAGATAGTATAAATGCAAATTAGGATTATGCTACCCTTTATCAAGGGCATAAAAGTAAATGTGGATTGAGTAAAAGTAAATGAGGTTTTTACCTGATTATTCTCACATAAATGCCATACACCACTTGTCAAGAGGAAAATACATCTATGACAAATAGGCAAGACGTTTTAAATCTATGACTCTGATTTCTCTTTTTATGTTGTAGTAACCATTTATGGATAATTATAATAGCAATCTCCTTTTTATCAGAACATCAGTGGACAAGAAAGATGATGATGTACTTCATCACATTAAAAAAAAATTAATTTGGAGCTACCGAGCAGATCATACTTTTTTTGCTATGGATTCAGAGCAACTGTGGCCCCAGCCAAGGGAAGCAACCAAGAAACATGACTGTGGGTGCATTTGGCATAAGTAAGATAAAAATGAGAGAATAAAGAGTAAAAATATTTTTTGAAAATAGCTCAACCATATTTCGGGAAATCGTGGTAGCATAGTTCTAAATGAAATAAAAATCAGACTTGGGAAAAATTAATGAGAACATTTTTAAAAGACCAGGAGGTGGTGGTACCTGGGTGGCTCAGTTGGTTAAGTGTCCAACTTCAGCTCAGGTCATGATCTTGCGGTTTGTGAGTTTGAGCCCCGCTTCAGGCTCTGTGCTGACAGCTCAGAGCCTGGAGCCTGCTTTGAATTCTGTGTCTCCTTCTCTCTCTGCCCCTCCTCCCCCCCTTGTGCTCAGTCTCTCTCTGTCTCTCAAAAATAAATAAATGTAAAAAAAAAAATTTTTTTTTAAGACTAGGGGGTAAAAAACAGCAAACACAAAACTTTCGAGAAACTTCCTTAAGATAAGGCAATATGTTAAAGTTTTGAGCAATGACACTTTTGGAAACCAACTATGAGCTCGAACTACGTGATGAGTTCAGGCAAGTTGGTTAACGTTTCTGAACATCACTTCTCTTGCCTGTAAAACGTGGCTATCAACTCACCTATAAAATGGAGCTGTTGAGAAGATTAAATGGGTTGACATGTATAAGTGTTTAAAATAAAGACTGCCCATATTCACTTGGAAAACATTAGCTGGGATTATTTCTTTGATTTCAGGTTTTGCATAAACCTAACAACTTGGGGAATACCATCTGGGTGAAATCATACATTACCCATTCACACCTTAAGTCTGGAGTATTAAGTAGGCTAAGTGAGTCCTTAAAGGTCAAGAGAAGGGTCATTGTGGAAGAAGAAGGAAGGGAAGGAACAAACAGAAGGAAAGGGAGTTGGGGACACTGCAAATGTGGGTGGTGGTTTAAAGACATAAATGACCTTCTTTGTAATTTTTCTGATAGACAACCTAGTTTATGTTTTAATAAGATACTATATTCAGTAATGACATCAGTGACCAGCAGGAGAAGCAGCTCCTGGTTATGGCTAGATTATTGCTCAGATGATTCAAATAAAGACCTCCATGGCATTCTTACACATGCGTGGGCTCTTACAGTTCTCTGTGTTTCAAAATTATTCTCTTGCTGCCTTTCCTTTTCTGATAAACAAGTCAAATTACCTTTAGTGCCACATTTTCTATTCAATTTACTGATGGTTCTCCTCCTCCCTTGCTTGTTCCCTAGATTATAACTGAATTGAAGATTTCATTCTTTGTTTTTTTCGTGTTAACGAGTCAGGGACTTTTCTCAAAAAATGACTATGCCTACATGTGATAGCAATCATTGATCTTGATGATGACCTTAATAGAGAGAGCTGTGATAGTTTTTTTTAATTTTTTTAATGTTTATTATTTATTTTGGAGAGACAGAGAGGGGGGGAGGGAGAGGGAGAGAGAGCAGGGAAGGGGTAGAGAGAGGGAGACAGAGAATCTGAAGGAGGCTCCAGGCTCTGAATTGTCAGCACAGAGCCCAACATGGGGCTTAAACTCATTGACTGCAAGATCATGACCTGAGCCAAAGTCAGACTCTTAACCGACTGAGCCACTCAGGTGCTCTTTGGTAGTTCTGAATAAGACATTATTGAACAAAAATGATAGTTTTGTAGATTGAGGGGCAGGGAGCTATGTTAATCTAGATAAAAACAGATGGTAGAATACCGAGGTAAGAATGATCTATCCTATCTACGGTCCCTGATGATTTGCCACCAAAGAACTCTAAGGATTGGTGAAATTCATCCTAAACCTAATAGCTGCCATGTTAAAGAATTGCTAATGATATGTCTTATGCCAAGAAGATACTGTAATCTATATTTCTTTTTCTTTTAAACAAGAGAAAGCGAATCCAGAGAATTATTAGCTAATAATTTCTAGATCAAAAAGACTGTGTAGTTAATCATCCAAAACAATCAATTTAAAACATCTACAGAAGAACAGGCCGTGGGCATTTTTAGGAACAGTTCTAGACTGATGTCATCTCCTACTATGACAGAATGGCGGGGCTGCCGGATGGGAGAGAAATGATGGACATAATCTATCTTGACTTTAACAATGTGTAGATCCTAGTTCATATGACATACTTATTAATAATGTTGGGATGAGATTCTCCATCAGTGTTCTCCTCACTGTGCTCTGACACAGGTTTGCATTCTAGATGGTTTATTTCTAAGTTCATGAGACTTGACATTGGGACCTAAGACTGTCTTAGATTTGATCGAGCTGTGCCTTTTGCAGGCATGTCCTGCTTTACTTCACTTCCTCAGACAACGATATTTTACTTATATTTCAAATATCCAACACAAAATTCACTAAGTCTCCTTGTTCTGAATTACCCATTATCCCAAGTGCTCCTCCAACTTTGTTTGGATTCTCTACCCGATAGAGACCCAAATGCTCTTGACTGTATCAACTGTTCAAAAACCATGCCATCTGTAGGGAGATAATTAATGTGTCAGTTTGGTTACTGGCTCTGGATTAGTGGATGAATTCTGTGTATATGATGTAATAAGAAGATCCCAAAATGTTTTAGATGGTGTGGAAGCAAATTAATAAGAGATGAAAACATAATGGCTCCTTGAATTACATCACGTAGAGATAGCACAGATTCATAATGATTAAGAATGTAGACTCTGGATCCAACTTGTTTGGGTTTGAATCCTTATACTACCTTACTAGCTTTAGCTTTATGTCCTTAGGTAACTTACTTAACGTCTCTGTGCCACAATTTCCTTATCTGCACCCTGTTTTTAATGACATGACTTTTCTCTTTGTTTAGTCCACCAGCGTCTTGAATAGGGACTATGTCAGTTTCACCCAATAAACATTGAATGAATGAATGAATGGATGGGTGGATAAATGAACAAAAGAAAATTACAAGTATTAGTCTAAACTAGGCCACCCCCTTATAAAGTGTTTAAATTGGTTGCGATTGACATAATTTTCATAATGTAGGAAATAATGAAATAATCAAAGTTTATATATTGATGTTGAAAATTAATATCACTGTAAAATTATTTCAATAATTTTTTTAAGTTTATTTTTTTATTTTGAAGGGAGAGGGGCAGAACAAGGAAGAGATAGAATCTCAAGCAGGCTCCGCACTGTCAGCACAGAGTCCAAGGTGGGACTTGAACTCATGAACCGTGAGATCATCACCTGAGCCAATATCAACAGCTGGACACAACTGACTGAGCCACCCAGCCACCCCTCAATAAAAATTAAAAAAAAAAGTTTACATTTATTTATTTTTGAGAGACAGAGAGAGACAGAGCATGAACAGGGGAGGGAGACGCATAGAGAGAGGGAGACACAGAATCCGAAGCAGGCTCCAGGCTCCGAGCCGTTAGCACACAGCCTTACATGGAGCTTGAACCCATGAACCGTGAGATCATGACCTGAGCCAAAGTCGAACACTTAACCGACTGAGCCACCTGGGTGCCCCTAAAAATGTTTTTGACGAAACTCTTAGAACTCTATTTGTTCGTAAGTTTGAGACTGCCATTTTAAGGTACAACAAATTATCAATGAGGTTATAGGGTCAACATAGAGCAGAGACACAGACACATACCCCCGAGGGAATGTGGTTTGGGTTTTTCCTTCCATTTACAATTAAAGGAAGTTTTAGGGGCACCTGGGTGGCTCAGTCAGTTAAGCATCAGACTTCGGCTCAGATCATAGTCCCCAGGTTTGTGAGTTCTTGGGCCTGCTTTGGATCCTTGCCCACCCTCCTACCTGCCCCCCTGCCCTTCCCCTGTTTGTGTTCTCTCTCTCCCTCTCCCTGTCTCCCTCTCTCTCTCCCAAAAATCAATAAACATTTTCAAAGCAGTTTTCACTGACTAATCTGTCCTAATGTGCTTACTTTTAAGCCTTTCTTTTTCCTTCCTTGTAGAGAAGAGGTACCCCTTTAATGAATGTGAACCAAAGTGTAGTCGCATAGGTTTGAAATAAAGGAGCCTAGGGAGGATGAAACGTGTTTTGTGGATCTTGTGGTTACAACCTTAGTAAGGGGCTCTGACTTTGGAGATAGCACTGCCTTACTCTGATGGGAAGGACCAACTCTGTGTAACAGTAACTCTTAGTGTAGTAGAACACACCTCCCCGGGGTTAGCACTAGGCCCTTACTTCCATCCCTGGGGGCGTAAAGTTAGTTTTTCCTAACCCTGATGTGAGGAAGGTCCAAAGAGTACGGTCGGGGGGTCTTTGCCCTGGTTTGGCTCTTCCTTCCTCTCTCACATTGTTATTTAGGTGTGTTCTTTTTTGTTTGTGGTTTTTTGTTTTGTTTTTTTGACAGAGAGAGAGAGAGAGAGAGAGAATCATAAGCAGGAAGCAGACTCCTTGTCCAGTGTAGAGCCTGACATGGGGCCGATCTCAGGACTATGAGATCATGACCTGAGCTGAAATCAAGAGTCAGACACTTAACTGACTGAGCCGCCCAGGCGCCCCAAAGGTAACCTCCTTTTCCATGATTTTGCATGGTGCTGACAATAGACATTAGCAAAGACATTTCCAGGAAGACCTAGGTATTTCTAGTACTCATGTAATTCTAAAGTAATAGCTGCAGAGAATACTAGAAGTATCGTAGAAAAGCGAGTCCTCCGCAAATGTTTTAAGGACAGAGGGAACTGGCATCTGGAAATGTAAGGGCGTTTTTCCTAATCTAACTTGTACCTCATATTCAGCATTCTCTCAGCCATGCAGGAGGGAAGCTAGGCCTCTTTTAGGAGGTCACTCTGATTGGGGTGAACACTGCATGCATTTGAGGATTGAGAAGACTCCAAATCAAAGGACCAGTGGTTAGGGGCTTACGGGTGACCTTGACTGATGAGACGGTCGGGGGTGAGGTCCTAGCCTGAAGCAGAAACGGCAGCCAGAAGCAAGGCTGAGACATAGTGATTTGAGTGGAATTGCTAAACTACGATCAAGAAGGTCAGAGACAGAGGAAGTGAGAGGATCCTTGGATGCACTTCAAGGGTTAGAAGGTGAGAGGGGCTGCCTTTCAGCAGGAGGCCGGGCCCAAAGATCTTAAGGATTTCTGTGCCTATCCCACCCACCTTTGTACTGACCACAAGGCTTTTCAACATTATCATCCCTATTCATTTTTTAATTTTGAGACCTAATATATAAGATTGAGAAGAAGCGATTTGCAAATACGTCATCAGGAAGCGGTATGTATAAAATTCTAGTGTATCTGGCCTTTCCACTACAATTGAATACAGTAATGAGAACACCAAGTGCAAATGTACCCTAGATAGAGTAAGCTTTTATTGACGAGCTTAGAATTCAGCTACACCCTTCACACTAGACCAGAGCACGTCTGCTTCTGTTTAACACGGGTGATACACACACAAGATCTGAAGTCCCACAGATGAGCTGTGGGAGAATTTCAGACTAGCCCCACTATGTCCTTTTAGCCCCCTCTGTGGGCATCCATGAAGCCAGGGAGGCTCACTAGGAAACCAAATGAAAAGAATACAATAACTTCTCAAAACCTAAAATAATTTTCAAGCAATTGCTTCAGGGTAGAGAGCGGAGTGCATTGGTTACATTGGAAAGGCTCCCCCATTGGCCTACAATGTGGCCTTAGGAAGACGCCTGATCTCTCAGTGCTTCAGGACCACAAATACATGTTGGGGATAAGCCCGCACCTCGCTCACAGAGTGGCTGTGAGGACTGAATGGGATAAAATAAAGCGACTTAACAACCTGTAGTGTTTTCAAAGTAACATACAATATAACAGAGGAAGTAGGAGCAAAGAAGTAAATGTTTTCCAAGAGAACCTCTAATACCTGTACCTTCAAAGAAAAGAAAAAGAGAAAAGAAATTGAGAACTATGGCTTTTGGTGAATCAGAAATGAAAAGTCCTGAAGTCTGTGTAAATGAAAAAAAAAATACACACCTTTCTGAATAGGTGAAGTAACACTTTTCTAACTTTCAAGGGATCTTTGTGAGACGAAAATTTTCGAAGTAACCTAGCTAGTGAAGATTTTGTAAGTTCTTCAAACTGTGACAAAGCAAAATGATGTATCATGAAAACTTCCCATTTAGATGAAGAACTATTTTTTTTTTCAGAAAAAAGAATGTAAACAAGCCATTTTTATATTAGTCAATTAAACATGGGAAAAATAGTTGAAATGTCTAAGCCATCTCTTTGAAGTATTTTATTTTTGCAGCACAGAATTAGGATGTTGGAATGGATTTCCTCTGCTGTGTCAGGAGGGTCTCACAGCAAAAAGTTATTGCAAAACAATTTTGCTCTTTCGAACGCTCTTACTTTTCTTCCACCGATGCTTATAATGTCCCATTATTTAGTCATGGATTTAATAAAAGATTTAAAGGGATGAAAGAAGTTGAATGTGAGCATGTTAAACAGTTTTTATTTATGCATTTATGTGTTAACTTTTTTATCTTGCAATAATTATGGATTCATGTGAAGTTGCAAAGATATCGGAAGGGGGTCCAATTTCCTGCTCTCTCCCAGTGGTTACATCTGATGTAACTATAATACCATAGCAAAACAACAGTTTAAAGTTTAATGAAACTTTCTCAGAGAAATTTCCGGATACCTCCCACTTATGCACTTGGGCCTGCGCAAGCTCGTGCGTGCTCCCAGAACGGCTGTTTCATGTCAGAGCTTCAGCCTGGAAGCAACTTCAGTCAATAGCAGCCTACTCACCGGAAGGGAAGGAAGCTAAGAAGCCTCCAGTAGTGACGGCGGTCCTGTTTGAAATTAGGTCAAGCCCAGGAGGCCTGAGAAAAATGGAAAAATAGTCTGGGGTCACAACCAAGACCCCTGTGTCAAAGCCTCTACTACTGATGACCAGACAAAACAACCTGACATGTTGGAAGAACAGTTCTGTGATACATAGATTTGTACCCATTACCCCTTTTCATTTTTCCCAGAGAAAAAGGCATAATACTAAACACTATAGATCTTAAGAGGTTTTTGTCCTTAAATTCTGTCAGAAAATATAGTACAAACCCAGTACTTCTCGGCCAGCCTGCACTCTGTCTGTATTATCTTTAATAATGGGTGCTCTGTGAATTGGAAATATTTTTTAGGGCATGCTTTTGAAAGTATTTAAAATGTATTAATTAAAGTAATCTGGACCCACAGTTGATTTGAGGCAATGGGATAACATGGGGCATGTTGCCTGATGCCTCTCCCTCCAGAGGCTTTGCCAGGCATCACTAATCAAGTATGGCGCCACGTCCCATTGGGCCAAGATACCATTTTTCCCATGGGGTTGCAGGCAGCTCCTACCAGTGGATTATACTTGGCATTAGGAAGGGAACCTAATCTGGGGTGATAGGTGATAGGGGAAGCTCCCCTTAAGAAGTCAGTTTTGAAAGCATTTGACAGAATCGAAGGAAAGGAATCGGACAAAAGAGAATAATCAAACTTTTCACGGCCACACTACTACTTTATTAGTAATCTTGAATCGTCTGTTTATAGCTATATCCCAAGGACCTAATCGTGTGTTCTTGTAGCTGGTACTCAATACATTTTTTTTCTCAATTAGTAAATGGTTTGCTTTTCTTGTTTTGGCCATCAAAGAATGATAACAGAGAGGAAGGCCACCTGTCTCTTTGAAGCAGATCTCCACCGGATAGTAGCACCTTAAGGGACAAGGTAGAGTCTGGGTTTGGTTCTTAGCTCTCTGTGCCCAGATTATTCTGTAATTTCCAGTCTCTAGTACTGTTGTTCTCCCGGTCACACAACTTTGGAAAATTTTGATGCTAGGTTTTCCTTCACAATAAATGTTGTTTTCATTATTTAATATTGAATATCTCTGCCTGCCCTGAAATCGTACCACATGATGTCAATGGGTTTGATTTTCTCCACTTAAAAATATTCGGTTTTATCAAGAGATGAACACTATATAACAAACTTATTTTCTTTTATTATTATAAAAATTTTTAGAGATTGCAAAAAATTTTGAGTAATTATATGAAAAAAAGACACTATAAAAATAATTCTTAATCCCATCAACCAGAATTAACCAGTGGTAGCCTGTTGATTTGTGTCTTAATAGCATTTCTAATTTGTTAATATATTGTTTTCCTTTTACAAACACTTTTTCATGTTATGCATATTCCTTTGTAGTATGCTGTATCCTGCTTAAAATACGTTCAATATTTTTCCATAATGTTTTGTTTGGTAACATTATTGTCTAAAAGATGTTTCATTTCATGGATAGTGAACTACTTATTCACCATTCACTTACTGATAGATATTTCCATTTTATACAATTAGGAACACTGAAATACTGCTCCTATAACGTAAAAACGAATAGATTATTCAATGAGTTCCCTAGAGTAATTTTTAGAAGATTATTTCCATAATTAAAAAAGATGAAAAAATTTAAGTTTTTCAGTGTATATTGCCACATTGCCTGGCAGAGAAATCCTATCAACTGAATTCCCACAAGCAAAGTGTAAAGGATTGGCAATTCAATAGAAAAAACATCAGACTAGATACAACTGAAGAAAGAATTGGTGAACTAAAAGATAAATCTGAGATAATCTTCCAGAACACAAAACACAAGCGAAAATACAGAAAATACCGAAGAGGGGTTAAGATGTGGAAGATGTAATTAGAAGTTCATGATCTAGCTAGCAAGAATTTATAAGGAGACAATAACAAAAATTTGGGAAGAACAATTTTCAAAAATATAATGCCGAAAAATTTTGTAGGTTTAATGAAAGATATGAATCATCAGATTAAAAACATCAAAATGAGTTCCTCAACAGAGTAAATGAAAATAAATCTCAAAAGAGTGAAGAAAAAATATTTAAAATAACTAGAGATAAGGCAATTCACCTCCAAAGGAATAGAAATTAGAATATCAGTAAACTTGGGCATCTGGGTGACTCAGGTGGTTAAGCATCTGACTCTTGATTTTGGCTCAGGTCATGATCACATGGTTTGAGAAAATCAGCTCTACACTGGGGGGTCTTTGCTGACAGCGTGGACCTTGCTTGGTATTCTCTCTCTCTCCCTCTCTCTCTCTGTCCCTCCCTGCTCACACAATCTCTCTCATAATAAATAAATAAACATTTTAAAATGTCTTAAAAATAATGTCAGTAAACCTGTGAACAAAACAACATAAAAATAATAAAGTCATACAGTCAAACTGTGAGGGAAATTGAGTTCTATATTAAGCAAAACTATTATTCAAATGTGAGGTTATAGGGGCGCCTGGGTGGCTTGGTCGGTTAAGCGTCTGACTTCAGCTCAGGTCATGATCTCACGGTCCATGAGTTCGAGCCCCGCGTCGGGCTCTGTGCTGACAGCTCACAGCCTGGAGTCTGTTTCAGATTCTGTGTCTCCCTCTCTCTCTGCCCCTCCCCTGTTCATGCTCTGTCTCTATCTGTCTCAAAAATAAATAAACATTAAAAAAATTTTTTTTTCAAATGTGAGGTTATAATTTTTAAAAAGTGATTAATTTTACTAGCTCAAATTCTTGGCCAAAAGTAAAGGAACGAGGAACAAAACAGTCATATGCCAGAAAAAATACTGTACTTAGAAAATTGGTATGCACGTGGGTAAATATAAATACATATCGAGTAATAAACACAATAATAATGATAACGATTACCTTTGGGACTTGAAAAGCAGAATGGAAATAAAATACCACATGATAACATTTTATTTTATTTTATTTTATTTTATTTTATTTTTAAAGTTTATTTATTTTGAGAGAGAGTGGGGAGGGGCAGAGAGAGAGGGAGAGAGAGAATCTCAAGCAGGCTCCACACTGTCAGTGCAAAGCCCAACAAGGAGCTCAAACTCATGGACCGTGAGACCGCGAGATCACGACCTGAGCTGAAATCATGAGTGGGAATATTAACTGACTGAGCCACCCAGGGGCCCCTCGGTGATAACATTTTAAAAGGGAGAAAAGTTTTTGGAATCGAAACTTTCTAAAGTCTTTTTATTGTTCAGAAGGATGGTAGACATAGTGTTTAAATTAAACTTTGTTAATTCAAGTTGACAGGTTGAAGATGTCAGCATAGCTTCTAGAGTATATGAAACAAAAGACAACTCAGAAAGATGGTTTGAGAACATGAATAAAACAAGATGAACCTTGTAACGTTAAATAGATGCATATTTCAGGACTAAGCAAGTCTGCCCAAGAAGGCTTAGTTGTAAACACACGCGAATGAATGAACGAATTTGTTATTACATTGTAACCGTGAAAAAGCTGAAAACTAAATGGATAAATAGGCTTCGGTTTATTCACGAGATGAAATACTATCCCAATTAATATTAATATTAATATTATTATATTATTATAATATTAATATTAATTAATATTAATTAATTAATATTAAATTAAATTAATTTAATTAATATTAAATTAATTTAATTAATATTTTAATTAATATTAAAATATTAAAAATATTTTAATGTATTTAATTGAAATACAATTTAATTATTATTTAATTGAAATACAATTAAAATAAATTAACTATATCTACATCTGTGAAGATGGCTAAACACCCAGAATATGAGTGAATATTACTTTTTTGAGTGAAAAAGTAAGTTGTAAAAAAAATGTAATGTACAACACTATTTTTTGTAAAATTTTCATATGGAATAGTACCTTATCTTATATATGGTATATAAAAAGCAAAGTATAAAATATGAAGGAAATGTGCCGTGTCAGAATACTAGTTCCCTCTGAGAATGGAGAAAAGGAAATTTTATTTCTTCAAGAAATACCAATTTGAAGGAAATATGGTAATATCTGTTGAATCTGATTTGGTAGATGCTGGACGTCTTATATGTTCTTTTCTGTAATATTTAACGTATATATATTTGCTGTCGACTTGAATCAATTCAGACTTAAACACAACATTTAAAAGAAAATATTGTACATGTCCAAATTGCATAAATCAGATAAATGCTTTTAAACAGGTTGCTTCAAACAGGTTGCTATTCAAAGAACCACTTAGCCAAAAATTACATATCTAAAGCCAAAGATATCCTTTTTAAAGTATTTGGCTAAGGACTAAACACTCCTTCCGATGATACGATGATACTCCGATTGTTCAGGAACCATTTTAGAATCTATCTTGTGTAATTTCCTAAAGCAGCTTGCTGGTTTGAATTACCATGAAAATGATATTGTTTTGTATTCAGAGCTTGTGTATTACTTCATGAGCACTTACCCAATCACCATTTCTGAGATGTGTGAGCTGTGGTCAGACAATGAATACACACTTGGTACTCAGCCCCGGGCAAGATGCGATCCCTGCCCTCAGGGGGCTTATAGTCTAGGAGTCTCCAAATAAATCTAGACTGTTCTGAACATGAAGTTTACCCTAGAAAGGGAACTACAAGCCCTTGGCGGCGGGGCGAATGGTATAGTTTCACGTATAAGGAAAGAACAAGAACACCACCAAAAAAGGGTGTGAAACAGGAAATAGTTTAAAAGTCCAAAGAGTAATAGGGAAGAAATTTCAAGGTATAGGAAGACAAAAAAAGTAAAATGAAAACAAAACAAAAACAAACAAGAACTGTGATGTGAAAAGCTTAGGATTCAGAAAGAGACCTGGAGAGAGACAGACGAAGACATACAGAGATATCGTCCTGCACAGGGATACTTAAGTGGAAGTAGTAACGAGGACTCCATGCAGAAGGAAACAAAAATGTCAAGTGCTTTTAAAGGCTATCTCAAAGAAACGAAGCAGCGAGAACGAGATAGACCAAAAAGAAAGATGATCTGCCATGATAGCTTTCGAATTCCACCTCGATGAAATGGCAGATATATAACCCAGCAATTGTAAATGCCATTTACTTTGCACTGCAACCAGCCTTCTAATTCCAATTAAGTGTGCTGAATTCTTTGACATATGCAGAGCTCAAAAGGACAAATTTCCAACACTCTCTTAAGAGAATTCATTAGAACTTTATCTTTCAGATCTGGCTGCAAGAAACCTTGAGTGCCTAGCACTTGATTGAGTGTCCTTCATGAGGAAGACGACCATTTTTAACTCGGTGTCTGGGAGTCTGTTCCCAAACAAGATGGAAATCGCCTCCCGAAAGCTTCGGTTAAAACAGGGTAATGAATGTTACAGCAGATTTCAAATATTGTAATTTGTCACATGTTTATCCCCCAAAGAAATCTGCAATAAAATCTCCGGGTGTGCAAGATAAATGTGCTGAGCGCACAGGGCAGTGATGAAGAGCGTGGGCTCCCTACTCAGACAGAGCTGGCCTTAAATCCTGCTTTAGCACTTAGCGGGGATGCAGCCCTGAGCTCACTCTGCACCCTGAGCCTCGGTGTCCCCATCTGGTAAATATGGCGAACAACGGCTACTGGGATAGATTAGTTTCGGGGAAATAGATTGGGTAGGTACACTATTTGGTACCGTCCCGCTAATTTCAGCACCCACTCACTACGTGCAGGCGTCTCACTAACAGCAATGACAGTGGTGCTATGGAGGTACGAACAAGCATTATTCCCATTTTGTTCTAGGCTTAACTTTGCTGTGACAGCCCGGCTCCATGCAGATCACTTCTACAGGTCGGGCTTCCCCGCACTCAGTCTACATCTGGTCCCTCTGCCAGTGTGAGCTTAAGCTCACACTTAAGCTTTATTTTTTTATTTGTATTTGGTTTGCGCTGGCTCCTCACTGGGGCTAAGTGCCCTTGCACTTGGCACCTAGAGCGGAAGCTCACAAAGTTGTCATCTGGGAAGAGCGACTTTCAGGAAAACACTGAAGCACAGATTACTGAGCGATAAACGGACAATAATTATGAACAATGACTAAACTTATAATTGGTTCCAAAAAACCTTGGGCATCTGTTTCTGCCACAGGGGCATGCCTGTCGGTGGAAACAAGGACACGCCCTCCTTCGGATTTGAATTCGGTTATTAGCTAGGCAGTTCGCTCTGCTTTGTAGGATGAACATCTCTGATTTCTTCCAGTTTGTGTTTACCTTGCAGAAAGCAGCCTTATTTCCCTAATCAAAGGAGAACTGTTGGGGAAAAGACCGGGAGCATGCAGCAAATATACAGGTCTAGAAAGAGGGAAAGAGAAGCGGGGCTTCTCATTTATTCACCCAGATGCCAGCCATCTGCACACCTCCAGCTGAACCTTATTTTTTATGTCACAATTGTATTCCTTAAAATAAGATGGCAAATTGCTGTTACTGCAAGAAAGAACAGGACAGAGGATATACTGTGAAGGCAACAATGTCTGATTGTGACCACAGATTATGTGGAGCAAATAACAGCAATGAATCATCTAAGCAGAATGGATATATATCCGCCATGCTTCCCACCCTCCACATCCTCATTTCCTGAAGTTAGTACATTGGAGTGAAAATCTGAATGCTCAATGCTATACTATAGCAAAAAGAAGTCACTCAATATTAAATAAAAGCGCAGAAAGCCAACTCGATGTGGAGGAGGGTGTCAAACCTAGTCACGGTGAGAACCAGCCTATGCTGCGTCTAAAACCCATTCGATACCTGAGGTTCCCTCCCAAAGTGTCTGCCTCAAGTGATTCTGGGGGCAGCGAGGGTTCAGAATCATGATGAACTATTAATTAGTATCAATGGCTGGATTCATGGGAAAAAAAATAGAGACTTTTCTCTGTAGGTTATAAAAAGAGATTTTCCTGTTTTAATATATTAATGTTCTAAGCAACAAGGTGGGGGGTGGGGAACCAGCACAAGTGTGATTGCAAAGCTTGGTCCCCTCACTAGCTCTAGATCCCCTTGTGCCCCTGGTGGCCGACTGGAGTTCTGTGTAGATCTCCCCGAGGATGCTGGAGTCCTGATGGAAAAGAGAATGACCACGTGGTCGCTGTCACCTTAGCGAACAGCTGGTGCCCATCCCATCGGTTCTTTTTTTTTTTTTCAAATATGAAATTTATTGTCAAATTGGTTTCCATGCAACACCCAGTGCTCATCCCAAAAGGTGCCCTCCTCAATACCCATCACCCACCCACCCCTCCCTCCCACCCCCCATCAACCCTCAGTTTGTTCTCAGTTTTTAAGAGTCTCTTATGGTTTGGCTCTCTCCCTCTCTAACCTTTTTTTTTTTTTTCTCCCCTTCCCCCAAGGTCTTCTGTTAAGTTTCTCAGGATCCACATAAGAGTGAAAATATATGGTATCTGTCTTTCTCTGCATGACTTATTTCACTGAGCATAACACCCTCCAGTTCCATCCACATGGCTACAAAAGGCCAGATTTCATTCTTTCTCATTGCCACGTAGTATTCTGTGGTGTATATAAACCACCATTTCTTTATCCATTCATCAGCTGATGGACATTTAGGCTCTTTCCATAATTTGTCAATACTCCCTGGGCTTCAGGGCAATATCTATTTGTACCCCCAAATACCTTATTAATTTCTTAAATGGATTATGAGGCAATCCAATGATTCAGAAATGGAAACTTGCCCTCATCCCTGAGTGAAGTTGGAGAGAACTCTCATTCTGTAGGAAGTTTATCCACTAGAGGAGATAAAGCCTGTTTCTTTTCAGCCTCGTCGCAGACCTCCTGAGATCTTATTTCCTAAGTTTTGTCGGACTTTTCTACCTCTCCTGAAGGGTGCGTGACGTCCTTCCTGTACGTCAAAACAACTATCCACCGATTGGCCATTTGCCTTGGAAGATGAGGCTATTTTCTTCATCATTAACAATACCACTCGTGTTTGTCTAATTCCTTTTTGAGGGTTCACAGAGACGAGGGGAACGAGCGAGGGCAAGCAGGTCTTTAGCAAAATGTCCCTCAAATGCTCCTTATGTAATCAGCTAGGGAAATAGGATGCTTATGTTAGGTTTTAAATCTATCAACATGCTATAGTTTATTTGATGAAAGACTGCTCCATGCTGGATTACCAATAAAATATGAATTATAGGTAATCATCTCATCAGAGCGAAGCTCTTCATGTTTTGAAAATACGAATCCTACCTTAAGGAGAGCTTCTATTTTCAAAGAGTCTTTTCTGATTACTCTTGAAACTACATAGTTAGTTCCAAATGCCCTAGAGAAAGCAAACAGCTGTTGAATCCTACACAGAACCATGGGTTCAAAAATCAGTACTCAGACTTCTCATTTTAGCCCAGCAGGGCCACCCAAGTGACATTTCCGGGGAATAGAATCAACATCCAGTAAATTAGCAAACTTACACCACAAATGGAAATATTCAATTGAATATTTATAAGAAATAAAAAATTGAAGGTATATTGAAAAGAGAATAGCTTTCATTGTTGAAATGCCTAATGCTTCAAGCTAATAGTTTAAACTAAAAATCAGGATGTTGTTGGGAGGGGAGAGTAATTAACATTTTATGAATAACCGCGCAATAGTGTTGGTTATTATTAAAGGAAAAAGAAAAGGAAATACTTCCCAAGTGTGCTTTGTTCATTTTGACTTCTAGTGACAGGGCTTTTTGTGGTGTTTGGTAATGTTACGGAAAGAGCACTGAACTAGGAGTTAGGAAACCTCTTGGCCTTGATTTCCTTCCACGTAAAATGAAAAAGAGGGACTGGGCTTGTTGTTTCTCACATTTCTGTGAGTTGTACATATGCCAACTCTCTTCCTCAAAGATTCTGATCCAGGAGGTCTGGGAGATCCACTCTGAGTGCTCTGGGATAGGACCTCACCAGGGTTCAGCTTGGGGAAAACTAATGTATGGGTCAAAACATTCAAAGGCTAGCAGTGCTTAAAGAAAGAAAGTGCAAATACAAGAAAGAAAAGGGGAGAGAGCCGCAGGAAATCAGGAGAATTCAGGGGCAAGAGGGAGCGTCACTGAGCCTCGGTCACGTAAAATACAGGTGTCTATGGGGTGCATTTCTGAAAGAGAGATACGCCGTAATTTGAAGGTTTCTGACATGATCCAGGCATGCCTACAAGCAGCTGGGGCTCTGACTTTCCTTTACAACCAGGGCATTTCTGCTCAAATTTAAATGTCACAGTTCACCGGCTAAAATAAAACATATTTGAGAATGTATTTTAATTACATATTCTAACTCTATGTGTTAGAAGCCGGTGAATCTGTATTTGCTCCCGCTGTCTTTATTTGTTTTTGCCACTGCTCTCCTCCTCCTGGTCACCCAGTTTCCAAACTCTGGTCATGACCTAGCTCGTCGATTCCTCGATATTTCATTTCTCACTTAACCCTCTCGTTCCTCTCCCATAACCGCTTCCTGATCATAGGCATGTAAGTTATTGCACTGGCCTTTTCCCGGGGCTCCTCGTCTCCAGCCTCTTTCTTCTTCTGCCCTTTCTGCAGTGCTGGCCAGGTGAACCTTTCTGCTTCACAGTCGTCATCCTGTTATTTGCTTTTCCAAAGTCATACTTTTGATTAATTCTTTCTGTATAATGGCATCAAACTTCCTGAGCCAGAATTAACAGGCTCTCAATAGTGTGAACTCAACATAGCATTGCAAATTCTCTTGTTCTATCTGTCTGCTCATTTCGTATGATTGAGCCAAACTAGAATGGTTTCCATATCGTGTACCTGGGCCCACGCGTTTATCTGATTCGGCACACTCTATTACCTACACTCTTGCACGTCTAGCCATTTTTGTTTATTGAAAAATAATAGAAGAGATAAAAGTCCATAATCTTTTTTAAAATTTCTTTTCTTTTTTGATAGAGAGAGACGGAGAGAGTGCACACACATGAACAAGGGGCAGGGGGAGGAGGGGCGCAGGGAGAGAGAGAATCTTAAGCAGGCCCCACAACAGAGCCCGATGCGGGGCTCGACCCCACGACTCAGCTCAGCTTCTCCATTATGATTCATTAGGCGGAGTTAGGGCTTGCATTTTCTGTGCTCCTTAGCACTCTGTGAACCTCTAATACAGCACTCGTCCCATCACATTTAAACTGTTTGCGTATTTTTCTTTTTTCTTTTTCCTAATATTTATTTATTTATTTTGAGATAGAGCATGTGGGGGCCATGGGGAGGGGCAGAGAGAGAGGGGGGAGGAGAGGGAGAATCCCCAGCAGGCTCCCCGCTGTCGGCGCAGAGCCCGATGGGGCTCGAGCTCATGGACTTTGAGATCATGACCTGAGCCAAGAGTCAAGAGTCGGATGCTTAACTCACGGAGCCGCCCAGGCGTGCCTAAAAGTACATAATCTGATTTTCCTAACACAATTATTTCAATTTTTATACAACCCTTTCTCTTTTACTTTTCCATATGCGTACGTGGTTTCATAAATAGAGTCAATTTTACATATATTTTTGCGTTCTAGCTATAATCCTTTCCATTTGGCCACATAATCTTCATAGTTTTCACTTCAAAAGTTGCATAATTTTCCAGTCAGCAGAAGTGCCATAATTCAGTTAACCATTCTTCTATCTATAGTTAGACATTTGGTGGTTCCTAATTTTTAGCTATTATAAATAATGTGGCAATTTTTAGCTATTATAAATAATGTGGCAATTAATAACTGCATGTATAACATTCTCCCTAGGGTTTATTACCTTTGGATAACTTTCCAGGAGTGAATTAGGCCAAAGATATAAAATTTTTATGGTTTTTTGATGTACATTGACAAATTGTTTTCCAAAAAGGTTATACCAATTTATACTGCCACTGATAATATATGAGTATACTATTTTTACCACAAATTTGCTGGCTCAATAACGATACCTTATTAATATATTAATTTCTATATTTTCATTACTAGAAAATATCTTTTTTTCATAGTTTGTTAAATTATAGCACTTTCTTCTTATGTAAAATATTTGTGTTATTTCCTGGCTAAGTTTGTAAATTTCAGAAGGTCACAACGGTGTCACGCCTATTTTCCACTCTCTAGTAGAGCTCAGCCCTGTTCCTGATGCATAGATAGCAGTCAATTTATATTTGTGCTGTAAATAAAGACTATTTATTTTTTGAGTTGTCATATGTTTTTACCAATTCATATGAGCTTTCAACATACAATGAGTATTAACTTTTTGTCGTAGGTCAATACTTTTTCTTTTAGCTTAATATTATTTTAGAAGACAAAAAATTGTGGCAGAAACAATTGTTGTTTTCTTTCTTTCCTTTTTTTTTTTTTTTTTTTTTTTTAGTGTTTTTTTATTTATGTTTGAGACAGAGATACAGCATAAGCAGGGTAGGGGCAGAGAGAGAGGGAGAGAAAGAATACCAAGCAAGGATTGTTATTTTCTCTGTGTATCTTTATATTTGGCTTAAAAAAACTTAGGGGCGCCTGGGAGGCTCAGGTGCTTGGGAGTCTGACTCTTGATTTCAGCTCAGGTCATGATCCCAGGGTCGTCCAAGCTGAGCACGGAGCTTGCTTGGGATTTTTCTCTCTCTCTTCCTCTGCCTCTCTTCCACACTCATGTTCTCTCTCTCTCTCTCTCTCTCTCTCTCTCTCCCTCTCTCGCTCTCTCTCTCAAATAAAAAAGTAAATAAATGGATAACCTAAAAGATACTCCATAGAGACAAGAACAGAAACACTGTGGGGTGCCTGGGTGGCTCGGTCGGTTGAGCGCCTGACTTCAGCTCGGGTCATGATCTCACAGTCCGTGAGTTCGAGCCTGGCGTCGGGCTCTGTGTTGACAGCTCAGGGCCTGGAACCTGCTTCAGATTCTGTGTCTCCCTCTCTCTCTCTACCTCTCCCCTGCTCAGGCTCTGTCTCTCTCTGTCTCAAAAATAAATAAAAACATTAAAAAAAAAATTTTTTTAAAGAACATAAGCATTGAATATTTTCTTTGTTTTATTTTTTTATTTTTTTATTTTATTTTAATTTTTATTTTTTTTTTCAACGTTTATTTATTTTTGGGACAGAGAGAGACAGAGCATGAACGGGGGAGGGGCAGAGAGAGAGGGAGACACAGAATCGGAAACAGGCTCCAGGCTCTGAGCCATCAGCCCAGAGCCTGATTTGGGGCTCGAACTCGCGGACCGCGAGATCGTGACCTGGCTGAAGTCGGACGCTTAACCGACTGCGCCACCCAGGCGCCCCTTTCTTTGTTTTTTAAATTTTTGTTGAAGTTTCCTTTTGTGGATACAATTTTGCTATTTTTCAAAACGCCCTTTTGAAATGCTCTCCTAAACGCCCCTTTTCCCAAGTTCTGCCTGGGTTTTAGACCATTTATCTATAACCATGGCCACCTATGGCTTATAACTGGAGCCTTTGGTATGGAACCCATAGGGAACCTCAGCTTTGTGCCTGTGTGTAAAACCATTTTGACTTCGGCAGAAGGGATTTAAATTAATCCAGCCAACACTTGTAGATTCCAGACTAAGCCAGAATTGCTGCTCATTTAGCCATAAAGCTTTATTCTAGCTATAACAACAGAACTTCTGCTATGGTCCCATGCTGAGGTTCCTGACATTTTAATGATTATATTGATAGAGGGACATTTTGATAGGGATATTGTGATACAGCCTAGAAAAACAAATCATTACAATTTAAGTACATCTCAATTAGCAAGAAAGTGTGTGTGGCTGGTACTCTTAACCCATCCATAAGCCTCATGCTACCTGTCTGTCACCTCACCAATCCCTTAGGCTCCCCATTCTTGGACACCACAGCAAAAGCAAAATAATAATCATATTAAAAAAACTCAGCTTTGTCATCGTTTATCCTATTCCTTATAACTGAATTTCTGTTTCACGTTTTCATCTTTGAAGTCTTTTTCATAATCCACTATGGTCTAGAAAGGATCTTCTGATTCTTGCCAGTGTTCCCCCCGCCTCGGGGGGGCGGGGGTGCTGCCTGCCTGCCTCCAGCTCCCAGCAGCGCCCTCTTGAGCTGCTCTCGCAGGGACTAAGCAATGCAGCACTCCATCATGTTGGATATTTGGATAGATTGGATGCTTCTCCCTGGGGTGTTCAGCCTCTCCGCAGGGACCTCACCGGCTACGTCTTCCGTTGTGTAAGTCCACGGCCACGTCTCATTTTCTCCAATCCTCTAGGATTGTAGTTTTAGTCAAATCCATCCTGAGATATGGCTGCCTCTTCCTTGAAGCTTTCCTTGTAACTGCTCCATTACGTGATTTCACTCCTAGCCTGCCCTCTGGAGAGCCCCCAGTATCATTCGGCTCCCATTCTCCTCAACCATGACGGCATGGACCAATTTATGCGATATTCAAGTTATTTTTTATTATGGCTTAGCTCATCTCTAATAGATTGCACAGTTCCAGAAAACAAGAACCTTGCTATTTCATATTGACATTCTCCCAAATGCCATCAACTCGAGTAGGCTTTCACACAGGAAACCATGGCTTTGAAATAGTACATTAATTTGGTTCCATCTTCCTTTCAGCTTTCTCTCTGTACCTCAAAACCTCTCTGCTTCAGTCAAATGTAGTTGGGGACTACTGAGTCTCAGTTTACACTGCTTCTCCAACAGGGAGAAATACACCAAAACAACAAACAAAACCAGCTTCCTTTCTTTTCTGTAAATCTCATGGCTCTTCCCAAGCATCTTCCAACTCACTTCTCCATGAGGCATTCTCCTATCGAATCTGCAGCTGCTACTCCCCTGGACATTTCTCTTCTATTCACACCATTGGGCTTTATGGAGCAGTCCAGTCCTCTTGTTATCCCTTTGCTCTCCGAACAGAGAAGCACGAAAAGAAAATTCATGAGGATAATGCTGATGAGCCAGGTTTTTTTTTGTTGTTTCTGGTTTTTTTGAACTTTTTTTTTTTTTTTAGTTTTGTTTGGCTTTGTTTTTAGTGGTGGGATAAATTTTCATGGATCTTTTTACACTGCCTCATACGGTTCCTCTAGTTAGTGAGTTTGCAAAGTAGCTCAGTAGAAGTAGGGTTACATGGTTTGCTCATAGGATGGGAAAAGTTAGCTGACCCGTGGGAAAATGGGAAAATAAATAAGACTGCTTCATTATTTCTAAGTTGGCCAAATCATCACATCTATCAAGGAAAATTCTTACCCACCAACATCTCTTTTGTATATTTCAGAGGAACCTTAGTTGCAAACAATGGACAACCCATTTCATTTTGTTTCTGTGCATGTCCTTAACAGGGATTCCGATATATAATAATCTTCTAATTTTGTGCTCACAGAAGGTGTACCTAAGCATTAGCTATTATTATTTATCCTTCATAAATATTAGCGCTGTTGATTTATTACTATCAGTGGTATTACCAAGGCTGTAGAGATCAAAACAAATGTCTCATTTTTTTTTTCATGCCGTGTGACCAGCCCACACAGCAAGGAAATGGGGACCTGGCAAAACATAGGCATGTTGTTCTATAACCTCTACCCACATTGGACAAATGTTCATTAACATCCTTTAACGGCGACAGGATTACACTCCCAGTGTTATCAGAATGAGATAACAATTCACAGCGAAACAGAAATTCAGATAGATAGGAAAAACAAAAACTGAACTGCAGAGTTAAAATAGAGATTTATTTTGACCAGTATATTCACCCGCGGTCTCAAGTGACGTGTTCCAAGGGAAACAGCAATTCTGTACTGTCTTCTTACTCACGAAAGGGCCGTGTGGTCTTGAGCTGGGTACTGTGCCTTGCTGAGAAAGAAGGCTTAATGTCAATAGGAAGGCTCACACTAACCCCAAGGAATGAGTGCCAATCGTAAAGGATGGCTTGAATAAAGAGCTCCGTGCCACATCTTTATACACATCAAATCCTTCCTTAGAAATAAAACCTTCATCCGCTTGGTACTGCATCTTAAGATTCTCTTGTTTGCTCTTTATTATTCCCCTATTTTGTACGTGTTAAATAGCTCATAGTTTATTACGAAGACTTTTAAAGTATCTTTATCTCACTTGATTTCCCAAATACACTATAAAATAAGCTGGTTGCACCGTCAGCCCTACTTGAAGAGAGAGGAAATTGAGAATCTGAGTGCTGGAGCAAAACCCCAGAAAACAAAAACAAAACAACAAACAAACAGAAAAGCCACACAAGGACAAATGAGCGGAAACTGGCCGAGCGGAAATGCAAATGCACGTTTCTGACCCTCTGATTCCTTTTCTTTCAGGTTCTGCTGTGCTGCTTTTTGCTGGATAAATGCATAAACAGTTTGACCCAGTCTGGCTCCGAAAAGTGAACTCAACATGGAGATTTTGACGTATTCCCCATCTTGGAGCAATGGTGTCTTCTTTGGCCGAATGAGTTTCCCGAGGAATTAATATTTATATCCTCCCAATAAGACACTCCAGGGTGCATATTATGGACGAGCAATGATATGCCTTTGCAGTTAATGGCACTCAGTCAAAACTACCAGGGCATGTCATTATTAGGTCATAATACCCACCCTGGAGTGTCTTACAGCTTAATTGTTCCCTCTTCCATTCCAAAAACCAGCAAAAGACATATTTTACTAATGTTTCTGCTTTGTTAATGAGTTCAGAATGGATGAACACATGTGTTCTGCCTGTTCTGCCTATCAAACATGTACCCAGATATAAATACAGGTCTCATAATCCCCAATCCCAGCTTGCATATTTTGCTACAAAATGTTTGGCATGGCTCCGATACTTTCGAAAGTGAAGATTTAGTATGCAGCGTCTGCCTAAATATTCAGACACTGAAAACTGTGGAGACTTCCCCTTCTGCCCATGTCCTTAGCATGTATCTTCATATCGTCATCTGTTTTTCTACTAAAAATTTCCATGAAGTGAGTTCCAGTTTCATCGGGACCAGAATCCACAATAGGCTATTTCTGATTTTTTGAATATATAGCAATAGCTGTGTGTTAATGAGGAGGTAAGCTTAGGTTTCTTTCTCTTACCCGCATTCCCCCAACTCTCCAATCAGGACAGAAAATTCATTATTCACCTTTAGGCTCTGATTCTTCTGCCATAAAGTCATACTTTGTTTATAACTACATTTCAAATAACGAGCAAAAGGATGAGAAAGTATAAGAAGCTGCTGACCCAGACGTGTGTGATTCTAAAGTCTGGCTGCATAGCAATAGAGGGCCTTGACTATTGAAATAAACATGACATCAGAACCCATTATGAGGTGCTGCTCTAAGTTCCCTCATGCTTGTATCCAGCAGAGACCCATGGGGCTGAATCTCTACCACTGCTCAGGAAGTACTTGGTGAAGGTACTAGAAACTTGAGGCTCCAGATCAATGAAACTGATGTAGCTGGGGAGCTGTCTAAGTGACACATCTCTTGTAAAGTTTGTGGTGGAGAGAAATTGATTTGGGATGGGTCTGTATAATCTCGGTTCTTACCTCCGGAATAATAAGTAATCACGCATAACAAGTAAAGAGATTGACTTAATGATTTTAAAACTTCCCACAAAGCCCAGTTCCCAGCTGGCTTCACCAGTGAAGTCTAGCAAACATCTAGAGAAGAATTAATACTGATCCTTCAGAAGCTCTCCCAAAATATGAAAATGGAAGCGATACTTCCCAGCGTATTCTATGAGGTATGTATTGTTTACCCTGATGTTAAAACCAGACAAAGACATCCTACACATAAAAGAAAATTATGGACCAATATCCTTTATGAGAATACATGTAATATCTTCCTCAAAATATTTCCAAACCCAACCCAGCAACATATGAAAAAGATTATACACCATGACCAAGTGGAATTTATCTACAACAAGGTGAAAAGTTGGTTTACCATCAAAAAACAATTATGTAATATATCATATTAATAAAATGAAGGACAGAAACTTCATGATTATTTTGATAGACATAGAAAAGTTACGTGACAAAATTCAACACCTTTTCATTATAAAACCACCAAAGAAACTAAGAATCGAAGGGAATTTACCCAACCTGATAAAGGCCAACTGTAAAAAAACCAGAGCTAATATTGTACCTAATGGTGAAAGACTGAATGGTTTTCCCATACGATCAAGAAAAAGACAAGGATATCTGCCCTCACCATTTGTATTTAACATTGTACTAGAAGTTCTAACCAAGGCAATTGGGCAAGAAAAAAAAATGAAAACATCTAGATTGAAAAGAAAAACTTAAAACTATCTTTAGGCACAGATCATATGATTATGTACATGGAATATCCTCAGGAATACACCGAGAACTTACTAGAAGCAGCAAACAAGATCATCAAGATTGCAAGATGATGCCAGATTATGATACAAAAAATTATTTGTGCTTTTATACATCGACAACAAACAATCCAAAAATGAAATTAAGGAAACAATTTCACTTACAATAGCACCAAAAAAAAATACTTAAGAATAAATTTAACAAAAAGTGCAATACTTGTAGTTTTGAAAACTAAAATGGAAGAAAATCTAAATAAAAGACATCTCATATTTATGGATTTGAAGACAATATCAAATTAATCTACAGTTTTAACACAATTTATATCAAAATACCAGCTGGCTTTTTTTTTTTTTTTTCAGAAATCGACAAGCTCATCCTAAAATGCATATGGAAAGGCAAGGGAGCCAGAATATGCAAGACAATTTGAAAAGAAGAACAAAGTTGGAGGACTCTTGTTTTCCAATCCCGAAACCTACCAGAAAGCTATAGTAATAAAGACGCTGTCACACTGACATAAGGATAGAGATATGAATCAATGAAATATAAGTGGGAGTCCAGATATAAACATTTACATTATGGTCAATTGATTCCCAACAAGTATGCCAAGATAATTCAATAGGGGAAAAATAACCTTTCCAACAAATTACACCGGGCAAATGGATATCCACACACAAGAGAATGAAGTTGAACCTCTACCTTCCATAATATACTACAATTACCTTTAAATTGGCTGGAGTCCTAAATATAAAAGCTAAAACTATAAAATGCTAAGAAGAATGCAAACAAATTGATCCTTCTGATCTTGGGTTAGACAATACCTTCTTATATATAATGCCAGAGCACAAACAACAAAAGAAAAAAGTAGATAAATTGAACTTTGACAAAATTTAAAACTTGTGTGCTCCAAAGGTCGCTATCGAAAAATTGAAAGGACAACCCAAAGAGTGAGAGGAAATGCTGGAGATCCAGCTGACAAGAGATTTGTATCCAGAAAACATGAAAGCACCCTTACAACTCATTAATAAAAAAAAAAACAAAACTTAAAATATGGGCAAAGCATCTGAATAGATATTTTTTCAAAGAAAATATGTGATAATCAGTAAGCACACGGAAAACACGGTCATCATCATTAGTCATTAGGGAAATACAAATCAAAACTACACGAGACACCATTTCACACCTTCTGGGATGGCTAAAATAAAATAAAGACAGACAACAACAAGGGTGAGAGAGGATGTGGACAAATTGGAACCATACATTGTTGATGGGAGTGTAAAATGATACAGCCACTTGGGGGAAATAGTTTATCAGTTCCTCAAAGATGTTAAACACAGAGTTACCATTGGAGCCAGCCATTCAACTCCTAGGTATATATCCCAGAAGAGGGAAACTATATGTCCACACAAAAACTTGTACATGAACATTCAAAGCAACGTTACTAACGAAAGTCCGAAATTAGAAAAAACATAAATGTCCATCAACCGATGAATGGCTCTACACAGTAAGTGAATATCCATATAATGGAATATTACTCAACAACAAAAAGAAATGAATACTAATACTGGCTACAATATGGATGAACCAATATAGGTTGAGTGAAAGAAGCCAGTCACTAAATGTCACAAAGTGCATAATTCCATTTATATGAAATGTTCACCTTTGGCAAACTTGCTGAGACAGAAAACAGCTGTGAGACTGTCTAGGGCTAGAGAGCGCAGGGTATGGAGAGGTCTGGGTCCAGAGGTGTTTTGGGGGGGTGACCAAAATATTCTAGAATTCGATTTTGGTAATGGTGTAGTGAGGGTGTATATCTGTGAATAGGCTAAAAATCACTGACTTGGGTACTTTAAATGGATGACTACTGTGGCATATGTTACATCTCAGTAAAGTTATTTTTTAAAAAAAGTAAACCTGGGGGTGCCTGGGTGACTTAGCCGGTTAAGTGTCCAACTTCAGCTGAGGGTATGATCTCACAGTTTGTGAGTTCAAGCCCCACATCGTGTTCTGTGCTGACAGCTCAGGGCCTGCAGCCTGCTTCGAATTCTGTCTCCCTCTCTCTCTGCTCTTTCCCTGCTCATACTCTGTCTCTCTCTCCTTCAAAAATAAATAAGCACATTAAAATTTTTTTTTTTTAAAGTAAAAACTGAAGATTGCAATGAAATGAAACCACAGACTGTTGGTAGTGTGGAGGCCTAGAGATAATCAGGTCAAGTGAGAACAGGAAATAAGAATTTATATATAAAGAAGAATGGAAATAATTGCTTCAATGGAATAAAATCTGAAGTATCTTTGTGGTTTGGCAAAAAGACATATCATTCTTTGGTAAACTTGGAAGAAACAGAAGATGATTAAAAACCCTACGGAAACGAATAGCTGTAGATAAAAAAGATAATGATCAAAATATGTAGAAAGCTAAGATTGGTCATAATTTTAAGTAACTACCAAATATAGGGAAAGATAGTCCATTGTAACCTTGTTGCTTGGAATATTTTTATTCAAATGGCTAAGACGAATAACTTAGGATTTGAGTAGTTTCCTGTAAGTGACCTTGTATACAATAAATTATATTTGTATAAAATATTATCAAAACTTTGTAAATTATCTGAGTTTCCAGTTTATAGAATTAATCCATAGACAAGACACAGGATACTTACTTACATGTAAAGATTAAATGTGAATATATAAAATTTGACATTATAGGCATTACTTTCCTCTTTGTCTTACTTAGTAGACAGTGATAGGGTTCAGGGCAAATCTCCCCAAAATACGTCACTTTGGCATGAGGATTATTTTCTGCTAAAGGCAATCAAAACCCAGTACATTCAGGGAAATCTCTTCACTTCCCCCCTCAGCTACTCGGCTTACTGTGGAAAAGGAGCCTGTACCCGAATGGGAGCTATTATCAGATACCTTTTTTAACCTAAAAAACTCAGCATAACAGGGCACCCTTGGTTTTTCAAACATCTCCCCATCTTTCTGCGAATGGCCTTCCTCCCCTTTGTATTCCTAGATTCTTTACCCCTTTCCTTAGCTCAGAATGTTATCTAAACCTCAGTTACCTGGCTGTTCCTCAGCTCTCCTGTTTTTATGGGGCTCCTGTTGGAGGTAACTGAATTTGTTTTTCTCTTGTTAATCTGTCTTATGTCATTGTAATAGTTTGACTAAGCAAACAACCTAGAAAGGAAGAAGGGAGAGGTTTTCCACTCCTCTGAGAATCAAGAGACTCTAAATTAAGTTTACAGATGAGAAATCAGGAGAATAATTACATTATTTTAAAATTTAAAATTAACAAAAGAAAAACAAGCTGATTTTTTTTATTTTCCCAAATATAAGAAGGGTGTTTGGAGGGGGCATTTACTTGTTCCCCAAAGTTTATAAAACAAGAAATGTAGGTTAGACCATACTATTTAGCGTTATAAAGTTTAAAAAAAATTTTTTTTAATGCTTATTTATGTTTTGAGACAAAGCATGAGCTGGGAAGGGGATGGGGGTGGGGGTGGGGAGTCACAGATTCCGAAGCAGGTTCCAGGCCCTGGGCTGTCAGCACAGAGCCGGATGCGGGGCTCGAACCCATGAACCATGAGATCATGACCTGAGCCGAAGTCAGCCGCCCAACCGACTGAGCCACCCAGGCGCCCCTAGGGTCATAGAGTTTAAAGAATATACACAAAAACTTTAACACGTTTGCCTCTGAAAAGTTTGACTGGCATGAGCAGTGAGTAATTACACTGTTCCCTTAGTGAGTTGATGTCATATTAGAGATTTTAAGGATCATGAGCATGTGTTACTTTTAGGAAAGTCAAAGTATCAGCAACAGCATGAAATTGAAGTCTTCCATAAAAAAAAAAAAAAAAAAAAAAAAAAAAAAAAAACCAACCTAGAAAATCTTAAGGAATTATTTAAAAACAAACGAAAGCAGGACAGACCCAATTAGAAAACTATGGCTGACGAGATTACCAGTCGGTTTTCCCCCACTTTGCTTTCTAATTGAGTTCTAAAAATTTCAATCTCTCAGAAGGAATGCATAGTCTCTGATGGCTGAGGGTCTCAGTAGAGCATTTTTTCAGGACACAGCCCCTCTTCGGTGGGGTTCCAAGGCCCCCCGCTTTGGAGAATCCTGGCTGCACGCAGGGCAACCAACAATACCAAGAAGGTGGGCTCACAGGGCTCAAGGCACTCTTCGCGTTCAGCCCACAGAGAATCGCCTTTTCAGTGAGATTCTCCTCCCATCGAAGGTTACCAGTCCAGCAGTCAATAGCACTGAACCCTTTTATCAGCCCCACTTGGTAATTAGAAAATATTTGCAATTATACAATATGCTAATTCGTAGACATCTACAAACAGCTTAATCAACTGAGTGGGTTTTATTATTTCTAGTCTAAACATTATGGACTCACATGAAGTCTCTGAGATCAGTAAATTATTCTAGATTGTTAAACTGCTGCCAAACCAATCAGAAGTTTTATTTGAATTTATTAGGCTTGCTACATTATTTAGCCAGCAAGATTGAAAAAAAACAACAGAAACAAAGAGACATCCTGAAGTCATACTGTGAAGCTTGATCTGTTCCCAAGAATTACAGAAAAGGGAAGCCGTGGAAATTCAGGAGGAACCAGATTCCCTGGAAATCTTCACTGTCAAGTTGAAATTAATGTGAAGCCAGGTTCTTGAGGCATCTGGTCTTCTTAGAAGCATTATGTCCCCTGTCATGACATACTTGGCTGTGCGTGCGTGCTGAAGGCGACTGGACAGGTATATTGTATAGGTAGGTATATGTGTATGTGATATGTATGTCTCCAGCTGCTTTAATGAGAAAGAAAGATTTTTTTCATGCCCATCAGGGCCTTCAGGGAAGATACTACATTAGAGCATCCCAAACTAGAGCAAAAAATGAAGTGCTATACCAGTATTTATATTTAAATGCGTTCAACAAGAACCATGTGTTCCCAAACATAAGGCAAGGCTTTTACCCACCTCTAAATTAACGATCCTCATATTCAAAGTTTTACAATCTTTTATACTCCCGGGCATTACCACCCCCCCCCCCGACCCCCAAACCATGACTTGATTTTCTAACAACTGACAGGTCTTTGGAGAAAACAGATTCCCTCAAAACCTCCTCGAACAATGCGTGTATGGGATGCCTATGAAAATCAACTGATTAAATAGGCTTAAAACATTAAAAAAAAATTAATACAGATTTAGCCATTATTCTTGGAGGTATAATTTTCTAGCTTCTAGGGCTAGAGGCTGTTTCAATAAGTCGATTCAATTGCATTTTAATTTTTTTAATGTTTATTTATTTTTGAGAGAAACAGAGAGCGCGCCCGCGATCGGAGGAAGGGCAGAGAGCGAGGGGGACAGAGAATCTGAAGATGGCTCTATCTCTGACAGCACAGAGCCCAACGCAAGGCCCAAACTCACCAACCACGAGATCGTGACCTGATTTGAAGTGGAAGGCTTAACCAGCTGAGCCACCCAGATGTCCCTAAATTGAACTTGGAAAAGTCAGATACTCAGTGGTCATGTTGTGTGGATGATGCAAATATTCTTAGAGTCCAAAGCGAACATTTTTCATAATGTTCAAGCGAAGGTGTTCGTAACCCGAGATAAAACCCCAGAGGAAGGAAGTGCTCTATTTTAAAAAATTGTGCTTAGAAGTGAAGAAAGATGATATGCTCTATAGCAATGCTTCTCAAACTTTCCTGTTCATGCCTTTTGGGGGATCTTGTTAAAGACGAAGATTCTGATTCAGGGCCTGGGATGTTCCATGCCAATTCAAGGGCCCCACTTTGAACGGCAAGACTCCAGAAGCCTTTGTGAGGTCATTCAAAAGTCAATGCTGCTAAAAAGGGAGACAATGATCACTGGTGTCAACCACGGAGGTGAAGAACTTGGTAAACGGCTTTAATGTGACTCGGAGGCAGAAAGGATCAGTATGCACACACATACACACACACACACACACACTGCCCCCCCCCCCCCGCCAACAGGTAACCTTTAAATGTGTCAGTATGATGAACCATAAATTAAACAATTTAAGAAGACATTTATTAAGTTAATAAAAATAGAAGACATTTGATGCTTCAATCCACGTTTCTAAATGTTTATATATATTTAAGTTGTCTGGATTATTTTTGTGTGGGATACAGGCCGACTGCTTTCTATTCATGGTCATATGGATGGCATTTCTCCCAAAAATTTCCTGCTCTGCTTAACAGATCTGAGAGACACAGCCAAAGTAGATTTTTTTTTTTTTTTGAAAATTAGTTACTTGAACTGGAACAAAATGGGAATGTTTAGGTTTCTTCTGGTCAATGATTAAATAGGATATTATGCTGAATTGATTCATTCCTGCCACATAACGAAAAGAGCATAAATTAAAAATAAATAAACAAAATGCTTACATAATATACGGTCAGCTGGATTTAAAAACAGTTGTGCGTGCTGGAAGGAGAGAAAAGGCGGCTCCCACCGCTGAAGCTGTAGGAACCTTAGCACCAGGACTCAAATAGGAGATAGGTATGTGTCTCAGAAGAGGAGTCTATCAAAACAAAGGCATTTTTAGAGGAGGAAAAAAAACCCACCAAAACCCAGGAAAATAACAGACCAGTGAAAGTGAAATAAAAGTAAAGTCCTTCAAGCACATTTTCACTTAACTTCAAAACGTTTTTAGAAAGGCATTTCAACTCTATACTTCTGTAAGTACAGACACAAAGTTAGGCTGCCCTCAGAAGCTTCTTTCCACACTGGGTCTCTATTTTTGTTCCAGAGAGGTGTTTCCAAGAGCACATTCTTGCCATGTTTTCTAAAAATGTTCACATGGCAGGATAGCATACACGATTGCTATAGTAACTATCCTGGAATTTAACTCTGCATTTACATGCAAAAAGTATGAAAAATGGGTAAATGTTATTTGTTAAATTTACTTTTGCCTCGGTTGAGAACCAGGTTAATCGGACTAGTCATAGAAATGAAATAACTAAGGTAGCTTTATAATATCGAATTGTGTTTCAGCAGTGAGACCATTCCTCTGTCTCAGAAAGGACCTAAAGTCCCATAATTCTGGTTTTGTATTTTTAACACTGAAATATATTTCTATAACAGTTTTAAGTGTCTAAAATGCTTAAATTGGAGTAGATGAAGAGTTGCCCAAAAACAAATATAATTGTACTTGCTTGAAGAAAAAAAAAAAAGCAGAATGATAACAAACCAATTAGATGCGGGGAAGGGGGTGAGGAAATGAACATTAATGTTGCAAAAATTGTCTTTAAAAATAGTGATATCACAGTTGGTATTGCAGCGTATCTTTAGTTTATAATCACTCCACTTTTGTTCTTAATATGATTCCGTTCTAGAGATATGATCAGTTAACCTTAAATGACCGTGTTAATGTAACCCACAAATAACTGGTTAACAGCATAACACTGGGCAACATTGTTCAGATTTTCTGTGGGTCCTGCCACACTGTAGTATATGATTTGTGAATAATTGCTTCTAGAATCATATTTAAGTGTATGGTTTTCATTCTGTAGCATAGGATGGGATCTCAATCTTTTTATTGTCATAAAATCCTAAATTTAAATGCTTACTGATGCACACAGACTTAATTGACTCCAAGAGATAATTATTATTAACATGCTAGTGTCCAGAAAGATATAAATAGATCATTATTAGAAGAGAACACAAAGAACTAATAAATCTGAACTCTATCATCCTCACTATTAGTGAAGAATAATATTAAAAGCAAAAATGAAATAGTTTGAAGTGGGGACCCTTTAGGCATAACTGGTTTAAGCTTTTTAGGACCATTTGGCACTATAAATGGACAGTGTTAAGGATGGATGTACCCTTTGGCTTGGTGATGGTGTTTCCAGGAATTTTTTAAGTAAAATTTATGAACAAATATACTGATCTCAGAATTATTTTTCAGCGTGAAAATTGGAACTAACTCAAATGTACAACAATAAGTTATGGGTTAAATAAGTTATGGTATATCTATGAAATAGGCTGCTTTATATAGAAAAGACAGTATTATATATTTAAAAAAGGAAAGACAATCAAGGTTTTGTTCTTCTTCACTCTGTTATGTGATTTGCCACTTCCCCCTCCAACATCACTTAAAGGATGTAGTACTTTTAGAGTCAGAAGAAAGCCCAGCCACAAAATTTAAGTGTACATTATAGTTTCCAGAAAAGGCGCAAGATTTAAAATACGCCCCATTATAGGGTGGCTCCTAAATTTTACCAGTTTGGATGTGTCCCACAATAAGCTAAGAGAGAGGGGGGACAGAGGATCTGAAGCGGGCTCTACACTGACAGCATTCAGCATTGAACCTGATATGGGGCTTGAACTCATGACCCATGAGCTCATGACCTGAGCTGAAGTCTGACGCTCAACCTACTGAGCCACCCAGGTGCCCCCTGCCCCAACTCAACACTTTTCAATAAGGCTTTTTACTGGACCTTCTTTTTCAGTAACTTTTTGAACCTAGTTCTCAAAATTCCTTCAGCTGTTCAGTAGCAGATGCTGAGTTCTTGGATGACACATTTATATCTCTTTACCAACAGTATTACAATCACTGGTCAGTCATGGGGGAGGGCCCTATAAGAAGACACGTGGTTTGTATATTTCTCCTTGTGTTTTTGCATTCTGATTTCAGGGACCTGTGATGCAGCCCATGAGTCACCATTACCTTCAGCTCTGGCTCGATTGCTGAGTGCTTGCAGAAGTCCTGCAGCCAAGAAGAGACCCTAGAGAAATATTCGAGTCATGTAGGCACCATAAGTTAAAACCACTTCTAAGGACTGGCTTCAAATCTCCCTTTCTGGTTTGGCTTATAACAAGGTGCTTGCGATGTAATGCCATTGCTTTCATAAAGGATGGCGAAAGTGCTATTAGTGACACTAATTAAGATGTGTGAATATCATTTAGATACTCCTCCTTGTTGCTTTCCAAGTACAGGCTATGTTACCTAACACATTAATTGGTAATGATACACGTGCATATCTTTCAACTACAAGGTCAGTTTTTAAAGCAGGGCTTTTATTATTAATGCGTTTTAAGTTCCTACTCAGCCCACGTAGAGGTTCCATTAACAAACCTTACTGTGCTTCTCTTTAACCCCGTCCCAGCCATACCCCCTCTCACCCAACCTGAATGTTATGACATCGTGGGTTAGAGCATGTCAAACCTTTATCCAGCTTTAAATATAATGTCTAAAGCACTGTATAGGCACCTAGAACCCATTTATTCAATTGTTAGCATTTTTAAGTAAGCCCCTTTTCTGGCTTTTTCACCAGACGTACAAAATCACAATGCTATTTATTTGAAGCCCACTACTCACCTATCCAGCATGACTACCAAAACAAGTTCTGTGTCTCTTAAGTAAAACCAGGCATAGGAAACAAAAGAATATTAAAGTATAGCCCTTAGCAATACTGAGTACTTCCTTAGCATTCTAAATGACACAGACCAGTAGTGCTACAAGAAAAGTTTAGCCCCGATAACCCATGTTACAGAAGAGAATGTGGAGGCTCAGGAAGTTGATCTGAGGACCAGCAAACAGGTGTCCCAGGCCCAGTGTGAGATGACTCTGGTCGTAGCCGTGTGCCCTTCTCAGACTCAACAAAGAGTAAGGAGAGCCTCTTACAGTCCAGATTCCTCATATGCCTGCTTCCTATTTGATCCTAGTGGACATCTGTAATTGTCACCCAAGCGATAGGAACCTACCTTTATGCAGGACTTGGCAGCCATCAGGAGTTCTTGCATTCATGACTCTACAGAATTCTCACAATGGTTATGTGAAGTATGTATTGTTATTCATATTCTATAATTGCATATCTAACAAGTCTCTTTGGTTGTGATCATGTATGAAAGGCTACTTGCTTAGGTATACGGCTCTTGAGGCTTTTTTCTCCCTTCCCAAACCTGTGTAGCAATTCCTTCACTTGTTCTCTGGCAGAAGAGAAATCTAAAGGCCACCTTTAGAGATGACCTTCTTTTCCCTCCACGTTGAGATGCTTTTAGCATATTTTGGCTATCCGCACATTTAAATACCGTCATCTTATGTCTATAGGTAAATACATTTTTATTAGATTGAGGTCTTTGGATCTGAAGACCTAGTCCTTTGATCCAAGAAAATTATCATCGCTAAAAGCTTATTATTCCTTTGTTTAAGTTTCTTCAACATTAGTTATACGTGGGTTAGCTCTTTCTTTCTCTATATTCCATATCTACCATCTTTTCTCATGATTTTTGTCTGTATCTTTTTTTCTTCTACAGTCTGGGAAAGCTTTCCACAATTATGGGCCATATTAGGGTTTCCATTTTCCACAGCATCAGCCCTTACCTCCTGCTCCCAACACTGACTCCAACTTTATGATGACTACTCTCTCTGAGCTTTCAGCTCAGTCTCTTCCTACCCTATGGTTCCTCATTCATGGAGCTCATAATTTCTCTATCATATCAAAGATACAAAGCAACTTATGACGTTTAAAAAATGTGTGGGAAGTCATTTCCCGAGGTATTTTTCAGGATGATGTACCAATTATTCCATTGTATTTTTCTCTTTCTTCTTTCTAAACTGAGAAGATGTGTCTGCAGTTCTTTTGTGTATGTTAATGGACAGGGCATCTCATTTATCCTTGCTTTTCCTCCTTATTGCCCAGGAGAAGTTATTAGGAGAATAACGGTAGAATTCCAAGGACGTTGATAGAATCTTCCTTGTCCAGGATGTACACCCAGAGGGCAGACTGATAAGGTCTGGGCTTAGCCCCAGTTTTAGTGGCTAGCTCTGCTTGATGTTTGCATAGTATAGATGGGGGTCAAATGCATATGGAGTCTGGGAGGGGATATGTTGCTTGAAAAAAGCCTATTTCATATAATTACCATTTTTTATGCTCAAAGCTAAACTCTACAAATCTTGACAAAATCATTGTCAGGGGGAGATACACAGAAATTGAGTCAGAATACATTTAAAGTGACATAGACTACATCGTGTTGAAAAACACTGGGGTCGTAGTTGTTGAGCTAAGGAACGTGGAAGGATGGAATGACTCCTCGGGGTTCTCTCCATACACTCTGCTTTACTAACTGTCGCTAAGCTTCCCTGGATCCAGATACTATTGTCCATTTTCTTTCCTTCTTCTTTTTTCCCCTTGGAGTCTAAGATGAGGCTTAAAATAAAATTTCTAATGGAGGATCGATACAGATAGTATTCGGGTCATCTCACAAAGTGCCATCTACGCAGCTCATTCTGCTGTTGCTACTTCAGATTCAGAAGGCACAGCCAAGAACTAGGCAGGGGGGAGGAATGAAGCTCTCGCCTGTCTTCTCGTGGAGACAGATTTGCTCCCCCAAGCAGCAAAAGTTGAGACCGCTTCTGATTTTAGTTCCCGGTTCCTGTCCATAGGTTTGGTGGTTGGTGGAATTTTCTCCAACATCCTGGCAGTTAATGGATTGTCAGTCTTGGTGCTCCATTTCCTTGGAGAATTTTCGTTCTTTCTGAGTCTTCAAAAGTATTTTGGAAGGAGTGAGAAGAAGCTGCCTCGGGAACTGTGAGCCACATGCCGGGTTGGTTCTAATTTTAGTCCCGGATCACTTAATTCAGTTGTGCAGATAAATGAATTGTCACAAACTATTTACAGAACCAAATTGAGAACAATCCGCTCTTATCCTCACCTTACTATTCTGAATCAAATCTGCTCGGGAACAAATCTGGTATTAGTTGTTTCTTCCTCAGCATAAAATCATGTCAATATGTTAACTTTCCACATATATTAATCTAAAGCTTACTTCTAATTAAGCAATGGCTACAAATTAAAAGGATTCAAAGCATCGCTGCGCCGGCAGCGGCTGGGGACCCTGTGGGAATCATAGCACAGGCGATGTGATAGGGAGCCTAGCTCTCCCATAAGAAACTGGTTCTGCCGTCTTAACGCATTTGATCATTTTTATCCACACATAGGCATTTTAAGCTCTTTCATTCTGACCACAGAGAACAAAATAAATATATAACAAATCCACGTGCCATACTCGTAAAACCAGATCTTGCAAATTATTCCCGGGTCAATTCGATGAGTTGATGCCAAGGCCACCAGCCACGAGCAGGTTAGTAGTCACCCTGGCTGAGGACACCAGCAGCAGCTGGAGGGTTCCAGAGATGACGGCTCAGGAGGCATGACTTTTCCAGTTGGTGAACGTGAGGCCATTGGGAGCAATGGGGAACCGTAAATGGCAGTCACAGTCTTTGCATCTTCACAGATGAAATCCAAGCAGACAAATACCAACTACCTGCACACATAGGATGTGGAAGGGACACGGCTGCACCACATCACATGGTCAAGCAGTTGGGGGTTGAGTCGCTGCAATTGCAATGGATGTTGATACTGTTCTGTGATTGCAACACAGCGGGGATAGTAGACTTGTCTGGTTTTCTGGGCAAAGAAGGTGATAGACCCATTCGATTCTTCCCAGCTCAGATATCAGCAGGAACATTGGGTTCTGCCCTGGGTGCTATTCGGAAGAATGGTAAAGAAACAGAATGCATTCAGGTGTGGGTCATCAGGAAGTAAGACCCTGGAAGCTGGCATGGTGAGGAACAGGTGACGTCCAGTCACGTTTGGACAGCCATTTACAGACGATGTTACTGAGCAGAGATGCATGTTCTGGAGCGGGGGGAGCGAAATAGCCTGTGCGATTCCTTTAAGCTCCAACATTCTAAGACCTTAGGATTAATGTACCGATTCAATAGTTTTTCTCCACTCTGCTTTCCACCAAGTCGGTTTTTCTGAAGAGAAAACATAACAGTAAAGACGTCCAGACGGTATTTCTCAAAGTACAGTCTTGCCACCAAGTTGTCAGATGAGAGAAGGATAACAAAAGCGTAACAAATGTTCCAGGATTTCCTAGTTACCAAATTGCTAACTGTGGAAGACCGTATTTGTTTGTTTGTTTGTTTTCTAGGGAGAAAGCTTGTATGAATTTCAGGCCATTTCATAAATACAAAGCACTATACATTCCTCAACTTCTCTCCTCTTTCCTTCTTGTCACAGAAATGAAGACCTAGCCCCAGACCAGAGAGTGTCTTCTAGGTGATGCAATTTTTCTTTTTTTTTTTAATTTTTTTAAATGTTTTTATTTATTTTTGAGACAGAGAGAGACAGAGCATGAGCAGGGGAGGGGCAGAGAGAGAGGGAGACACAGAATCTGAAGCAGGCTCCGGTCTCTGAGCTGTCAGCACAGAGCCTGACGCGGGGCTCAAACGCACGGACCGCGAGATCATGACCTGAGCTGAGGTTGGATGCTTAACCGATTGAGCCACCCAGGCGCCCCAATTTTTCAATATCCCACAACCCGAAAACTGTTGCTATCCACATTTTCAAAGCCAAAAAGCTGAAAACTGCCAAAAAGAAACCACCTCCCATAGCATCTTTCTCTTTACTTGAAAGATACTTTGTGTAGCTATTATACTAGAATTTATTCTGATAACATAGTACCTGGAATTCTGGTTGTGTTCCATTATTTTTTTTTTTTTCCTGAGAGGTAATAATCTCATAAGATTTCTAGATTTTAACCAACTCAGTATCATCCATGCTGTCTTTATCTTTAACCTTACACATTTTAGACTGACGAGAAGCTGTTGTTCCAGATCTTCAATGATGTTCTACCAAACTCAACTACTGGGAAATTTCTTATTAAAGAGTAAAGCTGAATCATCCATGCTTCCATTTGAACCCACTTTTTAAAGCTTATTGATTTATTTTGAAAGAGACAGAGAGTGCACAAGTTGGGGGGGGAGAGGGGGCAGGAAGAGAGAATCCCAAGCAGGCTCCATTCAGTGTGGTCAATATTCAGAGCCAGACTCAGGGCCGAAACTCATGAAACCACAAGATCACAACCTGAGCCAAAACCAAAAGCCTGGCCACTTAACCAACTGAGCCACCCAGGGACCCTCTACTGTTTAATTCCCCCTAAGATGATGAACTACAAATAGTGAAGTCCTATGCAAGCAGACGTTCACATACTCACCTGACTGAAGAAGAGCACTCAGGGAAACCCTGGGAGAGTAGCCGCTCTCTGCCACAGATGCTCAGGTCTGAAGTTATCTTGAAGATTCCCTAAGGCAGCTATACTTCACCCATGTGGTAGGCAGGATAATGACCCCAACACATGTCCACGTCCTAATCCCCAGAACCTGTGACTATATAACCGTACGTGCCCAAAGAGACTTCGCAGATGGTGACTGAGGGCATGGCCTTATGATGAAGAAATTTTTCTGTGCTTTTCAGATAGGCCCCACCTAATCACATTTATTGTTAAATCTAGATAACTTTTCTGGCTGTGGTCAGAGAAAGAGATGTGATAACAGAAACATGGTTAGAAAAATGCTATGTCGCTGACTTTGAAGACAGAGGAAGGGGGAACACAAACCAAGGAATGTGAGCAGCCTCTAGAAGCTGGAAAGGCCTCCAGAAGCAATGTGGCCCTGTTGCCATCTTGATTTTAGCCCAATGAGACCCACGTCAGATTTCTGACCTGTATATGACTATAAGGTACTAAATTAACATTGGTTTAGACCTAAGTTTTTGGTAATTTGTTATGACAGCAAGAGAAGTCATCTGTTAAAAACAGTAGAACCCATATATTAAAATATGAAAGAAGTGATTTCTACTGATGGTGCCCAGTGGTAGTTTGAACTCACACACCTTTTAACTCCCGTTCCAGTTATGCTTCCACTATATGATTCTGTTCCTAATTTTTTCAATACTTAGAATAGAATAATCAACTTTTACTTTTCCTTATTTAATTATTCTAACTGAAATTGATTTTCAAGGTATAATTTTATGCAGAATTTCCTTCTGCTGACAAAAAATGAATGTATGATTTGCAGAATAAAGTATGGCCGCAAGTTAACTGCGGCCTCCTTTAGTCTGAAAAATAGAGCTTAGCACTTGTTACTCATCATTTTGCTTTACTCTGCTCCTTAGCCTTTTTTTTTTTCACCTGTTCTGTTCTGTTTGTAGGTCCTTCACCTCCATTCTGCCATGAATTCTTCCAGGAAGTATCCACGCTAATTTACCTTTCTAATTCCCAGAGTCTAGAGTAATGTCCGACATATCTAAATACTTAATAAATGCTAGAGAAATCATCAAGTGTAATATTTATTTCATTAGCCAACACTTATTTAGGGATCCCCCTTCCCTTATATACTGGGCATAGGAATATAAAGATCACTTTACTTTTCTTAACGTGTATTTATTTTTGTGAGAAAGAGACAGAGAGAGAAAGCATGTAAGTGCAAGAGGGCAAGGGGCAGAGAACGAGGGAGAGAGAGAGAGAGAGAGAGAGAATCCCAAGTAGGTTCCACATTGTCAGCACAGAGCCCCACACGGGGCTTCAACCCACAACTCGTGAGATCATGACCTGAACCAAAATAGAGAGTCAGATGCTTAACCGACTGAGCCACCCAGGCTCCCCTAAACATAACTTGAAAATGCCCACTATTCATCAAGAACACATAGCCCAGGGGTGCCTGGGTGGCTCAGTCTGATAAGCGTCTGCCTCTTGACTTCAGCTCAGGTCATGATCTCGTGGTTTGTGGGTTTAAGCCCTGCTTCCAGGCTCCACACTGTCATCACAGAGTATACCTGGGATTCTCCCTTTCTCTCTCTTTCTCTCTCTCTGACCCTCCCCTGCTCTCTCACTCTCACTCTTTCTCTCAAAATAGATAAACTTATAAAAAAAGAACACATAGGCCAGTGAGCGAGACAGATGCTTTACCAAATAATCAAAGTGCAACATGATTCATCTGTTGTGGAGATCGGAAAATTGCTGTGAAACACAGAGGTAGGAAATGCACATTCTGCTGGGAACCAGGGATCTCTTTATGATAAGGATAACCCTGGAATAAGCAGCTAACTTTTAACATGCCATTCCACTAGCATTGTCCAGGAATTCTTTGTTCCTTAAATCATTTATTTGATTGCTGTTAGTTTCGTCAATTAGAGTCCTAATTAGCATTGATCATGGGAAACTGTTCAAGTTGTCTCCTAGGGCCTTCATAGAGTCATGGAAGAGAACGGTCAAGGGAGCCATAGAAACGCCACTTCTTGGTATTGCAATACTCTTCCAGTTACTTCCAACAGCTGCTGGCAACCTTAGTGCGACAAAATGTACCTCGTTATTTTCCCAAGTGGGGATTTACCTTTGCTCTTGCAATGAACTTCAAAGACCGTGATCTCAACCAGAGAGGATTGGGGCAGGTGCATGTGTACGTGCGTCCGTGCGTGGAGATTTTGCCGCCCCATGGAACTTTTGGCAATGACTAGAGACGTTTTTTGACTGTCACAACTCGGAAGCTCTACTGGCATCTAGTGGCACTTGGTGGGTAGAGGCTGAGATGCTCTCAAACATGATACAGCCCACAGGAGAGTCCCCCCCACCCCCCACAATAAGAATTACCCACCCAAAAGGTCAGTAGTGCTGAGAGTAAGAAACCCTTTCCTAAGGTTTACTCACTACTATGGAAACACAATAATGTTAGCATAGGTGTTAATATATACTTATTTAATTATGTTTATTTATAAAACCAAGGTTGCAATTTAGAGGAAAGTGCCTTTCAGTTCAACCTATGGGTTTTTCAACTAAAGGCCAAGGTGTTGGAATGGCATGTGGTTTATGTTATTCTCACATGACCTGTTGGGGAGACTCTTCTAGGGGACTCTCGAGGCGCTAAAGAAAGCCCAGGACAATGTATTGAACGTTTACAAAGTGGTTATAGATGCCCTGTAGGCAGAAGGCTTAGTGACATTAAACCTTAACTCCTCTCCACAACATTCAACTTGTGACATTTGCCAACTTCTGGAGCTTCCGGAAAAATATTCTGCTAAAGCAAAATTTGTCTTACTAGCTCTGAACTGAGGACTCAGCTAATGAGAGGGGAGGGTGAGGTACTAAGGGCCTCTCTCTCTCTCTTTCTTTTTTTTTCTTCTTTTTTTATGACACACACTTAGTAACAAGGGAGCTTCATTCCAGAATAAAATGTCAAACCCAAAGTGAAATACTATCTATAATAAATGAGGCTCCTCGTGATTATTATGTAGCACATTTTCCCAGGTAATAAAGTCATTGTTTTCTGCATGGCTTTTATTCTTTTAGGCAGAGGGAAAGGGAGGGGGAGGTTGTTGGTATTTTGTGCTTTGCTTTTTTTTCTTTTTTGATGGGTTTCTTTCCATTCTTCTTGTGCCAATTGTAATGTTTTATGATTATTCATGACTTAGACAATGGTGCTTTAGGCAGTCAATAGCAATTATGCTTGTTGAGAAGAACGTATAATTCAAATTAGACCAATATAGATTTTTCCCCTTTACCTTAATGTTTAGTTACCCAGTTAGATTTAAACTGAGTATACAACATTTAATAAATGATTTCCACTAAAACCTAACTGACATTTAAAAGTACGTTGGGTTTTTTTTGGTTTTGTTGGTAATACAGGAGAGTAAGACAAATATTATTGCACTTAAAAGGTGTATCGGTTAAAATTAAATACATGATACATTATTTATGTCTGTGGCCTGAAAAAGATAATTTTGTACACTAACCAGCAAGTATGAGAAAATCCACAAGTGGTAGGTATCTAAGGAGTTTGTCTTGATGAACAGTGAATTGACACATGGTTTAGATTTGTCTCTCATGTTGAACAATATTCAGAACGCAATTTTGAATATATATTATACTTTATTCAGAAATTAAAAACTGGAATAAGTAATACCACGAAAGTCAAATGAAAGACTGTGGTAAGTGTTACAGAATGAATGATATTCCCCACCCACCAATTTCACAGGTTGAAGCCCAAACCCTCAGTGTGACTTAAGCCGTGAGACCTCAATAGGAGGTCTGGAGAGCAAGGCACAATTTCCATATGACGGGTGACCCTATAAGAAAATGAAAGACACCAGAGACCTCTCTCTGTATGTACTCAACGAGGAAAGACCATGTGGGCACACAGCGCGAAGACAGCCGTCTGGAAGCCGGGAAGAGAGGTCTCACCAGAAACTAACCCTTGCTCTTGGAATTCAACTTCCTACAGTGTGAGAAACTGTCCTTTTAAGGCACCCAGTCTGTGGTGCTCTGGTGTGGCAGCTTGAGTAGACTAAAAGAGAGGAGTTTTTCAATATCTGAACGTGTCTTATCAGCTGGTCGTCACTAGGATGTACCAAGCTGGTCTTTTCACTGAGTTTCAGACTTTCTTAAATCTGGACAAGTGACCAGAGCTTTCAGACAGCCGTCATGTATATTTCATCAGTAACGAGGACAGCAGTGACCTACTGAGGCCCAAAGTTCTGCCCAGTGGTCCTCATTATGAAAACTCGTCTCTATTTTCACCAAATGCACTGGAAGCATTCAACCGAGAAGCACCAGGAGCTACGGAAGCTCATGTAACTTTAAAATTAGCAGGAATTTACGGTGATCTATTTCAGCGCCTTCCTCAATGCCTGCAAGAAGCATAATCTGATGGAAAGACCATGGGCTTCTATGCCAGACAGACCTGAATGTGAACCCTGCTTCATCATGTACGAGCTGCGTGGATGAGGCTGAGAGCTCAGCTCCTTGGATCTCGGTGCTTCCTCGCTAAAAGGGAATAATTAACAATCATAATAATGTTGGCCATTACTAACAATAATATGTGGATCCCTGGGACCTTGTGGGAATATGAGATAATGACTAGAAGTATCCAGCACAGTGTCTGGCACCGTAAAAATAGTTCAAGGGAAGGAGAGGTGCTGTATTTACTGTGGTCATCCTGAAGGTGATGCGTGAACATCTCTACACTTAACGAGGCCAGAGTCTAGAAAATTGCAAGGTCTACTCAAACGCGACCCTCAAAAGATATTCATACTGAGTTTAGGAGGTTATGATAAAAAAAGTATTGGATAATTTAGAAAACTTTGAAGAGCTAAGAGGCTTGGTTGTACTACAACAGATACATTTCACTATTTTGCACTCCCCTGCTCTGAATGTATCTGGTGCAACTATGTGTTCATGGGGTTTAGGAGGGGAGATGGGGTTGTTAGCTCATCTATTTCTTTGTTTGGAGCCTCACAGTGGATTTTTCTCTCAGACGTGGCTCAGGCCAGATGATCAAGGTGATGGCAAATGGTTGGATCCTGGCTTTACTGGAAAGCAAATTCAATTGGATTCAGTGACAAACTAGATATGGGATGGTGGACAAAACAAGCAGTCAAGGAGGTCTCCACACATTTTGACCAGAACAACTGTAAGGAAGTTATCATAAACTGAGATGGGGAGAGTAGATCGTAGAGGATCTCACCACACGTACACACACCCATACGTACACATACACACACACAGTAACTAACTATGTGAGGTGATGAATGTGTTGATTAAGTTGATTGGGGGAATCATTTCACAACACATCTCTATTAAATCATCAACTTGGACACCTTAAAATCACATTGTAAATATATATATGTTTGTGAATTATATATCTATATATTATATTGTATTATATATAAATATATAATTATATATCTATTTATTTATTTATTTACAATGCAATTAGACCTCTACAAAACTGGAAAAAATAAACTGGGATAAGGAAGATTTGGGGAGGAATATCTGGATTTCATGCCTAGATGTGCTAGGTTAAAATTCCTGTCTAAAAATTCCAGCTGGGTTGGGACTGCTGGGTCAGGGTGTAAACAAACAGGAAGTGTAAACTGAACAGACAACAAGAGGTCCATCTGCCCAGCCTGGAGGTCATGTTCGGGAACTTAGCCGTGGTCCTGTAAGCAAAGGTAAGGAAGTTCAGAATTGTAATAAAGCAGAACAAGATGCTCAGGGGATTAATTTACGTTGGTATTTTCTCAGAGACCACACCATTAGCTTCTTGATGGTTTGTGTGTTTGTTATTATCATCATCTGTTTTATTTTGTTTGCTAGTTCTTAGGAAAGAGTTTTGCCCTTCATTCCTACTTAACAATGTCTATGAGAAAATAGATTTATTGACATCTTTTTTTTTTTTTGCCTGCTCAAACTACATTACTTTTCACATTTCCTCACTCAAAGGACATCACACTTTATCTCAGAGGGATATGGCAAGAATTAAATTTCTCAATTTTGTAACCTCATCTAATATTGCGGATACATTTTAAAATACTAAATGACAATAATTCTACAAAAATATCTGACCTAGTTATAGATTGGGATCATTGTGAAACTGTGAGAGAAATTGAAGAGTGATAGAGGTAGGCGATGGGGTGGGGGTGAAAAGGATTAAGTTGAGGACCGACATGGGGTGCACACACAACCTCCCTTAATCTTACATTCCAGATACATCTGATCTGTTCTCATTCCTCTTGGGATCATGGTGGGAATCCCTGAGAAATTCTGATGATATTTTCTCACTCACTTGGAGGGATTCTAATGCATTTTGAAGAAATCAAGTAATGATAGTTTATTAGTTCGATAAAAGTCATGCCCTCTCAGGTTACATGCCGGGATCTTGGTCTTAGATGATACCTCTCTTTCCCATCTATTGAGAAAGTACAAATTTCAGAGCTATGAATGAGAAATTGAGCAGCAGTATATTTATGTAGCAAGATAACCAACGTTTGCATCTTATGCCATGTTTCCACATATGCACATTAAATTGGGGTCATTATCAGTGTAGTATCACATCATCAAAATAGGATGATAATAAAATTAGTAGTATTATTTAGCTTACAAAATAAAAGCTGCCAAGGGTTCATCTTAACCTCTTCTCTTCCATTCTGACCTCGGAGCATTAACAAATCCTTATCATTCTGATATCTCTCTGCAATATCTCTTTTGTGTCAAAAAAACTGAATCTTATAAGAGTAAGAATTCTCCAGAGAAACAGAACCAATAGGTGACAGATCTATCTATCTGTAGGTCTAGCTATATATCTGTAGAGAGATTTATTTTAAGAAATTGGCTCATGTAGTTGTGGGGACTGGCAAGTCAAAAACTTATAAAGCAGACCAGCAGGCTGGAAATTCAGACAGAATTTCTGTGCTTCAGTCTTGAGACAGAATTTCTTCTCCTCCAGGAAACCTCAGTTTTTGCTCTTACGGTCTTCAACTGAATGGGTGAGGCCCATCCATATGGTCAAGGATAATCTCCTTAAAGTCAGCTAATTGTGCATGTTACCCAAACAGTAAACTAACCATCACATCTCTATTTCACAGAACAGTTACTTCTCATTGATTCTAAAAGTAAATTTATTCTTTAGAACATATTATTCAAGGCCTTTCTTGATTCAACCACATATGTTCTCTTCAGTTTCATTTGCCCACATTACTCATCATTTTTTCTGCCTGTAGGAGGTACTTTCTCAACTCTACACTTGTACTCATAGTGAAGTTATAAGTTCCCTGAGGGTACCAATTCTATCTCAAGCTAACTTCAAATATAGGAGTGGGATAGATTATACTATCTGTTTCCACTTAGGCTGGGCTTCTCCACCAAGCCCACTATGGACATCACATTTGACTACACAACTTGCTTTGGCCAATGGGATGAGAGCAGATGTGATATAGACCAGAAGCTATAAGACACATTGTGTGGTTCCTGGGTCCACACTTGCTCTCCCCCAACTACCCTGAGATTGATAAGTCTCAGGGAGAGGCTGTCCTGTCAGCTTGGGTCCTGTAGTTAAGACCAAGGCTACAGCAGAGTTAAAAGAGAGGCGGGGGCGGGGGAGGGGGGGGAGGGGGAGTTTGAGAGAGACCATGTACTGTGAATAAGAAACACATTTATTTTCTTAGAATCCACTAAGGTTCTGGTATTAGTTGTTACCTCAGAATAATCTGGTGAAAGCTGATTGAAACAAGCAGGTATTCACATATTTAATGAATGAAAACATAAATGAATGGATGAAGTTGAAGTTCATTTCTCCTGAAATGCCCTTTCTGGCCATTTTCTGCCTATTGAAATTCTATTCATCCTTCAAGGAATAGCTCAATAGCTATATCCTGTTATTTTCAGCTATAATTGATGTCTCTCTGTTCAAAATCTTGTCTGCATTTAAGAGTCTTTCCTTCCAATAGGTATTCAGAAACAAAATTGCTGGTCAAATAGAGTCATTACTGTTGGTGTTTCTAAATACTTATTTAATTCATCCTTGATTTCCAGTGACTTGTTTGTTTCCAAGTGAGTTGTTAGCCCCTCAACCAAGTCTTCATTCTGTCTCCCACACAGTAATCATAGGGGCTCAGTAAATGTGTGTTGTTGGAGTCAGAGTATTTTCAGAAAATCATGGGATGATGGCATCTAGGTATCCTTTAGTGAACAATCCAAGAGGCTTGGATTAAAAGCAAAGGAGGGGCACCTGGGTGGCTGAGTCGGTTAAGTGTCCCACTTTAGCTCAGGTCATGATCTCATGGTTTGTGAGTTCAAGCCCCACATTGGGCTCTCTGCTGTCTTCAGTTCCTCTGTCCCACTGTCTCTCACTTTTCCTCTGTAAGTGATGCTGACAGAGGTTAAATTACTTTTCCACGATCACTCTTCTAGAAAGTAGTAGGGCAAAGAATTAAACCCAGTCTCAGTGGAAAGCTCGAACTTTAATCACAATACCTTCCAAAAGAGAAGATCTAGAACGTTCTTTTGGAGCTCTAAGCTTGTCCTAACCAAGGCAATCACTAAAGTACCGAAAGGTGTTGCCCTTGTCCTGAGCATTTTACTAGAGAGCAGGATGTGAGGAAATGATCCCCAGGACAATGTTCAGAAAAGGCGACTGTGTTGAGACAGAAAGTAAGTGAGTGATGGCCTGGGACTGGGTGTGGGAATGGAGAGTAACTACAGATAGACATGAGGGATCTTTTTAGGGTGATAAAAATGTTATAAAATTGGGTTGTGGTGATAGTGCAAAACTCTGGAAATTTACTAAAAATCATTGGATTATTCATTTTAAATGGGTAAATTTTATTATACGTAAGTTATAGTGCCATAAGGTTGTTAGAAAAATACACTCTTTAACACATGTTAGGTGTTCTGTCTCTCTCTTCATATATATAATATATATATCTACATACATATAATATATATTATCTGTATAAAATATGTATATGTATATAATACGTCAATATAACACATTGATGTATAAACACATCAATAAGCAAAGATTACATGCTTTTTAAAGATATCCTCTGAGCAGCAGCCTTTTTAATAATAAATATGATAATCACAAATCATTTGTATTCAGTTCAAGTTGCACAAGCAAACGTCTCTCTCGTCCTACTGTGTAGTTAATAAAGCTGACTTTTTCTAAATGTTCTCCCTCAGACTTTTTGCCAGGTCAAACTGAGTTTCTCTAATTTAAGACAACGAATAAGTTTATTTTTCTGCATTACAGAATCACAAATGCTGTTTCAATTATCTACGCTTATGGAAGGTGCAAGCAAACTGAGCATTTTATACCCATGCCTAATTTCCAGCTCCCGTTTTAGACAGTAAAAGTGCTGCCCTACAGAGAGTGTTCTTATGGAGAATCCATTCTACTTTTGTCTTGCGCTCCGCTGTCTGCTCTTCAACTCTCACGGCCAGAAAAATGCGATCTGCTTCGCTAGTTAAACGTTCCACCTAAATTTTCCAGTGACAACATCTTTTAACACTTCTTGGAGCAACGCAGTTAAAAAAAAAAAATGCATCTCTCTCTAGCCAGAGCCAGCATGAGCCGTGTGCAAGTTACAGGTGAGCGATTAATGGAGTACCTCACAAGTGATATGCTTTAAATATTTTCTCAATAGTCACTTAGAAGAAAGGCTGAGAGCTGAATAGGGAAAGAAAACAATGAGGAACTTCTTCACCTCACCACTAGTTTCTTGGATCTTGGGTCTGACTTTCATACCCTGTTCAGCATAAAAATACACTTAATATTTAAAGGTCTTGGCCGCTAATCTAACCAGACCCTTCCTTGTTTCATTAAATGCAATTAAGAAATCAACTACTGGCATGGAGTCTGGCCATGGGAAGTCACACTCAGCCACTAGTGCCTCAATAGCATCTTCTTTCCGACTACTAGTCCCTGGGAAGACGTCAGGTCCCTCATCTTGAACATGTCCAAGGGTAGCGCCCCCTGTAGGTGGGTACCCCTACCAGCTGTCCACGGATCTGGCTTTTATTTAGCTCCAATTCTATTAGACGTGAGTTCCTTATAAACCAATTCCATGTAAATCAAGTCTAAAGAAAATAGAAAGGTGAGGGGAAGTGTAATAACAACCCACCGCCAAATTCCAATAAATCCTGCCCCGATTTCTTATTTCTGTGAGTTGGCTGAGCAGTAAAATTGCCTAAAGGCAAAAAGGAAGGGAAAGAGAAGCAAAAATATCTGGGAAGATAACCTCTCTTCCAGTGATTAAATATTCTTTTGATGGTAACATAACGTTTTCTTGCCGCAAGTATTTCGTGTTTATATGTCTATTGGATCACATTGTTCCCTACGGGCGGCAACCCAAGTGTATATGTTGAAAACAGGACCGCGTGCCTCACAATTATGAATGAAAATGATTTTTGAAGAAAACTGCAGAATTAAGCTATCAGATTGTCTGTCACATTCTGATATATTTGCTTTATGCACAAATATGACATCAGCTGCTTCGTTTTAAACCTCATCCATTTGTGAGAAAATCTGAAAGGTCTGCGTTTTGTAGCGCTTTTCTTTCCTTGTATTATTTCAAGTGCCATGTGGAGTTTCGTGCTTAATAATATGCTGTAACCGATGTCAATATGGTCCAGAACCGAAAGGATACTTGGTTCCAAACCATTTAGCCTTCTTCTCGCAGATGCAGGCTGACCTAATCGAACAGATTCTACAGATCAACTTGACTGCCTCATAGCCTCTGAAAAGCTGACCCACTTATTTCTGTAAAAGGAAAAGTTTAAAAACTGAGAACATGTAGCACTCTGCTAAGTGAAATTAGAAAGAGCTGGTTTTCTTCAATAATAAATGCATTTGAGGTCTTTCCAGTGGTTTAACACTTCAGGTGGTAATTCTGAGTTTTTACGCATTACCATTGAACAAGTTGTCTGTCCACCATTTAGCTCTGTGGAAAAGCTGTACAAAGGATAAACTTTGAGTGGTTAAAGCTATTTTACCTCCTTTCTTTTTATTTTAAGGGAGAATGTGAAGAAGAAGAACAACACAAATCCTGGAAATGACTTGTGTTTGTTTTTGTTTTGGAAGGGTAACATGTTCATTTATTTTAAAAATGTTTTTTACTCGACGCCTGGGTGGTTCAGTTGGTTATGCGTCTGACTCCTGATTTGGGCTCAGGTCATGATCTCATGGTTCGTGAGATCGAGCCCTGCATAGGGCTCTGTGCTGACAGTGCAGAGCCTGCTTGGGACTCTCTCTCCCTCTCTCTCTGCCCCTCCCTCCTTGCTCGCTCTCTCACTCAAAATAAATAAATAAACTTTAAAAAAATGTTCCTTACCATTTAACATAATGTTCCTGAGTCTCTATTTCAAAAAACTACAAAAGGGTGAGAATTTGCAAAATCTATTCTATGTGTCAGTCACAACTTTAAAGAATATGGTTTTATAATAAAATCCCCACTAGCATTGTCTGATTTAAAAAAAATGATTTCAACAGTCTAGTAATCCATATATTTAGAAAAAGGCAATTAATAGCACAAAAGCGGAAACTCAGTGCCAGAGTTATAAGAGCTATCCACTCATACATTTCAGTAAACAAATCTGTTCATGTATTTCTCAACTTATAAAAGTCTGAACTTTTTAAGCAATGTGATGAGAGAAAGGCAGGAAGTATATATTAAGACTCCCAGGTCTTTTGAACATGCAATTTAAAGCATTTCTTTTGAGCAATCATTTTCTTTAATTGCCTGCTGAGCGGTCTGGGGTAAGCCTCACTCTGCTTAGATACTGTTTTTATGTCTTTAGATAACAAAGATCTCTTTCCTCAGCATATTTTAGAATGCCCTAAGTGGGGTTGTATAATTTTAAGGACTTCTTATGTATCCAACTCAAAGACAGTGATTGGGGGGTGATATTTTTGAAGTGCAAGTCAATTCAGAATTCAAAAACAAACATTGTTCAAAAGCAAAAATAAATAAATAAATAAAGCTCTGTGGTATTGAAAAATAACTCAGTGAGATTAGAGAATTCAAATGAGTCGGCATCTTTTCCATTACTTAGTGCTAATATAAAATGATAAACAGATTTCCCTTTAAAAATTGAATGTCACATACTAATATTATCCAAGAGCTGGTGACACATCGTAGACTCCAAAGGTAGCATAAGGAAAATAAAAAAAAAAAAAAATTATCAAAAACAAAATAGGGCATATTACACAAAAAATTAAATTAAATCTTTTTTAAAAATCCATAAATACACCTAAAATGGGAGGAGAAAATTTGCCAAATACATCGTTTCTCACTAATCAAGTATTTCTTTCACTTTTGTATTTGTGTGAGCTTTTTATAATAAAAAAAACGTTAAATATGACGGAGAAGCAAAATCCGCAATATACAAGTATCTCACACAGACCCATAAAAGCCAAATATTCTAAGAGAAAAAAATGGCAACAAAAGGCATGAAAAGACGATTCCAGAAAATAACAAATTGAAATAGTCAATAAGCGTGTAAGCATAGTAAACCTCACTGGTAACCGAAATAACATAAATGGAATAACTTGTTTTTCCTGGATGGCAAACAAAGAAGTGAATTTTGCATAATATTTATTGTTACGTAACGTGGGAAATTATAAATTTGCATGCATTACTAGAGAAAGGCAAACTTTAAAATTTGTTTCTGGAGAATTTTGTGATGTTTATCAAGGAGATTTATGTTTATTTCTTCTATCTCAACAAGTCAGCTTCTAGGTATTCAGTCTAAGGATAGAGCTGTTCAAGCCTGCAAATATACGTGAAGACGTGTGTTTGTCACAGCTTCGTTTATATTATAGATAAACTAAGACAATCTGAGTTCCTGCAGTAAGTGATATAAAGTTATGATGGAAATGTTTATTTCTAGATTTGGATGATTATGGTATATTAACACATGAGAATAACAGGTTCCAACACTGTTATTACATTTCTCTTAAATATATGTATTGTGTAAATATGCATAATATACACACATGTATATATGTGATATATATGATATATATTCTCTCTCTATATATAGATACATACATACATATATATGGTAAAATGGTAATATGGGTGGGTATTTTGGCTAGTTGGTTTGTGGTCACATTCACATTTTCAAATGATCCTACAATAGCCCAGATTGCACATGTAACAAATTATAATAATAAATAAACTTGAAAATTTCTCACCTGGCGACTTTATCTGCTCTAAGAATACTGATAGCACACTGTGACATCTTTAACATACCCTGAAGCATTTTATTTACTTTTCATTTTTTTAAGTTTATTTATTTATTTTGAGAGAGAGAGAGAGAGAGAGAGAGAGAGAGAGAGGCAGGGAGGGGCAGAGAGAGAGGTCGAGAGAGAGAGATTGAGAATCCCAAGCAGGCTCCGCACTGTCAGCACAGAGCCTGATGCTGGGCTCCAACTCACAAACCACGAGACCGTGACCTGAGCCGGAATCAAGAGTCAGCTGCTTAACCAACTGAGCCACCCAGGCACCCCTGCCCTGAAATATTTTATAGTATGGCGGACACAGAAAGACCTGCTACCAGTTGCCTACCACACAGGAGAATGATATAAAACTGATACTGCTTATTCTCTGACTTTAGGAAGTACGTACCCTTTTAGTTCTCCCCCCCCCTCCCACCCCACGGAGCTGAGAGCTTTCTTTATGTCACGTATACGTTATTTCCAATCTTACAGTCCACCTGCTTCCAATCAGTATGGACTAGGAGGTTACACTAGATTTTCTTCATTTACTTTAGGTGACGAGGAATAAAGAGATAATATTGGAGGTTTCATCTGCATGCACTGAACTAAACGGCACACACTTACAAGAAGTAATCGCCTTGAACCTATGAGAGAAAAACTGGGAATGAATGTTTGTGTCCCCCCCCCAAATGTATACACGGAATCCCTACCCCCCAGTGTAGTGGTGTTTGGAGATGGGGCCTCTGGGAGGTGATCAGGCTTACGTGATATTGTGCGTGGGGGTGAGGGGGCTGTTCCAATGAGGGAAGTGCCCTTACAGGGACAGCAGAGAGCTTTCTCTCTCTCCAAGCACACACACAAAGGAGTGGTCATGTGAGCACACAGCCTGATGGCAGCCGCCTGCAAAGCAAGAGGAGGCTGTAGAATGAGATCTTCCTCGGCAGCACCTTGACCTCGGATGTCCCAGCCTCCATAACCGTGAGAAGTAAATGTCTGTGGTTGGAGCCACCAGCCCATGGTACTTTCATATGGCAGCCTGAACTGGCTAAGACAGGGACCCACTCTCCTTCAGAAAGTAGGGCGGGGAAGCAGAAAGCAGGGGAGCCGTAGGGAACAGAGAGAGAGGGAGAGAGCGCCAGGGAGAAGGTCGCCATCCTTGCCCTTTTCCTCCCCCACAGAAGACAATTGCACATGGTGCAGTTCAACATGAAGCAGCAACAGGAAAGACAGGTTAGAGCATGCTCCTTTGTAGACCTGACCCAAAATTTGTCTTCCTTCTAAGTTTCACAAGCCCGAAATACGGATCGAAACAAGAAATTAGGAATTAAGCCAATACAGGGGCACCGAGGTGGCTCAGGCAGTTAAGCGTCCGACTTCGGCTCAGGTTATGATCTCACAGCTCATGAGTTTGAACCCCGAGTCAGTCTTTGTGCTGACAGCTCAGAGCCTGGAGCCTGCTTCCGATTCTGTGTCCCTCTCTCTCTGCCCCTCCCCCGCTGCTGTCTGTCTGTCTCTCTCAAAAATAAACAAACATTAAAAAAATTTTTTTTTTAAAGAATTAAGCCAATGTATTTCAAACACGGCAACCGACTCGTCCTGGCCACCTGAGAGACGGTCACATGGTGTCAGATATGCCACCTTCCGAGGTGTTGGACTTGCAGAAACAGATCCAATAACAGTTTCTTGGGGGTTGCAGGACAGGACCATGCTTGTAAATATTGCAGGCACTCGTTCACGGAGCTTCTTCAGGGTATGATCTAGAACAATGAGCTACTCTGAAAATGTGATTTTTAAAAATACATTAGTGAAAACACTACGTGAGCACGGCTGAGGCCGAAAGGACGGTAGCAGAGGTATGGTAACCGACCGATAAACCCACGCTGGCGTCCGAAGGCAAGCCTGAGATCCACAGTAAGGCACTAACGCTGCATCCAAGTCCCCCGTGGTGCCCCAAAGAAAGTTCCTGCCTGGAGAAATGTCTTGGGAGCATGCTTTCGACCCTGGAGACTTGCATGACAGCCTCACAGCATTTCTGCAGCATTCTGGTTTGAATTGGCTGCTACAAGTCGTATGAGCTTAGCTCCCATCCCGACATCTGTCCTTGGGCAGCCAAGAAAAGGCGGAAGGGGTTGAGGACATGCTAAAAGGAGTCAGAGCTGTTGCCTTTGAAAGAGCCTGTTGAAAGGACACAGCAGAGGGTGACCTCGTGTGCTGGTGGCCGTGAAGCAGTCCCGCGTGCACTTCCCTCTCTGCTTCTCGGCTTCCTTCCTATCAAGACTCTATTCAAGAGGTCCCGGTCCTTTTCAATCTGTCCTGTGGGAATTTGCTCGTATTTCTTTGTTTCCTTCCTCCATCTCTGGTCAAACTACCGCAGGGAACTCGAGCTCTCCGCCTCCTTCGGCTGCCCATGCTGATCTCAATGGAAGGGTGAAACTTGCCCCTCCTGACTGCATGAACCAGCTTCAGTTCACTCATAAGGTGATTGCTTTCTGCCATCTGTGGCGAGGATCAAATGCCAGGAACATGTGCATTTACTCTACGGACATGAATAATATTTAAGCAGGTGCCTGTGGATATTGGCAATATGTTTCCACTGGAATCAAGCAGTTTTTGAACACACTTTTTTTATTAATTGAGAGTGACCCTTTTCTCATACCATGAAATGCTTGACTAATGTTAGTTAGACCGGGGTAAACCTCCTATCACTTTTCAGAGTAGCAGTGGGAGGGGATCAAAAAAAGACGATTTGCCTTGTGGGTCTGAGGTCCAGATAGTATGCTTGAAGTGTGTTTTGCTTTTTAAAGTATTGTAGTGATACTTGAAACAACGCAGATGATTCCATTCCATCTTGCCTCTTCTATGCATGCAAGAAATATACAGAATTTGGGCTGATCAGGAATGAAATGATTTATAAACTGAACTGAATGCCAAGGCAATACTTTGAATAACATTTCTGTAACACCGTATAAAATATGAAATTTCCCAAAAGGGTTTTAGAGTATACTTTAGCAAGAAGAATGCCCATAAGATGCTTTAATTCTTAAATAATGATTTTACTTACGTGAATATATTCTGTTTCATTAGCTCTTTCAAGGCAGAAATCCTATGCTACAATTAATCATATGTGTTACCCACACTGTCTAATGCAGAGCTACGTACAAGGATGTGTTAAATGTATCAACGTCCAAAATATTTACTCAAGTGTATCAATTCCTTTTCCCTCTTTTTGCACCCTTCTTCAACATCAGTATTGGATAATAAAAACATCTTTAATATTTAACCAAGTTTCTGTACTAGCTTATAGAAATAGAGTGAAAATGAATAACCACAATAGTGATAAGAGACCAAGGAAGTATACGTCTACTTCCTTCTCTATAGTAATAAGGTTTATTTTTTACGTTTCAACTTAAATTCTTCCCTTTCCTGAATTTTTCTAATTCAACCTCTTTGTTTTCGTTTTGGCTTTGGTTTTTATAATCCTCTGAATCTGCAGCCACGAGTTTTGTCTTCCTGAGCATTCTCCAAAACTGTGTCACATGTGTTGACTCCACGAGAGGGGGACTTTCTGCTGTAGAGATGTGCGTGTGGCCCCTGGGGACGTGGCTTGAAGCAGGAAGAAAGTGAGCCCCGCCGAGGGGGTTCGGCCCACCCTTCAGCCGAATTAGCTACTCCGGAAAAATGTGTACAACTCCTCCACTTTGGAAATGCCTCAAATGACCCATGGAGAGGTGGGTGGGGATGAAGGAAGTTTTCTCAAAAGGAATTAGGGCATAAACAATGTAATGATAATGATGACTTTCCCTGCCTTTTTGCACAAATCACCCTAAAGGGAGAAATGTAGAAGTCGAAGCAGAGGAGTATGGCTTTGTAGTCAAGTGTCCATCGTCTATAACTGAGTTGAATCATAACAGCCGGTTCCCCCCACCCCCTCCTGCCCCTCCGAGTAACTAGGTTAATTTTAAAGCCTTCACTTTATCTTGTTGGCCTTACTAAAGAAATATCCATGCATTCAAAAGTCTGAAAAATTTAAGAATGTTACCTTGTTCCTTTTAAAACATATGCCTTTCTCCTTAACAAAAGGGAGAAGAAGGAAGCAACACACAGAAGCGTAAGAAATAACTCTAAAGCAAACCAGCAAGGTAAAACAGGAGACTGGAAAACGTTGAGATTCTACTTCTGTGGATTTACAATACAACTTTTGGCAAATCCCCCAAATCCTCTGCCTCAGTTTTATCATTTAAAACATGAGGATAATGATCTTTCTCAGAAGGTGAAATATAATATAATATAATATAATATAATATAATATAATATATATATAATTTAACAGTAAATGGTGCTCAAAATTGCTGAAGTCTGTTGGGAACATTCTGCTGGAATCTATAAGCATTTAACTAAATATTATTAAATGCCTATAGAACAAGCAATAAACACAAGTTTTAGCTCTTAATCCTCCCTAGAGATGGCAAAAAATAATTACTTCAAAATTAAACTAAAACCTAACACACACTGGAAACTTGGACCAAACTGGGGCAAAGGAAGAGGGCCGTCACACACAAAACTTAGTTTCGTGTGTAAAATTCAAATGTACTTAAAAATATTAGGAAAGAGGAGTATTTTGGTCCTGGGGCCATTCGCTTGTTTTATTTGGTAACAGTTTACTTAACCACCCTTCAAAAAGAGAAAGCAAAAAATGAAAAGAAGAATCTATAAAACTGTTGCAACCACAAGCCATTTCCTTTTGAGTCTCAAGTCTACTTTTCCAAAAAAATAAAAAAGTAAAGTACTGATAGGGTCTCAGTGTTTGTGTCCCCAGCAAAGTTCCTATCTTGAAATCTTGATGTCTGGTATTAGGGTGGGGCCCTTCGGGGATATGGAGATAGAGCCCTTGTGAATGGGATTAGAGCCCTTTTATTAAGGAGGCCCTGGAGAGCTTCCTCTGTCCTTCCCCCTGTGACAACGGCAGAGAGAAGTTGGCCCTTTGCATCCTGGAAATAGCCTTCATCTGACTCCCTGAGACCATCCTGATCTCCGTCTTCCAGCCTCCAGAACTGCGAGGAATACATTTCTGTTGTTCATAGGCTACTCAGTCTGTGGCATTTTGTTCTAGCGTTCCCAAATGGACTAAGACAGGTATTTATACGAAACAGGACACTTCACAGCAAATCAATTGCTGATGATCAGTTCTGCTCTGCAGATTAGCAACATTGACAATATCTGTAACCACCTAGCTTGGCTACAAAAGAACTAGTGAGCAATCTTATTCTGAAACTTCTCCTTGGGCTGTAATCCTTGCTCAAGAAAAGCTGTTTTACAGTTTTGGGCAGCCATGGTGGCAGTTCCCATGTATGATCATAAGGGTGCAGTTTTTTCATTGATATAACTTCTGGAGCATAAAGCAGTTACCACACAGCTCAGAAATATACCAGCAACAAATACTAAAGTGTCTACCAGCTCACGCTGTATGATTTTTTTTTTTTTTTTTAAGTCTCAAACCATGAAAAACAATTGTATTTAGCAATTTCTTTGAGTATCTGTTGAACGGGTGGTGGATGATGAGAATGTACATCTTGTGTGGGATTCCAAATACACCAGCAGCTCATAACTAAGAGATTTTTCTGTAGCCCTCTCTTTGGAATTTCAATAGAGAAAGTTAATTCTTGTTATCAATTATAATCTTAGAAAGCCCATGGCTTTCAAATTTTTTCAGATTATCTGTAGCTTTGGTGATGTGTAAGTTGACTCAAAACCTTATAATTTTTTAGAGCTCTGGTCTCCAAAGTAGGAGGTGTGAAATAATAGACGGGCATATAGGAAGAAAAATGAAAATTTCTGTTTACATTTGTTTTTATAAACTCTGTCTTTTTGTATGTTTATGATGTCTAGGCTGCAATTGTATATTTAAGTTCTTTAATGTATAGAATACATTGTTTGAGAATTGTATGTATATGATTAAAATATAAACATTCAGATGCTATAGATTTTTTTTTAATGGAACTCTTTCTGTCTTAGTTTTGGCTGACACTTCAAAAGATTTTTAAAAATAAAGAAATCCAAACCACGAAATAAGGCAGGACACATAATTTCGCACTCACACACGCAGAACTGCTAACTGGCTAGGCAATCCTTAGCCTCAAGGTTATTAAAGCGGTCATGACCAACCAAAAAGCAACAGTTGATGGTCTGCTGTGGCAACTTTTCCCCCTACCTCCATGGGGAGGAAGTAGGATTTGCTTCCTTCTCGCGTGAAGCCGGACGAGAGGAGTTTCAAGGAGATGGCTTTGTATTCCGGATTTTTATCCACTGTGATTTGGAAGACATGATGGATTGATGTCTGAATCATGCCTGCAAAAATGTTTAAGACTTTGATACTTGATACTTTGATACTTGATAAATGTGATATCAAGTATCCTGAAACTCTATCAAAACTGGCCAGTAATATGTTATGAAAGAATGTATGCCATAGATGAATACAGGTCTAATTTACCCTGAGGGATCTTCTGGGCTCCCAGTTCTCAGGCGCCCCCCATACCATGCCACGTAGGTTTGGTTTGAGGAATCTTGTTAGACTGCTCTGCTATGCCAATGCTTCCCCCGCTTCCCAGAAGGGAAAGATCCAATACAGGATTTATCTGCCTATCAGACTGAAGCAAACAGTTCCTCCTTGTGTCTGCTCATGCATTTGCTAAAGTTCACAGACGTCCCCAGGGAGCTCTGGAAGTCCTGTAGCTTTGTCTCTAAATTAGATTCTCCTTGCCTTATGGCCCTTTTGTCCACTTTTGGATGTTTCCAGGGACAGCCTTCTCTAGGCAACTCAACAGAAACCACTGAGAGACAGGCTAATGGGGTTGAATTTCAGCTGGAATGTTCCCCCCACCCATGCTCACAGAGTTGTGTTGATGCTAGGGTAACAATTATTAGATGAGTATTAATAGCAACAATAATCGTAATTATAAGTAGCTGCTCTTAAAACTGATAAGGACATTAAGAAAACAGACCATTGGAATGAAAAATATATAATCATTAAAAAATAAAATCCAAAGGAAAAATTTAATAGCAGATCACATAAGGCTGAAGAAACAAAGAGTGAATTTTGTTATGTGTATGAAGAAATTACCCAGAAGGCAGCAGAGAGACAAAGAAATGGAAAGTATGAGCAAAGGTTTTAAGAGACCAGGAGGACAGAAATTTCCAGAAGTCACTTACCAGGCATTTCAAAGAAGAAGAGAATTTGAAAAAATGGGAAAGGAAAGAGGATATTAAAATGTATAATAGCTGATAATTTTCAAGAATTGTTCAAAGACAAATCCTCAATTTCAGGAAACTCAGCACATTTCAAGCAGAATAATTATAAAAGAAATTGACCTATATATACACTATAGTGAAATGTAGACAGACTACCAAAAATAAAGAGATGATATGGACAGTAGACAGGTTTTTTTAAAAAATTACACTCAAAAGTATAACCAGTAAACTGAAAAAATAGGTGATTTCTCAACGGTAACACCAATAGAGTAAATCAATATCTTCAAAGTGCAGACGGGACTACCAACCTGGAATTTTATATTCAGAAAAACTTTTTAAGAGCAAGGATGAGATACATTTTCAGACCAACAAGAACAGAGGATTCACCACCAAAACATCTTCATCAAAAAACATTTAATGGACCTATTTCAAGAATAGGAGAAATGAAAGCAGAGAGGAGACCTGGGATACAAGATGCTGCAATGAATAAAATAAATGAAAAGATGCCCGAAATCTAAACCTTGATGCCATGAAGAAAAAATACTAACATTGAATATGGTGGTTAAAAAATCAGACAGAGGATAGGATTAAACGTCACAATGTCACATACATCTCAAGGGCAAGACGAGCGATAAACATTCTAAGAACTGTTCATTTCTAGAAATGGGTGACATTGTGCTCTTTTACTTTAGCATTCATTTAACTAAATAGGTTAAATTTGAATACAGAACATTTTCATCTTACTTGGGAGAGGAAAAAGAATAGAATGAGGGGGAAAAAAACAGACTTCGAGAACCGAAAGAGGGTAGCAAAAAGAAAACACAACCAAAGAAGCAGGGTAAATAAGATAGTAGCAATAAATACAAATAAGTCATGGGGCGCCTGGGTGGTGCAGTCGGTTAAGCGTCCGACTTCAGCCAGGTCACGATCTCGCGGTCCGTGAGTTCGAGCCCCGCGTCGGGCTCTGGGCTGATGGCTCAGAGCCTGGAGCCTGTTTCCGATTCTGTGTCTCTCTCTCTCTCTGCCCCTCCCCCATTCATGCTCTGTCTCTCTCTGTCCCAAAAATAAAAATAAACGTTGAAAAAAAAAATTTTTTTTTGAAAAAAAAAATACAAATAAGTCATATTTATTTTTGTTAAAAGATACAGACTATCAGAATGGAAAGGAGGGAGAAAGGATGGATTAGAACTACTTTCAGAAAAAAAAGAGGAACACTCCCTAATATTCTATAAAGCTAATTTACTCTTTTTTTAAGAGGTTTATTGAGATATAATTCACATACCATACTCTTCACCCATTAAAAAAAATTTTTTTTAATCTTTATGCACTTTTGAGCGACAGAGAGAGACAGAGCATGAGCGGGGGAGGGGCACAGAGAGAGGGAGACAGAGAATCTGAAGCAGGTTCCAGGCTCTGAGCTGTCAGCACAGAGCCCCACGTGGGGCTCGAACCCACGAACCCAACTGTGAGATGGTGACCTGAGCTGAAGTTGGACGCTCAACCGACTGAGCCACCCAGGCACCCCCTATACTCCAGCCATTTGAAGTATCCAGTTTAATGGTTTCCAGCGTATGTAGAGGTATGTGCACCCATTACAGTCAATTTTAAAATATTTTTTCATTATCTCAAAAAGAAGACCCACAGGTACAGAGACCAGATTGGTAGGTGCCAGAAGTGGGGGATGGGCAGTGAGCAAAATAGGTGAAAGTGGTCAAAAGATACAAACTTCCAGTTATACAATAAATAACGCTTGGGGATCTAATGCACAGCATGGTGACTATAGTTAATAATACTATATTGTATACTTGAAAGTTGCTGGGAGAGCACATCTTAAAAGTTCTTACAAGAAAAAAATTTTTAACTATATATAGTAATAGATGTTAACTAGACTCATTGTGGTAATCATTGTGCAATATGTGAATATATCAAATCATTATGCTGTACAGCTGAAACTCATATCATGTTATATGTAAATTATGTCTCATATATATATTTGATATATATGTCAATTACATATAATATATATATATAAATTTGTCCTTTTCTTTTTTTTATTTTAAAAAAAAATTTTTTTTAATGTTTATTTATTTTTGAGACAGGGAGAGACAGAGCATGAACAGGGGAGGGTCAGAGAGAGAGGGAGACACAGAATCTGAAACAGGCTCCAGGCTCTGAGCTGTCAACCCAGAGCCCGACGCGGGGCTCGAACTCACTGGCCGCGAGATCATGACCTGAGCTGAAGTCGGACGCCCAACGGACTGAGCCACCCAGGCGCCCCTAAATTTGTCCTTTTCAAGAATGTTTTGGCTATTTATTTATTTGAGAGAGAGAGAGAGAGAGAGAGAGAGAGAGAGAGTGCTAGCAGGGAACAGGGGCAGAAGGAGAGAAAGAATCCCAAGCAGGCTCCATGCTTTAGCACCAAGCCCTCTGTGGGGCTCCACCCCATGATCATGACCTGAACCAAAATCAAAGATGCAGTACTCAACCAACTGAGCCACCCAGGTGCCCCTGTTTTGTCTATTTTAGAGCCTTTGAGCCTATATCTATATCTATATCTATCTATCTATCTATATGAGGAATTAGCTTGGCAATTTCTTTGAAAAATCCTAATAGGTCTTGATTTGAAATTATGTCAAAATCTATAGATAATTTGTGGCGAACAGTTATCCTAAAAATAGTGAATCTTCCAATCAGTGATATACTGGTAAGTGTTTAACAATGAACTCTCTGGGGTGGGATGGGGCATCGATTCATAGCATGTCTTAATCTCTATAACAAAAGTATTTCCATCATGGTTGATATCAAGTGACCAACAATGTCATTGAATTTGGAGTCAGGAACCAAAGTTCACAATTGTGTCTTTTGAGTCATTGTGAACCCTCCCTCTCTAGCTCAACATTACTTCTAATCCATGAGCATGGTATTTCTTTTCATTTATGTCTGTAATTTCTCTAAGAATACTTTGTAGTTCTTAGTGTTATTATTTTTCAAATCTTTCGTTGGATTTATTTATAAGTAATTGATATGCTTATGCTATTATAAGTGTCATTATTATTACCATTATTTTACCCTTTTTGATGGCATAAAGGAATAAAATGAGCTTTTGTAGAAGTTGAGTATACGAAGCAACTGGAACTTTGGTATATTGCTCGTGGTTGTGGGCGGTGCTAGAACTGCCTTGGAGAATAATTGACAGTGTATTAGAAAGTTAAATTTACGTCTATCCTATTAAACAACAATTCCACTTTAAATATTACCCAAGACAGGGGCGCCTGGGTGCTCGGTCATTTAAGCATCTGACTTTAGTTCAGGTCACGATCTCACTGTTTGTGAGTTCGAGCCCTGTGTCGGGCTCTGTGCTGACATCTCAGAGCCTGGAGCCTGTTTTGGATTCTGTGTCTCCCCATCTCTCAGCCCTTCCCCAGCTCATGCTCTGTCTCTCTCTGTCTCTCAGTGATAAATAAATGTTAAAAAAATTTTTAATATTACCCAAGACAAATGAAACATACATTCACAAGAAATACTTCTACAAGAATATTTATAGATTTTTCCACAGTAGCAAACTCTGGATACAATCTAAATAGGCATCAATAAAAAAAAAAAATGAACAAACAATTTAGGGTTTATGAAACAATGAAATCCCCTTACACCAGGAAAGCAATGAGCTACTGATACACTAAACAATATGACTCAATCTCAAAAACAAAAGACACAAAAGGTACTCTGTGATTTTGTTTACTTTCGATTCAACAGCAGGCAAAATTAATCTACGAGGCTAGTAATCAGAAGTGTTTTGCCTTTGGGTGGTGGGTTGGATTTGACTGAACGAGTGCAAATGAGGACTTTCTCTATTGGAAATATTTTCTATCTCGTTTTGTGTGAAGGTTGCATGGGTGTGTAGACTTGTTAAAACTAAGCGAAGGGAGCCTTTTAATTCTGTGCTATTTATTGTGTACAAATTGTACCCCATCAGATCAGTGCTGGGCAACTTATTCTTTCAAAAATAGTTTCTTAATGTGACAAGAAACAGGAAGGCCTATAATGGATGCCCAAGCAAACAACGAAACAAACCCGAAAAGCAAGTGTGATGGTTAATTTTCTGTGTCAACTTGGCGAGGCCATGGTTTCCAGATAGTGAAACACTATGCTAGGTATTTCTGTGAAGACATCTCTTTCGACAAGATGAACATGTAAGTCAGTAGACTCTGAGTAAATAGATTGCACTCCATAATGCAGTTGGGCCTCATCCAATCGGTTGAAGGCCTTAACAGAAAAAGACTGACCTCCCCAGAAGAGGAAGTTCTACCAGCAGAAAGCCATTGGCTCAAACTCTGCCACTGGTCTCCAGCCTGCTGTCCTGCCTGCAGGTTGTAGACTTGATAAGCCTCCAAATTCATGTGAGCCTGTGATACCAAGAACCCAAAGACGTAAGTGGAACCCTAAATCCAGCTTTTGTTTTAGGCTCTTGGGGGAAGGAGCTGTGTTGATGTGGTCCTTTTGGTGTGTATGGCTTCTGTGGCTCGGGAGAAAGGAAAGGAGGTACAGGGCCTGCCCAAAGTAAGGAGTCTAACAGGAATCTCCCCACCCAAACTCGAGGCTTCGGAAGTCTGCATCCCTCGTGTAAACATACATTAGAAATAAAGTGACCTCCACACCAGGAGCTGCAGGGAAACTGCCTCGAGCGTTGGCATTTAGAATCGAGGGGGAAGAAAACATCTGCCCTGAGAATTTGTAAACAGCTAGCCCTCATGGGAGTTTGCAGCCTGAATTCTTAATACTTGGATGATCTGAACGAAACCCTCAAGCTGAGAATTTAGTATAAAGTGATTCCGAGCTACTAGGATTCCCAAGATGTCTGCCAAAAATACAAACCATTTTGGAGGAACTCACTTCAACACATACCTCAGAGAAATTACACTATTAAAAGTCCAAAAAATTTGGTCATAAAAAAGGAAAAAGAAGCAAAAACTAAAGCAAACATACCACACAAAACAAGCCACCCTAAAAGAGAATCAGCAAAAACAGACATCAGAGTCAAACGCAAAAAAAAAAAAAAAAAGAAATTAACATAATGGAATTATCAGACACAGAACAAAATGACTACAATTTAATATTTTTTAAAAAACAAGAGACTGAAAATATAAGTAAAGTAAGAGACTATAAAAGGATCAAACATATTTAAGGATAAACTTTTGGAAATGAAAAAGAAAATTATTTAAATTAAAAAATAAAATTGCAAAATTAGTAACCTTGGGGAATTGACATGTTATAGATTGAATGTTTGTGTTCCCCCATAATTCATATGTGGACACCCAACCCCCCAAAATGAAGAGGTGTGCCTTTTGGGAGGGGATTACAATTAAATGAGGTCACCAGAGGGACTCCTGGGTGGTCCAGTGAGTTGAGCTTCTGACTTCGGCTCAGGTCATGGTCTCACAGTTTTGTGGGTTCGAGTCCCCTGTGGGGCTCTGTGCTGACGGCTCAGAGCCTGGAGCCTGCTTCAGATTCTGTGTCTCCCTCTCTCTCTGCCCCTCCATTGCTTGTGCTCTGTCTCTCTGTCTCTGTGTCTCTCTCTCAAAAATAATAAACATTAACATTATTTTTTTAAAAATGCGGTCATGAGGGTGGAGTTCTCATTGATGGGATGGGTGTCTTTGTAAGCGTAAAGAGAGAATTTGTGTCCCTTCTGCCCTCTGCCACATGAGGATACAAGAAAAACTGCATACACTACCCAGAAGAGGGCTCTCATTAGAACCCAAATTTGCTGGCACCGGGACCTGGGATTTCCAGCCTCAAGAAACATGAGAGATAAATTTCTGTTGTTTATGAGCCACCCAGGCTACGGTATTTTGTGACAGCTGTCAGACACTCATATTTGGAGTCCTGTGTCCCATCAATTCTTTTCTTCTTAAGCCTAAATGTCTTATTTATATGGAAAAATTATGAAATGAAGCAATGAAAACAATTAATGACATTAGCATTGTACTAGAAAACACTCCTCTTATCTACACAAAACGATGAGACTTTTACAGATGTCTTCATGTTCCACATTAGCAAAAGGCTCTATTCATGAGGAACCAGTTTTAAGATAGTTTAATTAAGAGTTAAAGATCACAAAATGCCTCACCCGATGTTAAAATCACTCCTTTAACCAACCTGTACAGAAATGATCAATACCACGTAATGGACCAAGGAAGCGTAGGACATGGGAAAGGACCACTACTGAATGACTGTTAGTAGATTTGTTGTCAACATGCTTGGCACAACCCTGATCTAGAAAATTATAAAAGCAAAGTGGGTGTGCTGCAGAGGGATGAATCTGCAGACATTACTAAGAGTGCTCAGTTAAGAGCACTAATTAGAAGTCCTCAAGAGAAATGCTTTCTAGAACATTATTAGTTCCACAAAGACATGCCAAAACAAACTATGGAGTGTGAAATATTGAAAGTAATAAATGAATACTTCGAAACAGGTATTAAACAAACACCGTGTTTATTTGGTATTGACGGTGCAGCTGAAAAGACAAGAAGATACAAAGGCTTTGTTTCAAAATACTTCGGGAGCCCTGAGAGCCACCATTGTTTCACTGAATGTTTCTACATGTAAACATGTGTGTTATCAAAATGGTGAGTCTAATAAATTAATATACTCTAGATTACGTTAGCTCTAGGTAAAACAACGGAGTAGAAAGGTTTCCGGATGCCCTTTGAAGACGGTTTCTGGATGCCTGGTGTTATCTAGAAGACACTTTTGGGTTGTCTGATTCTGTGGAAGTCTGTGTTTTTCACCCATTTGGCAAGTTTGTAGAGATAAAAGTTATGTGTAGAGCACTGACAGTTGACGAAGACGTTTCTGGTAAAAGGGCATGCAAATGGTTCTGTTCATACAGATGTGAAAAAGCTTTGTTTGTTGGAGATATAACAGATTTCGTCCCACATGAAAGAGATTATTTCAAATATTACATGTCATTGTCCTTTGCCTCTTGATCTGGGTGCATCTTTAGTGAATTCAATTCAGCATCCTGATTGCCTATGTGTGATTCTGTCCTTTGGAATCTACTTCGAACTTCTTTTAACATTGTACTGGTTCCCGCATTAATTAATATATAGATAAAGTCTTCGACACATATTCATTTTATAGTTTTATGAGAGTCACAATTTCACTTTTAAAAAAAATCCTCTAATGGTGGGAACATGTTCCAGTTTTTCATTGAAAATTAAAAAAATATATATATATATATATTTTACCTGTATTCTGTTACGTTAATTAAACAATGAGGCCATTAGACTGAGGGGGTTCTAATTCCTTAGCAGCCCATGTAAGCAAAACAAAACCTAAGCCTTTAACTTTTTTCAATGTTTTGTTTTGTTTTTTTTTTTTATTTTTGAGAGGGAGAGCATGAGCAGGGGAGGGGGAGGGAGAGAGAGAGAGAGAGAGAGAGAGAGAGAATCAGAAGCAGGCTCCAGGCTCTGAGCTGTCAGCACAGAGCCCTACACAGAGCTCGAACTCACAGACCAGGAGATCATGACCATAAGATCGTGACCTGAGCCAAAGTTAGACTCTCAACAGACTGAACCACCCAGGCGCCCCAAAATCTAAGTCTTTAAATGCTTCAAAGTTAAGAAATCAAAACCTAAGGACAACCTATCACAAACAGCCCACTAGGCTTTCCCAAAAAATGCAACAGCTTCACCTATAGCCAATCAAATAATTTCCTTGCTTGGCTTCTGTGTCCTCTCTAAAAAAGTCTTTCTCCTAACTCCTGAGGGCCAAGAACTCCTACCTATTTCCTGTTTGACTTTGCCCGATTAGAATTGATTTTTGCTCAAACTCTTAAAATTTTTTTTTTTTTAATTTTTTTTTTTCAACGTTTATTTATTTTGGGACAGAGAGAGACAGAGCATGAACGGGGGAGGGGCAGAGAGAGAGGGAGACACAGAATCGGAAACAGGCTCCAGGCTCTGAGCCGTCAGCCCAGAGCCTGACGCGGGGCTCGAACTCACGGACCGCGAGATGGTGACCTGGCTGAAGTCGGACGCTTAACCGACTGCACCACCCAGGCGCCCCTCAAACTCTTAAAATTTTTAGTCTGCCTGAGTTTGCCTTTTAACATTCCAACATGTAATAGCTTCCATAATATTTGTATTTTATCTTTATCGCATTTATAAGCTAAAATAAAACTGCAATGGAATTCACCTCACCAAGCCCCATAGACCAAGGGTGACCTTACAATCTTTTGTTCAAACTAGAAGATTTGGAAAGTGCAGCAGTCACTGTTAATACTTACGCCGGCACGATAGGCTGAACTGGGAAAGAGTCCTGGGCAAACGAACATTGTCGTAGACGACTTGGAATATATGATCGTCCCACATATAAAGCCCCTAAATCCCTTCTAGGTTCTAGCAACGTGCCACACAAATGCATTTTTTATGTGTGTCTTGAAGTGAAAAATTTGGGACGTACTGCGGTATAACTTTACAGTATATGAATGTGCCATATTTACTTTTCTGTTGGCAAGGATTTCAGTTCTTCGCAAATTTGTACATTACAAAGAACGCTGCTAAGCACGTTTCTGCGCATGCCTCCTTGTATGCACATGGGAGAGTTTCCCTACGGGATTCACTGAGAAGTGTCATTACTTGATGAAAAGTATGACCATGTTCAATTTTTAAAGAAGTCTCCAGTTTGTTTTCCAAGATAGTTGCACTGATAGCCACACATCAGTGTTAGAAAATTCTGGATTTCCACATCTTTGCCCACACCTAATAATATTAGGCATGTTATTTTTTTCTTTTTTTGCTTTAATGAGTGGGAAATGTTATCTCATGGTTTTTATATGACTTTACCTAACCATAGTGAGCTACGTGTTTCAAGTATGTATTGCCCATTCTGTTGTGTATGTGAAATACCATTTACTTGTTTGGGTTCTTTTCTTCTGGCCTATTTTGCTTATCTTTTTCTTATTCCTTTGTAGACTTTGTTCAAATATATTTAGAAGTAACCTTTTTAAGTCATTTTTGCTACATGTATCTTGCCCCAGCTTAAAATCCTTCTTTTATTTTCTTTCTTTAAAAACATTTTTTAATGTGTATTTATTTTTGAGAGAGAGAGAGAGAGAGAGAGAGCGTGAGTGAGGGAGGGGCAGAGAGAGAGGGAGACACAGAAACTGAAGCAGACTCCAGGCTCTGAGCTGTCAGCACAGAGCCCGACGTGGGACTCGAACCCATGAACCTTGAGATCATGACCTGAGCCAAAGTTGGACACTTAACCGACTGAGCCACCCACGTGTCCTTAAAATCCTTCTTTATTTATGGATATTTGGATATGAAGAAGGTTTTAGGTTTGATGTTATCACATGTGTGTTTTCAACATGGTTTGTGCCCTTTGTATCTTGTTAACAAATGCTCTCGCACCCTGAAGTAATAAAAATATTGTCTTATGTGGTCTTTGAAAATTTCAGAATTTGTTTTCAGATTTCAAGGTCTCTAAGCAACCTGGAATTGAGTTTTGTTCAGGAATAAGATGTGATTCTAATTTTTTTTTAGTGTTTATTTATTTATTTTGAGAAAGAGAAGAGAGAGAGAGAGACAGAGATCCAACAAGTAGGGGAGGAGGCGAGAGAGAGCCCCAAGCAGGTTCTGCCCTGACAGCAGAGAGTCTGATGTGGGGCTCAGTCTCATGAACTGTGAGATCATGACCTGAGCTGAAATCAAGAGTCAGATGTTCAACCAACTGAGCCACCCAGGCGCCCCAGATGTCATACTAATTTGGGAGCTTTCCCCTCGTATTAATAACCAGTTATTCCATTGCTACTTATTTTATTTCTCATCCTTTCCCCACTAATCTTGAAGGTCAGTTTTGCTACAAATCAAGTTGCAAGGTGTATGTATTTATACCTGTGATCTCTGTTCCATTAGTATATTTGTCTTTCCTTAAAGCAATTATGCTGGTCTCACAATAGTTTTGTAATGTATTTTGGCATCCGGAGGGTCAAGCTTCTCCATCCAGCTCTCCTTCAACATCGTGGTGAGTATCCTCAAACCTTTGATTATCCATATAAATTTTAGGGCACCTTTGTCAAATTCCTTACAAAATAGTTCTGAGCTATTGTAGGAAATTTTATCAAATTTATAGCTCAATATGGGATACATTGATATATTTAGGATATTAACACTTACTATATTAACGAACCTGGCATATTACTCCATGTAATTGACATTTTTAATTTTATTTCAACAAAACTCTATCCTCTATTCCAAAAAGGTTATGCATACATTTTATAGGATTAATTCCCAGTTACCTTATGTTTTTTAATGCCATTGTGCATACTATCACTTTTGTAAAATTACGTTCCCTAATTCTCATTTGCTATGTTAGAATCACAATTGACCTTTGTATGTTGATCATGTCCAGTAGTCTTGGTGAACTCTCATTAAGTCCCAAGGCAAGAAAGATAAAAACTGTATTTTTTTTTCCCCCTTGTAGCAAGGATCCCGGAGGTGATCTGCACCTATGAGACTTGAAACGTGGAGCCAGCATATCATTACAGAGCCCCACACCTAGTATGCTTGCCACTTGGGCTGGTGAACACCTACAAAGGCAAGAGTCTTCTACAGCAGCTGGAGGACCAAGAGGCTGATCCCTGGCCTCAGGGGTCTTGAAAGGCATTTTGCTGGTGCGGATCATGGTAAAAGTAGCTTGATTCTGGGACCAACAAAAGTCGGTGCAACTTTTGATTCAGCAAGTGACTCCTTGTTCCTAAAAAATATTACTTACCGATGTGTCTTCAGAAAGCAATGGTTAATTTGAATAGTCCTGGAACATTAAATAGAATCAAGGGATTAAAGGGGCGCCTGGGTGGCGCAGTCGGTTAAGCGTCCGACTTCAGCCAGGTCACGATCTCGCGGTCCGTGAGTTCGAGCCCCGCGTCAGGCCCTGGGCTGATGGCTCAGAGCCTGGAGCCTGTTTCCGATTCTGTGTCTCCCTCTCTCTCTACCCCTCCCCCGTTCATGCTCTGTCTCTCTCTGTCCCAAAAATAAATAAACGTTGAAAAAAAAAATTAAAAAAAAAAAAAGAATCAAGGGATTAAAATGCACCTCCCCAGCAAGAAATAACCTAGGAAGCAACTGTTTTGCATGCTCATTTGTTAAGCACACAAGAAATAAAAAATAATAATTCCGATCATGCGTAAATGCTTCCAGTCAAGAAGAAAAGTAATTTCCAACTCACTTTGTGATACTAGTACAAGGTTAATACTGAAACCATCAAGGGTAGTGTGGATAAGGAAAAATAAAAGTCACCTTTACTTTTGCCCATAACCTTTGCCATATAGGTAAACATACGTGCAGGAGACTGGACCAATGTTGAACAAGTTCAGACGGCCAAGCTTCCTTTGACAGTTGGTAGATTTTTCTGTCTCACCAGGTCATAGAAAGTGTGGCCTTTCAAGAAATCCCAGCTTCATGTGAAACTTTCAGTTCCATTCCCATCTTGTATAGGACCAAGCATTGCCTCTCATGCCTTCTGCTGTTGAAGCAAAATGAAAACCAACCAACTAACCAGCCAGCCAACAGAATTGGCAAAGCCTCAGGGTAACTGTGCTTTCAAATCATTTAACAGTTTATGTTTATGACCCTTGAAGATGTCACCTGAAAAACAAAACAAAAAAAAACTGGGGGCACGTGGATGGCTCAATAGGTTCAGTGTCTGACTTTGGCTCAGGTCATGATCTCACGGTTCGTGGGTTCAAGCCCCACACTGGGCTGTGCACTGACAGTGCTTGGGATTCTCTCTCTTTGCCTCTGTCTCTGATCTTCCCCCACTTGTGCTCTCTCTCTCTCTTTCAAAATAATAAACTTAAAAAAAAAAAAAAAACTGATTCCTAAGTTCCATTCCAAACCAACTAAATGTTTTGGAGTGGGCCCAAGCAACCCTATCTCTTAAAATCCCATCAGGGCACTTTAATGGGCAGCCAGGGCTGGAACTTTTAGGGTTAGCAAATGCAAGGAGAAACATTGCTTCTCTCAACATTATGCTATCAAAACCAGAAACTGCGAGAGCTGGTTAGCAATGTGGAAGAATCAGGAAGCGTGAACCAAGTAACAGCATCACCCTAGGATTTATAATAATCAAAGTAAACTAGGGCCTCATTCCAAATCAACTGAATCAGGATAATGTGATGTGGGTGATATTTATCAACATATTCTCAGGTGAGTCTACCATGCAACCAAGACTCTGATGTGCCATGCGGATCTAACAAAAACAACAGAGTAATACTGGTGTCTGGGGTTTTTAAAATGTATTTCAGCCAATGAGATTATCTTTTAGGTCTAGGGTCTCTAGAAGGTGGGGCTTTCCCTTGTTGGGAAGAAACATACCTACAGTCAATGCATATTAGGATAGGTTCCTCTTGGGGACGGGAAATGAAGATTTAAGAAAGCACAGCTTGGTCCAAAGCACGATTTTGCTCTTCTCCTTGAGGTCCAAGGTAGTTAGCCTCAACTCCAAGGCAGGAAGATGTCTCAGCACCTGTGGCCTGGATGGCAAACTGCTAGAAAAAGAATTTTGTGGGAAATTCTACAATCTGATTCTGGCTGTGGGTTCTGAAAGTATTCATCCTGGGTAGCATGAAAAGTAGCTTTCTGGGGTGCCTGGGTGGCGCAATCGGTTAAGCGTCCGACTTCAGCCAGGTCACGATCTCGCGGTCCGTGAGTTCGAGCCCCGCGTCGGGCTCTGGGCTGATGGCTCAGAGCCTGGAGCCTGTTTCCGATTCTGTGTCTCCCTCTCTCTCTGCCCCTCCCCCGTTCATGCTCTGTCTCTCTCTGTCCCAAAAATAAATAAAAACGTTGAAAAAAAAAATTAAAAAAAAAAAAAAGTAGCTTTCTGACTTTCCCATGACCTAGCCAAAGAAACAGATTTTAATTAGGATTATTTATCTGTTTTTCCATGAAAGACAATCATGGACATCCCAGCATGCCTTAGATCACTCTGTACTTTCTTATCCCTAGGCCAGAGAGTCACCAAACTGTAAATATGAGTGAGGGGCAAGGAATGAACACAACCCCTGTCCCTGGGATGTGACTGACCTCTTAATTAATCTGCAAGGGTTTATAGAGCCTTCAAAACACTCTGTTTTCCCTTTCACTTTTATACCTTCCCTTTTCCAAACACATTTTCCCTCTATAGATCTCTCCCTTCCTCCCTCCTTCCCTCCTTCCCTGCCTGCCTTCCTTTTCTCCTTCCTTTCCTCCCTCCCTCTTTCTTTCTTTCTTTCTTTCTTTCTTTCTTTCTTTCTTCCTTTAATTCCCTTTCCTTTCCTTTCCTTTCCTTTCCTTTCCTTTCCTTTCCTTTCCTTTCCAATGGGCCAAAGAAATAACTGGCTTAACAGTAAGTTCAATAGGAAAAGTTTGCTGATCATATGTCTGATTGTAAAAGTTCATTCAAAAGCAGCTTGAAATTTACTTTGGCTCTATGCCTACACAAAAATAAATAAATTTGATTTAATAAATTTGGAAATATGAATTTTCTGCGGCACTCTGAGGGAGGTAGGTTGGGCCGGGTCAGTTCTATTTGTAGGTCAATAATTGGGGCTAATTCTGGCTTGGCTCAGCACAATCGCAGGGCTAGAGTGTTTGGAAATGCTCCACATTTCTGTTTAGGGGTCAGAGTTCAAAGAAAACATGTGCCCAGCTTGAATTCTACATTGCAGAATCATAATGTCACAGCACCAGACAAGGAACTACAAACAGAAAAAGAGAAGGGGGTGGAGGGAAGAATGAGACTGGGTTTGGAAGGCAGTTAACAAAAGGCTGGTCTTTCCTTTGCTCTGTTTTTTTGTTTTTTTTTTTTAATTTTTTGTTTGTTTTAAAGAAAGAGAACAAGCAGGGTAGGGGCGGAGAGAGAGAGATTATCTTAAGCAGGCTTCACACCCAGCTCTGAGCCCTAGGCAGGACTTGATCCCGCAGCCCTAAGATCATGACCTGAGTTGAAATCAAGAGTCAGACACTCCATCCACTGAGCCACCCAGCTGCCCTTGCTCCAATCTTTTTAAATGGTTAATTCTAATTATTTCAAATGCATCTGCTGAAGAAATAGACATTAAGATGTCCTAAAATCTATGAGACAGAGAGAAAGAGAGAGAGAGAGGGACGGAGAGGGAGAGAGAGAGGGGTTAGGGTCTAAGATCAGCTTTGCCTTAAAAAGTTGAATTGGTGAAGATCAGGACTCGAAACTTGATACTATTGCGTCTTAATTTTTAACGGAATTAATGATTTTTAGCACCGGATTAAGTTCAATTGGCTTATTTGTTTTGTTTATTCATTTATTCTTTTATTCTATATTAAAGAGGACCTACTCTGCAGCAGATACTGTGATTGGCATTCCCAAAGCTAAAAAAACCCTGTCTGGGATTGTAGTGGCCAACCAATCGCTTTGGGAGCCTACTGTGTCCACGGCAGTCTTCTTCAAGCCCGTCTCCTCTCTGTCACTTTTTGATTATTTTTGAAGCTAAACTTGAGACGGTTCGCAATTATCAGCCCTGATCTAGATGCTGACTATAGCTCTGGCTTGGTGCTTCCCTTTCTGGCCTTCTCACTCTCCCTAAGTAATTAAGTTCCTTAATGATAACGAAGCATCATTACAATAATATTGATACCTGCTGTAATCGCTGGCATTCTGGCTTTTCAATTTCCAGTATTTGCCTTGGATCAAGTAGCTGTGTGCTAATGCAACAGAAGGTCACCCGATGAAGGGGCTGATAGCAAGGAGGACAGCTCTACTTAGCATGCACGGAGGATTATGCTTTTCTGGCGTTGGAGAGCTCATCTTTCAAGTTGTCCTTTTCTGACTTTCCCTGCTTAATCAGCTTAATCTCGCCTTCCCTCTTTTCTGATTACAAGGATTTTCTGTAGAAACCTTGCCTCCACAATAAAGACCATGTGGCAATTTATTCTCATATCGATTTCAACATTTCTGTTCCTTTACCAATGAGCCAATAATGGGGGGAGGGGGAGGGGGGAGAGGATGGGGAAGGTGTGCGGGGGGTGGGGACAGAAGAGCCAGAAGAGGGAGGCCGAGAGGGGACCAGAAAGTGAAAGCCTTTCCACACTTTGTTAGCAGCAAGTCCACATAGGCCGGTTCTCCTAAATTCCTCTCAAGTGCACTGAAAGCAGATGCGACAACCAAACTGGAAAGTCTCTATCATGATCCAAGTGCATTTAAGACAGCTGTAACAACACGGGCTTACTTCCCATGTCTACCCTGAAGAAATAGACACAAAGACATACCAGACAGACAGACAGACACACACGCACACACACACACACCCCTTCTGAACTCAGAGACATTGTGCCCATGCATGAAGATGAATCACACAGCGACAACCTTCCTCACGGATTTCACGGATTCTTCTCTCCTCTCCTTCCCGCCTGCCCACCAGGAGGACTGGCCAGTGTCTTCCTGGGTCCTGAACACAGAGCGCACAGGAGCCAGTTGCCCAGAGAGAGGGGAAAAGGCAAAAAAGTGGGGTTGGGAGGAACGTTCCGGAATGTTGGGAGCCAGCCCTGTGGATGTGCCGGTTGGGGTGTCCCTGTGGTCTGGCAGAGCAGCGGTCGCAGGGACAAGGTGGGAAACTCTGAAATGCAGGAGGGCTGGTGAGTGGATGGATTTAAAAAGCAGTTGTGCGCTTTAGGTCAAATTTAAATATTACCTCTCCAACTGATAGAATTAGGTGCGTGATCTTTAAAGATTTGGGGAAATGTGGAAGGTTGACCAGCATTTGGTTCATCACATCACGCCCACTGGAAAACGGCACATAACAAAAATATAGGGAGTATTTTCTTTCTTTAATAAGAAAGAGCTAAATATCCTTTTTTAAAATTTATTTAAATGTTTATTTATTTTTGAGACAGAGAGAGAGAGAGAGAGCGTGAGTGGGGAAGGGGCAGAGAGAGAGGGAGACACAGCATCCGAAGCAGGCTTCAGGCTCCGAGCTGTCAGCACAGAGCCTGATGTGGAGCTCGAAGCCACGAACTGTGAGATCGTGACCTGAGCCCAAGTTGTATGTTTAACCCACTGAGCCACCCAGGCACCCCACTAAATATCTTTTTAGGTATTAAATTTGTGGCCAAACGCAACAGCCAGAAAATTAGAAAGAAAGAACGAAAGAAAGAAAGAAAGAAAGAAAGAAAGAAAGAAAGAAAGAAAGAGAAAAAGAGAGAAAGGAAGAAAGGAAGGAAGAGGGAGGGAGGGAGGAGGGAAGGAAGGAAGGAGGGAAGGAAGGAAGGAAGGAAAGAAGGAAGGAAGGAAGGAAGGCAGGCACATTTTTAAAGGAGCTCACACTTCCTGGAGACCCAAATGAATTGCTTCTTTTAAAATTCTCGACATTTTTCCATTTGTTCTAATACAAACTACAACAATCGTTACATGCTTAGTGAGTGCTCCAAACAGCTTAATTTTGCAACAGTTACACTTGGTTCTAAATATCATAAGGCTGTAAATCTAAAATGGATCAAATCACTGACCCAAATATTTGTCTCCTTGAATGAGCAATGGTGGGTTGGGGGTTACAAAGCCAAGTATTTTGCACAGTAAATATGCTGCATTTCCACGATCCCTAGTGGATCTTTGTACTTTCTCTTCAGGGTTCCTGGAGATAATGATATACTATAGCCAGCTGAAAAGAACATCTGTTTTAAGAACTGTGAACTTACAGAAGCCATTTGTCTGTCTGATCTGTTCCTATTATTTTCCTTCCCATTTTGCACCTTTATATTTTTTCCGTTGATCAAATTATGCAAAATAAAGGGATTGAGAAAACACTAAACAGCCATAATTTCTTCTCTCTTCAAAAGGTTATCTGCCACCTTTCCTGTTAAATAATTCTGCTTGATATAAAACACCCAACTTTTTTTTTCTTTTCTTTTTTTTTTCTTCTCCTGGTTTTTTTTTTGTTTTGTTTTGTTTTTTGGTTTTTTTTTTTTTTTTGGTAAGCATGTGTTTCCCTTTCCCTTTGAATGGAAGTCTTTGGATCACTAGGGCTCACTGCTTAATGACAATGTGGTGGAGTTAGCCCAAGAGAACAATGCATCCATTAATCTGCCTCATGCTTAATTGGTAACTACAGTATGGGCTGGCATTTCAAACACAGATTGCAAATGTACTTGAATTAGTTACTGTTTAATTGATACAACTGGCACACAGCCTAGAACCAACATGCAGCTACTGTAAAAAGAGAAAGGCTTTAAAGGAGACAGAGAAAAAATACCAGGTATGACTGTGATTCATCCTTTATATGTTTATATCAATTATTGGCGTAATATAGTTACATAGTTTTTCATATTGCTTTAACAAGCCATTGACCAAAACAGGCTGCTAAACAAATAGTTGTATTGCTTGCTGACATAAAGAACAGCAGGAGTGATTCCCAGCCCGCTCTTTTTCTGGAGTCTGTCCTTACCCTTGTGAGAATAGCTATATGTGTACGAGTGAGGTTGGGGAATGCGATATTTACAACAGAATGAAAAATGCCTAAGAGACTAATTTTGACAATGTCTCCAGAATAGCAGGATTTCAAGGAAAGAGATAGTATCGTGGCAATAATTCAACTTTATTACCATTCATCCCAGTGTTACAATGAACATACTTCCAGCAGAAAAAAATTAATTTCTCGAGATCAATCCCCGAATCATTTCACTGAGGCGCATCATGCAGGAGCCTGGGTCCCACAACTTGCCTTTGAATACGGAACATTTGAATTCCAGAAATGTTTTAATGATACTGATGGCTATCATTTATCGGGTACCTCTTACCCTCCCAGAATCACACTACACAATGTGATGTATAATTTCTCCTATCATGTTCCAGTCATGCTCTTCTCCCCACTTTGAGTCTTTATTTCCTTGATTAAATCTATGTAAAATAATTGGGCTGAGAAAAGCATTAAACTGAGCTTTTTTATTGTGTGTTTATTTTTATTTATTTATTTATTTATTTATTTATTTATTTATTTATTTTTTACTCGTTTTAAAAGTCAACCCACTTTTAGGCTTACATGATTTTGCATGATGTAAAGCACCTGGCTGCTATCTTGATTTCACAGATATATGCTAATCATATAAGCATTGATCCTTTTTTCCTACTCAGAAGTCATATAAAACCATCAAATTTCTTTTTGCCAGCCTGCAGTGAAAATCCTGTCATTGTTGGTTCTGGAAGTAGTTATTGAGAATCTATCCTGTCTCCAGTTTGGTCTTTACAACTCCATAACATTATCAATGAGCTTCTTAGTGCCAAAATCAAAGGGACAGTTTCTATTCCACCTTCTTAAAGTTTTATTTATTTAAGTAATCTCGATACCCTACATGGGACTTGAAATCACTACCTAGAAATCAAGAGTCACATGCTCTACTGACTGAGCCAGCCAGCACCCCCCCCCCATTCCATTTTTTAAAAATTATTTGTTGTTTACCTTTGTTAGTGTTGCAAAAAAAATTTTTTTTGGTTGAATTTTTGTAATATTTCCCAATGTTTTTCTTGGGTTCCCTGGCATAAGACTCTCCTGATTTTCTTCCTGCCTCTCTGCCTATGTCTCAATTGCCTTTTGAAGCACCTCTTTCCCCAAACAACATTTCAATATGGGAGATCAATATCTCAGAGTTCTTTTACTCTATGTGCTTTCTCCGTGCAATTTCACTTTATGCTATTGGAAATACTTACCAACCACAAGGACCTAAACCACACAGCACAATTCCAGATAATTTTTTTCCCTGAAAAATAATATGCATACCTTTTAAAAATCACTGAGAATAGGGGAACCCGGGCGGCTCAGTCAGCTAAGTGTCCAGCTCTTGACATCGGCTCAGGTCATGGTCTCACGGTTTGTGGGTTCGAGCCCCACATCAGACTCCCCACTGACAGTGCAGAGCCTGCTGGGGATTCTCTCTCCCTTCATCTCTCTGCCCTACCTTGCTTGCACTCTGTAAGAAATAAATAAATAATAAATAAATAAATAAATAAATACATAAACAAACTTTAAAATAAAAAAAAAAAAAATCACTGAGAGTAATCTCATGTAGAAATTCCCAATTCCCGTTTTACTCTCATATTACTCTACTGTAGTCCAGACACACAACATGACCTGAACATCTCTACCAGGTTTCTAAGAACAGCTCACAAACATGTTTAGCAATGGACTCACCACCTGCCTTGCAAACTCACTTTTTTGCCATTTGTCCTTTCTTGCCAAGTGATGTCTCTATTTACTCAGTCACCGCAGCTATCAGCCTGAGAGCCGTTCTAGAATTTTCCTTGTCCTCCATTTCTCCCCGTCGCCACCAATCTGATTTGACCACAAGTACTGTAGATTCTAAGGCTCATTTACTTACTTTTCAAAAATATTTCTTCTTCCCTGTCTTCATTGCCACGGTGTTGTTCAGATCCTTCTAACTTCTTGCCTCAACTATTGTAATAGCCAGCTAACTGGTTTCCCTGCCTCTACCATCACCTCTTCTCCAATCCATCCTGTAGAGATTATTCAAAAGCAAGAAAATGGACTCTTTCTTGATGAAGATCCTTAAGAACTATTCCCACAGGGTGCAGGAAAAGGTCCTGTCGTGTTTTGATCCCTGCTTATTCCTCCTGTTCTCTTTTTACCATTCTTCCAACTATTCCCAGCCTTCTCCATCTGGTTAATTCCCACTCTTTCTTCAAGGTTCAAATCAACTATCAGTAATCTGTGAAGCTGTCTCTAGCTTTACTTGGCTAAGCAAGGTGCCCATCCTCGCCTCCCTTAGCTCCCCATAAACATTTCTACTACAGACTTGATCCTATTGCACTAAAACTGTAAGCCACTCCTGTGGCTTTCTTGTTAGACTATCATCATATTTACTTGTTTTGAAAAAAAGGAAAAGAAAAATCACATTTTCATTTGTGTAATTGTTGATTCGCTTTATATATTAACAAAGACTCCTACTTCCGGTTATCTTAGAGGAGATGTAAGACAGAATATTGGACTCAGTTTTATATACTGGGTATACAATAATACGCGTTCACTAGTTTCTTTGCCACTAACTAGCTGAGTGACATTGGGCAAATCATTTAGCCTCTCAGAGCTTTAGCTTCATCATCTGTAAAATTATCTTTAAGATCTTTGTAACCCTAATCTTCATAATTATGTGGTTCTTTCCACATTATGTTGTGCAATTAGCCATTCAATAAAACTTTTAATGGTTTACTATTGTTGAATAAAACGATCCCAAAGGTTCTGGTTCAAAGTATTCTTGGCTATCGATTTTGGTCTCTACCCTCAATATAGACCCATGGAACTTAGTTTATTTTTGTCTGTCATGAGTCCATCATGATTTAAGGGGGGCTTACAACAAGAATATATCCCCCGGATGGTGAAAAAGAAGAGAAAGAAGAAGGGGAAGGAGGAGAGAAATGATGAAGATGGAGAATTGTGTCCAAGAGAAGAATAAATAATGGTGGCAGTCAAAACTAGGAGCAAATGAAAATAGATGCCTCCGCTATAATGGTTATACGTAACTGTAATAGGTCATTTTCAAATTTGATTCTAAGCTGTCTGGCATCCAAAATGAAAAGATCAATAGTCTCCGATACAAAAATGATCACGGGAAAAGCAAGGTTTTTCCAGCAAAAATTTCTAAATTAAGTTTTTCCACACTCAGCTCCATGTACTGGGAACCAAATGGCATACGAGACAATGCCTCAAAATTCCTAAATAGAATATAAGAGTGGGCTGAACTTACCACATTCTTCAAGAAAAGTAAGGCCATCATTGAAAAACACTGTCAGGACAATTCCATGGATGACCAAAATATAATTGATTATATTAAAATCACACAAAAAATGCTTTCTTTTTGAGAGCTCTATGGATCACATATTTGCAGATTGGTTAAAGCCATCACTAACTTGTGATATTGACTTCTCTGGTGATGCAATTCTTCAGTTATTCAGAGACATAGAAGCTGTTTTTAAAATTCGTATACGTCAAGCTATATTCGTGGCCGATCTTTATCATGTTTAAATAAATGTGCTCTCTTGCAAGATATAATTATCTCTTGGAATAATGAAAAAAGACTCTGCACATGAACCTGGAAACTCGGATAGCTGTTATATGTTCATTCTTTTTTCAGATTTCCGATTCTAAAAATTCCAGTTTAGTTTGAGGTTAAATATTCTTTCAGATCAAGGAAAACAAATGAAGAAAAATCTGTATGTGCAATACTATTTCTCTCTGATGTATAGTTCTTATCTCCCTAAATTTCTTAACTCTAAAGAGAATTGATGTTTTCCCATTTAACTTTCAGTTTCCTTTGATGTTTCTAAAATTTCAGGCTAATCAATCCCCAGATGGCCCCATTTCAAGTGTTACCCTTTTGCAGCAAATAGTAGCTCTCTGAGCTTTAGACCTAATTTTGCTGTGAGTATTCTCACCTCATTTAAGTTGAGAGCAAAGCTTCCTATGATTGGCCTGTACCTCCTTCTACCATCTTTACCTCTCACCAAAATGGGAGTTCTGACCTCCAGAAGAAGCTCATTGAGTATTTCTGGTCCTTTCTCCACACTTCTCCTCACTCCAAAGAGGAGTCAGGGTCATGCACCCTAGCCCCAAGGAGAAAGAGTTGCGTTCTGAATAGCTCACACCCTAGGACTTTATATTGGCACAACTTTCAAAGAGATAAAGATGGGGGTTCCTAAGTGTGGATTTTTCCTCTCCGGCCTCTCTTTCTTCCATGAAAATAGAATGGTAACAAGGACCAGAGCAATTTCCCCTCAGAGAAAACCCAACCATCTCTCTTTCGCTTTAGCTTTCTCTGTCTCCCACTTTGGACTCTACCCTGCCTCAAGGGTCATCCTTGGATCATGGGTGTAAGGGGCCAGGTTTGCTAAAGCTCACAGCAAAGACTTCACATTGGGGCAGACGTCTTCCCCTGCCTTCCCTTTCTCTCTTCACTTAGTTTCCTCCCAGCCTGGGAGGTCTACTTTAGTTCTGCCACCTGATGGGTAGCATTAGAGACTCAGGACTGGGTTTTGGGAATGCCCATGTGACTCAAGGAGGAAGAACGTTCCAAGAACAGTGGAGTAGCTGGAGTTCTGAATTAGGGTTGGAGGCCAGAGCCCACGCAATGAAGATGTGAGGCAGTGAACGGCTTTGCCGGTCTTTCTCTTGAGATCCTATTTCCTTTGGAAGCTCACCCCAAGAGGTATCTATGGCAAGGCAGGACTCGGTTATTTCTGAGTTTCTTCACCAAATAACACCACATGACAACACTTTAATTGCAATGCAATTAACAGAACTACCATTTGGTACAGTTGTTTTTAATTCGTTCCATTATTTCCAGTAAGAATTAGACAGGTTGTAGCTGGCTCCTTTCTGCACTGTTCTCTTTTCATGATCATTGGGAGAGCAGGGTTTCCTTCTTTAAAATCTGTTTCTTTCCCATCCACTCTGCAGATATAGCAGAATCAATTAGGAAACAATGGGTGTACTTTAAAAAAAATGTTTTTTTTTTCTGGGCGCCTGGATGGCTTAGTCAGTTAAGTGTCTGACTTTGGCTCAGGTCATGATCTAGAGGTTCGTGAGTTCTAGCTCTGCATTGGGCTCTATGCTAACAGTGGAAAGCCTGCTTGGGATTCTCTCTCCCTCACCCTCTACCCCCCTCCCCCACTTGTGCCTTCTCTCTCTCTCTCTCTCAAAAAAAATAAATAAGCTTTAAACAATTTTTTTCATGTTTGTTTATTTTAAAAGAGAGAGAGAGAAAGAGAGAGCATGTTGAGTAGGGGAGGGGCAGAGAGAGATAGAGAGAATCCTAAGCAAGCCCCACACGGTCAGCACAGAGCCAGACTCAATCTTAGAAACTGCCAGATCATGACCTGAGCCAAAATCAAGACTCAGTCGCTTAACTGACTGAGCCACCCTGGTGCCCCATGCATGTAGTTTTTAAAGCTGTATGTCTCAGTAACTAAACCTTGCCAATTTGGGACTTTGTGCCAATTTGTTTCAATCTTATTCTTTCAAAACTTTTAAACATTTTTTCTTAATTATTTCTCAATGAAAGTATCTTCAAAACTTTTTTTCATATGTATTATTCCCTATGTGTATGTTCTTTTCACTGACTAAATACAATTCTGGGGTGTAGAGAGCATAGCCTGTAATTATTGTCTTTACTCTCTATTTTGCCAAGTATATAATAGGTATATAATAAACATTGATTAGAAAAATTAGTAAAAATCACAGAAATATAATCATAAAAGAAATACAAATGACCAATAAATGTTAAAAAATTCATTCTTGCTAGTAATTATGGAAATGCACATTGTAACTATCAAATTACTAATGACATAAATATATTTTAATATTTGATTGATGTTACAAAAGAGTTATCATAGACCATTACTGAAAGAAATGTTTCTGGGAAACGATTTGGCAATAAGTATTAAAAATCTTTAAAATTCATGTTGTCAAAGAGTGATGACCTGGCATAATTTTTGGTATTAATTTTAATTTTATTATTATTCAACAAATATTTATTAAAGGCCAGCCACATGCCTGATGACACTCTAAGTAAGCAAAGCAAAACCCTTGTCTTCAAGGAACTCACATAAAAAGCAAAGTCAGCTAATATGTGCTGTGAATAGCATGACCATATGCTTCTGCCTGGGACAGTCAACATAATTACTAGTAACAGAGTATGACGATCGAGTGATGGGGAGGGTGTTGTTTTAGGCACAGTAGTCAGGAAAGCTCTGTTGGAGAAGGCGACTTTTGGGCAGAGGGTTGATTGGAGGAAGGAGTGAACCCCATGACTCTCTGGGGTAAATCCAGCAGAGGAAAGGCATGTTTGAAAGGCTGCAAGGGTACTGATGGAGTAGAGGGAGAAAGCAGGAGAGTGAAAGGACATGGGCTCTGATAAGATTGAGTCATACGAAAACCTTCCTCGAACATTCATCCCAATTTCCTGAAAATGCTGAAAAAGTTTAATGGGGGGTTCAATCTTTTTTTTTTTTTTTTTTTTTTTTCTGAAAAAGCTGTTGATAATAAGCCCTGGTCAGCAGAATTTGTTCCCATAATTTATACAGAGAATGCCGTGATCAGAGCACCTTCTGTTCAAGATGAGATGTTGTGTCCTTCTCTACAAAGAGTAAATTGGATGTTGACAATTGTAGGAGAAGGTGGGGCCGTGAGCCACAAGTGAGCAAGGGTTCCCTGGCCAATATTTGATGTCAAAATTTTTCTCTTTGGCACAATGCTTATTTGCTTTTGTTCCAGTGATGACATTTGAAAACATTTTAAAGTCAACATAAGCTTCTGGTATATAGATTAATTGGCCAGAATTGTTATTTATAGTCTGAAGACTGATAAATTTTGAAGGGAACTTAGTTTTAGGTTTTTAAATTAAACCCAGAGAAGCATATGAGCTAGGCAGGAGGTGAAAACAGGGCCATCACTTCTGTTCTCATCACCATGACCAGTGGACCAGATTCTTTATCAGGAGGAAATTAGCCAAGAATTACGCTCCATCTGTACAGGATTTTGAAAAGATAACATCACTGGTTTACACCTTCTGCTAATTATTGCTTTAGATTTAATCCATCTCAAACATGTATTGGGCACCAACGAATTGCAGGATCCTGGGTTTTATGGCGGTCATTTTCAACTTTCTCAGCTCATGCCCCCCTAAAGAATTTGAAAACTTAGGTCCGCCATCACATATTTTTTTTTAGGTTGGTATCTAAATTTCGAATCATAAACTCAAATCATTGAAAATGATTAATTTCTGGTAATGGTTAACTATTACTATTGTCATTTTTAAACGACGCGATTGTGCTGCTCTTGGTAACATATTAGGTTGAACACAAACCAGAACAATCTGTTATCTAGCCTCATCAATCAAAAATATTAACAAGGTCTGCAAGGGCCAACAATTTTACATCGTTCCTTTTTCTTCTTGAACTATTTCCATTATACTTAATCATTCATCTCTGCCACTAACATAGGTATGTAAATTAAAATTCATTTACTTATTTACATGTCACCTGGCCATCGGGATCCATGTACTGACATACTCTTCTGCACTGACTTATCGTTAACATTATCCTCTCACACATATTGACAAGTAATTATTACAAAATAAAAGTTAAATTTGGTAAATGTGTTTGTTATTGCTGGAGTCGGACAGTATTCCTATTAAATCCATTTTCAATTTTCATTTTTGTAGACGCAATGTTACAAACATTTGTTGACATAAGTAAACAGAAGAGAATGGAATTCTGTTATAGCACTGTCACTCAATCTTATGAACTCTAAGCAATGTGTCAAATATCACAAAGTGAACTATGATCAAACCTTTTCATGATGAGCTGAAAACTTGTTTAGGATCTCCTTCAATGCTGTGGAAAACAAAATATTAGAAAACACGTGACTTACAAAAGGATTTTTTTTTTTTTAACCTTTACCCAGATACTAAACCCATTCTTTTTCAGTTTCTGGGAAGGAAACTTAAAGGCTTTACCAAGACTTATCAAATGACTTTTACTTATACCCATTACTCTTTCACCTGGAAGATGTTGTACTAAATATGCTAATATTTTATACACGATATACAAAGAAAGATTTGTTAAAAATAGAACAGTTTTCCATTTCAAGAGTCCTTTGATAACACAGTAAAATATTTTTATCTTATCACATGCTTTAAATGTTTGTTTGTTTGTTTTTGGCAACACTCGGAGATTCAGGTTTAGCTTGCTGAATTGAGGAGAGGTCTACTATATACAGTAAAGGAAAATAAGTTCTTTTTGTCAAAGGTACCAATCCAGTTGGACTCCCCTTCTGCCTGAAAATATATGATTTCACTTTTCAGTTCAAAGGAATGCAGCAATACACATTCCATGATAACCATCTCCCTGTTGTATTCTGATTATAAAATAGAGAGAAAGATAAAATGGGGGATAGGCAGACAGATAAAGCAAAGGGCCTGGCCGTGAGTTTGTACCTTGATGAAACAAGAAACCACTGCTGTCAAAGGACTAAGTTGAGGGTGGGGAGGGGCAGATAGAAAAGTGATGGGATTACATGAAAAAAAATCAAACTGCCTTTTTCTTTCGTACACAGAAGACTTTTACATCTTAAGGCAACGGATTGGCGTGAAAGTCAGGATGGGCAAGAGGAACACTGTTCAGTAAAGTAGGAGAAGGTGGTTAAGTGAGACAGGTGGTTAAGGCAGGCAGAGTCCTGCATTTCTCCAGAAACTCCCTGCTATCGTAATGGTAACACTTTGCTGGAGAGGAAAACAACCTTAGCTTGACAATAGCTAGGCCTCCAGTGTCCTGTGAGTCTTCTTTAGCATAGGAAGATCCTTTTGGAAACTTCCCCTTACCTTTACCTCCCCCCAACTCCCAAGTACATAACTGGTCTCTCCTCACAGTACTGAGGCAGCTCTTTCTGGCCACGGGTCCTGTCCCCATGCTTTAACAAAATCACTTTTTGCACCAAAGACGTCTCAAGAATTCTTTCTTGGCCATAGGCTCCAAACACCCACCGTCACTCCAGAATCATATCAGATATAATATTAAGAAATTCAGGGGCTGATGAAACAAAAAAATATATATATTATAGATACTAAGTGCACAGACTTATGAGAAAAAGGCTGGACCAGGACACTGAAGAATCTGATGTTTATTCTAAAGACATTGGTTTTTAAAAAAATTGTAAAGTTGTTGCAGAAGTAAAGTATATCCATAGTAGAAAGTCTGAAAATTATTTTTAGCCCCTAGAGGTATTTACCAGTGTTAATTTTTTGTGTGTGTTCTTCTAAACTTTCTAAATATATTAATATTCCCAACACCTAGCATAGTACCCTGGTACATAGTAAGCACTTTGTAAATAGTTCCTGAGTCAATATGTTTTAAACTAAGACTTTTTTACACGTCACTTTGCAAATTTTTTTCACTTAATCTGCGTCATAAGACATCTTCATGTCAGTAATTGTATTCGTTCACCATCCTCATAGTGATTGCGGTGGTACGCCATTGCATGGATGTAGGCTAACTTTCTTTTTTTTCTTTTTAAGTACTTATTTGTTTTGAGAGAGAGAGCATGAACAGGGGAGGGGCAGGGAGAAGGAGAGGGAGGTGGAGAGAGAGAGAGAAGCCCAAGCAGGCTCCATACTATCAGCACAGAGCACGAGGTGGAGCTTGAACTCAAAAACGATGACACATGACCTGAGGCGAAATCAGGAGTCGATGTTTAACTGATTGAGCTACCCACGTGCCCCTGGGTGCTAATTTTCTATTGTCATAAACCCGTTACCAAGTTTTAGCTCTCATTAGCATGACGCAATAAGAAACGAGTATAGATTACTAAAATGTAATTGGTTAGAATTACACATGTGTGATTTAGCAGGATTTCTGGAAAATGGTACCAATTTACGTAACCCACTACTTATAAGATGCATTTCTTTAGCCCTAAACACAATTACATTGGTATTTTTTTTTTTAACTTTACCAATAAGAAATGTGAAAAAACTAGATCTCACTGTAAGTTATTTTACTTTGCTTTCTAGGAAGGTTGAATAATTTTACATGTATATTGGCCGTTTGTTGAGTTTCTTTTTTGAGGATGTCTGTTCTTTATAGACAAAAGTTTTCCACAAGGGAGGGAAGTAACAGTGAGAAAGACTCTGAAAACGAAGTCATTAGCAGAGGGGTTTAGAATGAATTGGAGGGAGAACAATCAGGCCAAGGTAATAGAGGGAGAGAAATAATGAAGATGATTCAGTTTCAGAAACACCAAATAAAAGCTACGCTATCTCCTTAACAGGAGGTTTACAACCTATCGGAGATATGTACCACCCTCCCCGCTCACCCCCACAATGGAGTCCCAAACCCTTAGACACTTGACTTCCTGGTTCTTCTTCATTCTCTGCTTCGTGCTTCGTTCTGCGGGCTTTGCAATAAACATGCACCAAAGAGAAAAGGGAAAAGGGACAGAGCATCTCCGTGTCACCTCGGGGAATGTACATTTATTCCAATCGGACTACTTTTGTGCCTTACGTGGACATAGGCGACATCTGGAGCTCTCAGCCAATGGGGAACCAGGGAAGGGACTTGCAGGCTAGGAGATAAATTGTCTGCTGTAACGGCCCGCAGTGCGCCTGTCCATCGCACCCCTGTTCTGGCAGGAACATTGATTCAAGCCTTGCTTCCCTGTGCTCGGAGTCTCCGAGTCCCTCCTCGGATGGGGTTGGTGGGCTCATTCCTCACATCCGGGGCTTAGCTTGGGAAAGGGCCAAGAACCCTTTCTGCAGGGCATTGTGGGCTGAGGTCGCGACTTAAATGGGGAGTGAGAAGGGGAGGACGTTCAATTCGGGCAGCACTGCGCTCCGCGTCTCCTAACACGGACCAGGAAAGGACGGCAATTGAGACCGAGTGTTGGGGACAGGGACACCTGGGGGTGTTCGAAGGCTGAGGCTACGAGCTCCATCCGTAGCGAGATAAAGGGAAAGGGGCCTGTGGCAGAGATAGGCCTCAGAGGGGGCCAGTGAGGACAGACAGACCTGGGGGCTGTTCTCTGTAAGACAAAGGGTGGAAATCCAGAGAACAGTAGGGGCGGCCCATCAGTTAAATAAACACAGGTTTGAGTGTGTTAATATGAAACAAGGCAGCGTGTGAAAAGTCCAGTAAAGATCACGTCCAATGCCGTGGTAGCCAGGTGGGCAGAGGGTCCTCCTGGCAGGCGTGTGGGCGCTGGATTTATGGTAGGTGCACATTGTTCTGGGGGTGGGGGGTGGGGGGGCCTTGATGGGTGAGTTCCGGGAGGGCACCACGGGGCATTCTTGTAGTGAGAGGGAATGTCAGAAGGTGCGTCAGGGTCAGATGCCCGAGGCTTCCTGTAGCCTCGCTAAACAACCAGACTGACCCCTAGAATTCTCCGCGCACGGCCACACAACGTCATTCGAGCCTCTCTCTGACCCTCGAATTGTTATCCTTACTTCCCAGGTGAGGCAGCTGAAGCCCAGAACACAACACATCTTGCCCAAATCACTGCGGTGAAGGAAAGAACCTCCTCTGACTCCTGGCACGTTGAGGTGTTTTGGTTTGTTTTTACTTTTTCCTTTTTTTTTTTAACCTCGCCCTAATGTCTTTTATTTGACTCTGAGACAGTGAGAATCCTCTGAAGGTTTCCGAGTAGCGTGATCAGAGCTTGCAGATGATATTATAAAACCAAATACACTAGTCACTTTCAGTCCTTTGAAAGTTCTCAAAGAATGGAGTAGAACTTCACCATGACTGGCATATTTTTATCTAGTTCAAAGGTTCATCAAAGTCCTTTACAGATTAATGAGGTGAAGTTTGCTTGCAAATGCGTAGGTAAACGGAACAACCTAATTATGTCCTTGGCACATCAAATACGGCAGCTCACTTTGCCTAAATCTAATTTGGATATTTATACACTTTCTAAAAATAGGAAATGGAGAATTATCCATTATCCAGAACTAGTCGTTCAATCAACGAGGAGATAAATACCAAAGAGCCTGATCCCGATCATCAGGAAATGAGGGCACTGTGAGATCAAGAACATAAAAGCCATCCACCGTCATTGTGCACCTTGGCAAGACAGGACTCTGCTCCCCAGAGGTAACTGGCATTTTGGCACCTGTACTCTGGGCTGGGCCCGCTCTAGGCTTAGTCTACTCCATTTGTTGGGAGGTTACCATCATGCGTTTGCAGATCATAAACTGAGGCTGTCAGGGGATCATCGTTTGCCCCAAGAGGAGAGGGGCTGATTCTAACCCAGACCTGTCACAATGCTCTCCCCGTATCCATTGCACTTGAATACACCCCCCCCCCAGGCCCCTAAAAAAGCAAAAGGATTCCGGGATGCCATTTAGTGTGGCAAGGCACTGCTTTACATTATCTGAGGACGTAAAGCAAAAGCGGAGGCTATTTCTAGCCATTCAACCTGACTCACTAACAGCCGCAATGAGAGGTTTTTACCCTCCGAATGTGAACAGAACAGTACCCACAGAACTCAAAATAAGACATAAAGCCAGAATGGGGGATTCTTATCCTGCTTGTCCCGTTTTGCAAATGACAGAAGAGGATTTAGTTACATCGGTAGGAAATTGGGTGGATGCTGTGACACACTCTTCTTAGGTGTTTTCTATACTCGCCATGTGATGGGGTAGAAGCTGGAATTGACAGGTGAGGAAATGTACATGTAGTCAGTGGCTATGTAAATGTGGCACTTCTGTTAAGTGCCTGTTAACACACCCTCTGATTTCTCCCCAGGGCTCCCTTCACGCTGGGAGCCCGGGCATCCGGACACCGCAGGGCTCAGTGCCGATCCGATCCACCGGGAGATGAGAACTTCTAGCAAGCGCGTGGTGAGTAACGACAGAACTTACTTAACCGACTTGCTAAAGGCTTTCATAAGAGTAACTCAATTCTTGGGGAAGTTAGAAGCAAAGAACATGTAGAGAAAACTAACCGAAGGCAGATTTTTGAGCCAGACGAAGCTGGATTCGAATGCCAGCTTTGCCATATACTAGTTGCATGATTTGAGGTCCATCATTTGACTTACCTGAGGCTCAGTCTTTTCATCTGTCAAATGGGAAGTATAGTATTGGCTTTCCAGAGAAGTGGTGGGATTTGTAGGGGGTAATTTATAAAAAGCACTGAGCCCATTGCCCAATGTAGTCAAAGCGTAACAAAGGTGAACATCCCTTAACGTGTACGGAGAAATCAAGTTAAAAAAGGAATTTCAGGGGCTCCTGGGTGGCTCAGTTGGTTAAGCGGCTGACTTCAGCTCAGGTCATGATCTCATGGTTTGTGAGTTCAGGCCCCGTGTCAGGCTCTATGCTGACGGCTCAGAGCCTGGGGTCTGCTTCAGATTCTGTGTCTCCTTCTCTCTCTGCCCCTTCCCCGCTTGTACTCTCTCTCTCTCTCTCTCAAAAAGTAAATAAGCATTAAAGAATTAAAAAAAAATAAAAAGGAAAGAATTTCAGCAGATTTACAGGATCTCTGAAAATATTCTTAACTCTTACAGGGGGTGGGGGAAATATAAACTAGTGACCAACTGATATAATCATGTTTAATAATACGATATGAAGAAAATATATAAATATCTTTACTGTCATAAAAATCATAAACTTCCAGTTATAGATTATGTCGGTAGTGGTACAACATGCATTTTACCATGGTTTATTTGGAAAACTTACTCTTGTATTCCAAATCAGTTTGAAAGTACAGTGTTTATAATAGTTTAGTTCCTTTAAAATATAACTACTCTCAGCAGCAAACATGTCCTAACCTAGCAAAATCTTCAGTTTCAATAAACGCTTTCCATTACACCTTAAATTTTACCTCCTACTGAAAAAGCAATGATGCTAGGTGACTTTCATCACCTGTAATATCAGAAGATCAAGAAACAGTCTGGAAAGGCACGGAGACCTAAATTTCCACTTCCTGTTTCTCAGGTTGGAGCCACACTGATAGGATCAATAGCAAATAGATCTGGAAATCAATTAATATAATAAAAGGACTGAACTTGGGATAAAACCCTAAATTATGGTAGATTACCGGTTATAAAACACAGAAGGGAATAACAGATTTCTCAAAATCACCTGTTGTATTTTTAAATCTCTTCCTTTGAATTGAAATATCATTACTCATATGCTTTTCGTAGAGAAGTGGTTGTTTTCTTTTTGATCCTACTTCTTTAATAAAAGGATAGTTTGTTAAGAAAGTACACATTTCTGAGGTGTTTGTTTCTTATCTTTTAGACGAGACTTTGATCAAAATTCTTCAGCACCTCGAAAAAAAGAATAACGGTATCATCACTGCATATAGAGAGCTTTAAAGGCCTTGGCAAATCACAGTGAGGTTAATCTGGGCTACTCAAAACCCATTTTAGTGTCAGCAAAGTGTATATTTACATATAAATATGTAAATAATATGCATACAATCTATCAATGTATTATTTAGAATATATATTTTAGTATACAAAATAAACATCAATATGAAATATACATATGAAAATGTACATGCATGTACTACGTGCAGGATGGAAGGATGAAAATTGTGGTGACAGAACCAGATATTCTTTTATTTATTTATTTATTACTGTTTATCCATCCTTGAGACAGAGAGAGGCAGAGCATGAGCTGAGAAGGGGTAAAGAGAGAGACACAGAATCCGAAGCAGGCTCCAGGCTCTGAGCTGTCAGCACAGAGCCCGACGTGGGGCTCGAACTCACAAGCTGTGAGATCATGACCTGAGCCGAAGTCGGACGCCAGAACCAGATGTTCTCTTAATTATTATTATTATTAATGTTTATTTATTTTTGAGAGAGAGAGTATGAGCAGGGGAGGGGCAGAGAGAGAGGGAGACACAAAAATCTGAAGCAGGCTCCAGGCTCTGAGCTGTCAGCACAGAACCCCACATGGGGCTTGAACCCACGAACGGTGAGATCATGACCTGAGCTGAAGTCAGTTGCTTAACCGACTGAGCCGCCCAGGCTCCCCTAAATTATTTTTTAAACCCTTCGGCATCATACCACACTTTGAGGTGAAGGTACTCCTGGGGAGCCCCACTCTATAAATTTAAGAAGTGACTCATTTATTCTTCTGATATAACAAACTTAAATAGAAGAAAAATGCAAGATATTGTATTAATGTGCTGTTTTCCTGCAAGGATGGTGAATTTATGTGTCAACGTGTTCAAGGCAGTTCAAAAGTAACAGTAAGTGAGAAAACAGTAGAAAACTAAGAAAACAGTATACATCTACCCTGCAGACAGTTATATAAACTTATGGACTCTTGTTCCTTTAAGAGGAAAAAGACTTAGAACCTATAGTGAATGGATAAGGCATGTGATCTCTTCACATAAAGATCATGACTCATCCAACATGTGGAAAACAGCTCATAACCTTGACCCCAAAATGGAGTCCACTGACAATCTTGTTCTTACAGGCAAGTCGGAGATCTGCCTCGGAAGCGTCCAGGTTTGGAGAAGGCTCGGGAATGGAAGACTCGGGGTTCTCCTCCCAGCTGGGGGGTGCTAGGAAACTAACAGCCATTCTAGGTCTCAGTGTCCTCACATGAAATGAAAATGAATACGATAATTCCTAACTTTGAAAGGTTATTATGGAGAGTCCATGTCATGCATGAAATAAATGGGCATTGTAAACTGTAGAGCACTCTAACAATGCATTTTTAAGAATCTTTGCGGCCAACCCCACTAGGAACCATTTCCTAGTAACTCAATGGGTGATGCCGGGTGAGAAGGAAGAATGGAAAACGTGATCCCAATATAAATTTCCAGCTGTATCTCAACTTGCATAATTTTGAATATCTCTGCATATAACAGAGACATGTATGGCTTCAGAGTTATCAGCCCGGTCTCGAATTTCTCATTTAACTTTTTAAATACTGTTTTGTTTTATTAACTTCATAATCTCTCCTTGTGGGTTCCAAACCTATCATAGTGGTGAATCTTTTGGGTCTGCCTCCTTGTTTTGAGAGTTTAGCTCATTTTACGACCTGTAAAAATCGAAACAACAAATCCGAAAAAGGAGAGAAATAATGTAAAACCCTACCAGTGACTAACTCTAATATTCGAGATTATGTCAGAAAGATGAGAGAGTGAGGAAGAGGACAAAATAAAAGTCACCTGAATTTATCGTCCCAGAAAGGGAGCCACTAAAGATTCTCTTTCTTCCTTAATTTTAATGACGAAAGAGTCAGTTCCATTTCTTTAAACTCAAGATGAGAAAGGGAGAACAGAATATATAACTTGTAAATAACCAGAAATCAATATGTAAAGAAAAAAATCTGGAAGGAAATGGACCAACATGTTAACACTGCGAGTGGGATTGTTAATGAGCAGTTGAATTTTTTTGTCACTTGGCTTTTCCATACTTCCTGAGTTTCCTGTAATAGCTACATTTCACTTTCATAAACAGAAAAAAAATCTACAAATACTTGGTCTGTGAGGGGAAGCCCAAGTGGATGTCCTGTTGTGTAGACTGTGCATTGCACAAGTCTAGGAGATGCCCTTTGCAGCAGGGTCCCTGTGCAGGGCCCATTTGAGCTGTGGGGAGTGCACCTGACATCCCAGCTCCTCAGTGCAGGAAGGTAGCTTAGTGTGTGGCCACATGTGTTAGATATGAAGTCCTCTGTTTTAGGAGGTGGCCTTCAGACACCTTAATGCCACTCTTCCTCATGAAATCCTGTTTGCTAGCTCCTACCCGGCTTACGGCAGGTGTAGGTGAGGTGCCCGTTGTTCATCAAGCTCCTGCTAGGAAGAGAAGAGTTGTCCGGTGAAAGTAACTTACGCTATTTCTTTACCCTCCGTGACAACTCTGTGAAGTCGAGGTCCCCCTTATTCTACAAGGGTGGACGACGGTGAAGTGGGGTTAGATGACTCCCTTCAGGAAGAAGAGTTGTGAAGGAACCGCAGCAGCAGAAGCAGACCTGTTTGTTTCCTTCTGTGCATCCCCACGGAACCCTTCCCTCTCTGCCTCCTCCGAGGAAGTGTGTACTCCATTCAGCCAACCTCTAGATTTTATCCCCTTGATCACTTCAGACCCTCGACCTTATTTCGTATATCCTATATCAGCATTTCCTGCAGAAAAGGGTTGCTTTATAGCTGAGTCCTTACAAAGTCAAGCAGATCACAGGGTGCCCTCTGTGACGTCACATTGAACAAATGGTAATTCTAACAACTGCCCCCGAATAATTATTTTTTTCCTTCTCCTCCGTGTACCGTTCGTCTTCCCTGCAATTAACAATTGGCCATCAAGCCGACAGCGTCTCTTCCAACGGGGACGGATGTCACATGTCCAGCCACAAGGTACATCCAAGCTAGACTCCAGGGCTTCTGGGATACGGCCAGGTCCCCTAGGACTCGAGGTGTATGGCATTTCTTATGCCCAACTCCAGGGAGACTGCCCATTTCGGGACTGTGTCTACTCCTTAGAAATGCTGTTTAGATACTTAATTAGGTCCACCCTCCCCTTCCGGTTAACCTGACAGCCTGCTGCCAGAGTTAATAATTAACAAGGTGTCACAATACCTCCAACGGTCGCTCGATTCTTTGCTCACCTGCCTCCCTGTCTCTTCCTGCTGCTTCTGAATTGCTTAAACTCCCCTGGGATACAAGCTCCCTATAATAAATCATGGCACAAAGGCACAGACTTGTGTGGCTCTAACTGAAATTCACAATTGGGCAAGCCCAGGAGGCAATCACCTGGCCGTTGCCCTAACCCACACGCATCCTCAGTGCTGCTTGAGCACAGGTGAGCATGAAGTTTTAATGAGGCCTTAGCTGCAAATGCATCGTGCAATTACTGTTAAGATGGGTGAACGTTTGGCCCGGAAAGAATTGCATTTTAAGCAATAGGGTTTCCCTATTAGCTGTTCCCAGCTATTAATTCAACCAGTTTGTTTATACGTTTTGACAATTGTGCCTGTGAAAGAGGCCTGGGGATTTTATTTGACCACAATTTCATTATAAGCCAACAGTATGCTATGGTTGCTAATAAAAGTTAATGCAAGTTTCGGCTACATTGAGTGAGTAGTCCAAAGAAAGAAAGGGAGTATCGCTGCTATGCTTCTCTCTTACAGGTACAGGGATCTTATTTCTTCCACCCAAACATGTGGCAAGTGAAATTGTGCATGCAGAGAGTCTGGTGTGCAACATTTGAAACCATAACTGTCCTTAAAAGTCCAGGGTGCGCGTCTGGAATTGACTTATTCATTTGATCGTCTAGTTATTTCTTTGTTGATAAAATATCTACTGAGACACATATGCTGTGGTAGGCTTTCTACAAAACCCCAGAGCGGGGAAGACTCATTCTCTGGGTCTAAGAGTTTTTGTTCTCCTGTGAGGTCCAGAGGTTCTTAGGAGAAGGCAAGGTAAGGACCAGCTTCGAGGTAAGAGAGTCACCATGAATGAGGATCACGGAAGGAGCGCCTACCAGAGTCTTGCAGGGCTTGGAGAGGCTGACGGGGAAGTGATGTCTAAGGGGGAACCTAACAGTGGAGTGTGCAGGACAGAAGTGGGGACAAAGGGTGGTGGGAGCACGAGCGAGGAAGAGTGAACCAGGCAGAGAAAACAGGATTTAATAGAACTGTAGCAGCCGGGGTGTGAGAGCAAAGCCAAGGCCAGAGATGTTCAACTGGAGAAGCAAATCAATAAACAAATACATAACCAAACCAAGTGTTTAAAATGTGGTGAGTGCAATCCAGAAGATGCATGTGGGAGAGGCGGAGGGCACTTCGTGCAGAGGACACGGGCTGTGGGCGCGACATGGAGCGACGTGTGGCTGGTGCAGCCAGGCCTACGGGGGAGGAAAGATCAGAGGTGGAAGGGCAAAGCCCGCTCGTGTCCTGAGCGTGAAAGGCGGGCGAGGCGTGGAAAGGAATTTTAACTTCACCCGGAGGATGTTAGAAACCGACAAAGGATTTTCAGCGGACGTATGCTATTTTGGTTTTCTATTACTGCATCACAAAGCTCTTCACGATTAAATGGCTAAAAATAACAGCAGTGTAGAAGTCGTCATGATCCTGGGAGGGGTCTGGAAGGCAGTTCTCCACGTGGGGTCCGCTGGCAGTTCCCATGCTGCTGCATTCGGCTGGGAGCTCGGCTGGGGCCTAAAATCCAAGACGCATTGCTCATGTCTAGGGTCCTGGTGCTGACTGCCAGTTGTGGCACCTCCTTCCCTATGACGTGGCCCTTCTTCTGCCAGACCATCTGCCTCACTACATGGTGGCTGGGCTTGACAGGAGAGATTTCTGGAGGACAAGCTCTGGTGTGCTAGCACTTACCGAGTCTCCAATTGCTGATAGATGATTGGCCAAAGAAAACCAATGGCCATCCCCCAAGTCAGTGCAGGGCACGACTACTCAAAGGCACGAATACTGGAGGCATGCTTATTGGGAGCCGTTGACATGGGAATCTACTACAAATATGAGAAAGACGTCTTCACACCGGATGGGGAATGGTGTAGAAGGGTGCAAAAAAGCATCAGTTAAAAGCTATTATTATATCCCAGGCAAAAGACAAAGAGGAACTAAACTATACTCAGTCCCTAAAGAACAAAATTAAGGCAAGACCATTACTAGAGTAGAATAAATAAAACCTGGTGATGTATTCGATGTGAGAGGCTAGGGAGGGAGAGAAAAAGATTGAGAGTAAGTAACTTAGTTGTAGACATCTAGTAGAGAGTTGTATACATCGGTCTGGGGGCATTTAAAAAATATGGGTCGTGTTTTGGGAATGACACCTAAAGCCAAGGAAATATAGTAGATCATGGAAAAGAGAAGACAAGAGAAGTGACCATTCGGAGATTGAGATAAATGGTTAGAAACATAAAAACCAAAGAGAATATAGTCTTACTGGGGAAACTGAGGATAAAAATCAAAAAAGAGACAGATCAATATTGTCACATTTGAGGTCAAGTAAAATAAAGATGTAAATTTGTCATTGTAACTGGTAATGAGGAGGCCAATGACACCCTTTGGGGTTGCCAGTTGAGTAGGTGGGGATGGTGAAAGTAGTGAACTGGCAAAGACCCCAAATTAGCTTTCACTTTCTCTATGATCCTCTGACCCCTGCTGCTGCTGCTGTTTAAGTTAGTCCCGTGCCTGTGGCTCTGTGAACCCTGAGAGAAACCTCCCCACCTGTCCACCCACCAGATACCTCGCTGCCCGGGATGTAATCCAAAGGTCACACGTCCACGTGTTCACAGGTACCCAACAGCTGGAGGACCGAGCTATGACACCGGTTATATCCTCTGTCACAAAATGCCACTTGGGATAATCTAAGCAGCTGTCATTTAATGAGACAGAGGGAAAAGCGAGGGCTACTTGGAAGATGAAGGGATCATGTAAATTACTGGTGAGTTGATATGTTTGCCATTTACCGCTGAAATCTGGGTTGACCACTATAATGCGGCAATCAGTGTAGAAAACTGTTAAATGTCAGGTTGGGGGCATAAGGAAACCGTATTGCCAGGTACTAGCATCATTTATAAAGCAAAATTCCAGTTACCTGAAAAGTTACTCCGATTGTGACCAAAATTCTGCTTGTGAGTGAAGTGCTTTGTTTTATTTCGTACAAAAGCCTTAAAATCGTACAAACAAACCTGAGGCCACAGAATAAAGATTTCCTCTTTGTCCTAAGTTTTATGTGACATGTGGCAAGGATCTAAGCAAAATGTGTTTATGAATGTAATTCAAATATCACATGGCCCTTAAGTTCTACGTGTTCTCAGCTCGTGGCTCCCCACCCTTGTACATACTTAATTTTGAAACCTAAGGCCCTCCTTTTTGTTTCTGAGGATACCCAAGGAGAGAAGAGAGGGAAGGAGGATTCTGTTCATGAGTTCCCCTGCCTTCCAGGCTTCTGCTTCTTCATGTGCATTTTCTGTGCTGCTCTGAATGAAGCTGGTGGTTCATTCAACCACTTTGAGTGTCTGAAATATCCCTAACCTCATGAAGCCTGTGTAAGAATATAGACTTTATGGGGCGCCTGGGTGGCTCAGTCGGTTAAGTGTCCAACTTCGGCTCAGGTCATGATCTCCCAGTTCGTGAGTTGGAGCCCTGCGTCGGGCTCTGTGCTGGCAGCTCAGAGCCTGGAACCTGCTTCAGATTCTATGTCTCCCTCTCTCTCTACCCTGCCCCTGCTCACACTCTGTCTCTCTCTCTCTCCCAAAAATAAATAAACATAAAAAATATATATATAGACTTTATATCCTGAGCACAATGCAAGAAGAGTGTTTTTTTTTTTTTTACACAGCAGTGTCACAAAATTTCTTTACCTTTTTTGGCTTCTCTGCCCTCTTCTCTCGTTCTCGAAAGTAGCTGTCATCTCTTCCCCACTGTTTGAGCTGCAAAACAAAAATCTTCATCTCTGGTCTCATGCAGGGAGCCCACCTCTGGGGTATTTCAGCTGGTTCCCCCTTTGCTGAGCGGGGTTCATGTAGTTTCCCCACAAAGGTACTCTCTAAGAGGATGCCAGCCGTGCGCATATCCTTCCGACCCTATCGCATATCTGTTCAAAGTCTGGCGATCATATGGCTGAGATTTCTCCAGGACAGTTTTAAATGTCATGCAATATTACTATTTTCAATAAATATGATTCATTCTAGGTATGAAAAATTAATTGATGTGCATATATATGGATATATTCAGAACCTGAAAAAAATAGTTGATCAGATCACGTGTTTAGTTTTTATTTTTTGAAAAACATGGTCATTGGTAGAAACCATGACTCGCAAAGGTGGAGAAACCTACTTGGAAGCCTATCCCATTACTTATACCCAATGCTGATTTTTGCAGAAAGAAAGTAGGAAGATCCGGATACAGTGTTTCTACAGTGATAGCTGTGGCCTACCTAGTGTCCCAGGGCCCACGCACCTAAGAGCGACAGGGAGCTAATAATGCTACTTCGAATGCTTTAGAGAAGCCTTCACAGACCATCTTCACGGTTGTGAAGTCAACGTCTTTGTACTTGTTTCACACACGAAGATACAGAATCTCAGGAAAAAATCTGAAAAGACTGTTCCCATTCTCCACCGTTTCTAGAATAAGTGTGCTCTCCAGGGCTCCGGACTGAAAACGTTAAGTTAAATTTTGACTCCGGCATTTATACTAGGAGTCTAAGTTTGGGCAACGTGGCTCCCTTCCCTGGGCTCCAGTGTTGGCATCTGGGGCATAATAACAGCATCTACCTCCGAGGCTCGTGCTGCGTTTTATTTTTTTCAACGTTTTTTTTTTTTTTTTGGGGGGGGGACAGAGAGAGACAGAGCATGAACGGGGGAGGGTCAGAGAGAGAGAGGGAGACACAGAATCGGAAACAGGCTCCAGACTCTGAGCCGTCAGCCCAGAGCCCGACGCAGGGCTCGAACTCACGGACCGCGAGATCGTGACCTGGCTGAAGTCGGACGCTTAACCGACTGCGCCACCCAGGCGCCCCTCGTGCTGCGTTTTAAATGAGTTAATACAAGTGAAGTTCTGGAAGAATGCTTTGACATAAGGAGCACGTGCTAAAATCGGGCTCTTTTACCTATTTTCAGACAAAAGAGTAAGGGGACATTTTAAAAGGTACTTCTCAGAGCAGAAGTTTACATAAGATTCTAGAGAGTAGCATATACTTGATTAACATTTTGCCATTTCTGTGATATTTTATTTACTCTTTATTGCCAGCAGCACAGGGAGCTGCAGGATTCCCAAAGCCTCAACTCCACGTGGCCCCTGAAGTCCCTGCCCCAACCCTCCTGGTCCCTTCTCAGTCTCCCTGACCCCAGAGAGGACGGATCCCTATAGCTGCAGCACGACTCAGGTCTGGGCCCCAGACGTTGGCCACGTGATCACCAAAGGGTAAGTCAGTTTGAAGGGTTTGGTTGAAATTTCTGCTTGAAGTCACCGAATTCAGGTTCATTACACAGATTGAGCCGTTCAGAGCAATTCTTCAGCGTTTTTTGTTTTTTCCTGCTCAGTAAAACTCTGTATTCAGAATAAACCAATCCTCCACCAATTTTTATGACCGGTAATTGATATAGCCCAATAAAATGAATTCATCTTTCCCAAAATGTACTAATGTATCATGTGTCGTGAGTGCATTTTCTCTCCTGGCCTTGTTTTTAATTCATTTGACATGGTACTTGAGAGTGATTATAAAATGTAACTTATGATGTTCAGCAACACTAAAAAAGATAAAAATGACCAAACCACTGGAAGATAATACCATTAAGGTTTGGTGTAGTTGCCCAGACTTATTTTTCTTGCCATACACATTTGGGAATTCAGACCTTTGCAAGTATGTAATTATATATAAAAACATAGCTGTAAAAGGATCTCTTACCATTTTTCCATGATCACAGACAGGGGTCTGCATGATCTGTTATAGCTGTATATTCTGACTTATAAAACAAATCCCTTAGTGATAGACATTTAAATGTTTTACCATTTAGGATTATAGAAACTGCTAACTTATTTCTTTGAACTTAGTTACCAAAATAAATATAAGAAAAGGAGACACAGGAAGAGACTGCAAAGTATAAGATCTCATGTCATGTTCAGGTTTGCTCCTAGAATTATACGTGTGAGTGTGTCTATGGCTTTACGTGCAAAGTTACATTGGAATTACAAGTGGGTTCCTTGTTCGGCCACACGGTTTATTTAAGCCCTCATTTCTCACCAAGGCTTAAACTCTATAAACTCTCTACTTAGGTGGTTCTTTTTAAGAGTTTAATAATTTGTTAAAAAAATTTTAATGTTTATTTATTTTTGAGAGAGAGAGAGAGAGAGAGAGAGAGAGAGAGAAAGAGAGGCAACGTACAAGCGGGGGAGGGGCAGAGAGAGAGGGAGACACAGAATCCAAAACAGGCTCTAGCCTCTGAGCTGTCAGCACGGAGCCGGATGCAGGTCTCGAACTCACAAACCTTGAGATCATGACCTGAGCCGAAGTCAGATGCTTAACCGACTGAGCCCCCCAAGTGCCCCAAGAGTTTAATAATTTAGCATTTGGAAAGTTTCATTGGAGTTTGTAATTAGTGTCTCCATGACTGCCTCACCAAATTTTAATGTATCTCCAGCCATAATATTTGGCTCTAAATCAAAGCCACCTGAAAGGTGCCCAGCTTGGGTACCACCTCCAAAACCCACATTTCACTGGCCATGTCAGCACGGGAGACTGTTCATCAGTAGCAAACAACCATGACCCAATAGGTCACTGGGACCTTCATGACGAAAGGGTTGCGTATGTAAAAGACCTCATTTTTAGCTCACACACACATATACACAAATCCATTATGTACATTACGTATATACATTACATTATATTGCATATACACATTATATTTATACATATTGTGTTGCATTAGAATACATTTTATGTTTACCTGCACAAACACACACACACACACACATATACACACACAAACTGAAATCCTAAACTTCTAGCAGTCTTCCCCATTCTTTTGATAATTATTTGTCGGGAGCTTTAACTAAAATTTATCAGAGGAATATAGCCTAGAACAACAATTTCTTTTGTTGAGACTCAACTAACAATAGCTCATGCCTACCGCAGCAGTTTTCCCCCAGAAGGATCCCCAAGCACTCAGCAGAATACATACATAGAATTAGCATCACTCACCCAGTGGAGGGAGGCATGTGAACTCCAAAAGCCATTCTTCACCTGCCACGTTACAAAGCCCAGCACAGTGGGATTTAAGAGCATGATCAAAGAGTAACTTTCCTCACTGAATCTCCAGGGGATTATAGGGTGACGGTATAATTACCCTGGTTAGAATTTAGCCAGCCACGGAATTAACACTATCTCCACTCTTGTAGGAACAAAGAGACAGGAGAGGACCCGAAGGTCTTTAATGGCCAAAAGAGGTCAAGCCCTCAGTTTTATATCTCACCCCAGAGACACATGAGATATTTCCCCCCTGACCAGAATGCCATCCAAGGCTGTCCCTTCTATTTTTTAACTAGACGGAGGAAAATAGTCATTATTTTAATAGTGTATTGCACTTATGTTGCCAAGGCTACCTAGAGACCCCAAGGCCTACAGCCTAGCAGGTAATCACAGTGGAAAAGACAGCTTGGTCCCTTCTGCCACAGTCATGGATAGAGAAATGCCTTCGTCTGCAGGAAAGCCATCTTGTTTGAAGAAAGAAGACATGGGATAAAGAGATCCCCTTAACGGTGAAGATTTTATTTATCTGGCTGTACTGACATGAATTTTAAGCCCTTGACGGTGAGAGCCTTAGCAAATTTTGAGGTGAAATGGTCCCCAAGATATTCTTTGTTATCACCCCCAGTGGCAGCCGAAACTACAGTCCAGGCTGTGAACTTCTCTCCCCTCCTCACATGCTTGTCGTTTATGTTTATCCCCATCTCAGCGTCCGCCAAGGTCACTGTGAGGGTCTGAGGGCCAGAGAAGCTGTGAATTCAACTTCCCTGCTTCCCTTGGTTTGGTAGCTCTGTGTACATATGCAGAAAAGCACACAGCTCTCCTAGAACTATTTGTAGGCTGTTTTATGAACGCCGATCAAAAGTTTTCAAGGGTTCGCACACCCTTAATTAGCAGCATCTTGGGCTCTTCTACCAAGACGCAGGAGGCACCCATGCCCTCAAGAAAAGCGAGCTAGATCTGGGCATTTTCTTCCTTTATAGTAGGAAAGTTTGAAGAATAATTTTACAATTAGGTAACATTAAGAATGATGAAAGCTGGAGAGCGGAAAGCAGCCAGAATTAATTACTTACTGGAGGGTCTGCTCAGGCCTCTTTGGCAGTGTTCACACTGATTTTATTATGGCAGATTAACCCCTGGTATTCAGTGTAAGGGCGCAGTTCAGCCACAGACTTTGGGGCCTCTGCTCCTCCCCGTTGCTGGTTCCTCCTCCCCAGCTCTGCTCCTGTGCAGCCACATCTCCTTGGCATTTTCTCTCTCTTATTCTTTTCATCCATCTGATCGCTACGCAGACATGCTAGTTCTCGAAATGAAACTCCATTTGGAGAAAACTGTGGTTGTACTTTCCAGCTACTTGTCTCTCTTCAGCTTCCTGAAGGCAGTTCGCATATATCTACCCCAGATGGGACGGGCGTCCGAATGAATGAATGCCTGGTAAAAAAAAAAATAATAAAAAAAAATAAAAAAAAAAAAGTCAGTGATGACTGCAACTCCCTTCTCCAACACTTGTCTAAGAATCACGTATTAAACACTTCACTCTGCACAGGGAGTTCTTTTCAGGTTATGGGAAACATAAACGTGCCTGAGACATGGCTCCCAACATCAGAATCTTACCTGTAAAGAGAGATATTAATGTAAAAAGAACACGTTCATGCAGTGTTTTAGAAAACAATGTCATACTTTTATAAAGCATAAGACTATATATTATATTGAGACATGCTGGCCGAAGTATGATTGCTTATTCAAGGTAAAAAGTAATTATTTAGAGAAACACAGGAAAATAATTACTTTAGTGCCCATGTTATGTATAAAGGTCACTTTGGACTCTATCAATCCAAGAAGACCAAAAACATTCTAATAATGTCAGGACACTAATGAAATTTCTAGCATTCCCTTGTGTTGGGTCAGAAGCTGCATTATTCATATTTGAATATGAAGAAATATATGCCATTTACTTTCAAAAGAAATTTGAAATTCCTTGATTACAAACTGGTACACAACAAAACCAAAACACTGAACAGAAAAACAGAAAAGAACACCTATGTGAAAAATCTAGACTAACATAATTTCCATGATTGAGCATTAAATCCAGCCCTGAAATTCCTCTGTCCAATGCAAAATTGGAAATATTATGAGAATTATGTCATTATGGCAATTCCCATTTCCTAATGAAAAGCTCACACTAGTTATATCAAAGAAATAAATATTCCCTATGCAAGAGACTGTTTGAAGAACATAAGGGATATAATTTCAACCACAATTTTATGAAATGTGCAGGAATCTTTTTCATGTAATTGCTCTTACGTTGAATCTGTTTTTAAGGTTTTTAATTATTTTTGAGAGAGACGGAGAGAGAGGGAGAGAGAGGGAGAGAAGGCAAGCAGAGGAGGGGCAGACACAGAATTTGAAGCGGACTCCGGGCTCTGAGCTGTCGGCACAGAGTCCAACGTGGGTCTCGAACTTACAAACCATGAGATCATGATCTGAGCTGAAGTCAGATACTCAACCAACTGAGCCACCCAGACGCCTGGATCTTACATCGAGTTTTAACAAACATTGAGAGTCAGGAGACAACTCAATAAAAATGGGAATTCTGAGGGTTGTCAAAGGTGTGGAACAACTTGAACTCCTATATTGCTGGTGAGAACACAAAACATTAGAATAACTTTAAAAAACAGATTGGTAGTTTCCTATAAATTTAAATACTCTTACAAAATGGTAGAGCAATTCCATTCTCGGTTATTTACCCAAGAAAAATAAAAACATCCATCCACACAAAGACCGGTATATAAATGTTCTTAACAGCTTTGTAACAAAACCCCAGACTGAGTCAAACCCAAATATCCATCAACCGTTGAATGGCTAAATAAATGGTTATGTCTCTATACAATAGTATGTTCCTCCTAAAAGTCAACAAAATGTCCCTACTCTCATGGAGTTTATATTCTCATGAGAGAGACAAACAAGTAAGCAAATAAATATATATATGAACAGTGACGGGTAGCAAACCCTTTTACAAAGAAAAATGAAGGAGATCATAGGTTGGAAAGTAAAGGGGTATGGGCAGGTAAGAGTTGCTATTTTCAAGCATTTTAGGGGAGATGGTCAAGGAAGACCTCCGAGTGAGCACTATCTGAACAGAGATGTGAAGGGAAGGAAGGAGTCATCTGTGAAAATATCTGGACGTATCTGGGCGCTGAGATAACAGAATGCGAAGAATCTCAAAGAGGGAAGCAATATGGTGTGTCAGAAGAACAGGACATCCTGCGTGGTGGGGACCACAGGAAGCCAGAGCAAGAGAGTACCACACGGATAGACACAAAGTCGTTTTCTATTTAGTGTGTTAGAACTGTCATCTTCCCCATCTTCGATCAATGGCACTAGACTTTAGGACAGTTATTTACATTTGAGACACGTTCCTGGCAAAGTACTTTTGGTCTTTCCCCCAAGGGGACGCTGTTCAAAGGCAATTTTAGCACTATACGTATCGGTTGTCAGTAACCGTAAGCAATTGGTTAAGCAAAATTAGAAGATAGCATATATTTTTGAATCCCCAACAAACCTTCCAAGCTGCCTACCACATCTGTAGCAAGTTGGAGATTTTACATAAGATGTACCGTTGCTGTGGCAACATTGACACCACTCCCTCCAGCAACCGCAAGAGCAAGGTGTTTTTACCATCTTCCGATGTAAGGAGGAATCCAGGGAGATGTTATCTCAAGTCATTGTCACTTGTTCTTGAGAAAACATCCTCAGAGGAATTGCAGCTCCTAAATCAGTCCTTCATTCTCTCTTACTTAAGGAATGTAGAACTATTTCAAGTCCCCAACCAAGATCTGTGACCTCCTTCCTTTCTTCCTTCTTTCCTTCTTTGTGTCCGTTTCCCTTCCCTCCCTCCTTTCCTTGCTTCCTTCCTTCCTTCCTTCCTTCCTTCTTTCCTTCTTTCCTTCTTCCTTCCCTCCCTCCCTCATTCCTTCCTTCCAATATCCATTCCATAATTATTTAATGACCACATACTATGTGTGTCAGACACTATTCTAAGCTCTGGAGATATTGTGGGGGGAAAAAGCAGGTGAAGGTGATGATTTATGGAGTGTACCTTCGAATAAGAAAGGCAGATAATAAATGTAAGTGAATAGAAACATAAGATATAAACAATGATAAGTGCTACGAAGATAATAATATTGTATAGGCAGAAAGGGTGTAGGTCAGTGTGGTATTTACAGGGGCCCATCAAGGAAGTCTAAGGACTGATATTCAGGTAGGGACCTGAGGAAGTGACAGAAAGAGGAACAGCCGCAAGGAATCTGGTGTCAGAACATACTTGGATTATTCACAGAACTGTGAGAATGCCAAGGGCGGGGGGAGAGGGAGAGCGGAAGGGGATGATACAGCGAGACTCCATTTGTAGAGGGCATTGCCATTCTTAGAAGGACACTGGGTTTTATTTTAAGCATGATTATGGGAAGTTATCGGGTGATTGGATGGCTGACTGGAGAATGACAGGACCTTGTATGTATTTTTAGAGTCGCACTCCGACTGCAGAGTAGATAATATATAGCAGGAATGTTGGTGGAAAGAGGGGAAGCAGGAGAAATTAGGAGGTTACTTCACTGTTCCATGTTAGACTTAGACTAGTGTGGTCGCCTTCATAATTTATGTAGCATTTGAATTTAGCCTTGAAGGATGGTGTGTCAGGATTATATCTATCTAAATGTAGAAACCCGATTGCAGTGACTTAGCCACATAGAGAATTCAATTTTTCTTCTCTGAAATAAAAGGTCTGGAGATACGCATTCCAGAACAGGTGCAGCCGCTCGAGAAAGCCACCAAAAAAAACACAGGCTCCTTTGGGTTTCCTTTTCCACTATCCTTAATATATGTCTGTCTTCCTCCTGGTTGCAGTATGGTTGCTTCACCTCCGGGCATGGCAGCCACATTCCAGGCAGAAAAAAAAGAGAACAATTGGGAAGAAGGTCAGGAAAGCAAAAACATCACAGATGCTCCTCAGAAGCTTTTGCTCCTGTTGTGTCGACCCGAACTGAATGACATGACCAGTTCAGAAGGCGTGAGACTCTGAGGATGGGGATATTTTTAATGAGGCACATTTCTACCACAAGCACGGTTGGGGCTCTATTGGTAAGGAAAAAGAGAAAATCAATATTTGGTGAGCAACGAGCAGTGTCTACCAATGGAAGGATTGACACAGGTGAGGAAGGAATGGAAGGTGAAAAGACCATTCGAGAGAAAAGAGGGGCAGAAGACAAGAATGAAAGGTAAAAGCAAGCAAACAAACAAACAAGAACAAGAACAAAGACAGAACCATAGGTAATCGAAAGGAAAGATGGGGAAGTCAAAATAGTCTCTGGCATTTAGCGGCTCTGTCCTAGGGGTAGTACCTATTAGATAAATCTAGAAACTCAGCTGATGTGAACCCACAGGGGTATGAAAGGTATTATTTATGCAGGAGTCAAACTGACACCACAGCAAATTCAGGAAAATTAAAGGAGAATCAAAAGATTGTCCACACAATAACGATCCTTCACCCTTGGGACACTGGTAAAGACACACTGAGATAATTTGTGTGAAGAGTTTAGCCCAATTCCTGGCACGTAGGAGCTAAGACCCCCGCTATATGATACCCGCAAACGGAGAGGGGCGACAGGTAGGGTGCACAATGAGAGGGAATGAGAGCAGGAAGCAGGCTGAATCAAAGACGTGTTCACTATCTTACAGGAAATGTGTAAGGATCACACTGGAAAACTAGAAGGAGGACTGTAGTCTTTCTCATGTATTGAGAGGAAGGGGGAAGGAGTCAGAGGTGTTCGTTTTGATCCATACAATAGAGAAATGGTGATATCAATATGGCAGAAAATTTTATTGGTACATTGATTCAGGCAGAAGTGAATGCAAGGAATGTCCCCCACTCCCACACCAAGAATTCTTTGTGTTCTGAGTCTGGGCTTTCTGTAGTAAGGAGGCCACTCTTAACTTTTTATTGCAGGGCTAAGAACAGGGATTGAAAATACTACGAGACAATCTCCCGCTCAGTGATGTGGGGAGTTTAGATCTACTAAGGAAGGCTTGGCATGGAAGTTGATAAAAGGCCAAAAAGAGGAGATAAAGGGTTTGTCTCTCCAAGACTAGCAAGGTCCTTGTGGTTCCAGGAGGGATGGGTGCCCGTGTCTTCCTCTCAAAGCTCAAAAGCTGAAGTGTTCTCTTTGGGGTTGATGCAAGACTGGCGAGATGGAGGTCACCAAAACGGATGCAGGGCGCAGAAAGGCAAGACGGCAGGCAGAGGGGGGGGGTGTGCTGGAGCCATGGGGCAAAGGGGCCCAAATGACAGAGCACAAGGGGTGGGCGGGTCTAATCTATGTCTCCCTTGGGGGCCCCGGGCTGGAGCGGGGGCAGGTCCCACCCCTCGGGGACAGCTGCATTTGTAAAAGTCCACCGATCTCTTAGCTCCGGCAAAATTGAGAAATTAACCGTCCTAGCCCCTCACCCTGTGACCCTTGCAAACTTTAAAGAGGACGAGTGTGAGTGGCCACACTACTTTAAGGGCTTGCTGGTCAGGTCTGCTTCAATCAACTAAAACAGACCCATGTTAGGGAGTCCAGATTTAAAATGTCATTGTAAGGCTTTATGGTCGGACCATAAAACAAAACAGATTTATGATATAAATAAAATACAGCTCCTTTTCTTAGAGCTTGCTCACAAAAACTCTCTCTCATTCTTTTTTTTTTTTTTTTTTTTTATCCTGGGTACTCTACTCCTCTTTGGGGCCATGCCCTCTGTCGGAAAGGAAACCGTGTCAACCAGCCACCCTTTGGGAGAAAAGCAATGGCCTGCTTGTTGGCTCCTCTTTTTTTTTTTTCTGTTGGGGTCATCTTAATTGGTCCCAAGCTGATTTGGAGAGAGAAAGCCTGGGATTCTCACCTGGAGAGCTGACTTCCATTGTGACCGAAGAGCTGGGAAATGCTCGGGGGAGGGAAAATGCCTCCCCTCCTTGCGGAGAAGAACCCTCCTTTAACACACTCACCCAGTGCAAGGAACACGTGCAGGAGCAGGACATTTGTCGTGCAAATCAAAGCACAGAAGCTGCTACCAGCTGCCCCTTCGCTTCGCTCGATCCGTTTTTGGTTCAGCTAATTGAATTTCCCTTTGATATTCTCCATCCCCATTTCAGGCTGGCAGAGAGCAGTGCCATTGGCGGCACAGTTCCATGTATGAATTGGCTGCCGGACCCGCTGCAGTCAACTCCTTCTTGAACTCTCTGTGTGCTAGTTCAGAGAGCACCCTTCTACCATCATCCCACCATGGCACTTCCAAATGGCTGGATATAATTGGGTTCAGAGGAGTTCAAAGCCATGCTCCAGCATCCTTGTATCAAAGCTCATTGAACAACAGGGGAACCGTGCACTGAAATGCAGGCATGGGGTGAGGAGAGTTATTAGTGGAATACATTCAAATCTGTCACGCTAGATTCCTGGGTACACAACTGGGTTTTGGTTCAGCTTTTAAGAGTTCAGGTGTGGTCCCCAGGAGATGGCTCCTATAATCGCTGTAAAAATATCTCATTTGTACTAATGCACTTTGCCTATTTCATAGCAGATCCTTGTGAGACTAATTTACATTTTTTTTTAAATGTCAAGGCGTTCTCCAGAGATTGTTCATTCATTATATTTATTTTCTTGGACGTGATTTTAACAAACCTTCCCCCGAAGAGCTTGCGGCTATTAACTGGGCTGAACGGTGGCTCAAAGGAGAGTTAAAAGCGAATGGTCTAAGGGAAAGGATTGGGCCACAGCACCCCAAGGGTATTCATCTGCCCCCAAACTCATTTCATTGATTCTTCGTTCACAGGCCATGAACAAGAAGAGAAAGAGGAAAAGCCTGCTATCATTCAGTGGGATGGTAGATTCCAACCACTGCTAAAAGCGAAATTCTGCCGCTTTCTGGTGTTAGTGGGGAGCACTTTAGGACTTTAAGAACAGTAATCATGTTAAAGTGATATCCGGTGATCCAGGAAGGGCATGATGGGGAACATGAATTTTATGGGTGTCAGATGCCTGCAAGATAGTCCTCCTTTACTTAGAGCATCTTCTCAAACTCCGTCATGGTGATAGCCCCGGCCAACCATACTTTCCAGAATGCATATTGCCCACCTCCCACAGTTAGCACCAGGGACGCCTATGATCAAGGTGACCCTAAATATCTCCTTGAAAAGGTTCTTGTCCAATGCAACATGGACAAACGTGGACTAATGGAGGAAGAGCTTCTTTAACACAACTGACAGAGGCTATCCGTCCCCCCATTCAAATACTTCCAAGGCCGGGAAGTCCCCCTTCTCCTAAGGCAACTGCGTTCTCTTTGGTAACAATCTGAATTATTAAAAAATTCTCCCCTCACGGTACTTAATCTGCACCCAGGATTTTCACTGTTTAAGTGGATCTTTTGGAACACTAGACAATTATTTACTCTCATTCTCACAAAAATAGGTCTTCCACTGAAAGAAATAAATTTTTATTGCTCATTCACCATTCTCGTAGTTCATAAATATTTATTGGGTCCTAGGACATGGCAGGTCTGGGCTGGATGCTGGGGACTTGATGGTGTCCCTCTTCCTACAGCACTCAGCATCTGGTGAGAGCTACAATAATGCCAAATGCCACCATTCCCTTAATTCACTTCTCTCTAGATAAAATGTTTCATGTCATCTACTCCCTTCTAAATAAAGATGGCAGCCTCTCATCCACCCTCTGTCGCCTCTTATGCTGAAGTTCTTGACTTGTGCTACCTAGAGATGAACAGAGATCTTCACCTTCTGTCCCAATGTTTTCTGTTCTGGGGTTTCAGCCCAATCCAGCATTCATGGGATCCACTGTTGTCTAAGATTTGGTTTACGTTGACCAAAAAAAAAAAAAAAAAAAAAAAAAAACCCTTTCTATCTTGTTCCAAAAGATAGGGGAGGTGGGGGTACATTTACCTAAGCAGTTTCAAAGCAGGCTTAGCACAAAAGGAAATAATACAAGTCATAAAATTGTCGGGAGCCCCCCTCTTGCCCCCTCTCCTCCTGGGGTCCATACTGATTGTGCCTCTCAGTTGAGGTCATAGAGTCAACGTCTCCATCTTCCCTGATCTTTTCAGAAATTTTTCTGTTGTCACTTCAGAGTGACCTTCCCCGACCGCCTCATCCAAAACAGGATGCATCTATTCTTAGCATCTATTCTTTCTCTTACTTTGCTTTATTTCCCCCTGATACTTGTAACTAACTAAAATTATGTTATTTAGCACTTGTTTGTTTATCTATCCATTCCATCACCTCCAATAGAGCTCAGTTGCAGGAGGCCAGCAACTCAGTTTTGCTCAACACAGAATCTCTAATACCCAAAAGAGTGTCTCGTATCCTGGGTACAACAGCGATGTTTCCCAGATGGTGGAATGGATGGATGAACATGTTAAATGGAGGAAGAAATACCTGCTCAATCTCATCTGATTGGGTCTGGGTCTGACGATACCCAGCTGCCTGCCCAGCTCTATGTTTTAAGTATAACTAAAACACTATTTTACTCCTGCTGTGCCCCATAAGGGCAGGAAAAGGTTGCAATGAAGCCTCACTCGACATCTGTGGGGAAAACAATGTCCATTGAAAGATTCCACAGATTCCCAGGGCCGCCTCAAGCTCCAAGCTCCTTCTTCCACTGAACCAGTGTAGTGCTTAGATAATCTCAGTCTTGGAATTCAATTTTCTCACATTTTCACAGACAGCTAATCACATGCAGCACCAGGGAGAAGTCTGAAAAGCCAAATAGGCAAAAAAAGGAAAAAAAAAAAATCAAAACAAAGCAAAACAAAAAAACAAAAACAACAAGAAAACCAAACCAACCAACCAACCAACAAAAAAACAGCCCCCACACATAACATAAAATACCCTGATTCCTCAGTTGCCCTGCCATGTGACTTAGCTCCTCTTTTTCTCTCCATCCAGTTCTCATTTTACAACTCTCCCCCACCCTCTCAGGAGCAAATAAAGAATTCTGCTTTCTCATGCAGAACAATTAGTCAGTCTCCACCGTCCGCCTCCAAACTCAGCTTCGGCCCTCTCTGTGTACTTGCAAAGGCCAATCAAAAAGTTAGTCATTGATCACCATCATCTCGTCCTCATTGTCCAAGGCAGAATTCTAAAGGTGCCCTCCCCAAGATTCCTGTCCCCTGGCTATTGAAACAAAAGCTGATGGAGTCACTGCTGGGAAGATTTTGCAGATAGTTGAAGCCCCCCAGTCAATTGACCTTAAAACGCAGAGATTATCGAGGTGGGCTTGATTCAGTCAGGCAATCCTTTCAATAGCAGAGAGTATTCTCTAGCTAGTAGCAGGAGAAGTCAGAGAGATGCAAAGCATAGGGAGATGTGACCTACTGTCACTGGCTTGAGGATGGGGTCACCCACATGAGAAGGTGAAATTCAGTGGCCTTGAGTTGACAGAGGCCTCCGCCTAACAGCAGGCAGGAAATCAGAGAAATCTGTCTTTCAAGCACAGAAAACTAAATTTGGCCAAAACCTGATTGAGGTTGAAAAGGGATTCTTCCCTCGAAGCTCCAGAGAAAAGCCCAGGCTGGCCAACACCTTGATTCCAGCCTGGCAAAACCCTACACAGAGAACCCATCTGAGCCTGCCAGATTTATGACCCACAGAACTGTGAGTAATACATTTGCGTTGCCTGAAGTTGGTACATTTGTGGTAATTTGTGACACAGCAATAGTAAATTAACACAATCACCATCACTTCCATCTCTGGTTATACCCCATGCCCTTTGCTAAGCACTCCGCGTAATTATCGCATCTAATCCTGGCACCAACCACTGCTTGGATGATACGAATATCCTTATTTTATAGGCCACAGAGGCCTTTAGAGGGCAGGAATCTAGATGTGCATGTGTAAATGGTAGAACCATAATTCAAATCCAAGCAGCCAAGGCTCTTAACCAATATGGGTTTCTGCCTCCTTAAATTACCACACGTCAGGTTCCACTCTGTGACTTCTACATACAGCTCTGGCTTCCTCCTTCCCGGATCCTCACTGGGAAGTATTCTTTCTTTCTTCCAATTACCTAATTGGATCATGACCTTTTTCAGATGAACGGCTGCCTGGTGCCTCGACCCCTAAGACCTTTGCGCACAGTGAACTAGAACAGAAGAAAATATGTCTTGGTGAAGGCAACATCATTTGGGGGGCAACACACGTTTCCATGCGTTACCCAAAGGCCAGCTTGCACGTCTGCTGTTTTGCAGGGGGGACCTCATCACAAGGATTTGGACATCCTGGCACATGTCGGTGATATCCAGATCATGGGCTCACATGAAACTTGAGCTCCACTAGAAACTTGACCTTCAAAGTGCAGACCAGACCTCAGGATGAGTTGCTCATGTGGTAACCCAGAATACCAGTTCCTGAGAACGTGTGCGTGTGCACGTGTTGTTGCTCAGTAGGGAGACACTATTGGTTCCTAAACGTTTTCTGTGTCCTAAGTTTCACAGGTTGCACATGGCCTTCGTATTGGGCTGTGACGTCTCGATCTGAAGCTAACCAGAAAGGCCAAGTCCAAAGGGAATTTAAAAGATACACTACATTGTCCCATGAGAATAATAAGTCCCTCGGCTTTTAGAGAGTGAGGGACCCAGAAAGGAAGATACTCCATGGAAAATATGTAAGATTTTAAGATTACAGCAGAATTTTTCTTTTTTTTAAATTGTTTTTCAATATTTATTTTTGAAAGACAGAGAGAGACAGAGTGTGAGTAGCGAAGGGGCAGAGAGAGAGAGGGAGACACAGAATTCAAAGCAGGCTCCAGGCTCTGAGCTGTCAGCACAGAGCCTGACGCGGGGCTCGAACCCACGAACTGTGAGATCATGACCTGGGCTGAAGTCGGACGCCCAACCGACTGAGCCACCCAGGCGCCCCTATAGCAGAATTTTTCAAAGAGAAATGTATCATAGTAAAAAAAAAAATACCCTTGTAACATTAGATGTTCCATACTCTTCCTTGATTCAAACAAACTAAAAAAAAATCATGCTGTTTCTTGGAAGCAAGATGGCCCTCTGAGCAGAGATAGGGCAAATGCAAATAAGTTTTGGTTCCAAATAAGTTTGGAACTCTAGGCTACCCCTGCCATTATCATGCTTCCTATCAGGGTAAATATGGAGTCAATGTCTTTCAGAAGTAGAGCTAATGAAGGAGAGAAAAGTATTTCCCTTTGGACTTTGGTGGAACTCCAAAAGAATCCTATTACTTCAGGAACATTCCAGACTTAGGGTCACTGCTCCAAATTTAGATCTGATCCTCAAGAATCTTATAAACCCTGTAGCTGAAGGAAAAATATGTTGGAGGGAGACAGAGGGGATTCATTTCAGTTACACATGGTAAAAAATATCCACCAATGGTGGGGACAACAGTCGATGCTGTCAAAGGTGTATGTATGAGTGAGAGGTTCTGGGTAGGGTGCTGCGTCAAGGCCAAGCAGTTAGAAAAAAAGTATCAGGGGGAAAGTTTGTGGCAGAAGTTGAGGCACAAATGATCTCACGGAAGACTGTGCATCTCTCTAGCCTGGATTTCCAGACCCAGATTACAGTTGATTCTTTTATATCCCCCAGCTCGAAGAAGTATTGTAAATAGCATGAATAACAAGTCATTCTTAACTCCTCTTAGAACCTAGTAAAAGTTACATGGAGGGAAATACAACATAATGTTAAAAGCAAAGCTGTGATACCAGTTACAGCTGGATTCAAAGGTTGACTTCACCAAATTATGTAAATCAGCACAAGTTATTTAACTTTTATGCATCTGCCCTTCTGTTTTCTATATCATGGAAATAAGAGTGACGTAAGACCGAAATGAGATCACCTATATAATATGATGCTTGGCACGGTGGTTGCACTTAGAGGAAACTGAATTAAGTGTTGGCTATTATCAAGTGAAAACAGAATAGTCCCCGACAGTAAGAAAATATGTAGAGAATTAGCAAGTCTCGCATGGGTCACGTACATGTAACACATTAAAAGTGAATAAGAAATATGAGACGATCACTAGGTTGTGATAAGATGAAGGAAATATGACAGAATGGATCAGAGGAAGGAGAAAAAGAGAAAAAAAAAGAGTCACCCTCAAGATCTTAAGAAAGATCTCCCATCGATGTCCAGGTTACCCTTTCCCGATTTCCAAGAAATAAGAAACAGAACTGACGGTTGGACATTGCTGTTTTCCGTTGTGATATCCCTGTTTTCAGCTGCGATCACTGCTGGTCACGAGCAGATGTGACTACTCCAAAATAGTACTCAGCGCTGTGCCACCGCAGCTCAGTTCCCTTTTGCAACGAGGTTGCTTCTCTTAACCTTCTATTTTTTTCCCAGGACTAGGAGCCAGGTAGGAGTCGTGAGGCGAAAGCCTACACCAGAGTATCCTCGTCTATTTCAGAGACTTGTATTAACAGGCATCTAGAACAACCTCCCCTCCAGGCAACGCTGGTTAGAGAGAAACGGTGGATTAAAACCAAAACAGGCCACGAGAACTAGAAAGATGCGAATCGTAAGACTAGGAATATAGAAAAATGAAAACTTTTGGTAGACACAGATGCGAGAAGGCAATGCAGAGTAAGTCTTCAGAAGGCGAGGCTGACGTCGACAACCGCGAGTTTAACAGGAACCAAAGGTGCAAAGCAAGATCATCCAGAGATAGAGACACCCAGCAAATAAAAATACAGGCTGCCCAGTTAAATTGGAAGAACTGAAAATGATTTCTTACTATAAATGTCCTGTGCAAAGTCGGGGACATACTTATACTAAAAAGATACGTGTGGTTTATCCGGAATTTAAATGTAACTGGGTGTCCTTTGTTTTACCGGCAACCCCATAGGAAGCACTTGTGAATTCATGAGCCATTAGGTCGTGTGTGGTGAAACCAGATCCGTGTCAGTGAAATGTTAGAAAAGGCAATGGATTGGGAGGGAGCTGCAGGGACCGGGGGGAACGTGAGAAGGGTGATGGTTGGAGATGCCAAGAGCAGGACAGAGCAGATATCGGCACCAGGGATGTGAATTAAGTAAAAATCAAGAGTCGGGAAAGGAACAGAGAGAACAGGGGCTGCTTATCCTAAAGAGAAGCAGTGTAGTTCATCCTAAGCCAGCCACCGGGGCCCAGTGTCAGGGATTTCCTTTTATAATTCTGGGGCTTTCTACCCCGATTCTTCGTAGATGTCTCCTTTCCTCTCCTCCTGAAAGGAAACTGAGACCTTAATATTTAGATGAAGAGTTATCCCGACCAGTAAGCTTTTCTACTTCCCACTGGGGGAGGCAGTCTTTCTTGATATGGATAGGCCAGGCCACCATTTACACCATTTATCTTTAATTCAGTAAAGATCATCGGATGCCTACTTTGTGTCAGACACTATTCTGGATGCCAGATATGTCAGCCAAGTGTATTTTCATCTCAGCCCCAACTTCCTTGCATTCACTAGGGGTGCTTCTTAAGAATGCAGATTCCTCGGCCCCTCACCACCTCTCATTGCCTCCACAAGCGTCTGGGAATCTGCACTTCCATACTTTTAGAATCAGTGGCCTACCAACCGGTTAATACAAATACATACGCTGGTGCCCTCGACTGGTGAGAAATCTGTAGGAGAAACAACATGCAGACACTGATCCCTGGAAAACGAGATGTAGTCAGGCCGGCACCGGGTGACGTTGAAAGCCTTGTCCAAGCCACGTGGCGGGTAAATGGCTGAGAAGAGACTCGCGTCAAAGTGTTCCATTTCACAGTACAGCTAGCTCTCGCTCCACTGTGATATGCTCCCTTCTAGACCCCATGACTCAAAATAGGGCTTCTGTGAGGCTCCCAAGCCACCGCGATGATGCAGCGTTATAACAATGGGGTTTCATCGTGACCAGAGGAAGGGGCAGATATTGAAACTCATGGCCTAGTAAAGTCAGTAAAAACTTCCTCTCTGTTCTCGGTTGCCTGTAAGTTTGCTTCGATGCTTCGATGTACCTCCACTTTTAAGGCTCATGAGACTTAGCTGCCAACAGAAGGTGCTCTTGATTCACAGAGAGAAGCTTTGCTCTTCAGTGTGTGTCACAGAGCCACTCTGACGCACCTCCGTGCAGTTCGTGGACCCAAAGCCACGCTCCCTTCGGTAACACCTGCCTCCTGAGACCCTTAAAGCTCTCAACTGGCAACAGTGGCTTGTTCCCACAGTGCCTCTGTGAAATAAGAAGGGGGAGGGGAGATGGTTTTATTCCCATTTTCCAGGTAGAAAAACCAAGGGGAGATTTCTTTTCAAGGCTCTAAAGGTAAAATTAGACAAAATTTAAGCACAAACACCTACCTCATTGCTTACTCCAACAGCTCATATGATAGCCTTTCCTCATTTCCATCTATCTACTCCCTGTAGGGAATATATCATACCTCCTTGTCTTTCCCACGACAGCTCCCAGATCAAGATGGCAGGAGAAGTCTACAGCTAAGAGATTCAGAAGGGAGTTAGAATGAAGAATGTTCTCATATCCATTCAATGGTCTGCGACTTCCGGGGACCCATTAGAAACACCACCTACGATTCATCTCATCTCTGCGATAGCCTTCCAGAAGAAATATCTCTGGTATCTCCTGTCCCATCTTGTGGAAGAAGCAACGGAAACTCAGACAGGCAGGTGACAAGTTTGCGATCCAGGAGGTGTTAAGTGGCAGGGCGGAGAAGACCAGCTCACCTCCTCGATCCCAGGCCGGGAGCGCCTGCCCCTGAAATGAACTTCATAAGCGGCTCTGCTGAGAGTTTCTGCATTTGAAGGTCTTTCTCTGTTTCACGTCTCTGTTACACGGCGGTGACGCTTCTTTTATAAAAGAACATTTGCCCCAACCTTGCCAAAAGCTTTGCAGAATGCATTTTGGGGGCGGTTGGGGGGGGGGGTTGAAATTCAAAATTTACCAAGTCTGACAGCTATGAATAAAAGTACAAGGGGTCATAGCTGAATGGGAAAATGAAAAATAGCATACCAGATAAGCTTAAATTATTATCAACTTGGATTATTATAGCTTCCTCAGTTTTTTTATAAGTAGAGTCTTTTTTAACTCATAAGAAATATTCATATATATATATACATACATATACATATATATATATATATATATATATATATATATATATATAGACACTCCCTCATAATAAACACAGAAGCACACTGTTCCCAGAATCTTTGGCTTGGCTAAAATATGATGATATTCTTAGTTCTTGGTATGGGGGAAAAAGCCTCTGAACACTCCAGGCTTTTTATAGCTCTGGCTCAGGGACAGCATTTGCTACAGTTAGCAGCCCTGGAAAGAAAGGAGCCAAATAATGCTAATGGGGCAAACAGAATGTAATTGCTTATGTGTGCTGGTTATATCCTGAAACAAATTGTTTCTTAATGCTGAGGTCAGACAGGGTTTAATTAGGAGAAATACAATTGGTGTAAAATTTTGCAGCACGCTGCTTGTTTGGTGTCATGCCAAGTCAACATCTAGTCTCTCCAAATGGAAATTTTCATTAGAGGCCATTGGCAGCCCTAGTTAGGCTGAGTTTCAACTTTTCCAAGTCTCCTGGTAACGTAAACCTGAAACTCAGCATATCTCTTGCCTAATAAAGGGCTGTCCCCCTTGCATTTACAAACACTCGAACATGTGCGCACTTTCTCCGTCTCTCACGAACCCAGCTGCCCCCGTCCCCCCGCCCCTCCCCCCGCTGGCAAAATGCACACTTCCCATGGGAGCTAGATGAACTGAAGCAATCCTCCTCTTCTCTTGTGCCTGTTCCCTCTTTCCATATCCCCACGTTAATAATAATCTTCGGTCAGCATATTATTGCCTGAAAAATATTTTCACATGCATCAACTCACCTAACCTGACCAATAAATCTCAGAGGTGAGCGGTTTTTATATTTATAGGTGGGAAATGCATTGAAGGTCACATCGATGGTTGGCTAAGAATAGATCTCAAACCTCTTGATTTGGGTCCTGGGCTTGACGAAGCCGCAGAATTCTGCACGTGCGCACGCACGCACACACACACAAACACGCACACGCACACGGAACAGAAGATACGCTGAAAAATCTGCGTTTGTTCACATCCGTGAAGCGTGCACAAAGCCACCTGTTTGTTACTTCCTCTTTCCTTCATTTGGTACAATATCTGTGAAGAAGTAAGAGTGAAAGTTGCTATTATGCAAAGCTGCACAAATTTCCCCAAGATTTTGCAAACACCCTTTATTGGATGTGACCCTTTTGCTGCCTCTCCTTCCATACCTGTCTTTTCACACTCTCAAAGACCTCCGTTGATGCCTGCGGCAGTAATACTGCTATTTACATTAATTTTAAGAGCCTACATCTTCACACCTTCAAGGATAAGGTTTTATCGGTGTTTCTAATACAAATCCCGTGTCTCAAAAGTGTTTAATTTATTTGGAAAATTCTGCGTCTAGGCTGCTATTGTTTCTCTCCCTTCCTCTTTTTATCCCTTCCAGCTGAAGGCAGTTTTCATTACAGTGACAAAGACCCCACTATGTTAAAGAAAATTGCACAGAGAGACCCCAAAAATCCATCTACCCAACAAAAATCTAAGTCATTTTCCCCTGCAGTATCATATCAGCAGTAACCGTCATGGGTTTAAAGACATATGGGACCAAGTCTTCATTTTTATATGTGGTTCCTATTTGCTGAGACACGGGCTCCTTGAGAGTTGAGCGACATTTCATTTAGGTGCTGGGCCTCTGGGCCCGTGCTAATGTGCCCGGTTAGGGTCAAGGTAAAGCTTTGCACAGGGCAAGCAATTACTAAGCAATCCTTACTCTTCAGCCCCGCTGGGGCCAGAAAGCCATGGGCGATCCCACTGGAAGGGGGAGTTTTCTCAGCTGCCTAGGACTCAGTCCTAGAGCAGGTTAGAGACTGGAAGTTATTGAAACTCTTCCATCATGTGAGGTCCAGCCCAGGCTTCTCGTGAATCTTCCTCTCCACTGGCCAGCTACACTTGGCCTTAGACCACGGACGCTCCTCTTTTACACTGGGCTTACACCACCGATGAAAAGTCCCCTTAAATTGTTTTCTACATGATTTAAGTTTCTCGCCTTTCTACATTTTCCTATATTAGCATTAGTCCAGTCAGTTCTCCCGTAATGCTCGTTTCCGAAGTTGTACATTTGTTTCAGGGCAACTGATGAACTAGGAGAACCGACTATGAATTACACACTTGCTGCTGCTGAGTTTTTGTCCTTGAGAAACAGAAAACTGCCTCCAGCTGAGCGGAGCTCTTTGGGAATTCGTATACACACACCTCAAACATCTACCAGTTGCCCTGTTTCGCCACGTGTGCCGTCGTACAAAGCTACGTTTTGGTCGTTCTTCTAGATCTGTGAACTTTTCTATTCACACCACACACACACACACGCGCGCGCGCGCGCACGCACGTACAGACGACCAAATGAATACGAAAGCACACACTCATTCAACATCCCAAGCCTGTCTATGTGTCCTGGATCAAAACGCCAAGCAGTCCATGTAAAAAGGAAAGCACTATCTGTATACAAAGACTGGAAGTGGAAACTGCTAAACCCTACAGAAGAGCTCCTGTTGGTGTTCGCAGAGGCTGGTTGAGCGATTTCAAACAGCGCTATGGTTTTCAAATCCAAAACAGAGTTTCCAGGTAATACAGAAGTTAATTAAAGAAAAAGGCTACACGCTGCCTCAAAGGTTCAGTTCTGATGAAACAGGGACCTGTTACGAATGCACGCCTTGGAAGAACCTTTATCTTAAAGGCAGAGAAAAGTATGCCCCGGGATGTAAGTCTGCAGAAGGTCACTGCGCTGTGAAGTTCGGGTGCCGGCACTGAACCGCACCCCGCCCCCCTTCCAATCCAGCCTCCCCGCTTTCCTCGTGATTTCAGGTAAGCCTCTTTTCACTGCCTCGCAATGCATCACGTGCAAAGCCCACTTATCGAGCTGCTAGCTTTTTTTCAGGGCAAAATGCCATGTTTGCCACCAGCGTTTAACACTCGTGAACTGTGCTCTTTTGCTCTCGATGCATCACCAAAAAAGGTTTTGAATGCGATGCCCCAATCTGATTTTTTCCACAATCCCTACAGGTGTTGTTGTGCAGTTTTGTACGGCCTCGTGATCTTTCAGGGACACGCATGTCCATTATAGTAAAAGTGACATACTTGCTTATTGTCTGGACACGGCAATGGTCTTCAAATATTTGAAATAGCCTGGGTTAGGGATTTCAGATCGAACGTGCCCAGAACGAAATTATTAGTTCTGATTATTTCCGCATAGTCTGCGACATCCACAGCTCTTTTCATCTAAGTGAAGAGATGTCTCCATCCTTCCACTGGCCCAGCCTAAAAGCTCAAGAGTTACTTCTGAATCCTCTCTTCATCTCACCCCACATCCAATTGGCTTTATCTTCAGACACTATCCCTTGTCAACATCCCCACTGCTTCTAAGTCACTGGGTTATTCTCGTAGCCCCTGTATTTGTCTCCTTCCGCCACTTTTTCCTGACCTGAATCCCTCTTCCGATCTATTCTTAACCCCAGAGCCAAAGTTCCTTACGTACAAGTCAGGCCGTGTCACTTCTCCGTGACTCTCCAGTGGCTTCGCATCTCAGTTGAGTAGGAGCCAGAGATGAACGAAATGGGCACCGCCCACCTGCCTCACCCGGTGCTCCCTCTGCAGAATCTTCTCCTACTGCTCTTTCTCTGGCTCATGCTGCCCCAACCCAACTGCTGGGACATTTGCCCGTCCTCTGCATGCCAGGTACACTCTTTTGTCCAATTTTGTGCTCTGGGCTGTGCCCCCCGCCTGAAATGGGATTCCTCCACGTACCTATGTGGCTGGCTCACTCACCTGTTTATTTCGGGTCTTTGCTCCAATGTCACCTTCTCAGCGCATAATATTTCATCTAGAACCCCCTGCCCTAATACTACCGTCCTCCCTTCTCTGCCTCATTTTTCTTAATAGCATTATGTCTATCTTCCCGCATAAGTGTCTTGTTTTCTTTACCATCTTCTTCCTCTGGAATAGAAGTCCCCTGAAGACAGGGATTTTGTCTGTTATACTCACCGCTATGTGACTAGAAGCCTAGCTTCTAGGACAATGCCTGGCATATAGTTTAGGCACAATAAATATCTGTTGAGCAAAAGACATGAGGAATCGGTCTGTCTGTGTGAGGTAAACAGAGGAACAGTGAGGACCAATGAGCAGAAGTTACCAGGGTGCTCAATCTAAGAAATCATATTTCAAGTATCTAGTGTGTTAAGAGATGAGAACAGAAAGCCCCTGTCACTCAAAGTGTCCATGGTGGGTAGGACCTTCCACACCAGGAATGGACCATGTGGCGAGGGATTGGTACGTCACGTTGCACCTGAGAATAAACCACACCGGAGGGTCCTTTCCACAACCAATGCCTAGGATTCCTGCTGTTTGTGTTGAATTCTCTGCTATTTGCATTCATTTTTCAGAAAAGGCTCATACAAGCTCCATTTTCTCTTAACCAGTTAGGAATAGAGGAAGGAGGTTATGTTATAATGAAAAAATACACTCCATGAAATGTGAGTTCCAAATAATCCACTTTTAGCCTGCCTGTCCCCACCTGCCTCCAAGGGCTATGGTAAGCCCATTAAATAAGATTTTAGAAAAATAACCTATACAATAGAAATGTAACAGGGACATGGCAAAAAAGATATCTATACAATATACAAATGTGCTCAGTCTAACATCTGCTTTTGACATGTACAACTTCTGTTCGTCAATGCTGTTTAGGTAGAATTATGACTTTTATCCATACAAAAGCCATGATGGGGAAAAATAATCCGTTATTTGTGGAAAGAGAAAGTTGTGTTCCCTGGCATAAGGAAAGTTTGCGGTGCTTGTTTGTTGCTGATATCATAAACAAAATCTCAGTGGCCGTAATGCCCCCCAATCAATTCTCATATAATAGCAATATCAATCTTGCTGAAGTTTATCAAGATATACAAATTTATTTCCATTCCCAGGAAAAATGTACATTTTTCCCCATAGAAATAAACTCCAAGGAGGCACAATAGAGGCAATTCTAAGAGGCATCATGTAACCAAATACAACCAAATCAGGAAAGCTCAACACTCCAAGAAAGCCCAGGACGGTTCATTCTCTGCTCTGTTTGGCCTGCAGGGTTAAGACACCTGTTTGCTGCTTTCCATTGTTCTTGCTGCTTTTATGGTCTTTCTTGGCTATTGTCAGCTGCCCCGGGGGCCCAGGGGTCGTGTCTCACCCAGCCAGAGGCACAGAAAAGCCCCAAGCCCTGACTCCTTTGGGGTGGATTTCTATCCGGGAAGGGGCATAAAGAAAGGAATCAACGAAAAAAAATCGGTCCTTGGGAGTAATGGAAATTTTCAACCTCACTTTCCCAATTTCCTAAGATACAGACAGCTCTCCCGGTATCAGTCTGCAGGTCGATCAACCGTCAGTGTACGCAGGGGGCTGGCCGCCTCCCTCACTCTTTCCTGGAAAAGGAAATAGGCTTCCTTTTCTGAGATGAAACTCAGCTCGTGAGCCAGGCTACTGTCAAGGCACTTACTGGTTATCCGCCAGCACGGACATGACACGCCAGTTACCCGCACGTGTGGCTGAACACGGAGAGGGGGTGGAAGGGCCTTTCCTCTTTCCAGGAGCAGAAGGTGCTGGATGTGCACGAATACCGTGGAAGGGGGGCTCTGCGGACAGCCTGGCGGCCACTAGTGGGCCAGCATCCGAGGAACGAGGGTCTTGCAGAAGCCTTCCCCAGAGCGGTGGTTTTCCAGGGCCAGGATGATCCCCAGGAGCCTTGGGGAGCGGGGGGGGGAGTGATGGAGCTCAGAGAGCGCTCCTATTTGCATGCAGTTCAGGGAAGGGAGAAGCTGTTTCAAGGCAAAGATTTTAGCTGCACTGGGGAGTGTTGGCCTTTTCAGTGGAGGGACCCAAGAGACGGGCTGTCAAAACAGAAGTCTCTTGCTCAAACTACCCAGCTTCGACAGCATGGGGAGTCCGGAGGGGCTGGAGGCAGAGAAAGGGGGAGACAGAGGGGGTGGGGGTAACGTGCAGAGAAAAGGAAGGGGGATTAGGGCACTTGGGGAGGAATAAAGGACTAGAGAGAATGCATGGCTGTGCGGGTCTGCGAATGTATTCCCTCTGGACAGCACGCCGTAGCGACAAATGGTTTAAAAAATTCATTAATTCAGTTTTACAAATAGAAAGTGGGTTTCTTTGCCTCTCCCCTGATTATTTCTTCCCCGTTCCCTGTTCTACCTGCTTCTCTCCGAAGTGATTCCCACCGAGAGACGGACATGGAGGGGGAGAGCTGAGAAACGGTGCGATAGGCCGCTATTTCTTTGCTCTCTTTCCTTTTTAAAAATCGCGTCAAAGCCCCTTTCCTTCAGTAATCCGTGATATTCCCCGAGGAGCTGAGTTAAGATTTAATTGTGAAATTTGCATAGTAACTCAGCAAATAAATTCTCCCCGTCTCTCATAGACCTTTCACTGCAGAGGGCCATTTTAGTTATAAATCACTTATTTCGAGATCTCGACTGCATCAGCATTTTGTCCCCCCGAGGAAAGCGATAAGGGGGAGAGAAATCCAATGACGTGCGGAGTCAATGTTGGCTTTCGTGTCTCTGTGTAGGGCAGGGGAGAGGCGGAGGCTGGATGCAGAGAACTCACTACTTCCGTCTTCTCACCTGCTGCTTCGCCAAGCAAAACCAGTGTGGTGATGGCCTGGGCCCCTGATGATTCCCAGGAGACTTCGCACACCACCCCCCCCTCCCCTGCCCGCACATGTCATTTTGGGAAATCCAAAGAGGTGAACGGATCCTGACGCCGGCGTGACGGTTCACACGGAAATCCCTGAAAACTTAATGCCCCTAGTATGTGAGCACGTGGGGAAAGAATCCAGAGAGATAATCCAGGAGGGTTGTATTGCTGTGGCAAAATCAGGGTCTCAGAGAGGACATGTCCCCAGCCAAGCTCAAGTCCAGCTAGGTCTTGGGCTCCGTTTGCGACTCAACTTGGAAGAGTGTGTTTTGTTTCGTTTTCTTCCCTCTTTCCCCAGGCTGAAACTAATCTCAGTTCTGGACCATTTCCAGAATGTGGTAAATACCACTTTTTTTGGTTAAGCCAGATCAAACCAATTTCACCAGGGCCCAGAAGACTAAACGTTTTCTATAATATCGTGGCATGATTTATTTTAGCATCACAACTGGCTTCCCCTTTCTAGGTTAGATCCAGCATAAGCATGATTTAGAGAATGAAGGGCTGTCATAGACTGTCGCATGGCTATGACAACAGAAGAAATAAAGTGTCGTCACAGGAAACCAAGCAAGAATACAAGAAGGCCTGAGAAAAGAGGAAAAGAAGTATATTTGGTTATTCACCCTGGGTACCCAATGTCTCTGCCTGGAAATGCCAAAATGTAACTGGGACTGAACAGAGGTCCCTGTTCGACCTGCATCACATCTCTCGGTGCCTGAAAACGTCCAGGTCTCCAGGAAAGAAACCCCAGAACCCCCTTGAAGCAACCGACTTCTCAGGATAATTAGGGGTTAAACGACTAACAAACCAAGGTCTGATCATCCTGGTTTAAAGAATATTGTCACTCTCTGAGAAAAAATTTACAGAGAACAAACAGGGAACTTTATACAGATAACTTGCATTCACCTAAAAATTTGAAGATTGCTGATCAAACGCAAGCCCTGTAGTCATATTTCTTTCAAGCAACTGATTTCAGTTCCTTATTTAGTCTGTAGCTGATCAAAACATGGTGTCCTAATTTTCAAGTTATGCTTGTCAGCCCCGGGAGATCAGTGAACAGTTGAATTCCATAGATGAATCAACAAGTCGGCATATCTCTACCAGAGGCCTGTCTCCCCATTGATACCTGCCAAGTGGTCCTTCACTATGAGTGTTTCCTTTCCTTCTCCTTCCCTAGATCTCCCATTGGAGTTAACATAGGCTTCTAGAATTCAGTTGAAGCTGTTTTTTTCCCTCCTGATTCTATAACTAAATCAATAATAATTTTTCCCTCGAAAATGTTATCATTAGGAATCAAAATAACTACAACGTAGATACTCGCTAGATCAACAATACTTATTTGAAACCAGCATCAGGCTTATTAGCGAGGCCCTAATAATGTTATATTTAAATCAGAAATAAGAAAAGGTGTCCACTGTACCATATTAGTCATTATGGCATTAGAAATGCTGGCTAATGAAAGGAAATAGAAAAAAAAAAAGAAAGAAAAGAAATTCACCAAATTTGTATAAGCATCATTAATAGGAAATATCTTTATAAGTTATATGGTAACTTAAATTCAAAAGAATTCAATAAGAATTAGTATCAAGGTAATGGGAATGTATGATTTAAAAAAAAAAAAAAGTATGCCAGTCACTTTAGCATAAGTAAAATCATGGAAAAATAAGAAAAGTAGAAGTAGCTAGAACAGCAGAGAGAGTTTCCTTGCAAAACCCTGGAGAGTCTCGGTTCCAAACCACCCTAAACACCAGGAACAGAAGTTGGGACCAAAGATGAAGCTTGAGCACAGGAAGATGCATTAAGAGTCAGGGTACACAGGGGTGCCTGGGTGGCTCAGTCGGTTGGGCGGCCGACTTCGGCTCAGGTCATGATCTCACGGTCTGTGAGTTCAAGCCCCGCGTTGGGCTCTGTGCTGACAGCTCAGAGCCTGGAGCCTGTTTCAGATTCTGTGTCTCCCTCTCTCTGACCCTCCCCTGTTCATGATCTGTCTCTCCCTGTCTCAAAAATAAATAAAAAATGTTAAAAAAAAAATTAAAAAAAAAAAAAAAAAGAGTCAGGGTACACAACAACGAATCATCTTCTCGCTCACTACTGTCCTGGCCAGTAGAATGTCTGACAGCCATCATCTCTTTGGAAAATGACGACTCCTCACTAAACAAAAAGAAGGAAGGGCATGGGTGTTGCTTTCAAAGCAAAATCCAACCTGACTTCAGGGGTCTCAAAGCTTAATTGTCACTTCCCTGAGTCATCGACAGCTACCGGTCCACGAACAACATAAGGATTGTGGTAAACATCACACTTGCTCAATTGAATTGCACGAACAGGAACCTTGAGGCGGGAACGAGACTGGAAGAAGAAAGACAAGATAAGCGACATGGGACATAACATGAAGGGACTTTAAAGGAATGATGGCCTCTCATTCCTAGCCTCAGTGAAATTAGGAAGGCATTAATTTGCAAAACAAGCATAGGATAGCATTAAAAAGAAACAGAAGCAAATATGGTAGGAAAACAAGAAAGACCGTTTTCTCGGCAGGAAAACTAGTTGGATGAAACAAAGAATCTCATTCTCGCACCAAAGAAAAGTAAAAGAGAAATAAAGAAATAGGAGGTAAAGGGAAATGATAGAGTTGATCACTTCAGGAGATAAAAATATCTGACTAAGAGGAATTTCAGAAAGAGAACAGAGAAAGCAAAAAGGGGGAGACGAAAGAAATGACATAATAAAGACTTCTCAGAGCTGCGGAAAGACATGAATGGCCAGGAAGAAAAGACCCACGAGAAGTTCCAACGTAATGAGGATCACTATAGTCACACACATTGTCATCAGACCACCAGATATGGACAGACCATTCTAAGAGCTTCAGGAGGAGAAAGCAGGTCACAGAAATGGGTATTAGATCAGTCAGTATCTGCTGTCTAACCAGGAACATTGTATACAAGGATATGATGGAGCTTAGCCTACAGTGTACTAAAGGAACTCTATTTAACATGAAATTCTACAGGCAGCCCATTATCCCTCCACCCTGGCAGAGGACCTGGAAGAGGTAGTCTTACAAAAGGCTGGACCCATGAGGGTCCCAATCCCTTCCACACGTAGCTCCCCGAGTAGTAGTAGAGAAGCTCATATTCTGCGGATAGAAGATGAACGATTCCTGTTTGAAGGACCTGATAAGCTCTGAAAAGAGTCAGAAATTAACATCCGGGGTACTGCGAGTGGAAAGGCTGGGTTTTGGTTCCATTTCCCTAGAGTGAGAGCCACTCATCAGCAATCACATTTTTTTCAGTGCCCTGTGTTTATATACAAATGTACAAACAGGAATCAACAGCTACTTGAAGGAAGCTACAAAATGAAAGAAAGACAAAGCGAGACAAAAACAAACAAGATAAAAGGGATTTGGCATAAATAGGCACAATTAATGCAAACAGCAGCGGAGAAAACTATTTCCAAAAATATTTTCAGTGAGATAAAAGGACACATTAATCAATGAAGTAAGAGCAGCAAACTATAAAAACAATATTCAGTGAATAAGAAAGAAGCCTTAGAAATTGAATTACAATGACAGGAATTTAGAGAATATATCAATAGAAGGTATGACAAATAAGCCTAGAAAGTCTCCCAAAAAAAGGAAAAAAATAACTCAGAGATGGCCAACATGAAAGGGTATAAAATTAGAAGATTAAACCAGAGTGTCCAATATCCAAACATTGGGAATTTCAGAAAGAAATGGCAGAGAAAAAAAAAGATGGGAGTTATAGTAAAACGTCTTAGATATTAGTTCCTACCTTGAGAAATACCATCAAGTGTCCAGCTCGCTAAATAAAAATATCCTCACCAGTTCCTATAATTTTGAAATCACTTGGAAATACACACTGGGAAAAAACAAAAAGATGCTAGAAATTTCCAGAAAAAAAAAATAGGCCACCTATAAAAAGACCAGGGCTATGAAAAATAATTGGCAACTCAAGAGCACCACTGGAAGCTGAAAGACAATGAAAAAATTCTTTCAAGTTTCTGTAGAAATTATTTCTAATCCAGAACTCTAATTCATCCACATATCAAGTGTGAGTGCAGCATAAAGATATTGTCAGACGATAAGAACACATTCATTCATAGGCTCTTAGCAAGCTCCTAGAAGTTGTGCTTCACCAAAACAAGAAATAAACCAAAAGAGGAAAACACAGGGTTCCGTGAACAACGGAGAGGCACAAGGAACTTCCCGGATGAAGATCCAAGGAAGACTCAAGAGGACAGCCGTACATCAGGCCCAGAGAACCATCAGTCCACTTTGGAAAACTCGAAGATAAACAATTGAACAGATAGATTCCCTGAAACATCGAGAAGAGTTTGTAGTTGGGTGATTCATTAAGTCATTTGCCAAAAACTACATGAAACCGACATAAAGCTACAGGGAATAAGTGACTCCAAGAGAAGCAGAAATTTAGCAGAGATTTTTACTCTCTCTGACCGAGCGGTGAACAATGTTTTACGTGAACTCTGCTGTCTCCTAGGGCCAAAGTCCTGAGTTGCAAATCCATCAGAATCTGGTAAAAGATGTAGATTTGGATAGACAGGGAATAGATGCCCAGAAACAGCCTCGATTTCAAGTATAGGAAGATGACCTTAGCCTTCAGGAGCTAGGAAGGCACCAGGGTGAGAGATTTGGTTAGCCTTTTGGTAAAAAAGGAGACAGGGGCCACTTTTGGTGGTAGGAGCTGCTGAACACATGGGCCTCTAATTTGTAAACTGAGTGGCTATAAGTTAAGAATGGCCCCCCTCTGTTTCCTAGGTGTCTTCTCAAGTATCCCTGATCACTCGTCTACAATAGCAACCACCAGCGTTCCCCAGGCCTCTTATTCTGCTTTGTTTTGACTCCTACATACTACCACCTGATAGAGGATACACTTTCTTGATTCATTGTCTGGGTTCCTCCATCCCAATTAGAATGTAAATGAGATTTTGGAGACGAGATTTTGCTTCTATTCCTGCTTGAATTACAGGCACCTAGAGTAGCACCTAGCATAAAGCATGTGCTTAATAAATAGCTGTTGGATAAAGAAGATCAAATTTGACTCTACGTGAGACTCAAATGTAGACTCCATAAATTATTACACAAAATTACATATCCAAATTTTGTTTCTGTAGCACATTTTTTTTTCTTGCCTCTAGAACCACAAAGGGAAATGTCAAATTGCAATTTGACATATTTTGAGCAGCTGTATGACATGGAAGAAAGCCATTTCCTTCAAAATCTCTCAGGACAATACTATCATGAGATATCTGCCTTTCTAACAAAAATTGCTCAGTGAGTAAACATGCGGAAAATACTAAGGCTTTACTCAAAACTATACATTTCTATTATGAATGAAAGCCATTTAATAAACACTGTCAAAAAGTAAAAAAAAAAAAAATTCAGGACAAGAATTACTCACATTTTCTTATGTCATATTTGTATGTTAAACACGATTTATTAAATCGGTGAGGCCCAGCTTTTGCCTTAAAGACCAAAGTTCAGTCGGTTGAGCTTCTGACTTCGGCTCAGGTGTTGACCTCCTGACTTTGGCTCATAGTTTGTGAGTTCAAGCCCCATGTCAGGCTGTGGGCTGACAGCTCAGAGCCTGGAGCCTACTTCGGATTCTGTGTCTCCCTCTCTCTCTGCCCCTCCCCTGCTCACATTGTCTTTCTCAAAACTAAATAAACATTTAAAAAAGAAAATGAACAAATGAACTTTGATAAAAAGCATCTTGGAATGATGCTGGGGAAAAAGATGACACCCATGATAACACAAAGCTGCTCAGCTAACCAAGGTGGCACCCCATCTCCTTGCATATTTCTTGAGGAGGACAACTGTTTTTGAAGTAATTTTCACCCAGACCCTGGAATAAATTAAGAGTAGAGAGGCTGGGTCAGAACGCATGCAAATTCGGGGTGCACATTTGATTATGAACGTGAGATTGGTTGACTTAAGCAATTCTGCTTTCATATTTCACTAATTAGGTAGGGGACATCTCTGATTGTGATGAGCTTGTCCCACTCTAGCTCAGATTTCCTAGGAGACACATTAATTAAAGCAGTTCTCCTTCCTTATGAGCTGAAACTTTACAGAGACGAAGTGCACCTCCCCCTCCCTCATCCTGTCACACACCCAACTCTGTGCCTCCCCCTTGAGAGAAAGAGTGACAGCGAAAACATAAGAGGCAGCACTCGCACTGCAACCCTAGTAAGGTTGTCTGAACAGTTTTAGAAAATTCCAAACAATACAGACATAATAAATCACCAATGGCTCAGAAAGACATGACATGACAGATCTTGCTATAACCACAGGGAGAGAAAAACCATCAGACAAAAACTTTCTAAATGTAAATGTATAAAGCCACACACAAATGCATGAGCAAAAGTACCATATGACAGGCAAGTAGGAGACTTAAAACTAGATGGGTGTCATCCGTTACATGTATTCAGACCATCATTCGAGATAAGGTTCCCTAGGATACGTTCACGAAGCACAGTAACAAACATGAAAGAAGTCCATCTGCCAAGTGCTTGGGGGTGTAATGTAAATAAGGACACAGGGCACTTGATGTGTCTCCTGTCATCATGGGCCATGTCGTGGGAAAACCATAGAGTCAGGAAAAGCTATTCTTTCTTCTCTTTCACTCTCCCCCTTTTCCACCATTATTGTCAACACGAACACACACCTGAGGTGTTGGGATTTGACAAATGGAGGCAGAACAGCAAAATGAGAAGAGCTCAGACTCTGGACGGAAACCAACCCAGGCTTGGCTCTCATTCCTGTGACGTCTTCTCTGTAATTCCTCAAGCAGTTTCCAACCACATTCTTCATATTTAAAATGTAAATAATAGTATAAACTTAGCAATTTGTAAAGCCAATGTAATAATGTAAAGTTCTCTACATTAATTTTAGTGTCTTTGAAACAGCATCCACTAAATAGTAGCCCTTTCCTGTTATCAACATACATCAAAAAATCACACTTCCACTGGTCTATCTCGTATATTTTCGGAATGAGGAAGTATAGAGAATCAGCAGAGGAGATCAGAAAATTCCACATATGCTCACTAGGCAATCTAAAATGAATGTCTTTTTTATTGAGGCAACAAATATTTATTGTCAACTATATGCCAGAAATCATCTGCATTTGTCAAAGTTCTGATCTTATCTAACAAAACTATCATAACAGAGGGCGGGTGCTTTGCAGGATTAGTCATAATTTGAGTGAGTTAATGTGCTTATTAACTATATATACTGGATTGATGTCCATTAGTTGCATAATTAGAGACAGAGCGAGAGTGAGACGAGAGGGGACAGAGAGCAATCTCTCTATTTAGTGATCTTGAAGCCAAGACAGGAATGGTTATTTCTCTCTGATATGTATCCCCGAGTCCCTAAGAACATATCTGATTATAAAAATGAATATACACAGCCCATAATATAGTCATAAGGGAGCGCTGAATGGCTAAGGCTCAGACAAGAACTTGTAAAAAAAAAAAAATCTTTTTGGTGAAAATTGTGCACGAAAGAAATAAAGTAGATACTAAAGACGCACCACCCACTTTTCCAGAAATAAGATTTGTACAGATTTTACTGAAGATCTCTGTCTTGGTCAGCTTAGGCTTCTATAACACAAATCCTGTACCATGGTTTTGGTGGCTTAGACAGCAAACATTCAGTTCTCAGAGTTCCAGAGGCCGGGAAGTCCAAGCTCAAGGCACTGGGAGACTGGGTGTCTGGTGAGACCCCCCCCCCCCCCACCGCCTTCCTGGTTTGCAGAGAGCTGCCTTCCCATTGTATTCTCACATGGCAGAGAGAAAAAAAAACAAAAAACAAAAAACAAAAACTCCAGTCCCTTAATCCCCTTATAAGGGTACTAATCTCATTCGTGAGGGTTTCTAACAACCTCCCCAAGTCTCCCCCTCCAAATGCCAACCCACTGGGGATTAAAGCTTCGCCCTGCGGATTGGGAGGGGAGCACAAACGTTCAATAGCAATCTCCATGAGTCTTTCCGTCATCTATCTGAACCCTCTATGCACTGCAATGGATTCTAGAATTATTCCAGTTCTAGGACTGTTACAGAACAGAGGCACATTCACAACAGACAGCTTTTGAAGGAAATCCAGGAAGACCCATGGGACAGATTACTGTAACTCAGCTCAGAAGACACGGTTCTACTCCTCACTGCATTTCTGCAGTGGCTTGCAGAATAAATTGCTCCATCTTTCTAAACCTGCTGTATTCCCTGAATAAGGTGAAAGTAATGGTTCTCAGATTCTGACCTCAGAGAAGCCTTGAGGATCCACAGAGCAATTTTATAAAGAGGTTTCCGTAGATCCAAGGGAATAATGATGGGTGGGTGAACAAGAGCACAGCTTCAGTTGTATTGCTGTTCCACCTGCTAGAGAAAAGTCTTGCACAGTTACGTGACAGACCTCTCCTAAGCCTTTAGGTTCTGTGCAGAGGGGAGCGTATCAGCTCTGTCATGTTCTGTAGTAAAACCGGGGTTAAGAATTCAGGGCCGTCTCACAGAGCTGACAAATGAGAGGGGAACTGCTTCTATCAGGAATGCTGTGAGGCTCTGTGGGTCGGAGAAAATGGGAATCAGAATGGTTGGGTTTTCTTGGCATGCCCCTAAACAAGAGGTGCGGGAAATTCCTATTGTCCAATTCTTTCAGAAACCAGGGAGAAGCAGGATTCAAGGGAACGCCTTGAGAGAAGGTCTAAGGGTTGCTTATTTCATCTAAACCAATTTTCCCGTTCCCTGCTGTTTACCAAGATCAGCAAGCCACACATTTGTATCTGTCCCTGTGTTGATCTCTCACTGGAAATGTCTTTTGGTTCCAATTCGAATTCATTTGGGTGCCTGGAAAGAGATGTTACTAGTTATAAAGCCATGCCAAGATTGTTTCCAGACTACGTACTTCCTTTTCTAAACCCAGAGACCCATGTTTGGGATGCCTTGACATAAAAAGTGACAAAGATTAAAGAAATACAGACATGAGGCTGCATAATTTAAAATTACATAGACAGGATTTTTCCAGAAACCCTTTTTTAACGTACAGTAAATCCAACTTTCTAAAGGCCCTGGGCTGGGTTTATCTCTAAGTATCTTTGGGGAAACTGTGATGTATATTAATCCACTCTTCCGCGTCTTTAGCTCAGGGTATAGAAATACATCAGCTACCATCTTGCAAACCTAGGACAAGGTAGTCTTTCCCTCCCTCTGCCTGGGCTTCTTCAGCAACCAGAGATGGGCTAGGAATGTAGGGCTAATAACTGTGATGCTATAATGTCCTGCAAAAAATAGGTTCTCTACAATAAAGACATACCTATCTCCGTATTAAGGAGATCGTGGCGGTTTAGGTTAGAGAATTTCCTAAAGGCATCTTTTAAAATAAGGTAGATAAGGGGAAAATGAGTGCACAAAATCCATTTGGGCTTCCAAAAAACTTTAGTGACTTTTTGGGTTAACTTGGTAAGTACTTAAGGCAAAATATAAAATCCCATTATGGATTTTTAGAGCTGGTTAAGAGAGGGAAACGAAAGAAGAGAAATCAATGGTCATTCCTCAGCCTCAGACAAAGTTAATAGTTACTGCCTTAAGAATCTGATTACAGTTAATCCTCTGGTGCTAATTTTCTTCCATATATTTATTAACAACATGGAAGTGTAAAATGTGCTGATAAAGAATAATTACACAGTCTGTCAAGGCTAGGAAAAATTGTGAGGATGGCAGAAATAAGTCACAGAGATGGCCAAGGAAAGAAATTCAGCTTAGATAAGGAAAAGTGACACTGTGCTGGAAATCACTTCCAATAATCTTCCCCAAATCCCTCAAAGTGAATACGAGATGTTACAGGGAAGCCTTTATGGGTAGCCAAAGCACCGTCCCCCTTGATTCTAAGCACCAAGATCAGTTTTAGCCAGGTCAGTTTAAACAAGACACAGCAGAATTCAAAATCAGACTGACAAGGGTGCCCAAAACAAAACAAACAAAACAAAACAAAATCAAAACCTGAACAGGCTGTTCTGGGGAAAGACGTTAACACTTAATAAGTCCAACATGGCAGACAGTGACTCCAGGAACTGGTGGATAACTGGAAACAATTGCTCTACGTTCGTTGTACCTTGAATGATTCATGCTTCATCCTAAGTAGAGCTACTCTGAAATACCTCCCTACACTGCACCTTCAAAATGGGTGGATTATTGCAAAGCCTCTCAATTAGTAATTGTAGCCTCTCAACTGTTACCTGTTAATAACTACTCATTGACAGAAGGGGGAAAGGGTTAAAAGGTGCCCAATGCAAACTGTGCCCTTTGTTGTCATCTCATCTTTCCTCTGCTGACACACTTCTGGGGACCCATAGGATCTGTCACCAAGGACCACGTTCAAGTATTCTGCTTTGCTACACAGCCAAATATTGTTTAACTTCTTGAAAATTGAGTTTTTGACCCTCTGACTTTTCAATTAAGAGGACTGGGTTCTGTTTTTGTTTTTAGAAAACAAGAAAGCTGGTCACTTTGCAGCACATTTGTAGGGTTTCTGGAATCACTCATAGATTTTTGTGGACCAAAGGCTATCCAACAGTGAGAACACGATTTCAGGATGGCGTCCTCTGCCGGGGGTATGTTGCTGAATTGTCTCTTCATGCCCAATCAGTCAGATGATGTGTATTCTGCGAATAAAACCTTGGCTCTTTTTCTGTAAATCTAAGCCAAGTAATACAAAGAGAATAAAAAGCCATGACGGAAATAGTCATCCTAAAATGCCCATCTTCTTGATCATGTTGAAAAATTTTCCAGATGCAACTTTCCACCTAAAAGTCTGTCAGGGGGAGGCAGTTATAAGATGACAAAGTAACGATAACACTGTCTCTTTCTTTCCCCCTAAATAAACCAAAATAAGGGAAGGGGACGGGGACACAAAAGAAATGCTGTTTTCCATGAAAACAGAATCACCTAGGACCCAAGCCAAAATATATATATTTTAAAAAATACTCAAGGGCGCTTTCGCAGCTCAGTCGGTTAAGCGTCCACCTCTTGGTTTCAGCTCAGGTCACGATGTCACAGTTCGTGCGATCACACACTGCGTTGGCTTCTGTGCTGACAACACAAAGCCTGCTTGGGATTCTCTCTCTTTTTCCCTCTGTCTCTGCCCCTCCCCAGCTTTCTCGTGCTCTAAATAAACAAACAAACAAATAAACAAACAAACATTTAAAAACATATACAAAGTACCCACCAAATGCAATGAAAGTTGCACCAGAGTGAGGGAGAACACGAGGAAAGATGCCTTCCCCTGTAGATCTAAAAGGATTTTCCCAAAGTAGTCTACAAAACTGGTTGTCCAAGGCTTGCCGAGGATGGGAGCCCCACAAATGTAGGGTTGGGACCCAATGGACTGTAGCTGGAGTGCAGAGGAACCATAAGGAATCCAGCCCTTGCAATGGACTTGAAACCACTGCATATGCTGGGATATGCCAATCCCTGAAGTTAGAGTAACATGACCGTACTCATCTGCTCGGGCTGCCCTAACAAAGTACCACACTGAGTGGCTTGAACACCAGGAATTTCTCGTCTCACAGTTCTGGAGGCTCAAAGTCCAGGATCAACATGTCAGAAGGATTGGTTCCTTCTGAAGGTGCTAGAGACGGACCTGTTCGATGCCTCTCTCTTGGCTTTTGCTAGTTGTTGGCAATCTTTAGACTTCCTTGGCTTGTGATGTATCATCTAATCTCTGCGTCCGTATTCATATGGTACTCCCCTCTATGTGTGTTTAGCTCTGTGTCTCTACTCTTCTTCTTAGAAGGACGCCAGCCATATTGGACTAAGGGCCCACCCTCCTCCAGTATGACCTCTTCTTAACTTAACTAATTACACCCACAATGACCCTATTTCCTAATAAAGTCATATTCTAAGGTCCTGGGAAGAACATGAATTTTGGGAGAATGTAATTCAACATAATTTTGTGACCCAGTATGGCTGGTATCCCTCAGGCTTCTGGCACAGGCAGTAGAAAATTGGAGAAATATATTATCATCCCATGCCTTGTATCATTACATATATGGAATAGGAACACATGTTCCAGCAGCAGTGGATACAAAGTGAATTGAATTTGTAAGCTTCAAATAAAAGAAAAAGATTCCTGTATCTTCCTTTAGTATACGCAAGCTAGACAAACAAACGAATAAGTAAAATAATCAGGCACCCAAGAGAGATAAAAAAAAAAAAGATAATAGAAATTAGCTTCAGACTTTTCTACCACAGTATTCAGAGCGAGGTATATAGCAAGTTCCTAAGGAAAAAGAGCATGACCCAAGAATTTATGCCTTGTTATATTATTGCTCAGAAAGAAAGGCAATTAGGATATAATACCTATAACACTTTGAAAAAAGCTAACAGAGGGTTGGAATACAATTTTGCAAACTTGAATGAAGTCAAAACATGCTCATACCCTCAACCCCATTCAAATCCACTCTTAAGCATTTAATGTAGAGAGACCCTCACACACGTAGACAGTGAGCAACTTACAAACGTTCAGAGAAGCACTCTTCATACAGGCCCCATATTGGAAACAGCCTACTATCCATCAATAGGAGACTGTGTTGTATTCCAGGAGTTGACAGATTGTTTTTATAAAAGGCCAGACAGTAAATATTTTCAGTTCTGCGGGTCATATTGGTCTGCTTCAGCCACCCAGCTCCGCTGTTGTAAAAAGCAGCCATAAACCATTCGTAAATGAGCAGGCCCGACGGTGTTCCAATAAAACTTTATTTGTAAAATCGGATGGAAGGCTGGGTTTGGGGAACCTCTGAGGTATAAGGATATAACAAAAAATAAAAGTGACAAATGTGCAAAAAACGAATTGGAAGGATGCACACAAAACTAGAAGACATCCTTAAGGCAAAGAGATGAATAAGAAGTCGTAGTAAAAGGATTGTTGAAAATGATTTTAAGTTGGTGAATTGCTTTCAGATTCAGGTGCAGAAATTAGGTCCAAACAATTGGCTACTTGTGAGAACACACACACAGATGAATCAACCCGTACCCTGAACCTGAAGCCAATACTTACACTTCCGAAGGAAGCACCCAAATAACAGGTAAAGCACTATACCTCCCAGAAACATAACTCTTGATTTTCCAAATATTCCATCTGTTCCATAAAAATATATTTCTATTTTTAAGAACATGACCTTCTTTTGTGAAACTCATTTTGAACTAAAATAATTTATTCTCTAAAAATATTTGAATCAATCTTAGTTAAAAGGAATCGAATATTAATTGCAAACATGGTCACCAATTTCCTGTTACATGAAAAATAGACTCCACAATATTTTCTCTCAATAGCCCAACCTCACAAAGCCAATCTTTTGCTCTTTCTCCAACAGATCTTCCACTTTTTCTACATACCCAGACACTGAAACTACTCAGAAGTGTGGGGAGGAGATGTTGAGAAATCCCTTATTTATTGACTCACGGAAAATTAGATTCACATGTTATGCATGAATAAGTTTTTCTGAATACCTGTCTGGTGCCTCACCAGTCAATGGCTAAGGATGAGAAATACTTAACTCTACAAATGGCAAAGGAAATATGTGGCAAGGTGTCTGATGATGAGAAATGAAGGAGGAGGTGAAGAAATGACCAGATATTATGGTATTAAACACAACAACAGTAGGAATTGAGCCATTATACATGCAAGCACTGAGACTCACAGGTGCCAAGGAATCTATCCAAGGGTCACACACAAAAATGTGGCAGATCCAGGACTCAGATCCAAGTTGATCAACCTCAAAATGGGCATTTATACATAAGTAGTTAGAATTTGCTGTATTGTAAAAATCTGGGGCACTTTCTTCATGAGAACCTCAGGTCATGAAACATAATGGCTATGCGTTTCCTGGGCTGCAGAGGAAAGAACTAGATTGAGAACAACCAGTCATCACTCAATGACTATCTATTGTACGTGTAGCACTGTTTTCAGTCCTGAACAGAAACAGCAAACCCAAGAGAAAAGAACTGAGAATCAAGCACATCACGCACGTAACAGCCGTGATCACAAAATATTTGTTGAATTAGTGGATGAATGACTGAGTGAATGCCTATGTCAATATTGTGACCCTTGGACTCTAAGTTTACTAGAATATTAACATATCTACATGATGGGGGACACCTGGGTGGCTCAGGTGGTTAAGTATCCAACTGTTGGTTTCAGCTCAGATCATGATCTCATGGTTCATGAGTTTGAGTCCCGCATCAGGTTCTACGCTGACAGTGCAGAACCTGCTTGGGATTCTTTCTTTCTCTGCCCCTCCCCTCAAAATAAATAAATAAACTTAAAAAAAATCTATATGATGGAATCAAAACTGTCATTATGGAAGAAGCAAGCTCCAAAGTGCTTTCTAGAGGGTCTCTCTCTCTCTCATTCTCTCTCTCTCTCTCTCTCATGCACACACACGCACACGCACACACACACACACACACACACACACACAGAGAAGGTGCTCATCAACTCCCCTAGACACAAGTCTTGCCCTAGACTTGGCAAACTGCCTTTTCTGCCCAACCCACAGGATTGAGCATCTGAAGTGAAGCGGAAAAGAAGGGCTGAAATGAAGGCATATTTGGGCAAAAACCTTGAGAGATGAAAAGAAGAGAGAGACTGCAAGCACAATTAGAGAGTATTAAATACAAAGTGTTATCAGACAGGGGCAGAGTAACAGCGAGCTACAACCTGTCAGCTCTGTGAACAAATTCCTGGTGTTCGACACCTCTCACTCTTCCCCCTCCCTTTCCCTCTCTGCCAGACTCATAAAACTGAGGAGACACCCTCCAGATCTTTTAAATGTGTTTGGGTGGGATGATTCCCGCCCCCCCTGCCCCCCCCCCGCCCCGACAGCCACGCATTGTACTAAGACTCCAGCACCGTGGTGAGGCAAGATCGGGAGTACTCAAATTCATTCCTTGTTACTTTGATGGCCTCGGCTGCCTTCATTTTTCCCTCCCCAGGAACCTCAGCTGAGAGAGCAAGAAAATGATGCTTCCTCGTTCAGGACAAGAAAAATGCTCTAGAGGTGAGTTTGAAGTGTTCAAGGTCGGGGGGAACATGTCATACTCATTCTGGAAAGGCATTCCGCTGCCAAGTGTTGGCCAGGAAGGAGAGGAATAAAAACATATGGAAAGAAAAGGGAATACAGACTTTCCTTATGGTATAGGCTCTGTGAGACAGAGAAGAGTATGCCTTCCACTCACCGGAAGATTCAGGAGGAAAGCCTTCTTATAATTCTGCAGCCCAGTGCTGACAGCCCTTGGCATATTTTCAGCAGGAGGTACATTAACAAATAAGGAAAAGCATCCCCCTGGGCCTCTAATAACATTTATTTCATGCATCATTTCCTCCAAGGAATAGTAGGCTGTGTATTTTTTATTCCTGGTGCGCCCTGTCTGAGAAATAACGGCCAAGCTCACCTGTTTACTTCGGTGTGTTTTACAACCCTCCTTAAGCTTTGTTTGTCTTTCTCCAGTTTCTTCTTCTTCTCCTCCCGTACGCCACACTACGGAGGTCTGAATACAAGGGACACAGATGCTAATACACCGGCTAGATTTATGGAATCTGCAGTATCTCGGGCAAGCCATCTCAAGTCTTTTATGGAAGGAGGCAGAGGAAGCATCCAAAATAAATAACTCAAATGGCCCATGCAGTATAAACTAAAATTAGGGTAAATAAATGAATACTAGCGTGATTCCCAAGCTTCCATCAACTCTGTCAGCCCTAAGTGCCTACCAGGGGCTCTTGGCTTCTCCGCGGACCAGATTTAGCCTGAGTCTAAATAGGTGCCCCTGGGCCCAGCTGCACAGACTGGCCACACAGACGTTCTTCTTGGCCCTATGGTGAGGCCATTGCGCTTTGGAGGCCCGTGTCTGGTGATTGAGAGAGTCATTCCCAGCTCTGGTCTCCATCTTACTCATTTCCTCACCAAACCCATGAACTAAAATCCCGGCACGTCTCCCCCATCCCCTGCCCCAGGGCCTGTTCTGGAAAGAAAATGGAAAAAATTGATCTTTCCCTGCCATCTTAAGGGCCCTCTTTTCCGAATCCTCAGCCCTCGTGGCAAAATGAGCCCCCGCCAAGAACCCAGCCTGAGGGCGGTGGGAAAGCCCTGGCCTGCCCTCCCCCAGGGAGAGGACAAAGCTAATGGCCACGTCCACGCTGGGGCTGCAACGCGGTGAGCCACAGTAACGACTTAGAAAAACGGTTGTGAGAAAATGTTAAATGTAAATCAGAAGATGGAACTATGTCTCCATTACAGTTACAACCACATAAAAATGCACTCATTTGGTAAGAGAACCCAGAACGTGAAGAAAGGAAAATGGCCATTGCTGGCCATGGTGAATCCCAGGCAAAATTTTTCTTTCATTTCGCTTGTCATTAGCGTATTATGTTCTTCGTGTGACCTGGAAAATGCGTGCCATGCCTGATCGCGCGAGGCCGCAGTGCCGTCGGAAGCTGGGAAACAATGGCCAAGCTCACACCAGCTTCAGGTTCGGTTTCCTGGAACCTGCGAGTAGGTTGAAAATGCCGCCAGCTCACCACGCAGAGGCCCTGCGACTGGCTGCAGAGGTGACCCACTCTACCCCTCCCGCCTTGTCACCCCTTCCTCCTGTCCCATCTGGCTGCTCTGAGGGCTTGGGAAAGCTTCTGGGCTGTCTGAGGAATAGACGGCCAAATTACCCCCACATTGACACAGGAACAAGGGCGTTTGTGTCCTGTTGCCTTTTCAAGCCACCCAGGCAAAAGTCAAGCTTTTCACGAGTGTGTGGTATCAAGCCCCATCGTCATCATTTATGAACGGCCCCGGATTGGGGCACCTGACTGAGCGGTCGGTGGAGCATGTGACTTTTAATCGCGGCGTCGTGAGCTCGAGCCCCACATTGGACGTGGAGCCTACTTAAAAAAGTAATAACTAATCGCCCGGGTTTATTTCACGGTACGTTAGGTTTTGTACAGACCACTTTAAATCCGTGCCAGAAATGCTTGAATACCGTGTGTTCAGAATGTCCAGGGAACCTGAAAGAAAGAAAAGGAACAAGGTCCGTGCCCCTGGTAATAGCAACTAAGAGGCTCTCAGTTGGGTGTGGGGGAGCCGTGGTCACACAAGACTCGAAGGGGTGAGCTATGGTACACAAGGCACATTGCTTCCCACGTTATGCTTGTGTAAACAGAGTCACATTTGTAACCTAAGAACCATTCTTTTCACGTCATCAGTTTAAGGACTAGAGAACAATGCTGTGAGTCATTTGCTGGGTACGTATTGTAGGGTAAAGAAGGGTAGCGGGGCAGAGGGTAGATGGCAGAATAATCTTTAAGAAAGGGAGGAAAAAAAAAAATAAGACAATGGAAAGTGAGTAATCAGGTTGAGAAAGAAGTCGTCCGGGAAAGATTTACAGCGGAATTCCCCATTTCCTTCCCCACTGAGGGCTACCTTTATTACTTTTCTCAGTTGGGTGCATGTTTTCACAGATTTTTGTCTACTCACCACACATCTCTTGCTTGCTGATTAATTTGCTTCCTCATTCGTGTTCACCGATGGCATGCAGAATTGCCAGCTGGAGTTGGTCATCGTCACAGACTAACGTATATTAGTACAACTGATTTAAAATGACTCCTCCCCCACCCCCCAAAATGGTGACGTCATGGTGAATAATCGCAGCCTTACTGCAGAGAACCACTGATTTTTGAAATATTGAAAATAGCTCAAGAGTCCAGGTGTTATTATTCCGGAGGGCTGAGGGGCGCGAGGACCCTGGGTTAGACACCATCGTGGTGAGGTCTGGGACATCCAAGAATACCATGGAGCATGGAGCATACACTCAGCCAGCAGGTGGCTGGGCTTGAACATGGTAAATTTGCTCAGGGGAAGATGCTTATGAGTCCCCTGGGAAGGTTCACAGTTGCTGGAGGCCTTTGGCCAAGGGCTGTGAGGCTGAGGAAGTCTGGGGAGAGGCAGATGGCCTCCCTACGTGGACTTGAGTTCCAGTTCCCAATTTCTCCCCAAATCTATCTTTCATTACCTTTCCTGGGGTTACTTGGCTGACCACATTTTTCACAATTGTGTGTGTTTGGGTTTTAAAGGCACAGTAGCTTATCATTCTTTCTCTGGAGACCTGAAGTGTATAAGATTGCCATTATTACTTTCAAATCTGGACTCTCTGTGTTCTCACTCTGGACTCCATTATACCCTATATACCACAAAGGGACAAAAGAAAGAAATCGTGTATGTCTCTCAACCCACAAGCGCGTTACAAGCTGGACTCTAAGCGAAGCACACAGTGTGGCGGGAGGAGAATGAAGGTCCCCTGTAGGTGGCTGTCACGGGCCAACAGGGCTCACAGGCATCACGGTTAGAAGGGGAGCTGCTTGAGCAGAAGGAGAAAAGCAGGCCTTCTCTAGGCCAAACCTGTGGGTGCGGGAGCTTCCAGACGAGGAATTGAGTTTCATCTACAATTAAATCACCACTTCAGCAGCCATTTCCCGAGGAGTATCTCAGAACAGGTCAGCGGAGAAGCCTCCTGGTAAGGGACTAGCATTCTTTCACTTTGTTTAAGCCAGCAATTCTCAAGGTAATTTACCCACCGAAATCTTCCGTGCCACATGTATTAAGGCCCCTCACATCCGATTAACTGGATGGAAACAGCGAGCAGAGGGTTTGGCATGTGGAAAATCCTCGGGCTGGTCGAGTGGCAATTGCAAAGCTGAGACCAGAAATACTGATTTACAAACCCAGAGGATTCACAGAAGGAGATGCAAACACTCAAGAAAGGAGTTCACAAGAGAAGTCAGATGAGATTGGAAGTTTAAACTCTGGATGTTATTTGGATATCCTAAAAAGAGGGATGGGGGTGTTGTTTGGATATCCTAAAAAGAGGGAAAGGGGTGGGGGCAAAGCAGAGAAGAAACCGCCTGAGTGTGGACTAGGTTTCTGTGGCTGCTGTAACAAAATGCTACAAACTGGGTTACTCCGATAGAAATATATTCTCTCAGCTCTACAGGCCAGAGACCCCAAATCATTATCATGGGACTGAAATCAAGATGTCAGCAGGGCAACATTCCTTCCGGAAGCTCTAAGAACTCCTTCCTTGTCTCTCTCCGTGTCTGGAGGCTGCTGGCATTCATTGGTTTGTGGGTGTGTCATTCCAATCTCAAGACCAATATCTTCAAATATCTCTTTGCTCTGTCTTCCCACCACCTTCTCTTCCGTGTGTGTGTGTGTGTGTGTGTGTGTCCGGTCTTCCTTTTGTCTCTCTCATAAGGATGCTTGTGACTGTATTTTAGGGCTCCCCCGGATAATCCAGGAAAATCTATCTCAAGATTTTAACGTACTTGCGTCTTCAAAAATTCTTGTATTTTTTTTTGCTCTTACTATGTATATATAAGTATATATTTGTATTTATGTACCTATGTATATGTGTACGTTTTCCCCGTATAAGGTTACATTCCAGGTTCTAGGAAATAGGAAATGACTAACTTTCAAGGGCCATGTCTCAAACAGCCACCTAAGGTAAGGAAATAATTTGGAAGTCAAGGAGGAAGAAGCTGTTAAGAAGGAGGGTGATCAAGGTTGTCAATGGTGCAGACCTAACAATAAAGAGGGAAATTTATTTATTTATTTATTTATTTATTTATTTATTTATTATTATTTTTTTAACAAATGTGCTTTTTTTTTTAATGTTTATTTATTTTTGAGAAAGATAGACAGTATGTGAGCAGGGGAGGGAGAGAGAGAGAGGGAGCCATAGAATTCAAAGCAGGCTCCAGGCTCTGAGCTGTCAGCACAGAGCCTGATGTGGGGCTCGAACTCACGAACCGTGAGATGGTGACCTGAGCCAAAGTCGGACACTTAACCGACTGAGCCACCCAGGCGCCCCTAAAGAGGGAAATTTAAAGAAAAGCTTGGATTTGGGGTCCACTGCACTTGTCTTCTGCTGTCCTTTCAACCCAGCCAGACCCATGTCATGCTTTTCGTGAGCGAGTGTGTGGATCTCAAGCCATACCTCATCATTGATATATTGCCCAGGCAATTTAATGGTATGTTAAGTTCTATACAGACAATGGTGGCCATGACTGATCCGGCCATATGGCAAAGCAGGGAGGAGAAATGGGAAACCAAAAAGTATAAAGATGAAGACCCTCTTTCACCTTCTCCTTTCAACTTAACGGTCACAATCCATAGCTAAATTATATTTCATAGATGTCCCTGTGCTGGTATATGTTGTCGTGTAGTAATTTTTTTTTTTTTTTTTAACGTTTATTTATTTTTGAGACAGAGAGAGACACAGCATGAACGGGGGAGGGGCAGAGAGAGAGGGAGACACAGAATCAGAAACAGGCTCCAGGCTCTGAGCCATCAGCCCAGAGCCCGACGCGGGGCTCGAACTCACGGACCGCGAGATCGTGACCTGAGCTGAAGTCGGACGCTTAACCGACTGAGCCACCCAGGCGCCCCTGTCGTGTAGTAATTTTTAATTAAAAAAAAAAAAGAAAATAGCTCAGTGAAGACTGTTGTCTGCTTTTTCGTGCTTGTGTATCTGTTGAATAATATTTTTCCAATGCCTGCTGCCTTCGACAAGAAAGAAAGTTCGCCATGTCCTCTAAATTGTGTGATTTTCCTCGGTCTGCTGTTCCCCTGCCTTTTTCCCCTTTTTTCCCCTTCCTTCTTTTTTCCCTCTTTTTTCCCTCTCTGTTCCCCACTTTACTTGGCCTTCTTCACCCATCTCCCAACAAGGAACCCTGAACTCCAGAAGGTCCAGCCTTTATCTAAACACAGTTTAGAGAGAAGGAAGAGTCATGAGCATAGTGGAAAAGAAGGACCTTGCAAGAATAACAAAGCTTTCATTATATTTATGTTGGAAAGACTAAAATCAGAGAGAGAAATGGAAAGGAAAGTAGTTTTAAAAACACCTGGCACCAATCAAATATATACATGCACAATCAGGTATGTAGAGAAATGACATAATTAGCTATGAATAATAATGGTGATAATCAAAATAGTATTTTTACAGGTCTCAAGAACTCATGTTTTTGTGTTTTTTTTTCTGTCTTCTACCATGTGGCTTAGATATTTATTCTTAGAGAAAAGAGAATCCAATGATGTTCTAATGTCCAATTTATCTTATCTCAGAAATATCTTATGAGACCTGAGAGCGTAAGAGCTTTGAGACCCCAAATCTTTTGGAACAGACAAAACGAGAGCTCGTGGGGAAATCTAAAGCCGTGTACCTTAAAGCATTTATAGCGGCTTTATTCATAATAACCCAAATTGGAAACAACCCAAATGTCCATCAACTGGTGAATGAAGGCACAAATTGTAGGGCATCCAGGCAATGAAAAACTACTCAGCAACAAAAAGGAATAAGCCACCGATACGCACAACATGGGATGATCTCCGAACATTATGCTGAGTGAGGGAAGCCTGACTCAAAAGTATACATTTGGTGTGATTCCACTGGCAGAATGGGCCAGAAAAATGCATGTAATCTATGCTGGCAGGAAACATATCAGTGGTTGCCTGTAGCCATGGGTTTGGAAGCATTGACCACAAAGACCTTTTTCAGAGCGATGAAAATGTCCTACATCTTGCTGTGTTTGGTGGTCACGTGCATGTATAAGTTTGTCAAAGCACATTAAGTACAATTAAAATGGGTGCATTTTATCGCGGGACAATCGTACCTCAGTAATACTGAAATTTAAGGTGTGTTTTCTGTCTTTGGGTATTAATATTCCTTAGAAAGTTATTAATAGTGTTTCCTCTGCTTTCAGAAAGGTGAGGTAGGTTGACTACCCTGAGTCTGACTGGGCTAAAGGGGCAAATAGTGTACCCTCAGGGACCTGAGGAAGATCGCACAATCCGAGGAGCACATCTCCTGGGACTGAAAGGGCTTTGCTGACCGGGGGACCAGTGCATCCAAAAATCACCACAAAGTGGCAAAGATAGAGGCAAGAACTTAAAACGCCCACGAAATAGGGAAAGGAAGAAGATGCAAATTGTCATTTTCACAGATATAACAATAGTGATCATCAATGACAACAATAACCATTTTATTGAGCCGTCCCATCCTAAACCATTGTGCCAATCTGTTCTGACACTGCAGTGATCTGTACAACTTTTAAAAACCCCGTTGCTACAAAACACCTAGAAATAACAGATTCAACATAGAAAACACTCCTTTAATGCAAAGCCACATTTATGAGACAAAATGAAATATTCTCCAGTGCAGGTAAGAAATAAGAAATGGCATTTTAACATACTATTCAATGGTTGTTAGATCAAGCTTACAAAAAATCAGGATATGAATTATGAAAAATATGTATGTATTTAGTGTATATTATATATTTTATAAATATATCCCTTAATATATATATGTATATATATACATATATATATAGTATGTGTGTGTGTGTGTATAGTAAACAAATTTTATGTAATGAATATACAATGTTACCTCCTCCAAATTAAGCATTCCTTTTAGGCATGTGTTGAACATCTGGAAAAAGTGAACATAATAATGTATTCTGTAAGTTTCAACTAATTTAAAGAGGTGCTATCATTTCTGAGAATGCATTTATGATGGATATTTAATCAAGTTAAAATGAATAACTATGCATGAAGAAACTTGTGGGTGCAAACAAATATATAAATATATATCAAATCAGGAAATAAGCTTAATGATAATAAAAATGCATATTAAAAAGCAAAAAAAAGGGGCGCCTGGGTGGCGCAGTCAGTTAAGTGTCTGACTTCGGCCAGGTCACGATCTCGCGGTCCGGGAGTTCGAGCCCCGCGTCAGGCTCTGGGCTGATGGCTCAGAGCCTGGAGCCTGTTTCCGATTCTGTGTCTCCCTCTCTCTCTGCCCCTCCCCCGTTCATGCTCTGTCTCTCTCTGTCCCAAAAATAAATAAACGTTGAAAAAAAAAATTTTTTTTTTAAATAAAAAGCAAAAAAAAAAAGAAACAGAGAAATAAGAAATGGCAAAGGAGTGGTGGCTGGCATTGGTATGACAGTTTTATTGCCTAAGCAAGGATAGAAGTGAGGATTGTGGCTGCATGATGTTGGGGATATAACCAGCGAAACGTGCATTAACCCAGAATCCCAAATGGATGGTGTGATCAGCAGATGAGGGCTCGCCCATGGCCGCACATTGCTGTCTCTGGAAATCAGATCATGAGAGCTTAGCATTCAGGATGGTTTCCTAGCAGTGCTCTTGGGATCAATGCCTGTGGGAGGAGGGATGGAAGAAGCAGGAGAGCATGAGGGAAGCTGCAGTAATGGTACAGTAAGAATCTTGGAATTCACGTAAGAATCATTATGTGAAGCTATATACATGATGAAAATTAAGAGAGAGCGGGAAACAAGTGAGTACACGTAGAAGTGGAGAAGTCTGAATAAATTGTGTGGTTTGTACCAATGGCGAATTTCCTGGTATTAAAACTATATTATAGGCTCTGCAAAACGTTGCCATTGGTGGATGCTGGATGAAGAAGCCACATGAAGCCTCCCTGTACTGCCTTTGCAACTTCCTGAAAATCTATTATTATTGCAAAATGCAAACAGCAAAAAATGAAAGAAAGAAAGAAAGAAAGAAAGAAAGAAAGAAAAGAAAAGAAAGAAAAAGAGAGAAGTGAATAGAGGAATGTGTAGAAGAGAAAACATAATGTATTTACTGTTAGCACCCTCACTGAAGGAATCTCTGGTATACGTTTCAAGAAAGAGGAAAAAAATGGTCTCAGTGGGGAGAAAAGGAATGGTGAACAAGGAAATTTCACAATTCACGTTTCAACAAGAATTGGCTATTTAAAAGGATAACGATAATGCTATCTAATTCTGAGTAGTAAAATAGCAAGGTAGAAATAAACCACTATAGTAACAAGTTGGGAAAAGTTTTATCCAAAATAAACCACTTAAGTTCCACATCAGTCAGGAAGAAGCTAGAGATATTGATTTTAGACTTTGTTAGCTCAATTTTGCACGTTCATATTGTAGGGAAATATGGACAAACCAAAAGAAGATAGAAAAGGAGGGAAATGAAGAGTAAAAAGAATAATAATAATACGGTGGTAGGAACAAATCCAAAAATTCACAATGGATGTAAGTGGAATAAATTTTCCACTTAAAGATTAGAGATCATCAGGTCGGATTATTGTAAAAAACAAAAATAAGAAAATAAACGCCAGTTATGTTCTAGTTATAGAAGTCTCAACTGAAACATAAAGACATAGAAAGTTCGAAAGAAAAAGGAAAATATTAACGAAAATAAAGCAGCCATATTAATATAAGATAGTATTGATTTTAGGGCAAATCTTAAAAGGATCTCTATTGTTTGTAGCTGTGAAAAGCTTAAAGCAACCTAAATGTTCATCAGTAAGAAGACAAATAAATTGTGATGATTCATTTAATGGAATGCTGTACAATCACTAAAATCAGTGAACTAAAATAACATATGTTAGTGCAGGTAAATCTCAAAAATGTAGCGGTGTGGAAGGACAACATCAAATAGCATAAAAATGAATTTAATTATGACATTTTTGATATAAAGTTTAAAAACAACTAATGATTATTTTTCTCAGCTTGCCGCATTTTCAGTGGTATTTAGCTTCCCTGTCCCTTCAATGCCCAGGGCATCTGTGAAACTGCCTACTCCCCTAATCCAAATCTCTACCAGAATGGGGGGTCAAAAGTCTTTGAACAGCCCAAGACTGGGCCTACTGGACTAAGTGGTCAGAGTGGCAAGGACTGGAGCATCACAGAACTGAACAAAACTGCCCACGTTTTGAGTGGACAGTGTGGTTTGGAGGGAGGGTTCCCTTGGAGCCATTTCAGCAAGCATTTGTGTCTGAAGAGAAGCAATCAGGAAAAAAAAAATAATTCTTTTGGGAAATACAGTGTCTGAGAAGCCAAGGTCACAAGCAGCCAGCTCAGCAAATAATAGACAACACATGTTCAAATGTTTTAGTGAACTATTTCACCAGCCCTGGACCATCCATAGCCACTGCCACAGAAAAAAATCACTATAGCTTATGAGATAGTCTGTGAATTAAGAAAAAAAAAAAAAAAAGACATGTTACATAAAATATAGATTAAAAAAATTTTTTTTAAGATTAGGGAATGAGTTTAAAACCTGGGATGAGATGGACATACATCTTAGGTTCCCTTTTTTTTTTTTTTCTAGAAAGAGATAGAGAGCAAGTAGAGGCAGAGAGACACAGAGAATCGGAAGCAGGCTCCAGGCTGTGAGCCATCAGCACAGAGCCCGATGCGGGGCTCAAACTCACGGACCGTGAGATCATGACCTGAGCCGAAGTCAGATGCTTAACCGACTGAGCCACCCAGGCACCCCCAGCCTAGGTTACTTTTAAATGTGAAAGCATCTTCCTTAGAACCCATGGTGTTTGTGCACTATGGCATTTGTCACCCCCACTCCCTGAGTCACCACCTGTGTGTCCAGAATGGTCATTCACATTTCACTGGAAAAGGCTGAAAACTGGCTACACAGAGATATGGCCAGTTTGAGGCAAATGTGAAAGCAAGACCATAAATCTTCCAATCGTTACAAACGGAAACAGAATCTTGGTTCCCAGGACGTTGAGAAATAGTTCTCTATCCAGTGCTCCTGCCCAGCAGCCAGGAGGTTCTCATTTGGTTCCCCAGCACCATGAGTCCTTTTTTGCCATTAGAGATGATCTTGCCCTCGCCAGAGAGGCTGACGGCTGCGTTTGATCCAGTGCACAGGAGACGTCAGATCTTACAGGATGATTCATATGCCAAGGGCGCATCTATCTGCCGTGGGCAATGCCAGCCTGATTCACATTTGAATATAACTACTCCATCCCGTAATTAGAAGGAGAGATAAGAGTGGATCAAGTAGTTATGATTAATAATAACTCTATCGATGCTATTAGGTCTTTGGCTGTTACTAAAATATGTTTAAGTGGAAGAGATTCCGGATTCAGCTCTCCCTTCCCCACACCCCACCCCTCCTCTCTACACATTCTACATCCTGCTTTAAATAGCACTGTGGAAATAAGGTCCCATACAGCAGTCGATTTTGGAACGTAGGTTCTACAAGGGATCTCCCTTCCTGTCTTCTAGGGAATATTTTTTAAACTTGTTTATTTATGTATTTGGAGAGAGAGAGAGAAAGTGTGCTCATGCGGGAGAGGCAGAGAGGGAGGAAGAGAGAGAGAGAGAGAGAGAGAATTCCAAGCTGTCAGCGCAGAACCTGGCGAGGGGCTCGATCCCATGATCCATGAGATCATGACCTGAGCCATATCAAGAGTCAGATGCTTAACCCACTGAGCCACCCAGGTGCCCCTGTCTTTTAGGGAATATTAAGTAATTGCCTTATTTAACCAGTAACATAGGACCCTCAGATTCAACATGTGTCAGTCAGTCATTTATTCCCGCCTACTGCCAGGGTCACGCTCCTCCTGGAGCCTTCAGCTTTCAACTTTCAGCTTTCAGCTGATGCCTCCAACCACCTACTGGGGATCCCCAGTCCGTCTGGCTGTCACCTGGACCCTCCTCCTCCCTCCCACCCTGTTCCCAATCAACCTCGCGGCACACATAGCTGGCGTCTTCTGCCTCGTCCCTCCTCCCCAGCCCCACTTGATGTCCTTTTCTGCCTTCCAGACTATTACAAAAGCCTCTGCAGTGTCTTCTCTCTTCTAGTAGCCTCTTAAATCCTAATCCTATATGACTAGGAGTAAACTATCTATGATGAAAGTCGACTTCTACTTCCCTTAAATCTACTTCCCTTGAGAAATCCTTCAGCGGTTTCTCCTGCCCACAGGATGAATTGTAAACTCCTTACGGAGGATGGGAACGGGTCTCTCTTTGTGATGTTTATTTATTTACTCTGGAGAGAAAAAGCGAGAGAGGAGAAGGCTGAGAGAGGGAGAGAGAGAGAATCCCAATCAGGCTCCGCACTGTCAGTGCAGAGCCCTACCTGGGGCCCGAAGCCACGAATGCTAAGATCGTGACTTGGAGCTGAGACTAAGAGTCCCAGGCTTAACCTCCTGAGCCACCCAGGCACCCCAGGAACCGGTCTTTACAATCTGGCCTGTCTAGTTATTCCTGCCCCACTCTGGACCTTGCATTTTCTACCTTTTCAAAGCCCAGTCATTCACAATGGTACCAATATAGCCAGCATTTTCTCGTCTGCTCTGACCCTCCCCTTGCAATGCCCCCTCCAGTGGGTGGGCTGTCCCCCTGACTCCCTCGCATCTCTCAAGACAAGACTCCGGTCTCCTGGCCTCCAGGAACATGACCCCCCGGGCTGGTTAAAGGCTCTGCCTCTCACCCCCGTAGCAGGTAGGGGGATGTCCACGGAGCACCAGCGATGCTGTGTGACGTGGCAACGATCCGGCCACTGAAGTGAGATCCCCTGGTGTCAGTTCTTCGTCTTGTTCCGCTCACTGGCCGGCCTGATTGGGAAGAGTCGCGGGTTCTGAATAAATACGTGACTGGCACTCTCAGGGGCCTTTCGAGTATATTTTCTTACTTGCCTCAAAGGCTAATTACCGGCTGATCGGGATCAGGTTCTTCCAGGAATCGGGTTCTTCCCACTGAAGGCTCAACGGATCCTCAGCCCCCTCCTCCCCGAGGCCTCTCACACGCCAGGATCTCAAAGCAGGCTGAGGTGGAGAAGGGAAGAAAACAGTCGAAATGAAAATGGCTAAGTTAATTAATTGCGAGCTTGCTTGTAGGACCAGCACGTTTATTTGATCAGTTGCCTAGTAACCCTGTCCGTGTCGGATGTGGATCCGATCAGCCTGCCCTGGAGAAAGCCACGGGCCACACTTCGCACCGGCCACCAGTGCTCTCGTCCTGCTTTCACGGGCTTTCGGGGGGTGCAGAGACCCCAGATTCCTCTCCTGCCCCAGGGCAGGGAGGTTGGGAGGTGGGAACACATTTTTATCATCTTCTCCTTCGTCTTCGCAGTCTCTCTCCACAGACCCCACAGCCCCGGGGATGAAGGTCTTTGCCTGAACCTGACCTTTCAGCTGGTGGATCCTATGGCAAGAGAAATGGCTCGCATCCTCCTTCCTTCCAGACTGGACTACGCACCAGGCGCCCTGAATTGCTGGGGAGCCCCCCAAAAGGTGGCCACTTATGGACCCACACGGAAAAACCGGCGACGTTCCACACAACACTGCAGGTTAGGACCTCTGCCCGAAGCAGAACAGAGAGGGCGAAACAAAGAGGGGACCAGGGGCTGTCGGTTTGGGTCCTGTGGGCCTTCCTGGGTGACCTTAAAGGGGGAGAGGGAACAGAGGCTGAGTGTAATCACGGTAAGACCAGCTCCAGACAAACTGTGTGCTTTTGTTTCCTGTCTGAAAAAAATAAATAAATAAATAACTCACGTACTGACAGGCAGCTGAGCGCTTAGCACTCCTTTGGTGCTAGATTTATTGGAGGATTTGACGACAAGAATTTGCTTGTAGCTTTTTCACCTCCCTTGCGCTCTTTTCTTCCCCGGTCGTTTTGAACACCCCTCCCCCATCTTTAGCCCACACCATCCCTGTTCTTAAGCCAAATAAAAGGGAAACATCAACGAAACAAAGACCCATGTTTCTGCTTTGACACACCATGACCACGTTTTTATACTATTATGAGGCGGGGTGTTTTTTTTTTTTTCCCCTTCTTCTATTTGTCAGCCTCTGTGGATGAAAGACTCCCTCTTCCATAAAGAATTCCCACCAGAAATCTTTATAAACCGTCCATCAGAGAGGGAGCCATCTCTCTGCCATCGATGCCACTCTGCCACTTTTGCTGTGCAAAAGCTAATCTAATTAACACAGGATCTGCTAAATTTCATAGCCTGTTTTTACGGGCATCTGGTAGCTGAAAGGTGGAACACCTCTAACACATAAAATTCGCATTGTCCAGATGACCAATATCAGGGTCAAATACTTTCCTTCTTTGGGGATCTCATGTGGTTTTGGTGTGGATGCCGTTTCCAAGCCATGGTATCCTACAGGGAAAATACACCGGAAAGGAGACGGAGAATTGAAATTTCTAAGTCTCGGCCTCCATCTGCAAAACGAAGGTGTACCTCCATCCTGGGGATGTTCCGTGGGTAAATGTGAACATGAACACACAGGGCCAGCTTCGCAGGCGCGCAGCCCATCCGGTCACACAGCACCCTGGGTCAGCACGCCCCTCGCTTGTTATAATGCTCTGCTGTCCAATCTTCAAATTCTTCATTTTTGAGCGAGGGGCTTTGACGTTTACATTTTACGTTAGGCCCCACAAGTTATGTAGTTGGTCCTGCGTGTGTAAACTTCTTTGCATTACGCCTTGCACAGCAGACACCATTATTTATACCATAAAACAATTATCATTAAGCCTCTCTTGCCCATCCTGTCCTCTACTATAAAGCTAGGAAATCCAAGCCAGTAGGTTTTCTCCTGCTTCCAAATAGGATAACTTCTTGACCGGCAGTCCTAAGAACCCCTACCACTATTGCCCCCAACAAGGTCCATATCTCTTTGTGGGAAATGGAAAACACACTAATGTACAAGTCAATATATGCTTGCACGTGCAAAAATTACCCATCATACAGAACTCCTCACTGGTAACACGGTTTTTTTCTGAGGTAGAAGAACACTGCTCCTAGGGATTGGTTTCTGGAGGGGGACCTAATTTCCACGTCATTTTGTCTTTCTTGTTTTTGTCTTGTTTCATTTTACCCCTTGCACGTTTTACTCTAAAAATAGCAACACCTAATTTTCTTTTCCTTAGATCCCAACAACCCTATCTATGCCGTATACGAATACACATTCGACGCCTGTGATTGTCTGAAAAGATAGATCCGGGTAAAGCGTAACTTCCTTGGTATCCAACCAATGGTCCAGAGTTTTAAAGGCGAGAGCTCCATTCCAGAACAAGCCAGTTGTTGACCCTGAATGAGGAGACGGGGGTTTCCGTCTCCTCACCTTGCGGTCTCTAGCCCACTTCCGGGGGGGGGGGGGGGAGGACAGGATGACAGTGTTCTGGAACTGCAGACTTTACCCCCCAAGTCTCCTGGGCCCCAGAAAGCATGTACACTCACAGGCAAGTTTCTGTACCACAGGAAAACAAAGAGAAGTATAAGCAACCCCGTAAAAAAAACGTATGTTCAGACAATGGTTTGCTCTGGGGCTGCTGAGAAACATAGTATCTAACGGGCTTTGAAGTAAGAGGTAGAATCCCTGTGAAATGAGATTTTTCCCAGTCTTGGAAAGAATGAAGTGGCTGCTGTTGTTTTTCCTCCGCCAGAGCGCCGGGGTAGATGACCTTGGGCAGTGACAATGTAACACATGCAACAAGGTCAGCCTGGATAATTACCGTCTTCCAGTCGAAGCAGGAGTCTGGATTTGTGTTGGGCATTTCTGCAGAATTGTGTGGGGCACCCAGGGGTCACTTGTGGGCAAAGGTCAGGCTGACTTGCCAGCTCTCAAAATTCTAGGGGAAGAAATTCACCACCCCTTGTTGTCCAGAGTTCCAGGCTCCCACAACACAACCCAAGGTATCATCCTAAACGGAAAAACAAAATTCCTCGGGCCTCATTGTACTTCACGTTCCTCTGGGGCAGCTACCTGCATAAAGCAAACAAAAGAACAAGCAAACAAAGAGAAGAAGAGAACGTCTGCTCACCCTGTTGTGAAAGTGTCACGAATTATCTGCCTTTGCTGACAAAAATGTGACATAAGGTGTTTGACTCTTCTCCCGCTCAGTCTCTCGCTGCTTCTCTGCTCCGGTCTGTGGGGGACCGGAACACAATTTGTGTGCCCTAGAAAACAGCTGCACGGAGGGTAGGAAGGCACCTTGAAAGGATGGTGAACCAATGACAGTCGGTGGATATTAAAAAAAATAAAGATCGAGGTCACCTCCTGTTTTTCCAACTCCCCTCCCCAACCCCAGCCCCTTTGCAATTCCAGTTTCCAAAAAAAAAAAATCTTATCCAGGGCATAAAGTATATCTGTTGTTCTAGCTGACGGGCTCTGGAATTCAGCTGAGCTCACATAAAGTTGATTGTTTGTGTGTCTGAGGTGACACCTGGCAGTCTGTAACTATTCTGTGCTTCGTTTGGCTTAACGTTTGCTTTTCCTTTCCAGCATGGCCTGGGAAAGGGGATAATAGGTATTTCTTAGATGAATAAATCGGGAGCAACGCTGGTTTTGTTCCCTTGTGTTCGAAGAGGCCTAAGGTACTTTTAACTCCACGCCCCATCTGTTCCCGCAGCTTGTCAGAAAAGGTGCTAACTACTTTCTTAGCTTCTTCCTAAAGAGAAATGGGTTGGTTGGTTTGGGCCATGGTGGGGAGGGACGGTGGAGTGCAACGGTGAAGGGCAAGGGCACCAAGCCAGTTTCCCTGGAATAGTATCCCTACCTAGCACTTAGGAGGTGTAGGACCTTGCGTAAGTTACTTCCCCTTTCTGGGCCTCAGCCTCCTCACCTGGAAAATGGGGACGCTCCAAGTTGCGACAGCCTACGATTGTAATAAAGTAGTTCATATTGTAAGGTGCTTCGGATGAAGCGAACATATACTAAGTGTCATATAAATGTTCACTAAGTAAATGAAATAAAATGCTAATTTTTTTTCATATTTTTTAAGTTGCTCGTTACTTAGTTTGAAAGGGAGCGCAAGTGGGGTAGGGGCAGAGAGAGGGAGAGAGAGAGAAACCCAAGCAGGGTTCCGCACTGTCAGCACAGAGTGGCTCAGCTTCACCAACTGTGAGATCGTGACCTGAGCCCAAGACTCAGACGCTTCGCCGACTGAGCCCCCCGGGTGCCCCTAAAATGCTACTTTCAAGAAAGGATGATGCGGGGGCGCCTGGGTGGCGCAGTCGGTTAAGCGTCCGACTTCAGCCAGGTCACGATCTCGCGGTCCGTGAGTTCGAGCCCCGCGTCAGGCTATGGGCTGATGGCTCAGAGCCTGGAGCCTGTTTCCGATTCTGTGTCTCCCTCTCTCTCTGCCCCTCCCCCGTTCATGCTTTGTCTCTCTCTGTCCCAAAAATAAATAAACGTTGAAAAAAAAAAAAAAAAGAAAGAAAGGATGATGCGAATTCATGGATGGCCAGTAAGTTGCGCAGCATACGAGTGAACTCATGTTTATTGGTAGAAGATATCTGAAAGCGTGTTAGGAAGGAGTTCAAAGCCATAGTTTCTCTCGGGGGGGAAGCAGAACTCTGGTGATCGATGATGTCTGCCTTGGGATCTGATAGGGCAAGTGGCAAGACATGTGTCCCGTTTCTGCCATCCCTGCTGCACGTGTGATATTTGCTGCCTCACAGGTTCCAAGGACCTGACAACACTAGAAAGCCTGAATAAATAGTTTTGAGAATCACTTCTGTGCAGATATTATGCCAAGCGTTAAAATCAGAAAGATGAGTGAGGCAACCACTGCTCTGAAGATTTAGAGACCAGAAGGAGAGAGGGGCCCATGAACTAGAAGTTAAAATACAGTGTGAAGAGTTGGAAGGTAAGCACAGAGCGTGGAGTGCACCAAGGGGTAGCAACTGACACGCCCCAACACAGGAGGGAGGCATGAGAATTTTGAGAGGAGTCCACTTCCTGTAAAATATCATGTGCTACTCATATTGCCCTCGGGTCGTAAACAACTAGACTAATGGAAAAAGCATATGGGACCATGGTTTTCAGGCACTGGACGAGAGTCATCATAGGACTGTGATCCCAGAGGGAAGGAAAAGAAGGTGAGCCTGCGACTGCGTTGGCCCAATGGCCGGAAGCAGTTCCAGGTCCAAGCACTGGGGGGACCAGCCCAGCAGAGCCTGTGCAATGACTGAGGGGAGGCGATAAAGGTGAAGTCAAGAAGGCTAAGGCCGCTAGAACTGAGCACCAGAAAGAAGGCAGCTCCCTGGAGAGAAAACTGCAGGGATCGCCAAGGGCAATGACTCTGATCACAAATCGTAAATATGTTCAAAGATGGAAAAGAACACGTGAACGAAGGAAGAGAAAAATGGAAAATAAAGACAGACATTGAAAATGTAAAAATAAGGTAAAACATCTGAATTAAAAATGACTCGGGATTGATTTACGGTACACATCTTCAATTTATCAGCTTTTACCTTCAAATTACATGTCACCCCTTCACATGTTGTCTAAGAACCTTACAATATACTTCTCTCCTCCATCATTGTGCATTGTTACCATACATTTTACGTCTACTAGATTATAAGTCCTACAATACAAACGTATTCGTTTTTCTTTTAATGATCGGTTATCTTTTAAAGTAATTTAAAAACAAGGCAAGAATTGCCTTCTACATTTACATGCATGTTTACAAGTTAGAGTACTAACCATTCTTTTTTGGTCTCATACCCATCTGGCATAATTTTTTTTATGCTTGGATAAATTCCTTTAATGCTTCTTTTAGTAGATGTCTTTAGTGATGCATTCTCGTAGTTGTTGTTGGTCCTAAAGTCTTTATTTTGCATGTATTCTTTTAAAAGTTACTTTTGCTGGACATAAAATTGTGGGTCGGCAGATTTTATGCCCAACGTTGCAAAAAAATTATTTTTTTTATGTTTATTTTTGAGAGAGAGACAGAATGTGAGTGGGGGAGGGGCAGACAGGGAGGGAGACAGAATCCGAAGCAGGCTCCAAGCTCGGAGCTGTCAGCACAGAGCCTGATGCAGGACTGAACCCACAAACCGTGAGATCATGACCTGAGCCAAAGTCGAGTACTTACCTGACTGAGCCACCCAGGTGCACCCCCCCTCCCCTGACATTTCAAATGTGTCCTTCCATTGTCTGATGGCCTTCATGGTTTCTGATGAGAAACGTGTTGTTATTCTTAAGATTCTCTGTTTCTCTATACAGAATGTGTGTTTTATCTCTGGCTGCTTTTAAATTTGTCTTATTATCATGTATTTTCAAAGAATTTGACTCATGTGGGGTTTTGCGTGTGTGTGTTTTCCTATGCTTCTTCTTGTTTAGGATCTTCTAAACTTCCTGGCTCTGTGTGTTTTTGGTTTTCATCACCTGGAAAATTTTTCAGGCATTATTTTAATCCATTTTTTTCTTTGCCTCCTAAGTTTTTCCCCACTTCTTTTAGTCCCTTAATTTCTATTGCTATGCCTTTAATGTCTCTGATCTTCTTTTCTCCAATGTCTAATCTGTTCAGTAATTCATAGGACAATTAAACCAAAACCTAATAAGGATATAAAGTACTTGAACAAAACTTCAAAAAAAGTTTTATAATTGCCACTTGTAGGAAACTCCACCCAACAGCAGTGGAAAACACAGTCTTTTCAATTGCACTTGAAACACTCAGCAAGATAGACCACACTCTATAAAACAAAACTCAATGAGGTTTAAAGGACTAAAATGTAGAGCACATCATCTGATCGTAATGAAAGTAAACTCAAAATCAATTAAAAAATTGATTTCTGAAAATTTTCAAATATTACGTTTTTTATAAATCCACAAAGAAAGTTAGAAAGACATTTTTTAACTAAATGAGAATAAAAGGACAACATATTAAAATCTGGGGGAAATCAGCTAAAGAAGCATATGGAGAGAAAATCTATTGCATTAAAATCTTCTATTGGAAAATTTATAAGTATACAACTCAATTATTTAAGCTTATATGTAAAGACATTAGAAAGGGAATGGAGGATGAAGCCCAAAGTAGACAGAGGAAAGAAAATAATAAAAATAAGAATGGAAGGCAATAAAACAGAAAGCCGAAAAATTATAGGGAAACTAACAGTAAAATACAAAGCTGTTTTGTGGAGAAAGATCAATATAATTGATAGACCTTTAACAGTGATTTTAAAAAAGACAAAAATTATCAGTATCAAGTAAAAGAAAGAATACTGCTATGGTTTCTACATGCTCTAAAAGCATAATAAGATCATATCATGAACAACGCCAATAAATTTGACAACTTGGATAAAACAAATACCTAAAGGACACCAACTACTGAAAGGAAATAAACAATAGCTCTGTACCTATTGGGGAAACTGAATTTGTGATTAAAGACCTTCCCACAAAGACCTCCAGATTCAGGTCCAGATGACTTCATCAGTGAATTCAACCAGACAAAGGAGCAAAAATGCAATTCTATACAAACTCTTCTGGAGAGTAAAAGAGAACAGAATGCCTTCTATATCATTTTTGAAGCCAGCACAGCCTGGGTATCAGAACTAGATTAAGATATCACAAGAAAAGAAAACTATAGGCCAACATCGTAACAGACATGAGGGCCGAAACTTTAGAAAATTGGATTTAGCAATAAATGAAAAGCCAATACATCATGACCAATTGGGGTTTATTTGAGAAAGCAATAGTTGCATTAAAATTAGAAAAATCTACTTTATTTGTCATATTAATAGACACAAAATATATATGCTAATTTCAATAGATGCAGCAAAAGAATTTAACAAAATTCAATATCCATTTATAATGAAAAAACTCTCAGCAAACTAGAAATAGAAGAGAATTTCATCAACCTGAAAAAACAGCATTTATGACAATTCTACACTTAACATCAGACTTAATGGTGAAAGGTTATATGAGTTTCCTTTAAGCATAGGAACAAAGTAAAATTACTCTTACCACTTGTATTCAACATTGTATTAGAGGACCTAGTCAGTGCAATATGGCAAGAAAAAGAAATAAATGACATACACATTGGAAAGAAAGAAGTAAAACTGTCTTTACTCATAGACATTAAGGTTGAATTTGTACAAAATCTTAAAGAATCTAAGAAAAAAATCTACAAAGAAGCCAGGAGAATTAATAAATGAGTTTATTAAGGTCATAAGATGTCAATAAATAAATTCAATCGTATTACCATATGCTGGCAGCCCAGTGTTGGAAATTGAAATGAAAAAAAATCTATAATAGTGTCAAAAAAAAAAACAACAACAGAAAAGGGGCACCTGAGTTGTTCGGTCAGTTTAAGCATCTGACTTTGGCTCAGGTCATGATCTCATGGTTTTTGGGTTTGAGCCCTCCACTGGGCTCTGCACTGACAGCTTGGAGCCTAGAGCCTGCTTCAGATTCTGTGTCTCCCTCTCTCTCTCGCTGCCCCTCCCCTGCTTGTGCCCTCTCTCTCTCTCTCTCTCTCTCTCTCTCTCTCTCTCTCAAAAATAAACATTATAAAAACCCACACAAACTATATAGGGATAAACTTAAAGTATAAGCAAAGACCTTAACTTGTAAATTATAAAGCATTGCTATGAGACATCAAAAAATATCTAAACAAATGTAGAAATGTATCATGTTTATGGATCAAAATTCTCAGTAATGTTTAGATGTATATTCTCCCCAAATTCAATACAATCTCGATCAAAATCCCAATAGCCTTTTTTTTTTTTTAATGACAAGATGATTCTAAAATGTATATAGAAATACAAAGGACCTAAACTAACTCACAACATGAGAACAAAGTTGTAGGCCTTACACTACCTTATTTCATAAATTGCTGTAAGGCAGTGTGGTGTCGGCACAGTTTAAATTCTTTTAACATTTATTCATTTTTGAGACACAGAAAGAGACAGAGCATGAGTGGGGGAGGAACAGAGAGAGAGAGGCAGACACAGAATCCGAAACAGGCTCCAGGCTCTGAGCTGTCAGCACCGAGCCTGATGCGGGGGCTCGAACCCATGAACCGTGAGGTCATGACGTGAGCCAAAATCAGATTCTTAACTGAGTGAGCCACCCAGGCACCCGTCATAGTTTAGACATACAGATTCCTGTTACAGCATAGAATGTTCAGTAATAAACCTACACATCAGCAGCTAATTAATTTTCATAAGAGTGACGATGTAATTCAACAGGGACAACATAGTTTTCTTCAACAAATGGTGTTGAAGCAGATATTCATGCATTAGCCAGCCTCCAAGATGACCCCCATTATCTTGTCCCTTAGCATCATGTCTTTCCATAGTACCCTTCCATTGAATCTGAGCTGACTCTTGCGACCAATGGAATAGAGAAGTGAGGGAGTGGCTGACTTCTCAGCTCACAGTATGGAAATCAGGCTGTTTTGTTTCTCTGCTCAAAACACTCGAATAGCTTCCTGTCTCACTCAGAATAAAATCCAAAGTCCTTACCCTGGCTTGCTGATATCTCTGATGACTACTTCTCTCGGCTCATTTTCTACTCCTCTCTCCTTTACTTTGTGGGCACATTGTCGTCACAGTTGCTGGAGTCTGCCTTGATCTTGAAATCAGCATGGCTTCCTCCCTCACTTTACTCCAGTCTCAGATTAAATGCCACCAACAGAGTCTATCCTGACTGCTTGCCCAAAATAACCCAGTCCCCACAACCATTTCTCTGCTGATCTATGTGTCCCAAATCACCAAGTGACATGTTGAATATTGGCATGTTTGCTTTCTCTTGCCTGCTGCCTCCTCCCTCTTCCCCATGCACATTGGCATCTATGAAAATAAGCTCTATAAGAAAAAAAGCCTTTCATCTGGAAGCACTATGAAAATAGGGACTTCATTCTGTTCAGTGCCGAATCCCCAACTCCTACAAAAACACCAGGCACGTGGTAGGTGCTCATCAAACATATTAAAAGAACAAATAAACCCTTGTACTTTATCAGACTGGGAGAAGAGTGGACTATAAGAAGTTAAAGCGAGGCAGAAATTCAAAGAGAAGAAATGAAAAACAATGGGAGCAAATCAAAACAAACAAGCAAACAAAAAAAGGGTTTATCACAGGATCATGCCAGCTCCAACCGGTGTTCAACAGCTCACAGTCTTGGGTCAGCTAATGGTGAGAAACTAAGTAATATTCCAGGAGTTAAGCCAAGTTGGTAAGTCTGGAGCCATCCAAGCAGTTCAACTTGCAGGAATATGGCCCTGTTGAGGGGACCTCAAAATATAGAACAAACAAATAGGCCGGCTGTGGCTTTGGTATTACCTTCTGGAATAAGAAATACCCTGAAACTGACTATTTCTGGGTTATTGTGAGGAGCACGTGAGTGGGATGAAAGAGAAAGTTATTTTCTCTGAACAGGGAATCTGGGGGCAGATTATATTCAGATTCTGACAAATGCTATAAAAACAGAACCTTAAAATCTAGAATGTGAAGAACCATTCCCAGCTCTGCTTTCCTCACTACCTTTCTTCCTAAAGCCCCAGCTATTCCTGTCCCGATTTTCCCATGAACGTGGAGGGTAGAGGCACCATGGAGGTCCCGTGGTTGAGGTAGAGAGAGTTGTCTCCCAATATCCATTTCTCTTTTCATTTTACCTCTGCACCTGGCCACCCGGACACACACTGCAGTGCCTGTCTTCCACTGATGCGTACGGGTGTTCAGGCTGGTGGGATTCAAGTGGAGCTGATGCGCGCAAATCTTTGGTCATCATCTTGGGCACATTTGCCACGGAGGACCTGTTTCTTCCCACTGGCTGGGGCCTAGCAATTCACCTGACCAACCTGGGTCCCCGGATGACTTGTGTGTAAAAACCCTCGGGGCCACCCGGGTCTGTTTCATGAGAGCAAAATGAACTTCTGTTTCCCGTGTCTTCATTACAGCTGTGTAGCCAGTATCCCAAAGAACAGCGCGACAGTCCAGTAGGAAAGGCATGGAATCTAGAGTCAGAAAAGCCCAAGTTCAGGGCCCACACACCAGGCCTGTGTTCCCAAATCTTCTTTCCTCAAAGTAAAACAGATAAAAACTGCCTTGCAAGGGATTGCGTGTCTACAACTTTCAAAGTAGGTATTGTCTCTAATCTTTGGTTTTTGCTCAGTGAAATGTTATGCTTATCCACTCTATTGGCCATACAGAAATGCCTACCCGAAGCCACAGCAGTTGAGCATGTCGGGAAAGAAAGGGACAGGTCCTTGTCCTTTCTCATATCCGTGAGCCCTTGTCCTTGTTATTCAATCTCCTGGGAGTAGCATTCAATACCGGGTATTTCACACCAAACGCTGAAGACGGTCCACACAAGTCAAGTTGGGAAGTGTTCATGGCTCCGGCCTTCTTAATCTTACTTAAGTCAAAGTATTTCCCGTCCCTCCAACCCATTACTGCACAGAAGCCTTGATGACAACATACTGTGTCCTGCTCTCAAATCATGTTCTTCACCTTAGCTCAAAAAGCTAAAAACTAAAGACAAGGCAATACCTCCCTGATCCCCCAAATAGGATTTCTGCGATTTCAAAACCCTCGATGAGGAAATGCGTGAAAATAACTTGTCAACTAGAACAAGACAGTAGTACTGTGCAAATCCTTCAAATCTCCCCGGGGAGGGTTCCCATCCCTCCCCTCTCTGGAACTTTCCTCTCGAAAGAAATCTGCAACTTTCACATCGACCGCAGAAATCTCAGACAAACACACAGCACAAAAGAAAAAAACCAAACCAAAACAAACAACAAACAAAGCCACACCAGCTTTCCAGATGTGATGTACTGTAATGTTTACCATTTTAAAGGAGTCACTTCTTAGCCTTCTACACAGGAACTAACCCGTTTGTTTCACTCAAATCACTTCACATGATAAAGGACTTATGCACATTCAGCGGGAGTTCTGTCATCCTGAGGTGACGAGTTGGCATTGGAGGATTTATCTCTACCATCCACTAGTATGAAAAGCTGGTGCTGCGCTTTTTTAACACGGCAAAAACAGTGAGAAAGTTGCAGTCCTGGCTTGTGAATTCATCAAGAGCCGGCTTCATGAAATCTTAATGAACAGATTCAAGCTAGGGCTGGGGAGAAGTCATTCAGGCAAACAAAAATGCATTAATGCAACATTAAGCCCAAGAAAGTATAGACCTATAAAGCTTGAAAATGTAGTCACTGCAGGTAAAATAAATAGGGCCCTTTTGTACGTGTGTGTATTTATGCATTTGTATGTGTGTGTACATATATACACGTAAGAATGTACATATGTATAGAGAGAGAGACAGAGACAGAGAGACAACGCATGCATTAAATAACCATAACTCAGGATATTATGATCTAACATTATACAGTGGAACTTTCAGTAATGATGGATTAATAACCTCAGGTCAAAAGCTGCCCTTGGACTTGCCCTGAAAATTGCCGTCAGCAAGGGAGATTTTGACCTAGCATTTTAGAAAGAATCCCTGAAAGCATAATTTACTCCAATATATATGGATGTATAGATACGTAACAGGTTGGAGGTGCCCGATCTGTGTTGTTTCGGTTTTGGTTTGCTTTTGGTTTTATATTGTTTTGTTTTGTTTTTTGGCGGACAAAGATGGTTCGTCTAAGGCTAATAGAACTAACTCCACCGCCTTTCTCTGCCACTGTCTCCGAGTTGTGCTCTATAGACACCAACATCTTCAAGGTCCTCCAGGCGACCCACCCATCTGGGTGATACTCATCTGAAACGCACAGCCAGGATAGGCTGAACTCTGGGTGAGGTTTCCAGCAAAAGTGGGGACGGGGTCAAGGAAGCATTATAAGGGGGCATGTATCCCAAATGCCAATAAGAGAGTGAAATCGTGGTCGACTCTGAGGTCCAGCAAATATTCGTGGGACACTTTCTCATACGACTGACGGTCACATCTTCACCAAGGCGCCGTGGAGAGCAGTTGCACCTGTCCTTGGACATGAGATGTTTGCTGCTGCTTTGCTGGCCGGGTGGTGAGCCAGGGCACAAACACATGCTTTCTACTACCAGATCGCCCGCTTCTTCACCAGTCCGTGCTGCATCGTGTGATTCTGGCGCAATTCTGTTGTCCACCCTTGCCAAGGACATGTGGCTCCTTCCTTCACTCTCATCTGCAAAATGGCAAAAGTCTTGAGCGGAGAGTGAAATGGAAAGGCGCCGTCCCCGAGGGACTCATCTGAATTGCAAGAGAGATTGAACTAGGGCTGGTTTTGTTCCTGCATCCATATGCATCCGGCTGGCACACTTCCCTTCTTAATGCTGCTCACATACTCAATTGAAATCAGTCGAAGCAGCTAGCTAGCACAACCTTCTTTTAAATAAGAGTGCTTCCCACCCAGAACATCTCAGAGTGATAGAAAATAGACACGGAGCCATCAGAGATTCCAACTGGACTATTTGAGCTAATGGTAGGTTTATCTCCCCATAAACATTTTATTATTAATTCTTTAAGTGGTTAGACCCTTTATAATACCTTCACCTGATGATACCATCTACTTGTCAGGTGTATTACTGGGAGAATTGTAATACAAACATAAGGGATCATGTTTTGGTCACCTGTGGTTAATTTTTCGTAGCGAAGCCACTGAGGAACCCAATATGGAAATGTCAAAATTGCCTCCGAGTGAAAAGCTCAATTTGAATATTTATGTACACGCTCCAAGTTGAGGTAACCCAGCAAACTGTTTGATAAAGACAAAAGGATGGTGCTGTTTGTGCATTTTAATTTGCAAAACAAAGAGCATCCCACAAATGTGATTTAGTTATATTATCACACACTGTATTATTCATGCATCTTATTTTCTATAAACCAAAACAACAAGACATGTGTTGCAAAATATCAGCGTTGCCACGATTCGTATCTCTTCCAGTAGAACTTTGGTTGATGGGTGCACAGTCAAGCAGGGAGCCCAGCTGCAACCAGAGAGAGAAGATATTCTTATCAGTAAAAAATGAGAATAAATGAAATAGGTCACGATGTAAAAAAAAAAAAAAAATGTTTCCCTTTCTCACCACAGTGCCACACCAACTATTTTCTCGTTTAATGCGTCTGTCATGTCTGCCCCTGCTCCCCATTACATCCCACTCCCAGCACCGACAGCCCCATTCCACCTTCTGTCTCTACCACGTTCACCAAGCACGGCTCCGCTCATAAGTGGAATCACACAGGGTTTGTCCTTTGCACCTGGTTTATTTCACCTAACGTAACGTTCTCGAAGCTCATCCATGCGGTTGCGTGTGTCCCGATTTTCTTCCTTTTAAAGGCTGACTAATAGTCCATTCTGGGAACATACTACATCCTGTTTATCCGTTGATCAGTCATTGGACATTGGGTCATGTTTTGATGGCATTCTGATGGGGCTTGTTTGCTTAGTTTTGTTTGACTCATTTTGAATGTCTTAGGGCATTGTCACCTCCAGTATTTTCGCCCTGACCACCCTCTCTCCTCCTAACTGCTTCACCCATTTACTTCATCTCTCCGTGACATCCAAGCAAGATTAAATTGTGATGACTATATTCCACTTGCTAAAATGAAAATAGAAACAAGCCATATTATAAATCAAGAATTAAACCAGAGAAGGCGTTTCTACCCAACCTCTAGTTACTTTGGTAAAAACTTGAGAAAAACGTTCACTCCTTGAGTAGTCCAGGATTTAAACAGTAGAAATTTAAGGGGCTTTCTCCTCTGATTGGGAAATCCCAAGTCATTTTATACAATCCTGAGAGGGTCAGACTAGCATGTTTGTGCAGAGGACATACACTGGCAGAAATTAGGTAGGCTGCCAGAACTCCGTTTCTTCATTCCTTTGGCACACTTGTATTGAGTGCTTATAATTTGTAAGGCTTTGTACTAGCTTTGTGGATATAAGCATTAGCAAAACCAATATAGCTTTGGTCCTTGTGATGTTCACTCTCTCTAGAGAAGCCAATATTAAGCAAATAGTTCCCAAGGTAATGTAAAATTTCAACATGAAAACGTGCCAAGTGAGATCAAAACAGTGAAAGAAGTATAATGCTATAATAGCAAAGAGCAAAGGAAGCTGACCCAGTCCCATGTACGGTGGGTGTTTGGGGGGTTCACAGGGGAGAGAGTGTTCTTCTCAAACGAACACAATTAGTATGATATGAATATGATGTATTGTATTGAGGGGTGATGATTCGGGGTTCTCACTTCCCTTCCTTTCCATTCATTCATTCAGACAGTTGGCCGTTGGTCAAGGTCAGTTAGCCAAGATTTTATTAAGCACCTGCTATGTGCATTGCACAACGTCAGGTGCGAGATAGAGACAGAATGATGAACCAGACAAGCATGGTCCTTATGCATGTAGACTTGCATCCGACTGGGTCAACATGCAAAACCCAAGAAAAGTAACACATAAAATAAAGACAAATGCTATAGGTGCAATGAAGGAAACCAAACCAGGCTTGGAGAATAACGTGGTGGGTGGTCGGGTAAGGATTCCTTGAGAAGATAAGGTTTAAGAGGAGTCCAAAAAGCTGAGAAAGAGCTGGTTGTACAATGAAACAAAGGGAAGAGCATTGTGGCTAATAGGAACAGCATAAGCAAAGCCAGTGGTGAGTTTGGCAAAAGCATTTGGAAGACCACTGTGGCTGGAGGACAGTTTGATTGGAAGTTGAGGTGTGAGATGGGCAGAAGACTCTAGGCCTTGGCAATAAGTTTAGGGTTTCCTTCCTTCCTTCCTTCCTTCCTTCCTTCCTTCCTTCCCTCCCTCCCTCCTCCCTCCCTCCCTTCTTTCTTTCTTTCTTTCTTTCTTTCTTTCTTTCTTTCTTTCTTTTCCCTTTCTTTCTCATAATCAGACAAGATCTAGGTCCTTGCTCTTGCTGCTGTGTGGAAGACAGATTAGGGATGGCATTTAGCAGCAGCCCAGGACAGAATGTCTGTGCCCTGTTTGCATGGTTTTGTTGTCTTTGGATGTCCCTCCCACTAGAAGGTAAGCTCCACAAGGGAAGTACTTCTGTCTGCTTTTGTTCACTGCTACGCCCTCGGGGCAATGCAAGAGTTGGTACAGATATGTGTTGCTCTGGTTCACATAAGATAATCCATCCTTTGGGGGCGCCTGGGTGGCGCAGTCGGTTAAGCGTCCGACTTCAGCCAGGTCACGATCTCGCGGTCCATGAGTTCGAGCCCCACGTTGGGCTCTGGGCTGATGGCTCGGAGCCTGGAGCCTGTTTCCGATTCTGTGTCTCCCTCTCTCTCTGCCCCTCCCCCGTTCATGCTCTGTCTCTCTCTGTCCCAAAAATAAATAAACGTTGAAAAAAAAATTTTTTAAAGATAATCCATCCTTTGGGGCGCCTAGGTGGCTCGGTCGGTTAAGCGTCCGACTTCGGCTCAGGTCATGATCTCACTGCCCGTGAGTTCGAGCCCCGCATCGGGCTCTGTGCTGACCGCTCAGAGCCTGGAGCCTGTTTCAGATTCTGTGTCTCCCTCTCTCTCTGCCCCTCCCCTGTTCATGCTCTGTCTCTCTCTGTCTCAAAAATAAATAAACGTTGAAAAAAAAAATTTAAAAAAAAAAAAAAAAAAAGATAATCCATCCTTTGAATAACGCTCTCGAAATATTCACTGCAATACATCAAGGTAACGACCAGGATACATTTACTAAAAAAAAAAAAAAAAATACCTGTGGTGGGGATGCTTATCATTTCTCCTTGGCCTAAGAATTCTCAGTGAATATGCCAATGTCACTCTACTTTCAAGCAAAGATTTAATATCTGGAAGCAGCAGTAAGATTGCAGATCACTAAGGCTTCATTACCTTTACAAAACAGACTACAGGGCATTTACGCGTGTGCTCTGAAATATTATCATAAAACTAAACCTCACTTGTCAAAACAAACAAGCAAAGCCAATTCCACGAGGCATTACAGCCTCAATAGCAATTGCATTATTTTTACAAGCTAATTCATAAAAGCAGATAATTCAAATGGCACACCCCTTCATAAATGCGAATGTGAGGCTCTACGGCACCGATACATCAACGCGGATGTAGAAATAACTATGCCGATCCCTCAATAAAAGTGTTTTATTCTCATTGCTATTGGATAAATATGCCATCTGAATAATTTACTTCTTTCCCCTCTTGAAGTCATATTTCTAAAGGTACAAATTCAGATTCATGATTAAGAAAAACTACATTTGATTATAGTCTGCCAAACTTCAAAAGATGAATACGAATTATAACTGATAATGATAATAGGAATAATAGTGAAGCATTTGGTACGGAAGTCTCACTACACACACTTCAGCCAATTAGTCACCCAAACACTGCTGATTGTTCTTGTATTCTGGCATCGTGTAAACAAAACATCTGAATGAATGGCTGCATTTTTCCGTTCTCGTTCAAATGTGTTTATTCAAAATTATTGCAACTTTTAAGGAGAGAGTGCTTTTAAAGGTACTTATGCAAAATACGCTTTGATTTGATTTATTGTCACAGGAAAAACAATGATCAATTACTTAACTAATCTCTCTCCTACCTTATATGTGCACAGGGTAAGTAAACCCCACAGATACGGATATAAAATAACACTTAATACGCCTATGATCATTTTTGCTCCAAGTCCCTTTCATATTCCACCCTGAGTAAATATAGAAAGAGCCAAACTAGTTTGGGATCCAGCTGGAGTCTTCCAGAGAATCATGCTATATCATACTAGATATCATACTATATATATACATGTATATGGTATGTGGAATATATGTGTGTGTATGTGCATGTATAATATGTAGAAAGTAAACTTATTCTAAAATGTAAAAATTTATATCCTGATTGTTATTAAGGGTTCATAGGATCATATTCGCAGTTTTAGTTGAGCGAAAGTACTGATCGGAAGTCATTCACTGGTATGATAAGAACTTCTATATTTGGAGCTTCTATTTGATCCTAATAGCAGCTCTGTTACCAAGATTTAATCCTAACTACAGGTCTTCATCCAGTAGGTGTAATGGACCTTGTTTCTTGATCCTTGGGCAACATTTGCGTCATTTGGAATGTAAATTGGTATTTCCAATTGAAATGTTCATCTGTTTATCAAGGGCTATTTCAGACTAGTATCTACGAGCAACATTTGACTAGCCTAAAATACAGAATAGTATGTACTGGGGTGTGGGGTGAGGGGGGTCTTGAAAAGCTCACAGATTATTGAATTGAATTGTAAAAAGAAGAAACAGGATTTAAAACAGATGAAATGCGAAGAAATGAACGATACCAGCAAGCACTCTCAAAATAAGTAAGACTATAATATAATACGAATTTGTTCTTGAAAAGGCCTTGACTTGAAAGCTGTTGAAATTCTTTGATGGAAATTGCTATATAAGCACAAAGCATTGACATTATTAGTAATTGTTGTTATACAACATTAGTCGAAAATAGCAACGCAGGAACTTGCGGTAAGTTTCACAAGCATAAACATCACGCGCCCTGCTAACATTTTGGCAAAAAATAAAATAAATGAACATATACACTGATTATTATTTTTACTCTTTCCACGCCTGGAAAATAAACATTACAACTGGATGAGTAAAATGTCAAATGCATCAAGTGGCATTTGATTGCCTAGAAATAGGATTCTTAAAGCAATAAGTGGTTTCTTTTCCTAATGTGATCTCATCTAACCCATGTCCTTTATTCAGCAATCTCACTTTGAGTGCTGACTACCTCCCAGGCACTGTGCTAGGAACCCCACAAGAGACCAACCGAGCACCTGAAAAAGGCCCTGGCTTCTAGGCGCTAAGAGCTCAGTGGAATTAACTGGTTGTATAATTGTTATGATAGTATAAATAACATCATTACTAATATTTGATTGAACCTCAACTCAATAAGAGTGAAACGCAAAATGTTTAATTTCTCTTTCTTTTATTTTTTTAAGGTTTATATTTGAGAGAAAGAGAAACAGAGCATGAGCGGGGGAGGGGCAGAGAGAGAGGGAGGCACAGAATCCGAAGCAGGCTCCAGGCTCTGAGCTGTCGGCACAGAGCCCGACACGGGGCTCGAACCTACGAACCATGAGATCATGACCTGAGCCGAAGTCGGACACTTAACCGACTGAGCCACCCAGGTGCCCCTAAAATGCTTAATTTCTGCATTTGATATGCATCCAAAGAAACTTTCAAGGTCCTTTGGATAATCAGGGCAGGTGTTGGAGAAGGTTCTCCATCTTCTTTCCAAATACAATGCCTCTATTTACCATTATAGGTATTGATGGAACAAGCTACTTCAAAGGGCCTCTTGCCTTTAACAATCTATTCTAGACCAACATCTGGCCTCAGTGCATCTTGTAGGTGTGTCGTAAGCCCCAGGAAAAGTAAATACAATAAAATATATATTCACAGTCAATTAAGTTTTAAGATTTACCACTTTAGGGACAAGATAGATTAGAAATTCACAGGAGAGGTTCCTATCCTGAACCCAGAGGCTTAAGGGAGGTCGAGGTCTGAATTGACTCCGCAATGAAATGAATCCGCAATGAAAACCAGTATTTAACTTAATATTTTCCATGTCTCTCCTGCATATTGTTCAAATCAGGGAGTTTCTCTCTGATCTCAGTAGTTATCTTCGGCCTGTCACAAATTTTGATTCCAATTTTTGTCATGTTGAAAGTTTAAAGGAGTGAAGAATACTTCCAGAAAAGATAATTTATATTATTTCTTACAGGGGAGTCAATTGCCCTGTGAACAGAGGAAGAACTCTGGTGTCAGATCTCTGTCTACAAATGCAATACAGGAATCACTGGCAAAGTAAAATGCGGCTGTGTGGGGAAAAACAAAACAAAACAAAACAAAACAGACAAGTGAGGAGAAATGCCACAATGTGTAAGCCAGGGGAGAAAAGTGTGGCCACCACGAGTTAATCAGGCCAACTCCATTAATTAGATGACAGTGCCGGGGCTTTGCACTAAAACAAGGTGTGAAGAACTTGGAAAGGGTCCAGAGGAACACAATACCCGTGTTGGAAAGTCTGGAAGAACTGGGGATATTTATTCTTCCAGGAGAAAGCCAAGGGTTGGTTTTGCGTCTGTGTGTCTACGTAATAAAGAAGAACCAAGGCAGGGCGACTGGACAAGTTGAAAGGGTCAGAAGGCAGCAGGGGGATTTAGGGCATGTCCGGTCCAGCAATAATCACTTGTTCACATGCTTGGGGGAGGCCCTCAACCAGATATAGGTGATTTGATTACTGCCTGGGCAGAGGAGGTCAAGACCGCAAAAACCAGAGAGAGCTGCCTAACTCCCTCGGGAACCACCGATTCACACATCACAGTCCCATGGGACCGAAACCACATTCCCTCTGCTCTGCCTCCCCCGCCCCACCCCAGCCCTTTGCCAATCACCCACATCAATAACAATGATCCAGAGCCCAGAAGAGAAGAAACACAGACTTTCAGTAAATGATGGGTGCAAGGCAGGTGATTAGGCAGTTTCCTTTGTTTTGCTTTCTTTTGTTTTTCTCTTCCTTTCTCTTTAGGAAAACTTTAAAGGTTCTGATTCTTTGCCATTTTTAATAATAAGAGAAACACAAAAACATAATAAAATCATTTAAAACATGGCAGTAGCAAATAAGATACAGAAATTCACTATCCAAAATGGTGGCTCCTAGCCGCACGGGACTGTGGAGCGTATGAAAACCAGATTGCAAAGACGTTGGACGAAAACCAGATTGTAAAACATCACGTTAAGAAGAATTTTATATTGATTATAGGTTGAGGTGATAATATTTTGGATAGATTACGCTGAAAATATGTACTAGTAAAGATAATGTCATACGTTTCTTTTTTACTTTTTTAAATGTGGCTACCGGAAAATTTAAAATTAAATGTGTGGTTCACTTACTTGCTTCTCCTTATATTTATGTGGAAGAGTGATAAAATAGAAGATGAAATAAAAGTTTCCCTTTCAGGGCCCCTGGGTGGCTCAGTCGGTTAAGTGTCCGACTTCGGCTCAGGTCATGATCTCATGGTTCGTAGGTTCGAGCCCCGTGTCGGGCTCTGTGCCGACAGCTCAGAGCCTGGAGCCTGCTTCGGATTCTGTGTCTCCCTCTCTCTGCCCCTCCCCTGCTCATGCTCTGTCTCTCTCTCAAAAAAAATAAATAAAATAAATAAATAAATTAATTAATTAAAAATAAACATTAAAAAAAAGTGTTTCAAAAAGTCCCCCTTTCCCCCCTACATTCCTGTCCCAGAAAAAGCACTTGAAACATTTTATGTATTCTTAAAGACCTCCCTTGATACATGGAAAGTTAAAAACAAAATGAAACCATTTTACATGCATTTTCCTGAAATTGTCTTTGTTTTTCACCTAACAGCAGATCTAGATTTTTCATTGTTGGTAGACATGCAGCTCCCTCCCTATTCTGTGTTACTGCTACCTGCATGCTGTAGAGAAATCCCCAACATTTATTTAATGCCCTTGTTTATGGAAACTTAAGTTGTTTTTCCACATTTCTATTTTGGTAATAATATTGCAGCAATATATATATATATATATATATATATATATATATATATATGTGTATATATATATATATGTGTGTGTGTGTGTGTGTATATATATATATATATATATATATATATATATATATATATATACTTGGACTAGCTGGGTCAAAAGAAATGAGAATTTTTCATTTTGATAAAGACCCGTCCCAAAAAGTATCAAATTATGTTACCATCTAGAACAAAAATATCAATTTCCCCACACCTTTGCCAAGCTTGTGAAGTTTTGTCCAACGTGATGGATGAAGCATATATCATTTTAATTTAGTTTGCCCTAGCCATAGCTGAGTTCCAGTGCTTTCCGCATGTTTAGGACTAGTTCGTGGACTAAGCAGAAAATGGCTTTCTTCGTTCTTACAACTTCCTGTTCCAAACCCAACCTGAGACTCAGACTTTTTCACCTTTTCTTCCTCTTCCTCACTCAGACAAATCCTCACACGTTTCCAAGACCTGACCGAGTAAAAGTCTTCATAGCTCTTTCAATCATAGGAGCGATCTTGTGTCCAGAACTAAAATGTCCAGCCCAGGCTCTTATGCACACACGCTCTTTATTCAACTTTAAGCCGCTCTATTCTCCAGCGCTTTGTCCTCAGACTGGACCACCTCCCTCCCCACCCCCCTCCTGCCCTACTTCTTACCTCCTCCTCAGTGCCCTACCCGCCCTCCCCCAAAACTCACTTCATCAATTATCATTTTCTTTTTCTTGATGTTTGTAGAAGCTCTCTATATATTCTGGATATTAATTCTTTGTCTGATATGTACTCTGCAACTATTTTCTCCCAGCCTGTAACTTCTTCTTCTTTTTTTTTCAACTTTATCGTATCTTTTACCAAATATAGATTTTGAATGTTGATTTATCAATCTGTTCGTTTAACTTCCGCAGTTTGTATGCTTAGCAAAGTCCTATATACTTCAAGATTATAGAAATAGACTCATTTTTTGTTTTTGTAAAAGCATCATTGAGACGTAATTCACACACATGATAACTTGTCCACTAAAGTGTAACCAATTCAACGGTTTTGAATATGTTCATAAAGTTATGCCATCACCAACATGATCAACTTCGGAATATTTGCATGGCCTTAAAAAAGAACACTGTACCCTTTAGCTTATCACCCACCCTCAATCCTCCTATCCTCACCAACCCTGGGCAACCACTAATGTATTTCTTGTTTCTGTGGATTTGCTTTACTGCGGGCACTTCATATAAATCAAATCATATGATATGCGGTCTTTTGGAACTGGCTTCTTTCACTTAGCATAATGTTTTCAAGGTTTGTCCATGTTGTAGCATAAAACGCATTCCTTTTCATGGCACAATTATGCATTCATCACTTGATGGGCATTTGGCTTGTTTCCACCTTTTGGTTATTTTGAATAATACTGCTATGAACATTTGTGTACAAGTTTTTGCATGGACATATGCTTTTAATTTTCTTGGTCTATACCTAAGACTGGAATTTTTGACTCAAATGAGAACTCTAGGTTTAACTTTTTGACTGCCAGTAAGTTTTGCAAAATGGCTGCACCATTTTACATTCCCCCCGAGCAGTGTATGAGGGTTTCAATTTCTCCACATCCTCACCGACACTTGCTATCATCTGATTTTTTTATTGAGCTGTGAGAGTTCTTTATGTATACTGGATACAAACCCCTTAGCAAACATACGCTTTACAAATATTTTCTCCCATTCACTGCTTGGTTTCTCACTTTCCTGGTACTGCCCTTTGATGCACAAAAGTTTTTATTTTTAAAATTTTTTTTTCAACGTTTATTTATTTTTGGGACAGAGAGAGACAGAGCATGAACGGGGGAGGGGCAGAGAGAGAGGGAGACACAGAATCGGAAACAGGCTCCAGGCTCCGAACCATCAGCCCAGAGCCCGACGCGGGGCTCGAACTCACGGACTGCGAGATCGTGACCTGGCTGAAGTCGGACGCTTAACCGACTGCGCCACCCAGGCGCCCCAAAAGTTTTTATTTTTAATGAAACCCAAGTTATCTATTTTTTTTTGAACTTGTGATTTTGGTGTCATATCTAAGAAGCCATCGCTAGATCCAAGGTCACAAAAAGTTACTCGTATGTTTTCCTCCAAGAGTTTTACAGTTTTAGTTCTGACGTTTGGGTCTCTGATCTATTTTGAGTTAATTCTTGTACATGCTTTGCGATAGAGATCCAGATTCATTCTTTTGCATGTAGATATTCAGTTGTCCCAGCATCATTTCTTGAAAAAATTATTCTTTCTCCATAGAACTGTTTATGCACAATTGTTGAAATTAATTGACCGTAAATGTGAGACAAGACTCCTATAATTTTACTCTCATGTTTTTATAAATTTGGGTTTTTTTAATTTTTTTCACCTGCAATTATTTTGAGGTATGATGTGAGGTAGAGATCTATTTTTAAATTGGCTAATTGTGACCATATCATATTTGAATAATAGATTTTCTTTCTTTATAAACTTGAAAATTCATTTTATCTTATGCCATATTTTCCCATGTATATAGATCTATTTAAGAACTTTCCACTATGAAAAGTTCATGTCTAGTTGTATGTCTTTGTAACATTATTCTCATTAGCCCTTGATAAGAACTTATTTCTTTTTTTGGCGATAGCATTTTGTTTTCTCTTATTTTGTAATTTCTCTCACCCATTGTTTCTATTCTCTTTTTTCTGGAAAAGATGGGTACGTTTGGATCCGTCCCTTATGCCTTGTTTCATGTATTCTAACTCTTTGTGATTTTCTATTATTTTCTGGATGAATTCTTCCATTTAAACTTTACATTAATTCACTTTTCGTTTGTGTGTACATATGTGTATGTATCTCTGTTATTTCCAAATCCCTTACTTAATTTTTTTTAAGGCAAGTGAATGCAATTTCTCTCCACATCTTTCTGAGGACATTACTTTATTGCAAAAGTCACGGATTTGTTTCCGTAGTGGGCTCTGTCTGGTGTTCATGCATATCTCCTCATTCTTAACACTACTGTGCACACAAGCCAGTTGCCAGTGCCTGTATTTCTTTGCCTGAGGGCTTTCTCTTGCCTACGAAGCCCACATTGCTGCCAAAATTGCTGGCTGGAGGAATTAAGGAATTAAATCTCAGGAGCAGTCCTCAACCACCGACTATTGAAAGTTGGTGTAAAATTACCTGAATCCCCTCACTCTCAGGTTGGATCACCAACTCACGTGTTTGACCCCGGATCCTGTTTCCCCAACGGGATCGAGTTCTCATTGCCACGGTGCATGCTGATTTGATGGCATTCACTTCCTTTCTCTCCTCCTGCTCTTTCCCTCACCTTCCAAAGACTTATTTGCACTTGAACCTGCGTTTGTTGCTGGGGAAACCCAAGCTAAGAGACCCTGTCACAGCTGACCCTATTTCTTCGGGCTTTAGTTCTTCTATATTTTATCTTCTGTGTGTCTACTTTTTGGTGGCTGGTGAGTCTTGTTTCTTTGCTTATCTTTGTATTTGAGACTCTCTGCTACTTTGTTTAGGCTGAGAAACTTGTCTTAGAGGAAGTCTTATTTTGTTTTATTTTATTTTAATGCTTATTTATTTTTGAGAGAGAGCGAGAGAGAGCTCAAGTGGGGGAGGGGAGAGAGAAAGGTAGACACAGACGCAGGATCCAGGCTCTGAGACGTCAACACAGAGCCCGATGCGGGGCTCGAACCCACCAACTGTGAGATCCTGAACTAAGCCCAAGTCAGATGTTTAAACCAACTTCCTTCCCCGGGGAAGTCTTGTTAGCATTTCCCTCCTAATTTCTTCTCTCCTGCAGCCATACCCCACGTCACTTGTTTCAGTTTCTGATACATCCCTGGTTGGGGTGGGAGATGTGGGGATAGAGAGTAAAGATAAGAAACAAATGTAATCTGGTGACAGTGCCCTTAAATGTGGCATATTCCCAATGTGAGTTTATAATACATAGGCACCTTTCTGGGTTTCTCTGAGGCTCCCCACTGGAAATCTCGAACAGCAACTCCTTTGCTACAGAGTGACAGCTGAGATTCCAACCCCCAGACTGGGAACATCCACACAGGCTTTCTCTTTTGGGGACCATTGCTTGTTCCCAATGCAGCTTCCTCTCCCCATTCTCACCATAGCCTTTTTATAGACATAAACCAAACATCCCATCAAATTCCACAGCCAACACGTCAGGTTATCCAAGAGGCTCCTTTAACGCCTCCCACCCAAACACACACAATTTGACTTAAAGAGAGAAAGAGACATCTCTGGTGGGGGGAGATAGAACAATGAACTAATACCTCTCCCAATGTAAGTCCTCTTTTCCTGTGTCCCACCTCCTACCTCAACCTCCTCTTTGGTATGGGTTTGGAAACTTTCTTTAAGAAATCTTTTCCTACTCCAACGTCATAACGATATTCTCTTTTCATTTTCTCCTAAAAGTTTTTAAAGTTTTATTTTTTGACATTTAGATCCTTAACAAAGCAGTGCATTCTTCACTCTACTTAAAATCATAATGTCTGAGGTTCTCCAGTGGGTGACTCCAAAGAGAACAAAGCAGCCATGACTAGTTTTGGTTTCACATGAGACTTTTCTTTTCGGTACAAAGTGAGATCTCTGGGGACGTAGGATTTGTTAAGAGAGAAATGATGTCTGGATTCCAAAATATCTCTGTTGCATATCAACCCACTTGGATTATAAGGGCTGGCCAAGGAAAGTGTCCATCCCACCTTGGAGAAACTGAAGAGTTTTTATAACATTGGGTGTAGAAAAAGAGAGAAGAGGATGAACTGCAGAAGAGGTTGGAGATCAGTATGGAGTTTCTCACTCCAGCTGCAATCCTGCCTGGCAGTTGGGATAATCAACAACCACTTCATCGAATAATTTCATAGATGGTGAAAACCTAAGTGTCCTCACATAACTGCCATATTCAACATGACACCGACCATGTTGTAGGTCAAAAATGACTAAGGGGGAAGAAAATCTCATCATAGAAAGGACTAGCGACAATATCCTGTGTATGTCCCAGCTTCCACATAGAATACAAGGATTTGTTTCTTTAGGCCAAAGACATCTTCCATGTTTTGTAACAGGTGCATAGGACAGGCCCCAATAATCCCCAAACTTGCCCAGGAATTGGGGTGTAAACCATTGATCTAAGCACATCTCATGACTCCGGTGTAACGTTACAAATGGGCACATTTTAAGATATTTATGTCTTTCTAGGAAGGATCCCAAGTTTGAAATAGTTGTTGCGGACTTGATGTCTCAGTCCAAAATTCTCCTCATTATTTCTCTAACTCTACTGCCAACTCTACTGAAATTCCTGAGAGTGTCCAGTGGGAGAGAAGAAGGTTTGAGGAATTGAGATGCAGTGAACCTACCAGAGTGAAGCCTGCTGGTCCGTGACAGGAGCTCTAAGGAGGTCAGCTAACCTAGGTATTAGATAGAAGACATGGCTGAGATTCAGAGGAGAGCCATCCAATGCCAAGGTCAAGGGTGTTGGTCAAGTTGAGGGTTGGTTTGTGCTCCCCCTAATGAAGATTCCAGTATGGACCCTACTCTGTGGCAAGGTTGGAAAGATACTGCACCTCTGACCAGCAAGAACCGGAGCAGGACACTATGATATGAGGACATGTAGTGGAAACTCAAGATTCCATCCAGGCGAGGAGAAGGGAGAGAAAAGCCCTAAAAGCCTAAACATTTACCTAAGAGAAACTAAATTAACCCCAAAGATATCCTTTTACAGGAAAGAAATCAATTTTCCTTTCATGGGCAGTTTCTCCTCCGTTCACTGAAGAATGGGGTCTCCAGCAGAAGACGAAATAAATTACAGAAAATTAAAGAAAACTACCTTTTGTCTGCAATGAAAACTCATTTCAGTCTACCATCTGCCCCCCTGCACGTAATAAGTCTGTGACAGGTATCTTTAGACAGTGCATGGTTTCGGCCCGATATTTTTTTTAAAGAAAAGTTTAAATGCTAGATTTTATTACCAATATTGACAAAGAAACATTCTGTATCTTTAGGGTCACAAATGTTGGGAAATTACGATGTGCTCCATTTTTCACTTATTTTCAGTGTCTGCGGCAGTTCCCAGACCATGGGATGGAAACACGTGGTTAAAGGTAGAAAGCCCACTGCTTCTGCAGACAATCAGTTACTTTTTCTTAACTGCAATTATGGTGGGAGTGCAAAACATTTAGCCTCCTCTTAGGTCCCCTATTTGCTTCTGCCTCAAGAAGTACTTTTAGATGCTGCTGTAGATAGTCTCCCTACAGTAAAAGGCTATTAGTGGAATTGCAACATGGCCAAAGTCACAGCAAAGTGCACCTTCACTGTGTGAAGGATGGTGAATTTTCTAATGGAACGGCATTAGGAAAGCAGACTGTGAGTGCCTGACAATATCACAACGAAAGACCCTCAATTATGCTCCACCCTGGCTCTCTGGGTCAGGAAGGGCTGAGGCAGCTGTTCAGCCTGTAAGTGAAGGGACTTCTCAGGCCAATTAAGGGGTAGAGGGAAGAGCTGAAATGGTCAAAAAAGATAATAATAGTTAGAAGTTGGAATCTTAAAAGCAGATGAACGAGAAAGAAAAGAGGAGAAAGCACTATTAAAGAAAATATTCTGTTTCAAAAGAGCCAAGCAATGAAAGCAAAAGTAAATAAAACTGAAAAGTGGCTTCTGTTCTCCCCCACATACAGAACTAACGCCTAGGGCCACTGCAGAAAGGACAGCAATGGAGTTTCATCCCAAGAGTTGGCTTCCCTTCACTAACACCCCATCCCTGGACCCCCTGAGTTCCAGTGGCTTCTAGAAAATTCACCCTGTCCTCATGCAGACATTAATGAGATGTTGAGGATCAAGGGCCATATTCCTCTTCATTGTTTCCCCGGTCACTAAAAGTCACCAATGAGCTATCTGGTAAACTCCAGACCTTTGGAAGCAGCCCGCAGTATTCTGCAGCACAGAGAAAAGTGAAGGAAGGGACTATTCAATCAGGCTTGTAGAAATAGTGTTCTCCTAATCAAGTATTTCCCGTTAATGACTTCCACATCTAGTCATTAAGTGCACCATGGCCTTCTCCGTTGCCATGAACGCTAAGTTAAATACTTTAAAAGATAATAAAGAGAATAAACAGCACAGATGCTCTAAAATTGGAAGAGCTAAAGCATGAAGAAATTCAAACCAGGAACCCCTCCTAGAGAGACATAAATGTCTTCATGTGTGTTCATTTGTAGCGCCATGATGGTCCTTCCCCTGTCTCTTCTCCGATCCTCTCCTGGCACTTCCCGCTCTGCTCTAGACTGCAGGGAACTATATTTCCTGGTGCCCCACCTCCTGGTTGTTGGAGAGGTTCACCTAGTGGGGGGTGCTGGCTGAAGATTGGAGGGTGGGAGCAGGCAGAAACCAGTATGTTTCTTCCTGTTTCTCTCTGCTTTGGGTGGTGTCTCCAGCAAGAGCCCTGCTTCCTTTCAGGTCTGGCTGATGCCCGACAGCCTCTCCCCGTGTGGACAGGCCAGTGTTGGAGGCTTGGCTCTGAGCTCATTTCATGAAGTGGCCATGAAACTGTCCCTTGGGATTCTCAGAAATTCCCCTGGACTGGGACTAACATGGGGCCCATCCTTAACGAATTTTACGCTCCAGAAAAGTGTTCTTGTGAGAGACAAATGTATTTCTAAGTAAGGAAATCAATCAGTGACCTTAAAAAAATGGGGACGGGTATTTTTCATGTGAGGTGGCTCCCCACACTCGCTTGGGGATGGGGGGGGACGTAGTGAGTGCATTCAATCTGAGTGGCTGATGGTTCCTCAGCCTGAATTATTTGCTCTTGAAAATAAAAAAGAATTTATTGACCAAGCACCAAAGAAGCACCTGCCTTCTTTGACTAATTTGTCATCAGCTGTTTCTGCGTTTCTCTCCTTGACCCAGATCACTCTTATATGCACAGAACAATATCTTTCTGTGAGAAGGTGTCAATGGAAGCACTTTTAATATATTTTTCCTGTGGTGAAAGTGATTCTTATAATGAACATTTATTGGCTTTATTAGGGATGAAAAATAGGAATTACTCCTGATCAGTAAATCTTAAACTTATTTTTAATTATCAGAGAGCATTCAATGCAAAATCATCTGCCTTGTTAGCTCTTAGTTAAATCCTTTTATAAGGCACAACCGCAATACGTCAGGAAAAATCTTTAACGTGAATTTCTTAGGACCCCATGTCTACTCAGCATTTCCCTTTATTCCGATTGTTCTGGGTCACCTGCTGCTTCAGCAGTGAGTCCCTTCATGCCTTTGATCACTACACTGATGGGGCTTTTATAACACTTGATATTTATAATCAGAGAGCTGCATGCAGGTTATTGTTACACATTCAGAATGTGCGTTTCCTTTCAATGAGAATGAGAATTATTCCCCTGGTAACAATAGGAGTGATGGAGGCATTCAATGGAAAAAGTGAGGCTCCAGTAGGACCACCTGGAATTTAAGTATACGGGACAGGATCCTGCTTTGCCCGGAATGATGGACATTGGCTGGTATCTACTGAAGAGGAAAATGAAATGAGATCACATGAAATGAAGGCAAACTTTTATCTACTACAGAGAAAGAACCTCCTGGGAAAATATGGGCCTGCTAGGAAACAGTACTGGGTAGCAAAGGTGATTTATGCTTCCTGTAGTCAGTTCTGAACTAATTCCCAGAACGGCATGAAGGGATGCCAATTGGAACAGAAGACAAACTGTGCTCTCTGTCCATTTGAAATCACATCACCTACAAGAGTAATACAAATGGTTTGGATTTTTTTTTATAGTCACTTACTTCTAAGGAGGTCCAAGGGCTTCCTACCCATGATCTCATTTACTAGCACACTGTGAACTTTATTCTCCCATGTGCGAGAGCGGCGTAACTTCCCTGGGTAGAAGAGAGAGGAACTTCCTCTCTTCCAACCTCTCTCCATTTAACACTCTGTGCAAGCCAAGAGGAAAATGGGGAAGCTGTGCTCTGACTGGTGCCCTAAAAAGAGCAGGGTCTCCCGAGCCAGGAGACCTAGACCGGGGTTTGCTCTACCATTCCATCTGGATGGACTTGGCCAAGTCATTTACCTCTCGGGGCCTCAGTTTCTTTGTCTGTAAAACAGATGCAGCGACTCCCTCCCCCCATGAGGGATTGTTATGAGGAACGGAAGGAATACAGGTAAAACGCCTAGCACACGGACACGTACTTCGCGTTCAATCAACGGTGTCATTTGTTATTATTATGTTTAGTTGACCCCAAAGCCGATATGAAGCCTGCTTTCCTCTCCCACTCCCATGCTGCATTTGCTTACTTTCAAGCTCGCTTGGCGTTATGAATTTAGAAAAATGGCAGAGCGGAGGCAGGAACATGCTTATGAGATGTCCAGGCTGGGAGTTTTCCCACCCCCTCATCGAGAGGCACTGGCAGCCGGGTCCCTCCTCTCCACCCTCTGGTCTTGTAGCGGGTGGAGAGAAAGATTGTATTCATCCACTGAAATCATTCAGCCAGTAATCTCATACCCATGATGGTCAGGGAGATGTAGGAATTTCCAGGAAAAAAATTAAGAGAGAGAGAGAGAGGGGGAGAGAACTTAGTCCTGAAAAGCCCCTCATGCCGGGGATCTACAAAATCAGTTATCTAAAATTGGTGTGACTTACTATCTAGATCTCAGACATATTAATTTTATGGCGTCGGCAACGTGCAAGCCATTGTCGGAGACCCAAGGAGCCAGGGCCGTACCCTTGAGACCATCACGGTATGGTGGGAGAAATGACGCTTTTCCATCTATGTAAAATGGGGTGAGAAGGAGGCACAGAGCTCTACAGAGGCCACTACGTTTTCTTTTCTCTCCTGGCCAACCTCTGCTTGCTCCAGAACTGAGCTGGGGCAAGTGTGAGTCACGGTACGGAGGGCCCTGTTTTGTCATTCAGCATTTCAAAGTGACGTCTGAAGATGTTTCAAAGAAGAGCCACGATTAGCTTTGGAAGGCAGAAATCACACGTAAATCATCATTATTTGGGTTTTGCGTTTCCCCTAACTTCCCCCTTAGCGCTACAAATTAGTTCTCACTCTACTTCCTAAAGCGGTCTGAACTTCATAAGCACCACACAACTTCATTATCCTTTTCGAAAGCGGTTTCCATAGTTTAAGGAGCCTTGAATGAAACTCTATTTCCAGAGTTACGTATTCTTACAGGAAAACAGCTTTTCTCATCATCCTAAGTTTCATTGGGATGTTTCTTGGTACCAAATATATTTATTTTCTGGAAAATAAAAATAAAAACCGAGTGGTTTTTATGTGCCTTCACCGCAGACTGAACATCAGCGTTGCAAGTCAATTTGTGAAGAACATTCTCCTGATAGACACAGCCCTATCTACCAGTTGTTTGGGAGCATCCCAAACCCTACTAGGAAATTCCATAATCAACTGAACATCAGGGGCCCCCGTGCCTTTTTGTGTTTGGATGCCACTCTGTAGGATTTACACTGACACTTTCTAAACAGACTGCAGAAAAGAGATGTCTTGTCTGGTTTTGCTGGTTATCATTCTTTTCCGGAATGATTTCAGAAAAGACCATAAGCTTGTGACAGAGCGAATTTGTGATCTTATCCAATCATCTGGGCTGTTTGCAAAACTTCAGTAGGTGGCAGCGTTTTGTTGATAAATGGTTTGTTAGCCAAGCGATCTCATTTAGTGCGACTGTTGCAATATTAATAAACTGAACTTATGATCACGTTTGCCAGGATAGAAAATATTGCCATTCTGTCCAGTGGGTGCCCTTAGCTGAACTGACAACAGCATTCACTTTATTAGAGGTGGGGGGCTGGAGCTCACTTTGTGGTTGTACCTGTGCTGTGGTAAGGAGAAAATGGTGGAGGCAGGCGAAGGGGTAAGGGAGCGAGGCTACAAATGAAGAAAGAGAACTAAGGAGCTAATAAGATGTCATGCCCACTACCTGGCTGGTTCTAGAAAAACTATGGGCTGGCCTAAATGTTCACTTCTTCCCAGTGTCCCATGTAACCCACCATGACACTGAAGGCGGTCCCCGAGGTCCTAAGGAAGCTGGGTGAGGGCTATTGGCTAAGCAAGCAGCTCATTTTCCTCGCGACAAAGGCTCACAGGGCCTGAACCACCCTGGCACCCATTTTAGGATGCCAAGTCAGAGTGTTCCAGAAGCTTCCTGGGGGACTGGGACAGACAATGTTCTATTCCTTCTCCAAATTAAAACAACTTCTGCCAGGCCTATCACGATCAACCAGGAGAAGTCCCAGAGTGGCCTCTAGAAAGAGGAGGACAGCACCTCCCTTACGTCCTGTCACCCACGGCTCTTCCGTCAGACCCCAGTCAATCCATCATCTTACCTCCGTTCGTCCCCCCACCCCCATGTAAACAGAGCTTCCTCGGCACATTGTAAAGATGTGGCTGGTTTTTACGGAACTCTGGGGACACTTGAGAAAGTGCCACTCCCTCTCAGGGGTCTCACGAACCCACCACGACACTAGAAACCTTTCCGAGTCACCCACACCAGCATTTCAGGGTGCTTCCTTGTGGGAGTCATAGACAAGGAGCCCAGACCATGCCCTTTAGTTTCCTGTTTCTTTCACCTGCTTGAGGTGCCTCTTATGCCGACCCCTTCATCTGTCGGAGAGACAGATTTTAGGAGTAGACTCAGTTCCTTCCTCAGCGATAAGGCTTCTTGGATCACCCCAGCTGGAACAGACATCTTTCTTTTATGAAAACACCGCAACTACTGCCATGCCAGCTGCTGACTTATTGCCACAAGTGGACTGTAAGTTCTGCAGGGGAAGGACCACGTCCTACACGTGCCTGCAGACACTCGGAACTTGGCGAAGTGCGTCTGCGTTGCTTTCCATCTACACGTTCGTGTCAGTTATCTTTGCCACGTATTAAAATGATAAAAATATCATTTGTGGATGCCTGCTTTCCTCTCCAGACTGTAGGCTCTTCGCAGACAAGGTCTACCGTAGCTACCTTTGAATATCCCTAACACCCAGGACAACGGCTTCAAGAACGTCTTCTAAATTAACGAGTGATTGGGGTGCCTGGGTGGCTCAGTTAGGTTAAGCGTCTGGCTCTTGATTTCAGCTCAGGTCCTGATCTCAGGGTCATGAGATCAAGCCCGAGGCGGGCTGTGCACCAAGCGTGGAACCTGCATACGATTCTCTCTCTCCCTCTCTCTTTCTCTCTCTCTGCCCCTCCCTGGCTCGCTCCATCTCAAAAAGAAGTTAAAAAAAATAAAAGTTTAAAAAAATTAATTAGTGATTAATCGATGCCTTTATATTCAAATGAACACACCAGGCAGTCTTACTGCTGTCTCAGAAGGACCCCTTCAATTCTCTTTTTGGCGAAGTCACTTCTCCAAGATACCATGGTTCATTTCCTCACCAAAGGAATGTACCATTTCAGCCACTGCAGCCCATGGCCTGGACCTCGGAGCAGTTACTATAATGACTAACCGAACAGATCAAAACTAGTCACTTTATCTCCAAGACAGTAGGAAGTTTTTGTCGGCACCAATTAGTAATCTTTGTTATTTCTATTTATGATTTCTTCTCAAGGCAAAAAGATGACCACTTACGTGAACAAGATCTCTTCCTCTTTGCCAAGTCCTCCTATTGAAACCAATCAGACCAGGTGGCTCAGTTGGTTAAAAGCCCCGCTCTTGGTTTTGACCCAGGTCATGATCTCAGGCTCTGGAGATCTAGCCCGCCTCAGCCTCCTGCACTCGGCCTGGAGCCTGCTCGGGATTCTCTGTCTGCCCGTCCCCTGCTCACTTGCTCTCTCTTGAAAAATACAAAAAATAAAACAAAGCGAATCAGGAATTTTAGAAGATACTGGCTATAGAATATATTGGATTGTCTCGTGTGACCCAAGAGCACATCCTCTTCCCTAAGGGTACCCCAAGGTACCAGGTACTTGAAAGAGGTTAGAGCTAAAGCCCTTGCCCTGCACAACGTCTACAGTCGAGCATCAAATGCTTTGTCAGTTACTTCATCATGTCAGACCGAGCCGGGTAAATTTAAGAGTGCGTGGTCTTCCATTTGTAGCAGGCATCATCACTACATCCAAAGACTTTCTGAGAACCCACGGTGAGCATGGCAATGCCGACGGAAAGGTCTTACTCAGAGATGGAAAAGAGGACATGGTTCGGAGTGTGGATTTGGATACTGAGAGTGTTCAAATGGCAAGCATGTGTAAAGCAGCCATTATTTCTGGCCATTCTCTTAGACGTGCAGTACAAGGCAAGATGGAGTTGTGCCTGGGCAGCTCAGCTGGTTAAGCCTCCAATGTCACCTCAGGTCATGATCTTGAGGTTCATGAGTTCGAGCCCCAGGTTGGGCTCTGTGTTGACAGCCTGCTTCGGATTCTGTATCTCCAGCTCTCTCTGCCCCTCTCGCCTCATGCTCTCTCTCTCTTTCTCTCTCTCTCTCAAAAATAAATAAACATAAAAAAATTAAAAAGAAAAGAAGTAAAAGCAGAGGTCTGTGGTGACATGGCTAAGCCCCCCTGATATGTCTTCCAGGTACTTCAGAGATCCTTCGTGATAAAACCCTCTCAGAGATTTGAGTGGGGGAAGAACCACACTTCAGCTTCTGTCTCAAAATCTATAATGTTGCATTTCTTTCTATGATGTTGTAATTCCATCCCAATCACTCCCCACAAACCAACCAACATGCACATATACATGCACGTACAGACATCTCGTTATCTGTAGAGGTCTCTAACTATAAGAACTACAGGTTCTTGGGGACACTGGAAATAGACCTTTGCTTTAACAAAGATGTCCCTGATACACACGCTGTGGCAACATAATAGTGTGGGTACTCCTTCTCCAGGTTGAGATTGATTCACAACCAGACTCACTTGAGACTCACTTGAGAAGCACCGTCATTGTTTCAAATGTCTACACTAGTGAATAAAATCACGCTCATTCATTCTGCTTAAACTTCTAAGCCTTGATTCCCTGGAAACTTTGCATTGAAGTCCACCGGTCCGTGCTCACTTCAGTGATGGCTGGTGTAGTCAAGTCCATCGGATCATCGGTCATCACCTTCAGGGACCAACCCGTTGCCCCATCTTCTGTGCTCCGGCCCGTACACATCCCAACTTGTCAAAGAAAGTAATCAATTATGCTATATCCTAAAGAAAGAAGTACACCTCAGAAAATGTTAATTCCTTCACAGCAATGACAAAAGTTAACTACGAAATTAATTATGGGAAACTAAACACAAGTGTTTTTATGACTTGCCCCCATCATTGTTTCTTCATCATACTGTTCCCTCCCAGGTAGTTGCTCCATGATTGCTGGGAAATTAAAGTTGTTAGATAGTGGATTGTATGCTATTCTCCTGCTTTTCACATTTAACGGTAATTGGTCTAATGGAAGGTCTAGAATTCACACTGCCAGTCTGACATGAGCGGGCACTGGACATCTCAGAAGTACAATTCTTAATTTTAGGATGAAGCCTTGTAACACGGAATGTCACGTAAAGGAGGAGAAGGGGTCCAATTGTGATTGCCAATTTGAAAGTTCTCACTGCTGTCCTGATTGTCCTGATTAGTGATGAAATCTTAAAAATCTCACATCGCAACTAGTTTTCTCAAGGTGTCATTATTTAAATCACTCGTTGTTAGAGTGCCAGCAAGCAAATGAAATTAATTTCATATCAGTGTGGTTTATGTATCTGGCATGAAGCGACATTGTAAAATTCAGCACAAGAGCCACCTTTCACTTCCTGGTTGAAAGAGGTTGTGTACTTGTCTTGAGCCCCAGAACCAACTGAGAGGTGTGCCAGAAGGAGCAGTGGGCAGGAGTTACAAATCTGGCTACCGGTTCTACTTCTGTCCCAAATTAGATGACTTCATGCAAATCACTTTTCTTCTCTGCGTTTCTGTCGTCTTACCGGCAAGATGAGACCAGACATCTGCTTTTAACATTCAATGTTGCTCTTAGCCTTCTAAGATACTCATATAAGAAGTCACAAAGATGGCAGCTGACCAGTTGCCAGAGTAACCAGTTGGCCAGAGTGATAACAGGGGCTTCTGGAGTCACACTCACAAAGGAGTCATCAAGTAAGTAGGTGACTGTGGTAAAGAAAAAACAAAGATTCTTAATGGTGAGTGTTTTCATGGTGCTTACACATGTGAATGTGGGTAGTTTCAGTGTGAGCAAATCCTGATTTTGGTCATCACTTCTTTCTCTCTTGTTCACTCCCCTCCAATTTTCCAAGACCTTGAGTGTGGGAATGGGTTTGGGGCAGAGTGGATTCGCCATATAACGTTTGGGTTTTTTTTTTTTAATATTTTCTCTTTTTTTAAGTATTTATTTATTTATTTATTACTTTTTAATGTTCATTTTGAGATAGAGAGCACCAGCAAGGGAGGGCCAGGGAGAGAGGGGACAGAGGATCCAAAACAGGCTCCGCACTGACAGCAGCAAACCCGACGCGGGGTTCGAACTCGTGGACCTTGAGATCATGACCTGAGCCAAAGTCAGATGCTCAACCAACTGACCCATCCAGATGCCCCATAAATGTTTATTTATTTTTGAGACAGAGAGAGAGAGAGAGAGAGTGAGGGAAAGGAAGTGCACGTGCACCTCAAGGGAGGGCCAGAAAAAGAGAGAGGGAGCCAGCAGATCTGAAGCAGGCTCTGTGCTGACAGCGGAGAGCCCCATATGGGGCTCAAACCCATGAACCACAATCTCATGACCTGAGCCAAAGTTGGATGTTTAACTGACTGAGCCACCCAGGTGCCCTGCCACGAGTTTTTTACATTAATCTTTAACTTGTTATTTTCACTTAAAATTCATGATCACTAATCTCAAATCTCCAGATCCTGCCTAAGAGTCATTCTATATGTCCTTAGACCATGGACTTCCTGCTCCTTAGGTGGTAATTTCACACCTCTTCCTGTCTCGGACACTTCCCTTCTCTAACCACTCTCATCTGATAACTTAGCTTCTTGCACCCATGGAAAATGGAAGCCATTCACTGAGGACTTGAACGTGCTTCTACCACTGAACTTCCCTCGTTACCCACAGTGGTGCCCATGACTTCCATCTCTTTCGCTTGTACCGTGAGTGATGAAGGGCCCTGAGCTAAGATAAATCCTTCCATTTCCCCCACTAGATCCTAACCCTTCATAGCTACCCAGAGACATATCTCTAGTAACTTCCGCATCTCTCATTTGCTTCTTCTAATCCCCCACCCCCCACTCTTTCCTGATTCACTGTTATTAGCACACAAACCTACTATATTTACCATACTGGGAAAAAATTTTTAAAAAGAACACTTTTCTCTCTGTGTACTATTTCTTTCTCTCCTTTAATGCAGAAGCTTTAAAAGACCTACCTGTACTTACTCTCTTCCATTCTTCTTAGTCTTTCTGAAAATCACAGTAGGTAACTTTCCACGTGGCCTCCAACTTAAAATTCCTAATTATATTTCACCCATCCTCCTTCCACCATTGCTCACCCATGATGTATGTCTTCCATAGCCCGGTAACCTTCTACCATACTATATTTTACACGCATGTATATTTTTTTTGCGATCTACCCCCACTAGAACATGAGCTTCCCCAGAGATTTGGAAGCTTCGTTTTGTTGACAGTGATCTCCCCAGAAACCAGAAAAGTTCCTAGCACATAGCAGCCACTTCATATCACTACATGACTGAATCTCTCCATCTCTTAGTCCCCAATAATATTTAGGTGTTATAGTTTATGATGATCTTCCCCAATATAAATTTGGGAGAGACAGATATGTGAAGAAGTATATATATATATATATATATATATATATATATATGTTCAGAATTTTAAATTTTTTTAATGTTTATTTTTGAGAGAGAGAGAGAGAGCACGAGTAGGGAGGGGCAGAGAGAGATGAGACACAGAATCCGAAGCAGGCTCCAGGCTCTGAACTACCAGCACAGAGCTGGACACAGGGTTCAAACTCACGGAACCACGAGATCATGACTGGAGCCAAAGTTGGACGCTCAACTGACTAAGCCACTCAGGTGTGCCAGAACTAATATATTTTTAATGAAGTATTTTACATATATATATATATATATATATTTTACATACACACACACACACACACACACACACACACACACATACACACACACACACATACATATAGTGACTTTGGTTTAATTTCACTTTGTATAATGGAAAGCCCTTAAATTTGAAGCCAGATTGGACTGATTCAAATTCTGGTCATGTTGCATATCAACTAAATAACCTTCAGAAAAAATAGTTTTTAATTGTTATCACTTTTATTCATATAAAATTACACTTACATGTACACGTACACATGTTGCACCAGGAAAGCTTTTGAGCCAACTCAAAATTATAATTGGTGTCATGAGGGAGCCTCCTACGGAAGGTTTTTGAGGAAATGATATGCATTGACCTATATAAAGCACACAGCACAGAGTCAAGTATAGACTAGCTGCTCAATGAAATTGTGTTCAATGTTGGAATTTCATGAATTAATCAGGTGTGCTGAGACTCACATATGGTTTAGTATAGAATCCTTCTTCCTCCTAGAGAACACTTTGACCCAAAGGAAGCCATCTTCTAGGAGAAATTTCTAGTATCAGCAATAATGGAGGATATTTTTATCGGCAATGGAAGAAAACACAAAAGGAGAGGCGAGGTTGGGGGAAGAACACCGCCCCGGCCTCCTCACATTCCAGGGGAAATCACTCTCCTCGGAATTCTCGGTGCCTATGCATCTCTGTGCCTTCATCAAGCGAGAGACAGATTCCAGAGCACGGCCATGACTTCCGTAACACAGAGACGGACTGTCTTTGAAGATTGAAATCCTACTAGAATATCCCCCACAGAGATCACATGCCGAAAGGGAGACAAAACAAGCATATGGGGAAAGGATGGGGTAAAGAAAGAGATAAATCAGACACTAGGAATCGCTTCTGGTCTAATAATTGCTGCATTAATACCTGAATGGCTAACACGTGTGCCCTGTGGCATGTTAAATGAGAAACTTCAGAGATTGTAAATATAAGAAAAATGAGAACGCTTGACCCTGACAGTTGGTATTCAGAGGCAGGCAGCAGTTGGCACATAGAGACTCCTATTCCCCAGCCCCCACATGTGGAGGGACACACTTGCTCCCAACAGCCCCCTTCCTTTAATAAGCCAATAAATATTGATTCTGACCTGGTTGCCACTTGTTCTGCTAACATCTTCTTTCATTCCAAGGCTTCTCGAAACTATAAAAAGCTAATTTCCAGATTCCTTGTCTGGCCAGAGGACCCAGTTTTGCAATCAGATCTCCCAGAAGTCTGATAGCGATCATTATGAATGAGAAAGGCATTTTGTATTCTTCCCAGCTTGAGAGCAAATAGGGGAAACAGGGCTAGTTACCTATTGAGGCAAGGATGAAATTAAAGCACTCCCGCCCTAGACGCAGCCCGGAAGATCACAGAAAATGTAGGGCAACAGCCTGGCATCTAAAAAACAGGGTCAGCAGGCACTGAAAAGTACAGCTTTCGGACTAACATCACAATCAGGAAGTTAAAAATGATCTCGTTCCTCACTGCCAGGTTTTTATCTCAGCCAATACAGCTCTGAAGTACATGAATCGAACAACATACATGATGATTCAATTTGAATTTAAAAAAAAAAAACATGACTGGAAGCAGACTTTTGACCTACATTTTGAAGCAATGCTTTTTATTTATTCGAGTCTCTCAGTAATCAATAATATCGAGAATCTACTCTATGCTTAGCACTGCTGGGGTAGGTCACCTGGGCAACAAAAGAGGATTATAAGACAGTTCCCCAACCCAAAGAGATTTCACTCATTGGAGAGACAATCATAGAAGCTTGGAGTTTGGATTCTTAATATTTTGGGGGCCATGGACCTATTTGATTGAGAATCTGATGATAGTTACACAGGCCTGCTGTGGAAAAATTTGCATGTGTATACCATTCTGTATGACATTTTAAAAATTTCATACACCGCTGGACCTCTCCTTGGCCCAGGGTGAGGTTAGACTTCCCATCATACTTCTCATAGAACCCTTACTTCTCTTTGGAAGCACACATCATAGGATTAAAGTGTATATCCCCACATTGTCATTAGCTCCTAGTAGAGTTCTGTCCCATAATAAATATGGTGGAATACATAAATGCATCCATGAGTTGAGAATGGGTGCATTAGAGAGTGTGAGAAGCAGTGCTAATGTTCAGCAGTGTGAACCACAGCTGGGGGACCCTAGGTGAAAGTAACAGAAAGTCTGCCAGGACTAGACTTGTTAGGAAAGGCATCAGGAGAGGGTCTGAGCTGAAACTTGACAAATGGGTAGGATGTATATGGGTACAGCAGAGAAATGAGCAAATGCCGTCACCAAATCAGAACACAAGAATGAGGACCTCTCAATGGCGGGAGAATGAAGTGAGGCGCTGAACTTGAAGATCAAGGTAACCGTTGTCCTCTGGCTCTGTTGGCAAAGGTGCCATTATTTTAAGGATATCTGGGGTGCCTAGAGTCGAAGCAAGCCACGATGACCAGGGTGGGAAAGCAGGCAGAAACCACGGAAATCCAGCATCTGGACAGCTTGGACCACAAACCAGGCTGACCACTGCTGCAAGAATGCCTCCTCTCGACTTGTTTTGCATCGTGTGCTCAGGCCTGGTAGGATGAACGTGAGTTGCATGCCTGCCACAGAAAGACACAAGCAAAGGACTTGCCCGCCCTCCCCCCCCCTCCCCGCCTGGTTTCTATGGTCAGAGGTGGCAAGAGAGAGGGAGGCATAAGAGACAGGCGCGAAGAATTGCTCTCCTCCACCAACTACAGGAAGCAGTTCCCCCTGAAGGAAGTCGGGTGCTAACCAAAGTGGAGGAATAGTGTCAGAATAGATGTCAGAAAGCCCAAACCAACAAATTTCTGAGCAATCTTGAGCAAGGGACCTGAGGTACCTTCCCAAGCCTGCTACATCATATGTAAAAACAGGGATGATGATAATAGGAATAACTCCCTCTCTGTGGGGAAGATTAAACGAAATAATTCATGGACATGCGTGTTGTTATTTCCTATCTGGCTGGATATGGAGGACAAGATTTGGATACCCGTGTGTATTTAAGTTCAAACTCCAAATGTATCCTATATTAGGGCTATGTCCTAAAGACCCAGAGTGGAATGAGGAAAGTGAATGTTGGTGAATCAGTGAACACTCTAGAAGTGGGAACATGTACTCTCACTTCCCAAGAAAAAGATCATCTTTGTCATCTCCCTTGTTAGAACTCGCTCCTTCCCCTAATCAGTCTTGCTTTCTTCCCTGCTCTCTCAGCTTTACTGGATGCCCTAACATGTTTCTGTTGCCCCGAGTACCATCGGCTTCTCCAAGATAACCGTCTCCCCAAGCCCCGGAACTGCTTTTTTCTTACTGCTTTCCCACCTCTTCTAAATCCAGGCTAGTCACCTGCCCTCAAGAAGGCTGTGCCTGTCCGACAGGAGGGGGGTTGCTTTCCCCCTGTTTCCCACACCGTCTTGCCCTCAAATCTACCATACGAGTGTGTCTTCTCACAAGAAACAACCTGAACTTGTAGTGGGTACAAGCCAAGGAATGAGCTCTGTATGGATTTGATTAAAATGTTTAAATGTTATTCACCTCACACTTCTAAATTTTTCAGGGTCCTGTCCTGGGGGCACATTGACACCCTTCCTTCTGTGTCTCTTGGGGACAGGTTCTTCAATTTCAAGCAATGACACAATCTTATCCCAGGGAGGGGATGGTGGGAGGAAGGCTTTCTCATAGACGTGTTTGCTGGTCTCCACCAGTGCTCTGTAGCTGCAACTCATTCCTGAGAAAATTTCCCAACATCGTCTTTCCCATATTCCTCCCCTATCTCCAGCACGGGGAGGTAAGGTGGAGGGATGGATGGAGAAGATCTCTAAGATTTGGGGTTGAGTCGAAGTCCAGAGGAGATAAAGGAAACCTTAAATTGCTTCCTTTTCCCCGCTTTCCATACTTCATCCCCTTAATACAACTAATGGGAAGCAGTACAACTGACCCAAGCAAAGACTCCGAATAATTCTCATCCTCACCAAAGACCAACACGTGGAATATCAAATTGCACCCATCTCCATAACCGCAGATTACTTACTGCCAAGAAGTAATTACAAAGTTTTCGTATATTCTTCAAAGCATCTTTACACCAACCTCACGCACTGGCTCAACGGCCCTTTGCGGAAAGCAGGTGCCATCCAATAAACAGAGTGGGAACACCCCTCGTATTATTTATGGCAAAAGACCAACAGAGACTTGGGCCCACAATGGATGATATTAATGTTTTTCTGTCACCTCGATGGGCTCTATATGGCTTGTTCTAAATCAGCCAAGACGGACACTATTGAAAACATATGGAATGCCAACCAAGACTTAATCAGCAAACCAAGGGATATTCGGAACGTACAAGGCGGACGATCACTGACAAAGATGTTGACGTCCTTATGTCTATTCATTTATCTGCTTAAATCAAAGGGTTAGTGGAGAAGGAGGGGGAAAGGAGGGAGGGAAGCCTCGGCATGATTAACAATAGATGCAAGACAGGATGAGCTAGATTAAACTACTCCATATGCAAATTATACAAGTCTGATTGCATCAAGCCATGCACAGTTTAATGAGTATAGTAAGATGCCTTTATCTCTGCTTGGATATGTTCCTAAAAGGAAGACTGTTCCCAGATAAAGCACAGTTTAATAAAGGAGATTTTTCATTACAGACCCGGCCACATTTGCATATCTCTGCCTCAGATTCAGGCTTCTCTAGTTTTCCCGCTCAGGGTCTCTCGGTCTCTGGCACCAGGTTTTCCCCCTCCTCTGTCACATTCCCACCCTCGCCCACCAGCCTGTTCCCTGAAACACGCGGCTATTCTGATTCCTCTTTTTTTTTTCCCTTTTAAATTGAAGTCAGTAAACATTCACATGTTGTTGGCGTATATTTTAGGAGTGTGTGTACTCAGCGCAAATTAAAGAGGGTCCTAACACAGATGAGATTACAATCTTCAGAATGCGATTTGAGCGGTTATTTATCTCGGAAGATTTTCAATTTGTTTAACAGTGCCATGTTTTAAAGGTTCTGTAATTGGTTATCTTAAAAATGTTCCGGTGATTTACTATTTATATTTTTTCGTTTTGTTTTTTGTTTTCATCTCACTGAATTGCCGCGTAGGTGCAGAACATATGTGAAGACCGCAGGCCTTGGGTTGGAAGGCCTTCTGTGCCTCCTCCTAACATCTAACCTTGGACAAGTCACTTGGCCTCTCTGCTCTCATTCTCTCGAAAGGGTGACGATAACGTAGACGCACAGAATTACCAAGGACAGAGGATTCTGGATGATGCACGTAAAGCAATCAGCACAGAACCTGGCATACCGCATGCGCTCTTCCTCGTTGAAGAGCTTCTCCCAAAGTATTAAATGTATCATCACATTTCTGACTCATGTCTTTGTGAACCTACACACAAAACGGTCTCTTGGGGACCAGGAAGGGATTTCTGGGACATGTCGTTGCATTCAACCATACTGACGCAATCTAAATCATACACTCACACACATACATGTATGTATATGCACACACACACACACACACACACACACAAATACATGTTCATACATGTCCGGGTGTGTGTGAGAGAGAGAGAGAGGGAGAGAGAGGAAGATTTGGATTGCGTCAGTACAGCTAAACTGAACTACATGTTCTAGTATTCCCTTCCTGGCCCACAAGAGACACTTGGCTCAAGATTTGGAAGGCGGAAGTAGAGCTAGAGCCATCTTGGTTTTAACTCTTGAAAGGGCAGAGCAGAGCTCGAGATAGTATCGCAACTCATACATGTCGTGTCTTATTTTTGTCTTCATGGGTAGCCCAGGGCTGACCTCCAGCTTGCTCAACTTTTGCGCCAGGTGAGTGTCTCATGCTCTACTGAGGGACACCAGCGTCTTCGAAATTATAGCCTTGGGGACGAGGAGACACCATCTCGGGTTCCAGTCTCCCCCCCCCCCACTTCCTGGCTATGTGCACCCTCTGTTCCTCAAGACTCGAACTGAGAACCTCCAGCTCCTGTAGCAGACCCAGACACAAGTCTCACCTAGACTATGTAAGCTGCACCCCAAATTACAAGTAGGGTCAAGTTCCTATTTATGTTTAGATAGTATCCCTCTGAAACATAATAAATACTTCAGATTACAAATAATCACTCTCAGAGGAGATGATGCTGTGAAAATCAATATCGTATGGATCACTAAACCCCAGGTAAAAGTTGCTTCTTTGTGATTTTCCAAGACTAGAACTCACTGAAAGCTGAACCCGCTTGGAAATTTCAGTTTCCTGCTACCGACACTGAGCCTACTACTCTCTAAGTTTTTCATAAATGGTGGGGGGCTGGGGAGTCACAACAGATATATTAGGAAGGCTGAAGGGGTAGAATTTTTTTTCTGAGAGTTTAAGTACAAATGACAAACAATAAACCATAAACAGAGAAATGAAATTGTATATGTTTTAATGTACATGTTCAACCACGAAGCCAGCACTGTAATCAAGATAGTACATATATCCATCACCCCCAAAGCCTCTCGTGCCCCTTGGTAATCCCTTCCATCTCGCCCCTTTCCTCCTGTCCTCACAGAACTGTTCACCAGCTGTCACTACAGGTGAGTTTGCTATTTCTAGAATTTTATATAAATGTATACATTTTATATATTTTATATATGTGTATGCATGTATGTACATATGTATGTGTATATATAAGATTTCTATAAATGTTATATAAATATAAATTTTATATGAATGATACAGTATGGACTCTTGCCTGGAGCTTTCCACTCAGCCTGTTTATTTTGACATTCATCTATGTTGTTGAGTGTATCAGTAATTCACCATTCCTTATTGCTGAGTAATACTCCATAATATGAATATACCACGACTCATGTATCCATTGCCTGGCTTATGACCTTTGGGGTTGTTTACAAATAAAGCTGCTGTGAATATTCCTGTATAAATATTTGTATGAGTATATGCTTATTTCTTTCTTGGAGTAGAATCCTTGGGTCATCTTATAAGCCTATGTTTAAAAGTTTTAAGAAATTACCAAAGCGATTGTACCATTTTATATTTTCACCAGAGGTTTATGACTGTTCCAGTTTCTTCATATCGTCACGAGCTTGATGGTGTCAGTCTTTTTTCTTTTTCTTTTTCTTTTTCTTTTTTTTTTTTTTTTTGAGAGAGAGAGAGAGAGAGAGAGAGAGAGAGCATGTTCACACAAGTGGAAGAGGGGCAGAGAGGAGGAGAGACAGAATCCCAAGCAGGTTCCACACCATCAGCACCGAGCCACTGATGCAGGGCTTGAACTCTGATACGAGGCTTGAACTCATGATCTATGAGATCATGGCCTGAGCCACGATCAAGAGTAGGGTGCTTAACCGACAGCCCAAGTGCCCCAACAGTGTCCATCTTTCTAAATGCAGCCGTCCTAACATATGTGTAATGGTTCTCCTTTCTTTCCTCTCTTAAATTGGAAGCTGAGGTTATTGATTTGAGGCGTTTCATCTTTTCTCATATACATGTTCAGTGCTTTGGGTTTTGCCAAAGAGCTACCTGGTATTTCACAAATATGGACATGCTGTGTTTTCAGGTTTTTTTCAGGTCAACATGCTTTCTGATTTCACTTCTGATTTCTTCTTTGACTTGTGGGTTATTTAGAAGTACATTATTTGGTTTCCAAATATTTGAGAGTTTTCCAGAGACCACTGGTTTCTAATTTACTTTCATTGTGATCAGAGAACCTACTTTGTATTACTTACATTACGTATATCCTTTTCAATTTATTGAGGCTCGTTTTATGGCCCAGAATAGGGTCTCTCTCGGTAAGTGCTCCGTGCGCACTCAAAAATAATGAAGATAGCGTTATTATTGGGTGGAGTTCTACAAATATCAATTAGACAGGGTTGGTTGATGATAGTGTTATTCAAGCCCCCTTGTCCTTATTGATTTTCTATTTGTTCTATCAATTATTGAGAAAGGCGTATTGAAATTTCTGACTGTAATTATGGATCTGTCCATTTTTCCTTGTAGTTCTATCATTTTTTCTTCATGTATTCTGAAGTCCTGTCAATGAGTATATACACTTAGGACATTATGTCCTCTTGACAAATTGGCTCCTTTCTTATTATGAAATGATCTTCTTTGTTCTTGGTAATACTCTGTTCTGAAATTACTTTGGTAATAACATAGTTATCCCAGGTTTCCTTTGACTGGTATAAGTATAATATATTGTTTTGCATCCTTTTATTTTTAATCTATTTCCATCCTCATAATCACAATATATTTCTTGCAGGCAGCATATCTGGGACTTGTTTTTGTATTCAACCTGGCCCTCTATGTGGTGTTTAGACCACTGTTATTTAACGTGAGTATCAGTATCCTTGGGTTTAAGTCTGTCATCTTGCTCTCGGTTTTATATTTGTTCCAATTGTTCTTGGCTCTCCCCTTTTAAAAACTGATTGGTTTTATGATTTTATTTTATTCTTTATTGACTTACTGGTCATAAATATATTGTTATTACAGTGGTGGTAATAGAGTTTACAGAATACACTTTTAACGTATCACAGCTTATTTTAAAGGGATATTATACTAATTCATATTTTGGTATAAAACTTTACAATAATAGACTCCCTTTTATTCCATTATGGTCCTTATGCCAGTGGTGTCAAACTTTTTACCGTTATGTACATAGTTATTATTCTGTTTAAACATTCAATTACATTTTCAGGGTGCCTGGATGGATCAATCGGTTGGGCGTCCGACTTCAGCTCAGGTTATGATCTCAAGGCTCGTGGGTTCGAGCCCCGCATCAGCTGTGCTGACAGCTCAGAGCCTAGAGCCTGCTTCAAATTCTGTGTCTCCCTCTCTCTCTGCCTCTCCCTCATTCACATTCTGTCTCTCTCTCACCTTCAAAAATAAATAAACGTTTAAAAAAAATTTTTTTAAACATTCAATTATATTTTAAAGAGATTTAAATAATGAGAAAATATCTGATGTATTTACCCATGTATTTACTATTTCTGATGCTTGTCATTTCTCTGTATTGACCCATATCTCCATATTTATTCTTCTTCCTAAAAAATTACATTTAACATTTTTTTATATTGTTCTGCCAGTGATGGATTCTGTCAGCTTTTGCCTGTGTGAAGATGTCTTTCTTTTGCTTTTGAAAGACATTTCCAACGGGTATCGGATTTGAGGTCAATGTATTCTTTTCAGTATTGAAAGATGGGCTCCACCGTCGTCTCATAAGGCTTCAGGGCCTCACCAAGCAGGGCCTGAATTCAGTCTCAGGAAAGAACGCAATGGGTATGCAAGGGAACTAAACACAAGTCCATCCTAACAAACAGTGACGATTCAGGGAAACCCCCACACATGAGCCCCCAAGTCTGTTGGTACCAAGAATGATTAGAGATCCAGTTACATGAGGGGAATGGGGTCTCTACCTCTGCCCTGAGTGACTCAGTCTTGGGTCTATACATGGAGATTATTGGTCCAGGAGTGGTCTCTGAGGAGCAAGAGGAAATGCACTTAAGGGATACCCTCAGACTAGACTAAAATTTTGCTCATGATGTGATTTAAATGCAAATGGAACATGAAAGACTCATTGAGAGCATTTCTACCCTTCAGTGGTATACATGAAGCTTTCATTCTAGGAACTGAAGAAGATAAATTTGGCTCACAAAATTTGTAATTGAGATCTCAGCGTACTCAGAGAGTAAATAACAGAATATACTGCACTCCTTGGCGCTGTTTATCTGAGCTACACATAAGCTTAGTTCTACTGTTACAGATAACTGTACCTACAGTGATATCAGCCAGGATATAGGCGAGCAAACCAGGTATGGCAGTGTGATTATAGAATACCTTGATCAAAATCATTTCACATCCAAGATACAAGCAATGAACAGAGAGGTGTTGCGAAGGGGGTCTGTATTTGCAAGTATCTGATTATTCAGAACCATTCTTTGCTCTCATTGGTGAGGATCTGGGTGATAATTTGATTGCTGCCTGAGATTTGAAAGAACTGAGCAAATCAACTTCATTCTCTTGGATGTTGTCCTTGAGTTATTAAATTATTTTAAAAGTTTGATTGCATTCTGAAGAGTTATTTCTGTGCTATGATCCTATCAGAGTTCCCGAGCATGTGGAGGGTGTCAGTCACAGTGAGGAACATGATAGAGAATAAACCCATCTCTTAGCAAAAGCCACTGTATTTTCTGGGTGAATCCTAAACCATGGCTTCAGGCCCAAGACGGAATGAGGAGAGGCTACTGCGTTCGTTCATTAATTCCACAGATTTTTTATTGTTTTTCCGTGTTTCAAATAAAGTTTCTAATGGAGGTTTTGACAGCTGCTCTGAACAATTTACGATACCTTGTATTTCTGCAGATATTTATATTTATGACGAGGATGCTATTTTCCCTCATTCTCGACAACTCTATTTTCTGACTTTTCATGTTATCTGAACTAAGTGACAGTTAGCCTTCACTGGATAGGAATCGTGTGTCATAATTGTTCTGAGTCTCTGCACATAGGTATTTCCTAATTTATAAAGAAGTGGCAATTACCTTTTAAAATTAATTATTTTCTTAATGCTGTTCTTAAGTCCATTAGAGAACACAGTCCTCAGATGAGGAATCCAACTCAGGTCACTACCTGTGAACCAAAACAAAGGCTCAAACCTTCTGAGAAGAAGCAAAAGCAGTGAACAATCGTTGCCATCAAAGCCCAAAGCTAAAATTCTAATTAACCTATTTTTCGGCAACTATAGCCCCTGTGAGTGTTGTGCACTCTTGTCAAAGTCCATGAAATATTTAGTAATTCCAAGATACCTAGGAAAGAGTAAGTAAAAATAAAATATGTTGCTTTGTGCATGTGATGTTATTTCGTTTTATGAAATCTTAGACAGCTATATAACTAATAAATCCCGGGGCCTCGCGTGGCCAAGTCTCTGTGTGGAATCTTTACGAAGACACATAGCCCAGAAGCCAAAAAGTAAACTTTCAAAGAGAACTCTACTATTTACTTATGTTTCTCGAAAACGTCAGAAGGGAACCAGTCAATAATACACAACATTACTCAAATCCCTTTCCTTCTTCCATCAATTTGCCTCTACACAGCTTCTCCAGTCCTAAACTGACGCCACCGTCTCAGCCTTTATGACATCCCCGACTTTCTCCGACCCTCCAATCTTGCATAAGCAAATCAACCCAGCCTCTCTGACTTTGTCCTTCCTCCACTCTCTGGGCCACCATGGCCCTATCTTTCTCCTAACTCTCAGAGAAGATCTGAGAACAGCTCCCAAAGATTCTCTTCTAGTGGGAACAAGGGTAGGGAGAGAAATAAGGTACAGAAGACTTAGCCATCCAAAACAAGTAAATAGGTAAACAATCTCATGCTTGGCACATAGAGCTAGAAACGAAGCGAACCAGGCAGTTTTTTTTTGCAGATTTGGGCTACACGTAGCAGAACATCAAGGTCCTGAAAACACAGCAAATCAACGATCTGATACTTCAGTGATATTAATACCTTCATTCTCCAACTCCAATCAATAATGTGATGTATCCCTAAATAGCCATAAGCGTTAATGCCACACAGGTCTTTTTCCCAGGGGTCAGCCAATAACGCTATATATCTCACGTTTCGTACAAGCCCACGAGCAAAGAACACATTTTACACCTTCAAATGGTTGAAAAGATCAGAAGAAGACTATTTTGTGATACATGAAAATTCCGTGTAATTCACATTTCAGTGTCCATAAATGAAAGCTGTGCTGGAATATAGCCACACCCACCCACCCGCATGTTGTCTCCGCTGGCTTTCACCCTTCAACTGCAACGCCAAGTGTTACAGAGATGATGTGACCCATGAAGCCTAAAATATTTACTCTCTGGCTTTCTATAGGAAAAGCTTGTCGATCCCTTCTTATCCCATAACATTCCGGTCTTACTTGACTCAGGATGTCACACTAATATCGGCTTAATATTTAGAAAACAAGGGGCACCTGGGTGGCTCAGACAGCTAAGCGTCAGACTTCAGCTCCGGTCATGATCTCGCAGTTTGTGAGTTCCAGCCCCGAGGCGGGCTCTATGCTGACAGCTGGGAGCCCAGAGCCTGCTTTGGATTCTGTGTCTCCCTCTTTCTCTGTCTCTGTCTCTCTCTCTCTCTCAAAAATAATTAAAAAAAAAAAAACATTAAAAGAAAGAAACACAAAACAAAAAAATATATATTTAGACAACGAAAGATCATGATGAGCATCTTATATGAACTTTTTCATCCCATGAGAAACAGGAGAACCACAGAATTATTTGCCCTGAAAAACTTCAAGCCTCGAGTTGGCTAGATCTATGAAGAAAGTATGTATTTCTAGGAGAAATACAGCCGTTGGTAGTCTGGATACTATTTTTGTTGTTATTAAAAACAGGCCCAAAGACTTTTTTTTTCTTACTATTGTTATTATAACAAATATAGTTAATGGCTAGGCCGGAATTCAGGTGCATGATTGACTGCTTTTACTATTTCAGTGGGGTCCCAGGTATCTTTCTTTCCGCTCATCATTGAAGAAGGTATCCAATTAGTTTTCATTAACTAGTGGTTCTGTCGTACCCTAGAGATGGCTACACTGCGTGCAGGGTGCTACGTGTGGGAAATGGAGGGACATATGTGAAGTCATCCGCACTCCTTCTAGAAGAAAAGCACCGTGTAGCTTGTGAATGCATTAGAAAAATAAGAAGTTCTGTTCTTATGACAATATTGAGATGCTACATTATGTGCATCTTAAATTTAAAATTATTCCACTCGGGTTTTTTCTGCCTTTCTCACTTCTGCTTCCTTCTTTCAATTTGAGTTCTGAAACCTTCAGTCCTGTTCTTGTTTCATGTAAACGCTGAGCTCACTCCCTGTGCACCACTTCTCCCTCCCCCACACGTCTCCTTAAGTCACTCGAAAACATGCACTTACCCAGCCTTGGAGGTAAAAGTACTCCGAGAACTTCAAGGTTACCAAATGCAGAAGCCGGCTTTTATTTATTTCACAGTCAGTATACTGAGAGCACAGAATGGAAATTTCAATTGTACAGATCTGCCTGTGCTTAGAAGCAGTGTTAAAAAAAAAACAACAACAACAATAGGACTCCTTAAGACATTTTTTAAAAACAATATTATTCAGTTAATAGCCTTGTTTATACTAGCATTGCAGGCAGAAATACATAGTTTAAAAACTGATAAAAAAAAGATATACACAAAATATATTATTATTAATGTGTTTGAAAAGCTAACCCGCTCACTGGTGAGCGTTAAGTGGTTGGTGTAGAAGGGGAAACATTTGAAGTTATCAAAGGAAAAGTCTTGATGCCAAAGAGAAAGAAGCACTAGTTTAAAGAATAGTTGAAGCTGCTGCTTTTAAATGGTGTGAATCTTGAAGTCATGGAAAGAGATTTAGAAGAAACCGAAATGTTAAAGAGCTGACAGCTGAAGGAGAAGGAATAATTGGTGAGATCTAAGCCATGAATCAGAAAGTTCTGGGGAGCACAGCTTCGAGAGGGCAATTACCCTAAACTGAAGTTTCTCTTCTGTGTAAGTAGTTCAGTCAGAAACACACACGCAGACACACACGCGCACGCACACACACGCACACACACACACACACACTCCCGTTGCATCCTGACAGCAATAACGTTTCAGGTCTTAATCTGGTAGGTAACGGGCAGCATCCTCTAGGTTCTGATAATAGGTCAAAAAAGCAAAGATTAACCCTGACTCTCCTACCTGCCATCTGGATGATGGATGCATTAGGCAGGAACTGTAGGCTGAATTGTGACCCCCCTCAAATTTATATGTAGAAGCCCTACTTCCTGTACCCTAAATGTGACTATATTTGGAGCTAGGCCTTTAAAGAGGTAATTAAGCGTGGGTCATGAGTGGGTCAGAGGAAAGGCCATGTGGAGACACAGCAAGAAGACAGCCGTCTACAAGCCCAGAAGAGGGGCCTCAGGAGAAACCAACTCTGCCGCCATCTTAGTGTGAGGATTCCAGCCTCCAGAACTGTGAGGGAATGAATTCTTGTTGTTTAAACCTCGCTGTCTGTACTTTGTTATGGTCGCCCAAGCTGACTAATACATCAGGTAACTGGAGTATAAGCTCCATAGGGCAGACACTGCTGTCCCTTTTGTCAGTTGCTATATTCTCAGCACCTTGAACGGTCCCTGACACATAGTGGGCTCTCGCTAAGCATTTACTGAATGGGTGAAGGAGCGAATGAACCCCAGCTTCCTGAACCTCTATTTCCTCATCTGTGAAGACAGAGCCACACTCCTTCCACACAACGCCCTGGTCAGTACTGAAAAGAACACATATGTGTCTTTTGTCCACAAAGGACCACCCCCAAAGGTGTTCTTCCTTATCATCCCCATCACCATTATCACAATAGTATATGGCTCACAATTCTTCTAAACCTCAGTGTCATTGTAAAATAAATAGAAAAGAACTGTTTATCTCAAAGGGGTGGTAGAAAAAAAGGAATTATCTGTTATTATGTGGAAAGAATGTAAGACTTGTTAGATGACAGACATTTTAGAATCATTATTATTATGACTTTGTGTGTTCTGGGGCTGAAAAGACACATGAGTTCAGGATCCGTAGTTGTCAACACACCTCAAAGCAGTGGCAAGAGCTTCATGCAATTAGCATCTGAATACACAATTATGGAACACAGGCAATTGGAAATCTCCATAAGAGAGGGGTCATTTTCACCAATATTACAGTACTTATTGTACCCCAGTGTATTTTTGTGTAACTCTTGTAATATTGCAAAATTGCCCTCTGTTTTATAGATAATGCTCCTCCGTAATGCTAAGGGGATAGAAATATCAGATTTGCAAGCTAGGCATTTTTTCCAGCATTCAAAATATAACCAAGAAATTGATGACAATTTAATTGCTCCAAAATCATATTCTTAGATATACAGTTCATAATTTTAGAGCAATTCATCCATGTTCAGTCCCTGAATTACTAGCCCACAATGTCTTGGATTCTGTCATATTTTTGCCACTTGAAATTATTAAGGTTAATTTGACTTTAGGAAGGTGAGGTTTGGAGACAGACATTTTGCGTTTCGTTTCCCTTTCCACCACTTTCCATTTCCAGTGGTATGCAAATTGCTTTAACCCCCCAGGACTTCAGTTTCCTTATCTGTAAAAGTCAAGGCAATGATGTCAACCACACACACTTATAAACATAGACGCTATAGAGTTAGACTACCACGATGTAAACTCTGGCTTTCCCGTCCCTAGCTGAACATTTCTCAGCCTCAAGGTCCTCATTTGACAGTTTGTCACGCACACTGTATAATCTGGCACTACACAAAGCACCCAGTCAAAGGAGCAATGGAGAGCAGAATCCTGTTTGTTGAGCCAGGTGCCCTGGCACAGCTGTCTGCCCATAAAAAGGAGTATACTTTTCTACCCACTAAGATGCGATCTCCTCCCCACATCCTGTGCCCACTATTAGAAGGCACTAATTCATATGCGTCGTGTAGACTAACTGCAGCCATGTACCTGTCTCCTTTTGTACCTACCCTACTTTGAGAATTAAATTATATATGTAAAGTACCTGCCAATGTTCGTGTGCTCCATGTTAGCTGTTGGCTACGATACTAAATTCCTCTTGACTGATCCCATCCTTTCCCATACTCACTGCCAGTGCCCAGAATGGTCCAGCTTCTCATCATTTCTTGCCAAAGCCATTTCTGTAAACTTCCAACAGATGTCTTGCCTCCACTGTAGTCCTAACTCATTCTAATTCATTGTACAAATGTACCGGTGGTGTATCATGCCTGCTGGTAATCCTGCAATGGCTTCATCCAGAACTGAGCATGACTCATCAGGTCCTTTATCATTGCTATCTGCCCAGCACCACCAGCCCTAGCCTTCCACTCTAGTCAAGTGGTCAACCCACCTCCTGCCTCCAGGCTAGTGAACAAGTGAGGGTCTGAATACCTTCCCACCCATTTCTTCTACTGACCAGCAGCCACTCACTCTTTAAGATTCATCTTCCAGCATGTATTTCCAGATGCTTGTCCCAGGCTGACCCCTGGCCACTCCTCCCTCAAAGTAATTTGCCCAGAGCATCCAGTTGATAAGTGGTCAAGTTCAGAATTGAACCTCAAGCTCTCTTTCATTGCTCTTTCCATGGTGCTGTTCTGCTTTTTCTTATGTACTCAATTCAGACCATTTCAACTGTGCCTCTGATTTCTACTCACTAAGCAATCTGAGGCTTACTTGGGCCCAATCAACTTTTACTAGACCTATTTTTTTTTAACCTCCAACATCTAACCTATCACACTGTATGGAAATTTCCATAGATTCTACTTAATATTGCAGAAGTTAGGTTCCTTAAGATCAGAGACAATATCTTAGATATTTTTGCATCTCCACAGCTCCTAATACACAATAGGAGTTCCCAAAGTATTGACAACTAGTTTAGAATCTTGTGTTAAGTTGCACAGAATTTATACCAGAATCTTAATATTGTGCTATTTTCCACAAGGACTAACTAAAACTAAGCAAACAACCCAACCAAAAACAGTGTTACTTTTGATTATGTTGTATCTTAGAGGCTATGAGCATAGAGGGAGAGGGTGAGTGTGTGTGTGCATGAATGTGTGAGAGGGTGTGAGCGTACGTGAGAGTATGTGAGAGGGTGAGTGTGTGTGCATGCGTGAGTGTGTGTATGTAAACATGACTGCCTTCTAAGGAAAGAATTGAGAATATCAAAACTTGATGGCAAATATGTTACCCAAAAAGCTCTTGCCTCTAAGGGAAAATTTTTTTGAAGAAAACCTTTGAGTACCCTTTGAAAGATTTAAAAGTTTTGGAAGCTTTGGGGAAAACCCCTTAAGATAGTGAAATCTTATGACCTAGATGGGCAAGAGAATGATCCGTACTACTAGCTTTGAGTAAGGGACATTTGGAGACTAGAGATATGCATGGGGCTTGAGTAGCAGACTCAAGTGAAGGAAAGTCACAAGTGCAATGCCAAGGACTCCACTCATGAAGCAAGATGCGCAGAGGGCACCCTGCCAAGCCTGTGCTATTCAGGTCTTTTCTGCTGGGACTCCCCAGAAGATCCCGGCAATCACAGGTGGAAGGCAGCACTGGCTTCTATGGGATGAAGGAGCCTCCAATTTCAGTTGCTGTGGCCTTTCTGTGGCTATAAGAGCCCAAGTGAAAGCTGGTGGAGTGGGGCACCCCCAAGGTGTGCACACAGAGAGGGGAGCCTCTTGAGAGAGGCAAGCCTGGGCTTCTTGAAGAGGCACTGTGAGTGTGGATGTTTTTTTCCCATATATTCATTTCATTTCCTTCAGGTATATACCCTGCAGCGAGATTGCTGGATATTACGGTAGTTCTACCTTTCATTTCCGGAAGAACTTCCATACTGTTTTCCACAGTGGCTGCGCCAATTTACATTCCCACCAACGGTGCCCAAGGTTTCCCTTTTTTCCACATCATCACCAGCACTTTCTATCTTATCTCTTTGATGAGAGCATTTGAACAAGTGTGAGGCTATGTCTCATGGCTTTGGTTTGCATTTCCCTAGTGCTGAGTGATGTTGAGCAGCTTTCCGTGTACCTGTTGGCTGTTTGTACGTCTTCTTTGGAAGATAGGTTCTTCATCCACTTTTTTAATCAGGTTGTTTGGTTTTTGCTGACTTGTAGGAGTTCCTTATATACTTCCAATATCGATCCCTTATCAGATATGTGATTTGCAAATATTTGCTACATTTCATAGGTTGTTGATTTTTTCTTTTGCTCTACAGAGATTCCTAGTTTGATATAGTCTCATTTATTTATTTTTGCTTCTGGTGTCCTGTCTAAAAGTCATTGCCAAGACCCATTTCAAGGAGCTTTTCTCTATGTTTTCTTCTAAGAGTTTTATGGTTTCAGGTCTTATGTTGAAGTCTTTAATCCATTTTGAGTTGATTTTTATTTGTGACATAGGGTCCAATGTTATTCTTTCCCATGGGGATATCCAGTTTTCCCAACCACCATTTATTGAAGATATTGTCTTTTTCCCATTGTATTCACAACCACCAAGAGCCAGAAACAACACAAGTGTCCATCGAAGGTGAATGGGTAAAGAAACTATGATATGTATATATGTGTGTGTGTGTGTGTGTGTGTGTGTATAATACATAATGTGTATATATATATAATATATAATGAGTTACATAATGAAATATTATTCAGTTATAAAAAGAAAGGAAATCTTGCCATTAGAGACAACAAGGGTAGGCCTGGAGGACATTATGCTATGTGAAATAAGCCAGACAGAGAAAGACGAATACTGTATGACCTCACTTATAATCGGAACCTTAAAAACTTGAAACCTTAGAACCAAAGAGAAGAATGGTGATTACTAAGGGTGGAGGACGGAGGTAGGGGGATGGGGAGAGGTTAGTCAAAGGGTTCAAACTTCCACCTGTAAAATGAATTAAGTAATGGGGATAGCATGTCCAGCATGGTGACCATAGTTAATAATACTGTGTTGTATACTTGGAATTTGCTCAGAAAGAAGATCTTAAGTGCGCCCACCACTTTCTTCCAAAATGGTAATGATTTGACCTAATGGATGTCTTAATTGACTTGATTCTGGTAATCATTTCACAATATATATGTATATCGAAGCGTCGCATTGTGCGCCTTAAATATAAACATTTTTTATTTGTCAGTTACGCCTCAATAAAGCTGGAAGAAAAAAGACAGGAAAAGAAAAGGCATTGGGAGCCCCAAGCCACCAGACAGACCATAAATTCGGGGCCATGGCATCCAACTGAGTGGACTGTGCAGTGCTGATACCTGGAGGTACCATTCACATTGACAGTGCCCTCTGAGCTGTGCCGTGAACAAGGTGCATAACTGGACATCATATCTTGAAGCCATCTTTTCCTGGAAGAACTGACCCAGTCAGAGCTGCCATGCTGTGTTGCCTCTCTTCCAGTCTAGTCCGCGTACATAGAAAATTAAGTCGTTCAGGGTGAAGGTTTTCAGAACCCACTTCAGCAGAGGAACATTCTTAGTTCTAGCTTCTCAGAAAGGAGCTAAGACACTTCTACTGATAGGAAACTTTCCCACAAGAACCTGGCCTAACCTCACACATGATGTGGACTCTTGTCATGACCCAGGACTGGCACCCAGTGCACCTAAGAGGATTGAGTGAGAATGCCAGTGTTCGAAAAACCAAGACAGTCTGGAAGCCTTCCTCTGACATTACGGGGAAAAGAGCAGAGGAAGAAAACTTGGCAGCTGCCATCCTATAGGGTAAGTCTTTTTCTCACCATTACACAAATAAAGAAGCAGAGGCTCAGAGAGGTTGAGTAATTTGACCAAAATCACACAGCTAAAAAAAAGAGTGAACTCCAGCTTTGAATCCAGCAACCTGGTTCCATTTTCACCTTTCTTTCCGTTTCTTTCCAAACGAGATTCTGATCCATTTAACAGTGGTTCTGATTTTTATTTATTTATTTATTTATTTATTTATTTATTTATTTATTCATGAGAGCTCAGGTGAAATTGGACCCGAAGTGTGTCTCCAGCGATTCATGGCCAATTCACCATCCGTTGGTAATAACAGTCAGTGTTTAAAGATAAACAAAGATATGCACTGTCTACAATTCCTACCACTCCTGTGTTGGAAAAACTTTCATTTGGTCTTTAACCAGTGGTCCAGTTGGAGTTTCTCCTCAAGCCTAGTAAAATGCATCTGTTTCATCCTTCGGCTTCAGAAACATTCAAGAGAACTCTTGAGCTGGAATGTTAGCAAGTTTGACTGCTTTTCTCCTTCCTTTTGGTCGCAGTAACTATCCCAACAGAATTATGACAGAATTTTCTGACATGAATCCTTTTTATCCCTAAGTATTGAAAATCACTTTCGCTTAAGTGGTTGAGGAAAACTCTGAAGAGCTGCCGTGGTTTAAACGAAATTTGCTGGGAAAAAAAAATAGCAGAAGAAACCATCTTAATTTAACACACAAAGAGCTATATTTCAGTTCTATCCAATTAGCAGTGTTCAATATTATTAAAGTCTGTTGACAAAAAAGTAACAGATGCTCCATTTTCCTTGATGTTAATTAATGAGGTTTTTTACCTCTAAAAAATTTGGAGAAACCGGATCTTTCATAATCAAATAGCTTTCGCCTACACAAAATCTACGTCTGGAAAAAACATGTAAGTATGTCAATATTCAAGGAAGGATAATTACCCTTTGAATGCTCCAGATCTTTACTTCTCTTTCTTAGCGTTTCAACTCCAAACATGCACCAATTTCCATTGAGATAAATAGTAATAATAATTGCATGGTGGAAATTATTAGATATCTCTGGCTGACTCTTTTATGATGGGAATGGCTCATTGGTAATGCTGTAAAATTAGAAGACTGTTATAATTCTAACAAGAAACTCCATTAATTTTCAACCTATAGAGAGTACTTTCTGTGAATGTTCATTTTCTAACTTTATTGTAGAAAATCTCCAAAATATACAAAAGTAGAATAATACTGTGAAGGCCTAATTACCCATTACCTAGCTTCAACAATTATCAACCCTTGGACTTTTTTTTTTCTTTCTTTCTTTCTTTTTTTTTTTTTTTTTTTTTTTTGAGGGACAGAGAGAGAGAGAGAACACAGAGCACATGTGTGAGCGGGGAAGAGGAGCAGAGAGAGAAGGAGAGAGAGAATTTTAAGGAGCCTCCATTCTCAGCACGGAGCCCAATGTGGGGCTCGATCTCATGACTCTGAGATCATGACCTGAGGCTAAATCAAGAGCCAGACACTTAATGGACTGAGCCACCCAGGTGTCCCCGGACATTCTTCATTTATAACTCCACCCACTTTCCTGTCCCCATATTATCTCACTTCATATAGACGTATTTCAGTATGGATCACTAAAGGTAAGGATTCTTTATTTAAACACAAGCAAAACAGTCCCATTACATTTTTTTTTTAATGCCCCAAATTCCGTAACATCAGTATAGAAAGTTTTCTGACGATCTCATTTTGTTTGTGTGTTTGTTTTTTGAATCAGGAGCTCAATAAGATTTAGATTATTGCATTTAGTTACAATAAGCGATACTAAAGTCTTCCTGGTTACAAGCACGAGTATTTGCTTCTTGGTCAGCTTACGTGAGGACCAAACTGGGCTTGGCTAGACTAAACAGCATATGTCTTCCTAGTCCTGGAACCCTGGCTGCAGGAGGAGCTGCTATCTGGGCCCTGTTCTCAGGGCAGAGGGAAGTCGAGGAGACAGACCCAAACCCTGTAAGAAGGCCTTCAAAGGCTTCTGCTTGGACTGAGTATATGTTACCTGTATTCACATTTCAGCACCCAGAGAAAGGCAATGACCAAGTCCTAATTCTCTCTGGGCCCCAAGCCAATGCCAAAGTTTTTTGTTCTGCAGAAGGTGGGGCAAACGAGGTTGCTATCAAGAATTGGGGCATCTGGGTGGCTCAGCTAGGCATCTGGCTTTCGATTTCGGCTCAGGTCATGGTCTCATGGATCATGAGTTTGAGCCCTGCATTGGGATCAGCACTGACAGTGCAGAGCCTGCTTGGGATTCTCTCTCTTTCCCTCTCTCCCTGCCTCTCTCTCTCTCTCTCACTCACTCTCTCTCTCAAAATAAATAAACTTAAAAAAAATTTAAAACGAGTGTTTCTGTGGCCTGGTGAAGGTTATATGTATGACCTAGTAAATGAAGACATCATAGAAAAAAAGGGTCAAAGCATCCTGATTCATTCACCCTGTTAAAGTCCCCTCTCCACCAGTTCCTTATACCCCCATCATTTTAAAACTGAAGTATCCGGGGTGCCTGGGGGTTCAGTCGGTTAAGCATTTGACTTGATTTCGACGCCAGTCATCATGATCTCCGGGTCGTGAGACTGAGGACCACATTGGGCCCCCTGCTGGGCGGTGAGCCTGCTTAAGATTCTTTATCTCCCTCTGCCCTTCCCCCCCTAAAAAAATGTATCAAAACCAGGATTGCAAGGGTCCCTCCACTCCCTGGTATGTGATAGAGAAGACTGAGCCATACCCTGCCTCTGCACAGGGCTCCAGTACCTGGCTTCCTTGCCTTGAGTCATCGTTCCTGGAGCTCCATCAGCTGTTAGTAAATGCCATGAAAATGAAAAGTGGCTTCTGGGGAAAAGTACTGGATTAAACCAAGTTCACACTTTTCTTGGTCACAGGTCTTCTGGGAGACATCGATAGGAACTACGCCCATACACCTCACAGATGGGAGTAGGCAGTCGGGAACATCTCTCAAATATACCGATTCACAGAATTCTGTTTTCACAGCCTCTTGATAAGTCTTGGGGAAGGTCCAGTTTTCCCAGCACACGATGATTTCTGAAGGACCCCGGGTTCAAACTTCCTTGATTGGGCCGTTACTTCCACCACCGACCTGGTTGCATCATCTGGTTATTTTTCAAAGAATCCTGAGGTCTGAGTCTTGCTCAGATTTGAGAGTCTGATTTAACTGGCAGCTGTGGGCTCCAGGGCATAGGCCTTGGAGAAAAGCTCCTCCAGGTTATTCTAATTGAGCCTGTCATGGAGAATCCCGACCAAAAGGAAATGTACATTTCTTCTTCATTTTCTTCATGCTACTGATATGACTGGTGAGTTGTTTATTTTATCCCCTCTGGGGGGTCCCACGTCCACACGTCAGAAGATCACTCTTGTGTGCGTTCAGTAATTGCTTAAACCAAACCACTTAAAGCCACCTCAAGGCCTAGAAAATAGCTGCATTCAAATGTGGCTGGTCATCAAAATTAACTCAGGGAAGTTTGACACATGCACTTTCCTTGGCCTCGCCTCCAAACATGCGGATTCAGTGGTGGTGGGATACCGGGACATCTGTGTTTTCTCAAAGTTCTTCAGATAATTCTCATGGTCGGCCAACTTTGGGAACCATTGGCCTTTTCAACATGACTCCATCCCCCCCTCCCCTCCCTGAGATCACTAGAAGGCAAAATAACTGTAATCCCGTCAAGTCCCCACATGAAAGCATTACGGTTGGAACCTACAGACTCTATTTGCATAAAGATGACATTTTAATAATTCCAAGTAATATTCTCTTCCCAAGCAACATGGTGTCCGTAGTAAACATTCATGACTGGGGCTTCATGATAACCACATAAAATTGAAGACCCCTCCCTTATTTGACACATTTTGGCAAATTTAAGGGAAACAAACAATGGCCAAAAAGAATGCCATAATTTCCATCATCCTTTTCCTGCTAATAATTATATAGATGTTAAACTAGTGCTGGGTCAGAAGACAGTTGACTCAGGGAACACATTTATTGGGGAGATTTATAGTCCCCTCCCCCACTAAGGAAGTAATAGACATACCACCGACAATTATGGTAGCCTCTATGAGAGTTATGCAAATGATATCAATCAAGTTCATAAGAATATTTAATTCAGGCTGGAGGATGAGGTCAGGAAAGGCTTTCCCAAGCAACTGATATTTGAGATGAATTTTTAGCCTGTCGGAGTTAGCTTGCTGAGAAGGAAAGGGCTCCATTACGCCTACCCCGCGTGCCGAGGTTTGGAGGAAAGAAAAGTTTAAGGAGCTGGTAGGACTTAACCACGCTCTGCTTTGCTATTTTCATCCATGAAAGGCAATAAAAATGGTACCTACCAAATGGGAGCCCCGTGAAGATTAATTAGCGTGAAAGGCTGGCAGCTAACGTTACCTGTTATTTGTCCCATGTGACGTTAGAGTGGGAGAGATGCATGTATGTCATCCGAACAAGTCTGGAGCCAAAAACGTCCGAAGGTGATACCATTTAAAAGCAAGCAACCCACGCAGCCCTGAGCAGTAAACTGCACCGAACAGGGGCAAGGAGATGGGGTCTGTACGGGTTTCAAAACTGGAACTTTTTTTTGTTTTTAACAGAATGGCGCGGGCGCGCGCGTGTGTGTGTGTGTGTGTGTGCGCGCGTGAGAGAGAGAGAGAGTTCAGATCTGATTCACGGCATGAAAATGACATCTGAGGTGCCTCTGATCTCCTCTGCCTAAAGAATGAGAGCGAGCGGGTCTTTTCCTTCCCGACCCCGGGAGGGGAAGGAGGGGAAGAGGCCAGGGCTATCCGTGCGCGCGGGCGGCAATTATGCTCTGAAACCCGGGGCCTGACAGTCGCTGCTCCCGGGCAATCGACACTGCTTCCTGCCGCTGGCTGCTTAATGCCGCGGAGGTGACGGAACCTGAAGGGAGCGGGCGAACAGGTGGTAATTATGACTGACACAATGACGGCCTGTGCAGACATGTAACCACAGAACAAAACAGCGCAGTTAGCTAACAAGACAGCGGTGGAAGGTTGTTGGGTTTTTTTTTTGTTTTTTGTTTTTTTTTTTTTTGGTTTTTTTTTTTTTTTGCTGGCACTGTGTCTCCCGTCTGACACTTCTGAAATTGGAGGCAGGGAGGGGAGGCATTGTGAGCCTGGGTATTCAGAGGTATAATAGGCCAGCTGAGCTGAAGGGAGAATGCTTAACATTTGTTCCTTTAGCTGGGATTCTATCAGCCCCTGTTTTCATGTTGATTGTCCACGGCGCTCTGGGCGGGCAATTTTCCCCTTCGAAAGGGTGTCCTTTGGCTGCTTCCTTTGATACGTACGGTACAGCTTTCTCGCGCAGCGTCCTGAGCAATTTTCAGACGGTTCGTGGATTTCTTGCTATTGCGGTTCATGATAGGTACAAAGGAGGTTTCTGTAATATGGGCCGTGTGTTCGCCCTCTGCCTTGAAGGTTCCGGGGAGACACGTTGCCCCTTTCGGGAGACGAGGAAAAGAAACAGTGGGGCCTGCTCCTAACCAGCTCTTCTGTTGGTTCCTGTAAGGTTAGCGGGACATCGCCTAGAGGCAAAGTAACGGCCCAGTCTGAAAAAAGAATGGTAACGAAGTCTACCAAACCCGAAGAGTGCATTTCAGGACGATTTTACCAGATTTGCTCCCCTCTACATGACAACATGGTATCATACAGATGTTTGGAGAGAGAACTAATGTATCTTTGGGTGGGGGAATAATTTATTAACCCCTCTACCTCCTTCTTGGCCTGCTCCAAGAATAATCCATTAAAAATCTACCTGCAAGAATTAGCATGATTTTTTTTATTGTTCCAATAACTGCAAAAGTTACCATGTATCTTATTATAAAATTGGTATGATGTATATGATGTTATAAAATATAACGCTCTCTTCCAATTCAATTTGGAACTCTCTGTTCCGTGGGTGTATAACATTACAGCAATTTTTTTTTTTTAAAGACATATGTTGACAGTTCTTTGTGGGACAGTGGTGGTAAAGGAGGTCATGCTGATCCATGAGGATTGGCAAAGCGTTTGGAAACCTGTCCAAATCCAATCTCAATTTCTCACCTGGAACTATACGTACCAAAATGTTTGGTTTCTGCAAAACATCTCTTGAATTATTTTCTTTCTTTAGGTTCCTATGGGGCAGTGCGTCCCTGAATCTCCTCTGCTCTTGGATGGATAAATGCCTTTATTTGAACCAGTAGTCCCCAAATTTTAGGAATTTGTGACATGGGTTTACTGAGTGAAGTTTTTTAGATCCAGGCATTCAAAACTAGAAGTTTGTGGGAACGCACAGTTGACCCTCAGCAACACAAGGTTTAGGAGGGCTGACCTCCCATGGTCTAAAATCCATGTATAACTTTTGACTCCACAAAAACTCAACTACAGATAGCCTACTGTTGCCCAGAAGCCTTACTAATAACATAAGCAGTCAATGAAAACATCTTTTGTATGTCATATGCATTATACGCTATACGCTTATAATAAAGTAAACTAGAGAAATAAAATGTCATTAAGAAAATCATAAGGAAGAGGCAATGCTTGTAGAGGACTATACTGTTATTTCTTAAAAACAACCCTCATATAAGTGGACTCCTGCAGTTCAAATCTGTCGTTCAAGGGTCAACTGTATTTCAGAATTAAGGTTCTCAGCAGTGCAACTCTAAGGTCACACGTACGACCTCTACGGCAAGAATGACAAATAAATGGTTTAATTAGGTGGATCTACTTACACTATTAATGTTAAAGGAGAAATTGAGGACAACCGAGATCAGTGAGAGAGCCAAATTCCTATTCTGTTCTATTTAGTGATGTTTGAAGTACATGAAAAGTAGGCCAAGAGAAACACTATAAGTAAAACATTGGAAAGTAACCGTAATTCTTAGCTTCAAATAGACATCTCCTTCACCTAAAACTAGTGACCATAGAGTGAATTGAAATAAAAGGACTTAAGTCACTTCAGGTCTGAGATTCAAATCACAGATTAAATGTCCTAAATTCCATATGATAAATAAATCACAAAATACCTTTCGTCAAACATTTGACTTCAGGAGAGCTCATAGGAAATCTCTGTGAGAATGTGGAGAACAGTTCCCATTGAGCCAACGGCCCCCACCCTGGCCCCAAGTACCAGAGCGGCACCTGTGTGCCTGCCCCCCCTGCCTCAGGCCATCGGAACCCATGGGTGTACCACCATGTCAATGATCCTGCGTCCCCACAAACAAGTTCTGAACAAGTTCCAAGAAATTGAACTTTGAAATGCATAAGTCAGGGCTAGAAAAGTGTCTCAGACATCAAGGGGTACAGCTCTTTCAACTTGGAGAATCGAATATAAAGGATGATATAGAGGAAGTTCCCTTGAAGACAGAAAAGTGAGAGGAAAAGGCCTGTTTTTAGTCATCGTGTTTTGAGAACTCCTCCGCACGCCTCCCCCCTCCACACACACAGACACACACACACACACGCGTGCACACACACACAAAACATTTGAAAAAATTATCTAGAAAATTATCTAGAAAACATTGCCTCTGTGGAAAGGAGCCATTGACTGTATTTTCTTATTACTAATGAAATTTGTTTTTAGTTTCCTTTCAAAGTGAGGAAATTGCATTTCGTTAGACAAGGAGATAAGGAAGAGCAGACCCATAGTTCCAACTGAAGACACACTTGCATTACCATTAAGACAAGTCAGGCAAGATGGTACCATGGAAAGAGCAGGTCTCCCAACTGGTCACTTCATCTGAAACTTCGTCTCTGCTCTGATTCAGTACAGCTGCGATGGGTGAACCAACTTGATGTTTCCACGTTTCTACTACGCCTTCAACAAAACAGCAGCAAGATTTGCACATGGGACTACGTGAAGTAAAGAAAACAATCCTTCTGAAAGTGCCTCCGAGTCATAGATGTCTTAGTGGTGTTAGTATTATTTTCTTTTTCCTTTTGCCAAGTAACTTAGTCCATTCAGCACCATCCACTGGGTGCCTTATAACAATAAACACCTATTTCTCACAGTTCTGGAGGCTGGGTGTCTATGATCATGGCACCAACATGGTCAAGTTCTGGTGAAAGCTTTCCCTGTGGCTGCAGAGGGCCAACTTCTCACTGTGTCCTCACATGGCAGAAGCAGGAGGGAACTCTCTACCATCTCTTTCTAAGGACACTAATCCCATTCATGAGCCTCCGCCCCTCACGATCTAAGTACCTCCCAAAGGCCCCTCCTCCTAATGCCATCATCTTTGGGGGTTAGAATTTCAACACATGTATTTAAAGGGGGCACACTCAGACCATAGCACCAAAGAAACATATGTAGATGGATCCTACGGATATAGGTCGATCCTACCTTCGGTTGCCCTTCCATCTGCCCCCATAATTCTTGATCTGGCTGCACGTTACAATCAATTGGGGGAGATTTTTAAAAATACTGGTGCCTACATTTGACACCGATCAACTAAATGAGATTTTTCTGGGAATGGGCCTGAGACATCAGGATATTGTTAAAGTTCCTCCAAGTGATTCTGATGTGCAACCAGTATTGAGAATCTCTCCTGACGTTTTCAAGCTGTTTCTTAGCAATGCAATTTATTAGAATAGTCACTCTTCACTTTCCAATAGAGTAGCCAGGAGCTGCATGTGGCTACCGAACACTTGCAATGTGGTTAGTCTGAGTTCATCAAACCTGAGAGCAGCATCTTTTTTTTACAGACAGAAGGGAATTTTCTTTATTTATCAAATTAGAAAATGAAAGCGGTCCAATTGTACTTTAAATAAAATATCAGACTCTTGACCTTCTTGAATCTCTTCTCATTTTTTCTAATACCTACCTAACGTGGGTTGAGAACCTGCTAAATATCAACGATTTTTATATAGAAGACCACTTAAAACACATACCATGCAATCCGTATGGCGCTAGACATGACCGTCAAAAAGGTGTGGACTGTTCCTGTTCTGGAGATGAAGCCACAGGTTTGTGACACATTTACTTGCTCCTTGATCTGCATATTTATGCTCGTAAACTCTCCCTGGTTTGTCCAGAGCATGTTCAATCTCATCTCATCTCTCAGCCCCTTTGTCAGCTGTCCTTCGAAAAGAAAAAATAATTCAAGGTCAAGCAGCTCCCTCGCCACCAGTCGTTTAACTTCATTTGTCTGAAAGGAGATTTGACTTCGCAAAAATAAGCCTCGATTGGAAGCTAACAAACTAAACATTGACATCCAGTGAAAGCTAAGAGCTGTGTCCTTCTAAACTGAAAGAACAGGTGTTCCAAACATCTCTGGAAGCTCTCAGGGGATATAGGCAGTCATCGGGCAGTAAGTACCAGGCACTCTGCCCAGCCCGCTGGGGGTGAGGCTCCTGCCCCCCAGGCAAGCCGGTGGGAATGCAAGCAGCTGGACCTGACTGCTCATGGAGGTGGAGGGCACGACAAACCCAAAGAGAAATTTCCCAGGTGAAGGGAGACAAGAGATAAAACTCAGTAGTCCACAATTATGTCTAGATCATATTGCCTGGAATATTTCACCATGAAAATTAATAATATGAGAACAATAAATACATAGGTTTGGTGTATAAGACAAGCAAGGCATAAAAGTGGCAAGAATAGGCCTAATGGCACTAGCACCATGGTAATGGCGAGGAGATCATGATCCAATGCCCACCTGTCAAAATCTATGGGAGCTGTGATCACAAAAACATAGCCGGTTGTGAAAATTCAACGACATAAAACCAAAACTTCACGTTTCACCTTAGTGAAATGAAAATGCAAACACCATAAACATTACTTTGGTTCTTTCAGATTCTTTTAGAATATTAGTCAAGAAGTATGGAGTAAAATTAAAAATCAGGCTCTGGAACTGGCTGTGAGATCCCATTCTGCCATTTGCAAGCTTTAGGACCTTTAAGAAGCTAACTTCTCTAATAGTTCCCTCTCTTGTAAGATGCCATGCATCTCAAGGAGCTGCTGATAGAATTAAACAAGTGTGTATTATAAATGTTTCATCTAGTACCTAGCATGAAAGAAGCACTCAACAAATGGTAGATATTACTTTAAAAACTATTGCCAACATGAGTACAATCCCCATTGTCATTTCCAAAATGCATAAGCTCACACATATCAAAGAGAAAATCAATATTTTTTTAATGTCTACTGCAAGCAAGGAACTATGTTGATGTTATTTTACCCTTACAACATACCTAAAAGTAGGTATCACTCTCCACCTTTTACTGGTGGGAAAAGAAGGCTCAAGAATGTTAAATAATTAGCCCAAGATCACACAGGTAAAAAGAAAGAGAGCCAGAATTAATGCCCAAATCTAGTTGGCTCTAAAAATCCCATCTTTTCACTGTACCATGCAATCAACTTGGAATTTTTATCATTGAGAATTTTTATCATATATATATATATATATATATATATATATATATATATCTTACTATAGCTTTTTGCAGGGAGGGGATTTTTTTTTTATTTTTATAGAGAGAAAATTAAATTTCAACCGGAACGAACAGAAGTGCATCACATGCGACGACTAGTAAATTTTTTCAATTTTTATTTGGGCAATCTGACACATAGGCCCTTGAACTCTGGGCTAATATTGGGTCCCATCCAATGGCAACAGGAAACCCGGTTCTCGAGAGATCTGGTATATCAGAACAGATGCCCAGTTGCATATACGTTTAATTTTAACAAATAGTTTTTCATAACTATAGGATTTTCTATATTTATTAAAAAAATCTGGCACATGAGAAAATATCAAATTGTGCTATTCCACCTCCATATGTGCCAGTTATCTATAAATATAGAAATGCAATAATTATCGCTAAAACTGTTACTTGTTAAATTTTTGCAAACAGATAAATTATGAATATGAATTTGAAAAATTGTTTAAGGAGTTAAGAAACGGATAAGGATCTAGAATCACTGACTTTCTAAATCAGAAAGGACCCTGAAAGCCACCTAGTCTAATACCCAGGGAAGGCGTCCGAATGTACTCCACCAGGTGGGTTTCAAGCCCCTGCTTAAACACCTGCAGTTAGCAGGAAGCTCACTACCTGTGAAGGCTCTCACTTGCCGTTGGATCCCTCGATTTGTTGAAAATCCCTTCATTATGTTCATGCAAAATCTATCAATACTAATGCTACCGTGAATGAAGCCACCCCATGCACATGTCAGGCACGCTATTAACAGCGTTAGATTCATTACGTCACAGAATCTTTAACACAATGTTATGAGACACTCACGTGTCCCCATGAGACACATTAATCAAGGCACCGAATATGACACAGCTAACAAGTGGTCGGGGCTATGCTCTTTCCACTTTATGGTAGGGTTTGCTGGCCCCAGGTCCCAGGTGGTGTTGGTGTCCCAGAGTGTATCCCTAGGGTAGCATGGGGCAAGATCAGTCCTGTTTCCATAGGACACCTCCTCCAGTATATGACTGCCATTTATCATGTCTCCATAAATGCCCTCTTCTCCAGGTTAAATATCCTTGATCTTTCATCAAGACAAATACCCAAGGAGAATCAGAAATGAGGCAACTTGAGGAAGTCCTAACAGCACTCAAGTTCGAAGCCCTTGTGGTTTGCTTACCAAAAACCTCCCTCTCTGGTGTCCATGACAGTTATATTTCTGTCTCTTAGATTTCCAGGAGTCCTGATGAATTCACTGCTACCGTATCTGTGCTTGAGCAGTTAGCTGGCTTTTTTTGGATCCAAATGCTGGCCCCGACATCTATTTAATATTCTTAGATTCAGATCATGCTTCCGGCTTTTAAAAATGTCTTGCACTCCTAATTTTGTTATCCTTTCTAGTTACGCGTCATCTACAAACTTGACCATTTAGCTAGCAGACCTCTCATCCAAGTATTTAACAAAAACCGTAGGGCAGGGCAAAGCTGTAGGATGGGCCTGAGGTCAGCCATGAGACTCATAGGTCAAAACTGAATTAGTCTATCAGTCAGCAATATCCCCGTGGCTTAGCTGTTCAGTCAGCAAAGAACTGAGTTGAAGTGTTGACATTTCTGTGGTCAGTCCATTGTGCAAACTCCCAGCATCCAAGCACATCTTTCTTCTCTATGATTCAGCAATCCCATCACTGAAGTACCTTCCAGGATTGCAAAGCATGACGGAAACAAATGGCAACGTAATTTACAAAAATCAAGTGTTGGGTTGAATAGCAAGAGACAAGGGAAATCCAAGACTTGGAGAGACCTAGTTCTCATTTCATAGATGAAGAAGCCAGGATCAAGGGATTTGGATACTGTCATTCAGCTAAGTGTTAAGGTTTCTTTTTTTTTTTTTCCTTAAATAATGAATGTGAAGAATTAAAATGCTTTGCAGCATCTATTGAAATAATCATGGTTTGCCTTACTTAGTACATGCTTTAAAATAAAAGAAAACGATTCCTTTTAAAGCTAGAACCTGGTTGACCCAGATGACAGATTATCTGGGGTTTGGGGAAGGGTGTTGAAAGTGGAAAGATGACGAAAGTATGAGGAGTAACCAAGGATAAGCGTTACACATTTCAAACTTGTGGTGTCTGCCTCCTCTGGGCTTCATCCCCATGCACAGCAAAATCGTGGAAAATTGATCATCTTTGTAATACAATAAGCTTGGGTTCAAATCACTCGACTTCCTTTGGCTGACTATTGTTGTGATAATGCCCACTCCACAGGGCTGGTGTGAGGCACAAATGGCCACAATGTGTGAAGGTTACTGCCCAGTGTTGGATCCATAACAGTTTCCAAACAAATTTTAGTTTCCTCCCCTCCCACTTTATTTCTTCTTCTGACAACATGTAAACAAAATTTAAAAACATTCACATTCACTCTGGAGAAGTAGGAATGATAAATTTAACTTTATGAACAGATAAACAAAATGTGGTGTATACAGACAATAGAATATTATTCAACCTCATAAAGGAAATTCTGGCACATTCTACAACATGGATGAGTCTTGAGGACATTATGCTAATAGTGAAATGAGCCAGTCACATAAAGACAAATACTGTGTGACTCTACTTTTACGAGGTACCTGAGTAGTCAGATTCATAAAGACAGAGAATAGAAGGGTGCTCGCCAAGGGCTGGGAGGAGGGGAGGAAGGGGGTGTCTACTGGGGACAAAGTGTCAGTCTGGGAAGATGAAAAAGCTCTGGAGTCATTTTGTTTGAACAATTGCTGTGATGTACTTCACAAATGTACACTTAAAAATGCTTACAATGGTGAATTCTGTTATGCATTTTTTACCCCAATAAAACGACTGACCACTCTTAAAAAAAATTAAGTTTGTGTGTTTTGAATGTTGGTAATTCTGAATTAAAAATGTAAGCCGAGGAGTTGCAAGCATTAGATCCCCACATTTATAAAAACTCCCAAAAGTGCAAGATCAGCTTTGTTGGGGACTTGTGGCTGGAAGAGCAGAGTGTGAACACAGAGGCAGAGTCCACTCTGAAGAAGGGGTGAGCACCCCCATCCAAGAGCCTGCAGTCGACAGCAACCTACAGAGCCACTGCCGTTCTGAGTTCAGTGGTGCTGACCCTTGCAGCTCTAGAAACTTCTACTGGCTCCTCCCTTCAAGGTTCCCCGTTTATATTTTCTCATTCAACTCATTCTAGTTTCAGGTTTGTAATAATACTTATCATCATAATAAAAAACGCATATCAGCTAATGTCTTAGTATTTAGGGAAAAAATCTTACTAGTAAAATCCTGATCAATGTGGTTCATGGTAATCGCTAGGTCCTCTGAACTCTTAGCGCTTAACCGTGTGCAACTATTCAATTGACATTTGTCATTTGGGCTTTGTGACATATCTTTTCTGTTGTCTTGTATTGTCATCTATCACTGAGTCAGAGTCCGTAAATTCTCTAACAAAATTTGACATCATCATTACTTTGGGGTTGATTGTGCCTCCCTTGGCTATAGAATAAAGCACATGCAGACCTTTTCTGTTATTGTTCAGAATACTTTCTCTGGCTTTGCTGTCTAAACAAGTGTGATCTAAAATTGCCACTTAATATTTGAGACCTTCATCCTCTCTCTCCATACTGCGGCCAGAATTATCTACTTAAATGCAAACCCCGTCATGTCACTCTTATGCTTAAAATCATCCACCCATCTATTTGCTTAATACATTTTTTTTTGAGTAATGACAAAGTGAAACATAACCAGGCCCCGACTTGGTTTTTGGGGATACACAGATGAGAAGACGAAACCTGTCTTACAGGAGCTCACAGTCCAGTGAAGAGACTACAATATAATGTGTGTGCTAACAGACATGAGTACAAGGCACCCCAAGACATAAAAGAACATGAGGCGTAGGGTTTAGGGATAGTTGTGCACAAAACCCACCTCCCCCCTGGATAACACTTGATAAGGGAATCTCCATTTCCCCCTCGGTTCTCCTTGCTTCCTTTGGACTTCAGTACTAGAAGGTTGGAATTAGGTATGACCATCAGTGTCAGCCAGAGAGAATCCTGGAGAGGCAGCACTTCTAAGATAATGGATGGTCTATGATAAGCTATTTGCCCTATACACTAGACAAAGAACTCTTGGAATATCCACAGCATTACCGTAACCCGAAGGAAAAGCCAAGCGACCCAGTTTTCCAAAATGAACAAAACAGTTGGACAGATACTTTAGAAATGAGCTATCCAAGTGACGATTAAGCACAAGAAATGATGGTCAATGCAAGATAGTATATTCATCAGGAGAATCCAAAATAAAACCACAATGAGAAATCACTACGCACTCGCCAGGGATGGCGAAAATTTTAGAAGACAAAAATACTAAGTATTGGTAAATACGTAAAACATCTGGATTTCTCCCCCATTGCTGGGAGACATATAAAATATTATATCCACCTGGGAAAACTTTCTGGAAGCATACAAGACTGGTGTAAGAATATTCATAGCAGTTTTTGTCATAAGAGCTAAGGCTTGGACACATTTCAAATGACCATCAACAGTAGAATGGGTAAATATACTTTAGTATACTCATATAATGGACTAGTAAATAGCAATAAAAAGGAATACATTTATGCTTCAAGCAGCATTACGGTGAATCTCACCAATAGAATGTCAAGCATAAAAAGCAAAATACAAAAGAATTCAAAAATAGCCAAAAGTAATTTATGGGGATAAGAGTCAAAATAATGGTAAGCCTTTGAGGGTATTTACTAGCAGAAGGCAGGATTAAGCTTTCTGGAAGGCTGGCAGTATTCTACAACTTGGTTTGGATACGTGTCTATGGGGGATTTCATCAAGTTACACACTTTGTATTCATGCACTGCATTGTACATATATCATACCTTAATAAGATTTGCTTGTTTAAATTATTGCTACCTGTGAGCTTTGGGTATCTTAGTTGTCCTTCCCTCCAGCTGTCAGAGTTTCCACATCTGGTCCAATGCCGTATCTACAATTGGAGGCTCCTCTGTCCTCAATAGCCTGGGAGCATTTCTACCAAAAAACCAAATCCAGGAATGCAAATCTTTTTCTATATAGGCATTGGACACTTACGCTGCTCTAAGGAATGGCTTTGGCGATCATCTCTCCTAGAGATGTAGAAGAAGCTACAAACTGTTAAGGACCATCATCAATGGACAACTTTTTGCCTGATACAAGCAAAACTGTCAGAAGGAGAACTTGGATCAGAAGGACTTCTTCCCAGTAAACCAAAAAGGTGCTCTGCTGTGTTCCACACAGTTCCCTTGAATATGTAAAACACTGGGCATCAAATCAGGGGACACGGCCCAAATTTTCTCTTATAGGGGCATTCTGCAGCCAAATGTAGTTGGGCAGACGCGTGTTACAGGAATTCCAGCTCTCTGACCAGCAGGGGTTGAATGGTCTCCATCTTCTTAATTGAATGAGAAAATATCTGTAAATCTGAAATGCCGCAGCAGTGTCTCCAAGAATGGTTCCTCACTTAAAAGTAGTCATTATTGATTGGGCTGTGTCAATTGCAATGCCTTACAGAACAATAAAAGCTGAGGACACAGTTTTTTTGGTGACATTACTGCCTCACAAGACTTTCTCATCTGCATCGACTGAGTCAGTGTAAGAGAAAAGCATTGAGTTCAAAAGATCTGAAAGCATCCAGACTGAAACGCCACAGGAGAATTAAATAAGCCTCCATGTGTCCCATCAGGAAGTGTCTTCTAGTTGTGACTAGAGCCACGCCTCCCTCCTACTGGCGCCTTTTCCTTCTCTGTCTTCCCTTCTCTCCACCTCTCGGCTCAGCCCCTACAGAGCAGTAAACGTCCCCCATGCCAGACATCTGCTTTCCATAGATCTCCTTAAACACACCTTCAAATTGGGGTCCAGATAAAAATATTAAAGACGTGAAGGAATTATGTCACCAATCATTGTATGTTTTGTCCTTGTTTGCATTGCCTTCCTGCCTGGGAGACAGGAAGACCTCTGCCCTCCTAGAGCAACTCCAATGTTTGTCTCCATCCCATAGGTGGATACTGGCTTCCCATTCAAAACCTGAGATCCTTATGTAAACTTGGTCCCGATATGTTTTCATCATTGTTAGACCACGCCAGCAAAAAGGGGTTCAGAAATCTTGGTGTAGTTTTGCTGACCCTAAAAAACAGTGCACTGGGGTTGGTTAGTCTCTGTGTCACCAAATGCCTCCTATTCTGAAATTTTCTCCCTACTGGCCCAAGGCTCCTTCTTTTTTCCAGGTACTCCCCAAGCAATGTATGGAGTACTTCAAGGGGCCCAACTAACGATTGCTAATGCTAACTTTTGTTGTAAATAGCTACTAGCTTAAGATGTGGCCTTTAAGAGAGATCAGGTGGGGTCCCCATGGCTTTTACCCCCAAATATTTTCCTACTACTCTGTTCTCTGGGTTTCATGAAACCAGGCACTCAGAAGAACAACCATCTGTGTGATGAGATCAGTGGTATGGCCTGTTGACATCTTCCTCTCCGTTTCCCAATATCTTGGATGAAGTCTGAATTACCAGCCTCGACCAGAAGGCAAAACGAACTTGGACTCAAATAACCTGAATAATGCATGCTGTACCAAAAGAATGGGAGAGCTGAGCCTCGACACACAACAAGGCCCATCTAAATACATCCACGGCAGAATTCCAGAGCTAGAATTTCCAGGAGATGCTCATTGTCTCTTTTCAGAGAAGTAACAAAAATAGATTAAGGCACACAGAAATAACACTGAAGCTTCTGTACTGGCCCAAAAGTCAGGCTCTTCAAGGCCTTCTGGTCCCACTGCAAAGCTGGCCAACACACCTGTTTGTACAAGAGTTTGAAGTCATTATTTTGTGTGTTGTTTTCTGTGACTATAGAATTGGCGGAAGATCGGAAGATAAGTCGGGATGGGAATTAGCAGTTTGCCTCTGCCTGGTTTTGAATTCTCCAAGGGACGGGAAAGAATGCAGATGTGAGCTGCTTGGAAACTATCTTCCGCCCTGCCAGAAACTCCTCTGCTTCAGCAAGACTGTCACACGCCAAGCACCAGGCTAGATTCTGGAGATAACGAATTCGGTTTTTGACAGCTTGAGTTTGAAATATCAGAAAACAACTGGCAATACTTGAGAAGAGTTCAAGCATGAGGTCAAGACTGGTGGTATGAGTTTAAAGTCATCCATGGGAAAGACATGGTTGAAAACACAGGAGTAAATAAAACTACCCGGAGAGAGCTTGAAGAATGAAGAGAGAAGGTGGAACCAAAGGGAGAGTCAACAGTCAAGGAGAGGATAAAGGAAAGAAGCCAGCTAGGATCAAATGAATGCGTTCCAAAGACATGGGAGAAAATCAGGAGAAAAGAATTTCGAGGAGGAAAAATAAGTACCAGTGTCAGGCTGCAGGGAGGCCAGGTAAAAGGAAGCAGAGGATCCGATTTGATTTGCCAATTAGAAGCTGATCGCCTCGGACAATTTCTATGGAAAAGGCTGGGATGCGGGTGGGGCAGGGGCAGAATCAAATCAAGTTGATGAGTCAAGCGTAGGTCAAGAAATAGAGGCATTTATTTTAAAGGGAGTTGGAAAAGAGTAATAGTTGAGGGAGACACAGAAGTTTTTGTAGGAGATGCTTTTTCTCCTAAGATGAAGGAGATCTAAGTATGTTTATAGCCAGAGGGGGAAGGAGCCAGTGTAGAGAAAGAGTAATCGAAGATTTAAGAAAAAGAGGGAATAATTCATGTAGCAGAGACTTTGGGGAAACAAAAGGAGATAGGATCAAGAGTCCACGAGTGCACGGGTTAACCTGCAAAAAGAGTGAAGGTAAGGAAGGGAAAAATAAAAAATAAAAAACCAAGTAGGTAAATCAGAGAGGTAGATGGAATTCATCCTGGGTGTTTTCAGGTTGTTGGGGGAAAGAGAGCAAGGAGACAGCTGACAGGCTCCATGGCTCAGACCTTTTCTGTTCTCCCAAGTGAAGAGGGAGGAGACAGGGGAGGGGAGGCACAAAATGAGCCTGTAATCAGATGATTTCAGGGGGAAACGTTTGACATATTTCTGGATGTCGTCCTGGCAAACACCAGAGTGTTCACTAATCCTCTGGGAAATCCAGATCCACGGCAGACAATGAGGAAGAAAAATCAAATGTTTTAAATCAAGATTTGGAATCCAGTAGGAAATTGATTGGACATTAATATAGTGAGGAGCACAGGGTACGGCCCAGAGCTATTTCTCCAACCTGATCGACACCAGTGTTAACTTGGTGGGCTGTCCAGAGCTGGGCTTGGAGACTCGAACACAATACAATCACAACACAGGTCGGACCTCACGTAAAGCCACTATGCACCATTCACCCTAACTGTGAGGTGCCTTCTGTTAGTCTCCCTCTTTTGCAGGTGTGTATTTAAAGCACCAAGGGCATTTTCTGTCCTTTCCTCTGTGTTTCATTTTATCCCATTTTAGTGTGTTTTCTCATTTAAGGATGTTTTCATACAACTTCTCATTTACCATCTCTCTGCCAAGCCATAAACTCTAGGTTGGTCGCTGAGAATTAACAAGCTTGGGGAGGAAAAAGAAAAGAGAGACAGAGGACAGAAAAAAGTCCTGTAATCTCAGTTCCCCCAACCTTGTTCCATCACAACCCTGGATACACCTTCTTTCCCCCAACTGGCTTCCCCTCACTCACTCAAGAATAAGGGAAGCGGTCAGTCAGTCACCAGTCATGGTTTTATTGGAAAATATTTTCACCCTCCTCCATTGTCACCAGCTTTGTCCTCTGTGTTTGAATTGACCCGCCACTTAAACCTTGAGCTTCAATTGCCCAAATCACCACCATACTAATTTGGGATGCCACAGGGCTCACTGAGACTGGATAGTGGAAACTGGGTCTCCTTCCTCCCCACAAGACCCTCAGACTGTGGCTGAATCATTTAATCATCCCCAAGGTGTCCCCAGCGCAGGGAGTGGCCCCTGGAAGGCCAACTCTGACAAGGCCTCCAGAAGCCTGCCAGCCTGGCGCTCCCAGGCGGGAGCTGACATGGCATCTCCCGGTTTCCCTCTGTGGGTCTGTCAATCTAGCGCCTTTTGTGACAACTAAATTTACTGGAAAAAAAATTCAAAATTATTTCAGTGGCAGCCAGCTTCTGAAATTTTCCAAATGTACGTTTTTAGCTCTCTATTTCCCTTAAGCCATATGATGTCATGTGCCTCTCAATCCCTGAGTGCCAAAATCTCTGCTTTCATATGTCTGAAATTTGCCAAACTATAAAAACCTCAGATCTCAGCTTGGGTTCTATCCCCTTACCAAAAATGCAAAAAAAAAAAAAAAAAAAAAAAAAAACTTTCTATGCTTTTCAAAGGAAAACTATCAATGATAAAAAAAAAAAAAAATCATAGATCACAAATCCATGAGATTTTTTTACCATGTTGCCCCGTTTGGACTAATGGGCTGTCCTAATTTTATTCAGGATTTTCATTTCAATAGCTTGTCAGCTGCTATTCCAGGATATAAGTCCTGAAGCTCTGGACTTGACAGGTAACCAAGAGACTGATTTTCAGATACAGTACTTTGCTTTAGGATGTATTCATTAGTGATTTTTGAAGTTAGAACATGTTGCGACTGATTTGGAAGTTTCGTGGCTTCTTGTTACATATTTACTGAAGCTTTCTAGTTGACCTAAAAGAGGAAAAGGAAAAAAAAAAAAAAAAAGCCTTCATTCTGCTTCCCTTCCTAATTACAGTCCTATTTCCTTAGCAAGTCCTTGAAAAAAGAATTCCCCAAGTCTCTAATCATCTCTCTAGTTGTAATCTCCATAATTGTGTCCCTTCCAGATTCCTTCCTGGCACAGCCCGGAGAATGATTTGCTCCATGTGGTTAAAAACCTTTTATTTTATGCCAGTTAGGACTTGTTTTCACGGCTTGCCTTCTTGGGCCTTAATGCTACGCTGGATGTGACTGATCACTACAGGCTTCTTTTCTAACCCCCGAGAGGGACTGCAGTTCCATTACCTTATTGCAGGGCAGACTAAACCCTGCCCGCCAGGATTAAAACTCTGGGGTTCCACCCGGTTACCATCTCCTCTCCATTTTCTTTCACCCATTTAGTGGATTAGTTCAATATAAAAGCATTATGAAGAGAACTATTTTTCCCCTGACGCCATGTCAAATAAAAAGATCGGGGCTCACTGATCTTAACACGTTCTTAGACTAGGGATTCTCAAACTCGGGCAATTGTGCCCCCCACCCCCTCTCCAAGGGACATTTGGCAATGTCTACAGATATTTCTGTCACAAAGCGGGGGACGGGGAGCCTGCTACTGGCATCTAGCGGGTGGAAGTTAAGGATACTGCTTAACATCCTGAAATGTACAGAATAACCTCTACCAACAAGGAATTATCTGGTCCCAACTGTCAGTAAGAGGAGATTGAAACACCCTGTGTTAGATGAACCATCACCCAAGCAGAGCAATGAGCCTACAAAGACGTTCTCTTCACATCCCCGGTCCCTGGAAGACAGTCTGGCACATGCTGAGTCTATTTACTTTTTTAAGAAATCTCTCATAGGTCTTTCAAAGATTAGTAATCTTCAATACTAAGAAATTGTTACTTACAGCCTAACTAGAATTCTTTCTCCCACAGATTAGAATCTTTGCCCCTTGCTTGGTGCTTACCGCAGGCAGAAAACAACTGTACCCACTCCTCTGTGTAATGTATCTTGACATCCACCATTTGAACCCTGGGATATGGTGTCAGACTGTGGGAGGGGGTTATTTATATTCCTGAGGATTCCTGGCTCTGTTCGGGGATTCTAGCAAAGATACTCTGGGACTGACAAGTAGGCCTTCTTATGCCTAGATGAAGGCCCTCATAAAGGAGGGGGACATTCCATCCTAACTAGGCATTCTCCCCTAACTGGGGAGGTGGGAGCCGTCTCCAGGTATAAGAAAGTCGAAGGACAGTGTTATGGACAGTGGCTTAGAAGGACAGCTCAGATGATGTCCCCATAACACCCCTCCCAGCCAGACTCTGGGGTTATTATAAGCTTCTGAAAGGAGGGATTGTAACTGAAAGCGTGAGCCCGGGGGGGCAACGGTGACGTGGCAAACAGAGTGAGGGGTAGAAGTGAAGCGGGAAGCGAGATCGGAATCTGGGAGGGGAGCAGGGGCAGGGAGGCACAAGTGCACAGAGGGACCAGCAGGGGCACAACTCTGTGGACTGTTCTCTAGTACCTCCCGGAGGCTCTCGACTGGCGCTAGGAGTTTTTCATGCCCTCTCAACGCTGCCGAGTCCAAACTGAACCCTGTGATGCAACCACTCTAGGCGCGCTCTGACGGGGCTGAACCCCGCAGGGGTCCCGGCCGGGAATGTGGGGGCGCTACTACTCAGATGCTCTGGTGTCATGCTGGGACCCCTAACATTTTAAACTGTGGTTAAATCACCAAGCATCTTCGCCTCTGGGAACCTGAACGTCTTTTTGAGGCGTATGATCAGATGCTACCTGCTCTGGACCTAATAGGTGATAGAGCTTGCAAAGCCTTCTAAATTTTTAATTATATGTAAACATATAATTAATTATATATGAGTATATATAACTATATATGAATGTATAATTTAATTATATAATTTAATTATATCTTTATATAATATGCATTATACAATTGGATATTATATAATATTTGTTATATAATATTTATATACTTATTATCATATATTCATATAATTATATATAATCTAATTGTACATAAATTGTTTTATATAGATAACAGAGCCGTATATATACGAAGGAGGGATTGTATATCCCATATATATACGGCTATGTTATATGGCATACGTGTATGTATATATACAGATATATATACACATACACATACGCCATATGTGTATACATACATATGCATATATGCATACATACATACACATATAACATAGCCATATATATATATATGCCATATAACATAGCTATATGCTATATACATATATATATCTGTGTATATATATGTGTATGTGTATGTATATATATACACATATATATATAATATATATAATACAGATAATACATATATATGTATATATGTATATAATATATAATACAGATAATTATATAATTTAATATACACATACGTACATACACATACATATATGCCATATAACATGGCTCTATGTTATATACATATCTGTGTTACATTTCTGTGGTACGGTTCTGTGCCAAATACCTCACCAGCCCAGCCATTTGATAACCAGATTAGCTGGTTTGGGTGCCATGTCTTTTATATGCACTGATCACTCCCTAAAGAAGTTCCAGTGAATTATGAGGCCTTCTCTCTACTTCCATCGCACGATTCGTCTGGAAGGAATTCAAGTTCTGATTGCTGATGTTACTGGATCTTTCTTTGCATTACAGTTCCTCCTGTGTCTAGGAATTTCAAGTGAGAAATTGCCTATTATTCTCCACCCCCCCCCCACCCCACCCCCACTCTTTTCTATCTTGCCTCCTCCTTTCCTCCTTTTTTATTACCATGCCTCCCGTCCTGTCTGGAACTTCTGTGATCACTTCTTCCTGCCTCCCTCCCACCCTAGCCACCACCGCCGAGTGAGTGCTTATGATATTTCTAGGCTCCTAATCCATAGTGACCCCGGAGCTATCCCAGGTCCAACCCCTAGCCCGGCTGGCCACCTGACTCACTCCTGGAACATAGGTACATGTTTTTGTCATGCTGCTTCTCTGCTTCTTAGTACTAAAGGTCTAGGCAGTAGGTTCCAACCACCTACTTCGGTCCAGCCGCCTGTCTTGGGAATGGGGATGGGGGTGGGAGGCGCCCTAGACTTTAATCAATGAGCGTGGCTTACATGGCCTTTCCCATAAGGAGCACATTTAGATATTTCCCACAGAAGTTAAACTCTGTCACCAGTTCATCTTCTGGCTTCCAGACCTGTGTCCCAACTTCACTCAGCATCTTAAGTTACAATTGTTTTTTGTGTCCAGCTATTTATTTTCTATTCTCCTTTTAAAAAAATTATATATCGGGGTGCCTGGGTGGCTCAGTCGATTGAGCGTCCGACTTCGGCTCAGGTCATGATCTTGCGGTTCGTGAGTTCGAGCCCCACATCGGGCTCTGTGCTGACAGCTTGGAGCCTGGAGCCTGCTTCGGATTCTATGTCTCCCTCTCTCGGTCCCTTTCCTGCTCATGCTCTGTCTCTCTCTGTCTCTCAAAAATGAATAAATGTTAAAAAAATTTTTTTTAATCATATACACACACACATATACATATGATATATACATTTATATGTACATATATATGATATATACATCTTTATATACATATATGTGTGTATGTATCTACATCTATATCTATATCTATATCTATATCTATATATCTATATATTTGAACTTGTGTTGCTATATATTCAGAAACAGGAAATGCTCTGAAGCCTGAATCCCTATACTATCTCAAAAGGAAAACTTCCAAGGAGTGCTTAATTTTTTATTAATATTTATTTTCCCCTAATTATAGAGATGATAGACATTCATTGTAGAAAACTGAAGAAATGTCCTATAGCTCTGAGATAACCCACTATTAATATGTTAGCACATTTTTTAAACTTCTGTCTCTATAAATTCATACATACACATGTACACACACACAAAATTAATTCATATTGAACATTCAGTTTGTTTTTCTCATTTTATTGCCAATTATTGTTTTTCCTGTATTATAAATATAGTACCTACTGGTAGAAAATACATAAAATATACAAGTTTGAAGTTGTATCTCCTTTCATTTCACCTAAAGTAAAAATTGCAGTATTTCATCGTGCACATTTAAAATTTGGGGAAAATAAGGTTTAGCATTTTAAAAGATTCTTTTTTCACAATCCTGTATGTTCAGAATATGATCACCATAGAGCTCTGGTTTTGTGGTTTTGATTGCTTTTGAATAAAGGGCAGAGTATATCACCTATTCATTTGTAACTTTTTATAATTTTTAGTTTTGAAAATGTACTCAACCATCAAAAAGAACATTCTCACCTTAATATATAATGATTGTTTCAATCTCATTAAGTACATTATTTAAATTTTCTGGGCCATTATTTATTTTTTATTTCCATGATCTTTGAAGGCCTAAAAGATTGTGTTAAAGGTTTCCCAACTGTCTTTTAACCAATTTATCTTTTTTTCTTCCAAGAAATGTTGACTCATATGTTCAATTAAGGCAGATGGCTCCTAAAAGGACATTTTCATAATTCATTGTATTTTTTATCAAAATAAAAGAATGTCTTTGATTAAATGTCTTTTGCCTTAATTTCTATTTTGTCTGATGTTAATTCTGCTATCTCATACTTCACTCTTTTGTTGTTTCCCTGGTAAATATTTGACAAACATTTAATTTTAACTTTTGTGTTGGTTCTTTCTTGACAAACAACTCCTGTAAGCAGGTTATAATGAGATATTATTTTTTTTTATTTTTTTAATGTCTTTTTTTTTTTTTTTTTTTGAGAGAGAGAGAGAGAGCACGAGTGAGGAAAGGGCAGAGAGAGAATCTGAAACAGGCTCCAGGCTCTGAGCTGTCAGCACGGAGCCCGATGTGGGGTTCGAACTCATGAATCACTAGATCAGGACCTGAGCAGAAGTCAGACATTTAACCAACTGAGCCACCCAGGCGCCCCTACAGTGAGATTTTGTATATAAAATATATTTTATTTATGATTCTCTTAGTGGTCAGGTTTATGCTTTCAAAAACATCTTTAGTTGAGGACTGGCTTCATTTACCTGAAATAGAAAATCATCCAGACCAGGACTCGCTTTCCCACAGAACAGGAGGTCAGAACATTGAAGTACAAGGTTGTTTAGCTGCTCCCCAGACTCATCCAGACTCCAGACTCCTCCCTGGCTCTGTCCTGTTACCTGAAGCATAAGGCTTTCATCCCACAGAGGCCTCAGAGTCCTAGAGGAGGGTTTTATCTTTGCCCTCCCACCCACATTCCAAACAAGAAGAAAGAGGAACAAAGGGGGAAGGAGGAGATGGAGGAGGACGAAAAGGAGAGAAAAGAAGAACAGGAAAGAAGGAGTTGGCTGTATCTGGTTAGTAAAACTTACCCAGAACCTGAAGAACTTGTTCTTCTGTTTCATTGGCTAGACTTGCGTCACAAGGCCACCTCTGGCGACAAGCACGCTGGTACAAGGAGGATTGTTATCTGGGTCATTTGCCTCTCTGAACAAACCTGGGGTTTCCTGAGGAAGAAGGGAGACTGTACTTCAGGCAAATGCTTACCCTTGTTTGTAAGGTTGTCAAAGTCAAGAGCGGAGCAATCTGTTTTGTCTGTCTGCTTCTTCTGCTCCCGTCCTACCAGGACCACACTTCACTTCACTCCACCCCCCTGACTCTGGGCATTCATACGTTTCAACATAAAACTGAAACCCATTTTCTTCACTAAGTGATCATTTTACATTATATAACTCCTCTTTCAAAGGTTTTAAAATCACACTAAGGTTTTAAAACACTTTCAAACATTATAAATCCTTAAATTTATAATGATCTGAGTTTCACTCTTTAACTCAGATTCTTTTGAACCATGAAATTGCCTTTCTTACATTTGGGGGTTTGGTTCTTTTCTCAATTGTCTAAAGTAAAGCATTCAGGTGATTTTTGAAAAGTGTGTATGCAGGTGGTGTATACTTTGCACTCTTACACGTGGGAACTTGAATTCCTAACTCTGCACCCCCACTCCCAATGTGTGCGTCGCTTTTGAAAATAGTTGCCGTTAAAAATGATCTCAGGTCTTTCAGGCTTCTGATTACCTTTATAGCCCAAAGTCACGTGTTCTTAAGTCCAGGCTCTATAGTTTTCAAATTCCAAAAACAAAACCAAACATAAATGTAATTATGAACAGCACAGATCTTAACTGAAGTTTTTTGGTAATATGGAGGCGGAAATCACATTGCATTCCATCAATGAGACTTCTAAAAATGTATTTCTCCCACTGCTCTCTTTCCTGAAAGCTTCATCCTTTATAGCAGGTCCCATCTCACGGCATCTGTGATTTTCCTTGAACATCTGGCTTTACATACCTTCCAAACTCTATTCATATGCTTTTTATTTTTAATTTATTTTGGGTCTACAGTTTATGAATTTTAACAAACGGAGTTGTGTAAACTTCACCTCAAATAAGATACAAGAAACAGGAGACATCACCCCAAAGTTGCCTCATTTGCAATCAAACCCTCTCTCTTCCCTTGATCCATGGCAACCACCAATCTGTTCTTTCCCTCTATCATTTTGCTTTTTCCAGCATATCATATAAATGGAATCATGCGATATGTAGCCACTTGGATCTGGTTTTTCTTCATTAACATAATGTATTTCAGAGTCATCCGTGTTGTTGCATGTACCAATACTCTGTTCCTTTTTATTTCTGAGTAATACTCCATTGGATGGACGTACCACAGTGTTTTTATCCAATCACCATTATAGTGAGTGGAATTACATCTCCAAAAAAGATGTGTTCCAGTTCTTATCTCCATTATTTGTGAATGTGACCTTATTTGGAAATAGGGTCCCGGCAGATATAATCAAGTTAAAATGAGGCCATACCAGATTTGGGTGGACCCTGAATCCAATGACAATATCTTTATAAGAAAAAGAAAAAGATAGTTGGATACAGAGACAGGAGAAAGAAAGCCATGTGAAAATGGAAACAGAGATTGGAGTGATGTATCTACAAGCCAAGGAGCACCAAGGATAGCTGGGAACCACCAGAAGCTAGAAGAGGCAAAGAAGGAATGTCCCCTCGAGACTTCAAAGGAACATGGCCCTGCCAACGTCTTCATATTGGACTCCTAACTTCCAAAACTGTGAGGAAATAAATATCTGTTGTCTCACACCACCCAGCTTGTAATATTCTGTTATGGCAGCCCTTGGAAACTAGTAAAACCAGCTGAAGGATATTTGGGCTGTTTACCATTTGGGAAATAAATTATGAATACAGCTATGATACAAATTCAGTTATAGGTTTTTGTGTGAACAGAGGCTTTTGTTTCCCTTGAGTCAGTTAGGAGTGAGATTGCTGGGTTGTAGGTTAAACGCATGTCAAAGTTTGTAAAACCAGCCATAATGTTCATCCAAGCGGCTCTACCATTTTGCCTTGTAACCAGCAATGAATGAGAATTCCCGTTGCTCTTCAACCCCTACGCCACTTGGTTTCACCAGGTTTTGTTTGTTGCTTTTTAAAAACTCTTAGCTCTTGGATTTTTTATTTCAAATCTCTCTTCTTTTCTAAGATAGGCACTGAATGATACGAATTTTCCACTAAGCACCACTTTAGCTGTACCCCACCAATGGTATTTTCATGTTGTGATTTCATTTTCATTTGGTTCAACATACGTTCTGAATTTCCTTAAGAGGCTCTCCTTGACCTATGGGTTATTTACAAGTGTCCTGTGTGATTTCCAAGTACTTGAGACTATACCAGGGTATCCCCCCCTGTTGTTATCTATTTTCGTTCTATTATAATAAAAGGATGCACTTTGTCCAATCTCAATTCTTTTACATATTTCAAGGTGAGGTTTATCGCCCAGAACGTGGTCTAATTTGGTGAAGATTCCATGTGTACTTAAAAAAAAAAAAAAAAGTGTATTATATGGTGATTGGGTGGACTGTTTTATAAATATCTATTTGTTCAAATTGATAAGAATGTTTTTCAGGTTTCTATAATCTTGTGGTTTTACATTTACTTGTTTTATCAATTACTCAAAGATTGCTATTGAAGTCTTCAACTATCATTGTGGATTTGTCTATTGCTTTTCTCAGCTCCATGAGTTTTCTCTTCATGTTTAATAAACCTGCACATTCAGAAGTACTATGCCTTTTTGATAAATTGACCCCTCTATCATTATGTAATGCTTGTCTTTATTCACTGCAACTCTGAGTAGTCTGATATTAATATAGGACCTCCACCTTTCTTCTGATTTTGTTGCCGCATGGAGTATCATTTTCTATCTTTTAAATTATATTTATCTACCTACAAAACTGTGTTTATTGTGGGTTTGTTATACACATGGTATATTTGAGTCTTGAATTTTTCTCCAACTGAACAATCCCTGTTTTTTTATTTGCTTCATTTAAAAATTTGCATTTACTGAAATTATTGCTATATTTTAATGCAAATTTATGTTTTCTTATTTGTTTTTGCTCTAGTGGTCTTTGATATTTTTACTTGGCTCACCTTCTTCTGCCTTCTTTTGTATTATTTGAATATTTTAAAATATTTCCTTTTGACTTATCTACCAGATTTTTGGCCATTATTTCTTTACTTGTGGCTTTTTCATAGTTCACTTAATTATATTAGCGATTAATATTACTCATTAAAATAAGTAATTAATATTACTTATGTCAGTTTATATTTATTTAATATCAGTTAATATTTTATTACTTGCAGCCATATAAGTCCCCTTTTCCTCCTCCTTTTATGATATGCCTATTACAGCTACACAGATTTAAATTTTTTTTAATGTTTATTTATTTTTGAGAGACAGACTGACAGAGTGTGAGCAGGGAGGGGCAGATAGAAAGAGAGAGACACACAGAACAGGACGCAGGCTCCAGGCTCTGAGCTGTCAGCACAGAGCCCGATGCAGGGCTCGAACCCACGAGCCATGAGATCATAACTTGAGCCAAAGTCAAATGCTCAACCGACTGAGCCACCCAGGCATCCCTAGAGCTACATAGATTTCAAATCACATCATAAATAATGTAGGTTTTGCTCTCGACTTTCATATATATTTTTTAAAGCTCAAAATGATAATAATAGCCTATTATATTTACACAAATATTTAACAATTCTGTTGTTATTTTTTTCATTCTTAATGTTCATTTTTCCCCATGATGGCATTTTCTTTGGCCTTGCAGAATTCCTTAAGCTGCTGAGAATTTTTCTTTCTACTTTAAAGAGGGTGTTCCCCTGTCTTCTGGACTCCATGGTTTCTAAATAAAAATCCACAAACATACATATCCTGTCTTTTTTTCTCTGCTATTTTCAAGATTATTTCTGTATTTTTGGTATTCAATAGTTTGGTTACCATGTGTCTGGGCCTATATTTTCATTGAGTTTATTTTGTTTTGTGTATATTAAACTACTTTAACCTGTTAATTTATATCTTTCTTCAAAGCTGGAAGTTTCCAGTCATTACTTTTTCAAATATTTTTCCTGCATTTTTACTGCACTCTTTTTCCTGCCCTTCAATGACATAAATGTTAGAGGTTTCGCTATTGTCTTATATAGTCCTGAGCTTCTTCTCAGTTCTTTTCAATTTTCCACTCTTTCTTCTGAAGATTGGATAATTTCATTCTATTATTTATGTTCACTGATTCTTTTTCTGCTATCACCAACATTCTGCTGAGGCCACACAGTACTTATTTGTTTCAGACATTATATATTTTCATTCTGAAATTGTCATTTGGTTATTTTTGAATTGTTTCTCTTTATGTGCTGAGGACGTCTGTCTTTCCATTCATTTCATGGGTGTTTGCCTTTACCTCTTCATGCATGGTCGTAAAAGCTGTTTTGAAATTTTTATTTGGTAATTCCAACATATAAATCTTCTTGGGTTTGGGTTCATAGATTATCTTTTCCCTTGAGAATTGGTCATATTCTCCTGGTTCTTTGTCTATACAGTGATTTCGTACTGCGTTACGGACATATTGAATATAATGTTGTGAGACTCCAGTCCTGTAAAAATCCTCTGGAAAATGTTGGGTTTGGGTCCATTTGTTTGTTTGCTTGAGAAGTCAGTCAATTCAGTCAAGTTCAGACTATAAGCTCTTTTTCATCTTGTGTGGGTGGTAGTTCCAAAGTCAGTTTAGTTGTCAAAGACTTTGCTATTCTTTGGGCTTGTTCCGCAGTTAAAGCTCAGGTGTGATTTCAGGACTTGTGTTAGTTCATACCTCCAAATCAGAGGATACTCTTCTCTAGCTGTCTTTTCTCAAAGATTCCCCAATTCTCTGACTCCCAAAAAACCCTTTTGCCAGTTCCTCTGGTAAAAATCATGAAAGATGAGTTTCTCTTTGGTTTTATGCCTCATAGTGTTGCACGGCTCTGTTCCATGGTTGGGGGTGGGGTGGGTAGGAGTCACCCTTGGGATGAAGAAAGAACAAACCAAAGATTCACATGCACACACACACACCACACACACACACACACACATTCAGGCTACTGGGGCCCTTTCTCCCAGTTTCTCTGACCAGGGACATGGGTTATCTCTTGGGATTTAGATACCCACCACCGTCACATCTGAGTTGTGCAACACCATGACTGGGGCTGAGGCATGAGGAGGAAAGAAAAGAGATAAAAAACAAACAACAGGGATCATATCCTACATCCTCTGACTTTTAGAGGCCTCTTTCATTGCTCTTTGACCAGACAGATGTCTTTCTTTTGGGTTTTGCTCCCGGAACTTGTTGCACAGTTCCACCTTCCAGACTATTGGCCTTCCATGAATCAAAGCTGAGACAGAAAAGAGGGAAGAAATAAGGAAACTTACCAGTACTGGCTGTTCTTCAAGTTTTAACTTCCTTCCTCCGCCTGACAGCTATTGTTTACTTTTCTGAGTCTTCAAGTAATTGTCTTTTGTATTCTGTCCAGAGATTTAACTTTTAATCAGTGGGTTAGATAAGAATTAGTAAGCATGTTCCACCGGTCAGTACCAGAAGTCTGCCATTTGCTTATTATGTACAACAATTTGTCTCTTGGCTTCTCCCACTTTTATTCTTTATTCATCACCTAGAATTTTTTTTTAGGTTTTTTACTCATCACCTAACTTTTTTTCCTGCCACAACATTGATTATACTGAAATAAAAAGAAGGTAATTTCTCTTCAAGAAATATACCTACCCACCACAGGCTTTTGATTTCTCAGTTTGTTAAAGGATGTCTCATATTAAAATCTTTGTAAAGTTAAATTAATGCAATCTTTAGAGCACATGCCTATCATTCAACTTCCTGGTAAAGAAGATTAAATAGTCCAACAAAAGAACATTAAAACTACAAAACTTTAAATCAACTATCTGCTCTTAAGTTAGAATTGTCATTTCATACAGCTAAAGGATCAGTAGTCTGTAATAACATGTCTCTTCCTCTCCCACGAGAGTGTGATTAGAAAGGCACCATATGGTAGCAGTCTGTGTTTTATATATAAATGGGGCAGGGGAAGGAGGAGGAGTGAGAAAGGAGATGAAGGTAATTTCGATTGCTAACCAAGTATGGTAAGAAAAATCAAGATGGATTCCATTTCTGCAACAAATAGAACACCTACTATGCAAGAAAGGCTGTGTGTTATATGCTGCAGGAGATTTAAAAATGCATAAGACAAGTGTCCCTAATTCCTAGGAGTTTGGTGGGAGAGAAACTTTGAATGCCATTGTTTTAAAACAAGTTGAAGTGTCATAATGCTGAGTGGTCAATGTAAACCATGATGGGTATTCCAAAATGGAAAGGAGAATGAAATGAGCAGCATGGGCTTCATGAAAGAGAATCCTTAAAGGTGAGACAGGATTGGGGAATACAATGACAGGGGGAAATGCAGAGAGAATAGACTAAATAGAGTAAAAGTGGCAGAAAAAATATAAAGCATATTATACGACTTATACGATTATACGATTATACGAAAGGGAATACGACACATTTTACTTTTTCACCAAGTGGTAAAAGATAAAACTAAAAAATATACGCTGGGACCAGATCATCAAGACTATTAAAAGCTAAGGCAAAAAATGTTTACCTGGAGAGTTAATAAAGACCCATAACTGAAGGTTGTTGAGCAGGAAGAGTAGCACAATCAGAGCTATGATTTTGGAAGGTCCATCTGTAGCGTGTGACCTATGGTAATGCTTGAGATCAGAGGGATGTGGAGGAAAGAACATCAGCTTCATTACTCCACCAATCTGGACAAGAGGTACCAAGTGGCTAAGTGAGGTAATGAGAATGGGAATAGAATGGAAAGAAGATGGATTAAAAGTATGATCAATGACGGTCCTGAGTTTCCTGGAAATAGAGAACAGGGAGGAGTGATACATTCAAGCAAAAAGTAGGCAAGCTCAGTTGGAAATAGGACTTTGACTACTTCTAAGATAACTTGTTGGAGATGTTTGCCAGGCAGGTCGGAAGTAAGAGCTCACAGGCACAGGAGAAGGTTAGCCCTAGAGACAGGGAGGTAAGTGGTCAGATCACAGGCATGAACAGAATTGCCAAGGAGTAAGAAAAAGAAGAGAAAAACATGCAAGATATCCAACTTTCTAGGGCAGGAGGCAGAGAAGAGAGAGCAGCTTTGTAAAGAGGGAAGAGAGTTTTAAGAAGTGATAGTGTGGCAGGGAGTTTAGGGGGTGAGGACAGAGTTTGCAATGAAGAGATGGACGGTGATCCTATGGGAGCAGTTTCAGTTGAGTAGTGGGAGCGGAAGCCAGGATTCAAGGGTTAAGAATACGTCAGGGAAGTGATGGGAAGTGGGAAGTACAGCGATGTTCGTCCCTTGAAGAAGTCTAGCATCAAAGACCTGGGATCCATGCACTGACTGGAGAGAAATTTGGCCTCTAATGGATCGACCTAATCAGGAGGAAGACTGGGTCCCAGGAATTGGAAGGAGACAATTTTCTAATGATGCAGAGGCTCTTGATAAATAAGACAAAAAATGATGTGGAAAACAAGAAATGTGGAGTCAGATAAAAAGAGGGTCTTCCTCATACAGAGGGATAGGGATTTTCTTTTCTTCAAAAATCTTTCCCATCTCATTTTAGAAAAAAGATTTGTTCCCCTGCCCCCCACCACCCACCACCATCTTTATTGGATTCATGTTGCCAAAGAAGACAAGGGAATGATGTCAAGTTCCAGAGATACGGATTACAAGGAAAGAACGTGCTCTTTTCTAGCAGCTGGGGGGCGGGGGGTAAAGAAAGAAAGCAAAGCAATGACCTGGGAGGCTTTGATCACAAGCAGGTGTGTTGCTTTGGCCTAACGTTCACCCTTGAAGCCAAACTCTTCTTACGGCAGCTTCTCTCTTTGGGAATCTCCAATGGGACGTCCACTGTCTCTCGTTCTTCTGGGCTCCGTTTCACCACTTGCTTCCCTTTGTATCAGCACCCCCCTCCCTCTTCGCTCTGGGGCCACCACCTGCCACCTGCTTGCATATGACCAGGAGGGAGGGGGGTGGCAGAAAGAGCAGGGTGCTGCAGAGAGCCAACAAACATGTGATTTTTTTTCCTGCCTCGGCCATTAACTGGGGAGCACAGCCTCGAGGTCCCCATCTTTGACGCCAGAGAAGTAGGATGTACCCCCCAACGTCACTTGTGGCTCTGAGACATGACGAAAATGTGGAAGGGGGGCTTGGGGAAGAGTTAGAAAGTCTGTGGTATATTGTTGCTCGAGCCCTCCCAGCCCTGGTGTGGCTCCCACTGAAACTCTCAGGGAGACGCTCCGGTGCCCCATTGAAAACTGTCCAGGTGCTTGACACCTGTTGGCAAAAACTGCCGTGAATTAGGGAGTAAGTGGCCACGCGACCTTCAGCCCGGTCTCTCTTACCGCATCTTCTCAGCTTTCTCAAGGATGCAGTGGGGCTTACATGCAGATTCTTCCCCCCAGGAGACACAAACTGCAGGTTTTGTAGCACATTCTAAGTCTAGGAATGGTTAAGGGATACGTTCTCGTGGGAAACAGGCTGGCGACGTGGTTCTTACACCTCTCTCTCTCTCTCTCTCACTCTAGCTCTCTCTCTCTCCTCACCCTCCTCCTCTCTCTCTGTCTTTCTCTTTGTCTCTGTATGTGTCTCTCTAGATCACTCTGTCTCTCGTCTCCCTCCTCACCCCCTTCCTCTCTCTCAGTCTCTCTCTGCCTCTCTATCTTTCTGTGTCACTTTGTCTCTCTGTATCTCCTCTCTCTCTCTCTTCACCTTCTCCTCCTCCCTTTGTCTGTGTGTGTGTGTGTGTGTGTGTGTGTGTCTTCATCTCCATGTCTCCCTCTTTCCTCACCTCCTTCCCCTTCTTCTGTCTCTCCTGGTGTCTCTCTTTGTCTCTCTGTTTCTCTCCTCTCCCCCATCTTCTCTCTCTCTCTCTCTCTGTCTCTCTCCTCACCTCTCATCCTTTAGCGGGGACATTTACAGGATGAGATTTCAGGCCAGGAATGCCTCTGCCCAGGCTGTGCCTTCAACTCTGGAGGGACAAAGAGCTAGGGAAGAGGAGGGTGGATGGCGTCAGGGCAGAGAGCAGTCCCTGCTAGTGGCTCATGACTCGCTCTACCCAAACTTGAAACAAAGTGAGTCACTCCATTCGCTAGACCAGACAAACAGGCTAAGGATTAGAGATAGAAACCGGACCAGAGACATAAATTGTTTGACCAAAGCTTCCATCTTCTTCCTTGTATAAACCCTCTTGGCCACCCGAGAGAGGGGCTGGCAGCTGGACAGGGTGCCCACGGCCGGGGCCAAGGCCCAATCGACCACCTCATGGTGGATGGATCCCTCCAAGCCATCAGGGGAACATGGGGAAAGAGGTTGGGAGGATGAAGGAGACCGAGAAATTCAGCAATGTGCCAGGGCTCACAGTTATGAGAGGGACAGGAGCGGAATAATGAATTACGTAACCCACAGGCTCCATTGTCACTGAGGTAGCAGAACCGTGTGCTCTGGGAGATCCAGGGGAGGCTGGCTGTCGCCATCCGCGGGCCTCCCGTGGCTTAGCTGAGGAGCGGAGGCCCAGCCCTGCTGTCATGGGCACCACACAAGCTGCCGAGGAGCCCTGGATTGCCCACAGTTGCACTCAGACAAGCCAAGGAGGACGTAAATAATCTGTTATTAAACATCCCTATGCTAATAGCATGACTCTGTATTTATCCAGCGCTCTGCCAAGAGCCCGAACCTTTATCCAGGAGACCAGAACAGTTGATCTTAACACCTTTGAACAGATGGAAACTGCACAAATGGGAGAAACAGGAATGGAAAAGCAAACTCTACCTCCTAGGCACTGACTGTGGCCCAGAAAGGACATAATGTGCAAAGGGGAACTGTCAAGAGAAAAATCGCAATCTCTTCTCGAGTCAATGTACCTTTAATTTCAAAAGTACAACTGAGTACCATTTTCTAGACAGATGATTCCCCACTTCATATCTCTTGCTGTTCTTTGGATAGCTTCTGTTATTTCTCTTCCATCTGTTATTTTCATTTATTTCAGCTAGATTTTTCCAAATTGGAGGATCTTATTTTGGGAACGATGTCTTCCAGAGATGTTACCCCATTTAAAAAAGAACGATTACTTTTTTTTTTTTTTTCAACTTGGAAGAGTATTTTCTGGATCCAGGAGTCAAGTGTATTTTCTTGGTCCAGAAATTAACAGTCAGAAACATGCTGCCAGAGCTCCTTGCACCAGGAAGACAGGGGTGTGTTGGGCCATATTCGTGCTGCTCCCCCCCACCCCCCGCCGCCACCCCGGTAAAGGTCTCCCTTGGGCCTTTCTTCCAGAGCACAGCAAGTCCCCTTGAGGAAAGGCCGCCATCAAGCCTGACGCTCCCTCCTGGGTTTTGGCAGGCGAAGGAACTGACATAGAAGTAAGTGCGTATCTGTGTTGTATCCAAGGAGTCCGTTTTCTCAAGAAGGAAGACCTTCCATCAGAGAAGCAGGGAGGGGGAAAGCGGAAGAAAACCATGCACCGGGTGGGGCCCTGCTGAGCAGAGGCCAGAAGGGATGCCAGAGCGACGGCAGGGCAGGAATTCAGAGCTTCCTCAAGTTCATGTCACAGCCCAAGAAGAAGGAAGAGGACACCATGTCGCCCGATTTCCTACCCATAAGTGACATTTTTCTCACTGAGTCTTCTCCTAGATGTTAAGATGATAAATATATGAAATTGAACATGCGACATTTCTCTCAAGTTGCTTTCTCAAGCCTCATCCGCCTTCCACCCTTAACTCACTCTTGGCTGTAACCATGGTGGATTACTGCTGATCCATATGTGCTGTGTGCTTTCCCATAAACATGCTTTTGTATGTAATGAGTCTGCCTGGATGCCATTTGCTCTTTTCTGTGTTTGGCAAACTCCCACTCACCTCCTCGAAGACAACGGAAATGTCATCTTCTCTGTGAAACCTTCCCGCTCTCCCAAACCACAGTTGGTATGCATTCACCCAGCTGTGTCCCGTGCACCCAATCGCGTCTCATTTGCGGCACTCACGACGCTTTACCTTCACTGTTTTCCCCACCGGACTGTGTTAAACCCGGGTGTTCCGCCAACATGTACCGGTGGAATGAATAGAGGTAAATCGCGATGGAGGGACGTGCGTTGTAGGAAGAGACAACGCGGTCTCGAATCAAAGCAGGCCAGAAGCAGGTTGACTCGATCAGCTTCCTCGCAAGGTATCGCTAAATGTCTCTGTGGGTCTCACTGACCAGAGATCTGGTGGGAAAATGTCATACGACTCGGACCCAAGAGACGCCGGTTCTAATACTGTTTCTGCCATTAACTGGTTGAGTGATGGCCTCAAACCCACTCACTCTCAGTTTCCTTAGCTGTCAAAGGCACTGCTGTTATTTCCTTTACCTTTTCTCACCGATTTTGAGGTTAAAACAAAAGGGCGAACAGTTTTGAAGGTGTCTAGCGATGGGATGGGAAAAGGATAGTCTAATTGAATTTCCTTCAACTCTGCTTTTCCTTCCCATCCCATCGATCTGTGCCTGTAAATTTGCCAACAATAAAATAACAGTCGTATAATAATGATACTAAAACTTAAAATATTTAATTGCAGCTACAAAGCCTTTGCTTTTGTTTTTCACTTATGTGCTGTAAGTGTAAAGGACTTTCATAACAAATTCTTTAGGGAAGGGCCTATTAGCATATGAAATAAATCCTATCACATGAACGTGTGCTTCTAATGGAACACTTGAACTTCTGTGTTGAAAACAGCTGCACATCTACAAGTCCAGTTTTCCCTCCTTCTATCATATGATGACAACATCTAAGCCAGAAGAGGTCCCATGGCCTATGTGAGTTAGGGACAAGACTAGGATTCAAGCCCAGGTCACCATTGCCAGGTTAGAGCTGGGTGGCCCACAGTGGGTCGAGGGACATGCCCAGGAAGAAGGCATCGGCAGCATTTGCCAAACTGGAAGGGCCGGGGGCTTGCTGGGTCATTTTGCAGGCAGGCAGGACAACAGAGGAGCCCCCGTTCTCTCCATTCCCCCGTCCTCACTCTGCTCCAGCCACACTGGCCTCTAACACTCTAGGCACACTCCGCCTCAGGAGCCATGCACCTTTCCGCTCGGCCAGGAACACCGATTGCCTGCTCATGTGCAGCTCAGTGCATTCAGAGAGAAAAACGTACCCCACTTCCTGTTGCCTGACTGGAGAGTGACCTCCAGGTTACTGAAGCTAGCTAAGACAGCTTACCAGGGTCAGAATACTTTTAACTTTCCCGGACATCGTTTCCTTCCATGATGATTTAGATAGTGTTCCAAGATCGCCTGGACCTTTGTTCTTGCTAAGGGCAGAAGGATTGGATTGAATTTGAACTTAAAGGTTATTATTATATTTTAATTCGTCCCTGATATCAAGTCGTTCACGGGCCGGAGATGGATGGCATACCTATCTATGTCCAGAGGGGCAGCCGCCAGGGCATCGGGATGGAAGTGATGAACCAGAAGTTGCCAAAATAAGAGTCGTTATACAAGAAGCTGCAGCCAGAAAATTACTAGCCACAATGGAAGAACAGGGGCAGAAGAATTTAGTCTGGAGCTGCAGATCTAGCAGGTCTCAGCAAAGGCAAGATGGAGAAATAGGAATGGTGGGCAGTGGGACATTGTGAGGGACAGCCATGCACGAGCTGAAGAGTCCCTATGGGCCGCTGGGGGGATCTGCTTCAGTGATTTACTTACTACAAAGCAGTTTCTTGAGTCAAAGACGGAAGTATTCCTTTCCTTTCCTTTCCTTTCCTTTCCTTTCCTTTCCTTTCCTTTTTTTCTTTCTTTTCTTTTTTAATAATCTCTACGCCCAACGTGGGGCTTGAACTCATGACCCCAAGATCAAGAGGCACACGCTCTACAGACTGAGCCAGTCAGGTGCCCCAAAGACAGCCTTGAAGGGACTAAGTTGAGCCAAAGATGAGAAAAGAGGTAATGGCATTGGTGAGAGAACCAACTCCTTGTTTTCCGGGCCCTTCCTGGTTTTAGCCCTGAAGTTCCACATCTCAGTAACCAGCTCTGCCCCAGGCAAACAAGATCCAGAACTGGATCCCTCTTCGAGGCTCCATCTCAGAGGGACAAGACCAGGGCAGCAGCTTAGGGCATCTGCTGAGAACAAAAGGACACACAAGGAGGTTTGTGGAGAAAGCTGAGGGCGAGAAATGGCATTCACGAGGAAGGAGAAAGTGGCGGTCAATCAAGGTTGAGAAAGGGGAGCCTGACTGTGCTGAGGGGCTTCTCCAACGGCCTTGCTAAAATCCAGATATACTGATGTGTTTAAAACCTCCGTACTGAGGCTCAGCCACCATGTATTTTTCAGAAAGAGAAAAATGATCTTGTTTATACATGCCTAACTTAAAGTACAGTTTAATGCACCCAATTCATCCTCAATGTCTATGTTTCATCCTATACGATAAGTATTTGGGGAAGCACTCGGTCTTCTTTAGGTCACTGGAGCATCTCGGTAGATTAGCGTGTCCTAAATCTCCTTGTCCTCAAATCCCCATGCTTTCCCAGAGTTGCAAATTCTCAGATAAATGTTGGGAAAAGGGCTTTTCTGCCAAGGAAAGATGCACTAACCTATTTCCTTTGTTCTGACCCACAACGTGTAAAAGTGGTTAATTTAATCTGTTATACTTCCAATGCTTTAATAATAGTAATATTTATCCACATTTAGGGGAACATATATTGGAGGCTGTTCTAGTAGGAGCCATGGATTTGTCCTCCACCAAGTACTTGCAATTTATCTTATCTCTTGGCAGTAGATGCCTTTGGTACAGTACAGAACTGTACAAGGTAGTCTGATGCATAAAGCAGAGAAAACGTGATCCGCTGTGAGCAGAGCAGGTGGGGGGATCAGGAACCATCGTATACTCCTTGACAACACATGAGACACCCCGAGAAACTCTGAGAGCATAGTTTGGAAACTTCTGCACCAACGCATCCACGCTTCTTTATCCAGGCCACAGAAAAAAACAGGCAACATAATGTACAAGAGATGAGTAAACTTAGAGTCACGATCCCAAGGGAAAAAAAAAAAACTTAATTATGCTTAGTGGTTAATAAAGATAATATTACTAATATTATCTGTTATTTTACTGTCCAAAATCTGTCCACCCCACGTTCAAAGTATGCATGGTGGTGACCGAGGTGAAGTCTCTACCATCTTTTCAGGCTAGCATTTCTCAAACATAGCATCACGTCACAGGTGGGTCACCGTTATAACTAAGGATCATCACACTCAGTCAGTCAAAGGGAGGCAGGGAGCCAGCAGTAATGTGAGTATAAACCCCACAGTAGGTTTTGAAAATTTGAGGACTGAAAGCATATTCTTAAAGGGAGATTGGGACATGAAAACAGAATATCCCTGTGTTCCTGTGAGAGCATGATAAGGATTCCCCTCAATTATTTCAAAATAAACGTCCTTTCTTAGAATGGGGAGCTGAGATGTCAACAAAGAGCTAAATTTTAATAATGTCCCAAAAAAGGCACCATAATGTACATAGTTTTTATTTAGAACGAAATATTTTCTTTCCTGAGGGTCTCAGAAGAGTTCATTGAAGCAGGTTGGAGAGGCCCTTAAGAGACGACCATTTCCAGTGTCCAGTTTTAAGATTTCTGCTTCCTGCTTTGTAACATTTTCTACAGGTGGTCTCCAAACTTTTATTTCAATGTACCAGAAGTATGGTTCAGCCAGGGATTCAGAGATAAAGTTTTGGAATATGACCAGCATGAAGAAAAACAGAGCAGGGTTGGGTGCTAAATGGCAGGCCGAGCTGGTCGGTGATAGCAGGGAGATTTTGAGAAACATGAAGACCTTCCTCAGAGACTCTTGGGAACACCTGGAAAAGCGCCTACTAAATGTCATTGCCTAGGTGATGGAAAGAAATAAAATGTTCTGAAGTGTCCCAGCTGAGATGAAAATTGGATACACACCTCGGTTGAATTTGATAAACCAGTTGGTGAGTGGCCCCTCCTGAGTCTCTGGACAGGAGTTGATTTGAAGACAAAAGAATAAAAAGAATCAGCTGTCTGATTCTCTGCCTGGGCCCATTGATCAAGGGTTGGCCCTTGAGAAGAAAAAAAACAAACATTGTCCCCATTGCTACACAAACACGACAACCTTCTGGAAAGTTCAGCTGTGGATAATGCAAACATTTGAGGGACTTGAAGATTCCGAGCCACAGATACGACACCCAACGCAATGGTATTGTCTGCAGAAGGCCACCAGCAGGAAGACGTGACTGCATGGTGTCCTCGCACAGAATATACCTCTGGATGCCCAAGAAATGTCAAGAAGAGACCCAGTCAGGAAAGCTATGGTTCTTCATCAGCCAGAAAAATGCGTATCGAGCTATTTACCTGGCCTCATCTGAAACCGGTATGGCCCAGCTAATATAAAGGTCACCAAAGACGAAAGGTTCAGTCTGTAGTGGCCAGAAACGGAGTCTCAAAGTGGAACAAACATGCGGATGATGAACATGTTTGTGAGAACATGTTGTGAGAACAACATATTGTGCTCACTGAGATAAATACAAAACACTGTGAGAACAGAGCAAAGTGCAATGAACGACATATAACATGTGAGACTAGAGAAGGCCTCAAGGAGACAGCATTTGAAAGTACAGATAAGTGAAGGGACGCCTGGGTGACTCATTCGGTAAAGCATCTCACTCTTTATCTCAGCTCAGGTCATGATCTCACAGTTCCTGAGATCAAGTCCCATATGGAGCCCCAGGTCAGGGTTCTGTGTGAGCCTCCACTGTAAGCGTGGAGCCTGCCTAGGATTCTCTTTCTCCTCTCTCTCTGTTCCTCCTCTGCTCTCACTCTTTCTCTCTCTCACTCTTTCTCTCTCTCTCTCTCTTTCTCTCTCTCTCTTAAAATTAATAAGTAAACGTGAAAAACAGGAGGACAAAATGCAGATAAGTGAAGAATAAAGGGAAGGTGTTCCTGACTAGGCAAAAAGGTATACCAGGACAAAGAGGTCACTGTGGCAAGGACCTGGGGCGGCCATGGGGAGGGTTAGTAGTGATATCCATCAGATACTCATCAGGATTACCAGTGCAACTTAGAAAGAGAGCTATTGTGACAGTGTGGTGAAAACACTAGAGAGATCCTGGCAGGGAGTCAAGTCAGAAAACGACCCCAAGGTACGAGGAAGAGTAGGACGTGAACTAAGGTCGCTTTCCTTCTCTTAAGACACAAAATATAGACAATTTCCTTGATCGTATCCCCCACCACTAGAACTACCATCCCTTTCTCTTACACCTTAAAAATATTTGCTTTCCAAAACTATAGTGAGATATCACTTTACATCTGTCAGAACGGCTGAAATAAAAAGACAAGAAATACTAAGCGTTGGTGAGGATGTAGAGAAAAAGGAACCTTCATGCACTGTTGCTGGGAATGTAAACTGGTGCAGCCACTGTGGAAAACAGTGTGGAGGTTCCTCAATAAATTAAAAATAGAACTACCATATGATGCAGTTATTCTACTACTGGCTATTTACCCCAAGAAAATGAAAACGCTAATTTGAAAATATACATGTGCCCTTATGTTTAGTGAGCATTATTTATGATAGCCAAGATATGGAAGCAACCCAAGTGTTCTTCAATAGATGAACGGATGAAGAATGGATAGATGTGGGGCATCTGGGTGGCTCACGTCATGATCTCATGGCTTGTGGGTTCAAGCCCCGTGTTGGGCTGTGTGCTAACAGCTCAGAGCCTGGAGCCTGCTTCAGATTCTGTGTCTCCCTCTCTCTCTGCCCTTCCCCCACTCATGCTCTCTCTCTCTCTCTCTCTCTCTCTCTCAGTCTCTCTCTCTCTCAAAAATAAATAAACATTAAAAAATTTTAAAAGAATGGAGAGATAAATGGATAGATTAAAATGGAATATTACTCAGCCATAAAAAAGAATGAACTCTTGCCATTTGCAGCAACATGGATGGACCTAGAGAGTATAATGCTAAGTGAAGTAAGTCAGAGAGAAAGACAAATACCATATAATTTCGTTCACACGTAGAGTTTACAAAACAAAACAAATGGATGAATAAAGAAAAAAAGAGACAAACACTCAAGTACAAAGAACAAACTGGTGATTACCAGAGGGGAGGTGGGGGTGTGAAATAGATAAAGGGCGTTAAACGGTACAAACTTCTGTTACACACTTCTCTTACACAGAAAAGTACAACTTAGGGATTATAGTCAGGAAGATTGTAATAATGTTGTTTGGGGACAAATGGTGACTACACTTAGCAAAATGAGCACTAAGTAATGTAAAGAAATGTTGAATCACTATATTGTACACCTGAAGCTAATACAACACTGTATGATAATTATACTTCAAAAAGAAAATAAAATACGATACCATACAATACAGTAAAAAACAATTCTTTGCTTTCCTGATTGTGAAAGATATTAAGTGAACAATCTGTCCTAGCAATCTATCCTTTTGGTGAAGGTTTAGAGTCATGTGGGGGGTAGGGCCTGGCAGCTCACCCCGGTGCAGAGATCTTTCCGATTAAGTTTTCTGTTAAAAGACCATTTAAAGAAACCGAAATTCATGGTAAGGAAAGAGTGTTTTACTTAACAGTTTTAAGTTTCCGATGGGCCTTCCTGAGTCATCAGCTGACTCATTCCACCTGCTCAATTTTATTATTAATTCAAATTAAAAAAAAAAACCCTCGTAACAATAGAGTCAAAATTATGGTCCATGTTTTGATTTCTTTCCTCCCATTGCATAATTCTCTCGTTTTGCCCACATTTCGGCAGCTTCTCTCACTATGCATGCAACAAGGAGAAACATTCTTTTAAAAATATTTCCAACCCCCTCACATTCACATGAAATCGTTTCGGCTCCACCTTTGTTTCGGTTCTTATGTAAGACCCATCGCTGTCTAATATTAGATCATCAGATTATATGCGACTTACTTCTAATGCCTGGTGGGAGTTTAAAAGATCTCAGGTCTGAGTTCTTCTCTAAAGCCCCCCCCCCCCAAAAAAAAAGGGACTTGGTAATGTTGTAGTGTGAATGATTAAGTCCAGTTTAATTATTTGTTAGATGTTGGTTTCTTTTTTTTTTTTTAAGTCAAAATTTGATCACTTTGAAAGGAAATCTGTTTGTTGTAATTTTCATGTAAGGGAGAATGAGTGTGTGTGTGTGTGTGTGTGTGTGTGCACCTGGGCTATACATTTAGAGCTTTGGTGGCTGATTAATGCCCAACATTGAGTAAAAGGAGAAGCGAGAAGCTTGAGTTGCCCTCCCCCATCTTTCAGGCATTGAACTCCAGGAATAGCTAAAGTATCTCAAAACAATCACAAAGTTGCTGAGACATTCCACCTGCGTGGATGTCTTCTCTTAGCCTTCCAAATTTGAGTGAAATTTGTCTAGACACTGAAGGAACACTGGCTACCCCATTGCAGCCAAAAAAATGGGAAATAATCTTTGTCACTAATTTGGCCGAGTCCATAGGAAATTGTCATGGTGAAAATAGGGTTTAAAATGAACTTTGAAGTAAGATCAGAGCTCTAAGAAAGTGGATCAGATTTTTTTTTCACATGGGTGAACCAAAGAGCAGTGAAGAGCAGGAAGGTGGAGGGAAGCTGAGAAAGAAAAGAGGCAGGTTCTTCCCTCCTTGGCATGTTGAGTTTCATGCAGCTGACACCCCTCAGGCACCACGATTTCCACCTGATGGCCTGTATTTTCTAGAATATACAGTGGCAGGCAAGCCGAATATAACGAACTTTGTAAACATGCGAGTTTCTCTTCCACAAAGTTCTAGTCTATACCAATTTATTTCAACATGGTCTTGTGGTACCCTCAACATTTCTGTTCCGATTGAGAAACTTGTGTTTCAGCCGTCAGTTATGGCGTGGCTGATGCGGGGGTAGCAGAGGCACAAAGAGCATCTTTGCTAGAAAATCTTGGGAAAGATAAATAAAGATGAGGAAAAAGTAAACTGATGCTTAGAACTGCGCTCTGGTGTGAGCTCTGGGAAAGAAAGACCCAACAGGGCAAAGAACAAAAGCTTTAGGAGGATTCAGCCTCCCTGTGTCTTAGGAGAATCTCAGAGGTCGAAGGACCCAAGGGGGCAGGACTGGGAAAATATCCCAAGAATGTCACACAGGCACAGTATCTTGTAAAAGGATTGGATGGAAACAAACTAACAGACAAACACATCTTAATGCACATATCTTTGCCAAAAGAAAAGCAAACCAAAGTTCCAGAGATTTCCTTGAAAAATCCCAAAAAGTGCCTGGCAGGCAGACGAGACACATTGAACAGAAAACATACATATGAATTGGTATTTTTGTCATTTTACATGTGTGGAAACTGAGGTTTAGAAAAGTTAGGACACAGAATCACCCATCTGCTGTGTGTGTAAAATGACGCGTAGATAGTCTTTCCTTAGTGTGCTGTCTTCACTCAAGTAGAAACAACCATCTCTGTGAGGACGTTCATCGACATGCGACAAACCATGGTTCTTTTAATTTTATTTTCTGTGCAGGACTTACCATCCTTGTCCCGTGATCCCTCCAGATTTGGGGAGGAACCATGCTTCACTCCATTTTGAGCCAAAAACCAACTCCATTAAAGGAATGTATTTATTGATAAGATATTCTCTTCATCTTGGTCTTGATCTTTGAGAGAATCCTGGAAGCAAGGGGAGCAACAAATGTTATTTCCAATATCCAGATAAGGCGGCTGAAACTTGAAGGGGCTGGTGACTGCTTAAAATTATATAATTTATAGAGAGTGAACAAAATCCCAAACCCCGGTTCTTTGTTTGCTTGTTTGTTTCAGAATCTAAGATCTCTGTCCTGTATGTCTGATGATTCATTTACAGCGTGATTTACGGAAATACAAATCTGTGGAAAAGTCAAGTACTTCACTGATGAATTTCCACATGTACTTAATTCCTGCTGAATACAACTCTGCTTATGTTTCTGTTTCCCTTTTTGTGTTTTTCCCCCTGCATCTGTAATTGATGTCTTTGAACTTTAAGAAAGATGCTCCAGGGGGAACTACGACAAGCTTAAGGATATCAGGAAACTTCGTACAAAAGCCCCTTTGGCATCTCATCCAGCCTTGAGTTTCTCTTCTAACAGGGCAATCTTTTATTGCCTATTAGGCAAAAAGACAAATGAATACATTTAGCTTTAATAGCATGCCTTTTCAACGTGAATGCCTCTGCCATTTCTCTTCTCTCCTTTGTTTTCCCATCAGAATAAAACATTCATCCATTTATTCAGAAATGTATATTGAGTGCATTTTATGCACAAGGCACTAGGGGACAGTCGATAGTGCAACAAAGAAGCTAGGTGTACCTAAGCTAAATCGCAGCTTACTCGGAGAGGGCCTTGTCTTGTGAGCCCAGCTTGTTTGGTTTGAGTCCCACATTAGGTAACAATTAGGACAAAGCCTCTGATAGACCTTCTGGGGAAGGCTAAAGCTGAAAATTTAGGAGGTTAACAAACACAGGCGAAATGTTTGTTGTGAGAACATAAGCTAGCACCTATTAATCTAGAAGCAAATGTGCGTGTAGATGAAAACACTAGAGCTTAAACCAGGCAAGGTATGAAGACCAAACATCAGGCAAGCAAGAGAACAGAGCCCAAGGACCAGTCTGTCCAAGCCAAGACCTTAGTGCCCGGAAAGCCCCCATGGCCCAAGAGCAGCTTGCAGATAGGCAGGTAGGTAGACATTAGGATCATAGCGCCTGGAAGATTCCACAACCCTATGTCATTTACTGTGATGCTCCAGGCCCTGTAGCCTGCAGGGCCTGGCTGGTGTGGGGGATGAACTCAGGTAAAACCTTTCTGCTCTCAGGTGAGCCATTTGGGGATCAGATAAAAGTATTTGGGAATACTGTTGACTCAAATACAAGCCTTCTCAGCTAATATAGGAAATCCTTGTAATGTTCAACGAAGGGGACAACAAGAGCTTCGGTCAATAAAGCCAAGGTCATTATTTCTCAGGAAGTAGAATGGCCTTCCTGCTTGCTCTCTGTTCTCTGTCCCCATGACAACGCAGATAGGGAGCTCTGCCTCTTGAAATGGTAACACCACGAAGTAGCAACTTAAAATTAAATGTTAGACATTCCTAGCCTTCGTAATTTCTACCAGTCATCACCACTAATAGAAATTTCTCCGGGTGCCTGGGTGCTCAGGCAGTCAAGCATCCAACTCTTGATTTCAGCTCAGGTCAGGATCTCCTGGTTTATGAGATCAAGTCCCATGTCTGGCTCTGCACTGACAGCATGAAGTCTGCTTGGGATTCTCTCTCTCCCTCTCTCTCTGCCCCTTCCCCACTCACACTCACTTTCTAAAAATAAATAAATAAACATTAAAAAAAAAAAAAAGAAATTTCCCACTGGCTAAATGCTTCCTTAGAGTTCCAGAAAGCACCTCTCCTTCCCATTCTTTTTTTCCTTACCATTCCCCCTTTCATGCCCTGGCCCCCCAGCACAGAGGGACATGTCTCGTGGAGAGAATTTCCACTACATTTTGGGTTCACTGCTTTGCTCCAATACAATCTCTTGAGCATTCAAATCCTGCACCAAAGTTCAACCAACATACTTTGTATAAACAAAAGGATATCTGGACAAAGGATAAGCTACGCTACTCCTTTTGGGCTAAAGCAGTTCAAATTGGTTTTAGCAGCATTCTTTTTTCTTTTCTATCACAAATGCTTCGCCACCCATTCGCTTTACAATTGCAAAACAAGCCTAGAATACGAGGATAAAATGAAAAAATTTTAAACGTGTGTACATAGAGGTGCATGTGTGCGTGTGTATGTGCATGTGCATATAAATATAGATATAATTAGTTCATAAAGCAGGAAGCCTGATTGCTTAGCCTTGTGGTGTGGTTCTGGGGTCAGAATATGGCTAGAATCAAGACCTACGAAATCCTGAATTCGATCGATGGAGATTGAGGTCACTGCCATATTTGCCTGTGGCCAGAACTCCTAAGTCTAAGGCAACATTGAATCTATGATTGGAGGCCAAGAAGGAGGCTGACCTTAAGTAAGTTTAGGATTAAGTACTCAGACTGAGTTTGGGGTCAATTCCATGCTTTGCTGTAAAACAGGAGAATCAGAAAAACATAATTAATTGGAAATAAAGTATAATGGTATTGGCTACATAAAATTCCTCTTTGCCAGGCAGCCCTCAGCAGAACACGCTTGGATTTAATTATAAGAAATAACCGATATAAAGTAGATGTGATTTAAAACACGTATCACTGAGGATATTTATTTGTTGAAATACATCGCTTTTAATCATACATACAATCTTAAATGAATTCATTTTGGAAATCCCATATAAAGGTAAATTCCTAATCAATGCGTATTATTATACATTTTTAAGTCATAATGCAATTTGATAAACTTGCAAATTACTTCTGCAGTAGCAATTTTAGAAAAGTGAGTGATAAGCTGGTAATTTTATTTACTAAAGCTCATTTAAGCAAATACTTATGAATCCATTAAGGGGTGAATCATCCTCCATTCAACAAGTTAATAGTGAGTATTTAGGACATGTGTTTACCAGGGTAAATTAGGAGAAAAACACCACCAAGCACAGCAGACATTTAAATAATCTTATTTAATTAAAATAAGTTACGTACACCGGGGTTTTTTTGCTCACAAACTTATAATTACATTAATAAAAAGCATCTGTACTTTTTCCATTTGAACCACGTTAATTACAGAATTTGAAGAGGTAGGCATTCTGAGCAAAGTTTACATTACTGCAGCCCCATCAACTCAGGAAACTTTAGATGTTGGGTTATGCAACCAATTCAATCTAACTTCCTTCCCACGTGTTTGTAACAACTGTGAAAGAAAGATAAGCTGCCTTGTTTTTCAGTCCCCAGATGATTTTAAAATTTAGAAGAAACACATTTGAAAAGTGTTCAACCATGATAATAAAGAAGTTAAGTTTAAAATAACTAAAGACCATTTAATTTTTTTTTTATGATAAACTTGATGACCACAACAGGGATTGACTCTGGCACAATTTCTGACAACAGTCTGTATCCAGTGATAGACCATTGAGACTTACTAAAATATTATATTCTTTTACAAATTCCTCCTACCAAAAAAAAAAAAAGCCAAAGCAAGATAAAAGATGTATGCACAAATATTCATTGCAATACTAACACAAAAGGGAAAAACTGGGGAGAAACTTCAGCACCAGAGATGAAAACTGTCCACTTAACGTATCTTCTATTTGCCGAAGTATTATCAGGTAGGTTAAATAATAATCAAAGTTTTCAAAATGGTATGGAGAAATCCTTATTGCACAATGAAAACTGAAAATATTGGGCACCTGGGTGGCTCAGTCAGTTAAGCATCTGACTCTTGATTTTGGCTCAGGTCATGATCTCACGGTCGTGAGATTGAGCCCCGCATTGGGCTCTGCTCTGTGTGTGGAGTCTGCTTAAGATTCTCTCTCTTCCTCTCCTTCTGTCCCTCCCCCCCCACTCTCTCTCTCTCAAAATAAAATAAAATAAAATAAAACAAAGTAAAGTAAAATAACAACTAAAAACATCAACTATGTGATCACTTCCATGCTATTGTTATAACAACTATGGACAAGTAATGGAAAAACAGGTTGAGAAGAGAGAAGAAAAGAGCTCTGCTATAAAAAGTCTATCATGAGAACCTCTCTACCCTAATCCCAGGACCCTCAAGTGTGGAATTTATCCACTTGTTATTACAGCGGAAACATCTGCTGGTCGAGTAGATGCTGTTTGAAGGAGGAAATAAAAGAATTATATACATGTGTTAGAGGACAAAGAAAAAATGCACAGGGAAAACATTTCTTAAGATTATAACAGAGGACATAATATGAACTAAGCAGATACATATATATTATGAACAGATACATATCTATTATGAGCATATACATATATGTTATGAGTTGAATTGTGCCCCCCCCCAAAGATAGGTTCAGGTTCTAGTCCCCAGTACCTGTGAATATGACTACATGGAATTAGTCTTTACAGGTATAATGAAGATAAAATGAGGTCATACTGGATAGGGTGGCCCTTAATCCAATGTCTGGTGTCTTCCTAAGAGGAAATTATGGACACAAACACACAGGGAAAACACCAGGCAAGGATGGGGACAGACATTGATGTGATGCATCTACAAGCCAGGGGGACAGCAGGGATTGTGGCCAACCATCAGAAGCTGTGCAGAGGCAACAATGGATTCTTCTCTAGAGCCTTCAGAGAGAGCCTGCCCAAAGGCACCTTGACATTGGTCTTCCAGCCTCAAGGGCTATGAAAGAGTAAATCCCTGTTGTTTTAAGCCACCCAGTTCATGGAACTTTATCCCAGCAGCCCTGGGAAACTTAACACATACATAACCAAGGTAATTAATATTTATTAACATTTCTGGAACAAGAAATTAAAATATTGTTCTTCCTGTATTATAAGAACAGTCCTTGCAAAACTCTTTAAGAGTTAAGGGCAAGAGTTAGAGTCATTTGGGGACCACGCTGGTAGCCCCCTATGCCCTTAAGGGTGTGATGGGGGATGAAGAGGACTGGATCCCAACACTGAATCCACCCTCCACCACTGGTGGCCCCTGGCACATCCCACCCTCTCTGTGCTTGTTTCTTGCTTTGTAAAATGGTGATAATAATGGTCTCATTGGGCTATGGTGAGAACTACATTAGCTAATAAATGTAAAGCAATTAGAACAGTAGCTGGCCCATTGTAAGCATTCAATAAATGTTAGCTATAATTATCATGTCTGACTAAACATTTTGGTCCCATTCCCATTTTAGAATTACAAAAATTTCACAGGCATATTTTTAGAATGCATATATCAGTTTGTAAGCTACTTATAGATCACTGTATCAACGCTTCCCCCTTCCAACTCCGTCATTCCCACCCAAACTGGCTTGCATAACCTCAGGAGCCCTGCTCTTAGGACCAGGGGGAGTGGGCAGGAAGGGGAAGAAAGGGAAGAAAAATAAAAGATTCCTGGTTTGCATCCCTATGGTTGGTTTTGAAATTCTATGAAGCCCCACCAGGAGGCATCACAAAGGCAAAGAAGCCTGGTCAAGGTGGTTTGACAGTCAGTGTAGGTACTATAGCATTGGTCTTAGCTCTTCTCTCTCTCATCCACAGTCAAGGGAGAACCGTCCAGAAAGCTGTGCTACCCTGGAACCATAATTCTGTGTGTGCCATGATGCTCTCTGCCCAACAGCACCATCAGGCATCATCAGAGTGGCCCCACGCAAGCCCCGTTCAAGTGGAGGGATGCGTTATTTTGGGGACAATTCAAGAAAATAGATGGACGATGTGCCCCGTCTCGCCCTCACTTCGCATGACGCTCACACACTAGCATCTGCTAATAGTTGTCACTATCCTACTCTTAACAGCTTCCTGGAGATCTTAAATATTTATTGTCACCGTCACCACTTTGCCCATCTCTCTGGTATTTCTGCCGCAATCCCCAGGGCCTCCTTCTTTTATCTTACCTAATAGGACAATATGAGAGTGAGCCTCCAGCTAAGAAAAGGCCGTAGGTGAACAGCTCTCTCCACAGGGAGTGCAGCACTATTCAGTGTCAGAGATTTTGAAAGAATAGCTCATATTTCTGAAGGCCAAATCCAAAATTTGCTCCCGTTGAGAAACTAATTAGCTATTTAAATGCCCTGACTAATCTTCTAGGCTTTCTTTTACAAATTAAGTATAAAATAAGATTGCCCTGATAACTTGTATACTGTGTTTTTTTTTTTTTTAAGTGTACAGTTTGTAATCATATGCAAGTGTAGTGTTCAAATGGGATTTAGTCTTGGGGACTAGTCAGGGCTCAGAGCCACCCAAAAATTAAATGCAGGAGGGAAGCAAACCTGACAGATACCTGTACCGTCAAGAGAACCAAGAAAAGGGTCTTTGTAGAGAAACGGGGGACACCGCCACTCATATTGTGAATGGTGTTGGCCCTGACATGTTGCTGGCACCCGAAAGAAATAGCTTTTATTGGATGTCAGCTTAAGAAGAAGAAAAGAGAGGAAATGGGGGGGGAAAAATTAGCTGAATGAGTACAAGGGAAAAGATCAATAACTCCCTCTGATGTTTTTTTGGCAAATTGGCCAAGAAAGGACTGAAGTCTTTACTGGCTGACAATCCTGGCTTCCTTCCCAAATAGAAATGTTGCAGCCAGAAAATACACTTAGCGAATTTAGTGAGACAATTAGTTTGGGAATATGTATTAAAAGGCAGAGTACAGACTAACAAATTGACTGTCATCAAGGCACTGAGGTCCACCCAGATATCATGCTTTGGTAATGGGTGTACGTCACCTGGGCTGGGCCGCCCAGCTGGTGAGAACCCAGAATCCTAACACCCAGGCTGTGTGCTCAGGTAGTGGGTAGTGGGACCAGGTAATTTATCATCCAAATTCAAACATTTTAAGGACGAGCAGAGGTGCTATTAATAATCATGTTGGGCCGTAGGTACAAACCTGGGCCATCCCAGGCAGAGCAGGGTGTATTGACAGCCTAAGAGGACCTTTATATGTATATATAAAATATATATATTTTAAGTTTACTTATTTATTTTGAGAAAGAGAGAATTCATGAGTGGGAGAGGGACAGAAAGAGAAGGGGGAGGGAGAATCCCAAGCAGACTCCATCCCGGCAGCACTGAACTCAACGCGGGTCTTGAAATCACGAACTGCAAGATCATGACCTGAGCAGAAACCAAGAGTGGACGCTTAAGCAACTGAGTGACCCAGGCGCCCCCTCACAGGGACAATCCACTGTCCCAGAAGTCCACAGACTTGTAGTCGTAGACCAGGATCCTTGATCCAGGTAGCCAGTTGTTTAATAATATGAGCCACCACTTACAGGAAGTCATAGGCAGAAGGGGAAGGTAACTTGAGTTACGTTTGTCAGTTCTGCTGGAAAAATTACTTCAAACCCCCTGCTCACTTGGCAGAAGGACGATAGTCTATCCTTCTGCGGTCTCTGTACTTTTCCTTTTCATTCAATCCAGGAGATTTTCAACCCACAGTTTTCATTATGGGTGAAATAGGGACAGGTGGGCATTCCTGATATTAATTGAAATGCAAACACGATTGAAGAAAAGCAACACAGCGGTGTTTATTTTCATTAAGTTGTGGCACCCAGTAATTTGAAAAGGCGAGGAAGGACCAGGTGGAGTCACAAAGTTCTGGTTTGCTCCCAAATGCAGCAAGTCGGTCAGTTGTACACTTCATTTTCGTTCTCTCAATTTTCATTGTTTTCATTTTTGTAAAACTATTTTTTATGACCATAGAGATGTAAGTCTCTCCCCCCCCCCCCATATCTATTGCTTTTTCTCCCACTCCAAACCATCCAGGTAGCTCATTTTTGAACTATAATAGATGTGCATTTGTTTTTATTAAGTTTGAATCAAGCCATGACAATAAACAATAAATGAGCTGAGACACTTGTGGAATTTTGCTCACCGTCTGGAATATGAAAAAAATGTCATTTAGCAACCAGGACTTTTTGACCAAAACTTTTTTTTTAATGTTTTTATTTTATTTTTGAGATACCGAGAGCGAGCAGGGGAGGGGCAGAGCGGGAGGGAGACACAGAATCCGAAGCAGGCCCCAGGCTCTGAGCTGTCAGAGTAGAGCTGGACGCGGAGCCTGAACTCAAGAACCGTAAGATCATGACCTGAGCTGAGGTCAGACGCTTAACCGACTGAGCATCTCAGGCGCCCCTGACTAACACTTTGAATTCAGCCTGAGTGCTGTCCCGCAGAGACTTAGAGTTCCCACATCTTGTGATGTGGTTGCCACAGAATCCTAGTGTATTATATTAAGTGCTGCTAGGGTGACATGTACAATACGTTTTACTTTCACAGCACTATTCCAGATAGGGGCCTGCATGCATTTACAAGAATTCTGTAAGAAGCCATAAAGAAAGTGTGTTTATGACCACTTAGCAGATTAGGAAACTGAGAGAGGGAGACAGTTGGTTGTCTGGAGCCACACAGTTGATTAGAGATGAGCCTAGCAGTGGACATTGAGTGTACCAATGGACATCGATGTGTCCAACTTTCACACTGCCCCACTTTTTTAACTCAATCGGAATGTTAAGGTTTGTCACCTTGGAATTCATACTCATTCAATTTCTCAAGGAACCTGCTTTTGACGTTTGGTCTCTGGAACATACAGTGCATTACAAGGGACAAAATTCTAGAATCAATGGGTTTTTTTAAGTATGCCGGGGCTGCTACTCGACCCACCAATGTAACCCACGTTTGGAACTCAAGTATGAGAGAACTTATAACTGTTCTATGTACCTTACCAAATTCAAAATCTTAAAGTTGTTAAGAAACAACATTTTCATAATCACATTACCTCAACTAGACTGAAGGAAAAACAATATGGACCATGATGGATACATGATTAGGAGATTCACTTTATGAAAATTTGAAGTCTCTCCAAATGTTTGGTTCCACATTTCCCACGTCACCAGTAGAGTGGCAGCATCAGAAAGTCAGACATAAATTACTGGAATAGTGATAAATGTTTTCAAAAACCCTTACTAAAGAGATTATGATCACATCATGAATTGTCCAAATCAACGAGCAGAACGTCAGGGTAAGAGGGCTAAGCCGGGACCACAGACATAAGCTGGGGTGGCCCACTTGCCCCACTGGGATATATTATCACTCTCGCTGAAGTTGAAAGGAAGTTCAAACAGAGCTTTATAAATATCACGTTGACGTAGCGCAGATTTTAGTCGGGCGATGCTATGAATGTTCTTTTCTAACCGTGACTTGCAAAACCCAAAGACTGATCTTTGTGGGTGATTGACAGCTCACAGTAAAGAGGTTAAAAGAAGGGAAATAGGGGGTGCCTGGGTGGCGCAGTCGGTTAAGCATCCGACTTCAGCCAGGTCACGATCTCCCGGTCTGTGATTTTGAGCCCCGCGTCAGGCTCTGGGCTGATGGCTCAGAGCCTGGAGCCTGTTTCCGATTCTGTGTCTCCCTCTCTCTCTGCCCCTCCCCCGTTCATGCTCTGTCTCTCTCTGTCCCAAAAAAAAAAAAATAAAATAAATAAACGTTGAAAAAAAAAAAAAAAAGAAAGGAAATAGTATTTTTCCCAAGCATGTTAAAAACAAAAACAAACAAACAAACAAAAAAGCAGTTTGGGTCGGGGGTTGGGGAAAGACCAGAAAAGAAAACGTCTTTCCTTTGGGCTAAAGGCAAGGATGACCTCAAAGGAGACGTTCTTCAGAGATGAAAAATTGAAGGAGCCATCTGCAACCATGACCCAAGCCTCATGGGACATGTGAATGATGGGTGCAAGGTTTCTAACACAAGAGGCCTACTGAAGTTTGGAGGGTGAGCTCTGAGGCTAGGCCTCCATTTTTATTTTTTAATGTTTATTTATTTCTGAGACAGAGAGAGACAGAGACAGAAAGTGAGCAGGGGAGGGGCAGAGAGAGAGAGAGGGAGACACAGGATTCGAAGTAGGCTGGGCCTCATTTTTTAAGGCTCTTTGTTTTTTCCATTTTGGGGTGTGGGCCTTTGTACTTTGTGGTTCCCGCCAGCAGTGTAGAGAAAACTTTGCACTGGTGTTTTTAGTTGGAGTGAGAGCTGTGTTTAGCAAACACTTGTCCAGTTGGTGGGCCGCCAGCTGACAGGGGCAGATTCAGTAGAGACTAGAATCATCAACTGAATGCACCTCCAGAATGATCGCAGCTTTGGGATCTTGTGAGTACCTCACAAAGCCATCATTACTGTTCGGCTACACAATGCACGTCCACCGCTAGAGAGAATATTCTGTTGCCACTTACCTGAAAAGGTTAAAGCCATCCAGGACGCTGCCTATTGGAACGGAAAAGGCAGCACCGAGCCCTCTTGTTTCGCTCTCGATTCCTGGCACTGGCTTCGTGATCCTGCGGGGACGTTCTCGTTAGGACTTGTTGCTTCCACATTCGGTGTTATTAGTGGCAAACCGTTAGGCCAACAGTTATGCCCTGTTCTTTTGTTCTTGAAGGAAACATCTGTTCTTTTGTCAGGGAGCACATGCCAAAATCTCTGTGATTACAAGCAGAGGGCTCTTCAGGGAGTAGTCAATGCATCAGGCAGCCTGGAGCACAGACCTTGAAAACTTCCCGCACTCCTGTCCCCGCAGACACTGGATGCCACAGAATTGCTAGCTGGTGGCAAGGGGATCCCCACCCAGAGGCCCCAAAGCATCCGTGTTGGAGGAGGGAGGAAGACAAGTGGGAGGCGTGGGGGTGCAGAGAGGGTGGGGGTTAATTATTGATGAGGCTGCATTAAAAACATATCTATATACTCAACAAGAGCATCTAAGCCACCCGTCTGGATCTGAATCTACTAAGCACGTGCCTGTGGTGTTCCAGCATGCTGTGTCGTAAGTGCAGCTCAGAGCTTAGGGAAGAAAGGAGCTTGAGACAAGAACACACTGGGGAGTGAGCGGAACGTGACCGAAGGAACCACTTAGGAGTTCTTGAGTTCTGACCTTCCAAGGTGCAATGCCTGTGTCTGACCCTTGGCCCTCGAGGCCCCACAGGCAGACTTAGGAGCCTTGCCGCTTGGATCTGAGTTCACGTTCCACCCATTCTACCTCTCTCATCCTAGAGGAGTTGCAAGCTCTCTGAGCCTCAGTTTATTTATACTAAGACAGAAGCAATCGTGGTACGTGTGACATGAATCAGCTAACATATGTAAAACACCCTATTACAAAATAATAAAGGCCTAAAATCACGAATCTAAGTTTCTATCTTAAGAAGTTGAAAAGAACAGAACACTAAGCCCATACAGAGCAGAAGCAAAGAAATGATAAGATTAGAGTAAAAATAAAGTGAAGTAAAATCAAACAAAAAAAATACAGGAAAAGTTGGTTCTTTGAAAAAATAAAGTTGGCAAATATCTGGCTAGCTTGAGAGAGAGAGAGAGAGAGAGAGAGAACGCACAAGTTACCCAAATGAAGAATTAAAGAGGAGGGGCGCCTGGGTGGCTCAGTCAGTTGAGCGCCTGACTTCAGCTCAGGTCATGGTTTGCAGTTCGTGAGTTTGAGCCCCGCGTCAGGCTCTGTGCTAACAAACAGCTCAGATTCTGTATCTCTCTCTCTCTCCCTCCCCTGCTCATGCTCTGCCTCTCTCTGTCTCTCAAAAATAAATAAATGTTAAAAAAAATTTTTTAAAGAATTAAAGAGGAGCTCTCACTAAAATTCTTGCAGGCATTAGAAGGCTAAAAAGCAAATGTCATGAATGATACTATAAGTACATTTGATAATTTAAATGAAATTATTTCCCTAAAAACCACATGTAAGATAATTGGCTACAGAAGAAATACAAAAATTAAGGAGCCACTTATCTATTTAAAAAAACAATTCACAACGAAAACAATTTCACAAAGGAAATGCTAGGTCTAATTGGTTTTCATGCTAAATTCTACGAGACATTTAAGAAATGGATAATATCAATCTTTAAACAGAAACACTTTCAGTAACTACAGGAGGAACAATATCTTCCAACTCTTCTTATGAGTCCAGCATTACTCTGATACCAAAACTAACACTGCAGTATTTCAAGTAAAGAAAACTGGAGGTAAAAATCCCTCGTGAACATATATGCAAAATCAACATAATATTAGCAAACAGAATTCAACAATATATACAAAGAATATTATAACATCACCAGGTACAGCTTATCCAAGGAAAGCAAGGTTGGCCCAACACTTGAGAAACAAGCAATACAATTTACCACATTAACAGAATAAAGAAGAAAAGCCACTTATGTATTTCAGTAGATGCAAAGGTTGTACTTTAGAAAATTCAACAGCCATTCACAACAAAATTTCTCAGCAAACTAGAAATGGAAGAAAATGTCCTCATCCAGATGTAAGGCATCTTTGGAAAACCAACAGTAAAAGTGTACTTCACAATGAAAAAATCAATGCTTTCTCCCAAAGATTAAAGACAAAGATGTCTGCTTTTACCACTGACCACTATTATGTAATATTGTACGGAAGTTCTTACACAGTAAGAATAAGAAATATAAGGTATAAAATTAGAAAGGAAGAATTTTATTTGCAGAAGACACAATTGTCTACATAGAAAATCATAAACAGTCTACAAAAAGAGGGACAGAAATTGCCAAATGAATTTAATAAGGTCACAAGTCAGGTCAATATACAAAAAGCAAATGTATTAGTACACGCCAGCAGTATACAATTCTATTGAAATTTTTTAATTGATAAAATTCATACTAGCATCAAAAATAAACCAAAAAAATGTACTCAGGAATAAATTTAGAAAAGAGGTAAAAGATCTATGTACTAAAAACTACACAACGTTGCTTCGGGAAATAAAGAATATAAATAAATAGAGCAATACATCATCTTCATGAATCAGAAGACTCAATTTTATTAAGATAAGCATTCTCCCCAAATTGATCTCATCTTCAAGGCAAGTTTGTTAAAAGCCCATAGACTCTTTTGTAAAAATTAACAAGGTATTCAAAACCACACGTGGATATGCCAAGGGCATAGAATACAGCCAAAACAATTTCTGAAAAGAAGATCGAGATTGGAGGGTTTTCACTAAGTAAGTTCAAGACTTACTCTAAAGCCATCGGCGTCAGGACAATGTGGTTTTGGTATAAGGATGGACACAAAATGAAACAGAATGGGTTCCAGAATTAGACCCAAACTCATATGGTCAATTAATTTTTGACAAAAATATCAATGCATTTCAACGAAGGAAGTGTAGACTTTTCAACAAACAATGCTGAACAAGTGGACATCAGTACGGAAATAAATGAACCTCAGACCCTATCTCACACTATATGCAAAAATTTATTTGAAATGTATTAAAGAACTCAACACAAAACCTAAAATCATAGGGGCGCATGGGTGGCTCAGTTGGTTGGGCGTCTGGCTTCTCACGGTTGGGTCATGATCTCATGGTTTGTGGGTTTGAGCCCCACGTCAGGCTCTGTGCTGACAGCTCAGAGCCTGGAGCTGCTTCAGATTCTGTGTCTCCCTCTCTCTCTCTGCCCCTCCCCCGCTCATGCTCTGTCTCTCTCTCTCTCAAAAATAAATAAACATTAAAATTTTTTTTAAAAACCCTAAAATCATAAAGCTTTTAGAAAAATATACAAGAGAAAAACCTTTACAATCTTGGAATGGGCAAAGATTTCTTAGGACATAAAAATATTAAATATTGAAGGAAAAACCAAGAAATTATACCTCATCAAAATGTTAACTTTTCTTCAAAAGATCCAATTAAGAAATTGAGAAGGGAATCCACAGACTGGGAATATGCTTGGATAGATGAATGGATGGTAGAAAAGATACTCCTTTGTGACAATACATCTTGTCTCCCATAATTCTCACCCATCATGTCTATCTATGTTATAGGGGTCATGGGTATGGATAAACTAATAAACTGAGCACCCATTGGGTGTCAGTATCAGTTAGAGAAATAGAAATCAGTAGCAGAATCTAGACATTATGCATAACGATAATCGACAGCGTTCTTGTAGTCAGACATTTTCAGTTTTTTAACACTTCAAGTACCTAATATTGATCTGAGCATTTGAAAAATATTAGCTCATATAATACAATGGCCCTATGAGGTAGACGTGATCTCAAGAACAGCAGCATCAACATCATCTGAGAATTGATTAAAAATGTAAATTCTCAGGCCCCACACCAGAGGGACCTGAATCAGAAACTCAGGCTGTGGGTCCCAGCACTTAGAGTTACGTTGAAGGGCCACCCAAATGATTTTCATAAGATTACAGTTTGAGAATCACTGTTCAATAATATTGGCTTCTTGCTTAAATGCTGTGGTCACTCTTAGCATCTGTTATGTACTTTATCAAACTTTCATCTTTAAGGCACTAAACCTTTAACTTTCAATTTGAAGTGAAATTTCCTTTTTTTTTTTAAATTTTGCCAAAGCTGGTTCTGGCTGGTGACACCACATCTAGTGAAGCTCTGTTTACTGTGGCCATATTCACGTTCTCTCTGGCAACTGCATTCTTATATTGGGTGTTTCTTCCTTTTTTTCTTTCCTTCTTTCTTCTTCTTTTTTCTTTTTCTTTTCTTTTTCTTTTTCTTTTTTCTATGGATGAAGAAGGGTCTCAAAGTTTCTTGGCAGGAAAATACTCCACCTGTTTAGAGGAACAACTGAAAACAAGTCCATCATTGTACAGGAACAAGAATGCCATGTTACTTTCCACGTAACCTCCTTAACCATCTTCCCGTAACAATACCTCACTAGCCTAGGCACTCGGGGCCATAATGGCCCTTCGGAAGAGGGAAGCTCTTCAGAAGAGGCTAGGTTGGTGAGAGCAAACAACACAAATAATAAATTCAGGGTTTTGTTTTCAATAGTAACACATTTTGGGTCTCCCCCTTTTGAGCATCAAGTGGCAAATGTTCCATGCATTGAAACAGAAATAAGAGCTCTACATCAATAAAACAAGAACATGCATCTCTAGCCACACACATGGTCCTTGGCAGTAGATCTTAGCTGCAGGACTCATAGGAAGAAAAGGAACAAGGGAGTGTGGTGGGGGTTGGGGGGGAGGAGGCGGAATCCAAGCACCAATTTAGAGACTGCAGGGCTCGTTATAAAAAGCTATTTTTAAAATGGGAGATGAATCGCTTTGGAAAGAAAAGAATCAAGTTGTCAAAATGAATTAAAAGGGGGAGAGAGGGTCTGATGATTAAAGTTACTCTCAAGTAGCCAGAAGGGATGCCAGATATCTTCTAGAGCAACCTCCTGGTCTTACAGAAGGAGATCAGGTCCTTCCGGTGGGAAGCAAGCAATTCTAAAACCAAGGTCAGGTGCTTATTAGGGGTGGAACTGGAGACTTCAGACCCTGGTCTCTTGGCTTCAATTTGTTGTGGGTGATTAAAGTCCCTGTTTTTCTATAAAGTGCCAAATGATTGAAGTTCAAACAAGGGGGGTCATCACTGACTAGAGGTGCTGAGGACCCTTCAATTAGAAAAATGAGGCTCGATTTAGGCGCTAGATGGGAAGACTATCAGAGCAGGTATGAGGGCCTGGGACCATAGGAGGCCCTGAAGAGACCTCCCATGATGAAAATTGTATCCACAGCGCAGGGAAACGGCCCAGCTTCGCTCTCTCCTACAAAGCAATGGGCTTCATTTTCACTTTGGTGAGACGTCTTCCACGGACACAAATTCTACTTGGTGATCATCAGCCTAACAGGAAGGCACGGGTCTCGAGCACAACTCCTGCGCTCCCAGCCGTGAGTCATACCTGGCCCTGGCGAAGACAGTGTTTACTTGGAGAGTTTTTGAAAGCCAGCAGGCAACAAAGAAAAGTGTCATTGTGATGCTAATGGCAGATGCTGCAGTTGCAAGTTGCTGCCTGTAGTTCTTTAAAAAATGTATAAATAGGGTTTCTGCCCCGATTTGCATTCTAAAAAGATGGCCCTTTTTGTTTGTGTTACATTACCCGATACTGCTCCCTCAATTCAAAAATAAAACAAAACGGGGAGAACAGTTGACTGTTCAAAATGTTTAAATTATGCACAAATAAAGGGAAATGAGAATAAAAAGGAATGCGTCTTTGTCTCAGTCCGCCCTTAAACGTTCCGGTGAAAATCCATCTCATTATATTCATGGGTCCTAATTTAAAGAATAACAGACCCGGTGGCAGGCCAATGCTGCCAGCGTTAACATCATGAGTGGTGTGGCGCTTTCTGCGACCCAGGCACCACATCTTGGAACAAAGGAAAGGAACAAGGTGGCTCTGTGTTACCCAAATTGGCCTCTGGCTTCCACTCTGGCAAGTGACAGGGGCCGGCTGCTCCTTCTCAGGTGCCCCTAGGGAATACGTGTGTGCCATTAACCCAACCGGCCACTGGGTGTGACCACGCTCCACACAAAAGGAAGCCAAGGCCGCTTTCGGGGGACTTTTCCCTGGCAGGGTTGACGCACGCACGCGCGCGCACACACACACACACACACACACACACACACACACACGTGCATACCCAGACCGTGAAGTCCTCACCCTCAGGAGGGAAAGTTTCAAAAGTCAGTCCGGGCTTGATTTTTACCTTCCAAACAGGCGCGCCCAGTGAACGTTGTTAATTTCCCCTCTGCTCCAAAACGAGTGTAACTTCCTCTTTCTGTTAGGTCTCAGTTAAAGAATGAGAAGCAGGTCTGTAATTCCCAGCAACACAAATCAAAAGAAATCGCCTTCCGCATAACCTGTTCAAAGGGAAAAGGAGAAAGAGAGAGGGAGTCCCCAGAAAAGCACGCGGGCTGGGTCTAAACACCCCTGCAGCAGAATGCGCCCCTCCAAAAATCCTGTGCCTCTGATCCCCACCGCTGGTGGCATCTGGGGCTGGGTTGCAGACGCAACTCTCTTCAGGTTTGCTTTGAACGTGAGAGCCAAATATCTTTGCTGTGGTAATCGAGAGCCACATCCACCGCAATTTTAAAGGAAACGGATTCATCCGTGATGAAGACTTGGGTCCAAGTGGTCGGCAAGATAAGTAGGCTGAATGGCATCTCACGATCCCATCGGCAGATTAGGTTTTTTTCATTCCTTTTCAAACACAGAACACTCTTTACATGGGGGAGCAGGAGAAGCAGGGATAAAATCCAGCCTTGCAAAGCAACAGCAAAAGGTTAACCACTCACCCTGTTTTTAATTCCGCCTTTTAACTACCTCCATTCCCAGTGTCCAAAAAGATACCCACGCATTTGCACGCACACGTGCCCACGGGGTGAAGCCTATTTTCTTTCATCCTGACCCATAGTTTAAATTGTGTCCTTCCCTTTGCACCTGCACAGAGGGGGTGTTCATTTGATTCGTACTGTTTCTCCCCAAAAGGTTCGTGGTGTTTTCACAAGGTTATATTAAAGATTGGAAACAGGCACATGATGTCTCCCTGAAGAAGCCGCGTCCAACATCGCCCTTAAGAGCACCTCTCTTTTTTTTCAACATCTTATTTCAAAGAAATCCTTCATGTGTGTGTGTGTGCCATGCTCAGAAAATATTTGTCGATTGCTAACACTATGTCTGAAAATCAGTTGGAAGATGTTTTTCCGAGCCTGCCAATTTGCAGACATCAGCTAAGTGCCTGGGGTTCCTCCAGTTTCCTGAGCTGAAGACATTTTTCTTTAAAAAGATGTTTTTGTGGAGAGTCTAAAAACTGAATGAGAAACCACAGACGCGGAGCTCAGACTGGGAATCTTCAATGGGCCCTGGAGTCGCGGTGCTTTGTCACCAAGCAGAGCAACTGGCATTTTATTTTTAAATGAAGCACTGTAGCCTATCTAACGTCTTAGTGCCGCGGAACACACCGGGCACAACTCACAATAGCGAAATAAATCTCGCGGTCCTTAAGGTTTTCCTTCATGCCATCGCTCACCTTGATTTCTGTTTCCAGGGGAAAAAATAATAAATAAATAAATAAATAAATAAATAAATAAATAAATAAAGTCAGGTGGTGCTGGTGACCAACAGCGCATTGAGAGGTATTGTCGCATCCCAGGGTAGTAAAAGCAGTCGCTGCTTTTTCTTAAGAAGGAAAGTTTAAATGTATGCCGTCCTTGGTGATGAAACTCAGAGGCCAGATTCACTTTGTGCCATGTTCTGCTGTTACCCTGGACTCAAGTCAATGCTAACAGGAATGAGCTGGCGAGTAATGGAGTGGCCACTTTCAAGTTATTTTCATGTCACGTTGCTGCCAGGGTTAGAAGTACCAAAGATAAAAATCGACTCCGAGACGACTGGTTGTTAATTTTTATCAATTAATAATCAATGAGGACCATTAAAATTAGTATCGTGGAATTAGGGAGGTCGCTGAGCAGTGGGTTCAAGTTTAAGTGAAAGGAAGATCGAATTCCACTTGGAGAACAGACCCTTCTTTCTCTGACCCCTGCTTGTTTTTCTAGCCTTGTCTTCCAACAACCCTGTGGTGAACCCTAGCACCCCGCCCCATTCCGTGAACAGACCCGCTTTCAAACATCCATATTCTTTTGAAGTGCTGTTTCCTAAACTCTAAGAGCTGCCTTACGCCTCCCCCTGCCTGCCCCACTCAACAGACTCTCCCTCACTTTGTAGGCAAAGCTATGATGTTACCTCCTATTTGAAACCTTCTTCAAATGCTCTCCTCTGAGTGTGCCAGGCCCCTGAGACTGGACATAGACTCCTCCTGAACAGAACCTAACCCATTGTTTATACGATGACCGTATGTATCCACTCCTGTCTCCCACTGCTGACTGGGAGGTAAACACATATTTTCCTATTTGTGTCTCCACAGTTTTGAACAGTGTATGGTAATTTGAAGGTGCTCAATGAGCATTGAATAAAGGAAGGAATGCAAAAGGCAAGGATGGAATGAATCAGGAAAGTAATTAATAAGTGAGCCGTTGAACAAAATCCAGACTTGGGTAGGACAGTCCAACAGACGGGGTCAAATAACGGCCAAGACACAACGCCATCTCTCCTACGTAGTAGAAACACTGCCCTGCGTGTTATACCCTTATCAGGTATAAGGCCACCTATTCATTCATAGTCCAAGTTGGAAACGGGTTAGTTCAGAGAGACCCATCCTTTTACAGAGGACCCACCTTCTGCCAGGGATAATCTCCAAAATACATAAGACATTCCTTGGGGCACCTGGGTGGCTCAGTTAGTTAAGCGTCTGACTTTGGCTCAGGTCATGATCTCATGGTTCATGAGTTTGATCCCCAAGTCCGGCTCTGTGCTGACAGCTCAGAGCCTGGAGCCTGCTTCAGATTCTGTGTCTCCCTCTCTCTCAGTCCCTCCCCCACTCACCCCTGTCTATATCTCTCTTTCTCTCAAAAAAAAAAATGAATAAACATTTAAAAAATTTAGAAAAAAAAGAAATTCCTATAACTCACTAGCAACAAAACTAATAACCTGATTTTAAAATGGGCTAAAAATTTTAACAGATACTTCCTCAAAGAAGACAAATGGCCAACAGATACAGGAAAAAAAATCCTCAATGTCACTTATCATCAGGGAAATGCAAATCAAAACCACCATGAAGATGCCACCTCATACCTGTCATATTGGCTACTATTTAAAAAAAAGGCACAACAAGTGTTGGTGAGGATGTGGACAAATTAGAACTCTTGCACTGTTGGTGGGAATGCAAACTGGTGCAGCTACTATGGAAAACAGTATGAGGTTCCTCAAAAAATTAAAAATAGAACTACCATATGATCTAGCAATCCCACATCTGGATATTTACCCAAAAGACTTGAAATCAGGATATCAAAGAGATACTTGTATTTCCGTGTTCATTGCAGAATTATTCACAACAGCCAAAGTGGGGGAAAAACTTAAGTATCCATTTATTTATGTATTTAGTTAGTTAGTTATAAAATGTGGTATAAATACACCTTGGAATACTATTCAACCTTAGAAAAGATGGAAATTCTGCAAGATGTGATTACATGGATGAACCTGGAAGGCATTATTCTTACTGAAATAAGCCAGCCACTGAAAGATAAACACTGCATGATTGCACTTACATGAGGTATCTAAAATAGTCAAATTCATAGAACCAGAGAGTGAAATGGTGGTTGCCAGTGGCTGTGGGGAGAGGAAAATGGGGGGTTACTGATAAGGGGCATTAAGTTTCAGTTAAGCAAGATGAATAAGTTCTAGAGATTTGCTGTATAACATTGTACTCCTAGACAACACTATTGTACTTACCAAGAGGGCAGATCTCATGTCAGGTGTTCTAACCCCAAAGAAGTTTTTCTGATGGGCACCTGGGTGGCTCAGCCAGTTAAGCCTCTTGACTTCAGCTCAGGTCATGATCTCATGGGTTCATGAGTTCAAGCCCTACATCAGGCTCTGTGCTGACAATATAGAGCCTGTTTGGGATCTCTCTCTCTCTCTCTCTCTCTCTCTCTCTCTCTGCCCCGCCCTCTCCCCCTCTCTCTCTTTCTCTGAAAATAAAAAAAATAAACTTAAAACAAGTGGGTTTTTAAAAATTTTTTAAGTAAAATGGAAAAAAAAATGAATGACTTGGCGTAAGATCAATGAGCCTTAATGGGGGTGTGGTTTAGTCCAGAATAGTCCAGAATTTTCAAACACCCACTTTAGCCACCTGTCATTAAGATGCACCAAACTACAAATACCCTCTGGTTACTTCAGCTCTGGGGAGGAAGGGTGTTTACTTGCCGTATATACTGTTGCTTGGACCCTTTCATATACGATGGGTCCAAGATAACCGGTAACAGAAGTTAGTCAACCCACCCAAATTAGAGAAAATTTGGTTGGGGTAAGTTAGGCTTGTAAGCTGCATCAGGTTGTGTATTGTGTTTGATGCTTCCCTGCTATATCCCCAGCACATCAAACATAATAGATGATCAGTAAATATTTGATGAATAAATAAATACGGTAAAGAATTCAGGGAATTCAGATTTGATTCCACTTACCACATAAGCAATGACATGTAGTAAACAAACAAACTTTATATATTTCTTTTGACTGAGTTATGTCCCCACATTCATATGTTGAAGTCCTAACATGCAGTGTGATGGTGTTTAGAGATGAGGTCTTTGGTAGGTAATTAGGTCATGAGGGTAGAGTCCTCATGATGAGACTGTGCCCTTATCAGAAGAGACAGGAGAAGGACGTCTCTCTTGCCGTAGTCCAGCCGGGAAAGCACTCTCACCAGGACCTGAATCTGCCAGCCCCCTGAACTTCTCAGTGCCTGAACTGTGAACAGTCTGTCCATTGTTTAAGCTACTCAGCCCATATAGTATTTTGTTAGAGCAGCCAGAGCTAAGACATACACGGAAATTTTTGAGAAACAGCAAAACAGGTAATAGAAAGCTGGTTTTCATCGAAGTAGTCTAGGAGTATTGCAAAAAAGCAACCTTGAATTTCACCGTAAATCAGTGTACTGAATGAGAGCATGATAACAAATAAAAAAAAAATTACGTGATGCAACAGTATCTTGTTATTTTTTTTTAGAAATTTTTGCATTTGCTTCTATCAGTATTATAAAATGAAAACACCAGTAAGTTCTATTTTATTTTTCACACGTATAAGAAATATTCCATTCATGCATGCATGCATTCATTCGTTTATTCATTCATACATTCATTCATTTTCTTCAACAAACAATGGTTGTGTGGCAGCTAAGAGCTCAAGCACTCTGCTAGGTAATTAATGAGAAAATTAAATATACTGCCCTCAGAGACTTTACAGGCTCATGGAGGAAGCAGATACCTATATGGATAATTATAGTACAGTGGGTTAAGTGTAATGATAGCGTAGCACTAGGCATAAGACCAAGTCTACACTCAAAGAGAGTGGGAAAAGGATTTCTCTCAGAAGACGAATCTTAGCCCAATCTTGAAATTCAAATACAACTAAACCCAGGAAAGATGTTGGAAAAGGGATGATCCTCGTAGAGGGCCAGTACATGCAAAAGCTTGGAGACAAACACGTGCGTCTCCTGAGGAAACTAAAAGAAATTCTGCACTGCTGGACAGTAAAGGAGGGACATATGTGTCACGGCAAAGGCTTGACTATGTGCACTAAGCATGACATATACACCATGCACCCCCACTCCTCGCGCCCGAGCCCATGGAAGGTGTGGGTAACTGATCACGGCATTCCCCCGGAGCCCAGATGCAGCCCCAGAATCTTCTCAGCGTGGTCTGCCAGCATGTCAATTCCAATGCGTCCAAATGCAAGATGAAACCTACCTGCCATGTTTGCTTCAATGGTGAGGAACCTCTGAAGGTTATAGACAGGGGGAGAAGAGGATCCAGATTTGGGATTTAAAAGATCTTCGTGGTAGCACCACAGACAGTGGATTTGAGAGGTGGGGTCAAAACAGAAGTGAAACGATACTGTTATATCTTATATATGGATTTCTATAGGACGTAAACTCTTCGCATAGCCTGTGTCCAAAGGCGAACGAAAGGGGTCCGTGGGTGGCTCAGTTGGTTAAGCCTCTGACTCTTGATTCCGGCACGGGACACGATCTCTCTCACACGGTTCGTGCGACCGAGCCCTGCTTGGGGGTTCTCCCTCTTCCTCTGACTCTGCCCCTCCCACTCTCTGTCTCTGTCCGCCTCTCAAAATAAATAAATAAATTTTAAGATAAAACAAAATCTATAAAAATAAGACAAAGGGGGAAGAGACCACGGAAGGGGACAGAGCTGGCTGGCACTGGGGCCCTATCATTGGCGTAAATGCCAAAGAGGACAGATTCTAGAATTTTCCCTCCGAAGTTCCCCCATCTCAGCTCTGCTGCTAATATGTGCTCCTGGAGGATGAAGGTGACAAAGCTTATTTAGAAAGAACAATCGTCTCGTAATGAACGCTTTGCCCCTTCGCTAAGGAGGAAACGATGTTATTTGTAGCTGCTGTTTTACGACGAGAGTAGAGATCCAGAAACTTCAATAAGAAAAACCCAACAAGAAGGGAATGATAACGGGGTTAGGTCTACACCGCGGTTACAGCCAGAGCAGCCCGTGACTTTCAAAATAACCTCACCTGGGCTTGTTGAATTAAGAGACGGCACCATTTTTCCCCCACTTTTTTTCACTACCCCAAAAGACCTGCCGCTTGTCAGTCGATTTGTTTTTAATTCCCAGGTCTCCCTGGCTTGTTTGTAGCTACTATGTTTTTTTTTTTATCTCTTTAAGTGCAGGAGGAAGGTTGGAGTTTTGATCATCCGTGTCCCCCCAAAGGCTCCAGGGATGCAGGGAAGCAAACAGAGCTAAGTTGAGAGAGGATATATCAGCAGGACAAAAAGCACGAGACGGGAAGGCCGACTCTCCTTACACAGACGAGGTTTTCCCAGGAATGCTGGGGAGGTGGCAGATCACACAGAGGGAATCGGATACTCAGCAGCAGGCATCTAGCAAGAGACAGGAAGAGATGTCTGGGTCGGTTTTATGTGTGGGTAGGTGTTCGGCAGGCCCCAGGCACCCGAGCATTTCTGTGGCACCTTTGCCGATAATTCTAGACTTGAGGACAAAGACGCCAGGCCGAAGAGCCTGAGGGGGTGGGGAAGGGGAGGCTGAGCCCAGGGAATGAGAGGGGGCAAATTCCAGTGAGAGCAGGAGAACAGAGCTGTGCTGTTTCAGCTGTGTTTGAGAGAGAGAGAGAGAGAGAGAGAGAGAGGCCTAGTTGAAAGTGGCAGAGAGGGTGGGAATCTGGGACCTCTGCCCCCCACCCCTTTCACTGTCCACCACCCTGTAGCTAAAATACGTTTCTGTTCCCACTCAGCTTTCCTTTCCTTCTGTTTGTCTGGGGGAGGTCCTTCAAGCAAAACTGGGAGACGCCACGAAGAAGTTTAAGTTCACGGATTTATGCTTTATTCTACAAAGGATTTCAGAGGGATTTTAAGGCCAGATGCAGCCCCCGCCCCCAGATTTCTAAAAACTTAGAGAGTCATTTTACTTGGCTCTGCACACCTGAAAAGCACACCCCTCTGACTGACAGCCCATGCGTTCTTTCTCTCTCAAGGAACAGCTGTTACGGTACAGAGACTTGCAGAAGTGACTGGTAAAGTCTGTTTCCGCACAGCGAGCTCCTCAGTGAGCTGCCCACCCAACAGGTGGGTCCAGAATAAAGTCTAAGCCAGTTCTTTGCTTTCCCATCGCAGGTGTGTTTACTGGAGGTAGACAGCCTGGCGTTCCCTTTTCCTTTCTAACCTCTCTTTTCAACATTATCCCCCGACCCCACCTGCCCTCCCTGCCCCCCAGATACTCTGCGACTCCCCTCCACCCTCTCCAAAGCAGGTTCCTGGGCAATGTTTCATATTCAGATACTCCAGGGCCCAGCCGGATCTTGTAGGCAAGATCGATAAATGTGGGTGGTCCTTACTAATAGAAATCACCGCTCGGAACCAAGCGTCAATTCGGTATTTTATGCTAATAAAATGACCAACTCCTTTTGGGGTCTTACTACTTTCTTCCTGGAGAGAAAGAAGGAAAGAAAGAACACATAGAGAAACATCTGGCCACAGAAGCTGTATCTTCTAATTGTGCAATATTGCCAGTTTTTTTCATTTCTGCACCCAGGGGCTTCAGCAGACAGGCAGGTAAGTGTTTTTTTTCTTTTTTCTTTTTTTTTTTTTTTTTTTGGTTCGTGATGGTTTCTGTTTTGACAAGACCTCTTTAAAGATCTGCCAGCTCAGCTGTAAAAAATTTGCTCTGGATTGAAACGTGGCATTTATAGTTGCGGTCCCAGAGCAGCCTTTTTTTTTTTTTTTTTTAACACTAAATTTGGATTAAATCTGTTAAGACTCTTCTCAAAATTATGAGTGTAAAAATAAAATTCAGGAACTTCATGAGTTCCTTGATATTTTGTGTTCCTACTGTGTGAGGAAAACAGATTCTAATGTCTAAAAAAAGAAAAACTGCCAGTCTGTGATTAAAATGTCTTCCTTAGGCGTGTGCCCATGCCTGCGGGTGAACTTAGCTAAATATACGATATATTCATCGACGTGTTGCACGGGCACCTCCTTTAAGCCGTCTCCGCTAAGGAGAAGTTAAGCCAGCTCCTGGCCCGGTCTCTTGAGCCCTGTTGGGACCTCGCTTTTCTATCAGGCCCAGAAAGTAGAAGAAAAGGCGTTGAGCAGCAGAAGCCCGCCAACCTGGCTCGCTCTGAACGAGAAGCGTCTGCAGGTGCAGAAGCAGGTGCCGGGGGGACGGTTGTCCGCGCCAGGAGCGCAAGGCCTCCCTGCGCAGCCGACCCCGTGTGGAGCCTTGCCTGGTGACTGACCCCGCTCCTTCTGTGTCAGAGAGCAGGTTGACGCCTGGGACGTCGCTCAGCCTCCTAACCAGTTCTTTATTTCTCAGCCTGGAGACTTAAAAATATTTCTCCTATCTGCCTGGGTCTTGTGCACATTTGCTGCTGTTGTTTTTACTCTATTAAAAAGGTCCCCGAATTTCATTGCTTAAAAACGTTGTTGAGGGGTGACTGGGTGGCTCAGCTGGTTGAGCGTCTGACTCTTGGTCTCAGCTCAGGTCTTGATCTCAGGGTGGTGAGTTCAAGCCCGCGTTGGGCTCTGTGCCAGGCCTGAAGCCTCCTTTAAAAAAACAAACAAACGAACAAACGAACAAAAAACGTTGTTGAGTGAGAAGTCTCCTGCCAAACCCCCTGTCCTCATACCCCCTGTGCCTTAAGGGTCACCCCAACAAGAAATCGTCTGTGTTGGTTCCTCCGTAGTCCCTCCAAGATTTCTTTATGTAAAAACGAGTAGAGGAAAATGTACTTTTATGTTTTCCTCTTTCGTATGACACCATCTCGCACCGTGCCTTTGGCAGTTAACAAAAGTGGTACAGATTAGCGCGTAGAGGACTTTCTCACTCACTTTTACTCGGCCCCAGTCCCTCGTGTGGTGCGGAGGCAACCACAGCCTTTGTTTTCTCTGCCGTGCGGTTCCCGATCTTTACTGATCACAAATACTGAAGCAATGAAGGGCACATTCTGTTTTCTGTAATCTAACTCCTACCTGTGTGCTTGTGTCTTTGTTAATTACCTCCCTTTTGCTTCTTTTCTCCAACTTTTTGAGTCACGTAGTTAATTTCTGCCATTTAACGTTTTATTGATCTAAGTATTTTGTGTCATGACTTTTTTTTTTTCCTTAGTAATGACTCAGTTATATCCCAACATTCTGATATATGTATTCATCCCTGTTAAATTCTGTGTTTTGGGTTTGCATTCGCCCTTTGACCCACGAATTATTTAACGCTGTTATTTTTATTTCCAAGTGAAAGGGACTTACCCTGTATTGAACTGCAGATGCATTGCATTGCATTGTCAGATAATTTTGTTCTGCCGTTTCTACTTTGTTAGAATTTATTGAGATTTTCCTTGTGGTGTAATTCACATGTCATCAATTTTTGCGAAGGATCCGTGAACACTTAGAAAGTGGAGGGAAGGGCGTCTGGGTGGCTCAGTCAGTTAAGCATCCGACTCTTGATTTCAGCTCAGGTCGGATCGCACCGTTTGTGGGATCGAGCCCCTTGCTGGGCTTTGCGTTGTCAGCAAGAAGCCTGCTTGGAATTCTCTCTTTCTGCCCCTCTTCCCTGCCCCCCAGCCCCGCCCCACCACTTGTGCTCTCTCGCGCACTCTCTCTCTCTCTCTCTCCCTCTCTCAAAATAAATACATAAACATTTTTTTAAAACAGAAAGTGGAGGGAGGTTTGTGCATTTGAAACATATCCTGAAGAGCTAACTTATAGTGTTGTTTACATCTTCTCTATCGTTGCTTTTCATGGGGAGGAGATGATTCGATATATATTGTTCTGGGAGCGGTGAGTCAGTCTCCGGTTATTAGTGACTTTTTATGCCTACTGTGGTTTCTGCTTCATGAAATTTCCCACTGTCATTTCCTGCATAAATATTCTTAATTATCACATCTTGTGTGAAGTATAGCCTTAAGCATTATAAAGTTTCGTTTCTGTCATTATTAATGTTCTTTGGCCTGAATTCTACCTTGTCTGATGTTAATATTCTGACCTTTAATTCTATTTCTGTTTACATTTTCCTGGCATAACTTTATCTTTCTATTTAACTTTTCTTAATTGCATTTTAGGTGTCTCTTTGGATATAGCATAGAGTTAGGTGTGCTTGATAATCCACTCTGAATTTTTGTAATAGGTCAGTTCAGTTTATTTTTACTGACTCACATAACAGATATGTATGTGTTCTAGCCTGTAATATCAATTCATATTATGTTTGTATATGTGTATATATAATGTATATATAATATGTATATAATCAGGTACATATATATATATATGAATATATATATGAATATATATATGAATATATATGTACTACATACATATATATGAATATTCATACATACATATGAATTATATATGTAATTATGTACATTAATTATGTACATGTATTACACCATGTGATCTTTTTTTGTTTTCTATTATCAGTTATTTTTTTAATATTTCACAAGTTACCAGGGTACCTGGGTGGCTCAGTCGGTTAAGCATCTGGCTTCGGCTCAGGTCATGATCTTATGGTTCAAGAGTCTGAGCCCCACATCAGGCTCTGTGCTGAAAGCTCAGAGCCTGGAGCCTGCTTCGGATTCTGTGTCTCCCTCTCTCTCTGCCCCTCTCCCACTAGTTCTCTCTCTCTCTCTCCCTCCCTCTCTCTCTCTCTCTCTCTCTCTCTCAAAAATAAATAAAAACATTAAAATGTTGGATTCAAGCCATTGCCCAGGTGGGCAGTGGCACCTGCAGTAATGGCAGAATGTCTGTGACAATGAGGAACATCACTGCATCATGAGGGAACATAGAGTTCAGCAGCTAACTTGTTCTCTTTTTTGAAGAACCGAAGAAGTGAAATGCTATGATTCTCAAAACCTGGTCCCCCACTTGCCCTGCTGCATACAGTCTCTTCCTCCTTTCTTGAGTTTTACACTCTCGCTTTCTTTCTAGCTCACCTTCACATTTCCATGACTGCTTTTGGAGATTTTCCCTCAAAGGTTTACAAACTGTGGCTTGGATTGCCTCGGTAAAGAACTCTTACAAAATGGTGTATAATAAACACTGCAAAGCCTTAGAAGGGAAACTGTGTTTTGATATTAGAGGAGTCAAATGGTAAAATCATTGCTTGTAGAGGAACACGTTGATTCAGGTTTGGATGAAAGACCTCAGTGGGAAAAGCAGGTTAAAACCTATGCATATGGTGATCACATTTTTTGTAAACGTAAAAAGCGTAAGAATATATATTTACGTGTGGGAATATATATATTGTGTTTGAGGAAGTGAATGCTAAGAAGAAAAAAAAAAAACCCTGGAAGAATATAGACCAAAAATGTGAATGTTAACCTCCAAGTGTTACAATTAAAAAAAGACCTGTTTTTCCTCCTTCATATTTTCTGTACTTCCTGAATTTCTAAAATAAGGATGAATTATTTATTAGGAAAAAAAACCTGTTTATATTTGTTGAAGAAAAAGGAACTCCAATGAACATATGTTACAAGTGTATAAAAATACACGTCTAACCCACCGCAGAGTTTAATGTCAGCCAGATCTCTCTAATACCCCTTCCAGGGAAATTTACTCACCGAAATACCAAAACATTATCATCCTCCTGGGTGTAGTCTTAAGACATTAGGGTCTATCATCAGTGTGGACGTGTCCATAGATCTGTATAATGGGGCAATATAAACATATTAGGGGAAATCATTAGAGTGAACATTCACAAAATGTGGATAAAAAACATATTTGAAAGTCAGAACCTCCCTCCAAAAAAAAAAAAAAAAAAGACTATATTCACCAAAATGCAAGGACCAATGAGACAAAGCACAATATTTCTTCACCCTACCCCTGTGTCAGTCAACTGGAGTGTAACACAGGACATAAGTACCAAGTATCAATCTGCCTCAGGCTACTGCCGCTAAAAGACAAAAATTGTCTTTGTCAGCACACTGCCAAATTCAAAGAGTAAGGAATTATTAACACAGGGAAAATTCGAGGGTCGTCTATTGATTCATAAAAAAAAAAAAATTTTCGCAGAAGCGGGCCTAAAGCAAAGCTTGGAAAACAAGAAGTTCGGGGGCCTATGAAATTGGAAATTGAAGTTAATCTGAGAATACCAACAAGACGGAGAATCGAGAATGCCAAGACTGAGCCCGGCCATCTGACCACCCTGCTAGGTTGCCGGTGCGGTCTCGAGATGTTCAGTGCTAGGGGGATTTGGAGGGAAGAGAGAAAAAGATACATGAATGATTTATATTTATTTCCAAAGTATAACATTGAAAAAAGTATCTCAAACCCTGTCTGTCGGCCCTGGTCCATTTGAGTCCAGGTTGAAAGAATTCTTCCTACTTATTGATTTGGGAGGGGTGAAGGAAAGTGTTACAGGAGGGATTAGAATAGAAAAAGATAAGAGCAACTGATATGAGTCTGATTTACAGATCATAGTGCCAATTAGAAAGCAAAGTATTGATTTTCCAGAGTTTTCTTTACCTGTGATCTCCCTTCAAATAAAGGGGAGGGGGCGAATTCACCTGTTTTAAATGACACCATTGAACAAAATTACAATCAAATAGCCATTCATTCGTTCATCCAACAAGTATACATTGAAGCAATGCCACAGGTCCAGCAATATGCTAAGGATGTGAGAGGGTCCAAGCATTTACTTTCAGTTCAGGAAGAAGCTAATTAAAGACAGCATTTCTACAAATACCGTTTTTCTATTTTTTTTTCAGTATTATTGAACCACAATTGACACAGAACACATATAAGTTTAAGATGTACAGCATAATGACTCAATTTACGTATGTTGCAAAATAATTACCACGCTAAGTGTTTACTTAACGTCCATCACCTCATATAACTACCAAAAATATGCTGTTTTCTTTGTGATGATAGCTTTTGGGCTCTACCCTCTAGGCAGCTTAAAAACATACAGTACAGCCGTGTTAACTGCAGTCGAGTGCTATATATTGCATCCCCGATACTCATTTATCTTATAACTGGACGTATAGTATCTGTGATATGTATCTTTGTATTCCAAAACCCACCCAGTAGCGTAACATTTTTTTTAAATTTTTTTTTCAACGTTTATTTATTTTTGGGACAGAGAGAGACAGAGCATGAACGGGGGAGGGGCAGACAGAGAGGGAGACACAGAATCGGAAACAGGCTCCAGGCTCTGAGCCATCAGCCCAGAGCCCGACGCGGGGCTCGAACTCCCGGACCGCGAGATCGTGACCTGGCTGAAGTCGGACGCTTAACCGACTGCGCCACCCAGGCGCCCCTAGCGTAACATTTTTAAAGCTTCTATAATATGCTAGGTTCTGTGCCTCCATATACAGAGATAAATAACAAAACCCGACTTTTGTCTTCTAGGATATAATAATCCAGCACAGATTCAGATATGTTAACAATCAAACAAGCAAATAAAACATAGACCTCCAGATTTCCTAATATGACATTGTAGATTCAACCACCATCCCTCAATTACAAACATGTTGAAATAGTAGATGGGATGAAACAAAGTTAAATGCAAAAAAAAAAAAAAAAAAAAAAAAAAGGAAAAAAATCAACTCAAAAGAAAGAGAGTTCTCCGGATGCCAACGATTATTGAACTTAAGTTCTTTTCTAATATAAACAGAAAATTTATAATAACTAACCATAAATTTGCCTTAAAACCCATGTCAAAGAAACTAATGGGATATTTAAATTCTGTTTTGTTTTTTCTTTGGTATCTCAATGAGAAAATTCAGAACTCTAAAATCTAGAGAGGATTAAAAATGAGTTCTTATATAAAGGTTGTTTATATTCACCAGGTCTCTTTTTTATCTCCCATAAATGTAAACAACCATGTTTCTCTAGTAAAAAATAATACATATTTACATTTCAAAATCAGAAGAAACAGAAACATGCAAATACATAAAAAGAGCCTTTTTAAATTCCAGCAGTTAGGGATAACTGCTAATAACACTTTGATATATAATCTTCCAGACTTTTTTTCTTTGTATTCACTCCCCAAAACACAATAGGAGCATACACATATATTTATACATTTCTTATATTTACAAATCTTAGTTTCGTGTAGACTACCACCTATTAAAATTAGAAACCAAACACTATGTATTTAGAATTTTAAAGTTACTATTAGAATTTTAAAGTTACTATTAAATTATGTGTGCATTTCTGAAAAAAATCATAATGCAAAGTTTATAAATATCTGAAGCAGAACAACAACAAAGATAATAAAACTCATATCATAACTTCAAATCAAAAGTTGTAGGCTGCAGCTAAAGCTGTACTTGAAGAGAAGTATTAGTCTAATATTAGTAAAGAAAATACTATAGAAATGCAATGCACTAGACATTCAAATTAAGAAGTTAGAAAACTAACCACTGAGTAAACCCAAAAGAAACTTGAAAGAAGGAAATAAAAAATTAATAACAACAAAGTAGAAACTAATAATTTATCTGAAGGTTCAGTAAAAAAATTATTTGAAAAGACTATTAAAATTAACCATCCATGGGTAACACTAATTAGGAAGAAAAAATGGATGTCACAAATAAACACTATTAGAAATAAAAAGAAATAGTATCATATAAAGAAGCAGGTTTCAACTCAACGATTTGCAAAATTTTTAAGAAAAATATAGTCCCTATAATGCCAGTGTTCCTGGAAATAAAGAGATCAAGGTTTTTAACTTATTTCATATAGAATAAAATAATTTTGATAAAAATAGATGAAAAAATAATAAAAGAAGGGAATAGTGTGGGTAAATGTTTTCCATCAGTAGGGAAGCAAAAAGTCAAACTAAAATATTACAAAACCATTACTTCCCACCCATTAGAATGGCCACTATCAAAAAAAAATAGAAAATAACGAGTGTTGGTTAGGATATGCATCGTCTATAGACCACAATCATGATTATGTTGAACTGGCTGAGATAGAAACACATAGATCAACAGAAGAGAAAAGAAATCTCAGAAACAGCCAACTGATTTTTGACAAAGGTGTAAGACCAGCTGAACGGAAGAAAGACCATCTTTTCAACAAGTGATGCTGGAGCCATTGGATACCCTTCGGCTACTAACGAACCACAAATCTTTTGTGAAAATTAACTGAAAATTGATTATAAGTTTGTTTAATTTTTCTAAGTTTATTCATTTATCTTGAGAGACAGAGAGAGAGAGAGAACACGAGCGGGAAAGGGGCAAGAGAGAGGGAAAGAGAATTCCAGGCAGGCTCTGCTCCATCAGCACAGAGTACCGTGCAGGGCTCGAACTCATGAAGCCGTGAGATCGTGACCTGAGCCGAAATCAAGAGTCAGACGCTTAACCGAGCCACCCAGACTCCCCAAAACTGATTATAAACTTAAATGTAAAACCATAGAACTTTCAGAAGAAAACATGAGATACAATATTTGGGACCTAGGACTGTTTAAGAGTTCTTAGACATAATACCATAATGCGCAACCCATAGAAGAAAAAAAAAGTCACTAAGTTGTGGTTCATCAAAATTAAAAACTATTGTTTTTAGGAAGTCCCATTTAGGAAGACGAAAAGACAAGCCACAAACCAGAAGAATATTTTTGCCAACCACATATGTGACCAAGGACTCACCTCTACAGTGTATAAAAACTCTTAAAACCAAATAGCAAAACAAACAACCCAATTAGAAAAGGGGCACATCACATGAAGTGACATTTCACCTGAGAGGATATATGAATGGTGAAAAAGCACAAGAAAAGGTGTTCAACATCACGGGGCATGAAGACAAAGCAAAGTAGAACTGTGATGTGCTTTCATTACGCACCTATCGGAAAAGCTAAAATAAAATGATGACAACACTAGATGCTGGCGAGGATGCAGAGGAACTGGATCGCTCAAAACTCAATACTGGGAATGCAAATGGCACAGCAACTCTGGAAAGTCAATTGACAATTTCTGGAAAAACTAAAAGGTGCTGGGGCACCTGGGTGGCTCAGTTGGTTGAGTGTCCCACTTCAGCTCAGGTCATGATCTCGGGGTTGGTGAGTTTGAGCCTTGAGTCAGGCTCTGTCCTGACAGCTCAGAGCCTGGAGCTTGCTTTAGATTCTGTGTGTGTATGTGTGTGTGTGTGTGTGTGTGTCTCCGCCCTCCCCCCCACCTTTCTCGCGCTCTCTCTCTCTCTCAAAAAAATAAACATTTAAACAAATTTTTACAAATCTAAAATGTGCTTACAATCCAACCCAGCGGAGAAATAAAAACTTAAATGTTCACACACACACACACACACGCCTGTATATGAATGTTCAACTGGTTCGCATCTGTGGAAATCACTTGGCTTCCCCTGATAATACAGCATTGCCACAGTAAAGCGGGAGCTACTCTGAACTCCAAATGTGGGTTCTGGTTTCACCTGACATTCCATGGCTCAAATGAGACGTGTCCATTCGGCAAATTTTGTCATCATAGGCAGAATTTACACAGGTCAAAATGGAAGATTCAGTTTACAAGAACTACAAGAAAAATTTGGGTTTAGCATGAGTGATGCTTGTAAAAATTTTTCCAAAAAAGAAACAGAGAATGAGACAGAAAATATATTTGGAGGGACAAAATGGCACCTGTTCTTAGAGACTAGCACCCCAATATATTGACACATTATCTTCCGAAAGAATTCCTCGTGGCTGCTACCAGTTAGGACAGTTGAGTAGGAACTTTGGAAGTTTCGTCTGGGGGCAACACCATCCGAGGAGTTATGTTTGTCTCGCTGAAATGGTCAGAAATATAACAGTGTGAGAGGGAGCAGAAGATTTAGCAAGCCTGCAGAATATTCCATTTATCCCACGTTCAAAGGCAATAGTAGAAAGGAAGCCAAGAAAATGTCTTTCTTCTGTGAGAATCCTATTGTTCATCACGTTCTAATTATGAAATTTGAACTTAAAAAGAATGAAAGGGAAGCTGCATCAGCAGCATAAAGTGTATCTTCTCTGGAAATAGTTCTTAACGATTTAAATGGCAGACTCATGTACCCTAGACTGACCCAATAGTTAAAGCAATATTCTGTAATACTCAAAACAGTCTGCAAAGCTGCATTTCTTGATTCATTCGTGTTCCAGACAAATTATAAGACTGTGTGGCAGAGAGAGAAAACACTGCTAATCTTTCATGACTGTTAGGTGGTTTACTGAAATGCAATTGTGAAAACAAATTTCACAGGTACAGAAAAAAAAATACATTGTGCCGTTTCCTCAACGGAAAATGAATTCATTTATTCCTTAATCACAGAAAAGAAAAAGCTCTCCAAATTGAACAAAAGGAAATGTGGGGAATTTCTACAAAAGAGAATTTAGAAATAAAATGAAAAAGACTTTAAGAATGCCTTCATTCCTTCAGAGGACCACAAGGCAGTTCACAGCAACAGTGGCCCCAGCAATCCAGAATTAATGCTTATATTTGGAAAATCAACATGCTTGGAAATCTGAAAAGAGGAAAGCTACGTGAAATGAGATCATCTTGGGTAATCACGTATCTATAATATTCACTCCACTCAGGCACACTCAGACATATGGTAAAGACATAACTGTCTCTACTTGAAGCTGAGATTTTTTTTTCAATAAATGAAACCCCAACCACAAAAGCAGTTGACAATGTGAAATTACAAAAAAGCTGTCAGAAGGACTGTGTGGGAGATGCAGTCACCGTAAGCACGAGTGGTAGGAATCTGAGAAGCTTTTTAAATGGATTCAGAGCCCTTTGAAAAAAGAAAGGTCTCCTTTTCCAGTAATTGAATTTGGCACCAATGTTCTTTGGATGCTAGGGCTGTACAGGGTATTTTCCCATCCACATCTAGGCTAAATTGGAGATGGTGACCTCTGATAGACTAGAGCAATCCAGGAAGTAATAGAAACCTCACTTCATAGAAACTGGTGACAGGTTGGGATTAAATGCTGGGCTGGCCAGGAACAGTCAAATTCCTTTTCAGGGAGCCCATAGGCTTCCAAAGGAATGGAGATTTAAAAAAAAAAAAAATTCTATAAATGCTTCTTTTCCAACTTGCTCTAACTGAATTGAAAATTACAATCTAAGATCACCTCAGATCTGGGACATAGACAAGACTTAAATCCAAATGAGATGTCCTAAGTTCCTAAATTCAACACCATTTTACTGAATTCAGTGACAGTGGATAAGAATTGGGGCATGCAGACAGAAGTTTGTGTACAAGGATGTCCCTTGCACTGTTGTTTAAAATAGTGGGGGGAGGGGCGCCTGGGTGGCTCAGTCGTTAAGGCGCCGACTTCGGCTCAGGTCATGATCTCGCGGTCCCTGAGTTCGAGCCCCACATCGGGCTCTGCGCTGACCGTTCAGAGCCTGCCTGGGATTCTCTCTCTCGCCCTCCCTCTCTGCCCCTTCCCCACTTGTGCACTCTCTCTCTCAAAATAAATACATAAACTTAAAAAATAATAATACTTTTAAAGAATACTTAATTACATTCTCAAACTATGCTATACATAGAAAGGATCTATACATATATCCACATAGGCATAGAATAAAAATTGGAAATGATCGAATATCGCTGGGTAATAATATTACAAATGGTTTTTGTTTTTTATATTCTTTTGCTAATTGCACAAAGTAGCACAATGAATATTACCACTTTATAACCAGACAATCGAAAAACAGCAGCTAAGAAAGTGCAAATGTGATTACAGTCCCTCTTAACCACTAAAATTTCATTGTATTGACTTGCTTATTAATTGCTAATTCATGTGTTGAGCAAGAATTTATTAAAAACATTGTGTTAGGACTTCTGAGACACAAGGCCTAGAGAGTACATAGCTGTATAACTCCCCTCCCAAAAATTCACAGGAGAGAATAAAGGAACAAAGAGAATGAAATTTCATCTGTTATAAAACCAGGGAAATGACAGAAACCTGTACAACAAACTCTGAAAAATACACATAAACTATCATGAAATTTGCCTGTTAAAGGAGTAGATCAGTTCCCCTAACCATTTCTTTCAAAAATGTATTGGTTGAAAAAAAAAACGTATTGGTTGAATAACTTTTGATACATTCATATTATTAGAAAGAATGATTTAGCTGGATACAAATGGACTTACAGAGATATGTCACTAAATAATAAAGGAAAAATACCAAAAAGTATATGAATATAGATATGGAATAGGTAAGTATGTACCTATACACTTATTATTAAATTGTATATGCCCATAAATAAATATACACATCTACAAATAACTATATATAGATATAGATCCAGTTTTATGAAACAATGACTTGTGAACTATGTAAGATAGAGATTTTCTATGCATCAGAAAAAAGAAAGAGAAAGGCTATATGGACATCGAAAAACAATATGAAGGAATTGGCTCTCACAAAGATGGTAACGTTAATAAAAGACGAGAGCTATTTGGGTGTCAAGTATAATAGTCAACATTATTGAAAAATCATACACATAAATTTCTCCTTCTGGCCATGACAATGTCACTGGAACAAAACTTGCTTTCCCAACAATTATAAAACTGGACAAAATATATGAGTGTGCTGTTTTCAGGCATTGACAAACAGGCAGCACAGGAGGTAATCCTTGCGAGAAGGGACGCAGAGGAGGGACGCCCGACAGTTGTTCTGTGAATGTCCTGATTTCCTGCCTGCTGGTATTTTCTGCCACAAATCAGGAAGGTGAAGCCCAGCAGAGTAGCAGTCTTGCTGAGTGGAGGCAGATACTGGAGTCCCAGGCTGCAGAAACAGGGGGAATTTTAAGAGCAGAGTACACAAGAAGAGAGTTGTATGGGGTGGGAGTGCCAGAACGGCGTAGGGACTCACTAGACAGCAAGGCTGGGATTGGGCAGATGGTGTGGAAGGGTGAGATTCTGCAGGCCCAGGCAGAGATGGCCTGCTACCGGGATAAGGGCTAATCAGTGATGCTTGTGGCTTTGGGCTTTTAGGAGACACTGGAGCCCCATCCTAGTAGTAATCAACAGTCTACACTGAGGAAAGTGGGCATTCGGTTCACAATAACCACATGCTAGAGTAAGAGGCACACCTGAGAATTTGGTCCAAAACTGAAAGAGACCAATCTTTACAAAAGTAAAAACAATCCTGACAGGATCAATGTGATTTGACAGGATTTAAATGTCAACATGTTTTATAACAAGACACCATACCCATACTTCCTACAACAGATCATCCACAGTGTCCAGCATATACTCCAAAATTTTCAGGAATGCAAAGAAACATGGCCCCCAGGCAAAAGAAAAATTAGTTAATAGTAACAGGTCCTCATATGGCCCAGATGTTTGCAAATAAAAATAGCAAATAGACAGCAAATAAAATTTTACAACAGCAATACTAAATATGTTTAAGGTCTTAAAGGAAAATATGGCCATAATGAATAAAAGGATGGAGAAATTATCAGAGAAGTACTATAAAAAGGAATCAAATAGAAATTTAATAACTGAAATGTACAGTATCTGTGAAGAAATATTCACTGGTTGACAGGAGCAGAGGAAAGAGTTTGCGAACCTGAAAACAGATCAATAAAATTTATCCAATCTTAAGGACATAAAGGGGAAAAAAATGAAAATAAAATGAACAGCACTTCAATAACCTGTAAGAGAATAGTAAGAGAAAAGAGAATATGAGGCATAACAGAAATTTCAAGAAATTATAGCAGAGAATTTTCCATATTAGGTGAAAAAAAGATCAACCTATGGTTCCAAGAAACCAGCAAATTGCCAATAGGGAAAGCACAAAGAAAACCACACCTAGGCAGATCATAATAAAACTGCTAAACCCTGAAGATAAAGGGAAAATCCTAAAAGTATCCAGATAATAATCATATATTATACATAAGGTAATAGAAGTATAAATAACTGGTAATGTCTGTTCAGAAACAATAGAATCCATAAAAAATGGAATGACATCGCTAAAGTACTGAACAAAAACCAAATGTCATCCAAGAATTTTATATCCAGAGAAAATATCCTCCAAAAATAAAGATAAAAGACATTTTTAGATAATAAAAACTGAGAAAGTTTGTCACCAAAAAAAAAAAAATCTTTACTAAGAAAACTCTAAAAGAAGTTCCTCAGGCTGGAGGAAAAGTGATACCAGATGGAAATTCAGATCTACAGAAAGAAATGAAGAGCCCTGAAAATGATAAATGTGAGAGTGTATACAGAAAACATTTAGGGGCGCCTGGGTGGCTCAGTGGGTTGAACATCTGACTCTTGATTTCAGCTGAAGTCATGATCTCACGGTTTCATGAGTTCAAGCCCCATGTCAGTTCTCTGCACTGACTCCATGGAGCCTGAATGGAATTCCCCCTCTCTTGTTGCCCCTCTCCCCACCTGTGCTCTCTCTCGCAAAACAAATAAACTCTATAAGTAAGTAAGTAATAAATAAATAAATAAATAAATAAATAAATAAATAAAATGAAGCAGAACATTTTCCTTTAACATCTATAAAATCATATAAATCCTTTTTTTAATTTTTTAATGTTTATTTATTTTTGAGAGAGAGAGAGAGAGAGACAGAGTGCAAGCAGGGATGGGTCAGAGAGAGAGAAGACACAGAATCCGAAGCAGGCTCCAGGCTCTGAGCTGTCAGCACAGAGCCTGACGCGGGGCTTGAACTCACAGACTGTGAAATCATGACCTGAGCTGAAGTCGGACGCTCAACTGACTGAGCCACTCAGGCACCCCTAAAATCGCATAAACCTTTAAAGCAAAAATTATACTGACTAAGGATTTTAAATGTGTAAAGGCACTAGATATGACAACCAGAGCACAAAGTCTGAATTTAATTTTTAATTTCATTTTATTCATTTATTCTATTCATTTATTTTAAATGAATGAATGAATTCATCTATTCATTTATTTAATGAATCAATATAAATGAATGAATTCATCTATTCATTTTATTTTATTCATTTAATTTTATTCATTTTTGAGAGAAATAGAGCAAGAGTAGGGGAGGGTCAGAGAGAGAGGAAGACACAGAATCCAAAGCAGGTTCCAGGCTTTGACCTGTCAGCACAGAGCCCGACACTGGGCTCAAACCCATGAACTATCAGATCATGACCTGAGCCAAAGTTGGGCACTTAACTGGCCCAGGCATCTCACAAAGTCTGAATTTTAAATAGAACTATGCTATTGCAATACTAAACTTCTGAAAAGGATAAAATGGTTACTCTAAAAAGACAGTGTCAGGGGCGCCTGGGTGGCGCAGTCGGTTAAGCGTCCGACTTCAGCCAGGTCACGATCTCGCGGTCCGTGAGTTCGAGCCCCGCGTCAGGCTCTGGGCTGATGGCTCAGAGCCTGGAACCTGTTTCCGATTCTGTGTCTCCCTCTCTCTCTGCCCCTCCCCTGTTCATGCTCTGTCTCTCTCTGTCCCAAAAATAAATAAACGTTGAAAAAAAAAAAAAAAAAAAAAAGACAGTGTCAAACCACGGATGCATATTGTAATTCTTGGAACAACCACTAAAAAACGAAGTATAGCTAAAACTCCAACAGAGAAATAATGATGGAATAATGAATTGTTTAATAATGTACCAGAAGGCTCAGAAGGGTAAGTGGAACAAAAAAATTAACAGAAAAAATAGCAAATACTAGACTTAAGTCTATGTCAATAATCATTTTACATGTTAATGGACCAAATACTCCAAATGAAAGGAAAAGATTGTTGGACTGGATTATTTTTTAAAAAGCTATTTCCAACTATATGTTGTTTATAAGAAATGCTCTTTTTTAAATGTTTATTTATTTTTGAGAGAGAGAGAGAGAGCGCACGCACAAGTGGGGGAGGGGCAGACAGAGAGGGAATCAGAAGATCCGAAGCAGGCTCTACACAAAAGCCCAATGCGGGGCTCAAACTCACAAACCCCAAAATCATGACCTGAGCTGAAGCTGGCCGCTTAACTGACTGAGCCACCCAGGTGCCCAAGAAATGATCTTTTAATACAAAGACACACAAGTTGAAAATTTTTGAATGGAAAAGGATATAGTTACCAGAGGAAGTATAAGAAAGCTGGGGTTAGTATATTAATATCAGATATAATGAACATCAAGACAAGGAAAATTGCCAGGGATTTATAAAAAAACATACTTATTAATAACATAAGGATCAATTGTAAGGAATAAAACTCATAAATGTGAATGACCCTAATAATGGAGTTTTAAGATTCATTAAAAGAAAACTTGAAAGAACTAGAGGAAAAAAATAGGTGTATACACAACTAATAGTCGGAGATTTTTAACACCATTTTACTCAGTAATTGATAGAACAGCTAGGAAAAGTTCAGTAAAGATACAGAAGAATCTACATAATACTGCAAATCATCTTGACCTAATTCATACAGAAAAAAACATGGATTCAACAATTGCACACTCTTTTTGAGTGCACAGCGAACATACAGTTGGATCATAAGATAAGAGTGATACATTTTAAAGATTGAGATATCACAGAATAAGGTCTCTGACTAAAGTTGAATTTTAGAAATAAATGATAAAATATCTACATAATCCCAAATTACTTAAGTTAGGGAACAGACTTCTGAATAATCCATAAGTCAAAAAAATTATGAGAAATTAGAAAATATTTAAAGTGAAGTATAATAAATACACAACATATCAGTGTTTGTGGGATATAGCTAAAGCTGTGTCTAGAAAGAAATTTAAGACTTTGTATTTAAAAAGAAGAAAGATGAAAGTCACTTTCTAATAAGTTAGAAGAAAAATCAAGCCCAAAGTAGTTAAAAGAAAAAAAAAACAATAAAAATAAGAATGGAAGTCAATGTAATAGAAAACAAATAGATAAATTAACAAATCCAGAAATTGGTTCTTTTAAGTAACTAATAAAATTGGTAAATCTCTAACAAGATTGATCAAACAAAATAAGAGCAGAGATTGTGAAATAAGAAGCCAGAATTTTAGAAAATTAGGTCAGAGCTTGGTTCTTTGAAAAGACTGATAGGTGGATAAAACTAGCAAGACTGATGAAAAAAAAGAAAACACAAATTATTAAAATTAGGATTGGGAAAGGGGTATCTCTCCATATCCTAGAAGCATGAAAAAGCTACTAAAGAAATATTGTAAAAACCTTTATAACAATAAGATTGACAACACAGATGAAGTGAACAAATTCCTCAATACACCATAAAATCTAAATATATTCTATTTATTTAAGGATTTTGATTTTTTAAACAAAATCTTCCACAATCGTTCAACGAAGGAAACTCCAGGCCCCGTTGGTTTTACTAGTGAATTCAAATATTAAGAAAGAAATAATGCCAATCTTACACAAAGTCTTTAAGAAAAGGAGGAGATACTTCTCATCTCACTTTATGAGAAATGAATAGAAGGGAACTTCCTCAACCTGAACAGAACATTTTCTGAAAACTTGCAGCTAACATCATATTTAATTGTGGAAGACTAAAAATATTTCTTCCTGAGACAAACAGACAAGAATGTCTTCTCTCACTAATCTTGTCCAATAATGTACCGAAGATTCTAACCAGTGCTAAAAGACCTAAAAACATTTGGTAGGAAGAAATAAAATCGCATCTGTCTGCAGATGACTTGATTGTTTATAAGGTCCTCACAAACCGGATGCGAAAACTTGATAAAGAAATTACAAAATTAGAAGAGGATTACGAGATAAAATCACTACAGTCCAATTTTTCTCATGTTCTCGTTTCTCATGTTCTCATGAACATATTCTCGTGAACACAAATACTCATGAAAATATTAACAAGCTGAATATAACAGCACAGGAAAAGGATACTACACCATGATGAAGTACAGTTCATCTCAAGAAGGCAAGGTCATTTTAACCTTGGACTCAGTCAACATAATCCACGATACTAATTGACAAATAAAGAACTACATGATCATCTCAATACATGAAGAAAAAGCATTTGACAGAATCCAATACCCACGTATCATAAATACTCCTAGCAAGCGGGGAAATAGGAGGATGGAACTTCCTCAACCTGAAAAGTATATTGTCCACATAACTCACCCCTCACATTATAGTTAATTGTGAAAGTCTGAAAACTTTCTTCCTGAGATAATGAAAAAAGCAAACGTGTCTTCTGCCACCAATTCTACTTAAAGATGTGCGAATGGTCTCAACCAGTGCTAACAGACAATAAAAAGATTTGAAAAAAATTGCATCTGTTTGCAGATGATTTGTTTTCATTAAAGAAAAAAAACACCTAAGAAATCTGAAAAGCAAATACTAGAACCAAAGTGAATTTACCAAGTTAAAAATAAAATAATGAGTTATCATTGTATATACTAGCAACAAAAAATGAGTAAGCAAAGTTTTATAAGCAAGTGCATTTGCATTAATACCAAAACTACTAGAGCTAATATAGGGATTTAGCATTATCATGGGATACAAAGTCAATATGCCAAAATCGATTATACTTCTATACATTAGTATAAACATTTGGGGAAAAAATTAAACCTATTCACAATATAATCCAAAAACATAAACTACTTGGACATAAATTTAATAAAAGATTTGTGAGCCATCTCCACTAAAACTACAAGCATTACTCAGAAAAATTGAAGACTTAAATAAATGGACAAATATAGTATGTTCATAAACCCGGTGCCTTAATATGGGTAAGACGGCAATTCTCCCCAAATTTATCAGTAAACTCATCACATCAAACACAGTGCAGACAGGCTTTAAAAAATAAAAAATTAGGGATGCGTCGGTGGCTCAGTTGGTTAAGTGTCCGACTTCAGCTCAGGTCATGAGGTCATGGTTTTGTGAGTTCGAGCCCCGCATCGGGCTCTGTGCTGACAGCTCAGAGCCTGGAACCTGCTTTGGATTCTGTCTCATTCTCTCTCTGCATCTCCCTCAACTTGTGCTCTGTCTCTGTCTCTCAAAAATAAATACATGTAAAAAAATAATAAAAAATAAAAAATAAATTAAAAAAATTATATGAATGTTAGAAAAACCTAGACTAGACAAAACATTTTTTTTTAAAGAAACACAATGTTGGAAGACTTACAATAGCTGATGCTAAAACATTTGGTAATTACAACCATACGATATTGACATAAAGAGATATAGAGCAACCAAACAGAATAGAGAATCCAGAAGTAGACCCACACTCACACAATTTATGATAAGGACACCTAAGCAACACAATGGGGGAAAGACCGTCCTTTCAACAAATGGTGCTGTAAGAAATGCACATCCATATGAAAAAAAAAACAAAATTGAACCTCGATCTTTACACGACACACAAAATTTTATCCAAGATGAAGTATGGGCCTAAAGCTTGTAGAAAAATAAAGCCAGGAAAATGTCTTCACACCTGGGGATAGGCAAAGATTACTTAGGACACTAAAAGCGATGACCATAAAAGAAAAACATTGATAGGCTGGACTTCATCCAATTAAGAGTAAGGGAAAATATTTATAAATTATCTCTGTGACAAAAGGCTTGTGTATAGAAAATATGAAGAACAATAGCTCAGTAATGAAAATGAAACCGACTTCATTAAAAGCCAACAAAAACCTTAGACATATTACAAAGTGCTCAACAATTTAGTGATTAGAAAAACGTAAGCTGAAAGCACTACACAGCCACAAGACTAGCTGACATTAAAAAGATTGTCCATCCTAAATATTAGAACGTAGAACTGGAACTCCCATACACTGTTGGCAGGAGTATTCAGTGGTATGACCTGTTGAGCAGCCAAGCTGGAAGTTTCTTCTATAGTTTGACTCCTCTACCCAATGGTCTAACAATTCCACTCCTAGGCATTTATCCAAAGGAAATGAAAATATTCCACTACGAAAAGACTTACAGAAGAATGTATAGTAACTCTCTCATAATAGCTGGAAACTACCCAAATGTCCATCAACAGAATGAGTAAACATATTGTGATTTATTCACACAATGGAACATACTCAGCAATAACAGGTAACAGACTCACAATCCCATGATGAATCTCTGTTGAATAAAAGACAAAGACACAAACACTACTTACCGTATGATCTCATTGATGTAAAACTCTGAAGAGGAAACATGACACAAGATTGAAAACAATCAGAAAAATGGTTGTCTTTGGCAGCTGTGTTGGCAAGAAGGGCCAAGAGGGAACGTTCTGGGTGATGATCCTACCATGGCGGCAGCAGCCGTAAGAGTCATCTTGAGACACGACTACATCCAGAAGCAGAGCAGGAACTCGCTTTTCTCAGGGTCTCTTTTTTCAAAGTAAAGATTGATAAATTGGACGGCACAATTTTTTTTTAATATTCTGCCTGGATCAAAAACATCACCCACAATTAAAATCCAAAGAAAAATGACAAACTGTAAAGTGGATGATTTGTAAAACATGCGATAGATGGTGGGGTTAATACACAAAGACCTTCTACAAATCAATAAGGAACAAAGGAAACATCCCAGTAGAAAAACAAATAGGTCATTCTCAGAATTAAACTCACATAGAAAGAAAACAGTTGTTAAAATACAGTTGAGCACTGAACAATGCAGGAGTTGGGGTACCAACCCCTACATAGTCCAAAATCTGCATATAACTTTTGACTTCCCCAAAACTTAGCTACTGATAACCTACTGTGGACCGGAAACCTTACCCATAATAAGGAATAAAGATCTTCACCTTGATTCCAGTGGAAATTTGGTCTTCTTTTATTGCCTTTTCCTACTTTCCCTCATTTGGATTCTTTTCTAATTTCTTCACAGTTTAGTCCTCATTCCCCATCACCACTGATCCAGAATATGTGTCCCCTCCCCAGGAATCAGCATGCTCTTACACATCTTTGGGTCTTCACTCTGTGCCTTTATTTCCTGAGCCGTTTTAGAATAATAATTATCCTTTCTATCCTTTTATTGCTTTGGTTCTGGTCTCACTAAGTACGTCCCTCAGATTTTCAAAATATAAATTAAAAATTAGAAAGTCAAAATACCCTCCCTACAACTTACCCATACCTACACTGGTGCCTGAAGGTAATCATTTTAACATTTTGTCGATTATCTTTAAGAAATATATACTGACATACATCCTAAAAGCAATGATATTAAATATTAATATTTACTATATCATTTCATATATAACTAAATATATAATTTAGGAACACATATCATGAATAGTTATGAATATGATTGGATGTATAATATAATTTATATATTAAAATTATATGATGCTCATAATAAACATTTCTACAATATCGAATTGTACTATACATCATTGTTTTTCATTTTTTCTCCACTTAACATAAATTAGAAAAATTTTCTTATCAACACGTATTTTTAAGAGAGAAAGAGAGCAGGAGAAAGGCAGAGAGAGAGAGGGAGAGAGAGGTGCCCAAGCAGGCTCCTCACTGGCAGCTCAGAGCCCAATGCAGGGCTTGATCCTATGAACCATGAGCTCATGACCTGAGCCAAAATCAAGAGTCAGATGCTTAACCGACTGAGCCACCCAGGTGCCCCCAAAGCTTATAGTTTTTAACAATAAAGTATATTTTGTTCAATTACAATGTGTTCATTGTTGAAAAGGAAAAAATATAAAAGTAAAAAATACATCACTTATCACTGTCTTTAAAGTCAACCGCTGATAAAATAGGATTCCAGGGCCAAAATGTATGAATGTGATACTATTTCTTAATAACTTCCCAAACAGATTATGCTAATATATATGTATATATTCCAATCAATAATTTTACATACATTGAATTTAGCCAATTAAAAAATTTTTATCCTTGGGGAACCTGAGTGGCTCAGTTGGTTAAGTGTCTGACTCTTGATTTCAGCTCAGGTCATGATCTCACAATTCGCGAGATCAAGCCCCATGTTGGGCTCCCTGATGATGGTGTGGAGCCTGCTTGGGATTTGCTCTCTCTCCGCTCTCTCTGCCTCTCCCTCGCATGCTCTGTCTCTCTCAAAATAAATAAATAAACATTTTTAAAAAATTTTCTTATCCTTTCCTTCAATACCCAATGAGCAGTCACAGTCCCGTCTTGTGTGACAACACACTTTCCTCATATTATGTTGGGTTATTTCTGAGACTCCTCAGGGTACTGTTAGAGTATCCACACATTCATCCCAGCAGATGGCTGTCCCTTCCATTTCAGAATACTGCTCCGGGCCTCTCTGCACGTCATTGTTCCATTTAGTTAATTCATTCCAGTAACACTATGGCTTACCTGAATCCAGGCCACTGCATGTATAGACATAGGTTTCATACTTAATTTCCTAAATCACAGCTAAAATGACAATAGCCCATACAAAGTTTACTAGAGCTAGAAGTTAGAAAATGGAGAATAGAATATACGTGAAAAAATGTTTTCCAATTTTTTTGTACTTTAAATCTCTTTAAATTTCTCTGCTACTTGTCTTAGTCTGTTCGGGCTATGGTAACAAAAATACCACAAGCTGAGTGGCTTATAAACAACAGAAATTTATTTCTCATAGTTCTGGAGGCTGGAAAGTCCAAGATTAAGGCGTCAGCTTTCATTCTAGACCAAAATGCAACTTGTCATCTTCAGCCAAAGGAAAATATTATTATAAAAATTTCACAGAGATAAAATTTTCCCCTAAATGAGACAAACTTATATTACTTGCACATAATTTAATAGACCAATATCTGAAGGTCCTTCATGCAGATCCTGGTGCTGTTCCCAAGAACTCTGGGCGCCTATATGTATCTGTCTCAACATCCCAAAGTGATGATCTCTTCCACCATTGGAAAGACAAATGAAGAACCTGCTGGGGACAAATTCCAGCTGCCACCCCAGAATGCAGAGATTTCTTAAGACTCACCAAACAGCAAGCTTTTCATTACCAACAATTTTAAGATCCACATTTTGCTCTAGCCAAATACACACACACACACACACACATACACACACACCCAAGGAAGGAGAGGGAGAGGGAGGAAGGGAGGAAAGGAGGAAGGAAGGAAGGGAGGAAGGATGGAAGGAAGGGAGGAGGGATGGACAGAAGGAGGGAAGAAGGAAGAAAGGAAGGAAGGAGGGAAGGAAGGGAGGAAGGAAGGGAGGGAGGGAGGAAGAAGGAAAGGAAATCTCCCAGCAGTGAGATAGCAGTTGTTTGTCTCATATGAAGGGATGAAAATCAGAGCTCATTTTTGTTTGAATTCACACTTCTTTGATGGCTCAATTATTTATTCAGGATTTAGATTCTTCACCTGGCTTCAACTCTGTTACCCTTTTCATGTATCCCCCACTTCCTGGATCCATGCTCTGTGTGCTTACCTCAGTTTTCTGGTACAGCCAACTAGCAGACCATAAACCCAGAAGCCAGGAGCCACAAGAGAAAGGGAAAGAAAATGAAGGAAAGAAGATAATGTGTAGGACTGGCATATTTCTCCACCCTGGGCACCTACATGTGTTCCCACGGGAGCCATGTGAACTCTACAAGCAGGATCCACTCTGTTGTGGGATCTGGGGCCACAGTGAGTTCGTGTCAAGGTTCATTTGGGCTCTTGTTTGTTTTGGAACCAAGCCCCTTGATTTATAAAATGTCGTAAACTGTGTCCCCAAAAATTTTGCTTTCTTCCATTCATTAACTCAATAGTATTTACTGGCACCAACTACATGCCAGAAACTCTACTAAACACCATGATCTTAGCAGTGAACCAGACCAACACTGCCCTTGCCTTGTCGTCGTGAACACAGACTTGAGACAAATCATTTTGAAAGAGTCAGCAAAAGGTGCTTTCTTTAAGCACAAAAACTCCTGCTTTGTTTTCCCACTTAGCGCCTCCTTGGCTCACTTTCTCTGGAGCCCTAACACCACCTTGCTTCCCCCAAAGCCTCTCCCTGACCTCAAGGCTCTGCACCCACCTCCACACGTCTCCCACCAGCCCCCTGCCAGAATAAACCTGTCTCCTGGCCAAGGCTGTGACATTACCACCTACTAGCACATTCTCCTACTTAGACCTGCCCTGAAGCTCATGTCTTCTAGATTTAATGTTCACCTATAATCACCTTCCACCTGAACCTGTCGAGTCCCCAGTAACCAGCCCTAATCTGGAGAGAGGATGGGACCAGATACAAGGAAGGAGTCCCACGTATGACATTAATAGGAGCTAAAAAAAAAACAACACGTAGAAAGAAATCTCCCTGTGGTGAACTGTAATCTAATATCTAGCTTTCTGAAGAGTGATTACTTGTGTTATTTTTCTTATCGTCACAACCGTATTTGTTATTAAGCTCATCTAAATGAATAAATAGGCACATAACTTGGGAAGAAAGTCAGTTAGACTTTAATTAAACAGCTTGTTTTTCTATCCCGAGAGTTGTTTAATAGAAAATTGTTTTATATACGTGTGTATTGAATCAGCTGTCAGTGTCAGCTGATTTGGAATAAAGTTCTTTGGTAGAAAACAAAGCTACTCTGCATAACTCATATTAACAATTTGTAATTAATGGACCAACTTTATGGGGATTGTAGGCTTGAGAGAGGTGGAGAGGAATACTTCTAATCTTATATTTTTTAGCAGAGGTTATAAAGGTCGGCACCATTGATCCAAAGGAAAGAAACATACGCCAGCCTCCAATGTATAAAAATTGTTGACTTTGCCGATTTTTAAAAAATTGATCCCTCAATTAGTACAATGAAGGGAAAATTATTTTGTAGCTGCCAGAGAAAATTAAAACCACAAATATCTTTGTTGGAGCAATGATGCATTGTGATATAAAATGGAACTGTGGGCACAGAGTGGAGCTGCACGTATTTATTTGCTAGATCTGCTGATGTTATCCCTTTCTATACATAAGCAACAGCAAAAAAAAAAAAAAAATCAAACATGCAGTAAGGCATTGGAAGAACATCACTGGAATTTTATCTGCTCAAGGCTTCGGGAATATGACTTTCCCTCGATTTTATCAGTACAGAACACAACATAGTTTCTATTCTAAAGGGATACATTGATCACAACCTCACAAAAGAGGTATGCATCATACTCCAACAGAGAACTCTGCTCCTCTACATTCTGATATTGTTACCTATTCTGTCATCAACATACGGTTTCCGCTTCTCTCTCATGCTTGCCTGAAGGCTCTCCTTTAAGCCACAAGCCAGAAATTTGGTCTGCAATAAAGAACAGCCTCAGAGCTCACGAAAAGGACTCTGCCAGGTATTTTTTTAACAATTGATATTTCAGAAAATAGACTTAGAAGGTGACATCGCTTAGAAAATTGCAGAGGGACGTGGGATTTCCAGGATGCTTTGTAATTCAGTACCAGATAATTTTATAGAAGCCAACTGATGACTCAAGCTCTAATGGAAGAAGAATAAATTAAGAATGACTGAAGGAACTCAAGAAGAACATCTAATTGTGATCATTTATTTTGGAATAATGCTGGTAGGGTTTTTAGTGTTCTATTTTCTGGCTATATGGGAAGGCGCTTTCTTTCTTGATCTCAGCTGCTTTCCTTTTTTTTTTTTTTTCTTTTTAATTGTTGTAAAACATTTATAACAAAAAAAATTTGCCATCTTAACTATGTTTAAGAGTGCAATTCAGTGGCATTAATTACGTTCACGATGTTGGGCAAGCATCATCATATCTATTTCCAAAACTTTGTCATTGCCCCAAACAGAAACTCTGTACCCATTAAGTATTAACTCTCCATTCTCCAGCTCCTGGTGACCTCTAATCTATTTGCCGTCTCTATAAATTTTCTTGTTCTAGAGACGTCATGCAAGTGGAATTATACAATATAGTTGATACACTCTTATCCAGAGGGATACGTTCCAAGACCCACAGTGGATGCCTGAAGCCATGGATAGTACCAAACTGTATGTATACTATGTTTTTTTCCTATACATACATACCTATGGTAATTTGTTTGTAAATTAAGCACAGTAAGAGATTAAAAGCAATACATAATATAAAATAGAATAATTATAACAATATACTATAATAAATCTATGGGAATGTGGTCTCTTTCTCTTCCAAAACTGTGCCTAAACCCTTTTCCTTCTTGTAAAGACGTGAGATGATAAAACACCTACGTGATGACATGAAATAAGGGGAATGACCTAGGCACTGAGACATAGCATTGGGTTGCTATTGACTTTCTGGCCATATGTCAGAAGGAGGACCATCTGTTTCTGGACTGCGGTCGACCACAGGTAACTGAGACCACAGAGAGCAAAAGGTGAGATCACGGATGGCCGGGGGAGGGGAGGATTATATTTGAATTTTTACATCCGGCTTATTTCACGTGGCATAAGATTTTTCAAGTTTCATCTATTTTGTAGCATTTATCGGAACTTCACTGTTTTTTTTTTAAGTTTATTTATTTATTTTTGAGAAAGAGAGAGAGCGCATGGTGGAGGGGAAGAAAAAAGGGAGGGAGCGAGAATCCCAAGCAGGCTCTGCACAGTCAGCCTAGAGATCGATCCAGGGCTCAAAGTCACGAACCTCAAAATCATGACCTGAGCCAAAATCCAGAGTCAGATGCTTAACCGACTGAGCCACCCAGGCACCCCAGAACGTCACTTTTTATAGCTGAATAACATTCTATTATGTGTATATATTACATTTTCTTTATCTATTCATCAGTTGGCAGACATCCAGATTGTTTCCACCTTTGGCTGTTGTGAATAATTCTGCAGTGAGCAAGTATCTGCTTGAGTCCCTGTTGTAATTCTTTGGGGTGTATTCTTAAGAAAGGAATTGCTGGGTCATCTTCTTGATCTATGTCTAATCTCAGTTTAATAACTGTATGTTTGCCTTTTGTTCCCTCTAACTCCTCCAAATTCAGAAACAAATACTTCCATTGAGTTTCTTTACCTTTAATGGCCAGGTAATTATTTGCATTCATTTACTGAAACTAATCAGAATGTAATTGAACAAACTTTTTAATAAAGGCTGTACCTGGAGTGTCATGTTTCAGAATAAATCTCACTTATTCAGATATGAAAAACCCACCATTAAGGGTCAAGGTTCGCACTTCATGGGTGGAACCAATGCCTACAAAGTTCTCCTTGAAAACTGTTCTCATGTTTGTTCTGTCTTACAGGGTCCCAGACTTACAGGGAGACATTAGGAGAAACCTTAGGAGATTGGAGACATTTCAGAAAGAGGAACTCACACAGATTCCTAGGTACTTCAGGCAGAATCTGACAGAGATAGATTTCTGGGGGTTGGCTTTTTAGCCTCAAAATAGAAGAAATACAAGCAATGATTTATTTAAGCACTGGGGAATAGAGATTATTGAAAAATCCAATCTTGGGTTTTTATAAAATCTTTGACAATGTTTTTTATTTTGATGGTTGCTTAATACCATATGACTCTAGACTTGATGACTATCCTATAGTGCATATATGTATTCATTAATATTGAATGCTGCACCCATGAGGCCACACCTTTTTGAAACAAGAATATTCCATGGAGAAAATTTATAAACACACATTTTAAAAATCCAGAACTTGGAAATAGATGAAAAGATGGCTCATATCCTTTCCAATCATACCCAGAGCATTATCCAACAGGACTACCCAAGGATTGTCTGATTCTCTAAGCGTATATGCTTTAATCATTTACTATTAATTAGGGTATGCTACAATCTATAAGGATAGACTTCACGCTGTATAAAAATAATAATTACTCAAATTATTTTTGTCATATGGGCAATGCAAATGAGTTTTACCCTGCAGATAAGCAAATGGCTTCTGTCTGGTTAAGAAGTGTTCATCACAAAGGTGAGAGTTGTATTGCTTATAACTGTGATATTCTCCAGTCTTGTGCATTAACCAGTTTTGTATGGGATGTGGCACTTTTTCCTTCAGGACTAAATACTTCTGCCCCTCTTACACTTTTTAGAGCCAGCTCACCAACTTTTTAATTTTCTCATTCATGATTTAAATAAATCTTTGACATGTGCTCATTCAAAAAAAGAAAAAGTGAACGGCAGGTTAGACTAGCTGCAGACTTTGATGAAAAATCAGAAAGTTCAGATTACAACGGAATAATATCCTCAAAGTGCCCAGAGAAAATCATGGTCAACTTAGGTATTTTCAGATAACTGAAGACAAAGAAAATTCTATCAATCCAATAGAAGTGAGGAAAAGAAGGGAAAGAGACAAAGAAAAAGGACAATAAGCCAGACAGGGTAAATTAGATAGTGGAAGTAAATACAAACACACTAGTAACTTTAAAAATGTAAATAAATGCTTCTATTAAAAATGGGGAGGGGCGCCTGGGTGGCTCAGTCAGTTAAGCATTGGACTTCAGCTCAGGTCAGGATCTCAAGGTTGGTGGGTTCAAACCCCTCCTTGTTAGGCTCTGTGCTGACTGCTCAGAGTCTGGAGCCTGCTTGGGATTCTGTGTCTCCCGCTCTCTTTGCCCCTCCTCTACTCACACTCTCTGTCAAAAATAAATAAACATTTTTTTTTAAATGGGGATTATTACATGGATTTTATTCAGCTATCTGGTGTTTCCAAAAGCTACTAAAACAAAACCTCATGAAAATATTTAAAATAAATACACAGCAAATTATATTCCAGACAAATACCAAAAAGCAATAAATTCCAACACAGAAAATTATTATCAGACAAAATAGAATTTCAGGAAAAATAATCAATAGACGTAAAAAGCTACTGTGCAACAACAAAGGGAAACTTTCTAACAATGAAGCATGAAAATCATGAAATTACATGCACTCATGCGCATAGCTACAAAATACATAGAGCCCAAAAGTGACAGGATTACAATGCAAAGTTGACATACTTCTATCAAACAGAAACATCTAGTTAAGAAAATATTATTGAGGCTAAAGATTTTAATGACAAAATTAAGTTTAATGTAAAAGCAAACATGAAATATTTGCAAAGAATGCCCTGCCTACTAGATCATGAGGATATTATGATAAATTTCAGGAACTGGTGCATATTTTAGGCACTGATATTCTGCTGAGAATAAATTCTCTGATAACAACCCAGTTTAACTGGAAATAAAACAATAAAGAAATGGCAAATGTTATACATGCCTGGATCTATCTTGGTCCCTTCCACCCCCCCCTCCCCCCGCGTATTAGGTAATAATGTATAGTTTAAAGAAAAGATCACAATAAAAATTGCAACATATTTGGAACAAAACAGCATTAAAAACTACTATGTACCATAACTTAGGAAATAGAGCCAAATGTGACTTAAATAGAAAAATGTATGGTCTCGGTATTTTTTTTTTAATATTGAAAATAAATTAACTAAGTATTCAGTTTCTGAATCTGGAGAAAAATCAATGAATTCAAATATAAGAAGAAAGGACTATGTATGAGCCAAAATAAATAAAATTGACTGGAAAATATAGACATCATTTGTAAGACACATATATTTTAAAAATTACGTAGCACAAAAAAATCTGGCAATATTAGTCAGGAAAAAAGAAATCAAGAAATCAATCAAAAAGAAAAGAAATAACAACTTTAGGGGAAAATGGGAAATAACTATCAATACATTTGAGATTTTTAAAGCCAACAGATTATCATCAACAATTTCATGCCAGTACACTGAAAACTTAGTCAAATGTATAATTTTTGAGAAAAATGTGAATTAATAAAAGTTATTTTATAAACAAGATGATTTATAAACCATTATATATAAATTTATTTTGATATTTTCCTCCAAGGGGAACTCAGAGCGGTTACCAGATCTTCCACAAATAATATTTACATAATATATAAAGCAATTTCAAAGAGTAGAAAAAAGGAGAAATTTTCCTAGAGATCAAAACACAATATGAACAGTTCAAGAAAGGAAAATTATAGGTTAATTTCATAAAGTAGATGTAAAAAAAAATCCTAAATAAAATATTAGCAAGCACAATCTATTAATATAACATTTTGTAAAAATTGGTGAAATATAACAGCAACAAAACCCCAGAATGCCCAAGTACGGTTTATTCGAGAAATGCAAAGATAATTTGCTATTAAAAAAACTTCACACATTAATAGATTGAGGAAAATTAGATGACCATCTAAATAAGTGAAAAACAAAAATTAATCAAATTCCACAGCTCATGAATAACAAATGCTTTTAATATTCTAAAAATATAAGGTCTCATGAATGATTTCTACCAAAAGTCTACAACAAACCTTACAGAGAATGGCGGCACTTCAAGAATTTTCTCAGGCATCACCATTTTTATCATTCACAGTCCGGGGAGGGCTGAGTAAAAGCAATAACCAACAACAACAAAATGAATCAAATTTTTAAGAACTGGAAAAGAAAAACCACAATGTTCATTACTTACAGATAATGCAATTATCTACAGAGAAAAACCAAGAAAATTTTCAAAAACATCATTAGAATCAAATGTATTCTAATGTATTGCATTTACAGACTAATTTGGAGAGACACCCGAGCTGAATTTTTATCATGCTGACACTTTCCATCTATGAATAGGGTGCGTTTCTCCATTTATTTAGGTCTTCAAATAATGTATTCAAATACATTAGAAAATGTATCGAGATTGCTGGATTCAAGCCCACCACATAAAATTTGTATTTTTCTCTGCCACAGAATAAAATATTTAACCTAATCATTAAAAACAAACAAAAGTCTACTCTGTAGTAACTTGTTTCTTTCCTCCTGGAAGCCTAAAGGTTTTTAGTCTTTATTACCCACTTTAATGAATTTCACAGGATGTGCTTGGATTCTGTCTTTTCTCCTCAATCCTCCTTACAACTTGGGTAATTTTTCAGTCTCCAGATTAAGTCTCACCCCTTCCTTTCAGGGCTTCTTTACTAATATGGAATAACTTTTACTAATTATTTACTAATTATTCACATATTAAGTCTTGGGAATGTATCCCTGTCTCTTCTCCCTCATCATTTCAGCCTCTTTATACATTTGCTCTGTGCTCTGAAGTCATTCTTGTGCTTCATCTCCCAGTCTACTGATTAGGGTCCCAACAAGCTCTCCATTCACTGTCACCAAAAGCCTGGTGCCCAGCGGGATATCTCTCAGCTGAGATTTAAATAGAGCCCAAGGCCTCATCTATGTCACAGGGCATAAAGTTGTATGTATCCAATGGCTCAAGGGACACAAGTAGCTTGGGGCATAGGGAATGAGGGAAATGTAATTAGTTTACATGTTTCTATTCACGCCCCTTGACCAAAAGATCCCATTCACAATAGCACCAAAATACAAGATGTTGCAGATATGTGCAATCAATGCAACAAAAATGTAACAAGTTATGAGGGGAAAAATCCTAAAACATTATTGAAGGACTTCAAACAAGACCTAAATAAATGGAGAGGTATTCATAGGCGGAAAGGGTCCACATGATAAGAATTTAATTTGGATGTCTCTCCAAATTAGTCTATAAATTCAACGCAGTTCTAACAAAAATTGCACCACATATGTATGGAGCTTGATGGATTGAATCTAAAATTCATATGGAAGATTATAAGTTCAGGAAAAGCTAAGACAACTCTCAAAAAATAAAAGAGAGATGAAATTTGCCATATGACACAACGAGGCTTATTTTAAAGTTAGAATAATTAAGACAGTGTGATATTAGGCACAGTGAGAGAATTATAGATAATTGGAATAGCAGCGAAGGACAACTAATAAATTCAAATATATTTGGGAGTTTATTATATGACCATGGGGTCAATCTACCAGTGGGTGAGATTAAATATGCTTAAATTTCTATATCATTTTTAGCTAAAACTGAAAGAGAAGTTAATCTCGATCAATATTTAATATGCACACTATATTGCATCTTTATTAGGTACTATGTCAGCAGACAGGGGTCTCTTACGGTGGGTAAGTACCCTGAGAAAGGCAGGAATACCACAACACAGAAGAGTTGCCCTCAACCACCATGAACAGACCTTAAAAATGCCCCAGATTAAATGTAGAGATAATACCACACTTAAAATACATTAAAATACATTCACTATACATATATATATAAGATCATTGCAGCAAAGACATTGAAGCCAGAAATGTATCAAGGGCCACAGATTATTGTTTATGTGGCTAATTTTGTCAAAGTCTTTACAATACAGTAGAAAATATATGGTATTTCACAATGAAATAGGTGAGAGATGGTGCAAATGTGTTGTTCTACAAAGAAGTTCATGGTTTAGTTTGTGGCAAGTTATTTTCAATAATTGTCAAATTTACAGTTGAGCTGCACATAATTCTTTTACGAAGTGACAAGTGTTCCCAGTTTGCTGACCTTTTCTACGATGAAAAGCAGCTCTAAGTAGTTTGCTACTAAAAAAAAAAAAAAAAAAAAAAGAAAAAAAAAACAGTTTCAGGAAAAAAAAAATCATATTTAATCTGCCCCTTAAAAAGCAAGAGAACTTTTTAACAACAGTTGAAAAAGAAACTGCTTTTCAAAACTCAGTCTATGGATTAAGCATTTTGCAAAAAGATATTTGGGAACATTTCCATGAATATGCAGCCTTACTGCAGTAACAATATAAATATCTCTTCTATAAAATATACCGTATATGCATCTTTAAAACTGTAGAAACATAATTTTCCAACCAGCTTAACAATCATACCAATGAAACACGTCTGCGGGTTTTGAACCAGACCCCCCGCCACGTGGGAGGTTTGATGGGGAACAAAGCCCATGTCATCACAGAGCAGAAGGCAGATGAGTAGATCAGCCATTACTGCCAAGTGCAGAAGTGCTCTCCGAGGAGGAGGGCTCCTAATTCAGTCTCGAGGGGGAAATGAAAGCTTCCTGATAGAAGTGATATCACAGTTGAAATCTGAAGGATACGCATGAAAAGGTGGGTTAGAGAAGGAGGTAGTAAAGAAAGTGGGATAAGGAAAGCTCACTGTTCACCCAAATGGACCATAGACCATAGCATGGCGGGGCCCACTGGCCCTAGAAGGTATCATGCTCTTCTTATTCTGACATCACAGAACCTGACCCTGAAAGTTTGGGTGGATATTTCAACTGGAAACTGGAAACTGGATATCCAAAGTTGGGTGGATAATGTCAACAAGAGAGGCACGGGAAGAGAAGGCTGCTGGGATCAAAACGAGGTCCAAATGCAGGGGACACACCCTTCCTCTCCTACCCCTTCCCATCATTTCACAACACTCTCCTCAGCCCTTATTCTCTCCCTCTCCCCTAAGGTATGCCACCCAGGCATCAGGAACCTGACCCAAGAACAGCCATGTCCCTTTAAAAAAAAAAAAAATCTCTTTTTTATATATGGTTGACGAAAAAAGTCATATCTAGATTGTCACTTGGATGCAGAAAATATGGGGGTTAATGCTTTTCTCCTCGTGCTCCAATCTAGGTTACCAGAGAGTTCTTTTCATTGAGTTTTTCACCCCAAATCCAGATAGCCATGCAATGGTACTCTGGTTTCCTTTGCTAATGTCCCTTCTGTATGTATTTCTATCAGGAACCTCTTGGGGAAAAAGGTGTCACCTGTGGAAGAGTGACTGGGTCCCTGGCCTAGCAGTGGTCAGACTTTACTGGGCACACAAATCAGTGCTGGGGTAAGGTGTGTGGGTCTTGTGAAATGCAGATTCCCATCCAAGTAGGTCTGGAGTGAGACTCTGATATGCCCTTTGAACAAACTTCCAAGTTAACAAAATCCTCAGCCATCTTTTTACCTCCCCAATTTCCTGAAATAAGAAAGTACCTGATTCCTTTATTTTTTTTTTCAACGTTTATTTATTTTTGGGACAGAGAGAGACAGAGCATGAACGGGGGAGGGGCAGAGAGAGAGGGAGACACAGAATCGGAAACAGGCTCCACGCTCTGAGCCATCAGCCCAGAGCCTGACGCGGGGCTCGAACTCACGGACCGCGAGATCCTGACCTGGCTGAAGTCGGACGCTTAACCGACTGCGCCACCCAGGCACCCCGAGTACCTGATTCCTTTAAATGAAATTATGACTTAAATCACAGAAGATATTTATGCCATATCCTATGGGCTGAATTGCATCCCCTCTAAATTTCCGTGTTGAAGTCCTGGTGCCCAGTACCCTAAATGTGACAGTATTTGGAGACAGGATCTTTAAAGATGTGTTGAATTAAAATGAGGGCGTTGGGGTGGACTCTAATTCAACCTGACTGGTATCCCTACAGGAAGAGGAGATTTGGACACACAAAGAGACACAAGGGGCACTCCACAAAGGAAAGAGCGTATGAGGACACAGCAAAAAGACAGCCATGTGCAAGCCAAGGAGAGAGGCCTCAGGGAAAACCAAACCGGCTGACAACTTGGCCTTGGACTTTCAGCCTCTAGACCTGTGGAAAATAAATCTCTGCTGTCGAAGCCACCCAGTTTGGGCTATTTTGTTATTGCGACCCTAGCAAACTAATACCTTGTGGTATTAAAAGAATTTGCAATCTTTGGGAAGTAACAAAAATAGTACAGGGAACTTCAAGTTGAAAATAGGCACTTACAGAATAGTCCATCTGACTTTCAAAAATGGAAACAGCATGAATTCCAAAAATTGCAGGTGAGCACAGTTGAAATGAATTCCCGTGGCAAAATTTTGGACAGGATTGTTAAATAGGTGGCTGGTGAGCTCTTAGAAAATAGAGCCATAAGGGAAAAGCTGGGTTCACTCAGATTGTCATGCTGAGCAAACCTCATTTCCTGTGCTGATAGGGTGGTAGGTGGAGATTATGGGAAGGCCACAATCATACGGTATCTAGATTTCAGTAAGATATTTAGTAAGAGGCTGTCCTGTGATCCTTCAGGGAAAGAAACGGAAATGTAGAATGGACCAGGTTTGGCATTGGGTGGATTTGTGTCTGACTGAAATCCACGACCCTAGGATGTTAATCAAGAAAGCATTATAAACTTGCAGATTAAGACCACAGTTATGCCCATAACAATGACAAGTTACAGCTCTAATTGCATACATGCAAACACAGAAATTATGTGTGGCAAAGATTGCTCATTTCTTCCAATTTTCCTCTTCTTTCAGAGAATAGAATGTTTAGCTAAGGAGATGAACATCCGGAAAAAAAGAAAAAAGAAAGACTACATTTCCAGCTTTTTTTTACAAGCTGGTGTAGCCATGTGACTAAGTTCTGTCCAACAGGATGAAAGCAGATGTGATGTGTTCTGGGGACGACGTCCTTAAAAGGAAGATGTGTCTCCCCCTTTACCGTTTACCACGTCTTATTGAATAGAATAGAAGCATGTTGGTGAGCCACCTTGGCCGAGGGATGGTGGACAGACGAGATTTCTGACCCCAAGGAGAATTCATCCCAAGACTCTTTATACCCAGAGAGTTAAGAAAGAAATACGCTTCTATCTTGTTTAAACCACCGTTATGCTGAAACTCTGAGCACCTGCACTTATAGCCTAAGTAATTGAACATGTGTATCTGATTGGCAGAGGGCTCTAAGCTAGGGAAAATAACCAACACATTCAACATCAATCAGGAGACCAAGAAAATCTCAATAGAATAGAATGAAAGCCCAAACTCATATGATGCATTTTAACAGTCGTACATTTACGTTAAAATAATAAATTGCATAATAAAGTGCAGGAAGATCCACCATAAAACAAGTTCGTGTGTTTAAAAAAAAAGGGTTTTATATGACTTCAAAGCCACAATCTCAGTGCTGTAATAAGTAAATATGGTCTCAGTGATATTAAGAACATCACCCAGTCCATTCTGACCAAACAGGAAAGCAGCCAGAGGGGGACTGGGACACAAAGTACAATGAAGACAACTGTAGTCCCTTAACTGAATGGGCTGCTTTCCATGGGCGCACAAAGAAAAAATGGCTTCATTCTGTCCCACATGGGCTTCAGACATACTGGGTTGAACCTCTTCCTTCCTTACCACATCACACCTCACGCAGGCTCTGTGTCTTTGGAATCACATTCATTTCTAATGGTCTCACAATTCAAAACTCATTTTAGATATTAGAAATTTTGGTCTTGATGAAGAACAGCAGTGAGGGGGGGCTATTTCACCATAGGTCTCTGGGCTTAGAAACATAAATTCCAGTATAAATCAAAAGTTCAGGGGCGCCTGGGTAGCTCAGCTTGTGAAGCATCCAACCAGGTCAAGTCATGATCTCGTGGTCCATGAGTTCGAGCCCCGCGTCGGGCTCTGTGCTGACAGATCAGAGCCTGGAGCCTGCTTCTGATTCTGTGTCTCCCTCTCTCTCTCCCCCTCCTCCACTCATGCCCTATCTCTCTATGTCTCTCTCTCTCTCTCTCTCTCTCTCTCTCAAAATAAATAAACATTAAAAGATTAAATCAAAAGTTCAGTATCATGTCCAAGTTACAGTTCTGGCCAGGCTCCTGGATCAAAACCACAAGTAGGTGGGTATGAGCTGTATCATCATTCCCTCTCCTGGACCTCCTCACCCTCTTCTTGCAATCACCTTACTTCTTGAGGCATAACAGCTCAGAAAATGGGTAGAGATAAATAGAACTACTACCACTAATAATAATAATAATAATAATAAAAGGGATCAAAAGTTTGTTAACTTAGCTAAACCTACGGATGTCCTCTCTTGGCAATTGCCAGCCGGCTGTCCTTTTTTCCACCATGGCAGGGGTACAGATGTTGGCCCGCTCACAGAGCTCATTTCGAAGTCCATCAGTGACCCTCACAGGAATCTCTAAGCTCTGCAACTCCCCGACTTGGTCATGGGGTCCACCAGAATTTTCGTTAGCCTCTCCTCCCTGACATCTGTGCAGTGTAGCCCTCAGACTCTTACTCTTACTCGTACTATGTCCTCTTAAGCAAGGACTGCCCTTGTGAGCAAGCGTTCATCAGGTTGGCCTGTCCCGGCTCCCCTGGGGCCATATTCACTGGGACCGTGCCTAGGACACAGTCTCGATCCTACAGACATTAGGAGCAAGTACCAGCTGCTTGCACCGCAGGCAGATTCCGCCAGACTTGGGTCTTCAGTATCCTCCAGGCAGGAAGCAAATACCAGTCTCCAAGTTCACACATCCTGAGCCTCCAGGGAACAGATCTCACACTTCTTCAAGAACACCTCACTCGTCTCTGCTTGGATGTACCAAGGTAAGCCCGAGAGCTCCTACCACCCATGTGCCAGGCTTACCTCTGGCACGCGCCCCAATCCCTGTGAAATTCTTTTGGAGCCCTTCATGCTTGTTGGGGGGCACGTCTTCATTCCCCATAGGAAAGGAAGGAGAAGAACCAAATATTTCACCCTCAGTCGGCGGATCCCTGGGCCGATCCAGTCAATTGTCTGAACTCTTTGTCTCCCTCTACAGGCTAGATGGCCTGCTGGAGGTGAGGGGCAAAGGACCAGTGTGTCCACATCTCATTACATCCACTGAGTGTGTGGCCGCCGTCCTTTAGAATGAGAGAGGACTGGGGACCTGAATGGCACTGCTAACTGTTCCCCCCAAAACATTCTCTTCTCCTTTCATAGCACATAGCTAAAAGCACAGTTACCCCACAAATAACTTTATTTCCCTCACCTCTTTGTAGCTAAGAGTTTGGATTCAGATTTAGGTCTAACATTAGACTAAGTCACATGAGTTTAGAATGCCAGCAGGTGGGGCACACTCTCTTCGGGGTGCTGTTGTTGCTCACGGGGTCAAGGCTTCACCTCTGCGCCATGTCTCCCGGCCGTGCCCGAGGTTGATCTGACCTCGTGTCATTTCTTAATCTCAGCATCATTTCCCACCTGGAGAGGGAGAAAATGTTCAAAACCAACAAGTCCTGCCTCCTAACAGTCTTTCCTGTACTTTCTCTCTCCTGTCTGCTTCCAATGTCCTCAGCTACAGACCAGCCGGTTCGTCGGGTGCACTTTTCACATCCATGTTGATACAGGTGAAAACCTCGCTAAACTTTCCACCACAAAGTAACAAGTAGAGTTTGCAGTGAGGTTTTCCTTGCTTTTCTTTAAGCACCCCCCCCCCCAACAGCTTCCCCAGAGACTGCATTCGTTTTATTTTTTAATTACTCTTAATGTTTATTATGTATTGAGAGAGACAGAGTGCGAGTGGGGGAGGGGCAGAGAGAGGGAGACACAGAATCAGAAGCGGGCTCCAGGCTCTGAGCTGACAGCACAGCCCCAACCCGGGGCTCGAACCCACAAACCGTCAGATCAGGATCTGAGCCAAAGTCGGATGCTCAACCGACTGAGCCACTGAGGCTCCCCGAGACTGAATTTCCATGGGAAATTTTTTCGTGGCTTTTCAAGCTTTCCCACACTCCTCAAAGTCTTTCCAGCCTCTGTCCACTCTCCCATTTCAGAGCCACTCCCACATGACCCGGGACAAAGCACAAGGTAGGCACAGGGAGCAGGGGACATGCTGCCCCATCTTGTCATAGAACGGACATGTGTATTCACTCCCACCCCATCTTGTCATAGAAGGGACGTGAGGGGAATTCTGGTGTAGATAATTACTCATGCGTGGAGAAGAGGCAGGAAAAAGGTCCCCACGTCCTGGCGTCCCTTTGTTCTGTCCTGAACAAGGAACACGACCTGTCGGGTGTTTGTTCCAGAAGCACCCCACTTCCCCTTCTGTGCCATAAATTAACCTCAAAATGTACTGGTTTAGGGGCACCCGAGTGGCTCCATCGGTTAAGCGTCGGACTCTCAGTTTCCGCTCAGGCCATGATCTCATGGTTCGTTTGACCGAGCCCTACATGGAGCTCCGTGCTGACGGTGCCGAGCCTGCTTGGGATTCTCTCTTCCTCTCTCTTTGCCACAAGTGGGGGAGGCCCCGCCTGTGCTCGCTCTCTCTTTCGCTCTCTCTCTCTCTCAAAATAAATATAGAAACATTCAAAAAGATTAGGGGCTTAAAACACAGTTTCCTTGGGTCTGGAATTTGGGACTTAAGTGGTTCTGCCTCAGACTCTCTTAAGCTGGCAGTCGGGATATGTTATGGACCCCATGCCTTTGTTCTCCTCAGATGAGTATGTCAAAACTCTAACCCCCAACAGGATGGTATTAGGGAGTGGAGCCTCGGAGAGGTAATTAAGTAGAGATGAGGTCTTGAGAGCGGAGGCCCTGTGACGTCAGCATCCTTGGACTTCCCAGCCTCCAGAACTGTGAGAACTGAACTTTTGTTGTTCCGGCCACCCAGCCTGTGGTATCTTGTTATAGCAGACCGAACTAAAACAAGATGTCAGCAGGAGCTGTGGTCATCTCAAAGCTTGACTGGGGCTGCAGTATCTAATTTCTGCAGAGGGTCCATTCACATGGCTGTTGGCAGGGAGCCCCAGCTGCTTTACCACTTGGGCCCTTCCGTGATTCTGAGGCCAGGACAAAGTAAGTCGAGATGATCGTAGAATATCTTTTAGCGCCAGAAAGAAAGGAAGTGCTAAAAGAAATTTTTTTTAATTTTAAGTTTATTTATTTAGAGAGAGACAGAGAGAGGGAGCAGGGGAGGGGCAGAGAGAGAGGGAGAGAGAGACTCCAAAGCAGGCTCCACACTGTCAGCACAGAGCCCAATGTGGGGCTCGAACTCACAAACCGTGAGATCATGACCTGAGCTTGAACCAAGAGTTGGAGGCTTAACCGACTGAGCCACTTAGGCGACCCTAAAAGAAATTTTTTTTTTTTTTTTAATGAGGGCATGTTGAAAGGACCAAAGAACCAAGCTTAAAGGCTCCCAGTGGCCTAAGCTACTATGACTTGAGCAACATAATAAATAACAATATATTGGATTATCATCTCCAAAAAAAGAAGTGTCCATAAGCCTATGTTTATATAAATAAATAACTGAATAAATAAACAAAAGAGAGAGAACAAATCTTCCTGAAAGAAGAATTTCATTTAACAGATATAGAAGGAATTAGGGAAATAGAAAATCACCACTGGAACATCACCATAATCATTGCTGTAGGCAAGGTTAATTGATAATTATTAAAACTAGTGGGTGAACTTTTAAGAAGAAACAAAAGTACTTGCATCCATTTGTATCCTTCTTCAAATTTACTAATTATGGCTGTGGCTTGAAAACACAACCCCAAATTCTTTGATAGGCCTCCCTTTGGGAGGTGGGGGTTAATTCCCCTTCCCTTGAGTGTGGGCCGGATTTAGTGCCTGCCTCTAAGGAATAGACTACTACGACAAGGGGGAAAGAGTAACTTTACAGCGCAGAGAGCTAATGGACATCACCTTAACCAAGTGACCAGGGTTAACATCACCTGTCATTAGCCTTCTTGATATGATGCGCTCATTGAGATGGTACAATGAGAAAGGCAATCACCTTTGTGATATCCTTCCCCCAAATCCATGACCTCAGTATATTTCTTACAACACGTCAGATAAATTCAAATCGAGGGGCATTCTTCAAAATACCTGACCATTATTCTTTAGAATGTTTGAGGTCATGAAAGACAAAGACACAGAAATGGTCCCAGATTGGAGACCCTACAAAGACATGACGCCCAATTGTCGTATGATATTTTGAATGGGATCCTGGAACAGAAAATGCGGATTAATGGTAAATTCAAATAAAGTCAGTAGTTTAGTTCATGGCATTACCCCAAAATTAATCTCTTAGTTTAGATAAATGTGCCATGGTTTGTGAGGGGTTAATCTTAGGGAAAGCCAGGTGAAGGTGTATAGGGACACTCTAAAATCTCTTAGTAACTCTTTAGTAAATCTAAAATCATTTCAAACTAAAAAGTTAAAAAAAAATAGATCTGGTTTCAAATAATTTGGTGAGAGTTGTGGATGATGAGATCTCTCACCTGTGAGGTAGGGAGTCAAGTCATTTGCTGAGAAAAATAAGGATAGAACAAAGACTTGCTACAACGTCTATTCTGCATTTTAACAAATTATCCAAAAAAAAGTCACTGTGCCATGCTGCGGTCAGGCAATGTCTCCATATATCTGCCACCCCTGTGCTCCATGGGCATGCTATAGTGACATAAAAGTTCAAACCCATCTTTCCTGCAAAAGGAGAAGTTACCAGCTTGGTGCTCTGAGGCAGTAAATGATGACCTTTCGCCTGGGCCAAGCACGAATTCCAATGTCCCTCTCGGCGACATGAGGAAACATTATCTCTGGTCACTGAACCCAGGATCATGTGTTTAACTATGTAATGCCCCTGGCATGTGAGGTGCTAATCATTCATATAGAGCTAAGATTGGTAAGAAAAATATACTGTTTATCCAAGTTTCATTCTTATAATACCCTGTTACATTGGCATATGGTTCAAATCTTCCATATTAGTAGGTATGTCACTAACATCTAGTTGAAATGCATAAAAGCAAGTAACATTTAGCACGAGCATTTAGCTTCACGGTCTAACTGGAACGATGTCTTTATTTTTCTTAAATATTTGATATATTACACCATCCAGATAGAAAATAAAACACAGAGTGTATGATACCCACATACTAACCATAAAAACAACCATATTGTAACAGCAAAATATATTTATAAAATTGGTCAAGGAAACTGAATTTAACATATGCTGTTATCATACAAGTATTTTTAATGGAATAACACTTCGTATTTATATAGCACCTTTCGTCTAAGGAGCAAAAATATGGCACAGATATTATTCATTCTCACACCATCCTTGACAGGTGGGTAAGTAGCAACATTTCTAACCAAGTCTTTTAATCGCTAGGAAACCAAGACAGGCATAGACAGAGCAAACAAATCACATACAGTGAGCCAGAAACTTGGAATTTTCCAGCCCCTAATGCCCAACGTGTTCTACCTGCTTTATTTTCTGAAATCTTAACAGCTGGTTTGAATACCAGTGGGGGGAAAGAAAAAAGAACAGTGGGGGGATAAAACAGGTATATGCCGCCTCTTAGGAAGCTAATGATAGAAATTAAACTGGAAACTGCTGAAAGTTAGAAATAGTGCCCAAACTTCAATCCTGTACTTGGACCATCAATACTGCAGCCCAGGAAAAATTAAATCGTGGTCAAGGTCTTCTGTTGTCATACCAACTGAAGTAAAGCCCATGTCCCAATCAATTGTCATATAATATGTGGGTTGATCAATAGCATATCAACTAGCAATAGAGGATAAATCTATTTGAGGAGCATGGGAATTTTTGCACAGAACATAACTTCAACCAGATAGGAGATGTTACATGATGCAATCCTGAGAAGCCCTTTAGAAAATGTTTCAAAGGACTAAAAAATTCTCTTTAAAGATAACTGCAACTTATAGTTGGAGCTTAAGGGGATGTCTTAAATAAGAAAGTCACCTGAGGATGAATTCCTTAAGAGCAGAAATGTCTTCTAAAAGGTTTTAATATATTCAATCTACAATGACATCTAAGATTTCCAAAGGTACAGTGCCCATGTTGTTTTTTTTTTTTTTTTTTCAAATAATAGGCAGTGTCTGAGAACATTTATCAAAAATATCTATGGATTCAACCAATGTCGACAAATCCAGGGGAAAAAGTCATACACAGAGGGAAAGATGAAAATGCTCTCAGGGGTAAATTTCTGAGTCAAAGGGTCAACAAAGGAAAGTCACATTATATTCTAATAACAAATTTCAATAATATAAAAAAACCAAAATAACAGTCCATATTTTCTACGCACTTTTTGTATACCAGGACGGGTAGGGTGGCAGGATCACACACGCATTATTTCATTTCATCATCACAAAACTCATTTGAGATGTTCCCATCTTCTATATTCAGGGAGGTTAAGAAACTTGTCAAAGGTCCAGCAGGTACGAATAGCTGTCTGACTCCAAACCCATTCACGGAAGCTGCCTAGCCTTTTCTCTGGCTTCTCAATTAGTGCAGAGAACGGAGTCTTATCTTTTGTTTCTTCCCCTGCACTGAGGAAACATCTAAAAGCCATCATTTTGTAACATTAAAAACTGGGAATCAAAAATCCATTAAAATGTTACTTATAGAAACTCTTCCCAAAGCCTGATAGCAAGTAATTCAGATAAAAAGCACATATTTCCACTACTTTGATGTTCATGAGTTTATACCACATGACACTTATTTTGAGCTTCATCCTTCCCTATCCAACTGCTTTTAAACCTAGGGTATTGTACCATGAAGCCTCAAAGACTGTTAAAAGACTGTTAAGGAATCAAAAAAAAAAAAAAAAAAAAACACAAAGCAACCAACTTCAAGACAGTTGATGATTCCCCCTTCAACAGACTAATTTATATGAAACACAGTGAATTACAATGATACACTTTAATTAATTAATTTAATTAATTAGTTAGTTAATTAATCAATGCCCCTGGCAGATAAAGTTTTCTTATCCAGAGACCTTCTTGGCCACAAAGGAGAAGGAAATGTAATGATCCTTCAGTAGTGTCTGAACTTCAGGACAGCTGGCGGCCCACCTTGAGGGGAGCATGTCCTCTGTGAGGTCACAAAGAAAATTAGGTCTTCAAGAATGTACTGCACAATCTGCACACGGGCCTCCAATGAATCAATTAGGAGAGAGATCCATTGTTACAAATAAGCAAATCACACCGGTCGTCTGTTGCTTGCTTTTAATTCTTACTTCTACCCCTGGACAGATTTGCTTATAATCTGACTAATCACTGAGGTTTAGGACTTCCCTCTTCCTAGGATCCAAAGCAAGAAAAGGAGGAGGAGGAGAGGCCCATGTCCACAGACCGCATCCTTGAAGTAAAGGTCTTTTCCCTTCACCTCCTTGACATCTACTACCACTGGGCTGTTGTCTTGTTACTACCACGTGGGCTCCCCATCCTTGTGGGTGGTTCAAGCCTTGGCATTCCTCGGGCCTCCCGCCCAACACCGAACGCCACTGTGTTACATCCGTGATAGAATTTCTCTTCCACCCGAACCACTCTTGAGTGGCCCTCTGGTGCTTTCACTTCCAAAGACTGGAAGACCTTTCTACTGGGTTTGTCCAGGTCTTACGCTTACATTCAAGTCACGAGGCAGGCTCCCCTGGGCATCTGTGAACACACAATTTCCCCAATTCTCATTCTCCTCGCACAAAGACCAGAGTCGTCTTCTCTCCCTTTTCTCGGCCTCCTTTGTCAAATCTTTTCTGGCATTTTTGCATGTGTTTAATCTCCTAACAAATGTTCAGCTATTTAGCAGCCCTCTACTATGGACTAGGCACCCAACTATGCGCCAGGAATCAAAGATGAGTAAGACACGTAAGTAAACTCATGCTCTTGTGAGGGAGATCAGTTTTTAGGCCATTAGAGAAAATCCAGGAGTAGAGCTAAGCCCAGGGCCCTCAAAAAGGGCCAACCCTCCCCCACCTGGGGGCTCTGTCTCGCTCTCCTTATTCTTCAGGTTTTGTGTGCTTCCAGAGCTCAGTTTCATTTAAGTATTTAAATATTTCCCCTTTTCTCAACCTTCCCCCACAGACACCAGATCAACCTGCCCACTTCTCAGTCTGAATCCTTCCCAGCCAGCAAGTCATATATACCTCGACTCATCACCTTCTCACGAGCATCAGAACACTCAAAACCCCCATAATCAAACCCACCGCAGCCCACGGATTGCATTTCTTAACCCACGGATGATTTGGGGAAGGTGAATTTCCAGTAGAGTGTGCTTGAGATTATCTTTGAAGTCCACAGGCATTCACCTTATCCTTTTTGCCTCAACTTCTGATCTTCATACAGATGGGAAAAAAAAGAAAAAGAAAAAGAAAAAAACCCCTCAGTTCATTTTCATTCCGCATACATCTTCAACCACTGGCCTTCCTTTTACCTAGCTAGTTTTGAATTGCATTGGCTAACTTCAGAGAAATCATCTTTACTAAATTGGCTCTGAGAGTAATTGAGGCAGAAGACATATGCGGTCCCTCAGCCCCCGTTTTGGCTGTGCCCTCAGTTTTGAAATCAACAGCCTAATAAGGGGTCAGACACACGGGTTTTAAAGCCTCTGTATTTATCATATATTCAAAACCCTTCATCAGCTTCACATTAAATGTCAGTTGTCATGATTCCTTAACAAACCAAAATAACATTATATCGTTTCTTTTCGAGAGAAAAACATGAACTCGAATGTGAACGAAATAGAGCGATGGAGACGGGGACAGAAGCAGGGGTCTGACCTGCAGAACCACTTTCAAATCCTGCCCCACCTCTTATCATCCTGTGATCGGCCAGGAGTTATTGAACCTCCCTGAGCCTCAGCTCCCTTATCTAGAAAATGAAGAAAATAATCATTCCTGCCCCTCGAGGTGTTCGTGAGGATAGGGGGAGTCCCCCTGGCCGGCCCTTCTCTGAAAGTCTGCCCCCTGAGCAGCCCACACTCCCGTCTCCTGCTGCTTAGGCGGGCCTCTTACAGGGGCCTCCACTCTGAGGTTTCCTCCCACCAGATTTCATGTTTTCGCCCAAGACTTTCCCCTTTCCATTTTACAGTCTCTCTGGGAAATATCTCGTCCTCATCAGTGGCTTTGATTTTCAGTTTTGTCTGAAATTTGAATTTCAGACCCTTGGGTGCAAGGATTTGCACAGTATCTCCACTCAGGGACATCTCGCACTCAGTAGGTCTAAACCAAGTTCAAACTCCCTCCCAAAGGGAGAGTCCTCCCCCCGGCTGCCATCTTCGCCTGGCGGTTACCACCATTCACCCAGCCGTGTGAGCCAGAAACCAAGGAGTCCTCCCCGATGCTCACTCATCCCTCAACTCCAACCATCCTAAGCCCCGTCCACGCCAGCTTCTAAGTAGCTCACAAATATGCCTCTAAACCTACCTCTTCTTCCTCCCACACAGGCGGGAGTTACAGTCATGTGTCTCCTAAGCCCTCCCCTCGCGCTCGCATTCCAGCACTGCAGCTGGCTCACCCTTCCCCAGGCACCAGTGTCATTGCTCCTGGAATCAGAAATAAAATTCTTTTTTTTTTAATTTTTTTTAATGTTTTTATTTATTTTTGAGACAGATAGAGACAGAGCATGAGCAAAGGAGGGGCAGAAAGAGAGGGAGACACAGAATCCGAAGCAGGCTCCAGGCTCCGAGCTGTCAGCACAGAGCCCGACGCGGGGCTCGAACTCACAGACTGCGAGATCATGACCTGAGCCGAAGTCAGACACTCAACCGATTGAGCCACCCAGGTGCCCCTAAAATTCTTAATGGGACTTAGATGATCCCCCCCCACGACCTGGCTGCCTGGCCAGCCTCCTCTCCTATGCGTTCCCTCCCTTGCACACCCTGCCTCCTTGCCCCCTTAGCCAGCCACCAGATCCCAGTTCAAGCTCATTCTTCCGAAAGTTCTCCTATGACCCCCTCGAACTAGTTTAGACCCTTCGTTTAGATGTCCCATTTCATCACACAATTCTCTTGCACGGCACTTATCACAGGCTATTGTATAATAACGCGTTCCTTTTCATCAGTGTCAGTCCCCCGGGCTAGAATGTACGATCCAGGAGAACAGGAAATAAGTATGTCTTGCTTATGCTTGAATTCCCAGTGGCAAAGCCCCCATACAATGTCAATATGTATCTATTGCATTATTAATGGAATTATTTATTAAATTATTAATTACTTCTTTAATTAATGAATATTGAGGTAGACCGGCAGAGTGGTTAAGAGCCCTGCCTCCTCAGGCAAACCGCCCGAATCCTATTTGTTGTGTGAGGTCGGTCAAGGTGCCACCGTCCCCAACACTCCCTCTCCAAAACTGGGCAGCTTGCGTAGGAACTCAGCAGGACAAAAGACAGCCTCGCAGCAACCAGGTAAAGCAAAACCCAGTCTTTACCACAGACCAAGAATACATTATTTTTTAAATGCCCATAGTATGGGGTTCCTGGGTGGCTCAGTCGGTTGGGCGTTGGACTTCAGCTCAGGTCATGATCTCGCGGTCCGTGAGTTCGAGCCCCGCGACAGGCTCCGTGCTGCCAGCTCGGGGCCTGGAGCCCGCTTCGGATTCTGTGTCTCCCTCTCTCTCTGCCCCTCCTCCGCTCCTGCTCTGTCATTATCTTTGAATAAATGTCAACAAAAATGAAATGCCTTTAGTAAACGTTAGTTGGCTGTAGACGATATTATTTTTAAAAAAGAAAGAAAGGGACACCTGGGTGGCTCAGTCGGTGGGGTGTCCGACTTGGGCTCAGGTCATGATCTCGCCACTCTTGAGTCTGGGCCCCCCTGCAACCCACAGGCTGGCAGGGCTTCTCCCCCGAGAGAAATACAGCCAGGAACCAGGCCCCGAGCCCCACGCACAGAGCACAAGGCTGGGCCGGGCCCCTCTCCTGCAAGCAATCAGCACAGGCCCTCAAGCATGAGATTTAATTGCTTGTTCATTATTTTAGCTCACAGGGGCTACAAGGAAGCGTGGCACCTCCGAGCACACCATCCAGCAGAACCCCGGGAGCTGTCAAGACTAAAAAACAACAACAGCCTTGACAAAGGGGCCCCGTCTGGAGCTGAAGGGCTCCAGTCCAGGAGCCCCCTGACTCCGCGACAGGGCTCCCGTCAAAACCCACCGCAGCCCCTCGCTGTTGGCCCTGCCCTTTCCGATTCTATCTGAGCGGGGAGGAGAGCGCCACAAAGGGATGAGAATTTGAATTCACGGCCCCCCCCCCCCGAGTGCACCCATGTCCTTTTTCTGCCTGATTGTATACTTAAAGTGCCTGTAAAGTCAATAACTTCCCATGGTTTCGCAGCAAAGCCAAAAGATTAAAAAAGAGACATTGTCCTTTTGAAGATGTGGAAAGTAATAAGTGAGCAGGCTGAATCCTCTTTGGGTTTAAAAGCCGGAGCAGTGCTAGGAGTTCTCCTCGAAGGTGTCAAAATTGCCTTAAATCTTTCGCTTTGTTATAACCTACTGCTACACAGATGTAATAGAGCCAGCCTGACGATCTCCAACAATTTGGAGATCATTTTTTCTCTCGAGAAACTTTGTTGAAATATATATATTAGCCCAGACTTTTTTTCTTAAAATTTTCTGTTTGGAAAAAAAAAAAAAAAAAAAAAAAAAAAACCCACACACTCTCTTTTCAGATGCTCCTTCAGAGATGAGGGTAGCCAAGCAGCAGCTAGCTTTAAAAATAAAATAAGATAAAATAAAATCCTATGCTATCTCTCAGGTTTTGAGCACAAAGGTTACAGCCAGTTTTCCTCCCCCGTTTTATTTCCTCCGTTGGAGCAGATTTGACCTCGTCTCTCTAAAGGCAGAAAACTTCAACAAAGGCGGGAGGGCTATTTTAAGTGATGAAAAAGATTCTGAATGAAGGATTATGCCTTTGATGAAGCCTGAAAGAAATGCAGTGCTTAGGAAGTGGATAAAAGTCAATAGCAGCCATTCTCTGCTGTGGATGCAACCTTGAAGGCGCGCTTTCCCCCAGTGATCTTAAAAATCAAAAAATAAAAACAAACAGAGACCGGTGACCCCTCCAGTTCGCTGGTATGGGGACGTCCACATGATGGGAAGCACTGAATATTCCAGAGGGTCCCTGCCAAATGCCAGGCTCCGTGATGGATGGAGAGTCTTTAAGACTCACTGCACCAGGAGAGACGTGAGTAACTAGGTTCTGGGTGGGAAGAGAGAGGTTTCTCTCCCTCCTCCCTCTCCCCTCTCAACAGAGAAGGAAAATCCCGGACATACAGACACCTTTCCCTGTCCATCCAGCTCCGGATTTGACTCTCTAGCTGGGGCCTGATGGTCACCTTGCCCAAAAGGAGGCGAAAAGGAAAGCAAGGGCCTCAGACTGTATCCCGTCCGGCTCAACCTTCCGTGCCAGAAAGACACAGGACGGTGTTCCCATGTGTCTACCTGCCCTGTGTCTGTCGGTCTGCGAACCCTTTCGGCACGAAAACTAAATGGTCTTGACAGTGAGATTCCCCTCGTGTTTCTCTCAGGTGCTTCCAGGTGAATATTTACTCAAAAAAAAAAATCATCTAACAAATCTGGTCTGTGAATCTTGAGGCAGAGGAGACAAGGTGCATACAGGAAAGTATCTAACTAGCCTCACCTCCAGCTCCTAGTCGGGCTGTAGCTCTTTGCTTTATTCTGTTGCTATCGTCGGGGTGTTGCGTGCTTTCGCCCCGACGGCCTCACCCGGCTGCAATCATTTTATGCGCAGACCCAGCCACTCTGCCAGGGTCCGCATTTGTCTGTCCCGCCTCAGAAGTCAGGCTCACCAGAGAGAGCAATTTCTTAATGGAAAGAATGTGTTATCAGTTTAGGCCACGAGCCTGAATCTTTGAAACAGCACGACTCAGATATTTCAGCACTCAGAGAATTAAGGTTTCGCATCCCTTGGTTTTATGTGAGGAATCTTGCTCCCTTGAGGATGACGAAATTCGACTACTGGGGCCACCTCGCTGGTCCTTCACGCAGCATTTTCCAGCACCTACTATGTGCGAGAGGTAGCGGGATGCACACAGATTAAATTTTTAATGAGCAACTATGTCCAAGGAGGCCAGCTAGCTTACTGATCTTCGAATCATAAGGGTTAGAGACAGTTTGGAGGGTTTTTTTTATTATCCAAGTGCTTTACCTCGCAGATGAGGAAATAAGGGCCTGGACTATTCTGTAACTTCTCTAACAGATGGAGAGGTCATTCAAAGACCCAGGTCTCCTGACTGAAATAAGACTTATCCCTTTGCCATTTCCTGATCGTCACCAGGCTCCAACATCACCAGGTCACAGAGGCCTGCGTGGCTTGCGAAGTTGGTGCCATGGTGGCCAGTCAGGAGCACACCACCCCCCCCCCCCCACCTACGCACAGCCAGCACACCCACACGCGTGCCTGTAAGACCGCCCATGTTTGTGGGAGGGTTTCCTATCCCAGCTCCACAGGAAAGAAATCTGGGCGCAGAATGCTTAGGCGACCTGCTCAAGGTTAACAGGAATGAGTACCCAAACACTCCACCCAGCATGCCCTCGCCCCGGGCCATTCTCTGCCCACCCCCCCCCCATGCTTCTGGAGCCTCCCGTGGCATCTCCTTTTGTTGTTGTCTCAGCTCCACCTTATTTCCAGCACCCCTCGTTTGTACCAAGTAATGAAACATAGAATTTTAGAGACGGATTGTTTTTAAAGACCAACGAGCCCAGACCTCTCATTTTATAGGTGAGGGAACTGGCCCAGGGACTTGCCTGTGGTCACCTCACTAGGGTTACACAAGGTCCAGAGAGCGCACGTGGAGTGACAGAGAAGCACGACGGGCTCCTTCCCTTCCTGCCCACACCAGCCCATCGTGGTTTGGTGCAACATGGCGTGAACCTGGTTTCCCCAAGCCTCAGCGACCAGCAGGTGTGAATCAGGTCACACTGTCAAGAAAAATAAATAGGTCTAATTCAATAAAATACATGTATAAGACATGTACATGTCTTAAAAAATTTTTTTATTAGTTTTCTTTATTTTTGAGAGGCAGAGAGAGACAGAGTGTGTGTGGGGGAGGGGCAGAGAGAGAGGGAGACACAGAATCAGAAGCAGGCTCCACGCTCTGAGCTGTCAGCACACAGCCCGATGCGGGGCCCGAACTCACGAGCCATGAGATCAAGACCTGAGCTGAAGTCGGTCGCTCAACAGACTGAGCCACCCAGGTGCCCCATGACATGTACATGTCTTTGTGTGGGTGCAGGTCACATGGGTTGATGAATCTCTCACCCCTCTCAAGAGCTTCCCCTCATTACCCTTGTGTCCTACTGGCTGTCTCAACCCTCCCCACCCTTTGCTGGTGCCCCCTACCTCAGATGCCACTTGAGGATAGCCCTTGATCATGACCACAGTGCTCAGACCCTCCCTAACAGTGTTGCCGCTCATGGGGAGGGCTCTCTCTCTCTGACTCTGCTGGTGTCTTCCTTGTCTGAACTGCATGTTCCTGGTCTTCAAGGAACAAAGGCTACCCTGTGGTCCATGCGTGGAAAGACCTGTCCTTCTGGGTTTCCTAGAAGCCAAGATAAAAAGTAAAACGGGGGGCTCCTGGGTGGCTCAGTCGGTTGGGTATCCGACTTCGGCTCAGGTCATGATCTCACGGTCCGTGAGTTCGAGCCCCATGTTGGGCTCTGTGTTGACAGCTCAGAGCCTGGAGTGTGCTACAGATTGTGTGTGTGCCTCTCTCTCTGCCCCTCCCCTGCTCACACTCTGTCTCTCTCTCTCTGTCTCAAAAACAAATAAACATTAAAAAGTAAAATGAATGCATTATAGAGTTCTCAACTATATCCATCTAATAGAGTAATACAGTATCTCATGTAATATCTAAAAGCCTACCATCACATGAAGAAAGAAATCAACTGTATGGCTCTTTGTAGAAAGGAAAGAAATCATCCAGAGAACAAGGTCTTCAGGGGCACTGTCTGAGTGGTCCCCACCACATGTCCCCCAACAGTTTTGTTTAAGAGGCCGAACCAAAGTTCATCTGATTCCTCCTCATGCAAAACACAAGAAAAGTAACATCACTCTATTTAGCAATAGTTCTGAGGAGGTCCCTGAAGGACCCATTGCTCTGTACAAAACAGCATTCATTGCCTGATGGGCCCAGCTCCCTGGACCGACCACAAAGATGGTACAAAGCACAGTATAGCGCTCATTAGAGCCTGCCTTAGGTGATCCTTGGTATTTATTGTCCTCATAATTTGCAGCCTACGCTAGCTCTTCTGTATGTCTAATACATAGAAGGCATGTTTTTAACTCCCATTACTCTATATTCCCTCCTCTACGAGCCCAGAACCAAAGCACAGAAAGATGCTTGGACTCTGGCTCTGGGCCAAAGTAACCCTATGTGGCTTTTTGGGTTCAAGGTCACTGCAGAGACCTCATGGCTCACTTAAGCCCAACCCCAGATACCCAGAGTCAGTCTCAAAGGCAACATCTTGTATGGCCAAACGCATGTGACTGGAGGGACATGGGGAGCAGAGGACGGTGCCCCCAGCCTTGAGGAGCCTAGCGAGGGAGGCATGGCATGAAAGAACAACCAGAAAACACGATTGTCCGGCCAGCTGAATAGTATAGGGTTCAAGAGAGTAGTTCTGGAGTCAGGAAGGCCTGGCTGTGAACAATGACTTCACTCTTTACTAGTGTTAAGAAATTAAAGAAGACAATTTAGGTGATACAAACAAACCGTATTTAACACATCATGAAATGGACAGTCTCCTTTCAGAGAACTGCCAAATGGGGCAAAAGGAAGGCAGGAAGCTTTTAGAGAAGAAAGAACAAGGAAGAGAAAAACAGGAAATATCTGATTGGCTGGGGCCACATAGTCCCCCTTGTGTGGGGTGAGAAGACCCAGCATCGGCTTGGCATTCGGAACACGTACAGGGCCATGAAAGTTATCAAAGTTTCGGCTTGCTGATGTGGTACCCCAGGCAGGAGTGGCTCCATCTTGGGCCTGGAAATTTATTTCAGCACTAGCTGTATGGCTTTGGGCAAAAGAGTGAACGTCTCAGTGCATCGGTTGCTTCATCTAGAAATAGCAAGCCCTTCGCTTGCAATTTCAGCCCTTTGCTACATTCCATTGGAAGAGCAGACTGAGATAATGGATGTCAGGAATGTAGCAAAGGGCTGGCCATCAAGCAAGCTGCTGGCAAACTTTCGCTGTTAGCATCACTGCTTTGTGGCCACCACAGCTCTCACTCAAGTGTTAGGAAACGTCAGGGAAAGAGAGATCCCTGGATGCCAGAAATACAGAACACTTCAGGATTTCCCATGGGTTCTAGAGTCAGAGGGGCCTGAATTTGAATCTACATTTGCCTATCTAAACAAACTTACATAAGAAACTCAATGCCTCTGAAGCTCAGTTTCTTCCCCTGCCAAGTGGGAACAGTAATACCTACTATGTATGTGTATTATGCGTTTCTCTAAGGGAAAAAAGAATGTATTTAATTGCATGCATCCATTTGTTTATGCACATATGAGAGAAAGACCCACACAGGATACCAAAATCATAGATGCAACATACAAACCACCCTTACTGCAGTCCTTGGCCTTAGTAAACCCTGAGCAAGCAAGAGCTGGTATTAAGAATAAAGATGACTAGATTCAAGCATGGCCTCAAGGAATGAACAGAAATAGATGGGAAAGTTGGGTGGAGAGGATAATGCAGGACGAGGGGGCAGCGTGAGAATCAGCACAGAAGGAGGAGTAAGCATAGCAGATACAGGAGGGATTCAGGAGAAGGGCTTAGATGGCGAGAGGGATTCTTTGGGGGAACAGTGACAGGTAAGATCAGGTAAAGAAACAAAGGACTGACACACCAGGAAGCAGGCTGAGGCACCAACAGGAGGCGGCCATTACGAGCCCTGGAGTGGGGCAAAACTTGATGAAATCAGAGTCTTGAAGGACCAGCAGGGCCATACTTTGCTCAGTGGATGGAGCAAGGAGACACTTGAAGGTGTAATCTTCTACACGTAGGGAGAGTAGATGAATCAAATTCTGAACACTGCCGGAATGTACAGCCTCACTCTCCATTTCCAACTTAATTGGATTTCACGTAGACACCCACTTCCCCCATTACTCCCCTCGCTATTCCAAGACTCGAGGGATTTGTATGTAAGGATTCCATAAGGATTCTAGTCATTCACCTTCTACTGATTTTTAGCTTAAAACACAGTGGAAAATTATTGACATTATTTCCTTGAAAACCCTTCCCTGCCTGAACATGTCTGTGTCAATAATTGTCATGTTGGCAATTGGAAATGGGCCTTTGGCAGCTCGCCTAGGAATGTCAAATAGTCTCCATTAGGTTTGAAAGCTCTGAGTTTCAGTAATGGGTTGATACTCTACCTGATATGATTGTACAAAATTACATAATTGATTTCTGGGACACTGCACCACACAAATTTTATAGGTTTCTTTTATTTTGTGCCTCAAAAGGCAAGTGTGCTTACGTTCATTTTCCTGAGTAAGAGGATTTCAAGTCTTGCTCCTGGCTGGTCCAGATTAAACTCTGGTATTTTATAAGGCTCTCCACCTTTTTTCTCAGTTATTTTACACATCAAAGCCTGTGATTTTCCATTCACTTCTAGGAGTTGGAAACTAAAATGTGGGTCTGAGACCGCTAAGTCTCACCAACTATAGTTGCACAAAATATATCATTCCTAGAGCAAAAGAAGTAATGAACATCTCTTAATTGTTGCAATACTTCTATGGTTTTCTTCAGCTTTAAAATTGTTACAAATATAGTATTTGTGACATACCTTTAAAGCATATTTGGTGAGTGCAGGCATTCTCTTCTTTAAAAAACTAGTTCTTTCTAACCTCAAGAAAGCCTACAGTCAGGGAACAATGAAAGCTAAGAAAGAATTGGCTTCCGTGCGATCTATTCTCTGTATCGATGGATAGAAGGACTAATGGGGCTCCCATTCAGGCATGACTGCACTGCCTGGGCCAAAGCAGAGAGGAGAAGCTGAACCGGCCACATGCAATGACACTGGGTAATTATACCTAATATTTAAACAATGACCATGACAAATCCAGTGCTGGGGCGGGTGGGGGGTTTGTGGTGGAGGAAGGAGGCATTGGGCTGAGTAGGAGCTGGGAGCACTGTGAATGCATTTGAAAGGCAACATCTTACATGAAGAGGGAGAGAAATATTATGAAATACAGAAGGCATATAATAAGAATAATGGAATTCTTAAAGCATGTTGAAAGGCAAGAGGAATTGAATTCAAAAACGAAACTTCTGAATGAAAATTATTTCATCTGTTTAATTAGGCTCACAAACTGAATGCTGAACTGAGCCACAATTAACCTGTATTCACGTATCCTGATTTTCAGGCATGATTTTCATACTAAGGATGTAAGAAAGCTCCTTTCTTCTCCTTGAGAATTACATTTATTCTAGATAGAACGTCACAAAATAGCCATCAACAGAAAAGGCCCCAAATTATTTTCCAAGTAAGAAAAGTGATGACGTGGGAAACACCACATAATCAGGACCTAATATCTACCTTGTTATGCAACGTGCCTACGTGCATGCAGGAATCTCTTACCAAAGATGTAATACAATCTTCACTCTGGTGTTGAAGGGAATCTTCATATGACCATCCCCCAAACCCCATAACAGATATGGTTTTACTGTTTGTAATCGTGACATTACCAGAAATGTCACATTATTTTTTTTATGAAAATCAATTGAAATTAAGTTTGTTTTGAGATTTTTCACAACTTGCTAAGAAATACTTAGGACATACGCTGGGATGTTATAAAACCAATGTTCATTCATTTTTCATGCTCACTCATCATTAAATGTTTATTTTGGTCAATATAAATAGATTGACTATTCTATGCTGGGCACATTTGGGTAGGCAATAAGGACTCATGAATTAAAAATTCATAAGAGTCACCACCCTCATGGAGCAGAGAAACAAATACCCTAAAACAAAAAGTCCACTCATTTGTTCTTAAAGTCAAGAAAGATCTCCCTAGACTCCCCAATAAATTTTAAATAGATAAAAGAAAATAGAGAAATAAAAATCTTCAGGAGAATTCAGCTCTTAGCCAAAGACCAAGTCACTGGCAATCTCTGTTTTATCCAATTTCACAAACCTTAGAAAAAAATATCCCCTCTTAAAAAAAATGAGTGATTTCTCAATGTAGGTTTGAGATGAGAGGACCTGCCTTGACATATTTGCCTGAGATGGCTGTTTTTTTGTTTTTGTTTTTTGTTTTTCGGGGTTTTTTTTAATCAGATAGTTTTGCTTTCTTACGCATGTGTTTTAAATTCAAATGGAGTTTTGACCTTTGAATCTCTGCAGCGGCTAATAATTCTCAACCACATCCCATTCCCCTGTCATTCTGGTCACACAAAAGACCTACCTTCCTGACCTCCTGGTGGGGGTGCTGAGGAAATGGACTATGCCTAGTTGAGACCAACGTGTTGTCCACGCAGGAGCATTTAATTGTCCACGGACATGCTCAGCATTCCTTTTTCAAAATTATACCATATTCTCTTCAGTGGGGGATCTTTCCACTTAGGTCCTGGAGACAGAACAGCATGAAGCAGAGCTCCCATGTGACCTTGCGAGACATAACCTTTGGATGCAATAAGCCACTGAAATTCTGGGGCTATTTGTTACTACGGCATAACCAAGCCTATCCTGACTGATACCTTCTTTTACCTTCACTCTTGAAATGCTTCTGCGTTTTCTGTCTGAAGAGAATTGAGAAGAAGTAGAAAATGAAAGCCCTCAGCAGGCCTCTGCTGGGTTTGGGGACCTTTGCTGATGTGAACTTTTTGTATGTTTCAAAGAAGACAGATGATTTCTTACATCCAGAGCATATGGAGTTCTGCCCATTACCCTACAAGGGAGAGGAAGATTTTCTTTTCTCCAGTTACCTACACAGCCCTCCTAAGCAGATGGCTCAGGTTGGATAAGGTTGGATCATGAGACAGACCTGGAAGGAGGAACACCAAAGGGCACTGTCAGGCCCAGAGGAGCCAACACCAGGCATGATGGATGGATCGGCTCACCAGCTATGTCTCCCAATAACCTTTAGGTTGATTTCTTGACATTTTGGAATGCCATGTAGTGCTGGACACTGGACCTGCTTTCCACTATGAAAGCCCCCAATTTTCCTCCATCTTCTGTGTTCTGACTCCCCATAAACACTCACACTGGGCAGGCTTTTCCCCCAATACACTGTTCTTCCAGACTTTTGAAACTCCTCAGCCATCCTGTGCCAGATACAGACCCACCTGCTGAATTCCAGCTGTGCAGCAGCTCACAATGAGTGGCTTTCTCAACACACTGATGGAAGGAGGTTCAGATTCAACACAGCTGGGTGCGGCATACCCCCCAAAACCCTCACTCACGACTCCCCTGTGCAGGCAGGGTTGAAAACCACTGTTGCATAAACCTCTTTCCTCTCAGGTCACTGAGGAAATAAACAACTAGCAATAATAATTAGTTGTTTATTATATTATTAGTTGTATTTTGTTATCATATGGTATATATGGTATATAACATAAATTATCTATAATATTTACTATTATTATTGAGCATATACAAGCAACTTTTAAGCACTAAACTCCCTTAATTCTCATACCAACCTTATGAACCAAATTCTCGATACTGTTCTCATGTTATAAATGTATCCCACACCACATAGGAGTAAGGGGAACCTGAGACCATCAAACTCTGAAGGCTTTCTTTCCCAAAACAGAATCCAACTCCTTACTTTAAGATTAATTTCTTTGCTTTCTATTAAAACACAGCCACACCCAGGAGAGGTATCAGACTAAGAAAGTTTTCCCTATTCTCCCAGTGGGTACCAGCCTGAGGCTTACCTATCTTACCTGGGGAGACCACACTCCAGGCCCCCCTTGAACATAAGCTGGGCCTATGAGACCAGGTTCTGGCCACTAACCGTGAGCCCTGTCCAGACCTGGCCAGAAAGCACTTTCCAGTCTTGTCCACTCTGGCTCTGCTCCTTCTGCATCCATGGAGGTCACATATGTAACATGGTGGCATCTCGGGTTGGACGGGGCAGGACTTCCCAGCTATCTCTTAGAGAAGGGCTTCCCAGAAGAGTGCCCATCCTGTCCCAACCTGTTACAGGAACAAGGAAGAAAGCCTGATTTTGGAAAGCCGTTAAGATTTCGAGGTTGCTCTTTTGGCAGCTTGCGTTCCTTGTCTTGATAAACATACTCCCCGTGGTAATAATAGGGAAAAACCCATGAGTGACTTCTAGTTCAATTTTTCAGATGCAGCACAAATATTTCAAATCTCAGCCTCACCAAGAAGTATAAGTTTAGCAACCACTGAGCCAAGACTCTTAGTTAACTAGCCAAAACAGTCCAACAAAAACTCACCATATATCCTAGGTCCCTCTCCCCCAATGAACTGTTGCTTCTGGATTATTTCTAACATAAGCAGCTTATTCGTGTTCTCTGATCTTACCTATTTTGAGTCCCACCTTAGAAAAACATTTTGGAAAATATCTTTTCAAAATTCTAGAAACCACCACATGTGTGAGTTAGTGAGTGAGTCGTGCCAGTTTATTTCAACTGCTCACAGGAGACAGAGGTTGAAGATGCTGTTCCAGTTAATCAATTACAACCCATCTGGGGCTGTTTTAATGAGTGCTTCAAGATGCACCTGGAAATAATTACCTCTCATAGGTAACAATAGCAAGACGATCGAAAGCGTTACCGGACTGTTGCAAATGGCATGTTCATTGTGTATCACCTGAGGTTCTCAGGTGTCCCACAAGCAGGAGCCAGGAGCACGTTCCAAAAGCAAATAAATGATTTTTTGTTGCTGTTGTTCTCTTCATTCTAGTGATCACTGTATACAACTCGATTCCCATAGCATGGTGGCCAGCGGAACTGAACTTCCTACTGGATGATGGCTCAGGATACTCCGTACTCACAGGATAAATTTGTCATTACAGATGTTCATCCACGTGAAGTATTTTTAAAGAAAGTTTGGCAAAATGCAAGCCTGGGATGTGACAGCCGTATGACAGATCTATCAAATAAAAAAGATAACAATGGAAACTCTACATCACTTACGGCACAAAAATTAGCAATGGGCTGAGCGATCTGAAGACTCAATTCAGGGTTTAATGTTCTCATATTTTTAAATTATTGAACGAATATTGAGATTTATTTTTTCTCTTATAATAGGGTGCCCAGAGACGGAGGGAGAAAAACTTCCCAATAGGAGTATTTGAAAATAAAGAATGACATTTCAACCGGATGAATTGTACATGCAGCAGTATGCCAGAAACTAGGAGAACAAAACTGTGTAGACAGCCGGTGCCACTCCAGTGATACCTCATCTCAGGAACGTTTTAAAATAGGCACTAAGTTTGCCATATATGCAGGACTGCCTTATTTAAAAGGTGGCACCTTGGTCAAAAAGGTCCTTTCTCAAAGAGTGGTCCAAGGATGCTATACAAGAGAGTCGCCTTGGGCGTTACATAAAAACCATATCCCTTAGCTTCATCCCAGACCTAATGGGGCCTTGGCACAAAGGATTTTAACAATCGCCAGGTGACTCTGAGGACCCCTAGTAGAGACAGATCACTTGTGAGAGATCAAGTAGGAGAAGCATAATGCATCACAGACAGAAAGCATTTTCCCACACGAGAGCCCAGAGAAATTAAACTCCGATAGAAGTGGTATTTTTTAAAAACTGAGATTTTCAAGATCAGAACAAATGGGAAGTCATTAAATGTGTCCATCTAAATAAAGCAGAGACAGATGAAAGGGTATTATGAGAAAATCATTCCGCTTCCAATAGAGACAAATTTGATGTTTAACTTTTTTTATTCTACTAAATAGAAATAAAGATCTTAAAATTTATATAGATAATAACTAGAGAGATAGACAGACAGATATTACAGTCCCTACTGTGATTAGCAAACAGCTTAAAAGAGTACCTTTTATTCTTTATTTTATATTCTTCCCACTGTTAGCTTCCTTCTGTTTTTAACAACAAAGACTCCATACCAGTCAAAGGGGAAAGGTTTTGAAGTAGCTATTAGAGAGACAGTTTTTCCCAAAAAACAGCCTGCACAATTCATCCCTCACATATCAGAACTGCTCAGTGGGAGGTTAAATTCTGTAGAGCTATTTGGTCAAGATTTAATATTACAACTTTCCATTTATAGCTTGGCGTCCCAATCTACTTCATTTAAGGTACTGGGTACCCAGTCTCTCCATCATTGTTCAAAATCTGATGCCAAGTGCCACTGGAAATGGATGTCGCTTGAGCAATGAAAACCATATTTTCAAAGGAAAAAGATGAGATGTCTCGCACTTTTTAGACCACAGGGAAGTTTCAATATATCTGAACAAGAATATTAAGTATAAGAGCAAGGCAGAAGCCCACAAATGAAAACACTGTAAGAAACCTGATTCTCTGTATGTGGAACAGATTTCAGCAGCTCAGCACAGTTCATGATGGCAAATGTCACAATGCCCAACTGTCTGCATGACATTCTAAGGCGCAGTTGAGGGAAACCTATAAAACATGTCAGTACAGAAATGAGCATATGGTGTCCCTATAAAGAAAGTGACTGAGGGAACCTGTGTGGCTCAGTCGGTTGAGCACCCAACTCTTGGTTTTGGCTCAGGTCATGAACCCAAGAGTCATGGGAATGAGCCCCATATGGGGCTACAGCTGAGCATGGAGACTGCTTGGGATTCTCTCTCTCCCTCCCTCTGCCCCTTTTCCATGCTCGTTTTTGCTCTTTCTCTCTCTCTCTCTAAAATTAAAAAAAAAAATTAAAAACAAGACAGTGACCATATCATTCAGCTGTAAGTACATGAGGGTAGGCACATCTTTTTTGGCTCTTCATGGAATCTCCAGTGCCTTGCACACTCCTTGACTCTTATAGGTGTGCTTAAATACACACACACACACACACACACACACATACATATGTACATTCATACATACATACATACATACATACATACAATTTGAAATGATAGAAAAATGAAAAATCAGTAAAAGAAAATGGGTTTTCCTAAATCTATCTTCCTATCACCCATCTTCCCACTGAGTCTTACCAAGTTACTTCCTAAGTATCTCAAAATGTTCTACCTTTCCCCACCCCAGCCCGACTGACCTTAAGCTCATCCACCATCAGCTCTTCCCTAGATAATGACAAGAAACTTTTTAAAAAATTCCCTGCATTCACTTGAGCCCATCTTCAATCTTCTGTTCATATTTGAACCACAGTCATCTTTTTAAAACATAAGTCACACACATACACACACACACACACACACACACACACACACACGTGCACACCCCACACAAACGACACTAAACCATTTGATTCTCATTGGTCTTAGAATCAAGAATAAAAATTTTAATGTGGCTATCAACATGGCTGGGCTCCTCTATGCCTCCACATGGTCATCCTACAGGGTGTTCTGGCCTCCCAGACCGCCCTTAATTTCTCTAACATGCCGTGCCCTCCACCACAGGTTTTGGCACTTGCTGTGCCCCCTTCCCGGGATGCTTATTCCCCTCTACCCTTCCTTTGCTTTTCATTTTTTTGTAATAACCATGCTTTTAGATCTCAACTCACATATATCCCCCTCAAGCAAGCCTTGGTCGGCATCCATGTCTACAGCTCGTCCTCCATCACGTGGTCTCAAACCACCATGGGTCCCTTCCATGACACAATTACAAGAGTCATATTTTACATTCACATTTGTGATTCTTTTATTAAAATCTGTCTTCTTTACTGTACTGAATGCCCTATGAAGGCAAGGATTCTGCCTTTGAATTCTACTCACCAGTGTATCCCCATCATCCATCAAAGTGTTTGGCATTATAGTACGTTCTCAATAAATATTCATTAAATCCATAAATTAATTAGAAGACCAATGATTCATGAGTATCCCCTATATCTGTTGGTTCCACATTTCTTACCCCAGGCTTGTTGTACTTGTTGTTTTTAAACCATGGAAGGTTTCCTTTTACTTCTCTGACCAATACATACTTAAATAATTTCACCAAGCTGGTAATGATGTACAAAAAGACCAATCCAGACATCTGTTGGAACCAGAAGTCCAAAGCATTTCCTAGCAAAGTGGGCAGATTAAGGAATTTACAATAACTACATCCACAACATTTTTAGGTCCCTGGGAAGCTTCTTGAGTATTTAGGCTAAAGCAGCTGGTTCTGGAATGGATACCATGGAATCTGATTCCAGAAAGTTCAGAAAACAAAGTGTGGCATTACAAGTCAAGTAGCAGGATATCAATGGGAATCACTGGTATTTTCATGGGATTAACACAGGAAAATTCATTGCTAAGACTCAGCTAACCAGCTGAATGCCCACATGCACAGAAAGCTTGCAAGGTTTGTTTTTTCTCTTGTTTTTAATAAAATGTCCTTTCTTTGTGTCCTGATCCCAACCACGTGATATTACTTGACTATTTGAATCAGTTTACCAAGTACCTCTGCAGATACTTTTAACTTCCAAAAATCCACCAAAATATTTACCTTTAATAAATATTTAATAAATAATAGAAGTATATACACACACATGTATCTACATATAAACACACACACATAGAGAGAGAGAGAAGATTCGGGACTTTGCCTTGTACAACAACTTTGAAAGATAAATAAGTTGGTGTCATTATTATCACAGTTATATACATGAAAAAAACCAAAGGCTCAGTTGTCTGGCTGCTAAGTGCCTCAAGGTGGATTCAAATCTATGTCCATTGCCAATGACCACCACCATTCCTACTTCCCCATAAAAAAGAAAATGTGATCAGCTTTTCCGATATGGTATATTAAACATTTTAGATCTACTCTAAGATGTATAAAAGTGATCAATTTCACACCACCCAGGTTTTTCCGTTTAAGATATTTTTCCATAAAATATTCCTGGAAGAAGTGTTTAAGCAGGGTACAGAATTTTATTCCACACTGAGACAAAGGATGAAATGTCTTCAGAGTTCTAAGCACGTTCCTTGCTATTTCACTCACACAGAGGTCTGCTCTTAATTTTTTTTTTTCTGTTTCATTCAAAAAGCAATTCCACTACCAACCTGAGGTTAGCTACATTAATCTAATGTCAACTCCATTATTGTTAATTATTTTATGGTGGCTATATTTTAACAGAAGGGGTACAAAGATCCCTCATGTCATTTGATAGCCCACCAAGAATTATATTGAAATAACTACATTGATTTCCAGATCTCAGCAAGCAACTAGGACATAATTAAACTTTTATCTCTGCAAATTTTGCTGTCTTTTTTTTTTAACCTGGTTACCTATTGTTCGGTAGACTAATCTTATTTTGCTTCTCAGGTGGGCCTAAAATTTCATTCAATGCTTAAGAAATAAATTAAAATGAAAGACATGTAATATCTGGACATTTCTCAAATGAGAATTTCCATTGGCATATTTTCTCTGGGTTCATTTTTTTTTTTGGCCTGTTTCTTATTTGACTTTAATAAAGCTATACTCTATTGAAGTTAAATAAAAGCACTCCTCTGAGCACTTGGAGTGAAATTAAAATAGCTATAAATCTGAAGAAGCAGCCATTTAAAGATTCTACTTGACCTACCTTAGAAGAAATAACCTGTAGCTATAGAAAAGGTAGGTTCTACTGAGACCCGCTCTGTAAAACCAGCTCAGGGTTCTCAGGTCTCTCCCTCCTACAGAACATCTGTCATGTCTCTTGCTCCCCAAACAGTAGACTTTAAACTCTATGAGAAGGAAACTTTCCTTAGACTTCTGGAATTTTTTTTTTCCATTAAAATTAAAAAAAAAAAAAAAAAAAAAGCCAGTGAAGGAGCAGCATAGTAAAGTAGAAGCAAAGAAAAAGTAAAAAACCCACCAGACTGAAAACACACTTGCATTCATATTCTCCTTAATTATCTATGCCACTCTGGAGAAGCCACCTTGAGCTCTGTGCCTCCGTTTTCTCATCTGAAAATCAAAGCAGCTAGATGTGAGCCAGGTCCGGGACTCAGCATTCACCGCCCATGCAAAACGTACAGGGGCTCCAAAAATGAAAATTCACGCAAAAAAAAAATCCATGATGAACAAAACATCAAATGCTTCAATTCAATATTAACAGGCTGAGAGGGTTACTGATTTTCCTGGTCTTGACACAGGTCTGTTCCCGACCAGATCCTCTCTAAACACCATCTACCTCTAACATTCCGGGGCTAGACTTCTAGTCTCCTCGGGCACATGGCCATCTTCCAGCCCCTGAGACCCGGACAGGGAGGTTCAACCAGCAAAACTCCTTAGGAGCATTTCAGGGCGACCAGTGAGAGAGACTGGCGCCTTCCTTCTAATTCTCCTCCCGTTGTCCCGGGGAGACAGTGACTTCATGTGGCTTCACATCAGGACTCTGCCGTGTGATCAAGATTGAAATCATAATCTCATTTCCCTAAGAGCTTTGGGAGGGCACAGACTTCCAGCAGGCTGCCTCGGGGCGCCACCCTGTACCCTGACTTGCACTGACTTGATTAAGCTATAGCTTCGGACTGAAGACAGCATGGGGGACACTTTCAAAAATTCTGGAAGGCTGTCCTCTCCGCACACCGTGCGCTTCCTCGCCCTGGCCTGTCGGGCCTCGGCAGGGCATTCCCACTCACTGCCCAGCGAAGGGTGACATAGCGCCGAAGGGGAATGAAGCAACGACAAGTCTCGACTTTCGACGGCAAAGCTTCTGATCCCCCAAGAGTGGATCAAAGGTCCTACTTTTGTTCCTGAGCCCTGCCGGAGGGGGCGTATAAAATGCCAGGGTGGGCACCACTGTGACAAGGCGAAAGCAAATAAGGCAACGTCATGGAGATCCCCCCAGGCCCAGGGGGTGCAAGAAAGATGTCTTAGAATACCCTGAGGCTGTCAAGGGAGCTGTCAAATGACCTCCATGCTCCCGTTAAGTGCCTTGGTTCTCAGAACTGCAAATGCTGAGTTGTTTGCAAACGCGGAGCAAGGTGTATCCCTTTCCCAAGAGAGTTAATGGCCCCAGGTGCTCTCCTTGAAACCCTGTCTACCCAGCGCAGTGCGAAATAGGAGCGCACGGCTGTCCATTTATGTGTTGGAGGCTGGTCTGGATGAAGGTAAGAACTTGAAAGTCCTATCAAGGATGCTGGAGTCCTCCACGGTGCCTCGTCTCCCATCCAGGCTGGCACCACTTTGCCGTTCTCCAACAGAGGCAAGTTTCATAAATCTGCAGACGTCACCTTTTTTTCCGAAACTATAGTTACTTACATAATTTGATCTGCTCCCTCTATGGCTCCAGTATTGCTCATGCCTTGTGATTGATAAGGGCCTTCTATATTCTTCTTTCATATTTAAAAACCCTTATGCAAATTCTGCCAGCAGCACAGCAAACTAAAGTTTTTGCATTAATGCTTCGTATTATTCACATACAAAAATTCCATTTAAATCTCATTAAGCTTGTGACATAAATCCAAACAAACTAGAAAATGCCCCGTTAAGGTGGAAAAGTGACATATGTCTTCCAGTCCCCTGGCAGAGCAACACCAAATGAAAAAAATGATAAAAGTGCTCCCCATTTGGGACAATATACCAATGGACACATATGTTACTTTTCTGCCTCTAACTGTTCGCAGCCTTCCTGCCTTTATCTCAATAGCATTTAAATGAAGTATTTGTCAGCAACTGTTTCTGGTAATGTGACGTATGTGATTCAGTAAGGCGGCGAGCTGAGTTTCTGGAAACATAACGGTATCCTGGGAAAATCATAAAAAGTCTGTCTGCTAACGGCATTTTTTTGATTTCCCTCTAGGCATTTCTTGGGGTTCATGGTATGATTTATCTGTCATGTAGTATTAACAATATACCTTTCAGGGACTGGAGGTTGAGTGGGGCCCCTGAGCTGCCTGCCTCAACCCCCCACCAAAACTGAATGGTCTTTGTGCTGTCTTGCCTCATCTCCAACCAGTTTTTCCTTGAAAACAATTACAATAATATCAGCAGGTTACAGAGCCTTTACTATAGTACCCTACCCTCTTTAGGACCACTGCTAATGGTCAATTTTAATTCTGTAATGTGTTTAGGTTAGAGATTTGGGGAGCTGGGTACCATCTGCTCTGGCCCTTAGTGATTGCAAATCCGAGATTATGATGTGAACAGTACAAGGTCACACCAGTACTTTGACTTTTTTTAAGGTTTATTTATTTTGCAGAGAGAAAGAGAGAGCACGAGCAGGGGAAGGGCAGAGAGAGAGGGAGACACAGAACCTGAAGCAGGCTCCAGGCTCTGAGCTGTCAGCACAGAGCCCGACGTGGGGCTCGAACTCACAAACTGTGAGATCCTGACCTGAGCTGAAGTTGGAGGCTTAACCGACTGAGCCATGAATGACGCTATTACCATATCATAATCAGTTACATATTTGCCTCAAAAAAATAATCGGATTTTGGATTTGGGTGCAGCTCTCGGTAGCTGCGGGACTCAGAAGGCTCAATGGGAGTATCTGAAAAGGTAGGAACGCCCCTGGTTGTCGAAAGGCCGAGGTCTTGGGCCAACGCTTACGGCTCTCCACCTGCTCTTGTCAAGCCTTCAGAGACTCCAGCGGGAAAGAGTGATGCAAAAGGAATGCCCACCCTCCAGCCCTTGGGACCCACCTGGTTCTGTTTCCTGAAGTGGTCAAGAGCATAGGCAGAGATGCTGTCCCGGGCCTACCCATTTCAGAGAAAGAGAAGGACAGTGAGAGTCAGGGAGAGAAATGGAGAGTGTGACCAGAGACACAGAACCAGGTCTGATGTGAGGCTGCCTCTTTCACCTGCGTGGCTCCTACCCGCCTTCACTGCCCTTCACTTCCCTGAGGCGGCCTCTCCCCCAGGTGGCACCTGCATGAGGCAGAGGGCCCTTGTGACCTGTCTTGGCCTCTGCACCACAAGGCACCTCTCAGTTTGCCACCCAGAAGGTGGAGCAGTGAGCTGGGTAGGATCCAACCCCTGTGGCCACGCTGCCTGGGTTCCGATCTCACACTGCCACTTATTGAGCCACCTTGGGTGAGGTACCTACCCTTCCCTGCCTCCGTTTCCTCATCAGTAAAATAACAACAAAAAAAAATCGGTAAAATCAGTAAAATCTATTTTAATTACTGCCTCACAAATACAGGTGCTCTGTAAGCATAACATACTATTATTACTTTATATATACAATTGGCTCTCTCCCCCACTAGACAGACAGCCAGGTAAGTCAGGGCCGGTTTTGCTCAGTGCTTGGCTGAATAGATGTTGATGGATGAATAGATACCAGCGATTTGAAAGTATTCTTAGAAGTAAGAAAATGCATGATTCCAGATACATCTGTGGGGTGCTTTCTCTTTAAAAACTTTACAAAAATGTTATTGAGTTCTAGACGACACATTAAAAACAGCACACATTTAAAGTGGACAATTAGATAAGTTTTGACGTATGTAAACAGCCATGAAACCGTAACCACACCAACACAAGGAGCCCTTTAAATTTTTTTTTTTTTTCAACGTTTATTCATTTTTGGGACAGAGAGAGACAGAGCATGAACGGGCGAGGGGCAGAGAGAGAGGGAGACACAGAATAGGAAACAGGCTCCAGTCTCTGAGCCATCAGCCCAGAGCCCGACGCGGGGCTCGAACTCACGGACCGCGAGATCGTGACCTGGCTGAAGTCGGACGCTTAACCGACTGCGCCACCCAGGCGCCCCTCAAGGAGCCCTTTAAAATCCTTCCCTCGAGTCCTCTCCCCTCCCCCACAACCTCTGATTTGCTTCCTGTGAGTAGGGATTAATTTGCATTAACTCGAGTTTTATATAAATGGACTTACGCCACGCACTCGCTTTTGTTTGCTTCCTTCACTCGGCATCGTTACTTGGAGAGTCATTCATGTTATGTATATCAATGGACACACACTTTCTTTTCTTTGGAGTAAATATCTATTTGTGGAACGGCTGACCATATAGTAAGTGTAAGTTTAACTTGGTAACAGACTGCTTTCCAAAGCGGTTGGAACATTTTACATGCCCACCAGCGGTAGATGAGAGCTCCAGCTTTCCTAATCCTTGCTGATACTTCCTGTGATGAGTCTATTTAATTTTTCATTCTAATAGGTGTGAAGTGATATTTCACTGTGACTTTTGTTTATGTTTGCCTATTGGCTGGTGTTGGGCATCTCTTCGTGTGTTTATTTGTCATCCATAGATCTTTGGTGGATTGTTCAATTCTTCGGCCAAGTTTTTATTGCGTTGTGTATTTTCTGACTGTTGCATGTCAGAGTTCTTTACATGGTTAAAAGACAAACAGAGACATATTAGAAATATTACGCGTTTATTTGAGTAAAAATCAATTCAAATCAGGCAGTGCCCAATCAGAACTGGTCAGAAGTGCTCCCCCAACAGGAACTAGGGGAGAGACTTTTATAGAAAAGATGTGGAAGCCAAGCAAGGAAATTATTTGATTGACCGTAGCTTCAGTGTGCTGGACTTGGAAAAGCTCAACTGGTTGGTTGTCCTTAGGTTTTGATCTCTTATCCTTGAGGCGTTTACAGGCTTTGGCTTGGGTTTGCTTACCCAAACTCCTGGGGTATTAGAACCACCTCAGTCTCATGGCCTCCTTCTAAGAGGAGAATTTTGTTGAGAATTTAAGAGTTCCCCCTTTTGGTCATTCTCTCATACATGAGCGATTGGCCCCAAATGTGGCATCAGTGCCACTCTCAGTCACCATCAGGATAAAGTTGTTCTTGTCTCATTGGGAAATTCATGGGTCATAATGTCAGGTGCACGGAAGAGCTGTTTTTGTTGACCTTCTAGTTGTTCATTTGTTTCTCCAAGCACAGCGAGGCCATCTGATGTGGCTGCAAATGCACATGCAAGACCCTTGAGAGAACACAGCCCACCAGGGAGACTACAATGATGATTATCAGGAGGATAAAACCAAGGGACTGGATTATGTTCCCCTACCCAGGGCTCCTACGAACCAAACCAGTTGGTTATCAGACAAATCAAAGAATGTGCCTGAAGGGTCATCAACCCAATTTAGCCAAGTAGGGGGGTTGTTAATTTCTTGCATTCGCCACAAAACCAGTTATTGATCCGGGTATTGCCATGGCACAGACGCCTCTTTGTTTAGCCAAGAACTAACCCGAACCAATTCTATTATCGAAAACCACCTTGGCGAGAAAGCCTAGGGACTTTTGTTGCACAGCTGTAGCCTTAACAGTAGAATTAGTGATAGCTGCCAGAGTTAAGGAATATTGTCTTCCCACGCATTAACAGAGAGTGAAGAGAGACAAGTCATGAAAAGGCAAAGGGAATAATAGTTACATATCAGAGATGGGGATCTGGATCCATGATCCTGGTAGAACTACCCACCTCTCAAGGTATCATCTGCTTCCGGGGAGGAACTTCCTTAGTGTATTTTAATATTGGATCTTCAGTTGGTGGGAGTTCCAAGAGTCTAGAGGAGCCCCGTATAATTGGAAGATGGGGATTCAAGGTTCAAGACCTTGAAGTTGTATTACAATCACAGTAAGGAAGAGGACCGGGTATGGTCCCTCCCAACAAGGCTCCAGGGAAGCATTTGTTCTTAGTGATTGCAAATCAGAAAAATTGGAAAACATAAGAGACATTAGTTTGGAGAGTCATAGCCAGATATTTGAGGAAACCAGAAGAATTCCAGATCCGGACTGGTTTACAGGACGTTAGTACCCACGAGATTGTGTTATAGTTTCCTACCGAAACAAAATTTTTTTTCTCTCTACAGTCATCTTCATTCCTACCAAACATAATCACAGGAAGAATAATATGTTTCCAAAATAATTCCAGTCTCGTTAAACTTGGCCTGATTATTTATGTAAGGGCAGCAAGAATAGTGATTGACCATATCAGCTCTGTAGAAGTCATCTTTGTTGGAATTTTTTCATAAATACATTGGATTTTTAAAAGCCTCTCATGGCTAAGAAGCCAAGCCAAGGCCTCAGCATCAAACTTTGTCTACAATACCTATAGATTTGGTTGATTCCTCTCTGTTTTGAAGTCCCCCAAATATCCTGAGTTTCCTATGGCTGCCAAGCAGTGACCTTTCTTCCTCACCTTTCTTGGTAATGTTTGGAACCCTGTAAGCAAGATACCAGGTGGGTTATTGAAAGAGCTTTATTGGTTCCATAAAGTCAACCTTAGTTTCTTAAAACTGTCTGGTCATATCTGTTTTTATGTATATCATTCTCAAAGATGACATTTCAGTCAAAACCTTGGTATAATATAACCAAAGTGCCCAATTGTGGCCTGTGGTATAAGCAAAACAGATTCTTACTAAACTTATGTAAATAACTACAATGCCCTGAGAATAAGAATATTCAGTAAGTTTCTGAATTCTGGAGGAATTGGGTAAAGAGAAAAAATAAATGTCTCAATCCTGTTTATAAAAGTATACCTTGCCAAACTGCTGTAAAGCATAGATAGGTTAAAAAGAAAAGAGCAAAAGATTTTCTTACACCTGGAAAACCAAAACAGTAAAGAACAGGCAATGTTTCAAACAAAGAGTCATGGAAAATTATATTCATCCTTACCTGTTCTGTCAATCCATGTTATTAATTCTTATTCTACTTGAACCTAGTTTTCCCTTTAAAAAGTTCTACAAATTCTGACCCAGGCCAATGGTACAGTCTCGAGATTTTCAGAAACATGTATTCTAGAGTACTTATCAGGGTCCTTTCCATGGATTTCTCTGAAGAAAAAAGCACTTTTGCAAAAGCCTCAAAGTAAAACATGGTTAGAAATTTGATGAGAGTTCATATTATAAGGAGATTTAGTTATTTCTATGACATTCGGTAATTTAAGATAATAATCAGAGTATTGACAAATTTCTATGAATTGTAAAAGCTTCCTGAAATACCTATATTAGTAACATACATCCATACACATGTAACTTAAGAAAGTTTACCATCACTTATTTGACAATGCTTTCCATGTAATTTAACATACAAAATAAACCTAGTTCATTTAATATCTCTCTTTTATAAGGTGAGAGACAAATCCTTTTAGATTTTCCAGGGACCGTCTAGATCTCCAAGCTAGTTTATGGCCAGAAAGACTCCATTTGGAATTTGGGGAAAGTTTTCAAACTGGAAAAATATTTGAACATTGATCAAATAGGGTGACAGATCATTATGAAATAATAATCTTTTAACCAAAGTGACAATAGATTTTAAAGGCAAATGCAGAAGGTGACATAGTTGTGGGGGGAAATTAGCTCTTTTAATATTGAGAAGACTTTGTTCTCCCAAGTAATTGAAGACCTGAGAAAGACAGCATTAAGCCCAGGAAATTATTTTGGTAAGATAAAATCCTTACTTTTTAAGCAGACTACCAAAAAGGTAAAGAAAATCATTTCACAATCTCTTATCAAGACCAATAGTCCAAGAAAACTATGTCCTTTTAACAAGAGAAAACCACATTCTGATTTTGTACCAGGATACTCTTGGTATTAAGGCCTATTCTTTAAATAAATCTATTCTAATCTTAGCCAGGTTGATCACACATGAAATTCCTTTCCTAAGGGTCCTTTTCCACAAACCTGCTACAATTTTTTACATCTGTTGTCTTATATGTTTCCTTTTTCTCACTCTGGAACAACCAGTCATTCTACATTAGGACAAAATTACCCGTTTTCCTTGAACAACAAAAACAACAAAAATGCCCTTAGTACCTTTCTTTATCCAAAAAAGAGGACCACCATTTTCCTTATCTGCTTTTCATACACAGTTGTTTCCTTTCACCCTTATTATTTCTACAAGTTTTAATTACATATATTGACTAGAATTCTTAACCCTTAGAAACCTTAATTTCTAATAAAAACTAAGAAGTGAGTGTAGAGGCCACTTTTAGGCAACAGGCTTGAGCAATGGAAACCTGAGTAAGACCCCCTGGCTGATTACACACAGACTTATTTGGTGACCCACCTCAAAATACCCACAAGCCTTAGCTGACCAATGGGCTACTTACAGCCAGGCACAGTTACCAAAAAAGGAAAATTCCATACATTCCCATACCTCCTCACCTTCCCCCTTTAAATATGGTCCCCACCCACTGCCTTGTGGCAGTCTCTGCTTTGCTGTCTTACCTGTCGTTCCCTTGCAGTTTATTCAATAAACTTCTATCTCCTTTGCTCTGCCTATGGTGAATTCTTCCACCACCCACGCTGCCATCTTCCACCTGATCCATTCACCCCACATTTGGGGGCCTCCATCTGATTGGGGGAGACACCACAATAAGCAATAACAGACTGTCAAACTGGCTGTCTGTGCATTGGAAAATTTATAAATACATTTCATAATTTCTAGAAGTATATTCTACCTTAGAGTAAATTTTTCAACTTGGTATAAGTTTACAAATAAATGCCAATATGTTAAGTTCTTCTAAGAAGAAGCTGGAAGTAGATAAATCTATGTCCAGAAATTAATGTTTAAGAATTTTATCTTATTTGGAAATGCTCTAGACAATCCATGAATACCTTCATTTAATAAACTTACTATAACATTAAGGTTTCAAGTTACCAAAAAGACTTCGGAAACTATTTTTAAGTAGATATACCATTAAATTATTATCGAAATGTTCACTTATAAATTTTTATCTTACGTCTATTTGATTTACTTGCTCTTAACAAATTATGTTTAGCTGACTCACGAAAATCTCACAAAATATTAAACAGCTAACCATCATCTTAAGTTATTTTTCTTGATGGAAAAATTTGTAACAAGGATAACATGAGCGTATTTTACTTTATTTTTTTTAAGAGAAAGATAGCGCAAGTAAGACAGAGGGGAGAGAGAGAGAGAGAGAGAGAGAGAGAGAATCTCCAGCAGACTCCATGCTCAGTGAGGGGCCTGACATGGGCTCTCCATCCCATGGTCCTGGGGTCATGACCCGAGCCAAAATCAAGGGTCAGATGCTCAACCAACTGAGCCACCGAGGCACCCCACGTTTATTTGACTTTTAAGAAACTCAGGTAGATTAAGGTCACATTACTGATGTGCTGTTTTTAATCTTTTTTTTTTTTTAATTTTTTTTTTCAACGTTTATTTATTTTTGGGACAGAGAGAGACAGAGCATGAACGGGGGAGAGGCAGAGAGAGAGGGAGACACAGAATCGGAAACAGGCTCCAGGCTCTGAGCCATCAGCCCAGAGCCAGACGCGGGGCTCAAACTCACGGACCGCGAGATCGTGACCTGGCTGAAGTCGGACGCTTAACCGACTGCGCCACCCAGGCGCCCCTGTTTTTAATCTTAATAACTCTGAAGACATGCATATTCTGTTAAAGCAGCAAATTTAAGTTAGGTTTTATTTACTGAAGATTATCCCAGATCGTGTGAACTTGAAAAACATTTGGGTTAGTTCCTACATTTCTGAGGAAATATTTAATGTATATAAACGCTTATTTTTCTTTAAGCCAATTAAATAGAGATCTTTTACAAATTTTGGTATTGCCATCCAAAGGGGAAAAAAAATCACTCATCTATAACATATACATAACATACATATATAGACATAACTACATAGTCAAATACAAACAAAGATCTTATAGCTTTCATTTTAAAATTTTAGTCATGAGACAGGTAAGATCATGCAAATCTTACTAGTTTATAAAAGAACAGCTGAATCCAAATTGGTTTCTGGCAGGTGGGGTAAGTTAAGTTTTCCTGCTCAGAGGGCATAAGTTTTTACTAATATTTGCAGAGAAGACTTTTAACATTTCCATTCACCTAGTTTCCAGATAGCGTGTTGTCCTTGTTGTTCTGATAAAAATTACCTCCCTAAAGTTTGCATTTATAAGAGGTGGTTTTTGGTTCCTGGAGAAACCCCAGTAGAACATTTACATCTCAAAGGCAGAGAAAAAGTGTAAGTTTCTCCAAGAAGGACTTCTGTTTCCAAAGTCCAGATCTCTTACAATCTGCAAGCCTTCAGAGATGAATAGGAGAGGTTGGGGGATTAATAAAAAGGATAGGTGAGCTTGAATTGCTCCTAGAGCCACATTTCTGTTCTTGTAAGGACTTGATTTGTAAGACAAGTGATTTTTAATTCGCCAAAGGTTTCAGTTGCAACCTGAATGATCTCAAAGGATGGACCCACCCATCCAGCTACAGTGTTTTCAATTTGCCTATTAGGGAGAAGATTTCCAATTAAGATGGAAATCAAAAGATTCCTATGTTCTCGTTCAGAGTTGTGTGTCTTTGGAATGTTTTACTAAATCCTTCCATAATGGCAGAATGTTTTCTTTTCCCGTGGGCATATAGTTTCATTTTAGCTCAAAGGAAAAGGCCTAAAAACATTTCTATCAGACTTTTAATATAAGCTTCTAATTTGGTCACCTTTTGACCGCGGAACTCATTCTTTTTTTTAGTCCTTTAAAATATCTTATTATCACATTTTAGCTTGGACAAACAATAAATATTCCCGGCAGTATTGAACTCCCTTTTCACTTCCTTTTTCTTTTAAACCAACGGTATACCAACCAAAACCAATAAGCCTTTTATGGCTTACCCATAGACTTTCCCCAAAGAGGGTACAAATATGTAGTCTTCCCAGGATCCAGAACCACTGGAATCTGGACTTAAGTCCTTAAGTCTCAAGTCCCATGAGAGGTGTCAACAGTCCATAGGACACTGGCCACAAATGGAGTATGTGCATGACAGGCAGAAAGCCCAGCTAAATTCTCAGAACTACATAAGGAAGTGACAGCTGTTCCTGGAAGAGAAAGGATCAATAACCAATGAGTACCCCAAACCCAAATCCGTAAGAGTCTGAATTTGAAAAATAAGGTACAGCATGAAATGTCATCTTTCTTTTCTCAAACCAGGCACTACAGGCAAAGATCCAAGAGAGCTGACTTTGGTAAGGATATTCACCCTTTCCCGGCTTCTGCCAGTTTTCCCAGGATCTCATCTGCAGGCTCCAGCGTTGAGTGTGGTGTCTCAGCATGTCCCAACCTAGTCACCAGAAACTATAGAGGAAGAAAAGTAATTTTCTCTCTACCCTTTACAGTGTGTTCTAGGCTGAGACCTCTTTTTCTCTAGGGCATCTAGTAAATGGATATGCTTATTCAGGTTAAAAGTTTCCCACTGTGACCACTGTAATTTAAAATTATCTTTGATAGGGACGTCTGGCTGGCTCAGTCAGTTAAGTGTCCCACTCTTGATTTCAGTTCAGGTCATGATCTCAGTTTGTGAGTTTCAGCCCTGCATCAGGCTCTGTGCTGACAGTGCAGAGCCTGCTTGGGATTTTCCCTCTCCCTCTCTCTCTGCCCCCTGCCCCCGTCCCCCGCTCTCTTTCTCTCTCTCTCAAAAAGAAAAATAAACTTAAAAAAATTAAATTATCTTTGTAAAGTTAACCCACTTGTTCAGACTAACACAGGTCTGGGCCCATAATTTGTATACCTAGAGTTAGCCAGAGTCCAACAGGGAAGATTCCCAGACTCTTTGGACTCAGAGGAACTGAGTTTTCTCTGTCTCTGACTCTCTCCTCCCTCCACCCCTATCCCTCCCTCTGTTCTCTTTTTCCCTAAAACAAAATTTGAATAACCTGAGATCTCACACTGGACCCTATCCATGTTAAGTCAAACCCAGTCTGACTCCAGAAAAAGAAATGCTCGTACAAAGTCTAAGAGCTTATAACAAAAAGCTGTTGAGCTTGAATATCTAAGACGGACTTGACATGATCTCCAGAGACAGTTAGAAAGCAGTAAGCCCACAGACTCAGTGGGTTCATTACTTGTTGCTCCTGGGGGCCATCAGGAGTCTCCATTTGTGACACCAGTTCATTATGAGATAAAATGAGGTATATTAAAAATTCTAAGAGTTTATTTGAACAAAAATTCATTCCAATTGGTCAGCACCAAACCAGAAGCCGTTAGGAACACTCTACTAACAGGAGTCAGGGGAAAGACCTATACAGAGAAAGGACAGAAGCAATATTATTTGGTTGGCTGTAGTTTAAGCATTTGCCTTATTAGGAAAAGGCTAGTAGGTTCTTTGTGGTTGATTGCCATTAGGCTTTGATTTCTTAACCTAGAAGCACTACCAGTCTTAAATTTTGGTTTGTTAACATCAGCTTCCAAGGCATTAGAGCAACCTCAGTCTATGGCCTCCTGTTTAATTAATTATGGAATGAGTCCAAAATAAATTTTATTTTGGTAAAATTTAGTTTTGTAATGTATCATGCTTTCAGTTATATATTTAAGAAATTTTTTGCTAACCCCAAGATCACAAAGCTTTCCCCGTAAGTTTTCATACGGAAGTTTATGATTTTAGGTTTTACATTTAAGTCTCCATTTTATTCTGAAGGATTTCTGTTGGTATATGTTCAACTTCACTAGTTTTGAACTCTCATTGTCTCTGCCATGTCAAGCTACAATAGTATAATGTGAGGGTAAAATAACAATAATTTCAGGAATGTAAGGAATCAAACATTTTGCTTCCCATGCATATCTGCATTTAGTATGCTTTCATAGGAAATGGAATCTTGGGAAAAGGAGCCAACAGAAAGAAAAAGTAACAGGAAGTCCTAAATTAAGCCTTCGTCAAAGGACCTAGCCAACAAATAGATCAAAGCAAGAGGCATGAGAGAGAAGGGAAATTTCACAGAGAGAAGGGGCCTGGAGGGGGAGGAAAGCTAGTAGATTATTGGATGTGTTTGATTATTTGAAAAAAAATTATGGTTATGCATTTGACAAGTTTTTAATTCCAAAGAGGAAAAATTAGTTTAAAAAAACACATAAAAATAAGTAAATTTTAAAATTGCACGACAGTCAACTCCAGGAAAAACAAAAAGTTGTACGAGAAAAGAAGTCTAGTAATAGTATGCTATATGTTTTGGCAACAACAACAACAAAAAGATTTACTTACTCATAATAATATAAAAACCGCCAGATAACCAAAAGTGTACTATAACTCAATCGGGAGAATGAGTAGGTTGTAGACAAGGAGTTGTAGGCAAGCTAAATCCTCAAACACCACTAGAGAACATTGAGATATATTGTCTAAAATTAAAGCGTCAACGATATAAGCATATTTCTCCGAAATATGGAATACCTGGAGTTGACATTGGAAGAATCTGAGATGACTGTTTCTAGTGTGTAGGATGGCAGGGAGGGGATGCCTAGTAGGAGGATGAAGCTGAGGCTCTCTCTCAGAGAGTGGCGAAAAAAACAGGAAGTATTTTATTTTTAAAATTATGTACATATGTTATTTCGATGGTTTTCAAAAATTGATTTTTTTTAGAAGAATGGTTCGTCCAAATGTTTACTTTTCAACCTCTTGTCAGTGAGTCTCCTGAATACAGCCTTTGGCTAAAGAAAACCAGCAGGGCAATATGGCCACCCAGGGAGAAGCACTTCAGCAGTATCTGCCTTTTCCTTTGTCTTGTAGGAGCTTCTCTCACATTCCATTTCCTCTTAGCCCTCTCTGACTTCTGTTCCCATCTTTGCAATCTTCTCCATCCTAGAAGGGTCCCTGAGAGGTCACTCTGCTCTAAAATTGGAATGAACTACCGCTTTCAAAGGGAAAGTCATGCTTTTGACGGGATTCCCTGCACGAGTGGAGAGAATGGAAGCTGTGGATTATACTCAAAAGGGGGCCACATTTTGCCCTAAGTGCTGTCCCCCTCGGTATGAGATTCTCCTGCCAGCAGAGGCAATTCTCCTAGGGCTGCTGTGTGCTGGTGACGTAGCTGTGGTCTCCCTCGGCTGGGCTGCTCTGTTCAGGGGAGGGGATGTTGTTGGGAAAAACAACGCGGCTCAGACAATGCAGCAGCTGCCTTGACTAAGAATAGAATCCCGTGTTCGATTTGAATTAGCCATTTGAAACAAGAGCAAAACAGTCCTGAAAGTAGTACCATCTGTTTTCCTTTAAGGCTGGGTCATAAATAACAAGATGAAAATATATTTCCTGTTCTGGATTTGTGACCTGAGCTGCCTTCTGCTATGTTGTCACTGGCCACTTTTGCCGTAAACGCACATGACATTAATTGGGCAGCTGTTGGCTGGACGGTGGTTAGAATTTGTTGCTGTTTTGTTTGTAATCTCTAGATCTAGGAAGAACTCCTTTATTTTACCCCTCACTTGTTAAACAAGGAAATAGAAATTTCTGTGTATATTTTTTAAAAAGCAATTCACACGCCCAATAGCCAAATGATCAAACAGTGCGAAACTATTGCTGCAAATTCCTGCACGGTAGAAGGCTATCTTCCAGGTCAAGGTCAAAGTGAATGAGGGAAAGAAGACAGGGAGTTCATCCAGCATGTATTACTCACCAGGTGCAGGCCTGCTAATCCCCATAAGGATGGAGAGAGAGGAGCAGAGAGGGGCAGAGAGAAAGGGGATGGGAAGTGGGGAGGAGGGGGAGAATTCCACAAAAACAATCATTGTTCTTTCCATGAAGATCATGAGACGAGACAGTCCTCGAGTCCTGCTTCGCTGGGATTTCCAGCAATTGTAAATTGTGATTTATCGGCACTTTCTCTCGTTCTCTTTTAAATTCTCATTCACACTGAAAAAACTCGGATTTTGTTCCTTTGATAACTCAATGGGCCATGAAGGCTGGTAGGCCATCCCATTTGTGTGCTCTGCTTGGTCTATTGCCGACATTGTCCAGGAGGCATTTCGAATGACAGACCTGCAAACGTGAAATGTACCATAAAGGGTGTGTGGCCTCTGGAAGTTTAGATAGGCTGGCCAGAAACTGTGTACCTAACTGTGAATGTCTCCACCTGTTTGTTTTTTTTTATTATTCCTACTGATTTTGTTAAAAAAAGAGAGAGAGAGAGAGAGAGAGAGAGAGAGAGAGACAGGGGTGCTTAGAGAAGTAGAAATGTTCTAAGATACATCCATGAGTTAATGAAGGTGTTGCCTTGGAGATGTGGTATAAATGCTGGGTGCCTATGATAAAATCAGACACTTGGCAGTGGTAGAACCCAAGCCCATCAGTCAACACACAATCATCAGTTTAAAAAAATCGTAATATAAGGACAAAGTTGAGGGGCACCTAGGTGGCTCAGTCAGTTGAGCATCCGGCTCTTGACTTCAGCTTAGGCCATGATCCCCAGTGTCATGGGATCAAGCCCCAAGTGACTCCACACTGAGCGTGTAGCCTGCTTGAATTCTCGAGCTCTCTCCCTCAGCCCCTCTCCCCTACTCATGCATGCGTGCGCGCTCTCTCTCTCCAATTTAAAAAATGAAATAAATAAAAACAAGGTTGAGAAGAACCTGGTCCTCTCAGGCTCGGATTAACTCAAAACCTTGACAGGCTTTCCTGCTGCAGTCCTAGTCCATCCACAACATTCTGGACCATCAGTCTGATTAATCTTCCTTAAGAAAAACAATACTTCGGGGAGCCTGGGTGGCTCAGTCGGTTGAGCGTCCGACTTCAGCTCAGGTCATGATCTCGAAGTCCGTGAGTTTGAGCCCCGCATCAGGCTCTGAGCTGAGCCTGTTTCAGATTCTGTGTCTCCCTCTCTCTCTGCCCCTCCCCCGGTTCATACTCTATCTCTCTCAAAAATAAATAAACATTAAAAATTTTTAAAAAAGAAAAAAAAGAAAAACAATACTTCTAAAACCAAAACAAACCTTCCATTCCTTCCCCAATTCTCCAATACAGTTCTCTCCCCAGTGTGTCCCCAGTCTGCCCCTTAAGCACGGTCTCTGGTGGCTCATCACACTCCTGTCTCTCCTCCTTCCATGCCCTTTGCCCCATCTCCATCCGCTACTTGGCCGTCCATCCTTCCAGATACAGTCTCCCTTCACATCTCCCAGAGTTTGCTCCACTACCCCAGCCCATGGGAGCTCCATGAAAGAACAGAAGGATGAATATGTTGGGGACACTGCATACTGAATCTTCTGTTTGGAGAGTTATTATGTAATTGTCATGAAATGGCCCTGAGAAGTCACACAGTGAGGAAACCTGTTTAACCTTTTTTAGCCAGTGGTGCCTAAACAAATTTGACTTCAGAACCCTTTTAATCCTAAAATATTAGGAGTTTTTAGAAACCATTCAGGAAAGCAACCTCAAACTCCAAACTCCAAACTCCACCTTTTTCAGAAAAATCACCTCTGGACACTCTCTTCCCTTTCTCTCGCCTCTGGGAACTGAATGCGTAGTTATTGTTTGCACCTCTGGTTTGATGTCCTTGTCATGGCTGGTTACTCTTCTGAGGTATATAAGGATGTATGTCAAATGATAATAATCATAATGGATATTATTTAATAAGAATCACTACATTCCAAGAATGGTACCAGAGGCTTTGTAGATATTACTTCAGTGGATTTACTTCTAACAACCTTGGGAGGTAGGTGTTATTATCGCCATTTTCCCTGTAAAGAAATCAAACAAACGATCATCAAAACATCATCAATCTCAGAAACATCAAAGCCTGGAGGACACAGCTAGCAAGTCGGGCACCTGTGCTTCAGGTCTGGGTCTGTATACAGTGCAGATACCAAACTCTCTTCTAGTATTCCGTATCTTCAACTAGACTGGCCACTCCTTGAGAATCAGAGATTGGCCAGCCTTTTTCAGTGGCTGGCACATGGCAAATGCTTGGCATCTACATTCATTAATTGGGTATGCTGAAGCGTTTCCAACACAAGCAATAAAATAATGGACTTTCGGGGCACCTAGGTGGCTCAGTCGGTTGAGCAGCCGACTTGGGCTCAGGTCGTGATCTCGCGGTCCGTGAGTTGGAGCCCCGCGTCGGGTTCTGTGCTGACGGCTCAGAGCTTGGAGCCTGTTTCAGATTCTGTGTCTCCCTCTCCCTGACCCTCCCCCGTTCATGCTCTGTCTCTCTCTGTCTCAAAAATAAATAAACGTTAAAAAAATTTTTTTTAAATAATGGACTTTCAACAGATTCATGAGCCTTGTAGAATTAATATATATTACTCTATTTCCCTCTCTACCCCTTCTTACAATTCTTTAAAAATTTTATTGAAAAAAACTCTAGGGGTGCCTGGGGGGCTCAGTCAGTTGAGTGTCCGACTCTTGGTTTCAGCTCAGGTCATGATCTCACAGTTTGTGTGATCAAGTCCCACGACAGGCTCCACGCTGACAGCATGGAGCCTGCTTGAGGTTGTCTCTCTCCTTCTCTCTCTGCCCCTCCCCCACTCGTGCTCTCTCAAAATAAATAAATTTCAAAGAATCTATATCTTAATTTATTTTAATTCTTCGTCTGAAACAAAGTTCCTAATTCTTCAAAATGTTTGAACCCATTACCACTCATTAGTATAGTTAATAAAGGATAGACATTTTTAGTAAGGGTTGAGGTAGAGGTTGGTGCCCCACAATCTGGGGGATGGTCAATATGCTCCATGCAGACAGGGAATTAATCATTGATAGCCCCCCTGCTCCCTAAGAAGCAGTTGAGTGAGAGTTCAGAGTGGTCCAGAAGAGTGACTAGCCAGATTCCAGCACTGGACTGCCTGGGTTGAAATCCCAGCCCTGTCTCTTACAAACTGTTAGACCTTCTATAACTTCCCATGCCTCTCCTGCTCCCATATGTGAAATGGGGATAAAAATGCTGCCTACCCCATAGCATTGGTGTGAGTGGTAAATAAGATAATACATGTCACATACTCCCAAAGAATGTTTGGCATGTAGAGAGCATTCAACAGTTGTTAGATGTTTTAATTCTATCCATGTGCGTAATGGAGCTCTTGGTTGATCATCCCCTTGACTATTTTTATATCATCATCGTGATAATAATAATAGAAGCTAAATGATATTGAATGTTTACCACATGCTAGACGCATTCTTAGTGCTTTCTAGATATTATCTCACTCAGTCCTCCTCACAACCTTTAGATAATTACTGTCTTTATTCTCATTTTACAGATAGGGAAACTGAAATCCAAGGCAGTTAAGTAATGTGCCCAAGTTGCGTTTCATAAAATGGTGTAGATTTAAACCAAGCTCTTCCTGTGTGCTAAGCCCATGTTGCGCCTCACTATTTTGTACGCCACCTATACATACATATGGTTCTCAATTATAACAATGCTATTGTGATCCTGCCTTCACTCTTGCCATTCCCGGCCTGCTAAGCCCACCCTACAGAGCCCCCACCCATCCAGATCGTACTCCCCAGTGGGCTTCCTTCATGTCCACTCCCCTTGGGCACCTTCCCAGACACCTGTCTCTCGTCTCTGAGCCACACTAAGCACTCATGAACTGAAACACACCATCAGGCTCTTCACTGGTTTTGCATCGCCCCAGTTGCACGTTACAACCAAGACAGAAAAATATATGTCACACAATCCTTAAAGGAACAAATATTCATGAATTGATGAGCTCATTAGTTAATATAATACATTGGGCTTCAGCTTACATTTGGATTTAAGAGAATGTTGTCAGTGATAGAATTTAGAAGAAACATTCTTTCTGATCACTCTTGGGGAGACCGATATAATAAACCACAAATCATCATGCCGGTGGTTAATCTTTACCACATGAGCACAGTAATTCCTCTGTGTTGGATTTATCTACGTGATTTGTTAGCAAGTATTCTAGAAAAAGACATGTGTCCTTCATATTTGCCTTTTGTCCAGTTTAGTTTCATTTCAATATATATACTAGGTCTTATATCATTGGTAAAGGAAAAAGGACAAAGTTATATGCAATAGTTATTTTTAAAAAAGAAATAAAGAAAAGAAAAAAATGGGAGTATGGGAGTTAAGGAAACGACTTCAAAGTTAATTTACCAAAATCCAACCACATCCTTGACCTACGCAGACCCCAATAAGGTATTAATTACAAAAGGATTAACACTTCTGTCCATTGTAACAATGGAGTCCTCTGTCAATGGGAGATGATAACAATATTTGCATTCATCCATTAGCTGGGATTCACAGATTATGAGAAAGGTCCTAACACTCTTCCTAAATGAAGTTAAGCAACCCCAATAAAGGAAAGAGCTCCTTTCATAGTCAAAAAGGACTTGGACAATTTTGAAAAATCCCAGCAACACCTTATGCAGTGCTCTGCCCAAGGCTCTGCCCAAAGCATTATGAATGTGTTGACTGGCAGTATTTATCCTACTTGCATCCAACTGGCTACACTGTCAGCAACTGATTCCAAGGATATTGGACAAGAGACTATTTCCTTGTTCTGCCGCACTAGGTACTCAGCCTTCCCCTTTTCTTCTGCCCACTCGCATGACTGTCAAATTTCAGAGCGGATGCCATGACTCAGTGAGAGAAAATAAATACCATTTCTTCCCTCAATGAATCAACATGGTACAGCCATGCTGGAAAAGCGAATACCATTACTACAGTACATTTTACTTATAAACGTCTGAGTTACTGTTTCTTAACTGAATTCTGACACCAACTCTGCCGCCTACCCCTTGCGATAAGATTTTGTACTTTTTGTTGGGATGACGTGACTCTTTTAAAATGTAGCAAAGGCAAGGATACTTGGTCCGGGGAAAGACAAAAGGGATTTGTGAATAGTATACACACCCTCAGAGGAATTTTTCTTGCTCTTTCAAGTTTGTCTTCCCCTCTAGGTCAAGTCAGTAACGCTGCCAAAGTCTTTATGGGCATAAGGAAGCCTTTCACATGCTTATAACCTTGAAAGATGAATGGAAAACCATCTAAGACCTTTCCTTACATGTTCGTTTTTCCTCCATGCAAAGGACGTCTGGTTGGAAATAAAGCAGAGCTGACAAAAGTGCGAAATTCCGCCACACGTCCGCCACGATTTCAACCAGGCATGTCTTCTTCACACACCCTGAGGTCGGCGCTCTCTGGCAACAGAAAGGGACGTGGCAGCATCATCTCACAACTTGGTGTGGTAGGCAGAGTTCTAAGCTGGCCCCCTTGGTCTTCATCCCCTTGCGCGACACCCATGGTTATGTTGCGTTACATGGAGAAAGAGACTGTGCAGATGTAATTAAGGTTACTAATCAGCTGACCTTGAATTCCTCAAAAGGGAGATTGTGTGGGAAAGCCTCAGCTAATCAAATGAGACCTTCAAACACTGTGTTTCTCCAGCTGGCGGCGGTAGAAGAAGACAGATCAGGAGAAGGGGAGGCATTCAACAGGAGGGTATCTCTCTGTTGCTGACATGGCAGGAACCGTGGAGCAAAGACCTGAGGGTGTCCTGTAGGGGTGGGGAGTGGGTCCCGCCAGCAGCCGGCAAGAAAACAAGGACTTCACTCCTGCAGCCGCAGGAGCCTGGATTCCGCCAATAATCTGAATGAGCTTGGAAGCACTCTTTCCAGAACCTCTAGCTTAAGCCCACTGACCCTTTGATTTTCGTGTTATGAGAACCTAAACAGAGAACCCAGTTGTACCCGACCCACAGAACTATGAGATGCTAAATGGGTGGTGTTCAACGTTCTTTAATCTATGGTGATTTATGACAAAGCAATAGAAAATGAACACACGTGGGGCACCTGGGTGGCTCAGTCGGTTAAGCATCCGACTTCGGCTCAGACCAGGATCTCACGTTCTGTGGGTTTGAGCCCCGCGTCAGTCTCTGTGCTGACAGCTCAGAGTCTGGAGCCTGCTTCGGAATCTGTGTCTCCCTCTTTCTCTGCCCCTCCTCTGCTCATGCACGCACTCTCTCTCTCTCTCAAAAATAAATAAATATTAAAGGAAAAAAGAAGAAGAAAAAGAAAAAGAACACACTTGGTATTCACTGAGAATGGGTCCCCAAGCTTTCTCCGTTGTTCTTCAGCTCCAAGTCTCCTTTCCAAACAAAATGTATTTATTGGTTCCTAAACATACCTTTTGCTTTCTCCCACTCAGCCTTTACACACGTTAATTTGCCACGCTGGAAGGCCCCTTTTCTGTTTAGCCAAGGCCTTTGAGACCAACTCATAGCTTATCACCTGCAGGAAAGGAGCCTGACACAATTTTCTCTCCAAAATCAAATAATCTTCACCTGTATAATTCAATTGACATTCAATCGTGCCCTGCTTTGTGGCACCTTTTCTTACGTGCTCCATATTTTTATTTTATTACTACTTATTTTCTTGTTAATTAGATAGTAAGGCTCTTGAAAGCAAGCGCTCCTAATTTTCATGCCCCACTCTACCTAATGCAACCCTCGCACATCATAGGCACCCAATAAATACTTGTTCGTTTGTTTTGTTCTAAAGTATCTCTCTTCAATCTTAATGAGATTAAATGACACCAGAAGTCCAAAGAAAACCTCATTAGCCAAGCAATGGGGATCTCAGCAGTGACCTGCCCCACATTCTGGTTGGCCTTTCACTACCGTGAACCCTAAACACACTTAAGCTGTCAAAATTAAAAACGTAACTGCAAAAACAAGATAATCGCAGAAAGTAATTTTTGCCAATTGATTTGTGTGACTTTCAATGACATTGTAAGCTTCCAACTATTCCCTGAGCTGCCAATTTGCATAGAAAGGGATGCTTTCTCTACGGACCATATTTACAGCGAATACACTATCCGCATGAATGTGCAAGAGGAAGAAAGGCCGGCAGAAAATATAAAGAGTGTTGAAGTGAATGCTGTTAACAATTAAGAATGATCAACGTAGCAGGCATGAAGACGCAAAGGCCGGAAGTTACCCGTGGTGTTGCAAGCCATGTAGATTTGGTTTAATCCCTTGAAATACAAATAGGGTTTAAAATCCCAGCTAAGACAGTCACTAAACTAAATGAACCTATTTTAAAGTTTCAAGGCAAAGCAACAAGAATGCAATTTGGGAAAATAATGACAGTCAACGTCGTCATACTCCAGTGCCTTCTTCCTCTGTGATGTTACCGTCCAACCCAGAGGAACATGTCGTGGCATGACTGTTTGAAAATCAAACTCAGACTTTAAAAATACCACTATCTATTTATTTTTGTTCCTCAAAGGAAAAATGTAAAATAAAAATCAATTTTACCCGTATTTTTCTGTGTTCTCTATTATACAGAATCCTAGAACCGGAGGCCTGGCTGAGACCCTGACAGGCTATTTTGTTTATTCTTCGGCATTAGGCAGGCCCACGCTTAATCCTTCCTTGATAGGAAAATCTCTTTCGTTTCTAAAGACTTTCAGAGGAGATTTCTTATACTCTCTCTAACCCACTAAGGTAGTTAATAACTTTTCTTATTATCTAGCCTAAATCCTTCACACTATGCTTAAGACTCATTTTTTTCTTGTCTAACTATTCACTAGAGGCAAGGGGGAAAATTTATCACTCTCTTTCATATAAGAAATACTCATATACTGATAATAATTATAGAATAGGCTCTGCGATCTCATAATGAAAGAGTCCAAATGTATTATGGTTCTCTGCTAAATGTTCTGCAACGTCACCTACCTTCCTTTATCTACACACCTCAAAAATGGGAGCTGACCCCTGTTAAGGATTTAATTACCTGATACCGAAGTCCTTGGTACTACTTGTTACACCTTCGACATCTGTCTGGGGCCATATCTCAGGAATAGAGGATGACATAAATCAGACTAGGCTTCCCTCACTCCTGCAAATAATGTTATGAAGATAATCCAGTTGGAAGGAGTATTGAGGGCAGCTATGAAATGTGAAAATAAGTCACAGAAAGGTTGTCTATATAGAAAAAGAAGACTAAAAGAAAATATATCACAATGCCAATAGCAGCTATCCCTGGATAATGGTAGCATTGTGTGCATGTGTGTTTGTCTTTCATTATACTTTCCTATATTCTCCAAACCTCTTATTATGTATTAATTTTTAATAAGAAAAGAATAAATAGTGTGTGTGTGTGTGTGTGTGTGTGTGTGTTGGAAGGGGCAAGGAGGAGCTGCCATTGGGGTTATACGGGAGTGAGATGGTGGGTGACTAACCATCCCAATTTCCACACTGAAAGCCCTAAAGCGGAGAAGATCCCTCAGTCCCAAGCAAACATGGATGGTTGGTCACCACAGAGGAAACCAGGTCCGGGGATGTTGCAGATGCTGCCCATGTGGGAGTAATACCAGAGCCACTATTCTTCCTACCAACTGGAAACCAATCACCTCTGCCTGATGAACTGCTCTGGATCCTTAAACTTGGAGGGCCAAACAACCACCCCCTCCCCCACTCCATGTAAAGGTAAGAGTAACCCTGTGTTGGAACCGTGTTTTCTTTTTCATCTATAGAGCCACTCTGCTGACTCATGTCAAGGTAATAAAGCCATTTGATATTGAATCAGAACAGAAAAGTATAGACTTATTTGCTTTGCTTTCCCCAAAGTAGCAAGACCTCTTGCTACTCAGGTCTTAGGAACTCAGAAATGCCAGGAGCACACCTTTCGGAGCCAACCGAAAGACACAGATGTGGCTTCAGGACGGCACATTGACTCCAGTCCGTACCAGTTTCGACTCACGAGCCAGCGTTGAGTGAAACTGTGCAGGAGAAACACAGTGCTGAGTCTCCACCCTGGTCAGAACCACCCTCCCCTCCATCAGGAGCCCACTGTCTGTCTCGTGGCCTAAGCTGTGGCGAAGCGTGTTTGTTTCCAAAATGGTTGTGTGATAATGTAGATCCCTAGGAGACGGTTCAACAGTTTTTAAGAGCAAGCTTTCAAGCAGGGCCCACGTAGCTCACAGCAAATCCACAGACAACTCTTAACCCCCAAGCCTCCATTTATCCCTCCTCATAGCAGTAATAATCGCGTTCTCTGCCTCAAAGATAATGCACGCACTATGCCTAGAACAGGGTGCAGCCTATCGTGAGCATATGCATGCATATATACACGCACTCATTTATGCACCAGCAGGAAGGGAATCTTCATTCCAGTCTTCCTTAACAAAACGTCAGCCTCAACCATTCATTAAATATTTACTGAACGGTCACTAAGGGCCAGATTGGGCTAAATATCCGAATGCAAGATGAATAAGGTGTGGCCTCTGTCCTCAAGGAGTTTATAGTCCAGTTCAGGCCACAGATGGAAGCAGGTAACTTCAGCACCTCCCGGTCTGTGCTCTGAGAATTCTCCAAGTAACAAAGCATGTGGGTGGTGAGTGCTGAAAAGAGAAGCTTTCACAGAGGAGAGCTTTGTTAGCACCAAATCTTTCAAACGATATGTTTTTACATTTTTTTTTTATTTTAAAAGTATACGACTTCACTGTTCAAAAATTAAAACCACACAGGCAAAAAGAGAAAAAATTAATTAAAACCATTTGGGGCCCCAGTGCCATGAGATAAACAACTTTTAAATGTATTCTTGGTGATACATACTATTTCGTGATCTGACTTTTTTCACTTAAAAATATAGCACGAGCATATTTCTATATCAAAACATATAAAAATAGAGGTGCCTGGGGAGCTCAGTGAGCTAAGCATCCGATTCTTGATTTTTGGTTTAAGTTCATGGGATTGAGCCCCGTGGACAGTGTGGACGGTGCAGAGCCTGTTTGGGATTCTTTCTCTCCCTCTCTCTCTTCCTCTCCCCTTGCACTCTCTCTCCCTCTCAAAAATATATAAACAAATATTTTTTAAAACATATAAAAATAAAGTACAACTTTTAAAAAGGCTGCTTAGTACCCTACTATAAGTGCCTATGTCATTTTCTTTTTAGCCAACCCCTCTCATGATTTCCAAACAAGTTATCCTGGGTATTCTCATTCAATGGGAACTTGAAAATTTAAGAGGAGGAATGGCTTGATATAATTGTGAAGAAACAACCCAAGCAGCTTGGAAGCTGAATTTCAACAAAAAAAGAATTCCAAGGGCACCAATATTCCAGCTGGAGTCAAAGAGGGGCAGACAGGGAAGGACCCAGCCTAGGGATCCATGAGTGTAAATTCATAGGCTGACAGTGGGGGACTAAGGCAGGTGCTTTGATGGGGACCTTATCTCCCAGATGCTTATTAACCAATAGACTGAACCCAAGAACTATGTTTTTGAGGGAAATGTGAATATCATTAATTTCTTTCGGGACACATTGAGGTCAAAGGGCATATGAAATGCTGGCCTGAGGATCATCAATCACCAAATTGATAGCTCCAGATTATATCCAGGATGGAGAACAGCTTTGGAAATTTCCAGCATGATGACCGCAGTGAGGTCTTAACGTGGAGAAGACGATCCAGGAAAGCCGTGTAAGTGTGCAGGACCATAGGTGAGGACAGATGTGTGAAGAAGTCTGTAAGAGGCATCAGCCACCAAGTCTGAGAGGAGAGGTGTGCATGAGGAGAAGAGTTTCTGGAAAAGAGTCTTGGGGGAAGAAAGTCTTATTTCTGTGACAGTCCCATGCTGCTGGATGACAGGGAAAATCCCCTGGGACTTGTTAGCTCTTCTGTGGACATGCCCTTCCTCTGGGGTGCAGCCATTTTCAATGACTTCGTAATAAATGTTAGGACCTTACCGAAGGCCCTCGGTGGTGTTTCAGGCTTAGCTATTTTGATTGAGCAGTAAAATACCCTAGAGGAGAATCTCTCAAACTCTGCTAGAACACACTCATAAAAAAGGGGGGGGGAGACTTTTACAGTCACATAAATTTGAGAACACAGAAGTAAGCATTTCAATGGGATTCTTCACTACAGGACTTCTCAGAGGCTTCAATATGCTCATGGTAATTGTGCTTCTCCCAGAAAGAAATGTGGTGGATGGCATCTTCCAAACTTCTGTAACCACAGAATTCTTTCCACATGGAACACGTCCTAACAACTCCCCGAGATCACCCGTGTTCCAAAAAGGCAGTGTAGGAAATGCCGACCAAGAGGAATGCCATGCAGATACCACACACAACCCCAAACTCAATTATGTGCAATAACAAAACTAAAGCAGCTAATTTACTTTGTGTGCAACAAAATGGGTCAAATACCACACGGTGGGGGGGGGGGGGGGGAGGGGGAGCTTTAAAGGCAAGGAATCTCTTAGTGCCATATTTCATTAGCTCTGAGAGTCACGTTTCGTTTTACATGTTTATGTCTCCGAAATCCAAAATCGGGACGTGTCTCAGAGTCGGTGTCTGACCGTCTTTTTCTGTCCTGTGACAATCTTGACAGAGTTCTCATTGACCAAGCATCACCAAACATCAGCAACTTGGAGAAGAATTCTTGGGAAATGAGAAATGCACTTTTGTAAAAGAGCGCGCAGTCAAGTGTTCGTGGGGGGGGGCGGGTCTGCGGTGGTACTAAATGGTCATCGTACCATGGTACTAAATGGTACTGACCTGGGAGTCAAAGCAGGCTTGTACTACTTAACAACAGAGCCAGCTAAAATATTCTGCACCAATGGCTTTTAGTTATCTCATGGATTCTTTAAGAAACGATGCGTCGTCGGCATCTTCAAAGGCACAGATATATCCGCAAACGTGGACAGCAATGACAATAAATGAGAAGTGACACAGGAGATCAGGACTCTGGAGGTGAAGAAGCTTTAGGGACACCTCAACCGACTTACTTCCCTTATATCTTCCTTTTTTTTCTGTCAACAAAAGAGTGACAGATGACAAAGTCCCACGTCTACGTTCCAAGGGCTCTGTGAGTATTAAAGAAATTCTAAGTGATGAGAGAGCATGGCATCATAGTTTAATGGGCAGTGATTTTTCCTTCTTAGTGGTATATAAAATAACAGGCCATTTAAAAGCAATTGTGACTTAGAATTAATGAAATGGATAACTGCCTTTTAATAAATTATTTTAGCCAATTCTTTCTCTCTAAAGCATTTTGCGTTTTATTCTTAAATGGCTAGACTTCCCAAGGAAATCCTACCTTTAGAGTGAAATTTTGAGACCTGGTCCCTGGTGATCTTACTTTTGAGGGTTTCAGAGGTGTCTGTCTCCTCTTCCTGGAAATCTCAAGCAGACCTCCTCTCTTTTATTAGGCTTCTGCCTCTGAGCCATCCTGGAGGACAAGGCTTTGTACTAGACCAATTCTCTGGAGACAGCCCAGCTTCCTCTTTGAAGTTTTTGTTTTCCTCTGCGATTCTCTTTTTATAGTTGGAGCCAGTGGCGATGTCATTCGGGCCCAGCTGATCTCAGTTAAACCCTGCGTGTGAAGCAGGGTGTAGGGGAGAGCCCTCATTGCGCCCCTCTTCATGGGAATCTCTGTGAAATGAAGGACTGGGATGAGACATTCTCTGGGCCCCTACAGCATTCTACGATTCACGTTGATTTCTCAAAAAGACCAAATGTATTGTTGACATGTCAATTTGCATTTTATACAAAACAAGCATCTTATATTTACAATTAACCGTTGTGCCTTGATAAGCAGATACGGTTCTGGACAAGTCTCATAGTATAGTGCCAAAGGCAGAACATATTACAAATTAACATTTTTCAAACAGTCACGTTTACCAGCACCTCTCTGAGTTATTTGACTACTGTGCTTTAAAATTATGTTTGTTCTCTGAGGAGCCTGGGTGGCTCAGTCGGTTAAGCGTCCAGCTCTTGATTTCAGCTCAGGTCATGATCTCACGGTTCAGGAGATCGAGCCCCACATTGGGCTCTGTGTTGACTACATGGAGCCTCCTTGGGATTCTCTCTCTCTTCTTCTCTCTCTCTCTGCCCCTCTTCTGCTTGTGCACACACGCTTTCGCACTCCCTCACTCGTTCTCTCAATAAAATAAATAAAAAACAAAATAAAATAAAATAATAAAATAAAATACAATAAAATAAAATAAATAGAATTTGCTCTCACCTTGAAAGTAACCAGAGTGCTGGTTCGTAACAAGAATCAAGGGTCGGACACTTACCCAACTGAGCCACCCACGTGGCTAAAGATAATCATTTCTAAGTTGAGATGGGCAGTTATAATGAACTTAACTACTAATGTGATCCACGGTCACTAGCCTACAAGGCTGTAAGTTCAAATTCATGTCCCTCTGGTTCACTATGGTGTCTATAGCACAGAACACGGTGCAATTATGTAGCAAGTACTCAACACCTATATACTGAATAAATCAATGAATGACTCAGCAGCACTGAGAAACAGAAAATGAGGGCAAAATGAATTTTTAAGTGCCAAACACATGTGTGCGTTGTAAACCACTACAAGCAAGTACAGATGATTTAGTGAGACTAATCTTCCTTCTAAATTTTCTTCACTCCAGGATATAGTCCAGAAACGTAGTAACAGCATGCGTGGTTATTGGTCTTAGGTAGACGAGTGACGGATATTGCAGTTTGTGGGATTACTCGTGATATACCTGCACACTCATTTTCTTAACCACTAATTATAAACCGGACAGCTTCAGTTGTAACAAAAAGGGAACCCTAATCTGTAGGTTCGAATTGGTCTTTTGGTTTTGGGTTTTTGTTTTTGTTTTTTAGTTTTTTGTTCTGAAGGTGAAGAAAACATTGGATGGAGAGATGGGCCTCTGAACACCAGAACTGACACTCTCTCTCTAAAAAAAAAAAAAAAAAAAAAGTGGGGGGCACACCAGGATGGCTCAGTTAAGCGTCCGACTTCGACTCAGGTCATGATCTCGGGGTTTGTGGGTCTGAGCCCCACATGGGGCTGTCTGCTGACATCATGGAGCCTGCTTTGGATCTTCTGGCTTCCTCTCTCTCTGCCCCTCCCCTGCTCATGCTCTGTGTGTGTGTGTGTGTGTCTCTCTCTCTCAAATATAAGTAAACATTTAAAAATAATTAAAAATAAATAAATAAATAAAAATAAAAATAAATTTAAAAAGTGTAAGTGGCTTCCCAAACTCTAATGAAAGATGTTCTTTGGTAGCAGAACGTTTACTCTGGGGAGGGAATCAGCTGAAGTCCTTGCGAGTTTTATCTGACAAGAACAGCTGAGCTCTCACATACGATACTGAGATGCACTCACAGAGCCTCTCCCCAGCCCCTGGAAGTTGGTCAGGAGACCAGAAGGCTGCTCTGGGGCACCTGTCCCCTGGAGAGCAGACGGGAAGGAGTCAGAGAGCAAAATGGCTCAGATCCTGCTGGGGGGTGACAAATGGAGCGGGAAGGTGCCAGCACTGTTGAAGCACTCCGCAAGAAAGGAGGACGTTGCAGGTTATGAACCCAGTACCTTTCATTATTTGGGGACTCCAAGGCAAAACACCACTAGTGGGACGCATGAGGGTGCTCAGTCGGTTAAGCACCCGACTCTTGATTTCGACTCCGGTCATAATCTCCGGTTCATGAGATCCAGCCCCAGGTCAGGCTCTGCCCTGATAGTGTGGAGCCTGCTTGGGATTCTCTCTCTCTCTCTCTCTCTCTCTCTCTCTCTCTCTGGACCTCCCACCCCCCTCTTGCTCTCTCTCTCTCTCAAAATAAATTAAAAAAATCACACACATTAGCATTTTTTTCAGGGACTTGTTTATTCCCAGTTTTATATGTCTTGGAAAGGGAAGAACAAGGCAAAAATTACTTAATATTGCAGGTGGACATTCATTTCCTTACTACCTTCCCTGACCAGTTTGATGAAATCCCAGGATTCTTATAAAAGTGATTGTTCTCATGAAATTCATCCACTGAACTAATCTGGAAATTCTGTCAGAACAAGCTCCTTCTCATATGTCAGCATCTCTGTGTATTTCCATCCTCAAAAATAAAAATGTTGGTGTGTAGAAAAACAAAGAAAAGAAACTGAGGGCTGGTGAGCGGTGGAGAAGGCTATTCTGGTATTTTTCAAACATGAAAAAAATTATTGGAATCCGGGAAAGTAGTATCTATCGCAACAACAGAAACGTGCACCTTAGGTCTATGCTATTTCGATTCTTTGCGTTGCACCAAACACCAGCTATTAATAAGAACCACTCTCTAGAATTTTTTGTCAGGTTGCATGATTTAATTGATAGTATATAACTAAACACTGTAGGGTTGAGTGATAAAATGTAATATGATGCTAATTACTCAAACTACCTCCATATATCAGAGAGGTATATATTGAATGCATGCATACTCAGGATCCTAAAAGCAGCGGCACAATTTTTAAAGTTATTTGGCGAAACCGGAGAGAGGCAGAAATAAAGCTTCATTTCATCCAACAACTGCGGCTAACAGTTTTCCCAAGGGAAAGAAAATGCAACTGCTGCATGGGTCACAAAAGTTTGGAATATCTACCTTCACCAAGATCTTCCCATTCTTTCATTGGAGGAAAATCAGATAGGATGAGACACTGGCAAGGGGCGTGATTACATTATTCTCCATACATGTGCCAACTTTCCACTGTGCCTTCTTCTCTTCTGGATAATGTGGCCCAGACAGGTCGCACCCCATGCTATGCTGAGGGCTGGAGGGAAAGGCTTAACTGATGGCCGCAGACCTGGGCAACTGTCCTTTGTAAACTCATCTCTGGGACTTCCCCCACAGGAGACACGGGGTATGGCCAACTGAGGGAGAGGCTGGAACAGAACACATGCTGAGTGGAAATGCGGCATGCTTGTCTGTTTGAGCCTCGTCTCCATAGTAAAGATGAGGTAATGGTTCAAACTCCTCCCTGAGGAATGTAGGGTGCACACCAACCAGTCTGAGCTAGAATAAGTCAAACGGGAAGACCTTGCCAATTCCGAAGGGCCCGGGGTTTTCTAGACGTAGCATCAAGCGCTTGCCTCCGACAGAGTTTCGAAGAAATTGGTAGTCATGGGGCTAACATTAGTTCATCAAATTGGAAGCAGCAAAATCAAGAAACAAGTCAGAAAAGAAGTTGACAATATCCAGAGCTTAACTCTATCCCAGTGCAGAGATTTCTTTCTCCACTTCCAAAGAATCATAGCTATACCGTATATATATTATACATATATACTACATTTATATACATAGTATATACAATATAACATGTATATATATTATATATATATATATATAATATGTATATGCACAATGTAATTTGATAAGTTCTCCAAGTACACAAATAAATTATACCACCCAAATAAACCCTATCTGGGTGTACCCACCATGAGGAAAAGAATACTAATCCCTGGTGAAACAGCATTCTTTGAGTCAGCAATAGTCATTCTGTGGACCAAAGTGACAATAAAAGAAAAATAAAAGTCCAAACTGGCAATTATATTTATATATATTGTTATTATATATTAAATACATAATAATGCCTTTAGGTAGGCATGCCCAGAACAGCATGGGAAACCACCAGATATATGAATGGCAGCCACTTACCTCTCCTCTATGTTACTCTATAGTTATACTTCAAGATAGATTTGGGACATTGCAGTTTATTGCATATTTAATATTAGTATTAAATGTTTCCATGACTGAAAGACATTTTACATTAAAATATTTTTAAAAGTCGTATTTCATTTTCAAACTGTCAGAACAAAACAAGCAAAATGATGGAATACTTCAAAGAAGATAAACTATAGCTCCCATTTCTAAAAGAGTCAGGATGGGAGCTCTACAAGAGGAACCAATTAATTTTTGGAGCAACCTAATTCAAAAAAAAATGCAACTACTGTAAAATGTGCAGTGATGTTTCTCTTCCATTTATTAAAGAGAAAGTCCTGTGAAATGAGATTTATACTCTTGAGCTATGAGTGAAGAAAGGGGGTGAGAGCAGAGGAATATCTGAGTCTACACCAACCATAATGATCCAGCCTGACCTCTGATATTAGATGAGTATGTGATCCTAAAAATGCTAAAATACACTGTGTTCATTTTTTAATGGAGGTATTTTTGAATGCCACATATTACAGCAGAAAAAGGGAAAATGAATGATGTTATATATATATATATATATATATATATATATATATATATATATACACACACACACACACGCAGATATATACTTGGCTCTTAATGAAATAAAAATGATTAAATTTACCTAATTTGTTTTTTGTTCTGTTTTCATGAATTTGATCACTTCTTGCAGCAATTAATTTACTTGCAAAACCTTCTCTTGTGATATTTTAATCCAAGCTCTTGTTGTGTGCAATGAACTCCTATTGAAATTCCAATAACAGATTGTAATTTTAAAATTGTATCAATACTCGAAACACAGGGAGTCCATCTCTGCCTTAAACGCATAGCCAGAGTGGCTGTGTGTGACTCCAGCAGGTAATTATACAGTCCACAGGACTTCTGGTTTCTGGTCCAGCATCTAAGGAGCCTGGAAGTTGTCACTCTTGATAACAAGTCAAAGAAGTGGGGTCACAGGGCAAACCACTGCTTCAAAAACTGGAAACACAGACAGGAGGATACAGAGAATCCCAATTACCAGAGCAGAAACCTTCACAGGAACGAGTCCCGGAGTAGGGAAACTTGAACTACAGTTGAAAAATTGCTGGAGGTTCGGTGTGGACAAGTCAGAGAGAGAAAAACTCCAGGGGGACTCAGTCAGAGGGGCGCCCCGCACTTTTGTGAGTTTTACCTCCAGGAGATGGACCAGGTTCGTACGGTGACTATCAGAGAAAAAAAAAAAAAAACAACCCTGTGCTTCTGGCATGGGAGAAGGGGAAGGACTGATTTAGAAACATGCCAGAGCATTGTGTTCTTAACAAGAAGTTTTCTCTCTTTCTCTGTCCTCAAGAGAAACTATTTAAGGTGCCTAAAATAGTGGAGTTTTATCAGAGCCTAACTGACCTGGGGGAAGGGAAATACCCAAGTCCAGCCCACTCGAGGCATCACGTCCCACCTAAGGACATGGGGACGCTGGATATCAACACACTGCTTCTAGTGTTTATATGGAAAGGCAAAAGATCCGAAATAGACAACACAATATTGAAGGAGAAGAACAAAGTTGGAGGACTGACAAGACCTGACTTCAGACTCACTCCATTAAAGCTACGGGTGATCAAGACAGGGTGGTATTGGAATAGACAAATGGATTAATGGAACGGAAGAGAAAGCCTGGAAAAAGGCCCATATAAATAGAGTCCACTGATGTTTTGACAAAGGAGCAAAGGCACTACATTGGAGCAAAGGTAGTCTTTTCAACAAATGCTGCTAGAAGAGCTTGGCACCCTTGTGCAAAATAATAATAATAATAACAATAAAATAAATCTAAACACAGACCTTACACTCCTCACGAAAATTAACTCAAAAGGAAACTCCTATAACATAGGAAAAAAGCGTAAGTGACTTCGGCTTTTATGACAAGGACTTTTTAAATATAACACCGAAGACGGGATCTATGAAAGAAATAATTGATAAACTAAGCTGCGTAAAATAAACACTTCTGCTCTGCAGAAACTCTGTTAAGAGGATGAGAAGACAAGCCACAGACTGGGATAAAATATTTACAAAAGACGTATCTAATAAGAGATTGGTATCCAGAATATACAAAGAGCTCTTAAAACTCAACAATAAGAAAATGAACAACTCAGTTCAAGAATGGTCAAAGGACCTGAAAAGATACTCACCAAAGAAGATAAACAGATGGCAATGAAGTGTATGAAAAACTGCTTAAAATATGTCATTGGGGGGCGCCTGGGTGGCGCAGTCGGTTAAGCGTCCGACTTCAGCCAGGTCACGATCTCGCGGTCCGTGAGTTCGAGCCCCGCGTCAGGCTCTGGGCTGATGGCTCAGAGCCTGGAGCCTGTTTCCGATTCTGTGTCTCCCTCTCTCTCTGCCCCTCCCCCGTTCATGCTCTGTCTCTCTCTGTCCCAAAAATAAATAAAAAAAACGTTGGAAAAAAAAAAAAAAAAAAAAAAAAGTCAAATTTATCTAAAAAAAAAAAAAAAAATATGTCATTGGGAAAATGCAGATTAAAACCACAATGAGATACCACCGTATACCCATTGGAGTGACAAAATCCTAACACCACGAAATGCTGGCGAGGGTACAGAGCAAGTAGAACTCTGGGTCATTGCTGATGGGAATGTCAAATGGTGCAGCCACTTTAGAAGACAGTTTGGCAGTTTTTTTACAAATCTATAATATATTCTTGGTAAATATATACATGGTAAATATACTCTTACCATACAATCCAGCAATCACACTCCTCAATATTTACCCAGATGAGTTGAACACATATGTCCACACAAAACCTGAAAGTGAATACTTATAGTAGCTTTATGAGTAGTTTCTAAAGCTTGGAAGTAACCAAAATGTTTTTCAGCAGGTGAATGAATAAACTGTGGCCCATCCAAACAATGGAATATTACTCAGCAGTAAAATAAATGAGTTATCAAGCCATGAAAGGACATGGAAGAAACTTCCTAAGTTAAAGAAGTCAATCTGAAAAGATCACAACACTGTACGATTCCAATTATGTGACCTTCTGGAAAAGACAAAACTATGGAGACAGTAAACAGCTAAGTGGTTGCCAGGGGCTGAGGGGAGCTGGGGGGAAAGATAAACAGGCAAAACACGGAGAATTTTTAGGGAAGTAAAAACACTGAACATCCTACTAGAACGATGGATACATTTCATTACACCTTTGTCATCACATATAGAGTATATAACAACAAGGATGAACCGGAAGGCAAGCTATAGACTTTGGATAATAATGATGTGTCAACATAGGTTCATCAATGGTAACAAATGTACCACTTGATAAACAGCTATTGATAGTGGAGGAGGCTGCCTGTTTGTGGGGACAGGGAGTGTGGGAAGTCTCTGATACGCTCAATTTTGTGACGAACCTAGAACACCTCCAAAAATAGTATATTTTTTAAAAGTCTTGTTCTGACAAACGCATTGCTTTCTTTAAAATAAATAAATAAAAAGCCCATAGTGAGCCCTTTGCCCCTTTCTCTTTTCCACCGTGATTTAATAAATGCCTATTAAGTATGTGATATTAGTTTCCTGGAGCCGCCTTAACTAAGTACCACGAGTTGGGGGGGTGTAAACAACACATATTTATTGTCTCAGTTCTAGAGGCTAGAAAGCCACCGTCAGAGTAAAGAGTTGATTCCTTCTGAGGGCTCTGAGAATCTGTTCCACGCCTCCCACCTAGCTTCTGGAGTTCCTGATCTCTGTTTTGTGTTCACGTGGCTTTTGCCGTATGTATGTATCTCTGCCTCCAAATTTCCCCTTGCTGTAAGGACACGAGTCATATTGGTTTAGGGGCCCATACTACCTACTCATCTGCAATACCCCTATTTCCAAATACAGTCACATTCCGAGGTACTCGTCATGAGGACTTTAACATCGGGATCTGGGGGAGCCACAGTTCGGCCCACGGTACGTGTCCCTGTACACAGCACCGTGTCAGGCTCTGTCGGGGATCCCAAATAGGATCCGGCTTCCTGCCCCGGAGAACGCGGCACGACGGACACACGAACATTAGCAATTGCACGGTTATCACAGCAAAGCCCGGGATTCAGGGCAAAACGAAAAGTTTTGCGGCTGCTCCTGCTGCTGCCAGTGGCGGTATGACTTTCAAGGAAGGCACTAGGGACCGCTTACAGGTTGGGCTGGACCACTTATGGGTGGGGAGCTGACGGGAAAGTCTCATAGAAGCAGCCAGGATCCAGGATTAAGCAGGGAAAGTTCTGATGTCAGGAAGAGGGAAAAGGGTGAGAAGATTTCCGCTACAGCTCTTGGTAGGGCCCGTCCCTCCAGAGCCCGCGGGGAGCTGGATATCAGGCACAGTCGGGGGCTTCTCCAGGGCAGCAGTGAGCAGGTGACAAAGTCAGAAAGCCAGGGCGAGGGGGAGCCCAAACTGCAAAGAACCTGGAATGAGTGTGGGCTCTGGGGGCAGCGGGACCACTGAGGTTTGGGAAGTGATTTGAGAAAGGTGTTCCTGGCAGAAGTGTGGGCTTCCCAGGAGAGGAAAGTCATTCACTCCATAAACAGGTCTGGAGCACACAGTCTCTGCACGAGAGGAGCTAACAGAGAACAAGCATCCTTCCTGAAGCAAAAGATCACACGCGACGAAAACGTCCATTTGTACGGAGGTAAGGCTGCTACCTGCCTGAGGTTGTTCTGTCAGCACGCTGGTCAGCGGGCCCGCTTTGATCCGGTTGTGTTTTTGTTTCCCTGAGTGCCATGTGCTGGAGCTTTCTGCATGAAGAACCCTTGCAACCCGCGCACCTCCTCACTTCTCAGCCCATTGCACATGTCACACTCAGCGGGCCACAAAGGCAGCGCTAATAGACCCAAACTCACGCTCCAGAGAGGGACCGGGTGGCAGGAAACGGCAGCTCTGTGCGAATCATGACCGCGTCCCCACTCATCAGAGAGGCAGGCTCTCGGGCAGGAAAACCAAACGTAATTAAGTAAAACTGTATTACTCAAATTTGCAATTACATAAATCAGTGATCTTTCCCTCAACACGATACCGTCCGCTGTAGAACACCTAGATTTATAGGTGTTCGGATTGATTGAGTCAGCTATCATCCGTGTTACATCAGCAGGTTCTGTATCACTTGGTGTCAGCAAAAAAAAAAAAAAAAAAAAGACAGTGACTTTTACATTCAAGATGAAATCACATTGTATTTTCAAAGCACATGTTATCTCAAAAAATTATGCTTAGGCAGGATTTTTCATATAAATAATTCTCTACTGGGCAATCTATCAGAGGCTGTTTTTTTCTTTCTCCATCTTTTTTTAAAGTTGGCTTAGCATGTTTAAAAAAAAAAAAGACAAATAAAAGGATAAACCTTGAAAGCTCGTCTCTAATAGCACGCTTGGTAAAAAAAAAAAAATAGCTGAGAACTTTTTTCAGAAATATAATATTCTTTCTTTTTTTATTTTTTGAAACGTTTATTTATTTATTTTTGAGAGAGAGAGAGAGAGATAGCACGAGTAGGAGAGGGGCAGACAGAGAGGGAGAGAGAGAGAATCCCAAGCAGACTCTGCACTCTCAGCACAGAGCCCGATGTGGGGCTCGAACTCATGAACCATGAGAGCCTGACCTGAGCCGAAATCAGGAGTTGGACACTTAACCAATGAGCCACCCAGATGCCCCACCTTTTTGTTTTTAAATGAAAACATGTCTGCACAAAGATTGGCACATGAATATTTTTTGTTTGTTTTTAAGGTTTATTTTTGAGAGAGAGAGAAATTGCAACAGCAGGGGAGGGGCACAGAGAGAAGGAGAGAGAGAATCCCAGGCCGGCTCCATACTGCCAACACGGAGTCTGACACGGGGCTCAAACCCACGAACCACAAGATCATGACCTGAGCCGAAATCGAGAGTTGGGCACTTAACCAACTGAGACACCCAGACTCCCCCTTTCTTAAATAATTATACCTCATCATCCGGGTTCTTGACTCAATAGAGAAATTTTCACCTTCACCTTTTCTTATTTTGCATTAGCTATGGTTGTATATGTGAATATTGTGTTTGCAGAGAGCTACAAACAATCCGTGAACTGAATCACCCTTTCGTTTCCTCTTGACATTTTTGGAGATTTTGGGTTAATAGAGATCTTCATCGGTGCAGAGTTTAACTACGTTAAAAAATAAAACGCATCACCTTTGTTTCGGTGTACTTATCAAAGCAATATGAGAGCGCTACAGAAAAGTTACACGATAGAAAACCTCCTATTGATTTCTACCCTCTAACACGCTTAACGCAGTTTTAAAAACTTCTTTCCAGTATTTCCCTACATGTAAACACTTTATTGTAATTACGGTAATTATAAAATTTGGCATCCAGCTTTTTTTCCCAAGTCGTGAGAGATTGAGCGGCAGTGTTCATTCTCCCTAATGCTTGGCCAAAGTCAAACGGAGAGAATGGAAGCCTTGGCCTTCGAGCATGAAGCATGGTGGCTTCAGCATCTCCTTGGGGAGAAAGCTGCCTGGTCAGACCAAGAGGAGCACAGCGGAATGGAAAATCAACCCTGAAAGAGCAGCATGGGACCAGACTGGGGAGTGGGGGGAAAGAACAGAGAGGGGGTGCATGCTGGTTGCAATAAGACACGCGAAGCCGCTGTTACTGGCCAAGAGGATGCGTTGAAGAAGCCAGTTGCGGAAAGCCCAGAGAAGTCACTGAATAAGGGGAGCTGGACGAGAGAGTGGCCATGCGGAACCACGCCAGGCATGACGTGTCCGCCCCTTGGGCTAAGGTCACAGACATGGGGATGCTGAAGAAATGTGGCTCCGATACGTTGGAAGTTATGAAGTGACAAGACTGGCCAAAAGACTTCTTTTAAAGGCTAAAGAAAAATGCGACCCAAGGTCGCACGTGCCCTCCCTCTTCACCACAGGAGCCCTGCTCCTGCCCATTTTCCCTGTGAACCCCCTCTACACCCCTTCCCCCAGAAAGGATAAGCCTCTAATCATCACACTGCTAGAGTCGCCGGAGGTATTGATTTGAACGGGCCACATGCGCTGGTGGGTGGGGTTGCTGTGCCTCTGAAGGAGGCAATGTTCTTTCTAAAACTTCACTCTTCTTAAGCTCTGCCCCCAGCCCCGGCCCCTTCCAGGGCCCGTCTGGCTGGGGGCAAAAGTGGACTTGAGCCCTCCAGGGCTTCAGCCTCCCTGTCTTTGTCCCACTGTGGGCACACGGGAGTATCTGGTCCCCAGGACTAGACCCCGGGGAGTGGGAACCAGGGAAGGGCAGAGCAGGGAGAGTAAGAGAGAGGAAGATCCCACTTAGCCTCCAGCCTGAGGACCCACCAGACTGTATTAGAGGGGCCAAGAGCTTGTCCTGCTAATACTGCTGAACTTCACTTCCCATCAAGGTATTATCCTATATCTGTATCTCTACCTTAGGAACCCCAAAGGGCAGAGGAGGGATGGTTAGACAGACCCGGGTGTCCAGTAGTGATTCAGCCATGACACCCAATGCGCCATGACATCCATCTGGTCTCCTATTAGCTTCTAGCTGCTGAATCTGAGCAGCCCACAGATGGTCTCCTTGTTACGTAACACATCTTTAAAAACGGAGTCAACATTTAAAATTAGGAGCTTCCACACAAAATTTTGGATTTCCACCTCCTTTTTTAAAAATTGTGCCGTCTAGACATACTGGACCCTGATTCACAGGTGGCAATATTTGGTTGGGGCAGAGCGGGGCTAGGGGCTGTTTCCCCCTCAAGGGGTCCCACCTCCAACTTCTCCTGCTACCAAGACCGGAGAGAGTTGCCTTTTATTTTCATATTCTGGCCAATGATTTTCTTATGGAAGCTAAGATATGGATGTATTTCTGGTACCGGTATCTCTAGAAAAAGTGAAAAATATGAAAGATTGACTAAGAGAGCCTATGTTTCAAGAAAAATAAAGATATGATAAAAAATGTGATGTGTTTTAATACAATAAAAAAAACACCCTTCCCTCATTTAATTTTCTCCCTTGTTTATTGAGGCATTAGGATGAGGTGATACCACTTTTAATATAATATGAACAAGTGATTTTTTTTAATAGAAATTAAAACAGTTTGTGTTGTTCATGTCTGCACAATAAGATGACTCCAAAAAAAAGGTTGGGCCAAACAATGACTATCATTATTATTATTATTATTATTATTATTATTATTATATAATTATTATATAATATATATTATATATATTTATTATATATAATATATTATATATATTATATAATATATTATATATATTATTATATAATTATTATAATTATCATTATTATTATATTACTATTACTAATATTATTTTATTGAGCACTATTTTACTCACGGCTCCTTCTAGAAGCTCTTATATATAAATATCATCTAAACTTTTGAGGTACTGCCCCCTATACTAGTAAAAGAATAGACCAATCACAAAATCAATCAGCAGCGAGCTAGGATTTAAGCCCAGGTCTACTTGGGCCCAAGCCCAAACTCTTTCCCACATGACACTGCCCTGCTTTAATGCGCAGGGCAGAGCCACGACTGGAAAAGCATCATCACAATATTTCTGTCCATTGTTTCAAAGCTTTATATTTTGTTGTACAAAACCAAGATGTGGGTCAAAACCTGAATATTGTAGAACATAACTAGGATGGTGAGGATAATTACTATACTAGTTTCTTACTAGTATACTAGTATACTTTGCCAACCACGTGGCAAGTAGTAAAAAGGTATGTTACCAATGCCTATTTTCAATGGGGTTTTAGGATCCTAAATCCTGACTAGCCCAGGCATCTCCAAACTGTGTTCCTTGGAACCTTAAACATTCCTCCGAGGAATTTCAGGGTCATTCACCCTCATCCTGCAGCCAGAGCTGCCCCCGCACCCCATTACCTATGGAGCGCTCATGCGTCCTAGTAAACGGAAGTAAGAAAACCTTTGACAGCTACAATAAGTTTGCAAAACACTGCGCTGGTCCAATCTCTTTCTTTTTCAAAGGGCAAGAACATGAGATTTGAGAGATGTGAATTGACTTCCCTCAAATCACACACAGCTATTAGAGGCAGCATCAGATCTAAAAGTCTAGGAGGGTGTTGTTGTATTTAAGGCGAATGCTCTTGGGTCCGAGGTTATAACAGGAACCCTCAGAAGTGCAAAGTGCTGGTGACATTGCTATTCCGCACTGCACCATTCCATGCAGTCTTGCTGGTTAAACGCATCTCTCCCCAGTGTTACGCTTGATTACGTGTGTGGAGGCTCTGGAAGTTGAAAGATACAGCTCATTATTTTCTACGAATGTCAAGGTTCTTTTGCTGTGCTCAATTGTTTTTACTTTGACTCCTCTCTGAATTCTAAATAACGCTCATTCCTTTCTAAATATGCACTAGCCTTCATTGTCCATAAAATTTAGTGAGACTTATAGGAGAGGGGTGCTTTCCACTAAAAGTAGCATTCCATGAACAATTAGGTAATAAAAAGTAACTTGGAATTTAACCAGACAGATGAGATAGATGGGTATAAATATCAATATGGAGAGATAGAGAAATGGAACAAAATATCAATATAAATTAAAGAATAGGAAAATATCAAATGCGAGTGCAATTGGAATGAGATACTTCATGATGCTTAAATGTTATTATTACTTATCACCATAATGAGTACTATGCAAAATGTAATAGTAATTTTGATCAAAGTCAAACACGCCATTTAGTGATGCTAAACATGCATATAGCGGTGTCTTTTTGAGTTGGCAAAACAGCGATAATTTTCACAACTTTGAGGTTGGCTCAGAGCCATAGTATCACAAGGATTAATGGCTTCCAGTCTGGTGATTCAAAAGCCCAAAATGCTCATGATCCTACCAGAGACTTGCTTCACTCTTATTGCTTCCCGCGTTTCTAATGAAATTAAGTTTCTTCTTTCACTGAAGCATTTTATCAAAGCGCTTTCCACCTTTCGCCTGGTGGTCCGTCAGATAAACATACCTTCCAAAATAACCATATCGCATGACATAAATAAAGCACGTGGCTCAGAATCTACCCTCACCAAGCTACTAGTTTTCAGCCATATTTCTAAACAACACCAGGCTGCCATCTCAACTGCAAGTTGATTCCATCAGATACCTGATTCCCCTGCCCTACCGAAGCAGCTGTTGAACTAAGATGGTCAGCTCCATCGTCCGTTGTGGCATCACAAGATTTCAGTTCTGTGCTTACGAAGGAATCTATACACTGAAAATAAAGTCCTGTCCTTAATCAACCTAAGGGAGAAAGGTTTCCATTACCTATTATATTACCTCGGTGTCTACAGCTGTAAAAAATTTTAATTTTTAATTTTAATGATAAAAAACTTTAATCATACCCAAATCCCTAGAAATAATACTAGAAATATAAATAAATAGTACATGACATGCCCTGTTGGCCTGCTGAGATATATGTCACCTGGGCATGGCAGGGAAGGGGACTCTCCTTTGCCCTTTCTCCTGTTCCCCCCTTTGCCTGCTGACGAGCTGAAGGAGCCCGTGTCCCCCAGCAGCGGTGACTGGATTGTGTGTGGCTGGTAAGAACCAGGGCAGGCACAGAGTAGAAGGAGCCAAGGGGCTCCCTGATGGATATTGGCCCCTGACATGGACTCTAACCTTCTGGCAAGTGATTCTCAGGACCTTGAGGGATGCGGGAAATGGAGGGAGGGAGTCAAAAGCAAATTAATAAGCAGGTGAAGGTCATTTTCAAGACCATTCCAATCACCTCTCGTCCTGTAAGAACCTTCTCAACACCCCCAGGTGACTTCAGCTATGCACAGCCCTGGAATGAATACCCTAAGAGGGTCTGGGGCATCGTGCTATATCCCCAGATCTTTCCCTCCTTCCCACCCCATCTCACTGCCTCCTTGGTCCTATCAAAACTCCGCTGACAATAGGAATAACTTACAAGCACTTCCCACTTTCTGTTTTGCCTGAGGTTACACACTTGCTTTAGCTTACCTCCTAGACTACAAGTCCTTTGAGGAGAGAAACCCTCCTATGCTCAGTGCCTCACACATATAAACACTTGTTGAAGAAATGAAGGAGGAAATGATCTCAGCCCCTGCCCCCAGGCGAGAAGGAAAATAACATCTGCTGAATAGCGACCATGCGTCAGGCACTGGATATACTGTATTCTCCAACACCCTTTCATAACCTGACACCACCACTGGGCTCCTACTGTTTCAAAGATGAAGAAATCAAGACTCACTGAGGCCAGGGGCTTTGCGCTGTTCCTTCCGACTGAATGCTTTAGTGACACTTCATGTCCAGGCTGGATCCTCTTGTCATTCAAACTCGACACGAAGGCTACCTTATAGAAAAGCCTTTCCTCACTACCCAATCTAAAAGCACCCTCTAGTCCCTATTCCGTCATCCTGATTTATGTATCTCTTTCCATCCCATATATGGGATTTACCTGATCTGAAATTACCTTGTTCATTTATTTGTCTCCCCTCAAGTAACCCCATGGGAACAGGCACCTTACCCACTGGCTCATTGCTTTACAAGAGCTGTGTCTAAACATAGTAGGTGCTCACTAAAGGTTTATTAAATGAATTAGTGAGGGAGTGAGTGAGTGAGTGAATGAATTGAGTGACAGAGGGAGGAAGAGAATAGGATGACTCAACCAGTAAGACCCAGGGAAGAATTTAAAACTGATGCTGTTTGATTCCAAGCCTGTGTTCCTTCTTGCTAATCATAAGAATCACTTGAAGTGTTTGCTTAATACAGATTCCCAGGCAGCTTCCCCTGCGATTCTGATCCCATAGAACCCAAACTGCGTATTTTATTAATATTAGTGATTCCTGCATTTGTGCAAGTTTGGAGAACACAGCAGCATATTACATGTTTTGTGATACATCGGCTATCTCTTACTGGTTAACATACTGCCCCCCAAACTTAGAGATTTAAAACACAATCATTTATGTAGCACATAATTCTGTGGGTCAGCAATTTGGGCTGGGTTCGGTTGGATAGTTCTGCCGATCTCAGCTGGGTTAGGATGTGGATCTGTGGTCAACTGGTGTGACTAAGTTAAGGAGGTGATGTAGGGGAACAAACCGCGGATTAACCATCCAAGCTGATTCGTGTGGTGGTACTCACGGTGTTCCAAAAGCAGTCAGAGAGAGCAAGTCCCAAACACAAGCGACTTTCAAGTCTCCGCTCGACATCATGCTTGCTATCATCCCATTAGCCAAAGCAATTCATGCGGCCGTGCCAAGAATCATCCAACAGGAAAACTACTCCAGGGCTTGATACAGGGAGGCATGAAAGAATCACGGGGCTATTACTGCAACCTCCCTCTTGTGACCTTGCCCCTGGTGGTGGAATGGAGATGGGAACGGTGAGAAGTGGATGGATTTCTATTATACGAAGCAAGTGGAGCCCACAGGACCAGGTAATTGATTAGCATCGAGGATGAGGGGAACGGAGAACCATTGGGTGATTTCTAGGTTTGGGGTCTGAGCAACTCTGTAATGACATTTGTTCACGAATAGACAGTAGGGGAAGCAATAAAATCTATCCTTTCCCACTTCTGTGTCCACAACTGTGTACAATAACCATCCTCAAAATGCCTGGTTTCAGGACCCTTTCAGACTCTGAAAACTCATTCAGAACGCTAAATTGCTTTTATTGTGGGGATGATGTCTAGTGATTAATATATTTAAATTTTTAAATGATGAATATTTTAAAATACTTATGACTCATTTTTAAAAAACAACAAACGTCTATTACTTATCACCATAAATAATACAATTTTATGAAAAACAACTTTTCTAAAACAGGAAAGAGTGATAAGAACGACATTGTTTTGTGGTTTTGCACATCTCTTTTAATATGTGGGTTAATAGAACACAGCTGAATTCTCATTTCTGCTTCTGCATTTGGTCTGTTGAGATATTTATTTTAGTTGAAGCCTATGAAGAAAATGCAGTCTGGTACAGTTACGTAGTTGGAAAAGAGCATTTCATAGCTTTTTTCAGATAATTGTGGATATTCTTCAACACTATACCAAAACTCAACAGTGGTCGTTTCTTAAAAGTTATTTGTGATATGGAATCGGGGACTATATTGATGAACTTTTCCCTACTTGGTTACATTAAAATCTATTCATCTATTCTGTACTTTGAATGGATCTTTGACTCATGCATTGATTATTTGGAAAAGATTGGTTCATTAATTTATGCAAGTCTTCCAATTGTTGACTCTGTCATTACATAACATCAAAAAAGTCACATTCATTAATATCACCACCAACCTCATCAAAAATGCCTTTAAGCATTGGGAAGCTGTCAGCCTCATAATGGCAGGTACAGGTTTTCCAAAATTCTAATTTTCCCTGAAAGCTCAGATTTTATCATTGGCAACAAATACTGTCAGTTGTTTTCCTAGAAGTGACAGGCTCCCCTCATTCATTTTTAAAAGAAAATGTCTGCCAAATATTCAAGTTTGAATAACCAGTTTGCCTGTCAGACGTTTTCAAGTAAAAACTAGTGTTTCATGAAAAAAGCAGCTCGTTCAGCTCACAGCTCCATCACATACCTATTTCTCCTCCAGACAATATTGTACCTCACTATGCAAGAGAAATGTTTGCTGTGTACTTCCTGCCTTTTTAAAAATTTTTTTAAACTTTATTTCTTTTTGAGAGAGACACAGAGAGAGTGAGAGGGGGAGGGGCAGCAAGGGAGAGAGACAGAGAATGTCAAGCAGGCTCCGCACACTGTCAGCACAGATCCCGATGTGGGGCTCGAACTCACAAACTGTGAGATCATGACCTGAATGGAAACCAAGAGTCGGATGCTTAACTGACTGAGTCACCCAGGCACCCCTGTACTTCCTGCTTTTTTACACCTAGTATTTAAAAAGATGCATACTCCATGGCCAAGATCTAGTAAAATATTTTTTAATGCTTTGTTAAATACGTTCTTATGTGAAATTGGCATTTGGTTTTCGTTGGGTTTTATTTTGTTTGTTGTCTTTTGCTATGAGCGTTCAGTGGTAAGGAATGCAATGAATAGTAGCACAGTTTAGGGCCACTGCCTTGATCCTGCTAAGGCACCAATAGTTTGTCCCATCATTGCTTTGGCACCATTAGTGCAAATGTCACAACAAAGACAAATGACATCTAAGGTTATTATGAAAATAGCTTCTACTCGACAGATTTCCCCCCCTTAAATAGTCTTGGGGACCCCAAAAGATCTGTGCATCACACTTTGAAAGTCAACCTATCCTGTGCAAATTTATATAGACAAAATTAATATAGAGACATGAATATCTACAGAAAGATTTTGCTTTCCCCAATCCCTCCCACTATGTATGTGCAAGAGGAAATATCCATCTCAAGAGTACACTGCAAAAATAAGTCATTTCTCTGACAAGTATTGGACACACATCAATGAAAGCAATTTGTGTGTATAAAAATAGTCCAAAGCACAGTAAAGGCTAAAAGACAGACATTTGCAGATGAAAATCTAGGGGTCAGTTATGGAACGACATTGGCCTGGGTATGAGACAAGACCCCAATGCCACCATGGAGAGCAGAGGGGTATGGAATGCGAGAAAGATCCAAATGGCATGGCTATCTGAGTAGAAAGGCTCCTGGAAGCCAAATTTTGAAGGGCAAAAAGAGACAAAGATTGAGCAGAAATGAGGAAAGACTTGTCATATAGAAGTTATTGTGTATACAAAGAAGAGCCTGATATGGAAGATAGAATCATTAGCGGTTACAAATACCAGTTCTGGAGAGCAAGTGACCTGACCTTGAGTTCTGGTTCTGCCAGGTTTTGGTATGATTATGGAAGCACTATGATTTAGGATGAGTAGTATTATCTCTCTATGCCTCAGTATCCTCTGCCGTGAAATGGGTATAACGGTATCTTATCCATTGGATGGCCATGAGGAGTAATGTGACCATAGCACAAAATGCTTCGCAGAATGTCCAATCTCATGGCAGGCTCTCTTTAGATGTTCTCATTAGATGCAGTGGGGAGTGGAGGATGGAGGAGGGAAATTGAGGATTTGACACGGCCTGGAGGAAGGACAGGCAAAGTGAAACAGCAGAAATGGGATGAAAATGGCACACAGGTATTCAGATGTGATGTCTGAAAAGGAGGAAGCTGAGAAGCGGTTTAAGGAGAACTTGGAACAGCTGGCCAAGAGGTTCGGATTAAATATTTAAACAGAAAAAGAGTCACGGAGAGATCCTGGCTGGAAGAGTGAATGATTTTTTTTTTAAACGACGTATTGCAGGAAAACTTCCCCTGACCCAGTGTAAATGGAGGGGAACAGGCGGGGCCCAGAGACCAGCAGCACTGCGGGAGGCCGTCAGTGAAAGCATGTCCGAGGTTGTAACTTTCGGGTGGAAAGTTTCGTAAATAAAAGACATGTCACAAATGAGGAAAATGACACCAAGAGAAGAGACGAAACAACCCCAGTTGCTGGTGTGGCACAGCCTCTCCGTGGCCTGAGTCACCGTCCAGCTGCCCGCTCGTAACCCTTACCTTCTAAAGGGATCAGTAGACTTTCATATCACATTCTTGAGAAACACAAGTGGAACTCACCTCCTCTGGGGTTGAAACTGCAAAGCCAAGCGCACACACACACAAAGTGTGGCACCAATGACTGTGTAAGCGACTTCAACCTCTAAACTCATCCTAAGGACGTTAAGATGAACTCAGAACACTTTTCCCAGCCCCTGACCACTCACCAACCTCATCCCCTGACACTTACCCCACCTTCTCAGGAGTTTCTCAGTTCAAAGTGACTGGAAACCAATTCGTACTAGCTCAAGAAAGCACTTGTGGTGTTGCTCAGGGTCGGGGCCAAGGGAAAAGGAGGGGAGAGAACACCAAGGCACATACAATGGATAACTCAAGGAGTTCCATTCCAGCCAGATCAAGCTGATCCAAGTTTTCCAAACACAAGCTCTCTCTCTAACCTCAGAGATGGAGGCTGCAACATGAGGCCACGCCCATCTTCCCACAGGATCCCAACCAGGCTTCCTCCTGCTTCCTTTCTCCCACATCACCTGTCTCCTACTCCAGGAAGCCCTCTCCTGATCCCCAGCCTCTTCCCCACTTGCCGAGGTGCCCTCTTCCTTTCTCCAGCCTCCTAGGGCTCTCCTTTTGGACCTTGGCCTCCAAGAGTGGGACCCAGAATCCCCTGGGAGCAGGATAGGAACACAGAAGCTTGGGCCCTGCTCCAGACCAACTAACTCAGAATCTGCATTGTAACAAGATCTCAGGTGATTCCTATTCATATTACAATTTGAAAAGCACAAGAAATGAGAGAACTGGCCAACATAATAGTGCAACAGTTGCTTATTTACATATCATTCTCCTTGAGGACAGCCATTTTTGTGGCTAACAGGTTCCTTGCAGAGAGCCGGCTACATCATAGATGTTTAACGCTTGCTGGATACGTACAGGAAAAACTAAAGAACATGTCGAAGGTGATTTGCTCTTGCACATTTAGGAACAATTTCTAGACCAGAACCCAAATAGTTACCCAGTACAAGATTCATTTTGTCTTTGTCAGCAGCAGAGACATTTAAACACATAGACAATAAATACATTTTAAAGTCCTTATTTCTAAATGCCTACTTATTTATATCAGCTACACCTGTCCCGTTATTGAAACCTCCCCTTTGGTTTTACAGGGAAATTAAAACATTCTGATAGTCAGAAAGTGCATAGGCTCTAGGAATAAAACCATCAAAAAATATATATTTTTTTAATTAGGTCTTAAACGTTGACCAATGAATCTTTATGACAATTATTGACTTTGTAAAGCTCCCCCTAGATTAATGTGCAATAGAATCTGTGCATCTTAAATTTTTTTTTCAATCAATGTTTTCATTTGAGGTCCCCCCCCCCGCCTTTTTTTATCTTTTCGACAAACAGAGGCGGTGGTAAGAGTAGTTTGTCATTTTTAAGGCACGAGGATTAGGCTTTGACTAATTGGAAGATTTGCCCATTATTTAAATGAAACTTGTTTGCAATTTCATCATCCGTGTGGATCTAGAAAGGCGGCCGACTGGCCCATCAATTTGGTTAGAAAAGAATAAATGAATAAGGAGACTGACAGTGTTCTCTCGTGGGAGGCTCTCTGTCGCTATATTGTTTCTCCAGTATTAATTATCCACGTAAAAATAATTCACTACGCTGCACTATTATCTGCCCTGCACTAAGCTCCCCAGTCAGCTGCCTCCTGGCCTGCCTCTCCCTGCACATTTACATCTCCTGATGTCAGCAAGTGCTGTGCATTGATGTGTTCACTGTCAACAACACCCTGGGAAATCATGGCTCCAGGCAGCCAAGAGTTATTTTGGCTTGAGGCTGCTTCTGAAAGCGAGGTTAGCTCTCATCCACGCGGTGGGAAAGACTCATTTACAATCCTCACACCCCTTCTCTGCTTAGGGTTTTAAAAGATAGGGCCAGCACCTTGTGTGTGAGCTTTGAGATGAGGTGTACGGGGAGGTGTCATTGACAGGTCATTGAGGAGTTCAGATGACTCAGAACTGACAGATCGGGAGAGAGGCAGAGAAGAGGAGGAGGAGAGGGGGAGGCTCACTGGACCACCCCCGACTTGTTCTGTGAAAGAGTTCCAAACCATTAGTATTTAAAATTTGACCTGGCCTTCCACGCACTGCTGAAATGGTGAGGGCGGAGGAGTGGATTCCGATGACAGGCAAATGCAGGTCTGACTTTGGACCCAGAGAACAGAGGGATGCAGAGATACAGAAAGGCGCAGTAAAGGGCAGGGCAATGGGACTCGGAAATGTTCAGATGAGGTTCAAAGCCATAGGGTTTCCGCGCTATGGATGTTAAGGGGCTTTTTCTTTCTGCCCGTTCAGACAGACTTACGCATTCCCAATTACGGTCTGAGCTCTATATTAAACTCAATCACAAACTCTGTGGATTAGCCCACTAAGGCCATCGTAAGGAAATACCATTGACTGGGTAGCTTAACAACACACGCTGACTTCTCACTGTCCTGGAGGCTGAGAAGTCTAAGATCAAGGTTCAATTCTGTTCCTGTTGACGGCCCTCTTCCTGGCTTGCAGACAGCCACCTTCTCCGTGTCCTCCAATGTCAAGAGAGGGACAGAAAGGACATTGGTGTCTCTACCTCTTCTTGTAAAGAACACGAATCCCATCACGATCTCATCTAAACCTAATTACCTCCCAAAGGCCACACCTCCAAATTCCATGATATCAGGGGTTAGAGCTTCAACATTTGAATTTTGAGTGAATACATTTAGCCTGTAATTCTTGGCTAAGAGTTTACCTACCATGAGGTAACCTACTAGAACGGCCTTTTCATTTGTTTTTTACCCTTAACCAAAGTCTTTCTCTGGATACTTTGCATAAGGAGCTCTCAATAGAGCGTGGAACTTCATCCCTCCAGCCACTGCCCATGGGGGTCCCACACCCTACCCTTTGTGCAGTGGGCCCACCCACTCACCTTTCACACCAGGACACCCTACTCTCCTCACCTCTCACTTGGCTGCTCCTACTCACCCCTCAGGACCCAGCTTAGGTAACGCCTCATTTTTCAGATGGGCATGTGCCTTCTCTGGGCTTCCTAGCACTGGGCCCTCTCCCATTCAAACATTTATTACTCTGTCCTGTAAAGTTGCTAGTCACCTTTGCATCCCAACACAAAACATGGCAACCGCCTCTGGGCAGCCTTCAAAACTACTTCATGAAATAGTCATGATTGTCTCCTGAAACCCAGTTATAATACCTGAAAGAAAAGAGAAGGGGGGGGGGGTCAGAGTAATGGTTTTCTTCTCCTTCCTGTCCCCCCTTCTCTCCCTCCCTCTCTCTCTCTCTCTCTCTCTCTCTCTGAGAAAGAATGACCAGGTTTTCTTATTCAGTGGAAAGGAAAGTAGGATGGGGACAAGCAGACAGAAAGTACCAGCTTCATTCTTGGTCTCATTCTTTTCATTCTAGGGCTGGTTCTCATCCCCCCACCCCCACCCCCAACTCCCACAGCCCAGCTAAAGAAGAAGGTAGTCCTTTCTCTACACGGGGGATCCCTGTTCCCCATCCCCCAATCCTGACCAGAGCAGAAAGTCCTGAAGCAGGTCTGGGATCTTCAGAGTGTTCATTTCCTCCTCCTACTTTTCCTGGTGGCACACTGCATATACCCTTGGTGTGGGAGAGGTCCCAACCAACAGAGGAGAAGCTTCCAGAGCTGACAGAATGAGTGGCCCAGGAGGCCTCTGCTGCTTTCCTCATCAATTCTACTTTTGGGATCACAGCCAAACATCGCCACCTCTACTCTCCATTCAATGTATTTCAACTTTTATTTTTGCCAGCTCTCGTTTTTCATCTCCGGGTAAGTGTTTTCTTGCCCATTCTCCAACTTTCACAATCAATATTCATCCAAAAAGGAAGTCCCATTGCTTGGAGTAAAGTCAGTTTCTTGCCCACATTTTCGGTGTCTGACTTACGGTACATTCCAGAGCCTTCCCCCACATGGCCCACCACATGGCCCTCAAAAACCCTGTGGTCTCACGTATGACAACATGACTGCACTGTATGCTCCAAAATGGGGAAGATGGTAAAATTTCTGTTTTGTGTTTTTACCACAATTTTTTATTTTTTTTTTAATTTTTTTTCAACGTTTATTTATTTTTGGGACAGAGAGAGAGACAGAGCATGAACGGGGGAGGGGCAGAGAGAGAGGGAGACACAGAATCGGAAACAGGCTCCAGGCTCTGAGCCATCAGCCCAGAGCCCGACGCGGGGCTCGAACTCATGGACTGCGAGATCGTGACCTGGCTGAAGTCGGACGCTTAACCGACTGCGCCACCCAGGCGCCCCGACCACAATTTTTTAAATGAAAGTGTTTCTCAAGTTTAACAATAATTACTAACAACAATAATAACAACAATAACAACAGCCCCGTAGTCAGAAGTCTCTACCAGGTTACCTTCTACCAGGTTTCCTTCCTGGTAGCAGAGGGCAATTTTCAATAGAAAACTCAACGAATTATCTCTACGTGTTGTAAGTTCAATTGTGTTCCCCTCAAAATCTGTGTTCAAGTCTTAATCCCTGGAACCTCTGAATGCGATCTTATTTGCAGACAGGGTTATAGGAGACGTAATGTGTTCAGGTGAGGTCATACTGGAGTAGGGTGGGCCCTTAATCCAATAGGACCGACGTCCTTATAGGAAGAAGACACACACGCACACGTGCGTGCAACATGGAAATGGAGGCAAGGACGGAAATACCGCAGGTGCCAGCCAAGGAACACCACCAGAGGCCAGAAGCTGGAAAGGCAAGGGAGGATTCCACCTTCGATCCTTCAGAGATCCTGGCCCTGCCAACACCTTGATTTTGGGTTTTTGAGGGCCATGCGGTGGGCCATGTGGGGGAAGGCTCTGGAACATACCGTACGTCAGCCCTTCTATGTGCTGCCTTTGGACCCCAAGTCCCCCAGACTGTGAGAGAATACATCCCTATTGTTTTCAGTCACCCAGTTTGTGGCCCTTTGTCTGGCAGCCCGAGAAAGCTGGTATACCATGTACATAAACCCCCCAGAATCTTTGGGAATTTGCTTTTCTGTTGCACAAAACTTACTTTCTGCCCCCTGCATCATTCCTCCTCACATAAGCACAAACGTAGTATCTCTGGAGTAGTGATTCTTCATGGTCTCCAAACAGTTGCCTCCGCCTCTATGGCACCAGCGGAATGTTCTCTTTTTTTAATCGACAAGAACCTAGATCCTTTGGCTTTTCCATATGACCAAATTCCCCTAGTCCCTGAATGATTTTCACTGCTTTTGCTTTACCTTCTTCATTGCTACAACATCCTTTTTACACCAAAGTGATAAGAATTGAAGATGATATTCAAAATGAGACTCTGCTAGCCCTTTCATATAATGGTAGAATAATTCTCTTTGACTCAAATTCAATATATTCTATTCACACCTCTCAAAGCTGTTGGTACATTTTTGTATTGCTTTATCATTGTGGTTTCAAGTACCAGCTACTGTTACATGGGAACCACAGACTGCTGGGAGTTTAGAGGTTATAACCCCTTTGCTGTTGGCCCCCCACTTCCTCATTGTCTGAAATCACACGCTAATGACATGCATTTAATATGCACTTCATTCAATATTACAGATTTTATAGAGTAATTAGGTCACGTACATAAAGGGGAAGCCCCTTCCACCCCAAGGCTAGGGCAGAAATGAAAACTAACATTGATCGAACACCAACTATTCCAGGCACTTTCCATCCATGATCTCTACATCCCGGTAAGTTAGCTATTGGTTTTATTATTTCCGTGTTATACCTATAGACTCAGAGCAGGAAGATAACCTGACCAAAGCCACTGTTCATAGGTATCAGAACCAGGGCTGGAGCCTAAGTTGGCACAGCCCTTCCTCGGGACCATATCACCACACAGCAGAGGACAGGTGGCATTATTCTCCTCTGCTTGGGGAAAATTGAGAACCAAAGAACATAAATAATAAGTCAAAGAGGGTGTGTGTGATACTGGAAAGAGCACTGTACTAGAAATAAGGAACCCTTATTCTAGAATCGGAACCAGCTCTAGAATCAGCCTCTCTTTTAAGCTTGTAAAGATCATAAACTGAGCTTGTTTTATTTGCCCATTGCTGTGTGATGTTGAGCAAATTGCTGACCCTTTCTGGACTTCAGAATTGTCATCCGTAAAATGGAGGGCTTGGAGAAGGCGACCTCTTAGCCCCTTGAACTTTCATCTCAATTAGCTCTGAAACAGGAATTTCGGGGAGCAAGGTGGGGGGTCCATCCCTTTGTGCCTTTAGTTCCTATGTACCATCCATGCTCCATGTTCACTGTGTGTGCTTCGTATTCATTCTCGCAGAATACTTTCGAGTTCATATTAATTTCTTTTCATTTCAATTTCTTGGGCTCTTGGTTTTCCCCAGAGTGAAGGACGTATGACAAAACAAGGACCAAGAGGCTCGTTGCCTTTCTGTCAAATTCCCACGTGGGCAGAGCCAAACCACGCTTGTCCTGCTGTGTCAGCGACAAGAGGACACTGGGGAGGGGCCGTTGGTCCAGTTCCTACAGCGCAGCCAGTCACCCCTGGCCACGCGCTGCAGTTACCATGGCAACCGTTGCACTGTGCTCCATGGAGGCCACAGGTCACAACTGCAGATGCCACCACCAGCAGACGCATGCCCTCCTCCCCTCCCCAACATGCCCTGACTCAGCAGCACCCCGGCCACAAGCCACCAAAAGCAATCACTTAGATCGAGGTCAAAAGTAGACGCCAGCCGGGAGCTCCTCTCTCCATCTCTCTACCAGACCGAGAATAAACATTGGAAATATGGTGGCTCCCTCTTTCATGTGATGGGAGAGAAGCCATCGGACGCTACCCAGCACACCGCATGACAAATATATTTGCCCCCAGAGAGAAAATTAAGAAAATGACAACATTTCCTCGAGCTATGAGTTAACAGTTATCCTTTTTTTAGTTTGAAGACGTGGATGTAAGATTTGCAGATCCTGCCAGTGTCTTTAACGTGTAGACATATTACCAGGAGATCTGGTTAAAAATGCGGATTCTGGTTCGGAGGTCTGGAGCAGGGAGGCGGTGGCTGAGCGCCTAAATCTCTTGTCAGCTCGCAGGTGATGCCAGGGCTGCTGATCCACGGACCACACGCTGAGTAGCAAAGCCTTAGACGACACTAGCTCCTACCACACATCAAGCCGACCCTGTCCGATCACTGCCATTTATCATTTCAATAAGGAATCGGAGTAAATATTAGCTGGTTCAGAGCACACATTTCTACAGGGCAGAAGTTACGTCTGCTCGGAATGGAGATAATAGCTACAATTTATCGAGAGCTTGCTCTTTGCCAACACACACACACACACACACACACGCACACACAGACACTCCACACAATAGCCTTTGCAATGTATTGTTAATCAAAAAAATTTTTTTTTCAACGTTTATTTATTTTTGGGACAGAGAGAGACAGAGCAGAGAGAGACAGAGCATGAACGGGGGAGGGGCAGAGAGAGAGGGAGACACAGAATCGGAAACAGGCCCCAGGCTCTGAGCCATCAGCCCAGAGCCTGACGCGGGGCTTGAACTCACGGATCGCGAGATCGTGACCTGGCTGAAGTCGGACGCTTAACCGACTGCGCCACCCAGGCGCCCCAATCAAAATTTAAAACTAAGGGAACTGAGGCTCAGATCTGTTCTGTGACCTACCCAAAGTCACACTGTTGGGAAGTGGCGAAGCCAGACACAAACCTACCTGTGTTTCTCCAGACTCATATGCTTTTCTCTCAGCACGCTGCTTCTCTGCGTGGCGCAAGGTTCCATGGCACAAGGCAGCACATAGAAGGGCTTACTGCACACTGCTTCCCGACAGCAATGATCTTGCCCTGATTTTCTGTGCCCCTGGTTGCCTTTGCTTCAGGGGAGGTCACCAAGAGAAACCCAAACAGGGGTTTTCACCTCTATTCAGCCCCGCGGCTCTTGTTTTAGAGATGTGGGTTTTCCTTCATGGAACAACAATTTATTAAGTGCTTCCCACACGCAAATCATATCTTCAGAAGAAGCCAAAGATATAGGCTCTGCCTCTTCATGCTAGCTCTTGTGCCTGACTTTTAACTTCTTCTTCTCTGAGTCTCAGGATCACGGTTTTTACCCCAGTCTGGGCCCAGACTCTCCCACACCTTGAGAAGGCTTCTCGACACCAGGACTGAACTTCAGAGGTGTCACTGATGGAGACAAACATTCCCATTCGGTGGTAATGCGGGTCCACAGCAGGCTGGTCTGAGCTGGAATAGACAGGCCCGTCTCTAGAGTCAGACATCCCACTCTTACAGAGTTTCACTCCAGCACTTACTGGAAGCGTGGCCATAGAAAGATTATTTACCCTTTCTCAGCATCAGAGTCGGGATTATTAACGCCCACCTCAACGACTGACTGGAAAACTATGCCAGTTTCACAGCCCCAGGCACACGGGTACTCAGTGAGGACTGGTTTCCTTCCTTCCACTATGAAACCGGTCAAGGTATGAAAATGAAAAACTCAAAATGAAATCAAGAAGTAGAAGAAAGGGAAATAATAGCAGGACAGAGCTGGGGCAGAAAGGAAGTGTGGTTCTTTGTAGGAGAGCAGGCATACCTGATCGGAAAAAGGTAGAGGGAGGTATAGAGCCGGCAGGTAGACAGCAATCACATGGCCAAAGTCATGGTGGACAGCCAGGAAGGAAAACAAGGAGTCAAAAGCTGAGCCAGCCCAATTCAGCAACTGGGATTCTTCCAGGGAAGCATGTTGTATGAACAAGCTAGTGAGAACAGTCTTTCCTTTCTCCTCTTCCTCCTTCCTTCTTCCCTTCCTCCCACCATTTACCCACATACATGATCATCTTTAAAAAGTGCCCACTTGTGCCACCTCTTGATTTTAAGTGCCATATCAAGGAGGCATATGGGACTCTTACGGGATTCCTAACTCCTCCTTACGGTCTTCAGATGAACTCGCCAGCGTGCACTCTTTACCCATCAATTCTAGGACACTGTCAAACTTGTATCCCCCATGTTCACTTATATAGAACACATGCATCAAAATACGTTTACCGCAGGGGCGCCTGGGTGGCGCAGTCGGTTAAGCGTCTGACTTCAGCCAGGTCACGATCTCGCGGTCCGTGAGTTCGAGCCCCGCGTCGGGCTCTGGGCTGATGGCTCAGAGCCTGGAGCCTGTTTCTGATTCTGTGTCTCCCTCTCTCTCTGCCCCTCCCCCGTTCATGCTCTGTCTCTCTCTGTCCCAAAAATAAATAAAAGTTGAAAAAAAAAATTAAAAAAAAAAATACGTTTACCGCAGACAAATGGGTTTCACCTAAAGAAACACAGGAAAAAGAGATTTTTTTTTCCTCACTTGCCCAATGAGTGCGGCAGTACTCATTCTTCTATGTATTCAATGTCAGATTCTGCTGGATGGCCACTACATCTCCTCCCTCTCTGCAATATTTCCCAGGCTGTCCTCTAATTCAGTAGGGCCATGTGACCAGATTCTGGATGACGGGTAGAGGCAATGGATACCAATCAGGCCTGGTCCATGAAAGCGTCTCACACAACCCTTGCTTCAGTTCTGAATGAGGTCAAGGTGACCTGAAGCCACAAGAGGACAGAGCCACAGAGAGGAAGCAGTCTGGGTCCCTCCAGCGAAGCTTGGGGGGGTAGCCACCTGACCCACGTTAGACTATGACATGAGCAAGAAATAAGCTTCTATTACTGAGAGGTGGCGTGTCTGTTATGGCAAGTAGTCTGATTTATTCTTCTGAAAACAGCAACATAAAGCTCGTGACTGATGCTCACCATAGACCGGGGTCAGCCCCCACCATCCTCAATCTGGCAGAGCCACAGGTACTAAGGACCTTCAGCCTTCATGGAAGTGCAATCCCGTGTGATTTATTTCTAAACCAAGCAGCAGATTTCCTGCAGGTTCGGGCCAAATCCTACCAAGGTTTATTGTTCAGACACTGAAAAATGACCGACAACCGGGAGAATCCTCTCTCCCCTGGCCCCAACCGGTCCCAAACAGCTCTGCCTCCTTGCTGAGCTGCCTGTTATATCCCAACATAGAGTTCCATATCACACCCAACTTGGGTATTCCAGCAAGTGTCTGCCTACGGATTAGAATCATAGAAAGAGAGGAGGAAAGGGGAATTGCATCGTACAGTAGAATCTGTCCTTGCGATTGCTAAGCTTCGCAATGCATTTTCACTGGATTTATGCGGGCCATCACACGCCGAAGACCAATCGTCTACCACCCTCTCCCTCTGTGACAGGTTTCTGATCCGATATGATGGTGGCTTTCAGTATTTCTCAAGAGCAAGACTTCTCAAACCTTCATGTGTACACAAACTTCATGGGAATCTTTAATACGAAAATGTTGACTCAGTGCGTCTAGCATAGACTCAAGGTCTTGCATTTCTAACAAGCTCTTGGGTGATGCTGATATGGCAGATTTGCAAGCTGCGCTTTAAGTGACAAGGCTCAAGAGGAAAAACAGGACTGATAAAGTGAGACAGATGATAGCCCCGAATTCCATCTCACGCATCTTTGCCTATCATCCTCCAATAAAGGGGATTTCACCCATTTAGAAATGATTGTCTTCTTGTGAGTCCCCCACAGGGGAGCTTCCACTTCTATTTTCCTGTGCTGATAAATCACAGTGTGGTACCTAATATGGCCACACCCAAGCCCGAGCACCCCAGAATTTTCCTCTGCCCTCTGTAAGCTGGTCATGAGAGGTCAGAGATGAGAAGAGGAAGGGTCACCTTCCAAATCACGGCAAAGAGGATTTGCAGTTCTCTATCTGGGGCCTCAGAGCCAATTCTGAGATCTAGAATTTTCAAATCAAAGTGCTGGGAGGGAGCATGGAGACAACCTTGGAAATCCTCTAGTCTTGCAGTTTGGGGACTTTATTTTAGTTGTAGAATCCTTTCTTTCAAGGCAGGCATGCATACAAAAAGCTCAAAATAAGGAAATTAAATGGAGGAGGTCTCAGGGAGAAGACAGATGACGCATTCAGACTCTGAGCCCATACGAAGGACTGCCGTGACTTGCACCCCACGTGTGGCAGGGGCAGGAAGAGAATGGCATTGTTTCCCCTACCCCCATTCATCAGGGCAGCCTCCCGAGAAAATGGGGGTGGGGTAGAGAGAGACGAGGCTGGTGTTCAGGTGAATCAGGATCTGAATCACGACTTCACCACTAATCATCTGTGTGGCATTGGACAAGTGACTTCCCTCTTTGCACTTCTATTTTCTCATGAATAAACTAGATGGCTCCTATATTCCTATACGGCTAGGCTGCAGCTCCAGGAACTGCAAAGTAGGGAACTCAATTCAACTCTTTATGCGTTGTTAGGTGCTAGGGATTTTTCTTTTTCTCTATGACAGAGCCAATTACGCCGTCAGAGTACATCCTTCCACGCCTAGGTATTTCTCACACCCAGACTCTTCTCCTGCGTGGCCCCACATCATTCCCCATCCAGGGTGCGTTACCTCGGCTGCACAGCTGAATCATCTAAGGAGCTTTTGAAAATAATCCCTGGATTCCAACTCCAGAGGTTTTGAATTAATTGCTCAGGGGCGTGCCCTGGACATAGGCATTTTTTTTAAAGCTGTGCAGGTGATTTTAATATACGGCCAAGGCTAAGAGTCATTTCTCTAGACCCGAGAACCTCTACGGTGCGAAGAAACTGATGGGGTCGGTAACGCTCAATGCCGACTACACATGAGAGTCACCTTGGGAGCTTTAGAACTCACCGAGTCCCGGGCCCCATCCCACATCAAGTAAATCAGAATCGCCAGAGGTGCCGACCAGGTGTTAGTATTTTTCAGAACCTCCAGGGTGATTCTAACGTGCAGCCAAGATTGAAAACCACTGGTGTAGACCAAAGGTGTGGCCAGAAGCAATCACTGGAGAAAGAATGACTGAATGGCAATTCTGTGGGTAGAAGCAAAGGAATAAGGAAAAATAGTCTCCACTCACATGGCCATATAATGAGGGCCTTTTTTTTCAGACTCGGATTCTACCTCATCTATTTGCCTACCTTTTCCAACTGTTAGTTGCTTACCTGCCTGCCAATATTTGTGCGTAGGCTCGAAGAGTTTACAGTCAATAAAGTATCCCACCTGCAGACTTAAACAGGGCTATTATCTGGCACAATGTTGGTGTGATTGCTTCTGTATTGCAGAATGATTTTATCTGCTGGACTTTCAGTCTGTCAGTCTGTGGGAGAGAGGAGAGCCTGGCAAACCGAGAGCAAGTTAACAAGCCTGGCTGAGGAAATTTATTTGCAATTTCTAAACATCCGCTGCCTACCGTTAGTCTTTTCTGAACATTTGAGATCATCACCAACACATTTTTTTCAGTATGCATATTGTGGTTATTGTGGATATCTAGGACTCTACATTTTTGAAATTCCTAGAACGACTTTCGAACCTGTTTATCACACGAACCAAGCGGAGAAGTTTATTAATATATTCTGATTTTTTAAATTATTTTAACGTTTGTTTATTTTTGAAGGAGAGAGAAGGAGAGAGAGAGAGAGAGAGCGCACACGAGCATGAGCAGAGGAGGGGCAGAGAGAGGAGAAGACACAGAATCCAAAACAGGCTCAAGGCTCTGGGCTGTCAGCACAAAGCCCACATGGGGCTCGAACTCACGATCCACGAGATCATGACCAGAAAGGAAGCCGGATGCTCAACCGACTGAGCAAGCCAAGTGCTCCTAACATATTCTATTTTTAAAGAAGCATCTGGCACTAAAAACCAAGGTATTTACATGAAGAAATAAAGATCAGGGAGACTATGATACAGTTACTCAAGACTGTACAACTAGATGAAAGAAAAGCCAGAGTAATGAAAATGGCCAATTCTTTAATTCCTAAATCCATTGTTTATTCCAATGGTCCTCATATTTATTTTTGTTCCACTTTACTAACTAAAATACAAGACAGTTCATCACTTATGAGAACACTAGGATTTAATTTATGGATTTTGTACTCAGCCTTGATTTCCTTTTATCTGTTCTTTTTATTGTCTTATGTTCAATACCTTTTCCAGAGAGTATGTGACAAGGGGGGGAAAAGGGAGTTTCTAGAACCGTCAGTCCCTTTCCAATGTAGTGACCCTTCTGATGAAGTCCCAGTATTGGGGGAGTAGACAATATTAATTAAATCAATTTGGAGAATTATCGGTAGAATTTGACTATAATTAGTTCCAAGTTATGTGAGAGTATTATGAACATTTTTGAGTGCCTCCCTAAAATCAATCTCTCTTTCCCACCATCCAAGAGACAGCATGTCGACTTCCCATTGGGCAATATTCCTCTCTAGCTTTATTCAGTCATATGTGGAATACTAAGCCTGAACAAAGAATTACACAAACAAGTCATATTTGTAGGAAGCAATCTGTCAATGAGATATGGTGAAGGAGAGAGTCAGATTGTAAACAGGTTTACAATCTCCATATTCTGTTGGCTGAAGAGAAGCAGTAAAAGAATTTTCTCTCACATACTCCCTATGGAATAAAGAGAACTATTCCTTATTCCATAGAATATCATGGCTGATAGCCATGATTCTGGCCTCTCCATGACAGGAACTCCTTGCGAATAGTTAGGAGCAGTAATAAAAAAGGAATTAGCATAAAAGCTATACAAAAATATGAAGATAGCAAAGAAAAAGAAAAGAATCAGGAAAAAAATGACAGAAAAATGCCAGGAAATGAAATCACCCTAAAGGAAAAGTTTTGTTGTGTTTTTTTTTTGAATTTTGAATTTCTAAATGTTTTTAAAGTTTTTAATTTAATGTTTTAAGAATAAAATCTCATAGAAATATTTTTGAATGCTTCAAACCTCACTGACAGCAAATGCAGTTTTTTAAGACATTTGTTCTAAGAAACTCGTCAACCAAATAGATCACTGTGATCTGCTCCAGGATTGCCCTAACCTCCACTTGGTGTAACCCCAGAGGAAGAAGGAGGTCACCGAATTTAAACTTGAGCCTATAACTGGTGGGAATATCTGTTTTAAGTGCTTCTCTCTTCTTGTACAAGGATGGGAAACTTTTATTTCCCATACTGGGAAAAGAAAAAGTATTGGGAATTTTCATACTTACCGCATTTTTTTCTTCCTCTGAAAAAAGGAAGGAAATTATGAAATACCTGAAAACAGTAGAGAATGACATCTATTCATAAACCATGTGTGAAGTACTTCCACACACAATTCCTCACACTACCCTTGTCAATCCAGCCTGCAATGCTAGAGCTGTGGCCACGTATATACCCTGGCCAAGGCCAAGGTGAGAATGAACTTAACACAGGAAGGACCATGCTGAGAGTTCCTGGTAAGCCCACTTCCAGATTAAGCTGTGACTGAGAGCATTTACAAGCCACAGAGAAGGCAAGGTGGACTGATCCTTACACCGTTGGTCACCAAAATCTTGCTGTCAGTGGGTGATTATGAAATCCAATCCTTGGAAATCTTGCTGTCTCCATAGAATTTTATTTCTGCAAATAAGATCTGGAAGATTCACGCACATGAGTGTGGTGAGCTTGGACAGATATCTAAGACAGGAATCTTAGCATCCCTAACTGCGGGTTCTATTATTTAAACAGTGAATAAGCCAATTCAAATTATTTCAACAAACATTTATTGAGATTATTCAATATGAAGAGATCTATGGTTTTCTAAAACCAAATGTATGGGTGATGGTGAATGTTATTTTATGTTAAGCTAGTTGAGAACTAGGAGAGGTTCTAACGAACCCAGGAAACACATAATTTAAAGGGGAGAGAGAGAACTAAAATTTTCACATTTTGCCAAATGACTGGAACAAATATGGTCAGTTCTGCTATAATGTGACATATGGGTTCCTAAATAGCACTGCACTATGCAAAATCACAGAGTAAAAACCAGAGGGTTTATGGGGAAAATGAGATTAGGACACAACACTCAAAAACTTAGTGGCATGGAAAAAAAAAAAAAACCAACTTAGTGACATGTTTTTCAAAATGTTTTTAATAAGAACCTATGAAATACAGTGGCACCCAGGGGAGATGGTTAAGAAACAAGCATACTACAGTGAAAAAAGGCATTTTACCATCATCATGTTGTGGGTGTCGAAGGTTGTGAATTACTCTCAGGTGATGGCTGCAGGTTTTGGGAACCGGATGGGAAGGTGCACCGCCATTCTCCTTGTGCGTGGCCGTGGCTCATGACACACGAGGCGAACTGAGCCCGGCGGCAGATATTTGAGGCGTGTGCCTTTCGTGTGTCCCGATGCGGCTTGATTCAGCTGGGCACAGTTGCCCACATCCACCTAGTGTCCCTTGCTGACGAAATCGGGCGCAAGCCACATAAACAAAATTCACTTGGTATTCAACCTGCCCCCTGGTGGATCAATGGCGCTGGAATAAATTTGAGGTTTCAAAACAAGCGTTAGAGCAGAACGGACATATACCCATTCACACCCCAGCTCTTTGGCAACGACGGGGTTCTTCCTCAATTCAAAAAACACCACATTCCCCCAAAAAAATCACCTGTGGTTTTACAATAAGAACAATAATACCGATGGGTTTAAACCTGATCTAGAACCAGGGCCCTTGGCCCCCTCCTGAGGGAGGTTTCCTTTGTGTCTGGCAATGAGTGCCGCATCCACTCAAGTACTTTGGGGAGCACTTGTTAAAACAGCATCGCATACTGGGGGGAGGGGCGCTGAACTAATGTCCCGCAACTGATCTTCCTTTCATCCTCCTGACGCTTCTTGGCACAGCCCCTTAGAACAATAGTCATCCCGTGCCTTAGTTCATCATTTTAACATTGGCCTTCGCATGTCTAATAGGTGGTGGCCGTCTGGGCACAATAAGCAATTAAAGCAGATCCTTCAACATTGATGTAAAAACCTAGCTTTCCCCCTATACCACCTGAATTATTTACCCTGGGTAAATGCACATTAAGTCACAGGCTCATGGATGACACACTTTTTCCTATGGACTCATATCCCAGTAAAGCATCATGTCCGTCAGCTAGTGGTGAATCCTAGGGGCACTGTGAAAGAGTCTGTCCATTCTCTGAAGTAGTCCAGCTTCCCTGGGTTCTGGCAGAAAGAAAAGTGGAAAAGAGAACCCTACGCAAGGGGCGACAGCAGATTCTGCATACATTTCTCTCCCAAAGGACACGGGTCATCCAAAGATGGCACTCACCACGAACCCCACGTTTAATACCGAAAGCAAGGGCATTTGCCTCGAGATAACTCCACCAACCTCTCTTTACAGGTATTGGCTTAATTTTGCTTGGCTGTCCATAAATTACTCTGCGGGGTTTAATTCCTACAAAAGAGAATATAATCCAACCTTCTGCTATTAACGCAGCTACAATTTCATTCCTGTGCCAAGCAGCAGGGAGAGAAATCAAACAGTTGGCCCCCAGTGAATTCATCTATATGCCCCAGTTTCCTAACACTCAGCGCGTCTCAGACAATAGACTGGGTTTTAACTCTTTCTTGTCAAGTCTCCATCATGAGCAGTCAAATTACATCCTTCCCCTCACTTCTCAGCTCATTACTCACAAAGAATATCTTTTCCCAGGAAACCTGAGCTAACACACTCGGCAAGCAGTGCTGAAGTTAGCAGTAAAAAGTCGGGTCTCGCCATCAGAAGCACACATTAGCATACGAAATATTTCCATAGGAAGGAAAAAAAAAAACCCCCATCGATTGCAGGAGCTGCCCTCCATTGTCTTAAACGTTGCTGTTGGCAGTCAGAACGTTCACCCACCTCCACCTTGAGATAAGGCACGATCGGATCATGGTAACCTTTTACAGCGATTGTGGGACCGTGTGGGAAGGAAACCCTAACGAACGCGACAGTCCCATTCGATTCTTCGGAAATGAGGGGGAAGGTCCTGTAGACAGAAATCCAGGCAAATGGGGCTGGGGGGACAGTTCACTACTCTAGGCTCCGCAAGAATTACTAGTTGCAGGGCACCCCACTTAGCAAAGGACAAATCCCGGCCCTGACCCTCGCTGTGAGGTTCCGGAGAGAACTGGGGAAAGGATCCAAATGAAAGGGAAACCGGGGGCCGCTTGACAAGATCCTGAATTTATCGCGCCCGCCCGGCGGTCAGTTAGGCAGGCAAATGAACAGTTAAAAGGCTCCACTGAACCATAATCCCCAATCGTTATACTTAAATGGCTCTTCTCAGTATAAAGGAGGCCCTTCAATAACCATAGATCTAATTTCTGTTAATTTTATGTAACTCTAACAGAGTCATTAACATTCGTGGAACCCACTCCACAATGCAGCCCCTCCTTCCCCTGCTCCCCTCATTGCTTCTACCAGCGGATCCCTTGAAAATTTAATTATTACCAGTGGAATTCCTGCACTAACTAAAGCCTTCTGCAATCAAATCAATAGTTGATGAAAGAGTGGTCCGAAAAAGCCATGTTAAATGCATTATGTTCTTCCATTTCCACGTCCCCCGTGTGGCTCCTTTCATGAGGTTGCGACTGGGGACCCTCCAAATACATCACTTTCAGGGAGTTAAAATGTCTAAGTGTTATCCAGAGGTGGCTATTATATATTTATAAGGGCTCCCCTATATGCCTCTTCTGGATTTATTAAGTGCTGTAAGGATCTGTTTGGCTTATACCAGCTACCACAGACTGATCTGAGAAATCAAAGAGGAAATACCCAACTGCAGAGGTGGGCAGGAAGGGAAACGCCCGTGGGTATCGCGACTGCTACAAGGAAAGAGGCCAGTGGCAGGTGTGATTTAGAAACAGAAATAAGTCGTCTCCCACCCTCTTGCCCTACTCATACCCCCCACCGCTCTGCCCTAATGGAAGAGCCCAAATGCTGTGCTGTCTCTCTTTGTGCTTTTCCACCTATGGAGAGTCTCCAGCACAAAATAACGTGCCTTTGGGGAGAAAGAGATGCTTCGGTGTTGTTGTGTCCTTTGCTGCTATTGGTGGACTGGGCTTTGGTGCCTTAATGAGATGAGGATTGTTGCGCCTGGGATGGTTCTATAAAGAAAGCATTTTACCCAGGCCACGTGTGGCGTGCACATCACGGCATTTGCAAACATCCCCCCCCCACCACCGTATATGAACATTTGGGGGGCAGGTGACCCATTTATATTTATACATGGGTTACCTGGTTCTCCAACAGGGCGGTCAAGGGGAGTTGCAGCCCGCGTGATGCATGACCGTGCTGCGGACATTCCTAGAGGCCAGGCTGGAGACGTGAATTTAGATGAATTCTCTAGATAAACAACCAGACTCCTCTCCTAAAGGGCTGAAAGCTGAATCCTAATATATAGGACCAGGTGTGCAAACATAGGGCAGATCCCCTAATCTAAGTGATACGGGAAGCACTCACACATTATCTGAAAAATTTAGCCGGCCACTATTTTCCTGCTAAATTGCCCAGATAATTACCTCAATTTTCCATTTCGCTTTGACTTAGAAACCTAGTCGCAGGATGATAACAGGTCACTGTACAGGGCAGAAGCTTATTTGCTTATTTATTAATAATGCTCATCTATCAACAAGCAACTCCCGTGTGCCTGGCACTGCCCTCAGGAAGTTTTATTCTAATTGAAGTCAACACTCAGACTCTAGAAAGATCAGTGAATGTGAACAATGATCCATTCGCAGCTGGATTCAGTGAATGTAGTGTCATGAGAGCAGAGGAGCCAGAACTCCGGGAAGGCTTTCCTGAAGGAGACAGACTTGGCGTAGACTCTAACCGACCCTCAACTTTGTGTACCTCGTGGAGTAAACAGGTGCCGCTCACAGCCAGCGATGGCCCGAGCCACCAGCCACCTTAGGACAGGCCTGGCAGCCCCAGGGACACAGGGGATCACTCATCACCCCTGGTCACCCACTCAAAGCCCTCCGGTTCAGACGCTTTGCTTTCAGGCAGGTGCATGTTGGGATTTAATTAGGCAGAGAGAAAGACAGGAGGAGAGAGAAGCAGCCTGTGATGTAAACTAACGCATCGTCCCTTAAACAGAGCCCCAGGACCTCGTGTGGGTTCAGTGGTTAGCTGTCCGGGCTTCAGAATCGGAAAGTTCTGGATTTTCCACTCTGCCCTCCCCCTACCTGGTGTAGGGTGGGGGCCCTTGGGCAAATTATTTAACTTTTCCACGCTTCCTTTTTCTCATCAGGAAAGTAGGGATATCCTAGTGCTTATCTATTAATATAATTGTTCCTACCGACCTACATTGTAAGAATAAAAGAGATGATGCGAACAAAGCACTCTGCACCAAGCCTGGCGCGTGGAATGTTCGATAAAACCAGCTACGATATTGGTAAGATAAGTGTTGCTATTAGTGTTGCTAAGTGATGCCGGAAGCCAAAGGTCAACAGCTAAGGGTGGGTGGGGGGTGAAAACAGGAATTTTCAGAAAACAGAGATGTGCGTATGTATATTTCGCGTATATTTGCTGGTGGGTACAGAAACCTAGATGAAAGAAAAAAGAAATAATTACTTCGGAGGCAGAAGCTCTGGTCAACTCAGAGGCACAGGAATGTTTTTAACAGCTGTCTAGGGCCAATTAGGACTCGCATTTCAGATGACACATTCAAACGCTTATCTGCACAGCAGCCTCGTCGTCTGTTCTCTCTCCGTGTTTGTGCATTCACTTTTGCAAATGCATGGACAAGCAGATAAAAAGTTGAATGTCATTGCCAAGGGGGCTACCCGTCACCGTCATTCCAGCTGCACCGTCTCCACGGAGGGATATGCTAAGTGCCATCATATGCTAAGTGCGTCTTCTCTCAACGCAGAGAGAAGAAGAACAAATCATAAATATTTGAGGACTAGCCAGCCAAAGTACAAGAACTTATCTATTACCCATGGTGCAGCCACATCTAAGGAAAAGTTGGTTGTGGAATCTGAGATCAAGCTGAAATTCTCCAAAATAGAAGAGAACATGGTCTCTTAGTTGTGACATATAAATACGCATAATCTCCAAAAGGAGAAAATAAATGATAAGTTTTCAGTACCTAGTGGGGCCCCAAGTACAAAGCAAGTGATCGATTTAGGCTGGTGATAGATGGCTCCTCCCTATTTGCAGTATGTATTCATCAAAAATGTCTCAGGAAGAAAAAAGGTTTGCAATTGAAAGACGTCATTAATTGTACATTTTGCCATATTATTTAGAAATGGGCATTTCAATGCCTAAAGTGAAATGTCCATATAAAATACATTTATAAAGCATTTCGTTTACAAGTTACTCTATGTCTATTTATCACTCTGAACTTCTCCATCACCCAGGGAAAACTGCAAAAGCATTTTACCTCCATTTTACAGATGAAGAAATGAAATCTAAAGAAATTTAACGACTGACCACGGGCCATGTGATTTGGAAAGCACAGGGCCGAGACAAGAACCCGGGTCTCACAACTAGTATCCACCCCTCATTACATATTCTTCTATCACACAGCAATTATTCTAGGTGCGACGGAAGTCAAGGCCGAGTGTCAGTAAGGACCACTGTCCCCGCGGAGCAGCGAGGGATGCCCTGCCAAGCCGAGAAAAGGCATCAGGCCAAGTTTAGGATCGTGAACTGCACCAGCACAAGGACAGCCTGTCAAATGCAGGATCCAATTATCCGTGTTTATGGGGTGTGTGGAGTGTGAGCCCTGAGGATCCCTAAAGGACACACTGAGGAGTGTGAGATTTCTCCCACAGTTAATTGAGAGCCATCAAAGGGTTTTCTTAACTAGGGAGTGATGTAATTAAATATGTATTCCAAAGTCTGGCCGGGGGTTGGGGCTTGGATTTCAGGGAGCTGGAGAACTGCCGAGAGGCTGGAGGCAGAAAGATAAGTAGGAGCAGAAGCTTGGGAATGTCTTCCATCATAGCTCAGGGTCAGCCTGGGCTTGCGTTCTTCTAGAATGTGGACACTCAGTCTTCCACTGAGCTGTGAATTCCTTGCAGAAACTCATGTTTTATTTACCTTCATATTCCCGGGCTGCAGAGTAGAGTGAGTCATATATTGCAAACCCTGTCTGTAGGACTTCTCTCCCACACGGCCCGGCATCCCCTTCTCCTCAACAGACACAAAACTCAATTACTACCCTGCACCCAAAGATCGCCTCTCTCGCCATTTCTCTCTCCTGAGAAGTACACACCGCCGCCCCTCTGGTTTTCCAAAATCAGGCATTTGCCCTAAGAACCTTCCTCTCCCTCATCCCAGCCTCCATCCATTCATCCCTACACAACGCCCCCTTCTTGAACATCCCCCTGGCCCTTCACTAATTGTGGTTTGATCAGTTTCCTAACTAAATAGTTGTCTGCAAATGTACCCCTTCTGAATCTATCCTCAACACTACTCACAGAGGCATCATTATAAAATGAAAACATGACATGGCTTAAAACCCTTTGTTGGTCCTTCATTGCCTAGAGAACTTCCTGGAGTCCAAACTCTTCAGCGTCACCCACGTGCAAACCCTCCATCATCTGGCTTTCATCTCTGGCCAGTTGCCTCCAGTCACCTGTGCTCCGATCTAATGACCCACCATGGGACACGCAGAGTGAGCTTTCGAGCCCATGAGCCTTCACACACACACACACACACACACACACACACACACAAGTGCCGCCTTAGTGTGTGCCTTAGTGCCGCCACCCAAGTGCATTCATACCTGATACCTGCCTGGACAGCTCTGATTTGTCCCACGTTTGCCATCTTCTCTTCTGAGAAAGCTTAACTCATACGGTCCCTGCCCCCTCACCCTGCCCCCAAGGCAGAAGTCATCCTTTTCTGTCCACTGCTTACCTCTGCAAAAATTCTCCTCACACTGTATTAAAGGCATTTGTTTTCATGTTCCTTGAGGGCAGGGACGCTGCCTAATTCATTTCTCTTTCCAACACCCAGTATTTACTTAGCACATAATAGATACTCTTTAAACATTTATATGTATTAGTACGTACATATTTTTAAAGACTATATGATGGAATGAACAAATAGATGAATGTTGACATATTTTTTCTTCCCTATCCTCAACTGCGTGATTTCAGTAACATCTATCTGCCTATAGAATGACAACGGACATTTGACAGCTATAGAAATACATACATATATATGAAGATGTGTGTGTGTGTGTGTGTGTGTGTTCTTGTATTTCATCAACTTCATTATCATATGGTTACACTTTATATACAAAAAGCATTTTAGCATGTGTGTGTGAATACATATGCAGTTATATTTAAAAATCCCATCATGAAGATGTAAATAATCTGGACATTTCTCTAAATGAATTAGAAGAAACTTTCCTTATATTAGTTTTATTTCTCTTCCCTAGATCAAAACATTAGCTTCTGCATCTTGGAAGCAGAATGTTGGAAACATCTTTGGTAACTGGTGAATGAATTAATAGGTGACGATTGGCTTGGCAACCAGAATGTCCAGTTTACCAAGATAGAGTTTACTGGGTGAGGCTATTAAATCTATCACAGTGACTTTCATAGCATTTATTTTCCCCCTGAAAGCTTCAACTTGTGCATTTTTTGAGTTACCTCGAAATATTCTAAATAAAATACGAGTGTACTGTCTTGAACAATACAATACCTGGCACAAAGGAGGCATCTGATATATATCTGTTATCATTGCCTAACTCCTCCCTGCTTGATTATATAATCCCTGAGAGCAGGAAGTGTGTCTTATTCACAGTGCATCCCCATAGAGTTAACCACTTTGCTCAATGTTCGTTGAATAAGTGTGTGCTCATGGGCATTTGAAATTGGGCAAGACAGACACATTCTTCAAATGGTATTTGTGTTGGTTCCACTACCTTAAGAATCAAGTTCATTGGTCTCTGTAGGTACCAGTCATTATTAAATCGAGCATTCTACTTGACTATTACAGGTGCAAATCAAGTCCACGCGCACAAATCCTAGCTTCCATCTGGCACTAGAGACCTAAATGTGAAATCCGGTGTATTGTCTAAGGAGAAGTCAGCCTCAAAATCAGGGAATAGAAAGAGTGATCCATAAATGTTGTTTCTTCATCTGCAACAGTGATAAGTCACAAATAAGAAAGTAAAGAGTATTATCACTGTTAACTGTTTCAGATCACCATCTGCAAAAAGAACACAACAGAATGGAAATTGCTTTTATAAAGTATTCAATACAATTTAAACATCTCATGATATGCAATGGGGCTCTCTGAGATGTGCCAGATGCTATTAAATACAGCATGCTCTATGGGAAAATCATGCAAAATACATTCAAGCAATTGAATTATATTGCAGGGCATAAAGGGCTGAATACATAAACGAGCCCCCATTACCTTGGTCTTGGGGCATTTTTTCTTGTAGCTCTCAGATGTAGAACATGAAAAATAAGAACAAATATAACACCTGTATTTTTCAGTCAATGATACACTTTCAAAGCATCCCACACTTATAACACAAAATATGCCCTAGTGTGTACCCATTTTACATTAGAAAGAATGAGATTTGTTACGCACATTTATAGTGTTTTTGCCTAAGACAGTAACCTTTGGAATTGTTTACTGAAGGAGCCACGATGGGAAGGAAGTAGCTACAAATAATTATAGAGACCTATTCATTTATTAAATATTGATTAAATTTGGGAAGGTTCTTTTAATCCAAATGCAGCATTTAAAATTTGCAAAACTTTCCTAGTTTTGCAGGAATTTCCCCCTTTTTTAATATTATCCTCTAAAAAAAAAAGACTTTACCTATAAGATCCTTTAAGGTATGGATAGGTAAGGCAAGTGTTATTTACTAGACAAGTCATAAACACGAGGAAACCAAGGTTCCAGGGGATTGAGTGCTTTACCCAAGGGCACCAAGGAAGGAAACCTGACACCAAGGACTCCATGTAAATCATTCCTCCACACTCATATCCTTTCACACCCACCAAGGCCTCTTCAAGAGCTGCGTAGAGAGAAGGCAGGGGCTAGATGGGATCCCCCAGGTTCCCCAGGCTCTGAGGGAGCACTCTGTCTAGTGTATAGACTAGAGTACTCTATACACTAGACTACATCATTGAGAAAAGCAACCTTAGGGTTAAGAATGTAGAGAAGGAGACTCATGTGCCACAATGGTAAGGATGGGGAGGGAAAATCCAAGATACAGTGCCCCGGGCACAACTAGGTATGAGAACAGGAGCTGAACCAACGCACCAAAGTCAGGGTTCGGCACATTGTCGAGAGGACTTATCATGAGGACCAACTTCCATGGTTCCCCCTCAACGGGGTCTGCTCTTCCAGCCTGGCATATAGCCAACTCCATCTCATGGGAAAACATTTTGTCTCAGTCTTCTATCAATCACACAAAATCCGTTTGTTTCAAGAGGGTTTGGAAGCCAACTCACAGAGCTGTTGGCACCTTTTTGTGGAGGCAAATGGGAGATTATTTTCCAACGTTGTAAACATTTATGTTTAAGACCTGGCCTGGCTAAGGCTCTTGCCCACAGACACAGAGTTGAGTAAAAGGGATGTTAAAATGGGAGCAACCCTTTGGTGACATATCAAACACAGAGAAATTGGCCCAAGAGCCCACTCAACGGCAACTATATATTTTATTCTTACATCATCAATCTTGCTTTCTTGTGAGTGGTAAACTGGCCTAGAGGCCACTAGAAGGAGAAGAACACTGAGCATGAAGTTGATGATGTCAGCAGAGGCAGCAATGTTGATGAGATGAATTTACAGGTGTGATTACCTGCAGAAACATCAGTGAAAATGACAAGTTGAGAACCAGGTGGGACTGTTAACAAATGTAATGATGCCAGGCCGGTGAAACTGTTGGGGGAGGAAATACACAGTCTTGATGGGACATGGGTGTCAAAGCTGCACTGTCGAGGTCATAGTGTGAGGCTAGAGAGAAAAAAAAAAAGGTACAGATGCTCACCATACACTAAGAGCAAGAGTCAAAGCCTAGGAGGAGAGGAGATAGCCTGGAAAACGTCACAGTGAGTACAAAAGGTTATCAAAATGGTCCAGAACTTGGACTTCAGAGTCAGAATGCCTGGCTTTTTTTTTTAACCTCTCCACGCCTTAGTATCCTCATCTGTCAAAGGGGAATAATGGTAAGGGTTGTGGTCGTTATTAACTATGCTAACATATGGAAAGCACCTGGAGGGGTGTCTGGTGGATATTTAGGGCTCAAGGAAAATATATTAGTAATAATAATCATGGCAATACTAGTAACATCATCATCATCATCACCATAAACAGATGTGCTCATTTGGGGAAGAAGAGAAAAGAAAAAAAGAAGAAAGAAAACAAAAAGGGGAGAACCTATAAAATGAGTTGCCACGGAAACAAAGAGCAGAGAGGATTTAAAACTGGAAAGGCTAATTAACAATATCCAATGCTAAAACAAGGTCTGGGGAAATTATACCTGAGAAAAGATCGTAGATACGGAAAGTCAAGTTCATTCATGGCCTTCAAGAAAGAAATACCAATAGACGATTGGAGGCAAGGCCAATGTTTAAGGGTTAGAGTGAAGAAGCACAGGATAAGGAACAGGAGGAGTTGGCCAGTCATTCAAGAATTCTGGAGGCAGAAAGAAGGGGAATTTAGAAGAGTTACTCAAGGAGATGGCCGAGTACAGGGAAGAGTTACGATTGGGAAATCTTAATATATATAAAGACAAAGAACAGGCCCTGGCAAGAGAGAGGTTGAGGAAAGGGGTTAAAAGTGCAGAAAACTGATGGTGCCAGCTGTGCTAGGAGGTAGAAGGGAATTCAACCCACAGCTTGGGTACAGGAGGGTGTAAGAGCAAACGGCAGTTTCTTCCCTGGACACAGGAAAGGACAGGAGAAAATACAGACAAGTGCTGGAGAGGAAAGATGTTGAGGGAGCCGAATGTAAATGGAAACACTCTTGGAGTGCCTCAGTGGCTCAATCAGTTAAGCATCTGACTCTTGGTTTCGGCTCAGGTCATGATCTCACAATTCATAAGTCTGAGCCCCACATGGGGCTCTGGGCTGACAGCTCAGAGCCTGCTTAGGATTCTCTATTTCTCTCTCTCTCTCTCTCTCTCTCTCTCTCTCTCTCTCTGCCCCTCCCCTGCTTGTATGCATGCTCTCTCTCAAAATACATAAATAAACTTAAAAAATAAATAAATGGGAACACCCTTCACATTAAAGTTGAGTCAAGGCCATTTTCCATGGAAGCTTGAGGGGCATTGGGTTGAGAGTTTGAGAAAAAGAATTTAGCTAGGGAAAAAGAACACTCCCACTTTCTGTATGATGTAGCAAAAGAACTCTTAGGAGACTCAATCAACACATTTGGTGACACTCTTCAGCAACTCTGGGTTGCATAGAAACAGGAAGGAGAGGGAAAGTGAGGTATGGCTGAAAGTCCAGGATAGGTCAGATAGTGGAACTATGGGGCCAGAAGAGACTTCAGGGTTCAGAAGAGCAGAGACAGTACAGGACTGAAGGCTATGTTACAAATAAAATACACAGTGGCACCTGGGTGACTCGGCCGGTTAAGTGTCCAACTTCGGCTCAGGTCCTGATCTCATGGTTCACGAGTTCTAGCCCCACATTGGGCTCTGTGCTGACAGCTCCAAGCCTGGAACCTGTTTCAGATTCTATGTTCCCCTCTCTCTCTGCCCCTCCTCCACTCACACTCTTTCTCTCAAAAATAAATAAACATGAAACAAAATTTTTTTCAAGAATAAAATATACAAAAGCAGTATTTGGAGAATAAATGATTAGCAGGGTATTTCTAGCTGGGAAGAGAGGTGAGGGCAGAACTGCAGACACTGAGACCCTAGAAGTCAAACTACCCATCTTCTGGCTGGGGGGAATAAGCAAGAGAGTAGTGGATGCCAAAGAGCTCTCAGGGGTATTCTCTTTCTTCCAAGGTAAACTCACTCACTCTTTTACTACTTATGATGTTTTTCTTTACTATGTGCAGTGCTAGAATTCTAACCTAGTTCTGTAGAATTTCAAAGCCCAAACTTTTTACCTTTTGTTTTTTTAAATTTATTTATTTTGAGAGAGAGAGACAGAGAGAGTGCACAGGAGGGGCAGAGAGAGAGGAAGAGAGAGAATCCCAATCAAGCTCCATGCTGTTGGGCACAGAGCCCGACGTGGGGTTTGATCTCACGAATTGTGAGATCATGACCTGAGCTAAAATCAAGAGTCTTGACGCTTAACTGACTGAGCCACCCGGGCACCCCTAACTTGCCTTTCTTTTCTTTATTATAATAGCCATTCTAATAGATGTGAGGTACTATATCATTGTGATTTTAATTTGTATTTCCCTGATGATTAATGATGTGAGCATCTTTTCACATACTTGTTGTCCATCTATCTTACTTCCTTAGAAAAGTATCTATTTACACTTTCTTCCCATTTTTAATTAGATTATTTTGTTGTTATTATTGAGTTATATGCATTCTTTATATATTTTCAATATTAACCCTTCGTCAGACATAATGACTTGCAAATATTTTCTCCCATTCAGTAAGTTGCCTTTTTGTTTGGTTGATGGCTTCTTTTGCTGTGCAAAAGCTTTATAGTTTGATGTGGCCCCACTTGTTTATTTTTGCTTTTGTTGCTGTTAATTTTGGTGACAGATTCAAAAAGTCATCACCAGGACCTATGTCAGGGAGCTTATTGCCTATGTTTTCTCCTAAATGTTTTATGGGTTCAGGTGTTACATATGATTTTTTTCCCTCAGATTTCACTCCAGGAACTATAATTTAAAAATATAAAGGGTCAGGTCATAAAAGGCAATTCCTACATTTTTGTCATTTGTTTCTGTATTATTATCATTATCATTGCTGTTGCTATCCCTTTATTGTCATTTGAAAGGCAACTTTTGGAGAGAAGAAAGAGGCATGCACAAGTTCAGAGTCTGTCTTAAATTGGAACCACACATTTTGATTTTCAGCTCATGTGTGCTGCCTGGTTTACTCTCAACAAAAACCAACTCTTGTCCAGGACTTTCTGAAATAACAGAGACCAAAAACTCTTTTTCTGAGCTTATCAAACTTGTGTACTTCTAGGACTTTGAAAATAGTTGTGCTTTATCCTGGAATGCTCTTCCTATGCTGGTCTACTTAGAAAATTCTAGCTTATTCCTCAAGTCCCAATTTAAGAATTACTTGTTCTGAGGGTACCTAGGTGGCTCAGTTGGTTGAGCATCCAACTTTGGTTCAGGTCATGACCTCACAGTTCATGAGTTCAAGCCCCACATCAGGCTCACTGCTGTCAGCAAAGAGCTCACTTCAGATCTTCTGTCTCCCTGCTTGCACTGTCTCAAAAATCAATATTAAAAAAAAAAAAAAAGAATTACTTGTTCTGTGAAGTTCCCACTGATTCTCCCAGATAGCATGTACCACAGAGATGGTGATTCAGTATTCACAAGATGTGTGCCTTTGTACACATATTGGTAAACCGTGGTAAACCTCGTTCTCTCCCTGCATACCATCTACCATTGAAGTCAGGCCAATAAAACTTATTTCCCATGGCAAGAATGAGCATATGTCAACGAGGATGTCCTTTCCAGGGATAAGAAGAAATGGAAATCCTGACCTTTCCAGCCTAGCAAAGGATAGAAAGAAAAAGAAAAACTGGAGGAAGACAGGGTACAATTGGTAAAATATACAGATTATGGCTTCTCACCTGTGGATTGAAGGCTTAGGTTGAGAAAAAATAAATAAAAGAGATGGGCTTTGTGCCCCAGTTTCTATTTGGAATAAAAATGAAAGACATGCTTGGCAGGCTAGCCCGCTAGCAATGTGGGGTATCTGCACGGAGTAAAAATGGTACACGCCGTGGTAAAGGAAAGAGAACCTGAGTGGTTACCTCCATGGTTCCCTCTACCTCTCTAGGCAGAAGAAGCTCCCACCTGCCCCATCAGGAAATGGAAGGTAGCTGCTGATGGTGCTTCTTAGCAAGGTGAGGAGATGGGGGAAGTGGGAGGGGGCAGGTGGTAATGTGGGAAAGTTGGGGGAAAAGTCACTACATTGCCAAGGCCTGGGGGAAACGCCGGGGAGCACTGAGGAGGAGCCCTGTCATTGAGGGAAGAGCACTGGGCCAAAGTAACATCTGTCCCAGAGAGAAGATAGTACATGAAGAGGCCAGGTGACATAAAGGACCACAGAGGGACCAGCACAGAAGCCGATGAGCCATTTCTCTTCTCCACCACCAGCAACCATGTGCTCATGCCATTTTAGAATGGGTGGCAATGGGGGGGAAGAAAGCAAAAAGGTTAAACATATAACTGAAAAGGAATTAAATGACTCGTAAGAGATTATTTATGCTAGAAGAAAGTGAGACAATTTACCTAACTGGTAGTATTTCGTATTTAGTTTACTATTTAATTTAGTAACTAAATTAACTAGCTAGACGGAGATAACTGGCCCGTTAGAGTCTAAAACACATAGAGACACACACACAAACACAGATCGAGTTGGATGGGGACTTTATTAGTCATGGTTCTCTAGAGAAACAGAACCAATAAGATAGATGATAGATAGATAGATAGATAGATAGATAGACAGATAGACAGATGATAGATGGACAGACAGATGATGGATAGATGATAGGTAGGTAGGTAGATAGATAGATAGATAGATAATTGATAGATATATTATAGACAGACAGATGATAGGTAGATAAGTAGATACATAGGTAGGTAGGTAGGTAGGTAGGTAGGTAGGTAGGTAGATACAAGAGATTTATTATAGGAACTGGCTCACACAACGATGGAGGGCAAGATGTCTCAGAACCTGCCACCTGCAAGCTGGAGAACCAGGAAAGCCGGTGAAGTTATTCAGTCCCAGACCAAAAGGCTGAGAACCAAGGACCAACATAAGTCCTGTTCTGAGTCCAAAAGCCTGAGAACCAGGAGCCCTGATGTCCAAGGGCAGGAGAAAATGATGATCTCAGCTCAAGTGGAAAGAGAGCAAACCCTTCCTCTGAATTTTTTTAAGCTTATTTATTTAGAGAGACAGAGAGAGAGAGAGAGAGAGAGAACAACTGGGGGAGGGGCTGAGAGGAAGAAAGAGAATTCCAAGCAGGCTCCCCGCTGACAGCATAGACTTTAACCTACTGAGCCACCCAGCTGCCCTTCCTTTCCTCTGCATTTTGATCTATTCTGGCCCTTAAAGGATTGGATGATACCCACTCACACTGGAGGGGCCATCTGCTTTATTCAGTTCATGGGTTCAAATCTTATCCAGAAACACCTTCACAGACACACCTAGAAATAATGGTTTAATAATGTTCTGGGCATCCATCCCATAGCCCAGTCAAGTTGACACATAAAGTTAACCATCACGGTGACTTACAGAGAAGACATTGGTGGAACACAGAGAAGCTAAGTTTACCCTCCTGAAATATTTGTAAATTTGTGGTCCTGCTATGCGAGGCTCACACTGTATGGTAATTATGTATCAATATATCTATTCCCTCGCATTAAATTGAGGTTTTGAGAGTTAAGACTGGATTTCCAACTTCCAATTCTAACACAATATTGGGCATACAATAGGCCCCTAATAAACATTTGTAAAATGAAGGGATAGAAAAATCAAGGTGGGGGAGACGGCGTGAGAATGACCACTGAGCATTCTTGACACACTTAATAGCAATGTAGATTCAAGAAGGCGCCCCAGAAATCTACCTCTCACTCTTGGTTTCTGATGAGCCTTCTTTCTAACTTTTCTTAGTCTCTGTTCTCCTTTATTAATTCTTCCTTTCTTGTTCCACCAAAGCTTTCAGGAGAAAAAAATTAGGAAAGCTGGCCTGTAGAGCTCTATAAAAATATTTTTGAGCAACGCCTCTCCATCTCTGTGTGTTCTGACGTTACGGTCCATAGCAGGAGAGTCTGAAATTCAATCAGCTAGCAAGTTAAAAATCAGTATCTCTATTTCAATCAATAATATAAATATATAGAGAGAGAGAGATGTATAGATACACAAATGTACAGGCTGAAAACACATATAGGGCAGGTACAAATGAGTCGACCTCCAACCCAATAAGCTATTTCACCAAATTTTCTATCCAGCCTTGCTCCGTAACCAGAAACAATAAGAAACACCGCTGAATGGTCTTTAAAATTAAATTCTTCCTTGCAACTTCCATGGAAGTGCCAACGTGGATTTTGACCAAACTCTGCTAAACGAAATCTTATAAAATGTGGCAAGGCTCTCTGTAGGAATTGCAACTGGAATTGAAAGGAAGGAAGGAATGACCCACATGAATCGGTCTCTGTTGCCCTTATCCCCCCGTGTTTCAGAGCTGGAAATCTAATACCTACAATTCCAGAATCTCTGCCTGCAGGACTCCCAGCCAGATTCTACCCAGGAGGAGCACTCATGCATGCTTTGGGAAGCACCAGAGAAACCGTCATCATGGTAGTGCTCCTCTGACAGGCGGGGCGTGGTGAGTGAGGGCTTTGGCAAGACAGGGATTTTTTTCTCTCTTTTTAAACTTTCTGTGCTGGAGGCAGCTGCCTCTGATGGTTCCTGGAGACGCCTACAACCTCCCGTCTCTCTAAAAGCTAAGTATTCCCTGTATTAAATCTCTTCCTTCTTGAACACCCTAGAGTCATTTCTCTGTATTTGACCATCATGATGATAGGAGAACAGCAGTACATAGCATTATACTATGGAACAGAGAACACACTTTCGGGAATGCCACAGGATCACCTCTTGTGAACCCCTCCCCTCCCTCTCTCATCCAGCGCATCGGCAAGTCCTTCCGCCTCACTTTACCAGTTAGCTCGCCTATCTTCTTCCCAACTCCATGGTGATCACTCCTGGGAGGGGGGCTCTCTCAGTGCCAGGCTCTCCAGTGGCGGGGGAAGTTCCTAGTCCCCGCCCAGTCCCCATCATCAAGCACAATGGCAAGGTTCCCCTTCATCTTCTATGCGGTTCTCATAGTCAAAAGCCTTCTGTGGCTATTTCCTCTGACTTCAGAACTAAGTCCTCTTGCTGTCCAGTGTCTCCAAAGCCTGGCCATACCCTCCCACCTATGCAGCACTGGCCGAGATTCATCATCTCCAGTTGGACTGGTTTCCCACCCTATGACCAACACACCATGTGCATTCACCCCTCAGCTTCTTTCTTCATGCTTCCCCCTCCTCCCGAAGGCCCTCACCACACTATCCACACCCACCACATCTGTCTGAGAGACTCAAGTATCAGCTCCCACATTATGCCTCTCTACCCACACAACACTCATGAATACCTTGCCCTTCTGATCTGAAAGGTTTCAGCACAGAGGAGACGACCTGCCAAGTTCAGCCCACATTATTATCGCCCAGTCTTGGGAGCCAAAATGCATGGCTATTGCCTTAAACTGTTACATCTTGGGATGGTTTATCTGCAAACACTAACAAATAAACACTGTTCCCAGTCGTGTCCTCTCCATAGGACATCCTCTCCAGAGGACAGCAGGCCGTCTTTTTAAACTGAAAACCAAATAAATCACACCTTTCCCCTCCCCGGCTTCCTCTCCGCCTACATCACCAGCCCCGACACTCCATTTGGTCACGCCAGCCCTTTGCTATTCCTTAAACGACCCTGCTTGTTCCCACCTCAAGACATTTGACGTTCTCTCCATCTGGAAAACTCTTCTCTTAGAAACATACATGACATCCTCTCTTCCTGCATGTAGAGTCCTTACTCAAATGTCACCACCTCCCAGAAGCCTTCTTGGAGAGCTGTCCCTAAAGTACCGTCTCCCTCAAGTCTCCGCTCCCTCACCCTGCTTGTGTGATGCCTGTGTGACACACGCATTTGTTCACTGGTTTATTTCCCATCACGCTAAAAGAGAAACCTTCTGAGAACAGGGACTTCTGTGCCACACTGACCACTGCCTCTGTAGGGCTGGAAACCATGCCAAACATACAGCAGTGGCTCAGGAAGGAGCTGAGGATTGAAAACATTAATGATTTGATCACCACCCCTCAGGGATGATTGGGATCCACCACGTTTTGTGGGTTAGAACTCCAGCGAGGCCTGTGTGACTAGAAACGTTTTCTGTACCTCAAAGCATGTTGCCAATAATGAGTGAATGAAATCAAATTTAAAAGCCGTTTTTCTTTTATATGGCATTATAGTCATTTTGATGTGACACCGACATAGTTTTTCTTATGTTGTTTCCTTTTTATAACACAATTTGCATAATTTAAGGACAACTCTGTAAGATTTGCACAATTGAAGGCAATGCCAGAAAATGTGTTTCAAGAGTCTTAGGATTTGCAATCCTCACCGGCTCTGTATAATGTCGACATCTCTTACGGTAAAGGCGTGAGATGCAATGTGGACACCATATGCATTCCACTCTGGAAAGCAGAATGGGAGCAAAGGTTTAAATGTCCTGACACAGACTGATGTAAACCAGCAGCGGTCCCTTTGCTGCTGGCAACAAAGGCTGGCTGCACACGTTCAGCAATACTCAGGAAACTAACAGAACTAAAAGGGAGCCCAGCCTTTTTCTAGGCACACCCCACACAATGGGGCGCCTGGGTGGCTCAGTCAGTCAGGCTTCCAACTTCAGGTCATGATCTCACAGGTTGTGAGTTCGAGCCCCACGTCGGGCTCTGTGCTGACAGCTCGGAGCCTGGAGCCTGCTGTGGATTCTGTGTCTCCCTCTCTCTCTCTGCCCCTCCCCCACTCACACTCTTGTCAGAAATAAACATTAAAAGAAAATTTAACTAGCCACATAAATATCCCAAATCCTTTATTGTGTCTCTTTCTAGAACCAAAATATGCAAATTTTCATCTATCTGAAGCTAAGGCTGCCCCCCTAAATGAGGCCAAAATGTGTTCAGCTCAAGTAAAATAACCAAATTGAATCTCAAGTAACAAATAAATGACAACAAAAGTGGGGCTTGGGGAACAGAGCTACTTAGAAATGTATATCATCTCTCTACTAGCTGTGAACTAAGGCCAGTCCTAACAGCATCCTCCACAGACAAAACCACGTCATTATTTATGATCTTTTTCAACATTTTATGAATAAGTGGAAAAGCAGGTATAGAAAGTTTATATTAAACAAATTAAAATATAGTTAACCAGAGTCAGATATTCCCTAGTTAAAAGTAGACCTCACCTATGTTGTGATAAAAGATCAAGCATTTATCTTAACATCAAGAAAATACAGGAGTTTTACAGAATTATAAAGCATCGTTTAATTGTTCCACGAGCATACTAGCAACATTTGTAAAATTATATGATAAAAGATTATTTCTCCATCTTTCCATTCATACAGATCCCTCCATTCATACCAAGACACACAACTTTATACACAGTTGCCTTTACTTCCTCTGTAAGTCAAGAGCATATTAAAATTAATATTTGCTTTATTGTTGGGTATGAAAATGGCCCAGATGTAATAAAAAGAGTTGGTCAGATGCCACACAAAAAGCAGCTAGATCTTAAGATAAAGGAGCCCAGGGACACAGAAGGATCTAGGCTCAGCAGACTAGAAGGCTCCACAATCTGAGTCCCTCTTTAAGAAAAAAGAATACAAAATTAAAATTTTCTATGTAAGCATATTTAATATATAACTGAGAAAAGAAATCTCAACAAATTATGTAATTTAATCTGACAAATACCAAGGATGAAAATCCAACAAAACCATATTTTTTTAAGCCAAATAACTAACATAACTCTATAATACTTTCTTTTTCCTTCACTTTTTTTTGGGGGGGGAGGGGCTGGATGTTCTTTGAGCACCTCTTCACAAGACAAAAAGGTTATATGTATTCTACATAGAGAATGATAGTTCGATCTTTCCTCTAGCAGAGTTGATAGGAAGGTGCTGCCTTAACAGATATATTCCTGACAGAGAGAACTTCCATTTGACGAGGTGTTAATAAGGACCAACTCTTCCACTTACAAGGTCATACATCTGATGAAATTTTCACTAACTGGCCTCTGACTCCATACATTTCAAATCTGGTTTCTCCCCCCCCCCCACCCCCCACCCCGAGCCACACACTTCGGGAAGCAGGGAAGGAGAACACAGTCATATGGCTGGGTGATGTCCACCCCGGCACATCCGGGCCACAACCCGGCACATTCCTACACCAGGGTAGCTAAGAGTGCTTGGTGATACGTGGAGCGACCGCAACTCATAGACGTGAATCCCACGAATCCCACTGTAAATGTGCTCCCGTCTCCTTTCCTTCAAGTTACCTCAAGACTGCCCAGGGCTTTATAGCAGTTTTGTTCATAGATGTCAAAACGTGGGAGCAATCATGAGGCCCTCCGTAGGTGACTGGAGAAAGAAGCTACGGTACCTCCAGACGTTGGAATGTACTTGGTTTGAAAAAGAAGCAAACTATCACGCCATGAAGGCCATGGAAGAACCCTAAATGCGTATTACTAAGAGAAAGAACCTATCTGAAAAGACTATATACTGTATGACTCCAACTATATGACATTCTGCGAAAGGTAAAACTGCCAAAAGGGAAAAGGTCGGTGGTCGGCAGGTGTCGGGAGAAGGGAGGGGAGAATAGGTGGCACACAGAGTATTATTAACGCACAGTTATTCTGTGTGATACTATAATGGTGGATACATGTCATTATCCATTTGTCCAAACCCAGAGAATGTACAACGCCAAGAGTAAACCCTAATGTAAACTGTGGGTTTGGATATGTTGACATAGTCACTGGTTGTAACAAGCGTCCCACTCGTGAGGGACAGTGGGGGAGGCTGTGCATGGGCAGCAGCAGAGGGTATATGGGGAATCCCTGCACTTGGGGCTCAATTTTATTGTGAACCCAAAGGAGCTCTAAAAAAATTAAGTTTTCTTTTTAAAAATGTGTTCAGGGCCACCCCAGTGCTACCCAAGATGAGGGAAAGTGTGACAGAAGTTGGAGAGCAAAGAGATGGTGATCTTAATCTGGCCGGGATGAAATATGTTATTTCTGCAAATGTTACAAAAACACATACATGTTGGGGAGCCTCTCCCAGGGCCTTGGAAAGATCCCTTACAAGTGGGGGGGCCTGACAGGTAAGCTTCATGGTACATCTGTTACATTCAGGAGGTAAAGATTTGGAAAGAAATTCCAGCGCTGAGACAGATGAATGCCTCTGAATGCAAGTGGCAAAAGGAGTCAGTCCAGCACTCTTCTCCTTCTGCGGTTAGCAGAGCCTGCCTCTTGCCGGTTGCCCAAAGCAGGGATCTGTGTCAGGGACAAAGAGCATCTAGCCGGAGACCACGGGAAGTAAAGGAAAGCAAAAAAAGGTTAATTATATTATATCTGCATTTTTTATAGGGCAAAATGGTCAATATCAGCAATTTCATGTGGATGAACCCAAGAATAATTATTCAAATTTGATGAATGCTTACCACGTGTTGTGTTATTAACACCTCCTCCTAAACATTATTACAGTTTGACCTGTATCCTCCAAAAAACATACATTGGTCTCTGAACCCTCTGCATCTCAGAATGTGACCTTATTTGGAGTTTTCACAGGGGTAATCAAGCTAAGATGAGGTCATTGGTGTGAGTCCTAATCCAATATGAATGGTGCCCTTATACAAGGGGGAAGCGGGGCACAGAGATTCAAGTGCACAGGAAGAAGATGGTCTGAAGAGACCGGGAACACCATCTACTAGCCAACGCTATCAGAAGCTGGGAGAGAAGCCTGGCTTCACAGACTTCTCACAGCCCTCAGAAGGGACCAGCCCTGCTGCCCCCTTGATCTTAGACGTCCAGCTTCCAGAACCGGGAGAAAGTGATTTCTGCTGTTTTAGCCACGCAGTTGGCAGCACTTTTCTGTGGCAGCTCTAGGAAGCCAATGCAGGTGATTCCTTAAATCCTCACTACGCTCCCATCCGGTGAGTGCTTTTCCTGTCCCATCTCAGAGAGAAAACTGAGGCTCAGAGAGACTAAGAACAGCGTCCGAGGTCACAGAAGCAGCAGGGGATGAAACTGGGCCTTGAATGCCACAGTCTGACTCCCGTGAGGTCCATGCTCACCATCACCACACAATACCTACTCAGTGGAGCTGCCTCGGCATTCAATAATACCCATTTTAGGGGTGCCTGGGTGGCTCAGTCGGTTAGGCAGCCGACTTCGGCTCAGGTCATGATCTCACGGTCTGTGAGTTCGAACCCCGTGTCGGGCTCTGTGCTGACAGCTCAGAGCCTGGAACCTGCATCAGATTCTGTGTCTCCCTCTCTCTCTCTCTGCCCCTCCTCTGCTAGTGCTCTCTCTCTCTTTCTCTCAAAAATAAATACACACAAAAAAAATTTTTTTTAAAAATAATACCCATTTTAAATCAGCAACATCCCCAGGTAACATACAGAATGTCTGAGAGTCCCTAAAACCACTTGTCCTCTGAAGTACTATTTCTCAAAACCCACCGTTCTCCCTTGAAAATAGTTAATACCAGGGAGAAAAGGGCACTTAAAATAAATGCAGTGGTCAAAACTCAGTGGTCAATGATGATGAAGGTGATAGCTTTGAAGACTTCATTTTGGAGGTAAACTAGGAAGGCATGAATTCTTAGGATAAACAGCAAATGACCCTTGAGCAGACCAATTTTACTAAATTTCTGATAAAATTCTCTGATACTCTTTATTTTGCATTTGAGTTCCAAAGCATGAATATGAAGAAGGTCATCTTGCAAAAACATATTTAATGGAATGATGGATTTTGCCTGCAGCCTCTCGAATTCATTGGAGATTCAGAACTTTTTTTGCTGGGAGGATCCTTCTAGTCTTCATTCTTCCTGAGTTTTTCTTCTTTGGCTCTTATGTAGGTTAACTCTCACGGAATTTCATTTGTAGGTGGCCTTCCATAAGCTTTGAGCTGTTTTCCAACATCACTTTCATGGACTTCATGAAATCCCGGCTTTTTTTGCAGGAACTGCAGTTTCATTTTGTGGTTAAAATACATTGTCTTGCCAGTTGTTTATAACTTGGTGCCATCAGAGAGATTATGGACCAGAAAAATACCGAGCCCTCAAAGTATCCAGATAAAATGGATGCATGTAGATGTTCTATTACGTGGAGATGGATGCGAAATGCAGGCTGACTCCATGCAGAATGGCAAAATACGGTTTTCCAGATAACTTTACAGTGTCAGGGGCTCTGAGAGTCCCCCCATGTCTTTGCTTAGAACATCTTTTCCCAAACTGTGTTCCAGGGAATCGTAACTCCCAGAATGTTATTAGCTGATTATATATATACAGAGGGGTGGAGGGCAGGATAGAGAGGGAGTAGAGGAAGTTATGGTTAAGCACGTTTGGGAAATACGGAGTTAAATAAATACATAAATTCGAACTCTGCAAGAATGCTCTGAGCCTATAATGTACCAATAATGTACATTTTGAATCTCTTAAGAGCTAGGCATAATACGTAGTGGTTCCCAAACGTTGTTTATTTGATGATAAAACTGTGTTTTCCAGCATTTGACAGAATAGCACACTGTTCGTCATTCAGAATATCACACCATAGGAAATGCTGACTTAGCAAACCCTTTCTATATATCTGGCACAAGATCACACTTTGGCTAACTAAAGGTGAGTGACCATAAATTCTAACTGTAGGACACCTGAATTATTATGACTTTGCTCTGTGAAATAACAATAGCCAGAACTCAGTTTCAAATGGTTTGGGAGTTAGTCCCGCAGAGTATTATAGGAAGGGCATCAGACCGCAAGAAGAATTTACAACGGTCCTCATGCTTTGGGGGCCTTAGTCCCATTATCCAACGGGAGAGGATGGGTAATCCCCAAGGTTCCTTGTGGCAGATAGAACTAGAATTAAGGGAAAGAGAAGCTTCAGTGCAGCAGAAGATGCTAAGGATAGAAAGAGGAGGACCCAGTCAACACTGGCAGCATCAAAACCAGTCATCTCAGAAACTGAGGAACTGAACATGATTTCTGCTCTCCTGGAGTGCTGTTTGTAACAAGCATAGGGACAACCAACAGGCAATCTTCTTTGCAAAGGAATTAACCTATTTCAAGGCTTTGTGGGTCTTAAAATTATCGAAGCTTGGGCAAGGGTACAAGTAGAATTGGAGAAGGGAGAAGAATACCAACAGTAGGCATGGTAGAGCGCATCCTGTCCATGAGAGATGAGCAAGGCAGATAAGAAAGTATTGCTGGGGAAGCCATTCACATCCATGGGAACCACTCACACCCTAAAAAAATTACACAAATGATCCATGATTTCCTTATTCATACCACAGCTAGCAAAAGTTCCTGGTTAGTTTCATGTTACTAAAAAGGCATTAACTTTAAAACTTCATATATTGGGGGCCTGGATGGTTCTGTTGGTTAAGCATCTGATTTTGGCTAAGGCCATGATCTCACAGTTCATGAGTCCAAGCCCCAATTTGGGTGAGCACAAGCCCCGCTTTGGGTGAGCCCTGCTTTTCTCTCTCCTTCTCTCCCTCTCTCTCTCTCTCTCTCTCTCTTTCTCTGCCCCTCACTCACTTGCACCCTCTCTCAGAAAACAAATGAAAAATTTCATATCTTTTTTTTTCCTGACACTTACTTATCCTTTCTACCCTGCTCACATTCCCAAGTAGGTAAGTTGTCTTACATCATTAAATCATGTAGAAAAATTCAAGGTTTAAAACAACAACAACAACAACAACAGAAAAGAAAAAACAGATCAAAACCAATTAAGGGGCAGGCGTCTGAGTTTAATCAGTTGCTATAACCGTGCACTCCAACTGGCTTTCTATTAGCTGACACTGGTTTCCTAGTAGAAGGAACTATCCAAGTTCACTGAAAAGAGATTAATTGACCTTCCAGGTACCATATTCCAGGATGATGCTACTGCTGGCATGCTTATATAAAAAGTGATAGGTGAGGGATGTCTCCACCTCTAACGTGGGTTCCATCCCACATCCTACTCACCACCTCAGCCCAAACTCCGCACAAAGGCCTCTCAGAGAGGTTGTTATGGCCTCATGTTCACCTAATGCATCCTGCAGAATCTTCAGAAGCAAGCTGCGGGTTAAAGAAACTTCCAGCTTCCTCTGCCTTCTCTCTGGAAGATGAAACTTGGGACTCAGGGTGCTGATCCCTTATGAAGAGCTTTGGGTCTGGATACTGGGCCAGGCCAGCACCTGGGGTTGGAAAGGTAAAGGTCTAAAGCTTCGAGGCTGGGTCTGGTCCAGGTTATGAAGGCCACTGAGGTTCCTGTGTCACCTGGGGAGATTTAATAAGTGTGGAAAACAGGCTTGGAGTCTTCCTTGTGCTGTATCTCTCAGGAACTCAACACTGTTAGCTTGTAGGATACATACAGTTATACACGTGGGATGTATAAAATCACAGAAATCTTCCTCATATGAAGGCTTCCTAAATACCGCCACAGAAAAAGCTATAAGAAAACCTTCCATCATCATCATCATCAACAGGAGACTCCGAGAGCACTCTACAGTTTTCCTTCATTAACTGAACCCATCCTAGGGGCTTATCATCTCATCACCTCAATTAGGAAATATTTGGAAAACTAATAATAAAATGCACATATGTTAAGTTTGCTTGTTTTCTCTCAACACCTATGCAATGCAGGGAAAGATTTTAGAGACTCTAGTGGAGTGAATGGGCAAAATTTTCCTTGGACCATACCACTCAAATCAAAACTCAGTTGACCTTTTGGCAAATTCTGAATCGCTTTTGGAGTGAACGTTGCTGACAAGGTCTTCATTATCAGTAAGTCATGGAGGGGATGCCAGCCCAGAACCACACCCAGTGTGGTCCCACAATGGACTAGAATAGGGATTCTCCACTGTGGTATTATTGATACATAGCAGGGATAAACTCTAGGACATGGGTGGGGGGGAGGTGGGTAGGGCAGGGAGAAGGCTGGCCCCTGCACTGTAGCATGATTAGTATCCTACTAGATGCCCACTAGATGTCAGTAGTACCTCTGCTCAGGTGTGACAAGCAAAATGTCCACTGTCCCTGGGGGTAGGGAGAATAACCCCAGTTAAGAACCAATGGCCTAGATGTTGGGCCAAAGACTTTCACAAAAACTGGACTTTTAACCTGCCAAGTGCCCATAGATTTGGGGTTGCAACTCCCAAATTTCTATGTCAAAAAAGAAAACAAAGGATTTTGGTCTGAAACTTTTTAAGGTTAAGTCTTACTGGTTGGCTACCTCAATAATTTTAAAATCCCAACATGGCCCCAGGAGGATTTCTGATTTTCGATAGCTCTGAATTCTGATGAGCCCACCACAATATTAGCTCCCATAGGTAGACCCAAGAATACAAAAACACTCTTTAATGTGACAAAACCTTCATTCATTATCATTCTTTAACATTAAATGAGTTGCTTTTTCATTTAAAACTCTCCAGTTATGACAAAAGCCGGCTCAACTCTTGAGACATCTCGGCCAACCACGGCAACTTCAGTTTTCATTTAGTTGATGGTGACTCTTTCTGATAATAATCAGCCAACAGGCTCATCAGTGTTTTACAGCTGTTCCAATAAGTGATATTAAGATTATGTCATCAACATAAAAGTGGGTATGTGTCTTCTCAGTTCCCATGACAGATAGAGAAGCATCCAAATTATCTAATTCCTGCATCACTACTTACATACATGCTTAACCGAAGAACGGCCTTGTTTTATATCACTTAAACTGGATTTTGACTTGACAAAAAACACGTCTCTCCCACTTTGATTTTGGCAATAGCATTACGAATTGGACCTTGAGAAACCCTCATGGCCTGAGATACATGTTGTGGTTTTAAAAACCATAAAAAAAAAACAAAAAAAAATTCCTGTCTAGGTGTTAAAGACCAATGAAACAGCAAGAAACCTTAAGAAAAGTTTTGTAATTTTCTTACATTATTTTATCAGCGGCTTGAAAGAGAGTACAGCAGTGATCAGTACTAAACTAGCTTTGCATAAACTCTAAGCCATTTTAGGATTAGGTTAAACACAGGACTGCAAATTACATAAGGGACCCACTGAGTACTGACTCTGTCATTTGTGAACAATTGAGATGCCCCTTCTTGAGGAATAATACCTGAAGAGCTAATTTAGCAAAGATTGAGGCCCATTCCTCAGGCAAGTCTCTAAACTCTGTGGGACAGAAAGAAATAATCTCCTGAGACAATTTTAAAGTGAATGAAGGGCTTTTAATAGGCATCTAGCTTATTGCATTCCAAATAAGAGGCCACAAATATGTGTTAACACGCAGCTGGGCCCCTACAGAGAAGTCCAGTGTAATTGTCATCTGATTGTCAAAAAGATTTGCGCCCTTACGATGACAGAATCCGTTGCTTGGGTGGCAACGTCCCCAAATCTACATTTGGTATCGCTTCTGACAAGCAAACCCAAAGACTTCCTCTCAGATCTATTATAACCTGATTTTTGGAAAGGACAAGTTGCTTATGAAAACATTTGAACTTAATAAGTTTACACATGACTCATCTGGGTTCCGTTTGCAGTATTATCTCAATAACACAGCCAGGCTGCATGGTTTCCTGGCAGCCCTTCTGCAGGAGAGAGACAGCCGGGCCCATCCACCACCCAGAAATGGGAGCTTCTAGGCCAGTTGTTTCCAAGCTGGGTCTGAAGACTCACTATGTCAAAATAACCTGGGCACCCGCTAAAAATGCAGACTCCAATGTAACGAATCCAAATCTTGGGGAGAAGAATTCCTGGAATCTGTATTTGAACAAACATCTAACGGTGATTCTCCAGCTCAGTGTAGTCTGACCTCAGAAGACTGATACAGGAACCTTGATATGCATCTTAATTTCCTGATGTCCAGAGACCATCCGTGACCGTCCGTGTTGAGTTGTGTTTGGTCAGTCCCGGTACCCCATATGAGCGCCAGAAGGCTGGGGGACCACCTTTCAAATGCAGTGTCCACAGCCACTTCCCTGGACCCACTCTCCACCATCACCATCCTCACTGGAGGTGCTATTTTCCATTGAGTCCATAAACACATATGCAGCCGTGCACTTATAAAAGAGAGTAAAAGTCCTTACCTGACTCTCTTCTCCGGAGAAGCCTGTGCTGTGACTTTTCTAGAGAAGTTAGTTTGACCCTATGAACAAGTGCTGCATTTACCAGAGAAAAACAGGAGCCCCGCCTCTTCCCTCTTTACTTCCAATAGCAACGATTATTTTGTTTTTAAGAGCCTCTCTGTTCCTCCATGAAAGTCTTACAAAAACTACTTACCATGTGTGCTCGACATTGACACCACTCTCAAACATCCGTTTACACATTCTGATAAGTAAACAGCACCGTCTCTTTTCTCTGTCTCATTGGCCATCCTCCAATCTACCATTATTGTTACCAAATAGGGAAATGCAGAACAACAACAACAACAACAACAAGAAAGAAACCAGGAGAAATCTTGGTGAAGAGAAAATATTCATGAGGAAGGAAAAGAGCTTATCTACTTGTCATTCAACCTTTCCATTATGTCATAGGGCAAACCTTTCACTAAAAAAGAGATAGTAGGGGCACCTGGGTGGCGCAGTCGGTTAAGCGTCCAACTTCAGCCAGGTTATGATCTCGCGGTCCGGGAGTTCAAGCCCCGCGTCAGGCTCTGGGCTGATGGCTCAGAGCCTGGAGCCTGTTTCCGATTCTGTGTCTCCCTCTCTCTCTGCCCCTCCCCCGTTCATGCTCTGTCTCTCTCTGTCCCAAAAATAAATAAACGTTGAAAAAAAAATTTAAAAAAAAAAAAAAGAGATAGTATACTCCAGAAGGACAACACATTGGTCAAGGAAAAGAAAGAAACTTCTACTCAAAGCGAGGATTTTAATACAGATCTTTTTTGAAAAAGAAATATATTGCATGCCTATCTAAATCTCCTTCCTAAGTTCAGGATTAAGTGTCCACTTTATAGCATACATATTAAACACCATCTCTGACTCCCAGGGACTCCCAACTAAGATTGTGTGGTTGTAGAAATCAGAGTCTTCCATAGCTTATGAAGATCCAAACTAGGACCCACCATTTTTTACAGCTTATCAGAACATGAATGTGGGTATGAGACACAGCAGAGCTCCCAAGTGTATGGACGTGTGTAAAGGGCAGAGCACACAGCACCAGTCAGTCTGTCCCTAGGAGGCATCTGCCATGCCCAGCAGTGCCAACAACTCCTGTAGCCTAAGGAATGACAGCAGATGTCACCTTAGGAAATTTTGTTGGTTCAAAAGAGGAACTGTATGGTCAAGTTCATTGGAAAAACACACTCAAATACACCCCTGTATTTGTTTGCTAGGACTGCCATAACAAAGTACCACAGACTGGAGGGCTTCAACAACAGAAATTGATTTTCTCACAATTCTAGAGACTAGAAGTCCAAGAGCAAAGTGTAGGCAGGGTTGGGGTCTACCAACCATATTCTTCATATTCTCCCAGTGTCTTCACATGGTCTTTTCTCTGTGCAGGTCTGTGCCATAATCTCTTCTTACGAGGACACCGGTCATTTTGGATTAGGGCCCTCCATATGACCCCAATGTAACTTAATAGTGTCTTTAAAGACCCTATCTCCGGGTGCCTGGGTGGTTCAGTCAGTTAAATGGCCAACCAAAACCACGAAATATCTAGGAATAAACCTAATCAAAGAGGTAAAAGATCTGTACTCTGAAAACTATAGAAAGCTTATGTTAGAAATTGAAGACACAAAGAAGTGGAAAAACATTCCACGCTCGTAGATTGGAAGAACAAATATTGTTAAAATGTCGATACGACCCAAAGCAATCTACATACTCAATGTAATCCCTATTAAAATAACATCAGTGTTCCTCACAGAGCTAGAACAAACAATTCTAAAATTTGTAGGGAAGCAGAAAAGATCCCAAATAGCCAAAGCAATGTTGAAAAAGAAAAACAATTCTGGAGGCATCACAATTCCGGACTTCAAGCTGTATTACAAAGCTGTAATCATCAAGACAGTATGGTACTGGCACAAAAACAGACAAGTAGATCAATGGAATAGAATTGAGAACCCACAAATGGACCTACAAACATGGCCAACTAATCTTTGACAAAGCACCAAAGAATATCCAATGGAAAAAAAGACAGTCTCTTTGGCAAATGGTGTTGGGAAAACCAGACAGTGACATGCAAGAGAATGAACCTCGACCACTTTCTTACACCATACCCAAAAATAAACTCAAAATGGATGAAAGACCTAAACGTAAGACAGGAAACCATCCAAATCCTAGAGGAGAGAACAGGCAACAACTTCTTTGACCTTGGCTGCAGCAACTTCTTACTTGACACATCTCCTGAGGCAAGGGAAACAAAAGCAAGAATGAACTACTAGGACCTCATCAAGATAAAAGTTTCTGCACAGTGAAGGAAACAGTCAGCCAAACTAAAAGGAAACCAATGGAATGGGAGAAGATATTTGCAAATGACCTAGCAGATAAAGAGTTAGTATGCAAAATCTATAAAGAACTTAACAAACTCAACACCCCAAAACAAATAATCCGGTGGAGAAATGGGCAAAAGACATGAATAGACGCTTTTCCAGAGAAGACATTCAGATGGCTAACAGACACGTGAAAAGATGCTCCATGCCACTCATCATCGGGGAAATACAAATCAAAACCACAATGAGATGCCACCTCACATCTGGCAGAATAGCTACAATGAACAACTCAGGAAACAACAGATGTTGGTGAAGATGTGGAAAAAGAGGAACCCTTTAGCACTGCTGGTGGGAATGCACACTGGTGCCGCCACTCTGGAAAACAGTATGGAGGTTCCTCAAAAAATTAAAACTAGAACTACCGTACAACCCAGCAATTGCACTACTATTTATCCAAAGGATACAAAAATACTGATTAGAAGGGGCATATGTACCCCACTGTTTATAGCAGCACTATCAACAATAGCCAAATTATAGGAAGAGCCCAAATGTCCATTGGCTGATGAATGGATAAAGACGTGGTATCAGTATACAATGGAGTATTACTCCACCATCAAAAAGAATGAAATCTTGCCACTTGCAACAACATGGACAGAATTAGAGTGTATTATGCTAAGTGAAATAAGTCAATCAGAGAGACAAACATCATATGATTTCACTCATATGTGGAAGTTAAGAAATGAAACAGATGAACATAGGGGAAGGGAAGAAAAAATAAGGTAAAAGCAGAGAGGGAGGCAAAAGGCTGTTAAATAAAAGGCTCTTAAATACAGAGAATAAACTGAGGGTTGCTGGAGGGGTGTTGGGTGGGGGGATGGGCTAAATCGGCGACGGGCATTACAACTGGGTATTATACATAACTGGGTGCTATATGTAAGTGATGAGTCACTAAATTCTACTCCTGAAATCATCATTACGCTGTATGTTAACGTGGATTTTAATTTAAAAAAATAAATATGGGGAAAAAATGAAAATAAATGACCAACTCTTGATTTAAGCTCAGGTAATGATCTCATGATTCATGAGATCAAGCCCTGCATCAGGCTCTGTGCCAACAGCAGAACCTGCTTGGGATTTTCTCTCTGCCACCTCCTCCTCCCCTACTTGTGGCATGTGTGCTCGCTCTCTCTCTCTCTCTCTCAAAAATAAATAAACATTTTGGGGGAAAAGACCCTACTCCAAGTGCAGTCACGTTCCACAAGGGGTCAGGACTTTAACATATGAATTTGGGGGGTATACAGTCTAGCCATCATAACCCTTTTTATGCAGATTCACACACATATTACACTATCAAGAATCTGAAAACTCATATAGTGAAGAAAATGTTAACCTTGTTTGAGACGCCATTCCCCCAACATATCTGACCCCTGAACATTTTCCATGTCACATCTCTTCATATGCTGTGGACACACAATTCCACAGTGCACATCATTGGGCAGCTCTGTGAAGACTTGGGCCGACCCAAAGTACATGCTGACTGCAGAGAATCCTACCCCAGCATGCTTCCATGGGGTCCGGTCTCTCCCAGTCAACAGGAGCTTTAACTGAGTCTCCATACTACAGAGAGCTTATGCCAGGCAGTGTGGAAAGACTCAGGGAAATAGGAGATATGCTTCTGAGGCATTCCAAGTCCAACTGGGAAAGGACATAAGGTAGAGATAAATAATAATATAAAACAGAATAGAATAAGAAATGCATGAATACTATGAATATCCTTGTTATAAGAGTTGGGCAGATGAATTCAGTGTGGATCCCAGTGTCCACAGAACATTGCACAGAGCAGATAGGTCTTATACTGAACGGGACCAATCAGTGGGGCATCAACATCAAGGTGGGAGTGTATTCTAGGATCTATGAACTGGAACACAAGTGACATCATCAAGAAGGGAACACAGATGTGTATACCGAACATTTGAACCTATGGGATCATGGATAATGATAACTGCCCCAATAGAATTAGTCAAGTCAAAACAGAGGAATTAAGTACACTCTTGGTTGTGTTATGATAAATTTGAGGAAAAGCGACACATTTGCAGGGAATTTCTGCTGCTTTGCACATCGGCATCCATTCACACTTCTTTCCATAAAGCAGTGCCCAGATATTAAGCTGTGCACTGTGGCAAAACTGATTCCCATCAGAAATAAGAGACAGAGGCTCTCCCTTCTCCATCAGTAGTATGGTAGGCAAAGAAGCATGAGCACTCTGTTGATTCTAGCTCAGCTCCTGGCTGTCAGACAATGGGTCCAGTCACAGGGAAGGCCAGAGCAAACATGAGAAAATCCAGGGCTTTCATTATATCACGGGGGCCCCTGGGTCAAACCATACCTGAAGCCATATATTCTGGATTTTCCAGCTAATTAACTGACAAAATACCCAAATGCTATGTACTGGTATCGTGGGCTGGTCATACACATTTGGGAAACCAGTTCAAAGAGGTGATACATGAAGTGAGAGAGCAAGGGCGGTCCAGGGAGAGAGGAATGAGGGACAAAAGATAACAAGAATCAGGTTGTGTAAATCATGTGTAAGGGAAGTGTGAGGCACGGAGGAGTCAGGAGAGAAAAGAAAAAAAGAAGAGAAGAGAAGAGAAGAGAAGAGAAGAGAAGAGAAGAGAAGAGAAGAGAAGAGAAGAGAGAAGGAAGGAAGGAAGGAAGGAAGGAAGGAGGAAAGGAAAAAAAAGAAACAAAGAAACAAAGAGTTAGGTAGGTAAGAGGAAAACCAAGAGAATGAAATATTGAAATCCCCAGGGCATGCATAAAGGGAAGATTCCAGCTTTCTAGTTTTTCCTTAAGGAAAGGTCCTCAGTCGAAATAACAATTACTGTTTTTGAGGGGAGGTGGGGAGAGCGCGAGCATGCATGCACATGTGTATGTGCACAAGTTGGGGAGGAGTAGAGGGAGGGAGAGAGAGAATCTTAAGCAGGGTGTGGAGCCTGACACGGGGCTGGATCCCATGACTGTGAGATCATGGCCTGAACCGAAATCAACAGTCAGACCCTTAACCAACTGAACCACCCAGGCGCCCCAACAATTACTATTATCTGTTGAGCACCGGCTTTGTATCAGGCAGTGGTCTGGGTACCAGACATTTAATAAGTCATTCAGTCTTCTCACCATTACTATGAGATGGGTACATTCATTGTCATGTCACAGATGAGGATGCTGAAGCACAGAGAGATTAATAAACTTGCCCACAGTCACATAATGAGTCAATGAAAGACCTAGAACCAGACCCTGGTATTCTGCCTCTTGGGTTCATTCTCTTATCCGGTATACTCAATACCTCTCAGCCTTTAACATCTAAGGTGAGTAAGTCTGATGCTTTCGTGGATAGGTCTAGGAATACAGGTAGGATTCGTTTAACCAAAACTATTCCCTACGTTCAGTCTGACTTGGATGTCTGAAATTCTCCCATTTATTTGGGTAAGCTTTGATCTCTCGTTATGGTGCTCTGTTAAATTTAAATAGACTAAGGACAGACAGCTTATTCAGCCATTCACATGTTAGCATGAATTAGTTTGATAGAAAACTTTCTTGCACCAAGACCTGGAGCCATAGAGATTTGTTAACAGTATGAGGTACCACAAATCAAATAGCTCAAAAGAGAGAGGTCTGAAAATAAACTTTTCTCTTCCCAGGTCTCCTGTGAATCACATTTTCCCTCTTATCCAGCTTCTGTCACCACCGAGCACAGGTTTTAAATGTTAGTCTTACTGTCCATGAACCTAGCCCCACAAGATACTTCTAGAAGTACAATCTTCGGTGTTTATTTTAAACATGCATCTGTCTCACGTAGGATGAAGGGTTCTAGAAGTATCAAAATTTTACAAGAAAAACCTAATTGGATATGCTTGCCAAGCAAAACACCAAAGGTGGAAAATACACATGAATATAAACATTTAAAATTTTACTCATTTAAAAACCTTGAGATTTCAACATAGAACATGAGCCAAGTTAAAAAAAAAAAAAAAAAGCGAAGAACCAACTAAGGAAAATGTTTCTCCATGCCTGAAACCCCATTTGTACCAAGCTTAGTCCTCTTGAGTTTCTCTTCACTCATCGCCTTCTCCAGGAAGTCTCCCAGGATGGTCCTGTCTTCCTCCTTCTTCGCAGGTTTTAATTATTCCTTTAATATCCACTTCCTCCCTGAACCTTACATGCATGAGGGCAAGGACCTGGGACTGCTGTCTTCACCACCGGCGCCTACCCCAGCCCCTGACTGCGGAGCTCACGCTCATGAATTAATACCTGAAGCAAAGGGCTGCGTCTCTAGATGCGTGAACATCGTCCCAAATCCTCAATAACGAGGCAAACACTGCAGAAGCCTGGGCAAAGTGAGTGCGTTTACGAAAGTAAATGCAAAATAAAAAGATGGCCCTTTCACCCATTTTTTTCTTCTGTTTGCATACGGGGCGCCTGGGTGGCTCAGTCGGTTAAGCCGCCGACTGCAGCTCAGGTCATGATCTCTCAGTCCGCGGGTTCGAGCCCCGCGTCGGGCTCTGTGCTGACAGCTCAGAGCCTGGAGCCTGTTTCAGATTCTGTGTCTCCCTCTCTCTGACCCTCCCCTGTTCATGCTCTGTCTCTCCCTCTCTCAAAAATAAATAAATAAATAAATAAATAAATAAATAAATAAATAAATAAAATAAATAAAAAAGCATTTGAAAAAAATATAAATTAAGATAAAGGAGAACTAATGCGCCCCTTAGATGTGGGGGATGGGCATTCTCCTAGACTGTTACAACCTTCTACTGGGCACGTTGGGTTTACATATCAACATCTTTAAAAGTAAGTGTCCTTTAGCACAGTGATTCTGCCTCTAGAAATATGCCTTAAGAATAGATACAATATTTATCTATGAAACAATCAGTGCGGCATTGTGTATAATTGCAAAGGAAAATCTAAATAAGCAATAATAGAGAATTGGTTAAACTATGCACGTTAACAAAATGAAATGATATGCAGCATTCTTAGTTACCATTTATTGGGTCCTTGCTATGGGCCCTTACCAGGCACCGCACTGAATACTTAACATGCACTGTCTGATTTAACCCTCAGAACACTTTATGAAGTGGGTATTATTATTATGGCCATTTTCCACGGGAGGACATTGAGATTTAGAGAGGTGAAGTGATTTGCTCAAGGTTACACAGCTAGTGAACAGCAGAGCCAGTGATAGTCGCCAAGGCCAGGCTCTTGATCACTAAGTTATCTGCCCCCAAGTTAAAGGTGTCAAATGTGCATTTAGTGCCCTGGAAAGGTCTTCCCGTGTTCCTGTTGTATTAACTAAAAAGACAGATCATAAGGTAGCACACAGGACGAACACCTTTTGGGAAAATACTATCACATTAAAATATATGAATTTTTATGTTTACGTGCACACATCCAAATCTGTGTTTATCATCGCATAAGAACGAAAAAAATTATATTTAAAGGTCATCTCAGGGTGGCGGGGTCACGGGATAATGAGGTTTTTCTTTCCTTTTTGCTTACCCCAACGTTTTATGGTTTTCTACAGTAAAATTAGGTCAATTGTCTAACACTTTAAGGTTTTTTTTTTAAGTTGAACTCAAAGTAGCCTAGAACTTCAGAGGACCTTACCCTTACTCAATCTAATCGTTTTAGCAGCAAGAAAGCCAAAGCCCAGAGAAATCAAGTGAGCTAATTAAAAACAGAGCTGGGAGTAGAATCTGTCTGCTTATCACCAGCCCATGGCTCTCGGCCCAGCCCTTCCCCAGTGAAGGTGCCTACGTTCTTTTGCACAGTGAAGGATGACAGAACTGGCTGAATACTTGTTTTCCTGAGTGAGCACCCACCGGTCCGCCCTCCAGCACTATGTCAGGCGCTCTGAGTGACAGATACCTTGATGCCCTAGGAAACAATGTGTGCCACAGGGGATGAAAGCCGGGAGGAATACCCCCACAGCCCAGATGTCCGATGGCCTCCAGACAACTCGAGGGGTAATTTTTTCTAAACCAGTGGCTCTTCAATGTGAGGTCGGCCAGCATCCCCCGACAACTTTTTCCAAAGAGGAGGCCCCCATGGAGATTCTTGGTGGAAGTCGAGAGGGGTCTAGGCTAGATTCCAAAACACCTTTCCATGTGATACTAATTGACAGCCCCCCAGACACCCTCGGTTGTATCTTCATTTAAAAGTCTTCCTGACTTGCAACCTATCCGCCTGGAGACTTGTAATAGCTCTGAATTCCCTTTGAGGCCTCCTTTTGAATTCGAAAGACAAGAACAAAGGAAATGTTGGCGCCATCCATCACATTGGTCAGCTAGACCTGGCCAAGCCCCTGATCGGGGAACTCAGATCCCAAGGCAGGTCAGCAGTGAATGCCACGAAGGCTGAAAGCTACCTGAGGCTTCAGGTGCCAGGGACCAAAGCATTATCCTCGAGGGGGGACCACATCCATGGTCGAGATGGTTCCACCAGTCGTAGCTACTAAAAGAAGAGTTGAGATGTCATATACAAATCAAGGACCTTTACATTGAAGGAGCCAGGCCCAAAATGGACAGGAAGCAGAGATGAAAACACAGAAAGATGGCCCATTTGGGGCGCCCGGGTGGCTCAGTTGGTTAAGCGTCCCACTTCGGCTCAGGTCATGATCTCATGGTCCGTGAGTTTGAGCCCCGCGTCAGGCTCTGTGCTGACAGCCCAGAGCCTGGAGCCTGCTTCGGATTCTGTGTCTCCCTCTCTCTGACCCTCCCCGTTCATGCTCTGTCTCTCTCTGTCTCAAAAATAAATAAACATTAAAAAAATTTTTTTAATAAAAAAAAAGAAAGATGGCCCATTCAGAAAAGAACAGAAAATTTGTACAACTGAATGGGAGGCAAAGTCGAAAAGCAGAAGGAAAGAAACACGAGAGAAATTAAGAAGCACTTGTAACATTGTGAAATTCATCATGCTATATTATCAGTAATCTTAGTGACTACTCACTTAGGAAAGCTGTTCTTTCAAATAAAAAATAGAACAGCTTTTTCTTAGTTGAATAATAATAGAATTTTAAACATGGATTGTGTTTCTTGCTTTGTGACATTGTTTATATTTGTTATTTGTATATACTAATACATAAGTAGAGTTTAAATAAATCCAACCCAGGAACCTGTTTTAGAAATTTTAACTTTTTTTGACATTTTTTTTTTTTTTAACCAGACTGTTTAACTCTGTAAAAACTGGTTAGGGATACATTACGATTGTTAAGAATGTTACAGCTAACAACAAAAATTAAAATAGTGAGTGTTCTCTTTGAAATTATATCAGATTCCCCGAACTCAGGCAGTGCTCATGGTTCCTTCCGTTAAAAGGATTTGCTGCCCTTATCGTGAACATTCACGATTCAGGGTATTTTTAAATCCTTACTTACTTTATAACACCCAGGGGCTGAAGCTAGGAATACCCAAATCCAAAGGAACGTCATGCAAAGGTCACCTCAAGCCCAGGTGTGGGTCTCAGCTACCTACACCTGTCCAGATCCAAGGCCGCATTATTGAATGTTCTGGTCTATACAACGTCCACAAAAAAGCTTGAGCCAATCCCTTGGGCGAAAGCCCAAACCCTCCTCTTCTCTCTCTGCTAAAATCTCTGTTGACGTCAAGAATGTTCAAACCCAGCCATCTCAGCCTTTCTCTGACTCAAGGCTTTTATTGCACAGCTAGAAGCATTTGCCCCAGGGAGCGGAATAAGCCAGCAAAATGTTGTGGAAAGAGCGCTCAGAGCAGAGTCACAAAGCAAAGGTTCAAGGCCCGGTGAAGTCTCCGACTTGCATTTGTGCTACGAGCCCTCTCTGAGCCTGTAGACGGGAATCACTCATCTGTACACAGAAATCCCACCATCTCTGCATCCTCCCTAAGGCTGGTGGGAAGCAAAAGTATGTTCAAGCATGCATCACGGTGTCTACAAATACAGGTGATGGAGAGATCATTGGAGACGGACATCGGGGCCACATGGTACCAATATCCCCGCTGGTCCAGAGCCTTGCCTGCCACACAAAGTGCCTCTGTCCCTACACGGGCAGGCTCCGAGACCCTCCACAAGGAAACCCAAGAAGGCCGGTTTCCCGGCCGTCCGCCGGTGGGAATGGCGAGCTGCCCCTTCTGTGCCAAAGACCCTGTCTACTGACCCCAGGCAGCAGCCGCTGAGTTTTCTCCATCTACCATCTGCCAGCTAGCAGTGCTCCCGATTTCTGGATTTTCATTCATTGTAATCTTTGCTTTCTGCAGCTGGGATTGGTTTAGTTGGGAAAAAAAAAAAAAAAAAAGGCTCTGCAATAACAGTGTTAAACAAATAGCGCCGGGCCTGGTATTTTTAGATACATTAAAATTCTCTTTAAGCACGATGTGAGGGCCTGAAAAACTCAGTCTGTTTCCTATGGCTGAGCGAATACTGATAAGAGCTTTATCCAATTTATAAGGCAAGAGAAGGAAATAATCATGTGTGATGGAATTGGACAAATAATCCAGCTCCAAACAATTATGAAATATAATGCAATTACAGAATACCGTGCCAGGGTTCTGGAAGTACCAGATTCTTCTCTTTCGTGAATCAACGATAATGCAGAATTTTAAGGCGCACGGGCCTCGTGAGTAACCAAAAACTGTAGGCAACCAAAACTCAAGACAAAACCAATATAAACACATGTGCGTGCGGCGGGCACACCCTTTATTTCGCATGTTTGTGAACTGATTTCACAGCGCCCCACAGACACACCCTGCCCTCGGCATCGAGCTGGCAAAAAGCATTTTAACTCATGGCAGCCAAAAAGAAGTCCAATTCTGTAGATCAGGGGGAAATTTATATTCAGCTGATTTTTTTTTTTTTCTTTTGGAGAAATAGGGGAGGAGTCTCATTACAGAAGCCGCCCAGCAGAAACGGATAAGATTTTTTTAATGTTTGTTTATTTTGAGAGAGGGGGACAGCATGAGCAGGGGAGGGGCAGAGAGAGAGGGAGAGAGAGAGTCCCAAGCAGGCTCCGCACTGTCAGCGTAAAGCCCAACTTGGGGCTCAATCCCGCCAACTGTAAGAAGATAACCTGAGCTGAAATCAAGAGTTGAACACTCAACCCACTGAGCCAACCCAGGAGCCGCTGGATGAACTTTCTCAATGGCTTTTCTCCACTTCTAAGCTCCCGCTCTCCCACCGCTAACTGCCCTTCTCCCTGGGCCTCATCCACTCGGACCCAGAGCAAGCTGTTTCTCCTCAAGTGCAGAAGCCTAGTAACTAAAAACAAGGACTCTTTCTTCCTGTGATGTCTGCTTAATAGATTGATGACTTACCTGCAGAGGTTGAGGTTAGAGGCACGCGTACGCCTAAATCCTTCCTTTCATTTCGCTGAGTTGTGGTGTGGACTATAGTTCAGGTAAAATTAAGGAAGGACCAGGGGGGTTGAAAACAATGGGAAGGAAATGGGGGAGGGGGCTTAGGGAAGGAATACCCCTCCTTGAGGCTGGGGTGAGGAACAAACCTACCCTCCCTCTTCACCACCTTGATCCTCACCAAACTTCTGAGAAGCCAGGAAGCCAGACTGAAAAGATGAGGGTTAGGGGCACAGACTGAAGGAAGCCAGTCTGGTCTCCATTCACCTGACATGTCTCCCGGGTGCCTCCCACCCACAACTCAGGAAGACCCACGTATGCACCTGTCGTCACGTCTATTTCCTCCTCCAAATAGAGCAATCCTTCCCTCTGGGGTCACTAAGACCCTACTGTCAGGTGGCTTTCCAGGTCCCTAGGAGAGAGCAAGACAGTGGAGGGAACTGACCAACGGTCCCAGACCTCAGGTGCCGGCCCCTTACCATTCTTGCCTGAGTTTCCTCCGAACAAGCCCCGCCTGGTGGGCAGGCGCTCTTACTTCATACCCAGTGACCCTGAGAGACTCTCAGGACAAGCTCTGACCAGACAGGCATGCTCTCCACCGCCCCCTCCAGGGCCAGGCTCCCCTACCATGGCACCCATCGCAGGGCCGGACATATGAATCCTTCTTCACATTGCTGCCAGGGTAATCTTTCTGAAATTGAACCTCCTCTTTCTCCCTCTCTCCTCCCCTCTCCCTCTCGCACAAAAGCACGTGCATGCATGCATACACACACACACACACACACACACACACACACACACAGGCACACTTTTGTTTTATTACTTTCAGAGTAGAACTTCCCTTTGCTTTTAGGGACAAATTCAAATCTGCAAATGGCTTGCAAAGCCCTTCAAGATCTGGCCTCTGCCCTTAACACTCTCTCCACACCCCAGCTCGTTGCTGCTTCTTTAGGTTCCTAGAGCACGGACGCCCTTGCAGCCTCTGACGCCTGCACCTGCAGCTGTCTCCTCTTCCTCTTCCCTCGCCTCTCCCTCCTCCTTCTCTTTCTCCTCTCCTCTTCTTCCTCCACTCTTCCGAGAGCCGCAGCTTCTTACCATCCTTCAGACATCACTTCAATACTGTCTCCCTAAAGAGGCCTTCGTGACAATCCTATCTAAATTGGGTTTCCTATACACAAACCTACCCAAGGCATAACTCTCCAGCACAGCGCCCCATGGCTCTCAGCTTTGTGGCTGAAATTTACTTACTGAAATTTGCAATCACTAATCTCTTTGTTCTCTTTTTTACCGTCCATCTAAGCAGCTTACTGTTAGCCCCAAGATGGCAGAGACTATGATTCATTCATCCAGCATCAGCACTCCACATATCCTGAAATCATGATGTTATTATATTACCATAACTTAGATTTCTCTTGTTTCTTTCAGACTGACCAAAAAGAATTATCATTCCTATATGTAGGGAACAGTGAAGAGACAGCCTGAGTTTGGGGGTTTGTACTGGGAAGTCCTGGAAGCAAATGTGGATAAGATACAATAGGCTGGCAGGGCAGCTCTCGGAAGCTGCTAAGTGTGGGCTTGATCTGGCTGCGCACTTTGAGAGAAGCAATGGTGAATGAAACCGTCCCCAGGGCTTTCCTAGTCTTGCCACCAGACATGTGAAATAGTGAAAGGACTCTGAGCCCATATCGGTGAGAATAATGTAAGACAGAGTAAGGTCTTCAAATATCATATCTAAAAGAGATCAGATAGGGGCGCCTGGGTGGTGCAGTCGGTAGAGCGTCCGACTTCAGCCAGGTCACGATCTCGCGGTCCGTGAGTTTGAGCCCCGCGTCGGGCTCTGGGCTGATGGCTCAGAGCCTGGAGCCTGTTTCCGATTCTGTGTCTCCCTCTCTCTCTGCCCCTCCCCCGTTCATGCTCTGTCTCTCTCTGTCCCAAAAAATAAATAAATGTTGAAAAAAAAAATTTAAAAGAGATCAGATATTGTGATTAGTTGCTCTCATGGGCAAAATCGGGTCCAACTGGTACAACCTTCAAGGAACTGAGCTCACCACAATACAAAATCAAATATGTTAATACCTCAGACTGCCTAATAATGAAACCAATTACTTCATGAGGTAGTGAAGTCCCTAGTGCTGGAAACGATAAATTGGGGACAGAAAAAAAGATTATTGGGGAGGTTATTTCCACCTTTGATGGTCCCTCCCATTCCGAGATTCAAAGGGCAATGGAGAACCATCAAAAGTCTTGAGACAAGGTGATGGGACAAAATATTGTCTTGAAAAGATCTATGAAAAGTTCTGAAAACAGAAAAGTTTTCAGTACCAAAGAATTAGTGGTGCCTTGAGATATCGTAAGACCAGGATGGACAATTATTACTCCAAATGAAATCTGCCTTGACAAAATCAGTTCAAGAAAATAGAGCTTTCAAGATTTGTATCAACTATCAAAGTCTCCAAGATAAGAACTTCCTTCGTGACTAGCATCTTTAACAAGGAGACGAATGCTTCTGCATCAGAGATTTTAGAATATATTTCAATAAGAATGACCCCTCACCTTAACATTCTATGTGGGATACTCAATTACAGCAGTGTTCAAGATCAAAAACTTGTGGGATGTCTGATCTGTTTATATATATTTCAACCAGCAGTCGAAGAGCTTTCTTTCCTGTAAGTAATTAAAAGAAGGCTCTCAGAGCAGAAAGGTCTAAAGGGGCCTTAAGCTACCTGGGCCTCATGTAACGCTCTTACTACAAAACCCTTAGTTAAAAATTTCAGGGGCACCTGGGTGGCTCAGTTGGTTAAGCATCCAAATTCGGCTCAGGTCATGATCTCGTGGTTTGTGAGTTTGAGCCCAGATCATGATCTCGTGGTCTGTGAGTTCAAGCCCTGCATCGGGCTCTGTGCTCACAGCTCAGAGCCTCGAACCTGCTTCAGATTCTGTGTCGCCCTCTTTCTCTGCCTCTCCCCCACTTGCTCACTCTCTCTCTTGCTCTCTCTCTAAAAAATAACTCAGCATTAAAAAATAAAAATAAAAATTTCAAAGATGCCAGCCTTCTTTTTGGTTCCTCATCACCTGATAGTTCTTTACCAGTTTTGGTCATGGAGGAAAAGGCCATCTTCCCACAAACTCTGTAACAATCAGGCCCGCAGGTGCTCACCCCTGAGCAATGAGCAGTGCGCCCGCTGGACAGCCTCCCCTTTCTTTTTCTTCTCCTTTTCTTTTCCTGTGTGACTAAGAGAAGGGTCTCTGCAGCAGAAATGCATCTGTGAAACCCTGGGTAGTGATTCAAACAGTTGCCAAATGAGCCAACTGCTGGAACTAAATGGGCTTTGCTAGGGGGTTGGTCGTGGTTAGGAGTTCGGCTCGCCCTAGATCCACAGGCACAGGCAAAGGCCTGCGTCAGCTGGTGCCTCCCTCCCCGACGCATGCCAACGGACCTGTTGCCAACGGACTTAATTCTCCTTTATCGATTAATGAAAAACCAATAAACACGTTTTTCACCCCCCTTGAGATTAGAGACACTGCTTTGCCTTCCGGTACGGAAGGGAGGGGAAAGATGACGACAGGTGCAGCGAAATAGTGGCTTCCTCCGGTCTTGCTGTGACCGGGTCAATCAACCCTACAGCAAATGGTAAATTCAAGCCTACGATGCCAACCGCCGTTAATAAAACACAGCCTCACTGGCTGAACACCGAAATAGGTATTTCAACCCTCTGCAAGGATTGAAAAGAGAAGGCACAACAAAAGGAAAGCCCAAGCTTTCTGCATTTTCTTTTCGTATTTCAGTCGGCGGAAAGATACTTTTTTCAACTTAATAGAGGGTGACACCAGATTTATTTAGTCTGGAGGAACAGCCAGCCCCTGAGTACATGAAGTAATACTGTGCAAACCACAGCACAGGTGCCTCCGTTGTCTCAGGCAGCTGACTTTTGGAAAGAGCAAGAGGGCTTAAACATCAGAAAATATTCTTACTCGCCAGACGTCACAGACCCTGGAACGGGGCTGAGCGAAAACGTCGTGGCAAAGCCAACGTGCAAATCGAAGCCGGTGATTTCGGCTGAGGGCTTGGGTTTGGGAGGCTTCACGGCTTCATCTCCAAAGCCCCGATTTGAAACCACGGTGCGCAGCATGTGCGTGAGGCTTCACGCTTTCCTCTGACACCCAGGCCCGCCAATGCATCTCTGGATGCAACTGGGGGGTCTTAGAATCTTCTCTAAAGAACCGAACTAAGCCAAGGAACTCCAACTGGAAGCCCTGCTCCTACCCAGAGAAGCATAAGTTCCATTGAAAGGTTCGGGGGAAAAGATGAGAGGTGGGGAAATGCTCGCCGGCCCAGGACCTTAGGTGCTCGGTTTAAGCCCCCACCACAGTCTCCCAACGGGACTGTCGCTTTGGAGGGAAACCTCCATGGTGGGAAATGTAGCCCTTACTGGTCTATTAATATAGGATGCTAGTGGCTGTGAACGAAATTCTCCAAAAGAGAGTTGGGGTGGGGGGGGTGGTTCTCGCTGTGAAGGTAAACTGCGTTTTTTGTTTTTTGGTTTTTTTTTCCACCTGGGAAAGAAGAAAGAAGAAATTTGCCGGGCACCATTCTGTCCATGCAAAACCTTTCCGATGGATCCCAAACAAAAGCTGGAAAAACAAGCCTGATGGGTCTCCCCCCACCCACCCCCCACCCCCGCCACCCCGACCATTTCAAGGCTGGAAATCAAAGAATGTTTCCAATCCCAGGATTAGCGAGGAACCGAGAGTGAAAACGTGAGGGAGAGAAAAAAAGAAAAACATGTTTAAGAGAGCCTAGCTCACGACCTTCAGACACCAGCACTGGAGAACGGAGTCGGCGGCTGTCACCCCCGCGTCCCCGCACCCCAGGACTGCAGCCGCAGGGGGAGCGCCTCCACCCGCCCCAGATGCGAGGGGAAGGCTGCCAGGAGGTGGTGCCCACACGCCAGGTGAACTCCACGGGGGACGTCGCCACCGCCCACCTCCGCTGTCCCAGTTTTCTCTGTTGTCTCTGCGCAGCCCCGGCGCCTGAGGTTACTGGGTAATTCATCCCCCCGCGCGCCAGCGAGTTAAGCCTTAGGCCTTTTTTAATGGCCTCAGGTGTGAGTAGCAGACAGCCCCGTGGAGCAGCGTTGGCCGGGCCGAGATCACAGGGAGCCGGGTGCCGGCCGTCCCTGCGCGCCAGGGCCCCGCGCCCAGGCTGCTGACTGCGCCCCAGTCCCCACCCCCCACCTCCAGGTGGCGGGGAGGCTGAGGAGCCTGCCTGTGTGAAGAGAACTCAGAGGTGCCCTGGGACAAGGAGCCAGCTTAAAATAAGGCAGTGGAGACATTCACCTGTGCTTAAGGACCTGCTCGATAAACGGCGAATTCCTCAGATACCCCAAATCGCCGGCAGAGCCGAAGGAGGATGAACCGCTTGAAGGAGACGGGAAGGGAAGAGGGTGTAGGACGGGAGGATTTCTGCAGAGCCTGCGGTGGGGGAGTAGGTGCTAACCAGGGAAGGTAATTCTGCAAAATTGGAACACAGGCAACGTATCTGTAGGCAACTCTGACAAAGGGCACAATCTAGGAAATTGAATAGGGATTTGTCCCCTGTCTCTCAGCCTACTGACCCACTTTCCTTGGGCTACATCTCCCCAGATCCCTGCCCCTCGCCGAATCTTCCTGTTAACCAATAGGGAGAAAAGAGTAGGCCTGGGGATCACAACATAGACGGAATAAGCAACAGGGGCCTGCTTGACAGTTTTTTGAGAGAGAGAGAGACTCAGGTCTCTCTTTTGCCCAGAAAATCCTTTCTGAGCCATTCCCCCTGTGCATCCGCACACACACACCAAGATATCCCCTGCTCCCCGTCAAGGGCCTGAAGTTCATATCTTTGGTTAAAGCACTGAAAACATCTGCATCTAAAAAAAAAAAAAAAAATGTGTGCGCTCCTTTGGAAGGAGAATCCTTTGATCCATTCTTAGTTGTTAAAGTTGTGGCACAAAGAGTTTTCTCAGGGTATCCGGCCAGTTACTCGAACGAGGCACAGGTATGTGAGTTAAGTACATATTGACGGTAAGTCCCGGGGTGAGAGATACTGTCTAGTTGGAGTGCCACCAAAAGAAGCACACACACACACACACACACACACACACACCACACTTTGAGACACGCAGACTCTCTACGATTTTGGCCAGGATTGGACTTAGATGGCAGAAGCCCAGGTTGCCCACTCATAATCTTGTCCCATCCGCTGGCGTGGGCATGAGGACATCCAGTCTGATCGTTGGCTGCTACACTCTCCAAGTGTGAGTGCACGCCCGTGAGCGGCTGCACCAGCGCCGGCTCCAGCATCAGGCACCCTTAGGTCTGACTCCTAACATTCCCCCCTCCTGACACAACCGCTTGAATTCGAGTTCGGCTCTCACCCGGAGCAGCTATGCGACCTCAGGCAAATGATCTGCCCTCCCGGGGTCTCTCCTTCCTCATCCACGATCTGAGCTCGGTCGCATCCCACAGCCCGTGGAAAGCGCTGGGCACGGTGCCGGGCACATCGGGTCAGGACACGCTCCATGAAAGTGAACTATTTTTACTTCACTATCAATCGCTTTTCCTGCTCTGAGCTTCTGCTTCCTTATCTGTCAAGTGGCGACGATCATACGTACGTTTACAGGAGCCCTGCGAGGTCTGCAAGAAACAGACGTGGAGCGTGGAGCGCCCGTTCCTGACCGAGCGAGGAAGTGTTCGGCACATGATGGTTGTGATGCTGAGGAGTGAGATGAGGGGGAGGGGGAGGGGGAGGATTTTGATGTTAGTGCCCCTGGAGCCAAGCCAGGAAATTCACAGGCATCAGCCCTAAACACCCACTTGCAGCAAAGGTAGACCTCCCCCTGGAAGCTCCCATCCCCCGCTGCTGGGCCTGGATGGCCGCACGAGCTTGCTCTCTCTCTCTCTCTCTCTCTCTCTCTCTCTCTCTCACCAGATTGCTTCTCCTTTGCCAAACGGGTTTTAAGCCACAATAGCAAAGAGCAAGCGATCCGGTCTGCAACTGCATAGAAAAGAACCCGAATTCAGGGGCTCTCCCATATTTACTTGTGCCTTCCTTTCCCCCTTTTTTCTAAGCTCTGATGTGAGGTGGTGTCTTGGAGAATTGACTCATCTGCCCGTATTTGTTCATTACAGCTGTTGCTAGGAAGTTATTATGTAAATGGCTCTGCTTCTCACTCTCCATTATGCTTTTTCTCTTATTATTGTGAGACGGAATTAAGTGCCAGCCCTGTGCTGAGTTTTCATTAGACTCTTTCCATATTCTTCCGTATTTTTCTCTCTGGCTTTATCAGTCACTTTAGAAGTTAATCCTTTTATATTTTAAGGACTTTAAAGAAGATATAAAACCTCTCGAGGATCCTGGGGGAGGGGCTGGATTTCAAAGCGGCTTGAGCTCTCCCTGTTCATTGTGTCAATAGTTACGCCTGGCTTTTTTAATTTTCAAAATTCAAATTAAAACATCATCATGCTCCTATAAGCTTCACTACCTCTAATAATCAAAGAACAAGTTTCGGCTTGACACACGGATAAGGCAGTGCTGAGCCACATTCATGATCGTCCCCTCCACTGGATTAGGTAATCAGGTTTAATAAAGATGAAAATCTTTCAAGAAAAAAGGAAAAAGCAAACCCTAGTCCTAAAAGTGGGTGTTTTTCTGTTTGTTTGTTTGTTTGTTTAATTAAGACATTACTACAAAATCCATTTTGGAAAACATAGGACTAGGTGGCTGTTCTATTTCTTGCCACATTCCGAAAGATATTTGTTACATGTTCCAAAGTGCAGAGTCAATATAATTTTTACCCCCCGAAGGGACACGAAACATATATGAAGATTTCAAAACCAGCCCAGCAGGCTTTCCAACAGATGGAAAGTGAAGTTGCACATTTCATTTCGGTTACCTGCCTCTAAATCATTGATTTTTGTAGAAATGTCACACCGTGCTTGAAGAGAAGTCTCTCTTTCTCCATAAACATACAGCAGACTTCGCAGAAAATGCCAACATTTTTAGTTAAGAGAGAAAGCTTCAGAAAAGCCCATGAAATTCAACTCACTCTCCCATCTTAGGCACACAATACCCAGCGACTTCAATTACACACCACCTTTCATCCCTACATGTCAGGAGCAGTTTTAAGCCTAAAACAAGCAGTGAATTGGCCTTACCCTGCTGAAAACTTGTGGGAAGAACAGTGGGGATCAACTACTTTTTAGTTTCAATACACCGAGGAAAAAGGGTCAGACTTATTGCTTGTGGTAATAAGGCCGAGGCTGTAAGGGGTAAAAAGACTGCAGGTTGACACCTGAAGTTTTATTTTTCACGATGCTTTAACCTTCCGGCCAAATCTTCAAAGACGAGAACCAGCATTCTAACATAAAAACACAGGTTCAAGTTCAGTACCCCGCCCAAACGATCTACATTCAGCCTAATTTTCTGCTACTAAGAAAGGGCAAAAAGAAAGAGGAGGTGGGGAAAAACTGTCACAGAAGGATTGTCACAAGTCTAGATGTCCCCAGCAGAAGTCAGGTCACATCGCAGAGAACGCTGAGTTCACAGAAGGGAAATTGAGGAAAACACAAGGAAGTGACATGTGGATTTCATTTAATTCCCGATTCAAACTTTAAAAAAGGGGACAAAAAAATCAGGAAAACAAGTGTAGTACTGGGCATTAGATGATACCCATTATGGTTAATTTTTTAATTTTGTTAGTAACATGAGAGAAAATGGCCATTGTTTCTTTTTTGTTTAAGTTCATTTATTTTGAGAGAGAGACTGAGTGTGTGGGAGGGGCAGAGAGAGAGGGAGAGAGAGACAATCCCAAGCAGGCTCTGCACTGTCAGGGCCGAGCCCGACGTGGGTCTCAAACTCAAGGAACTGTGAGATCGTGACCTGAGCCAAAACCAGGAGTCAGACCTTCAACCAACTGAGCCATCCAGGCGCCCCGAAAATGGCCATGTTTTTAAGAGCTGCATATTCACGTATGTATGGGTGAAATGAGAACTGGCTGGGATTTATTTTAAAACACTTAAGCAAAAATGAAAAGAAGTGAATGGAGGAAACAAGAAAGGGAAATTCTGGACAACTGAATCTGAATCAAGGGCATATGAGGATTCATTATTACTGTTCTCATTATTAAGACATTGGTGTATGTTTGAAAATCTTCACAATGAATACTTAATGGAGTTCCCCTTACTCAAAAAGGTTGCAGATCCATAAACCAGGGGTCTAAGAGTTTCCTGGGCGTTTATCTGGCAGAGGGAGAAAGAGACAGCTCACTAACTAAGCTCCACTTAAAGAGCCCTGAGGTCTCGGGCATTAGGGTAAAGATGATCGATGATCTTTGGGCAAGAAGACGACCCCTCTCAGGAAGCGTGTTGACTGATTATGACTTCTCCCTCCCTAGAGGCTGAGCTCAATGTTTTTATTAACCTAGTGACACATAAAGGAAAAAAAAAGTTGGGGAAGCCCATTAATTATGGCTAACTGTAGCACAAAGCTCAATGCGGAAGTGGATAAGACAGGCTGTAGGGGTGGAGACAGGTGGTATTTCATAAATGCACCAAAGTGAGGGAGGTGCCATATTAGAAGGAACAGTGGGATGCGGAGGGGTGCCGTCTACCTGCAGGATCAGAAGGGGTTTCATAAACTGACTTTTAAGGTGACGCTTCAGCCTCTCCCTGTCCTCGCTGCTGCACCTGTTCACTATTTGTAGCGTATGTCGGTCATCAACAAGTACTTATTGAATGTTACTGAGCTCTCTTGCCACTGTCCTCAAAGATGGCCAGTAGCTCAACTTAGGTGCAAGATGAAATCCAAGTTCTTCAGCCAGTCATTCGGGGCCCATCACGGCCAGACCCCTCCTCTGCAGTGTGTCCGGCCTCACCTCCTCCCAAGCCATCCCAGTAAGCCCCATCTCTCCAAACCTCCTCCAACCCTGATCACTCAACATATCCAGGATGCACCTGTGCCTGGCCCTAAAGTAGGAGGAAAAGAGATGAATGTAGGTGCCTGAGATAGGGGCAGGGGGGGCACTATCATCAGCCACGGGCAGCGGTGGGGGTCATCAAGAGGGAGATCAACGGCCTCTGCTACTGACCCTAACCAATAAGTAGGGAAATCTGTCAATCGTTAAGAAAAATATTGGGTCTCTGCATCCAAATAAAATCTTCAATAATGGCACTGCGACCCTACTTGGAGAAGGGCTTTCCACACCATCTCTTAAAAAAAATTTTTTTTTAACATTTATTTATTTTTTGAGAGACAGAGAATGAGCAGGAGAGGGGCACAGAGAGAGGGAGTCACAGAATCCAAAGCAGACTCCAGGCTCTGAGCGATCAGCACGGAGCCCAACACGGGGCTTGAACTCATGAACCATTTTGTTGTTGTTGTTATTGTTGTTGTTGTTGTTGTTGTTGTTGTTGTTGTTGTTATTTTCCCACAGCCTCGCTTAATGAGGAGTTTCTAAGTAATCACATAGAGGTGAGTTTATGTCCTTCATGTCCCAAATACCGTCTTGGTTTGCATTCCTCCAGAAACGAATGTTAATGTATGGGTTTGAGTACAAGCTGGTGCTTTAGGAGATAAGCGTGGACGTATAGGCGAAGGAGGTACGGGACACAGGGGAGGAAATAAGCCAATAAGAGCGTGTTGTAAAGCAAGGCACAACAGAGGGCCATTGGACTTAATCCCACTGGGGAGCTCAGACACAGTCCATGGAGCCCATGCTGAGAGGGAACCCTCCCCAGGGGGGAGGAGCCCAGACGCTCCTCCTCCGCCACATCTAGTCAGTCACTGACTGAGAACCTAGAGGAGGGGAGAGTCACGCCTGCCCCGCTCCCCATGCATGGCCCATAGCTCTGGCAGACAATGAGCTGCAAGTGTGGGAGAGGGAAGCGGGGCTCCCACGCCTAGAAATTGTAAGCGCTGCAAGGATATGAGCAGTTTCCTGATGCACGTGCCCAGGTTTAGACATACACCCCCATATACAAGTCTGTAAAGTCACGTTCGTAAAAATCCCAAAGATGGGAAAAAGCACCACGATGAGTTAACCAGGGTGTTTGATGAAGTTCATCTTTGCAAATCATCTTTGTGTAGCAGGAGTCATCAAACTAAAGACTGCAAGCCAGCCAAAGCTGGCCTGTTTCCATAAATAAAGTTTTATCCGAACACGGTCACGTATGTTCGCTTACCATTGCTGCCTGTGTGCTACGTCGGAGTAGAGTGGTTGTCACAGAAACCAAGTGGCCTGCAAAGCCAAAAACATTTACTGTCTGGCCCTTTATGGGAAACACTTTTGTTTCCCTGTTAGCCTTTTTTCTCTGAACCATCACGTAGGAAGTCCAGAAGCAACCTCACTTCCCCTGAATAGTCCTTTTACCCCTAAAGAAATGGCTTCCAAATTTGTGTGTCTGTCATTCCATATCCATTCTCCAATATGTCTCTCACTACACTGCACTGTCCATATTCACCTTTGTATCTAGCTCAACACCGCCACCAGAACCGAGTTTTATTCATATGTAGATGCCTAACATCTAGATATTCAACAAATGCATATTTAAATAAAATAAATTCATTCGGGGGATTTGAGCTCCCTGGTCATCGATCTAGTACAGATTGGGTTCCAGAAAATGCAGACAACTTGCTCAAGATCACATACATGGCCAGCATCAGACCCAGGTAGGTCCTCTTGTTCCCCAGTCTAGGGTTTTCTGTTATATACGGACACGATCAGGCCTCATTACTGCCCTTGAGACACACGTGCTCCCTTTAACACATGGCATTTTCCGAGAAGCAACTCAAGGTGATGACTTTACACCTTCTCTGGTTGACCTGGATTACTATACCTAGCGGTCGCCTGGTCCGCACAAGCCCTCACAGCATCCGTGACCATGATCTACATCTCCGAAAACCGTCCTCCATCTACTAACCATTGTTCCCAAGATCAAACCTCGAAAGTCTCTCACGAGGCTCCGTGACCCGTTATCTTTCAAAACCACCTTAGGTGTCAGTAATAAATCTCTCACCTTCTGAAGAGGTAAATCAAAGCTTTGGACATAACCAGCAAAAAAATGGCTTTTCATTGTTTCTGCCTATTATAACCACAAGTGTTCAGATGGCACCTTTCAGAGCTGCTGAAACAGTAAACAATAACAGAACATCTTTACTGCCTGATAACAAGAAGCGACTTACCTTCATCAAAATAAATCTCAGCAGATTTCAACACCCTTGGAAAAAACCGGAGGAAAAAAAAAAGAAAGAAAAACGTTAGTGAAATGATATTTTATTTATATCTTTTATTTATGTCCTGCTTTTTAAAAATAGGCATCACACACCCTAAATACAGGCAAAACCTGCATCCAACCAGTTAAGGAAATTTGTTACCTGCTTAGCGATTTTTTTTTAATGTAATTCAGAAAAAGTTAAGCCAAGCTACAGATGAAAGCCTTTGCCACAAACTGCCTACAGAACCAAAGGAGGAATTTTTTTTTTTTTAATATCCATGTCAACATAAATTTAAGAGCTATTTTTCTCTCTTCAGGAAAGATAAGGCTTAATTTTTAGGATTTCCAAAAATAACTGCCTCTCCCCTCTTCATGTCAGAATCCTGCCTCGAAATCCTATCTTTTTTAAGGTGGCCAAGATCTAAGTCAAATCTCTTAAAGGCAATGCTTTGCATTCGATAGATATTTAAAGACGCTTTTAGACTTGTTTCATATTTTTAAACAACAATTCATGGTAGGACACAATGAGGGGGAACCACAGTTGGAAAAGTGATCTAGCTCGATGTGCAGGTAGAGATGAAGTCCATCGTGGGCCACACCAGCATATCTCCACTTTGCAGATGAGGAGAACATAGCCCTGAAATGTTTGGCGCCTTCCCCAGATCGCAATGAGCACAGAAAAACGATGAAGTGTAGACCTTCTACCTTCAGGTATGAGCCCTTTCTTTGGCCTTAGGCTGACATCTGTGCCCAATGGTGCTAACTTCTCTTAATTATACTCTTCGTGCATTTCATAAATTTTAATTCAAATGAAAAGAGTGAGAACAGACAGGTAAACTAGTCACGTCAAGCAGTGTAAGGTTATCGCAAAAGTTACAAGACGACATGGCCGACCGTGACCCACACCTGTAGGAAAGTCTTCTGTTCTGTGGCAGGTTTGCTACACTTCTTCAGGCTCTTGGTCCAGATTTGGCAAGAGAATAATCGGAAGAGGACTGCATCAAGTTTGAGAGGTTAACATTATCAAGTTCAGACTCCCGTCCAACGTGATTGCTTACTTCCGCCCCGGCCCCCCCCTCCCCCCCATCACGGCTCACGGGATCTGCGATCATTTGAGGACCCACCCATGATGCTGATTAACCTGAAACACAATGTTCACAGGAAAAATTATAATCTCAAAGTGCACTTAAAATCATTCAATCTAGTGCCACTCTCTGGACAATGGGTAAGCTAATATTTCAAGATAAGTGTATGGAGAAATTTATCTATCCTAGGAGAAAAAAAAAAAAAAAAGTACAATATCCCCGTGGGAATTTTTGTCTCTCCCTATATATCTGTCTTTGGAAAAAGATTTTTATCGGTAGGATTGAAAACAAGAAAAGATATCCAGGCATTAATAAGCATAGGCAGAATCCAGTGTTATTCACTTAGCTACAAATAGTAGCCCCTGAGAAAATGATCCATTCAAATAATAATCTCTTAAAATGATATTTGACTATTATATACCCAATGTGATTTGTGTTGAATTTAATTATCTAAATTTAAAATACAAGAGACATCTAAAGCCATTATTTCATTTGGAGTTGAATGAAGTAAGTCATTTGGAAGTACAGTTTAATTTTTTAAAGTCATAGCATAACTAAGGGAGATGTCTCGGTCTATTTCTACTCTGGAAACACACAAGAGCAGCCTGCGACGCTTAATTGTAAAGTGCGATCTTATAAAGGAACAAAATTAAGTAGTCGGATGTATTTGCTACATTAAGGCAAAACGAAAACTACTATGATTAGAGCAGTTTGAGAAAAATGGATGTAAAATACTTTCCGTTTAAATTATAGCAACGGCTACAATTAAAAGAGCACTTTGCTACTTGCTGGATGGCAGGAAGATTGTTTTCTTATGCAGTTTGGCGTTTGGGTTTTTTTTGTTGTTGTTGTTGTTGTTTTCATGCAGCCCTGCTCCGGCCCATCTCCAGGCTTCCTGAATGGCTCTCCTGAGAAGCAGGGGCCTCTGCAGAGCTCCCTGAAAAGGCCACAGGAAAAAAGGAGGCTCGGAAAATCTAATCATGGCCAAAAAGGAACCAGACACAGGAATGAAAGCGTCAATCAAATTCAGTTCACAGAGGGGTGGCCTCAGCTGCTGTCTGTGATCAGTCGCAAATGGCTGTGCTGGCCTCCTGAAGGTGGAGAAAGCTTAACAGGCTGTTGCTGAGAAAGGCGACTGTCTTTTTTAAAAACTCTTATTAGTTCTAAAAATAGGGACAATATTTATTGTGTATTGCAACATATGGGTAGAAGACCATCAAAGACTGAACTACATAGACCAAAACCCAAACCCATTCCGCACCCCAGTAACAGGGGGCTGTGTTCTCACGGACGTTTCCGTGAATTTCCACACATACGAGAGGAGATCACACCAGGCATACTCTTCCTTTTTTTTTTTTTTTTTTAATGTTTATTTTCTTTTTGAGAGAGAGTGACAGAGCATGAGTGGGGGAGGAGCAGAGAGAAAGGGAGACACAGAATCCGAAACAGGATCCGGGCTCCGAGCTGTCAGCACAGAGCCCGACGCGGGGCCTGAACCCACAAACTGCAAGATCATGACCTGAGCCGAAGCCGGACGCTTAATCGACTGAGCCACCCAGGTGCCCTGCACACCAGCTTGTGCAGCCTTACCTATCCCCCACTCCGTGTGAAGTCCACCAGTGGATAGAAAAGTGGAGAGGGACTTTTACTTGGTGCTAAAAGCCGGTCTCTACCATGTTTCCCAAGTTTGTCTGATAATATAAATTACCTGAGCAATTATTTAAAACACAGACAAGCAGACTCTCTCCTCTGAAGAGGCTGACGTTTTACCTCATGAGTGGGGCCTTTCGATCCATATTTTTGCCCAGAGCTTCGGTTATTTCCTATAATTGGGTGGTTCGGCATGCTGTGTTCTGTGCGGTTGGGCAAAATCAGGATTCACCTCATCCTAAAGAATAGAAGGGAGGGGTGTGGACGGAAATAACTTGGAAGGAACACACAAAGAAATAGGCAAGCCCTAAGAGATATCCTGCCTCACTTTTTATTTCTGTGTAGACCAGGAGAGAAGGGGGGACCATTACTCTACTTTTTTTTAGATTTCTTATGAGCTCTCTGATTTGTCATTTTATACTATACCTATCTCTCTCCCTGTAGTTATTAGCAAGACAACAGCTTTTATTTATTATTTTTTTCAAAGAGAGAGTGTGTGAGCACAAGTGGGGGGGAGAAAGAGAGAGAGAATCTTAAGCAGACTCCACACTCAGCACAGAGCCTGATGTGGGGATCACGACCTGAGCCAAAATTGAGTCTGATGCTCATCCGATTGAGCCACCCAAGCGCCCCTGCCAACCGCTTTATATACTCAAGAAAGGGGAGTCTGAATAATTAAGAGTAGTAGACGGCATATCCTCTTTTGTGGAGGACCCAGAATAAAGAGGTACCTGTGTTCTGAGGTCAGCAGAAAGAGAGGAAATACAGGTGAGGGGCCCAAATGCAATTCTGGGAATCTGTGCCCTGACATAAATTCCAGAAAGTTCTTGCAACTGGAGTGCCTTGGAGAGGAAAATAGTGATGGAACCTGTTCTCACTGCTCTTCATTTTGACGTAAAAGTGATGCGAAGCCCCAGGAATCTCCCAGCCACCCTCACTGTCCTGGGGCCTCTCCTGAGACGAGCAGAGAGCACGCTTCCCGACCACATTTTGTGAGCCGACTGTGTTTCTGGAGGACCTGACTGTCTCCACCGTGGAAGATGCCAAGCATCTATGTTTCCTACAATCTAAATATCGCCCACTTGCCAGATGTTTCACCTAAACTTATAAATGAAGGTCTCTCTTTCCCTTGTTATTTATGTAGGTGGCTCCACACACCCCCTTTCAAGCCTGAGGGCCTAGGATATAACTCATTTTATGATAAAAAGGAATATCTGTTCATTTCAGCAGTTGCTGCTGCAAGGATATATTTCAAACACATTTGTGGTGAACGATCACACTATATGACAGAGTCAAATTGATATGTGAAGTTCCCAGAATAGTGAGCAATTAATACAGAATGTACTACAAATCACTGGGGCTCGGGCTCAAGATGGAGTGCTGTTTCCATACCCCTAGAAATGAATTTGTATGCCAGATGCGTTAAGGGAAATGCACTAATGGTCCCGGGCTGGATCACTTAGCCATGTACAACCGAGTAATGTTAATAATGGCACCCAGAACACGGCAGTGAAGCACCGGAGAGGCAGACAAAATCCAGAGTTCGGTCACCTTTTCCCCCATGAAGGGCAGTGTTTGAGGAACTTGCTGGAATCCCACAGACTGCCCCAGACCCCAAGTTGTGAGACGGCTCACCTGCAGAGAAAAGACTTTGTGCTTTTATTAAAGTCCCGTGGGATGGCTCACTTAACATTCACCTGTCTCGTGTTTTTAAATCTGTAAATAGGTCACCTTCTAAACAGAGTTCACTATTTATCTAGAAACGCTGCTTCCTTCAGCATCTATTCTGTCTACACCACTGCCCAAGCCTAGCAGGATTAGACACACAGCTAAAAGAAAGTGGCATCATTTTATATTAAGTAATGATTGCTTAAAATGATTATTTGGAAGTTAATCAGTACTGGCTTATGACCTCAGTTCACATAATAGTGATTTAATACATATCCTGAAGGAAAAAATACTCACTTCTCAAGAGTTTAACCTACTCCCACGACATAACTCATACCTTTAAATAATCTGGTTAGATACTTGTGGTTAACTGTAATGAATAATCAAGTAACTATCTCCTCTCAATGACAAGACATAATTATTATGAATTCCAACACTGAAAAATAAAATGTAATAGACTAAAGATGCACATATATATCACATAGCATTTGCAGTTATACTAGTCATATAAATTATCATTTTTAAAGTAATGGTTTTTCTATATATGAAATGAATTTATTAGAGGATATGAAATATGTTAAAATTGAAAAAACAGTTACAAAAGATATCAATATGATCTTAATCATATTGCTTTTTTCTATGTTTTCCATCCTTAAGAAAAATCACCGTCATTTTGACATGTCTGTTTAATCATTTCACCTTAAATAGAATATAATAATGAAAAAATTATACAGTATATTTTCAATTCACATTAACATTATTGAAAAGAATATTACATGCCACTTAAGTGTTAATAGATTTTCAGCTACATTTTTTCTTTATAATTACAAAGTAATACGTGCTCATTGAAGAAATGTTAGGAGAGAAAAACAGAAAATAACACAGAAGAAAAAAACAATCTCCCATAATCCTCACCCAGAGGTAACCATTACTAATATTTTAGATCCCAGGCGACCCATGAATTTGGATAGGAAAAAAAATACATCTTTGTACCCTTACTGAAATTTTGCACTTCCTTTAACCATCAATGTAGACGGCAAACCACAGTAGCATTAGAAGATAGGGAATCTTAATAAAAACAGAGAGTGGGGGGGGGGAAGGAATTGGAATTTCTAAAACTGAAAAATACAATATCTGAAATTAAAAATTCACTGGATAGCCTTAATAGCAAATTGGACACTGAAGAAGAAAAGATCAATGAACCTGAAACTAGGCCAAATAGAAATTATAAATCAAGTAATATTAGCAATGCCTGTGATCTTATCATCAATAAGAATCCCATCACAGTTATTGCAGATGTCTTAATATTTATACTCAACAATACTTTGAGATTACACTATTAGGCCCATCACTAAATCACATATGAAATAAGATCTGTCTATAGATACATGACATACAACATAGCCGGCCTACTGTTAGTCAACTCTGCACCTTGAGGTGGTTTAGCCACCAAGAAGGGAACTAGCAGGTTTTCATAATTGGAATTAAACTCAAATAGCTTTGATGATAGACTTCCAGTTTGGGCCGTAATAGAGGAAGGAGTATCAGACTTACTCAGCCACTGTAAACAGCCACTAAACTTCACAAATTGTATGAAGCAAATAATTTCAAACATTGGCACTACAAATCACAAGTCTGTGATCCATGAAAAAAGGGAAATACAGGAGATCAACTTCACATCTACCCCAGTTTTCTGCCTGGAAGCACTTGACAAAGTGCAGCACATGAAAGTCAAACCAAAACAGAGATTGGTGGTCTCACTGGAAAAAGGAAACAGACATCTGCTTGGGGTTACTGCGGCAGCCAGAATTTGCAGGTCAGGAGAAGGTGAAAAGTGAAGGATTCCCAGAAATCTGCATGGGGTCACTGTGAGTCTTCAAACAAAACGATGCAGCACGTGCTCACTGAAAGACTTCAGAAAGCCTAGCATATGGGGAGGTCCAACCAAGATTCTGGAGGTTTTATCACGGTATGACATGGGACATTGACCGAGCAAAGTGGAGATCCCAAGATGGACATCCTGGGCATTCACTTAAGACAGTTCACACTTTAAGAGTGCTTCTGCTCTGTATTAAACTAAGCCTCTTAACTCACTGCTTGACAGAACAAAAGCTAATATTCCTTATAAGTAAAGGACATAATCCACACTATCGATAGGTTAGCATATACAATGCCTAGCAGATAATCAAAAAGCACTAGATATATGGAAATGCAAGAAAATGTGATTCATAATCCTTGGTAGAAAAAAACATTGATATAAACAGTCTCAGAGATGACATAGCTGTTAGAATTATCAGATAAAAATTGTAAAACAGGTTTGTAAATATGTTGAGATATTTAAAAGAAAATATGAACAAATGACTCCATGGATAAGGGATCTAAACTGAGAAAGGGAAAATATTTGAAACAATTAAATGGAATTTCCAGAACTAAAAAATAAAATATCTGAAGTCAAATATTCATTGCATGGAATTAAAAGCAGATTTGACATTGCAGAATATATTGGTGAACTTGAAGACAAATATGGAACCAAGGATACTGAAGCACAGAGAGAAAATAGACTAAATAAAAATGAACAGACCCTTATAGTATGTGGAATTATATGAAAAAATCTAACATATATGTAATTGGAACTTAGAACATGAAGGAAAAATTGAGATACAAAAAATTAAGAAAATATGGCAGAATTTTTTCCATTTTTTTTCCAAATTTCAAATGTACAGAACCAAAAAAAATCAGTGAAACCCAATAACCCACACAAAAATTCCACACAAAGATACATAATATTCAAACTGCTGAAAACCAAAAATAAGAGAAAATCACAAATGCAGACAAACCAAAAAGAAAAAAAAAAAAAAAAAAGACACCTTCTATACAAAAGAACACCAAAAAGAATGAATGCAGTCTCATCAGACATGCAAAGCAGGAAGACAATACGATGGCATCTTTAAAGTGGTAAAGGGAAAAAAGTTATTAAACTAGAATTCTACATTCAGCATAAATGTACTTCAAAAATGAAAGTGAAATAAAGACCTTATGAGCTAAACAAAACCTGAAAGAATTAGTTAACAGGAGACCCTCATAATGGGATTAAAGGAATTTCTTCAGGCTACAAGAAAATTGTATAAAACAGAAACAGGTTTACCTGATGGAAGGAAGAATGCCAGAAATTGTAAATATATGGTTAAATATAAAAGACTCTTTATTGTTTCTTAATTCCTTTAAATGAAAATTTCCTGTTTAAAGAAAAAATAATAATAAAGTGTCTGGGAGGCATACCACACATAAAAGTTAAATGTGTCACAACAGTATCACAAAGGATTGGAGGGTATAAAACTATATGGTTGTTAAGTTCTTACATAACACATAATGACACAAAAAGTGATTAAATATTAATGCAAGCTAGACTATGATAAATAAAAGATGTGTATTATAATCCCTTCAGCAAATACTAATAGATAGAACAAAGGCATTGTGATAGGTGAAATAGCAGCCCCCAAAAGATGTACAGACCCTAATCCCCAGAACCCATGAATACGTAATCTCTCGTGGAAAAGGTGACTTAGCAGATAATGATTAAATTAAAGATGTGGAGGGGCGCCTGGGTGGCGCAGTCGGTTAGGCGTCCGACTTCAGCCAGGTCACGATCTCGCGGTCCGTGAGTTCGAGCCCCGCGTCAGGCTCTGGGCTGACGGCTCAGAGCCTGGAGCCTGTTTCCGATTCTGTGTCTCCCTCTCTCTCTGCCCCTCCCCCGTTCATGCTCTGTCTCTCTCTGTCCCAAAAATAAATAAACGTTGAAAAAAAAAAAAATTTAAAAAAAAAAAAAAAAAAAAAAAAAGATGTGGAGATCAGGAAATTATCGCGTTTTATCTAGGTGGACCTAATGCAATCCCAAAGGTCCTTATAAGTGAAAGAGGGCCAGAAAATGAGATGTGGTAATGGAAGCAGAGGTCAGAGTGACATAATAGCTGGTTTTGTAGATGGAAAGGAGCAATGATCCACAGAATACGGGCAGCCTCGAAAAGCTGGAAAATGCAAGAATGTGGGTTCTCCCCTCAAGTCTACAGAAGAAATGTAGCCATCTTAATTTTAGACTTTTGACTTCTAAAACTATAAAATAATAAATTTACATTGTTTTAAGCCACTACATCTATTGTAATTTGCTATATCAGCAATAGGAAATTAAAACAGTAATTAAGCTAAAAAGTGAATAGAAGAGATAAAATGGGATATGAAAAATATTAACTTTCAAAGAGCAAGAAAGAGCAAAAATGGAATAAAAAATAAATGGAGGAAACAAATATCAATAACTTTCAAAGGATTTAAATCGTACAAAGTATTTTCTCTAACCACAAAGCAATTAATCTTAAATCAGTTTTAAAAAGTGAGAAGTCCCTCAAGTGTTTGGACTTAGTGTGATATACTTCTAAGCAACCAATGAGTCAAAGAAGAAATCACAAGGGAATTAGAAAACATTTCATATTGAACATTAACATAAATCTAACATATTGAATTGTATGAGATACAGCTAAAGCAGTGCTTAGAGGAAAAACTATAGCTTTAGATGCTTATATGATAAAAGAAGAAAGGTTTAAAATTAGTGATTTAGATTTTCACCTTAAGAATCCAGAAAGCAATGAGGAATTTAAACCCAAGATAAATAGGATAAAATCATAAAGATCAGAGCACAAATAAATAAAATGAAAAACAGTAGAAAAACTAACAAAATCAAAAGGTTTTTTCTTTAAGAATATTAGTAAGGGGCACCCGGGTCGTTTAGTCAGGTAAGCAACTGACCCTTGCTTTTGGCCTAGGGCATGATCTCCCAGTTTGTGAGTCTGAGCCCCACCTCAAGCTCCATGCTGACAGTGTGGAACCTGCTTGGGATTCTCTCTCTCTCCCAGTCTCTCTCTCTGCCCCTCCCCTGCTCATGCGCTCTTCCTCTCTTTCTCAAAATAAGTAAATAAATAGTAAAAATAAAAATATTAGTAAAATTGATTTATCCCTAGTGTGACTGACAATAAAGAGAGAAAGAAAAAACACAAACTGACAGCTTCTAATAAAGTTCAACATAAATTTACCCTGTGACCTAGAAATTCAACTCCTAGATATTTACCTAAGCAAAATTAAAATGTATTTCCACAAAAAGACATATATAAGGATGATAATAGCAGCATTATTCATAAGAATAGCCAAGAACTGGGGGCGCCTCGGTGGCGCAGTCTGTTAAGCGTCCAACTTCAGCCAGGTCACGATCTCGCGGTCCGTGAGTTCGAGCCCCGCGTCGGGCTCTGGGCTGATGGCTCAGAGCCTGGAGCCTGTTTCCGATTCTGTGTCTCCCTCTCTCTCTGCCCCTCCCCCGTTCATGCTCTGTCTCTCTCTGTCCCAAAAATAAATAAACGTTGAAAAAAAAAAAATTAAAAAAAAAAAAAAAAAGAATAGCCAAGAACTGGAAATAACCCAAAAAGTCCATCAACAGGAGAATGGATAAACAACACGTGTATAAAGAAATACTACTTGGCAATAAATAAGAATGTATATCATCTATCAGCTGATATACAAAATAGTATAGACAGAGCTCAAAAACAAGAAGCAAAATAAACCAGATATAAAACAGTACATACAACATGACTCCATTTGTATAAAGTACAAAAATAGACAAAAAGTAAGCTTTTTGTCCACCCAATAAGGGGTTAATATCCAAAGTATGCAAGAAACTCTTGCAACTCAATAGCTATATAGATAGATTATAGATATAGATATAGATATAGATATAGATATAGATATAGATATAGATATAGATATAGATATAGAGATGATATAGATATAGAGATGATATAGGTACAGATATAAATCTCACAGTTAAAAAATGGACCAAGGACCTGAATAGACATTTTTTCCAAAGAAGATAGAAATGGCCATTAGGCACATGAAAAGATGCTCAACATCACAAACTATCAGGGCAATGCAAATCAAAACCACAATGAGATAGCACCCCATAGCTGTTAAAATGAAAAACATAAAAGTTAACAAGTCTTGTCGAGGATATAGAGAAAAGGGAACCCTTTTATACTGCTGGTAGGAATATGAATTGGTATAGCTATTATAGAAAACAGTATGGAGTTTCCTCAAAAAATTAATGATAGAACAATATCACTTGTAAGTATGTAACCAAAGGAAATGAAATCATTTCCCAAAGAGATATCTGTATCTCTGTGTTTACTGCACCATTATTTAAAACCACTTACATATAGAAACAACTCAAGTGTCTATCCACAGAAAGAAAATCTGATATTTATATTTGTGATATATATACATAGACACACGTGCGTGTGTATAAATAATATTCCATTTATTATTTAGCCATAAAGAAGGAAATCCTGCTATTTGCAACAACAGGGGTGAACTTGGAGGGCATTATGCTAAGTGACATAAGCCAAACGGAGAAAAATAAACACAGGATGGTATCATTTCTATGGGGAATCTAAAAAAAAATTTTTTTTAAGTTGAATTCGTAGAAGCAGAGTAGAACGGTAGTTGCCAGGGCCTAGGGAAGTGAGGGGTGGGGGGTAAGGGGAGATGTCAGTCAAAGAGTACAAACTTCCAGTTTTAAGTGAATAAGTTCTGAGCATCTAATGTACAATATGTTAATTACAGCTAATGATACTGTACTGTATACTTGAAATTTGCTAAGAGACTAGACCTTGAGAGTTCTTACACACACACACACACACACACACAAGTATGTAAGATGATAGATATATTAACTGACTTGATTATTGTATTCATTTCACTATGTATATGCATATCAATTCACCACATCGTACACTTTAAACATGTTACAATTCTGTCAATTATACCTCAATAAGTCTGGAAACTGGGGGAAGCAGCTATGGCGATACTCCAGGTTTGCACACATCTGCTTCTCCTCGATTGTAAACTGTTAGCAGGCAGGGATCATGTTTAGCTCACCTTAATACCCTTTAGTGGATATAAATCAAAATGAGTTGACTATCCTAGAAGGATCTAGAAGCATCTATCAGTCTGGGATGGTCAGACAATAGTCAGGGATGATCCTACGATATAATGGGGGAAAACACACACTTGGAAGCATGACAGACCCTGGGTCGAATCTTCACTGCTTTCTACCAGGTTGCCGACCCTGAGATTCAGTTGCCTTGTTTGTGAAAGGATTGGTGACGCACCTAAGTCACACAACTGTCGCTCAATTAACGAAGTGCCAGCACAGTGCTTGGTCATGGTGCCCAGTACACGAGAGGGTCTAATAAACCCTTTCAGATATCAGTTTCCTCATGTTTTGGCTAAGATGGTTTCTGAGGTCCCCCTTAGTCTTGAGTCCTTGAGTCTAGGAACGTTCAGTCAGTCTGTCAACAAACATCTTCACTTCTATGCTAAAGACTGAAGATATAAAAGGACCAAAACATATTTTCTGACTCTCAAGGAAATTATGGTCCCATGGAAAGGGGAAAATAGTAGAGAAGTGGATAAAAGGTGGCAATAAGAAACAAATAAAGACAATGAGAGATGTGCTGTTGCACTCTTATGTCACCAGTCCCGTTTTATGGACTAACTAGAACAAACCTATGACACAGCCAGTGGAAGGGCAAGACTGGGTCCAGTCCTAACTTCTGGCTCTAATGGGTCCTGAGATCTAATGTGACTCAATGGCTCACGCATCGCCTTGACATTCACCGAAACATACCACACTTGGTTGTACCTGCTGCGGTAACCCAAGTTTGTAGAAGCCAATTATTGGCCAAAAAGATCTGCACAGTTTTGCATGGATAGAGGTGCTCCAAACACTACTTCCAACATGCATTTACACACAAAAAAAGCAGAGAAAAGGTCATTATGGGAAAGATTAATGTTGATTTTCCTGGCTTTGCTTGGGTTTAAAAATCGGAAGCTTAACTCTTCATTAACACAGGTGATTAAGCTGATCACACTGTTATAACCAGTAATCGGTCAGATGGCTTGATGAGACTAATTTATTGTCATTATTCTGACATGTATTTCTTACACACAGCATCAAAAAAAGGAGAGTCTGTGTTTTTGAGTCCACAGTCCCTTATTAGAAATTCATCAGAAACTCCCTCATCAGAGACTCAAAACCAGTGTCAGATGGTTTTGAGATTCAGAAATCTTGGGACTTGAGAAGGGTAATTTGGTACATATACCTTTCAGTATGTAACAGTCCTAGCAGGATCTGGGAAGGCATTCTGTAATCAAACAGCAAGACGCATGAATTGTCGCATTAAGCAGGATAAATAAAGATGATGAAGGGCCTTATGTCCACTCTGGCCAGGTTTTGCTGCCCAATGAGTTCAGGTCAGCTCGGATTTTGCAGCCTGCAACAAAACACTATGGGTTTTCAGAGCTTTTAGGATTTTAGAATTATGAATAAGGAATTATGGACTGTATTAATTTTTGTAGAGAACAATGGGCTAACTCTTATCTAAAACTTCCATTGATATAACTAGGTTATACACATGATCCATAGCCAGAATGATGATCAGAACTCTTTTGCACTGAAAGCTATGGGCACTTGCAGAAAAGGGAAGAAGGGTATCCGTATCATTACTTGCGCTCGTGCCCACAGCAGACAAAACTAATTAGCCACTGCTTTTTCTGAGTCTGGAGCAGGGGTTTGGCAAATTATGGCCGGTGGGCCATTTCCAGCTACTATTCATTTTTGTAAATAAAGTTTTATTGGAACACACCCACACCCTTTGGTGTACCTATTACTTTTATGCTACAACAGCAAAGTTGAGCAAATGCAACAGAGACTCCATGGTTCTAAAAGTCTAAAATATTTACCATATGATCATTTGTAAAAACAACTTCCTGTCTTCTGGTAGCCTCGTGATCCTTACCCCAGGGCCCTAGTTAACTTCCTACCAACAGATTAGAGGGGACAGTTAAGATGAAACCTGTCTCCCTCCCTGTCAGAGTGGGTCAAAATTATTCATAGCAGCCTCCATCACTATATTATGTGCGATTTCCCTTTTTAAAGGGATGCAATGATTCCAACTGTTTTAAGATTCGCTGGGAAAATTCATTAATGCTAATAATTATACTGTATACGTCTGTGGCATGATATATCTAAGTATCTCAAGTCTTCATAGCCACAAACAGAATTGTTTCCGTTTTAAACAGGATGAGAAATATAGGACAAGGAAGCTTCATTTTCATCAGAAATGAACAGCACAAGATCCATTTCATTTGGCATTTAAAAATAAGTAAAGTGATGACTCTGATGTTTCTCCCACAGCTTATCTTAGGATATGGTACCTTATTACCGGAAGGTGGGTGTATGAGCTGAGCAGTAGAGGAAATGGTCCTAGTATTAGATTCCCCTCGAAGTGAGGCATGAATTATCTTGACAAAATATAGCTCAACATCAGTGGTTAATAGCTGGCCTATTCAAGTTTGTGTCAACATGAAAGAGCTTTTCATCGTCTCTGTTTTTATTCAACGTAACAACACGGTGGGAACCTGTAGGGTTAATTACAACCTAATGAATGAATGGATGTTCTTCACATAACCTAGAGCTATTTCCACACATAATTCACTCTCCAAGGCCACTCTGCTGACCGGCCATCCACCAACCAACACAAATGCCAATACTTGGAGAAATACGATGCCCTCACTGAATGACGACGCACCCAGCCTTCCCGCTTACTGTGTGCACAGCTCTGTGCTACCCACTGTGGAGAATTTCTGGAAGTATGGCCCTTCCTTCCTGGCCCCAGTGTCTTACAATGTAATTGGGAAAGCAAGGCACACGCTCATAAAAATTAAACAGTCATAAAGAGCTAAATAATACCAGGTAATTTGTGATCATTTGCCAAACTTCGGGACAACTTTTCAAACACTTCAACATAAATCACACCGTAACAAGAGTTCAAAACTGTCTGGAAAATCCTTCTCATCTAATATCATTAATGCATGTTTCAAACGGTGAGATTTCTATTTATTTTGACAACTCTTCCCCGTGTCAGGATGTAGCAAGCAAGTTTGAAAAGATGAGTAGACAGGAACTTGACAACCTAATTTTATATGAATTTTGGAAATATCTATGGGAGAATTTTTTATCCTATTTACTATACATTCTCACAGAGAATCTTGGAGTCTCCGAATATTATAGCTTGAGATGGTTTAAATGTGGGAAATACCACGCTTTCATTTTCAAATGTGGAAATGAAGGACTAGAGATTTCAGGCGGCTTCCCCATCGTAAGTGGCAAACTCGCCCTCGTTGCTGGTCTAACTCCAAACTGGGTAGGGGGTGGAGGAAGGGTGGGCTACAACCCTGGATCATGTAATATTGCAATAATCTTCCTGGTAGGAAAAGGCCCTGGGTAGGTCCAGGGCTTCTTCAGAAAATTCAAGACAAGAACTGAAAACTAGCTGGGGTTTTCAGGTTGTAGGACAGCTAACACTATTCTGAAGGCAGAGCATCTACAACCGATTCCAATTTCCAAAGGAGGATAGAATCACGGTGGGCAGGCTAGAAAGCAGGGTCTGGATTCATGGCACCCTTTTCTATGGACAAAACTTAAAAAAAAGGGGGGGGGGCGGATTTTCTTACCATGGAGAGAAAAGTCGTTCCCCAACAAGTACCAGTATTTAGAGTGACCAGCCATTTTAGCTCTCCTAAAACTCTCCCAGTTTGGCACTGGAAGTCCTGCATCCTGAGAAATCCATCAGTCCCATGCAAACCAGGATGGCTGGTCACCCTAGAAGGGGAGCATGGTACCAGCACATGAGGACACTCATTGGGTTTGGAGCTGGGCAGACAGCTACTACCTCCTAATGGTCCTCTCTGAGGTTGAGTGCATTCAGGAAAGTCCCCTACTCCACACACTCTAAAATGGATGACTTTTCCAATTAAGGTGTTCAACCTTCTCACTAACAAACTCTCACTCCACAGCCAGTCCACATCCGGGCACTCACTGTTAGACAAGTCGGCCAAATCGCGCAAGAAAACACTCTGTTTGGCAACAATCTTTACCTGATTCAACCTAGGATTTTTTTTTCTTTTTTAACAAGTTTAATGTGGAAGAAGGAGATATCTTTGCTTCTCTTTCTACTATTTCTTGTTTCAACGGTACCTTTGTCAAAATGTGTGCGATTACCCAGTGACAAGCACAATGTAAGTCCTTATAGGTACTTTTTCCTTAAAGTTACTCAATATCTTAGAAACTTTATTTTTAGTAAAGTGCTTTTAAGAAGAGGATTTGGAGGCAAAAGTATCGAATGCATGGGTGAGAACAATTCAGTTCTGTGCTCTGTAAGGCTGGCCTCTTTCCACGGCCAGCTCCTTCCTGGGGCCATCCCCATCTCTATCAGTCCGCGCTATGGAAACACAAGCCAGTTTACTGGCTTAAACCCAACATCGCCACAGAGGAAACTCTTCTTCCCTAAGAAATAAGACCCTGCATGCCAAAGCCCAATGAAAATGGGAAAATGGCATTTGACTCGTACACTCACTGTGGTTGACCATACAGGTTGGTCTAGGTAAGATTTCTGGTCCCATCTCTACAATCATCTGTCTGATTAGGAGGAGCATTTGACCTGCTTCGGTTTGGGCTTTTAGAAAGCAAGATTGCTCAACTAGAATGATCTCTAACTTTTTTCCTAGCCACAAAAAAACACTGACAATATTTCTATATCTTTGCTTTAACTCATAGGATCCAGATTTGGCTTCCTTAATCATGCAGACAATTTTAGAGTGTTCCTCTCTCTAGGTGGGATCTAGACCTTATGCTAGATGTTGTATACATTACCAATTGTATACATCGGTAAACAAGCAACAAGGCCCCCTCAGAAGACCCCCTCACATTTCACAGTCTTATAGGAGAAAGGCAATAAATAACACAAACAAGGTACAAGTATGAACTAAAGTGGCCACACCCAGCACGTGAAAGGGAAATAATGAGAAGTTCAAGGTGTTCCCATCTGATGACTTGCATTTTTCCGGTGAGGTGTGAGGTAAAGTCACCAACTAAGTGTGCACTGGAGAGAGGTGGGAGAGAAGAGCAGAGACAGAGAAAACCATCCCTTAAGGGGACACGGAGCTGGCAGAGAAGTGTGTTCAGATGGCCCAGGAGAGGGAACCTTCCTGGGGTCTGAAACCAAGAATTTAAAAGGAACTCAGTCTGCTCAGTTGTGCTTTCCTCTGACTAGGCTCTACAACTCAGATGCAAGCAGAACAAGGCAGATAGCTGGGTTCATCAGGGCAGTGGTTCTGAGACTTGCCTGGGCATGAGAACCATCTAAGAGCTTATAAAAAAAAAATACTGAGACTCAGGCTCCTCCTTCAAAGACTGATTCTGTTGTTCCACAGTGGGGCCCAGGCATAGGTAATTTTGAAGGCTCTCTGGTATGGTTAAAGTGCTTTGGTTACAGGCTTCGAAAAGAGAGTAGGATAGCCAGAAGAAGAAAATGTCTGCAAGACCGTCATACTGATTGAGCAAGGAGCCTAGGCTAGACAAAAAATGAAGGGAAGCTGAAAGGAGTTAATGCAATTAGGGGGTTCAGTGGACCACAATGAGGTCAAGGGATGATTATACTGGGGGTTCCTTGAACAGTTAGCTAGAAGGACAAAAACCTTTAGTAGGAGCACAATATTACCATTTCATATATTTAGGGGATTCTTCTAAAGCTGTTATGGTGAAGGAATCTAAGACGTGGCCATGGGAGGGGGTGGCTAGCCAACACTGAAAAAAGCAAAACACTGCCGACGAGAAGGTGAAGGAACTGAGAGGCCAGGATGTGGTGTAGACCATCCACCTGGGAGCTGAGATTGCCAAGAATCATCACAGGAGTTGGGGTGTAGTGAAGGACTCTGAACTCTGAATTAGGTCCACAATAAATGAGAGAAGGTGAGAGAATGGACAAGGACACAATCAGTGTCCCAGAGCCAGCAGGGCTGGGTCATTCTAGGAAACCAGGTTGGGACAGAGGGCCTCCAGGGGGCCAGAAGGCCTGAACCGGGCAGTAAGCAGGCCTCAGACACATGGGCTGAGCTCAGGGTCTAATCTGAGGAAGAAGAGAGGATTTATATGTCCAGTTACGGCATTCCCACCTTCCCCCCCCCCCCCCCCCCCCCCCGCAACTCTGGACTCATGGAGTCACAGGTGCACTCAACATCCACACTGGACATCTAGCAGCCATCTCAACGGAACATGTCCAGAACGGAGCTCCACATGACCCCCTCCTTGCCTGCTCCTGCAAAGCCTTCCCAGCTCAGTTAGAGGCACTTCTGTCCTTCCCATCAACTACCACCTTGACTCTCCCTTTCTCTCACTTCCCACCCGCACTTTTCCCCACCCCACTGCCAGCCAGCATTGTTGCTCTCTTAGTCATAGCAACAGACTCCAAATTACTCTCCTTGCTTTTGCTCTTAGCCCCCTACCATCTGTTCTTAACCCGGCAGCCAGAGTGGTGCTTTTAAAATAAAGCCTCATAGCCACGGATGATAACAAGCTTGGCTGCTGAGGACCCCCACCAACCCTGAAGCCAGCTAATGGAGCCGCCCAGAGTCCCTGTTGCTACATCTTTTCCCCACAGCTGGAGCCATTGTGGTAGTGAGACCTGCCCCCAGAACCCCAGTCACTGCTCTGCCCCACTCTCTGGCATTGGGATGTCACAGTGCCTCACAATCTATAGGACTGGAGAGCTGCCACCGCTCTGACAGTTCGACATATGGCTTTAATGGTTCATCACCAGGGCCATGCTGTTGATGCTAACCATCCCCCGCAGTGAGTCAGGGCTTTAAGCTACCGTCCCCATGGTATGCACCTTGCTTCCTGAGCCCAAACCACCAGTGCACTCTGTCATCCCAGACCCATGCTACTAAGGCACCACCCTCCTCTGGAGCGTTAGTCACTGCAGTGAGTCCCAGAGACCCAGGACCCAGTTCCATGAAAGACCCACACATACCTACACGTCGGACACCAGGGCCAACAAGTGCAGGCACTGTAGTAGTTCAGAGAGCATCTGACCCCAGAACCCTGGGTCTACTGCCATTCTGAGTGCAGACACACAAGACCCAGAACCAAAAGGAACCCCCTCCATTCTAACTTTCTCCCACAGGCAAAGAAGGAGAACAGGAGGACTCCAGCGACCTTTACCTTCAAGGACCCCAAAGCCCTAGCCACCACTGGGATCTTTGTAGTCTTGGTCACAGAAGAACTCACCGTCTTCGTTGACACTGACCTAAGCTGATGGAGCTACATGGAGGCTATGCTATTGTGCCCTCCCAGGAATGAGAGATGCTACACTGTGCCTAGCTAGCACACCCACATCTACCTTTAGGTGAAAGTCTTTCTCCACCAAAGCCATGTCGAAAAAGGCTGGAGGAGGTGACTCCTCCCACAAAGGCACAGACATCAATGCAAAGCCATTGGAAACTCAGAAAACGTGAGGAAACATAACACCACCAAAAGGACACAATAAGTTTTTAGTTACTGACCCCAAAGAAATAGAGATCTGAAAAAGAATTCAAAGTAATTACTTTAAGGAATCTCAGTTTAATTCAAGGGAACACAGCCAATTCAATGAACTCAAGAGAACAGTGTGTGAACAAAACAAGAAGTTCAACAAAAAGATAGAAATCGTTAAAAAAAAAAAAAAACCCAGAAATTCTGAAACCGAAGCAATACAATGAATGAAATGAAAAATGCAATATGGATTTCAATAGCAGGCAAAAGTAGAAGACGGAATCTGCAAATTTGAGAACAGATCTCTTGATATTATCCATTCAGAGGAGAAGAAAGAAATAAGAGTGAAAAAGGGGGCCCCTGGGTGGCTTAGTCAGGCATCTGACACTTGATTCCATCTCAGGTCATGAGCTCGCAGTTGTGAGATCCAGCCCCACGTTGGGTTCCACACTGAGCATGGATCCTCCCTGGGATTCTCTCTCTCCCTCTCTCTCTCTGCCCCTCCCCCATCTCTCTCTTTCTTTCTCAAAATAAATAAATAAGCTTAAAAAAGTGTTTTTTTTTTTCCAACGTTTATTTATTTTTGGGACAGAGAGAGACAGAGCATGAATGGGGGAGGGGCAGAGAGAGAGGGAGACACAGAATCGGAAGCAGGCTCCAGGCTCTGAGCCATCAGCCCAGAGCCCGACGCGGGGCTCGAACTCACGGACCGCGAGATCGTGACCTGGCTGAAGTCGGACGCTTAATCGACTGCGCCACCCAGGCGCCCCAAAAAAGTGTTTTTAAAGAGTGAAAAAAGCCTATGTTGATTACGGGATAATGCCAAGCACAACAGTATTTGCATACTGAAAGTCCTAGAAGACAAAAGAGAGAAGAAAGAAAGAAAGAAAGAAAGAAAGAAAGAAAGAAAGAAAGAAAGAAAGAAAGAATTATTTAAGAAAATAATGGCTGAGAGGCAGCTGGATGGCTCAGTTAAGTGTCTGACTTCGGCTCAGGTCATGATCTCATGGTTTGTGAGTTCAAGCCCTGCGTCAGGCTCTGTGCTGACAGCTCGAAGCCTGGAGCCTGCTTTGGATTCTGTGTGTCTCTCTCCATTCCTCCCACACTCAAGCTCTGTCTCTCTCCCTCTCAAAAATAAACATTAAAAATTTTGAAAGAAAGAAAGAAAGAAAGAAACAAACAAACAAACAAACAAACAAACAAACAAACTACCCAAGTCTGGGGAGAAATACAGCCACCAAAATACATGAAGCTTAAAGCTCCCCCAACATTTTCAACCCAAAGAGATCTTCACCAAGACACATTATAATCAAATTCTCTAAAATCAAAGACAGAATTTTTAAAGCAGCAAGAGAAAAAGAGACTCATCAAATACAAAGGAACCCCAATAAAACCATCAGTAGAAACCCTGCACAGCAAAGGAAATAATCAATAAACTAAAAGACAACCTACTGAATGGGAGAAGATAAATTAAAAAGGCAACCTATAGAATGGGACAAAAATATTTGCAAGCCATATCTCTTAAAGAGTTAATATACAGAATATATAAAGAACTCCTATAACTCCATAGCAAAAAAAAAGCAAACAATCCAATTTAAAAATGGGCAATGGATTTAAATAGCTATTTTTCTAAAGAAGACATACAAATGGCCAATAGATAAACAAAAAGGTGCTTGACATCACTAATTATCAGGGAAATAGCTCACATCACCTCACACCTGTTAAGATGGCTAATGTCAAGAAGACAAGAGGTAACAAATGGGGGTGAGGATATCCAGAAAAGGAATGTAAATTGGTACAGTTACTATGGGAAACAGTTTAGCAATTCCTCAAAAATTAAAAATAGAAATACCACATGATCCAGTAATAGTATATATCTGGGTATATATCCAAAGGAAATTAAATTAATATCTCAAAGAGACATCTGCACTCCCATGTTCAGTGCAGCATTATTCACAATAGTAAGATACAGAAACAACCTGAATGTCTTTTAATCCTTTAATGGATGAATGGGTAAAAAAAAAAAAAAGGCGTGATGTGTATATATATATTTGTGTGTGTGTGTGTGTGTGTGTCAGTGCATAGACATATATGTGTTTATCTATGTGGTGTGTATATGTGTGTGTGAAATGGAATATTATTCAGCCATAAAAAAGAAGGAAATCCTGCCCTGTGCACCAATATGGATGGACCTGGAGTGTGTGATGCTAAATGAAATAAGTCAGGGAAAGACAAATACTATACGATATCACTTATATGTGAGTCAAAAAAAATACACACTGCAAGGAGGAGGAAATGGGGAGCTGTTGGCCAAAGTACACAAACATTTAAGAAGGGGCGCCTGGGTGGCTCAGTTGGTTAAGTCTTCAACTTCAGCTCAGGTCATGTCTTGTGGTTTGTGAGTTCAAGCCTCGCACTGGGCTCTCTGCTGTCAGTGCTGAACTTGCTTCCTCTCTCTCTCTCTGTCTCTCCCTTGCCCCTTGTGCTCTTGCTCTCTCTCTCTCTCTCACAAAATAAACATTTGAGAAAAAGAAGTTCTGAGTTTCTAATGTGCAGCATGGCAACTATAGTTAATAACACAACATTGTATGCTTGAGAGCCACTGAGTATAGATCTTAAGCATTCACCCCCCCCCCACACACACACACACACAGGTGGTAGACGCCTTAATTATCTTGGTCTTGGTAATCATTCCACAGGGTATATGTATCTCAAACCACTGCATTGGACACTTTAAATGTATACAATTACTTTGTCAATTACTCCTCATTAAATTTGAAAAAATAAAATAAAATTGCAACCTTTGCTCCAGCCACCTCTTATCCCCTTCCCTGATGCACTTGCCTCAGAGTCCTTATCACCGACTAATTATTAATGCTAACATTCTAATTACATGTAGGTAACATATTACATGATACTTATTTATCATGTTTACAGCCCGTATTCCCACCCTCCAAGTAAACGGCAATGAGGACAGGGATTTTGTCTGTTTTGCTCACCGCTCTACTTCCTGGGCATAGAACAGTACCAGACACACAGGAGATCCTCAACACATACTTATTAAACAGATAAGCAAATGTGTGAGTGTGACCATTTATTTAAGAGATAAATTTGTGTCCAGGGTTGACCCAAAGCATGTCAGATCTGAATTTTTACTGGGGAGAAGGAGACTTAGGTCAAAGACCATGAGGTAGAACCAAAGTTATAATAAAATCTTCCCATCTTTGACTAGAGAGCATGAGTTTATTCTGCAGCCCACCGGTTGAAGGGAGTGAAGAATATCAATATGCACTTTGTACCTCCATCTCTGAGGCCGACAATGTGGGTGGGAGGTAAAAGAAATAAGGCAGGGACAAATGCAGGATTCTACCCTACGAAAAATGTGTAAACATTTTCAGGCATAATGTTGCACTGGATGCTTCAACTGAGAGAGAAATGGTCATGTGAATGTTACGGTTTGCTGGATAAAATGTGGTCTCAAAACATGAGTCAGAGTCCCCTAGAAAGTCTGGAATTTCTAATAATTAAGTTTCCTCAGTGCAATAAAAAACCATGATCTCATCTCTCCCTATAAGCAGTTATGTTTTCCAGGGTAACAAAGCTCAAAATTTCTCTTAAAAAGATTCTACTCGATGAGATAAAAGAAGGCATAATACTCACGCACATTTCCCTGCCTAATGTCCTCATTACTGCTTGGTTATAATCTTTGAACAACCACTTCCATTCAGGATTTGTTGACATTATTTAAGCTTGCAAAAAAAAATATTTTTAAAAAGTCGAGGAGTTCAGAAACCAAGCCCCCTGCATGATTAAGGTTTTTATTACATCTGAAATGATGGGTGTGATAATAATTCATCCCCCTTGGGATTACATGTCCGAAAGAGCAAATCCATACCTCAAATTGGCTCTTGATCTCTAGTCTATAAGAGATGAGCCAAAGTTTAAATACAGCAGGGAAGTTTCAATACAGCCCAAGCTCGAATACAAAAATGAAATATTGCCCGGTCCTTCTGGAGAAAGCAGTTTGGGGGAAGAAGAGAGAAGGAATTATGGGTTTAGGGGTGTGTGTGTGTGTGTGTGTGTGTGTGTGTGTGTGTGTCTGTGTCTGTGTGATTTAAGAAGCACACAAGTAAGCATACTTCAGAGCTATTATGGATTTGGTTCCAGGCCACCACAAGAAAGCAGATACCTCAATAAAGCAAGTCAAATGAATTTTTTGGTTTCCCAGTGCATACAAAAGTTACATTTGTACCGTACCATACTATAACCTATAATATAGTCTATATAAGACTCTTAAGTATGTAACGGCATTATGTCTAAAAAATATACATTCCTTAATTTAAAAATACTTTGACTCTTCCTTTCATGAACGATTTGTCTGTAGCTTGCAATGCTATATGATAGCATTTAATCCACATTTAATCAACCTCTTTCAAAGTTGAGGTCAATCCTCTCAGATCCTGCCACCCTTATCAACTAAGTTTATATGATATTCTAAATCCTTTGTTATCTTTCAACAATCGTCACAGCATCTCCACCAGGAGTAGATTTTATCTTGAGAAACCACTTTCTTTGCTCACCCATAAGAAGCAACTCCTCATCCATTCAGGTTTGATAACGAAATTGCAGCAACTCAGTTCCGTCTTCAGGCTCCACTTCCAACTCTAGTTCTCTTGCTATTTCCACCGCATCTTCAGTGACTTTCTCCACTGGAGTCTTGAACCCCCAAAGTCATCCATGAAGGCTGGAATCAACTTCTTCCCTTCCCTAAAGGACCCCATGTTGATATTTTTACCTCCTTTCATGAATCACAGATGTTCTTAATGGCATCTAGAACGGTGGATCCTTTCCAGAAGCTTTTCAATTTACTTTGCCCAGATCCATCTGAGGAATCATTATCTATGGCAGCTATAACCTTAAGATAAGTATTTTTTCAATAATAAGACTTGAAACTCAAAACGACTCCCTGATCCGTGAGCCACAGAATGGATGTTGTATTAGCAGGCATACAAACAACAGTAATCTCATTGTACATCTCCATCAGAGCTCCTGGATGACTGGATGCATTGTCAATGAGCAGTAATATTTTAAAAGAAATCTTTTTTTCTGAGCAGCAGTTCCCAACAGTGGGCTTAAAATAGTCAGTAAACCATGTTGTGAGCAGATGTGCTGTCATCCCGGCTTTGTTGTTCCGTTTATAGAGCACAGGCAGAGTAGATTTAGCATAACTCTTAGGAGCCCTAGAATTTTTGGAATGGCAAATGAGCACTGGCTTCAACTTAAAGCTACCAGCTGCATTAGCCCCTAACAGAAGAGTCAGCCTGTTCATTGAAGTTTGAAGGCAGTCATTGACTTCTCTTCTCTAGCTATGAAGTTCTAGACGCTGTCTCAGCCTTCAGAGAACTGAAGAAGAGTTATGGCCTGGCTCTGGATCAGGCTTTGGCTTAAGGGAATATTGTGGCTAGTTTGGGCTCCTCTCTAGACCACTAAACCTTTCTCCATATCAGCAATAGGCTGCTCACTTTCTTACCATTCATGTGTTCGCCAGAGTAGCACTTTTCACACCTTCAAGAATTTTTATTCACCACTTGGCTTTTGGCCTATGGTGGCTTTCAACATGCCTTCCTCATGCTTCATCATTTCTAGTTTGTGACTTAAAGTGAGAGCCAGGCAACTCTTCCTTGAACACTCAGAGGCCACTACAGGGTTATTAAATTGGCCTAATTTCAATATTGTGTCTTGGGATTGGGAAGCCTGAGGAGAGGGAGAGAGATGATGGCATGGCCAGTCAATGGAGCAGTCAAAACACACATATTTATTAAGTTCACTGTCTTATATGGGTGCCGTTCGTGGCACCCCCAAACAGTTGCAATAGTAACACCAAAAATCACTGATCACAGATCACCATAATACATATAATCATGAAAACGTTTGAAATATTGCAAGAATTACCAAAACGCGACACGGAGGCACGAAGTGAACAAATCCTGTTGCAAAAATGACACCAACAGACCCATTTGACACAGGTTACCACAAACTTTCAATTTGTAAAAAATGCAGTATCTGTGAAGTGCAATAAAGCAAAGCACAATAAAATGAGATATGCCCGTGTTAGATTTTCGAAGCTAATGCCCATGGTAGAAATGACCTACAATTGGAGAGGCATGGGTGAGGTAGGTAGTGACAAAGCAGATCGTGATTAAACTAAAAAAAAAAGTGGAAAGGGGCGCCTGGGTGGCGCAGTCGGTTAAGCGTCCAACTTCAGCCAGGTCACGATCTCGCAGTCCGTGAGTTCGAGCCCCGCGTCCGGCTCTGGGCTGATGGCTCAGAGCCTGGAGCCTGTTTCCGATTCTGTGTCTCCCTCTCTCTCTGCCCCTCCCCTGTTCATGCTCTGTCTCTCTCTGTCCCAAAAATAAATAAACGTTGAAAAAAAATTTTAAATAAAAAAAAAAAAAGTGGAAAAAGACTAGAAAGCAAACACCAGGAGTAGAGGAAGGAGGTAAGTGATTTTCTGCAGAGCCCGAGTAAATCTGTAGGGCTTAGAATCAAGGGAGGGCCCCCGTCTCCACGAACATGTCTCATGATCAGTCTAGTCAGATGGCTCAGGAGCTGAGATGCGTGGTACAGAGGGGACTAAACACGAAGTGTGTTCCCCTTCAGAGAAATATCCTGACTTTTCCAAAATGGGATTTGGAAGTGACTGAACTAGAGCATTCATTCATGTATTCATTCATTCATACCATTACCGAGCATCCACAGCACCCTATGAATTTGGTGGTCCCAAATGAGCCACTCCTCCCAGCTCAGTGGGGCCCTCCCATATTGATTTTGGGCTCGGCGCTGTGGCCGGCTGGGGCCAGTAGGACAGGGGCAATCATGATACGCATATGCCCCAAAGGCTTATCTCAGAGTGCTCTCTCTTGGGAGTCCTGAGTTGCCATGTAAAACATCCCATGACGTGGTGGAGAAATCACATAGAGGAGAGGCCCTGAGGTGAAATGGAGACAACTGAGGGGCCAGCTGAGAGGAAGAACCAAGGACCCAGAAGTCTGACCACCCTGGGGCCCCATTTGCTACAATATCAGCATATGAGTGAAGAAAACATCCAGGATAATGCAGTCTCTGTGGACATAAAGAGAGCAGAGACAAGTCTTTGGGAGACCTTGGGAAGTAAGAGTGACACAAATGTTTGTAATCAGCGGACAGACTATGGTTAGCAGTCTCCAAAGATGGCCCCAGAATTCCTCTCCTCCTTGAGCACATGCGCCATTCCTCATACCAGCAAATAGAGCTTAATTTTACTCCCTTAACAGTGGCATAGCTCTGTGATTGCTTTAACTAATAGAAAGCAGCATAAGTGACACCCTGGGGCCACCAAGCCCAGGTTTTAAAGGAATTTGCAGCTTCTCTTCTCTTCTTAGAAAGCTTACCCTTGGGTCACCCCCTCTCAGAACCCAGTCTCCACATTGAAAGCTAAAGCCACATGAAAAGGATACCTAGAAGGGAACCATGAGAATAGGACCAAAAGGCACAGCTAAGACCCCAGCTGGCAGCCATCATCAACTGCCAACCTTGCAAATGAGTCATCCCAGCCAAAACAGCCCCAAATGACTGCAGATCCCGCCAACAACATGAGATATAGAAGTACCACCCGGCTGAGCTCAGTCAGCCCAGAGAACTATGATAAATTAATCGGTGTTGTTTTAAGGGGCTGGTTTGTGGGGTGGTTGGTTATGCAGCTTTGTGTTTCTAAAATCATGACAGGTATTAATCTTTAGGATTTGGGAATAGGAATTTTGAATTCCTGGGAATTAGAAGTTATTTTTAATACTGCCAACATTCGTCATAATTTTTACTCATTATCATGGATAGCTTTCAAAGTTTTAATACGTAAGAAATATCACATTTAGTAGTATCTTCAAAGAGCTATAGCCTATAGAGGATATTCAAACACTGGAAAATGTCAGTAAACACTATTGGGTAGTGTTCAAATAAATGTAACATTTAGATCTTGTAGCAAGTACTAAAAGAATCATGTGCCTGAATAGCCTATTGAAGGGTTTATTTTGCTTCTAAAACATGTTATTCTTGGAGCACCACTCATAGGATTTGTGGAAAACATACTCTCCATATAGACATTCGTATTTATTTTATTTTCAATAAAGACTCACCATTTGAAGCAGACAGAGACACAAGAACATACTTAAAACATGGCAGCAGCTAACCAAGGATGATTGATTAGATTGTGGCCAATATTCTCATATGTGTTCCCATCCTCATTCCTACAAATGTTGACCTTTATATTTGTATCCATGTATCGATATTTTCGGCTCTTGCTTTCTACTTGACTTCAGGGCATGCCTTAGAACCCGTGACAGTCTCTGTTAAGTGTTTGTTCTTACAAAAGTAGGTCTGTTGCCCAATTTTCCCAATTTTGTAACTGATTTTTCTCAAGATTCACCGTTCAGAAAAACATGTAAATTTCCCAAGGAATGCCAAGAAAGAATTCCCACATGGAAACACTGAGAGTAACAGATGACAACATCCACAACCAGCCTGCGTTTCTGGGTGACTAAGCTGGTAACACAACAAACATAGTTCCTGCAGTCACAGAGCTTACAGTCAGATAAGGGAAACTAATACTACACAGATGAGCAGAGGCACAAACCATCATGAGCCCCACACTGCCATTGTCCAGGTGAAGATGGGAAGCTGCCAAAAGAGGAGAAAGAAGAAAAGGTGGTCTCTACTCAGTCTTGCAGAGAAGCCCACAGATCCTTGCACCATTGGAGTGGTAACCACAACGTTACCCAGAGAAGCAACAATGTGAACCCGGTTGAGAAAACATTTTGGTTTGGGAGTTATTCTTACAAGGGCCACTTTGCCATGAAGTACAGCAGGATGGCCACAACCCTACCCACCTGGAGTCAAGATTTCCAGGCCACTGCTGCCTTCCTACAAGGTGAAGGGGATGCCCAGCAAAGCACCACAGTGAATCCCTCTTTCACAAGGTCACTATTTCTATTTCCTCACAATTTACATCTTTTTCTTCAGGCCCATTACCTTTTTTCTACTGATATAATGCATATTACAATCGATGCTACATTTTTTGTAATTTGTGGTCATTTCTCCTAAATCCTCAACAAATATCTCTCTTGGTGCCAGTAATTGGTCTTAAAGGAAAGACAAGTTTCTTATTAGGCTTCTAACAAGCATATAACACTTTCTTTAGAGATGCCCACTTCACCAAGTAGGTCTCAAAAATATCATTAGTTCCACCACTTGGATACCTCCTGAGTCGATGACCCACCTGAGAAAAAAGGTGAAGCCTCTATAACCCAACCCCTAAGGACACGAGAAGTTTCTACGACGTGAACCCAACCCCTAAGGACATAAGAAGTTCTACGAACTCTTCTAGCCTTTGCTGTGGGTTTAATTATGTCTGATTATAAAGTGTGATCAGAAAACAACCTGGTTAATTTAAGAGTTCTACCCGTTTACACTTTCTTGCTACTTACAAAAATCCTCTTATGCCACCAGGTAATTTCCCACAGACAGGGGACAGATTTAATAGTGACCAGAGTGGACCTGACACCATGGAACTACCTATTCTGTCCAGTTTCAATTCTTCCTGTTGCTAAGACTTGCTCTCCCTTTATAAAATGCTGCATGACACCCATGAACGACCACCACATAGGACTAACTTTGAGATCCCCAAGATGTCACATGAGGTGATATGAGAAAAGTGACCAAGAGGAAGAGAAGGAAATGTACAGAGAGAATGAAGGTCATGGAATTTATTTTCATTTTTATTTTTTGGCTAGGGAATCTGACTCCATTAACATTTACATGTTTTGAGAAGTTAGCATGGCTGTATGAAATCCTCTCAAAGATCTGACATAGCTAATGAAAATACCTCATGTTTATGTAATGAATTGGTTTCCAAGAATGCCATGCAAGTCACAGCTGAACCTCATAACGTCTCAGTACGCTAGAGGAAGAAAGTAGAAATGAGTTGGTAACCAAGGAGCTTGCCCAAGGACACACAGCATCATCAGAGATTTGGTCTTCAGCTCACATTGCGTGATCTTCAATGCCAAGTGCAGTTCTCCAAGCACACAGCTCCCCAAAAAAGTGGCTCGGAGAAATGAATTAGTTCATCCCTTTACTTCATTTCAAATCATCACATGGGCTTGGGGTTTAGGGAAGCCCCTTTCATTGCCTCTCCTGACCCAGCCTCAGAACATTAACCATGATCACAAGTGAACCTGAGAGTGACTCCGGGGAGACTTTAAGGGAGTCAGTTTATTTGGAATTTAACCAGATGAATTTCAATCTCAATTAGACATCTTAAAACACAATTAAAATTTTTTATGGGTTATTTGATCCTCACACCTCATAAATTAAATGGAATGAGTTTTGATCTACCTAAGTCCTCCTGGTAGAAGAGTGGTGAGGGTAAGCAAAGGGGTTTCCAAGATATTTGGCATGAATTTCCTTCGGGGAAAGCCCCATGGAGCCTGGTTCCCAACACCGAGGTACAAGCAAGGATGTAACAGTCCACACGACATCCTTGATGGGGACAGATGGGAAACAGCAAACCTAAGCCTTTTCTAACCCTTTCCACCCCTCAGGACAGCATATGCTAATACAAGTTATGTGCAAATGCATAAAAAAGAAAGTGTTGGCCGGTTGGCAACTCCTTCCTGAAATCCCATACTACCATCAAGTATCTCCCCTTCCCCCATCTAAGCCTTCCCTTTCCACGCTTCTTACACGTGGGCTTTTCAGCTCAACCAAGCCAATCTATTAGCTGTTCCTCTACAAGATATCACTTTGGTGACTGAGGCAGCCATGTCACAAATATCCCCCTTCCCCCAACCAACTGCGTAATTTGCGGGGCCCATGGCAAAACTAAAATGTGGATCCCCTTGTTCAAAAACGATTAAGAATTTAACATGCAACAGCAGAGCAGTAAACCAAGCACGGGGGCCCTTCTAAGTATGGCCACGTGTGACTCCATAGGTCCCATGCCCATGAAGCCTGTTCTGCTACCTCCCGCATTAGATAAGAACGTGCCTGTCTAGCAAGCTTTGTCAGATAAACCCACTCTCCATTCAACCAGAGTACATGAGATGATATGTTAATCTTTGTATTTATGTATTTTCTCCCCCAACAGGACTATCAAATCTTCTAAAATAACCCTGTCTTTTTATTTTTTATTACCTCAAATAGTACCTAATGATGCTTTGTAGATAGTACGTATTAATAAAATGATTGCTTTCTCAACAAAACTTCAGGACAACTGGGAGCTGCACTCTCCCTCAACAGTGTTCCTGTGCTTGGGTCCAACTCAAGTGGCAACACCACTCCTTTAGCAAGTGATGTCATATAACCTTAGATCTTCAGGAGAGCTCCAGGAAAGATTAGGGCCAAGGGAGGAGGGCATGTTGCAAAGCATGCCTGCACCTAGGCTCCATTTATAAGGCCTGCAGAAAGGATAGTCCCCGCCAGGAAGCCCAACGTTCAACCTTGTTTGAACCTGACTCCAGAGCTGTAGAGTTGACAGGCAGGGATGGGGTCAGTGAACTGACAATATGGCTCCTCAGAGGCCAGCTGCAATGCACTGGGGGGTGGGGGGATGTATCCACAAAGTGTTTCACTTTTCAAGCCCACGTCCATTCCTGTTGTCATGGGCTATAGCTTTCTTGTTGAACTACATAGCCAGGTCTCATCAGGGTGTATGTTTGTATGCTGATGTCAATCATTTCTTTTTTGTGTCCCTCGCTGGCTGCTGCCCACGGAGTGGAGGTAATTCTTGTTCCCTGCTCTATTGATGTTGGTTATTTTTATGATATTATTTTTCCCTGGTGCTTTGATACCTATCAAGGTCTCACATCTACAGTGAGCAGGGGGTTATCCAAGAATCAAAGGGCAGAGTTCATACAGTTGGAAGGATGTTGGTGGGAGCTGACACGATTTATCTCAAAGAGATTTGCCACCATCCATCATTCTTGGAATAACAGTGTTCCTGCATCCAACCTCACCCTTCATAGAAAGATAACCACATGCTTTGCACACACTGATTCATTCATCCTCCATCACAAGTGAGTTCCATTTTAACTGTTTATGTCTCTGGCCTTTAGAAAAGCAGTTAGCAAGACGCCTTGTTTTTCTGAAGGTGACCTCTCTACCCTCCTTCATCATCCAATATGCAAATGAGAGCCAGGAAGTCCCTGAATAGCCAAAATGGATGCACCAGAACCCTCACCCTTTGTTCATAGAGGAAGCCCTCCCCTGAAAGCTGATTACTCTCATTTTAAACACGATTTCCAATCAGGTTAGGTATCGAGTTTCACAGCCAATGAAAGATGAAGGTCTGTCATGGCAGGAAGGAGAAGAGGATCAAGGCAGGCAAAGTGACAGCAAACAAATTAGAGCCCTGGGGGCAGGGGACAGTTTTTGTCTCCGGGAATCTCCTGCACACCCACCCCTTCAGGCACCCTGATGTCCTATGCAATGTACTTTCACAGTCACCTACCTTTGCCCATGCTGGGTTCAGTACCTGGGATGCTCCTTCGTAGGGTCTCTGGGCGTCAACCACCTACTTATCTTTCAACACCCAACCCAGATGGCCCCTTCTGTGTGAAACCTTCCATTACACATCTGCACACTTGTACCAGTGAATTGAACGTAGATCTTGATGCGTCTACCTCTCCAGCCACACTCCGCAGCTCCTAATGGCAGAGACGCCCTTGAGCATAGCTTCATACCTGTGCTCCCTCAAATATAGTGAGCGCTCAATAAATATTTGCTCAATGAAAGAAGGAATTGCCTATGGAAAGCAGACAGGGTAAAAGAGTATGGCAAACAAGAGTCCCTGGAATTGTCACCCTGAAATACAGCCACTAGGCTGGGTGACAGCCACAGTGATTACAATAAACTATTTTTAACAAGGTTAAGATCCGTTCCTTATCCCTTATGATGAAAGGCAAGTAAATGTGTATACCTTTAGAAAGATTTTGATAATAACGATAGAAAAGTCATTTATTTGAAACACCTCGCCGGAGCTAAGATTCAATAGGTGGGAAACTCCTATCGACTTCATTTACTCAGTGTTTGAATCAGAAGGAATTGAAATTCCTAAGACAGGAACTCTGACCCACACTCAAAGTTCTCCTTCCCTCTCGGTCCTAGCAAAGACTGGGTATGAAGCATCTCGTCACGTCCCCAGAGACAGACGACAGGTGTGTCCGTTGTCTAAGTAACAGAGACGAGATGAGCCGCAGTCAAAATGCATCTATCAGAACAGGTGGCAACGGCCAATAAAAGGAAGTTTTCTACTCCTGGGGCGAAGGAGATTTTGTTCTTTTTTTCTTTTGGCACAGATTTGTTTACTGTTCGGCCCTATTAAAGTATACGGTGCTACCAAAATATTTATTAATAGCCCTAACACTTCTTTAAATAAATAAGCCATTGATGATCCGCTTTCCAAAAGGTAAGCTGGAGAGCAGAGAGCAGGGGGAGGAGGAAGGCAGGTGAATGCTTCTGACACTTCACCCCTTCACATTTAACTGCACACGATGACAAGTTTAAAATTCAACCCTAGCCACACTGGGAAGAGACAGCACATTAGAAAATAATAAATACAGTATCTTTAGGGGAGGGGACAGCGTTTCCTGGGCCTCTTCCACGTGCACAACGGCCCCATTCCCAAAGTTTGAGATCATTTTAATTCAGCAGTAAGCCGTCTTTCAAAAGGAGATACAAATACTGCTTCTGCTGCCCATTTGAGTAAATAGTCTGGTTATCACTTTGGAAGGAGTCACCTTTCTCTGACCACGTGACTTTAACTCACTTGCCTCCAATCCTATACCTTTACCCCTTGACCCCGATTTCCACAGTCCAGAAGCAAGGGGGATGAGTGGAGAGAGTGGCCATCCAGGGCCAGGAAAGTGGCACATCTGGTGACGTCCCCAGCACGCACTTCCTGTCCTCAATGACTTTCAAGGTTAAAGTAGCTTTTTTTTTTTTCAAAGTCACAGCCATAGGCAGATTCATGGCAGTTCTGCAAAGCACACCCCAGTTTGAAAATCCGCCCGCTTTAAAAGGAAGAATTGCCTTCGTCTCCAGTAGATCATCAGACCCAAAGAAAGTCATGTCAGGCTGTGGCAAAGCCAACCTGGGCTGACAGCATTTATAAAGAAAAGGGCACCTAGACACCCAGTTTAAAGTGAACAGCTAAGATTGTGAGAACAGAGGCCAGAGCATCTTAATGGGGTCATGTCAAGACCTAGATGCTCACAGACGCTCCACACTCACCCCCCAGGTATCACCCCAGTGAGGTCCCGAGGAAGGCCATGTACTTTGAAACCTAGACAGATGGCCGAAGTATGGTGGTGCCAGCCGAAGTATTTAAAGTGTGCTCTTCCAATGGCCATTCCCAGAGCTGCCTAAATGTAAGCAAAAGAGGATTTCAGTTACAAATAAAAAATACAACGATCAAAAGCTTTTCATTCAAATTCTATGACCGGGAAACCACAAAGACAGGAAGGATGGGGAAAAGTCATCTGTCATCCCCACATTTACACATAGCCTGAAACAAAACAGAATGAGATATTCTACCAAGTGTAGCTTATGGAGTCCCGATGGTAAACAATGTCGTAATTATCCCTGAAACGAGGGGGTGGAATTCACAGACTTGCTCTCTGGATGTTCTCCGGTCTCTTTTTCTAGGAACTGGTTGATACTGGTTAACAGGAGTGTCTTAAGACTGTAGAAATGGACAGGTTTGTTTTTCTTGTTACATTTGAAAGGAGGGACGCCTGGGTGGCTCAGTCGGTTGAGCGTCTGACTCCGGCTCAGGTCATGATCTCATGGTTCGTGGGTTCAAGACCCACATCAGGCTTTGCACTGACAGCCCAGAGACTGCTTGGATTCTCTGTCTCCCTCCCTCTCTCTGCCCCTCCCCTGCTCATGTTCTCTCTCTGTGTGTCTCTCTCTGTCTCTCTCAAATAAGTAAACATTAAAAAAATTTTTGGAAGGGCAATTAGAAAGTCCTTCCTGAAACTCCAACATTTCTGATTCATTCCCTAAGGTTTAAATACTGATGTCTTAAAGTGTGTACTCCACAAAAATACGACATCAGCAAGGAAACCCATGAAGCTACTATCGTTTACAAAAACCTTCACAGAGGGGCGCCAGGTGGCTCAGTCGGTTGAGCATCCGACTTCAACTCAGGTCATGATCTCACGGTCTGTGTGTTTGAGCCCCGCATCCGGCTCTGTGCTGACAGCTCAGAGCCTGGAGCTTTCTCCCAATCCTGTGTCTCCCTTTCTCTCTGCCCCTCCGCCACTCATACTCTGTCTCTCTCCAAAACTAAATAAGCATAAAAATAAATAAAAAAATAAAAACCTTCTCAGAAATGTATACTCTTTCTTTCCTTACAACTGTTCGCTGAGAGCCTTTGGAAAAGGGGTCTTGATGAAATAGAGCTATGAGAACAATGGTTCAGGAACAGCCAGGAGTCCTGGGGTAAGGGAGGCCAGGAAAGGGGCCCCGGCAGGGGCTCTGAGCTGCCAAAGGGGAGGCAAGGTCACCGGAAAGAGAGAAACAGTGAAAGCAGAGGAGAGAGGCCCCTTCAAGCAGTGTTGTACAGGGCTGGCCCTGCCCTAACTTGTCTCTGCCTCTCTCCCAGGCTTGCCTCCCGCCCCTCTCGCCTCTGCATTCGGGCAGACAGAAGCTAGGGGGTCATGCTCACCTCCACTCCAACTAATAAAAAGAAGGAAAATGCCAACAAAATGAATATTTGCATTTATGCGTGCAGTCGCTTCAAGTTTCTGCACGTTTCAGTGGTAAGCACTGCAGAACATTAAAAGTAGAGTCAAGACGATATTTTATCCAGCTGCCCTCTTCCCAGAAAGTAAACAGATAATAAAATAAATCTAATCAGCATTCCTTTTCACTTAGCTGAAATTAAATTTTACTCATCATGGGTAAGTGGCTAATTACACGTTTAGTGTAAAGAAAATTCTGGGGACATTACCTTATTTACTCTCTTCTTGTGTCAATAGATGAGAGGACATTGGCATTCAGATGTAGGTGGCAACAGCTGACTGCTGATGCCAACTTACCTTTTACGGCCTGAATTCAGAGCAAAACAAAGCAAACAGTAGAGACACTGGAATTAAATTGCCTTCCACCCCAAATCCAGGCAATCTGCCCATTGATTTATAGCAACTGCAAGTGCTGAGGAAATTGCTTCCCAAATGGACTGATCCCTGGGCTCCGAGAGTTTGAGGAAAAAAAAAAAAAAAAGCCAAAATTTCTTGAGTGGTTACTGTGCGCTAGGCATTTCTTATGTTAAGATGCTTCGCCACAAGCCATGAGGCAAGTTGTCATGTTTTTATACCCATCTTGCAGTGGGGGAAACCAAAGCTTCAAAGGGCGGAACACCATCCCCAAGGTCAATCAGCTGGTGGGCAGGGGACCCAAATCTGTCTGACATTCAAGGCCACGCTTTGAACTGTGGCATCATCTCTGTGGCAAAGGGGACTCCCTCTTGACACACCACAGCTGCCGCGTGTTCACACGAAGGGAACCCAAGAGTTCCGAGGCCCTCTGTCAGCCGTGAGAGGGTCCCTTCGAGCAAAGTCCAACTGGTGAACTTAGGCACGGCGCTGGTCAGCTCTCACCTGCCCGAACTTCCTTGTTTGGCTTGGTCCCAAGAAAACGTCTGGCTCCCAAGCCACCTTTTGGGTGACAGACCTCCCATATGGTGGCTTGTTCCTCAGTGCTATACCACTCTGCTGAGCTTTCCAATCTGGAAGGTGCTGCTGTAGACCGCACGCTGGCAGAAGGAACACTTCCTGCAAAGCGTTTAGGGAGTAGAGCAGGCTTGCACATTTCGCAGGCTTGTTAATGAGAGCTGCGTGTTTAGTCCCCCATGCTCTGAGCAAGACCTGAGGGTACCCTTTTTGAACTCGGGCAAAACATAAATGCAAATAATTCCATACAAACAGAACTGTCCTGAATTAGTCATGCTCAGATGAGCCCAGGTGCGAGCATTCCAGCGCCTGATCATCACCGATGGAAGCTTACGTGGACGTCATTACATTTTACTTACAATCTACTCCAAACCAACGTGCTCAGTCGCTCAGTCTCTGAAAAGGGGATTCCTTCCGCAGTCCCCCCCCCCTTTTTTTTTCTGAGTTGTGTACGTCCTGAGCCATTGTCGACATCCTAGCAGGCTGTAAAGTCAATTCATTTTCTTCTATAGCTGTTTTGAATTTTATCTGGAGATGTTGTTAAATCAAGTCTGCTTAAACCTGAAGGCCCGGCATTTGTCACAGGGAACCTCTAGGTAATAAATAAAAACAAACAAGTCAAATCGCACCGCCTAGGTGATGTCTGCAAGTAAGAAAGGAAAGGATTTTTTTTTTTCACTCCGTTATGAAAAGTTCATGGCTACCATTACTGCTCAGTAGTAAATGTCCCCATCAAGACGTTCCCCCCGAATAGTTTCTCCCAGGTTTGGCAAAGAGGACAGACGATGTGATACTTTTATCTGATTCGGAGGGTATGAAAAACCATAACAAACGCCATCAACTACTGATGGTTCCAAATCCTCTCCGGAGAACACACTAGCTGCCTGGTTCTCTCCTTGTTACGTTTCTGGAGTACAAGCAGGGACACGGGACTGAAAGGGTTCCCCGCGCCACTTGAGTTCAGGCTGCAAGCAGACAACAGCTAGATCTTACTGAAAGTTGTATTCTTACGACACCCCGAGGGGAGAAGCTAGGTGGCGTGGGTACTGCTTTGGGGACCTATGCAAACTGACACTACAATTTCAGAGATCCCACCAAAATATATTTTACGTCGTGTGGCCTGAGACCGCGAAACCTGGCATGGGAATTTGGGTGCAACAGACGACGATCCACGGATTTCAGGGACTACTGTCCTCATGCCCACTGGCACCTGTTCCTGACTGTAAATTAGCATGCAAAATTTACCACACCTTCCCGAAAGACAGAAGGTAGGCTTGGCGTCTCTTTCATTTGTGTGAACCAGTTATGATTTAATATTTAGTGAAAACACGAGTCATCCGTCTTCCCCCTTTACTTGTCTTTCTTGATTCACAGGCCACCTTCCTATCCGCTCCACTCTGCCCACCCTATTTTTATCCGGGTTGCCACCCTTGATCCTCTCCCGTGTCCAATTTCTCCATTCTCTCCACTCCCCTCTCTCTCTCCTCGATCTTCCCATCTGAACACAGGAAAGGAGTTACCCTAGTGTTTAAAATTTCTTAGAACTCTTGCGCCCCTTTAAAATCTTCCATCATTTAGTATTTGGAAATTTCGCAAGATAAATTTGGGAAAGCCAAGATCCCACATCCAACACTGCCCCTGATTCTAAATATGCCCCAGAGGGATCTAGCATCTGCTAGAAATGAGCCCCTCAACACAAGAATTAGAGGTTCCCAAGCCCTAGGAATTGATTATGGGTTGACAAATCAAATTACAGGATTTCTCCTATAACAATGAACATGTGCTCCTAAGTCTCTTCACGTTATGGGATTTCATGCAATAAAAATACTAACGACAGCAGACGCTGCCAAGAGCCTCAACCATAGCCCCTCACGCTCATCCCTTGGTTGCATGTGGGCCAGAATTCCCGCAACAAGCCCCGCGACTGTGTTCCTTTGGCCGTGGGTCTGTCTGGCTTCTAGAGTCTTCTCTGCCTGCCCACATAGAGGACTAGGGATGCTGGGGAATTAATGCCTCCCCGGAGCAGCTCTGACCAATGTCCAACAGCAGTTGGGGTGTAAAGGCTCCAGCTCCCTTACCCCTCAGGTGGGATAACTCAGAGCGTGTCTTACACTGGCTCCTTGCGTTTCCCCGAGGGGTCTATGTGCCCATGGCCCACGGTTGTAATTGTCTCCAGACACCTTCGTCAGCTGGCTTCTCTTCCCTGCCTCCTTTCCAGCATTTCCTCCACCTTTCAATTAAATTACTTGCACTTGAATTCTGGCCTCAGGGTCTTCTTCTTGGGAACCCCCCAAACGATACAGGGTTATGGGATAATAGGACTGGGCCAGGCACTCAGACCTTTTATGTCTCCTCAGTGATACACCAGACAAAGCAGACAAAGAAGATAGAGAAGCAATAGCACAATTAAAATGCTACCAGAGTTGTAAACATCTTGGATTCTTAATACATGTTTTAAAGTAACGCATTATTTGACACATTTCCTTGACAAATTGCATAAATTTCATTTAGTGGAAGGAGAGAGGTGAGCTAGTCTGGCTTCTGAATTACAAGGAAGGGCTGGAAGAAGGCCATCCTAATTTTTAAGACGAAATGTTGCGACACCCACGGTGGATAGCCATGGCTCGACGTTCCGTACTTCTTACTTCTACGCTGACTTAAATTAGAAATCCAGCTTTTGGGTTTGGGCCCGTTCCCTCTTTTTGTGACACAAAGTGCTAGTTTGTTGTATTTGTATTTGTGGTTTGGCATTAAGCCATGATCTTCGGTCCCCTGAAGGTGCTTCTAAAACACCTTTAAAGTAGCTGATAACTACCACACAAGTTATTTTAAGAGTGAGAATTTAATACAAGGGATTGGTGAAGCAGGTGATGGATGACTAAAAAGCCAAAGGGGGAAGTCTCAGGCAACTTCTGGAAGCATCTTCTGAGATGGAAAAAGAAATGAAGTGGGAGCATCACTTGGTGGGACCAGACATCTGAGGAGAAGTACGGTGACCAACCATCCCAGTTTCTCTGGGACACCGATTTTTCATGCTAAAACCAAGAGAGTCCCAGGGAGACCAGATGGTTTTTCGTCCTAGAGGAAGGAGGGATGCCTGGCTGGTGGTGATGCCTCGGGAACTTAGAGAAGGGTCCCCCTCCTCCCCAGAGCTGGAACTCAGCTCTCTGATCAGGAGGAACTCGTACCTCTGAACTGGTAAGACGGGCCAGGTGCCAGGACAGCAAGATGACTGGAGACCGGAACCAACTGCCATTCTTCCAACTTTAAATCTTTCTCTAGCACCTTCGATTGGTGTGGGCCTAACGAGGAGCAGTCACCAAAGGGCAAAGTGAAAACGTAGTTTGCTCTACAAGCAAAGCACAAAGGGTGGGTCTGGAGCTGAGAGCAATAGTTTAACAACCACACAACCAGCCAGCACACCCACCACGATGGCCTCGGCTTTCCTTTCTCTCTCTTTCTCCCTCCAGCACTGTCTCTAATGAGGACTCCTTTGGCCCTCCTACCTCCTCTCCCCTTCTCGTATCTTTTAAAGCATTTTGTTATTTTCAGTTTCCCCTCTATACCTAAGACCCTCCCTTTATGCTCACTACTTGAACTTTTATAACCAGATCATTGTATTAAATAATCTGATCACCAAAACATGCACACGCAGGGGAAGAGCGTGGTACACACTCCCGGGACAGTGCGCACAGGTGACCTGGGGCCCAGGAGCCGATGAGGTGCGTGTTGTGCGTGCAGGGTTCCTCCGCAGCTTAGTACAATGAGCTACATGGCAAGTTTCGTCTCCACCTGCTGTCTCTTGGTACCGCACGGCTGTTACCTTGTGGCAAAAAAAACCTTATCTGAGCAAATATGAACTTTGCATTCGGGTGATTTTATTCCCCTATGCGTCTAACCCAGAAGAACAAATACATGCCTTAGAGACAGGCATTTCAACAGAAGACTTGCTCTAAGAACTAGGGCCATCTCTCCCAGACCTGAGGTGGAGAAGTCCGGGACTCCTGGCCTCATCCCCCACCCCCCCTTGGAAATTTCTCTGTGTGTCTCTCCTGGAAATCACTTTATTATCTCTCCCATTTACTCAAAAAAAAAAAAAGTACTGAGCCAAAATATCCCTCAGGATTTACTTGAGAGCAGTTTAGGCATCTTTATTTACTCACTCTGTGTAGATACGTGGGCTTCATGCATTGTGACCGCTGGATCTTTACTTCTCAGAAATTCTTGGAATGAACACAAATACAGCCCCATCGGGTTAGGAGGAACAAGAACTCCCGGCCCAAGAAGTCCTGCCACGTGCCCGGACTCCACACCTCTATCTGCCTGCACCTCTGCACCTGCTGACCCCCTCTCTGCCGGCACTTTTACGAGCGGTCTATTATTATCAGCCAAAAAAAGCTAGAATCTTTGATTCGTTTCTAACGACTTTAAAAAGCGCAACGGGCTGCAATAAAAACCTTCGACAACTTTCATCTTCAAAGACACACCAAATTACGTTATAATTTATCTGAAACTTGAAATTGTTTCTGGAATTGTTTCATGTTTCTAGTCTCCTGCTCCACTCACATGACTCACGATTCCTGGGAGGGTCTTGGATGTAAGCTCGGCGTTACAAAATAGGTCACTGGCACGCCCAAGCTAATCCCCGCAGCCCAAAAACATTTTTGTTTCAAATGCAAGCAACCATAAACTCTTAATTATAACGGCAAATTTTCAGAGACCTCTGCTGCTTGTTTGCGAAATCTTGAGGGTGCTGCCGTGCAGGGTACCCCTGGATGCCACAGAGGGTTGTCATATTAAGATTGCCATTAGCTCTAGACATAAAACGTCAGCATCATTCGATGTGCATTGGGCTTCTTAGTTAATGATATATTCATTGGGTGGGCACTCACTGAACAAGAAGACAAATGTTTCCCTGCCTAGAAAAGCGGATAATCGGAAAGAACTCTAAATAAGTTTCTTCCAGATCACTCTGCCATTGGATCCCGCTAGGGAATAGTTTTCCAGTGTTTCACAAAAGGGTTTCCTTCTGGCTTTGTGCTCCTCGATCTCTACCCATGGTGGTCAAAAGCCCTCCCGGGCCTTCTGTCGCTGAGCCACAATTAAAATAAAATCCGAAATATGGGGGCTCCTGGGTGGCGCAGTCGGTTAAGCGTCCGACTTCAGCCAGGTCACGATCTCGCGGCCCGTGAGTTCGAGCCCCGCGTCGGGCTCTGGGCTGATGGCTCAGAGCCTGGAGCCTGTTTCCGATTCTGTGTCTCCCTCTCTCTCTGCCCCTCCCCCGTTCATGCTCTGTCTCTCTCTGTCCCAAAAATAAAAAAAAAAAAAAAAAAAAAAAAAAAAAAAAAAAATCCGAAATATGAAAACACTTCCCATTCCCTAACCACAAGACAGGCAGGCGTGGAGACTGCTCACATTCCAGCAGCCCACACGTGGCCCTGAATCGAGGGCAAATGGTTGATTCCAGCCAGTTCTGAGTCCTTCTAGGACTAACAGTTCCTCCCCGGAGCAAATATCTCAGACTAACTTGACTTCTAGTTCTTCTCAAGGCAGCAAGAAGCCGCAGCCACCCTTAGAAATGCTCTGTGGGCTAGAATGCTGGTCCTGGACTCAAATGCCTTTGGGTGGGAAAGTCAAAGGAGCAGCAGCAAATTGGGAAGCCGACAGCAAAGCCTGATGGTCCTTCCTCGTGCCCATTCTATACTCCACTTACAAGCAAAGCACAAAGGGTGGGTCTGGAGCTGAGAGCAATAATTGAACAACCACACAACCAGCCAGCACGCCCACCACGATGGCCTCAGTTTTCATTTCTCTCTCTCTCTCTCTCTCTCTCTCTCTCTCTCACTCTCACTCTCTCTCGCCATTCTATACTCCAAAGTGGATGGCACAATCTGGAGGGGAAGAAAGCCTCCCTTCCTCACCTTGACCATGGTGTTGTACCTACTCCCATACAAACCACTGGTTAGAGCTGACCCTTCATCTTAACCGTCATCATACCCGCTGCCCCCGTGAGCCGCAGATCTTTCCTACTCTTTACACCACGCACTGGTTATCCCATCATCTCCACACCTACCTTTGAGAATCCAACTGGTTCATTTAGGTAGAATACCTAAGCTCTGAGCACACTGTGTGTGGTGGTTTCTTTATTTATTTCATTATTTAGTGTTATGCTAACTTGGTTCAGTAACACATAAACCCTGTAAGAACAAAGATTCTATCGGGGCGCCTGGGTGGCTCAGTCAGTTAAGCATCCGACTTCAGCTCAGGTCATGATCCCGTGGTTCATGAGTTCGAGCCCCACGTCGGGCTCTGTGCTGGCGGCTCGGAGCCTGAGACTGCTTTGGAATCTATGACTCCCCCTCTCTCTCTGCCCCCCACCCCCCCCCCCAGCTCATGCTCTGTCCCTGTCTCTCAAAAAATAAATAAAAAAATAAATATAAACAAATAAAAATTAAAAAAGAACAAAGATTCTATCTACGTCAATGCTGTTTCCCGTTACCTGTTCTACCTGTGACAGGAGAGACTCCATAGTGTTTGTTGAACGAATGATGTAAGCGGAAGAAGAAAAGCACAAGCACACCCTAAAAGAAATCATTCCAAATGTGATTTGAGCTACTGACATATAAAGTTAGTCTAGGTTGGAGAGAACCAAAGCATAAGAGACTCTTAAAAACTGAGAACAAACTGAGGGTTGATGGGGGGTGGGAGGGAGTGGAGGGTGGGTGATGGGTAGTGAGGAGGGCACCTTTTGGGATGAGCACTGGGTGTTGTATGGAAACCAATTTGACAATAAATTTCATATATTGAAAAAAATAAAAAATAATAAAAAAATTAAAAAAAATAAAATAATAAAAATAAATAAATAAATAAAAAATAAAATTAGTCTAGGTTAAGATTGTTTTCAATATTCTTTTCCATTTTAAAAAATACATGAAAATTTCAGTCTCTTCCATTTCACTTGAAATTATTCCTGACAATTAACCGGCTCCACTGCTATCGGCTTGCTCTGTGACAAACTGTGATCCTTATTTCACTTTTTATAAATCAACCATTATATCACAGCCATATACAATAACGCACAAAGCCAAGTATGGTATGCACCTCTTCTTGGACCTCCTTTCTTGACGGAGGCACAAACACATCACTCAGTTTGTTCGTCTCAATGACAAGCCCCATGTAGGCAGGGACCTACTTTTTTTTTTTTTTAACGAGTATCACTGTACTTAATGCGTTACCTAGCACATAATCACAGGTGTGAGTTACATGCGCCCAGGCACTTAGCTTCTATTTGGATGCCCTTTTCCCCATAGTGAAAACTTCAAGTCTTTTATTATTTAGGTTAAGTCCTTTCCTTATTCCCTCCTAATGTGTGGTTTGTTCTCATCATTACATAATGAGCAAACAGATGACAAGGATGTTCCCATTCTTAAATTTTTGTTTACCTCACAGTACTGAGTACAGTGCTTTGAACATAAAAGGGATGGCATAAAATAATAACAACAGCTGGCTTTTTAAACAACCTGTTTTAAGTGATGGGCCTGAGCTCTGAGAGCTCTACATAATGAATTCATTTAACATTTGCCAAAACCCTGTGAGATTGTTTATGCCAAGATCCCATTTTACAGAAGAGGAAACTGAAGCCCAGAGACACAGATAATGACTGGCCAAGATTCAAATCCACATGTTCTGGTTCTCAAATGCATCCCCCCCGACCAGGAAATAATACAGCGTCACCTCTACAACGGCAGCCAGACAGTCATGGACCAGCCAGGGTGCGTGGGGTAAGCAATCCACATGCCTGTGGTCCAGGATGAGAACCCACATAGAGATAAAGCAGGAACGAGTACACAAGGCCCGTGACTTACGTGTCTCAGATAATAAGCAAGCTAATTAATAGGTGCCTTTTGTGGCAATGAAGGCATTGTGTGATTTTGGGGGTCCCCGGGAGGATTTCAAAGGTTATGCAATATTTCCATTAAGCATTTCCTGACCTCTCATCCTCATGATGCACAGTACACATCCACGCACGGCAGGAGTTTTCATACATTCGTTGTTACACAGTGCATTTTAGACTTTTCGATATTCAGTTATTCCAATTTGATATGAATTGTTCCTAATAACTCACCAAATAAGTAAATAGGAAGCCCCGCTGGATAGAGTCTTTTCGTACAGACTTTGGAATTAATCGTGCATTTTGTTCTTCTTGTTCGAATACGCTCTGCTATCTTTAAATAAAGGGAAATTGAATAGGTCACAAATTTGTATTGAGCCCGAACTATAACCTAAGTGGCTTCAACTCAAACACTCTTGTGTCTATCACATCCTCAAATAGCACTAAAAGACAAGTGTGCTGCTTTTAATCCTTTCATTTCAAGTATTACAGAGACACATAATGATGGAATTTACTTATGCTTCACAGAGATCCTAGAATAGTCTTTGTAAGCAGCGTGCACTATTTCAATTACAAAGACACTCTTGGCAAGCACACGTTGAACGATCACATTTTCTTTTATTTTTGATTGATCCCCAATATCAGTGCCGTGTAGTGATTTATAATGAGATAATAATATCTGCTTCATAGGTGTGCTTGAGGATTTAAGAAGACAATATGTGGGAAGCATTTTATAGGACCTTAAATCACATGTGCTACAAGACCGACATGAGGGGTAGAGCCAGGCAACCAATGAGTGAGCCCTGCTCACCCCAGCCTCCTCACTCAGCCGTTGTTATTCTGAGACCTGGGGACGCACGAGTTTCTGCACGTATCCTCCTCCAGCGACAAGATTTTCTTACAATCTCACACCGTGTGATCTTTTGGGGGAGACAATTTTCAAAGTCTCTGAAAAGTCAAGTGTAGATCCCCTCTGATAATACAAATCTGCTTCAAGTCATTTATGCTCTAGATCGATATCCACACCTGTTTCCACTGTTTTTAATGCTGGCCAAATGTCCAGCCGTAGGGATGGGTTAAAATAAAGTATGGTGCTTCCCAAGAGTAGATTACTATGCAGCCATGAAAATAATCGTACGGATGATTTGGAACCTCACCAAGATAAACCGGTAAGTGGAATGAATAAGATGCTAACTGCTACAGGTAGGACACCCTGTGGGTGTTTTTAAAATAAGGAGAGGCATACGTATAAACCTTGTCGATGCACAGACTATTTCAGAAAAGATTCATAAGAACGTGGAAAGAGTGGTTGCCCATGGGAAACAGAATTAGAGATTGGGATCTGGTGGGAAGGGAATCTATTTTCGCTGTATACCTTTTTGCACTGCTTGAATTATTTTTTATCGCTTTGGAGTATTACATTTTCAATTTAAAAACTAGATAATTTTTTTCCACATGATCATGATCAACATTCGCCAACTCCACGGTATGACTGGTGGGCAATACTTGCCTTCTGGCATCTGTTCTCAACGAGTATAATGTGGAGCCACAGGAGCCTTGGTTTTTGTAGGACAAAACACACACATTTCAACTGGTTGGTGCAAAATCCCCTGATAAGGTTGCTTGCTGACTTGAGCAACCATACTTTGGGGGTAAAAATCTATCCACAGGGAACTTAAAAGCAAATAAGGTGGGAAGATTTCTCCGAAACAGCCTGGTGAAGAATATATAGTTTGGGCAGGTGGGAGATTTTATTACCACTCGGAACACACCTGACCAACACCGCCTAATGGGTGGGCCAGACCAAATAACAAGACTTGTGTCGCCAGAACGTTAAGTTTGTAACAATATGCATTTGGTGTTTTGCTCCGTCTCATAGACGTCGGTGTAAAAACACTTAAGGAAAACGTCCGCGTCTTGTAACATAAGCGTGTTGCATAGCTTACGTCGCGAATTATACAAGAATGAATTATTAAACGAAAAATGTAATTAGACATTTAAAATGTTACTGATAGCTCACACTCACAAAACAAACTGTGAATTACACTTCCTAGCATATGATTCAGGCCCCAGTTCTATAGATTTAATGTCTTTGAGGAATATCAGATGTCCCCAAGATTTGGAATTTGATGGAACCGTAAGATGCGGAGGGAAACGTTGCAGCCAGACAATTCCCCATTGGCTCCACATCTGAAGAGGACCAAAAGCCTGTGCTATTCCAGCTAAGGTTAGCAATAATTTATGCTGAATACATTATCTGCAGTTTAGCTTTTCTCAGCCAGGGGCACGAGAAGTTATGCAACGCAAAAGACTGTGTAGGCTAGCATGTACCAGCATGCTGGAACCAAACCCGACTGGGAGCATCACATCGGATCCCAAGCCCAGTTTGCTATCGGCTTGGTGCAGGGCCACGTCCCTGGCTCAGCTGTGAGCAGAGGCAACGTCCCAGTCTCCACCCACTCGCCTTGCTTAACCTACCACTCACTGGACCGACCTGCACCTGGAAAGGGTGGAAAGCATGCCCAGGAAATAAAATGGAATCATAACGCACCATTTGGAAGGAAAAATAAATACACATCGATGGGGGGCGGGGGTGCGTCCTCCGAAAGACGCTACCGATATGGGTGACAAGACACAACTGGTTCCCTCCTCTAGAACGGATTCCAAATCTCTGGGTGCTTGTCGATGCTGAGCCAAAACTTCTCCACAGAGGTGGGAGGCAGCACGCGAACAGTTCCAGAAAGATCTGCCCCAAGGATCTCCTTGCAGGAGCTACAGTTACACGGGGACTGGGAGAAAGTTGGGTCTGGCTCACTGTCATTACCGTTTGGGAGACGGCCCAGCCCATACACTCCTTTCCGTGGCTGACTCAAAACAAAGCAAGGCCCTTATTAGGAACATAGGCTTAAACTGTCTAAAAGGCAAATGCATTAGTATGTTCAGTCACCTTGTGAGCTAATGACTAGACACTTTAGAGCACAGGGGATCATTATTCCAGCACATCATCAGTGAACTTTCCAGAAAAGCTAATTAAAGGATCCATTAAAATGCTTACCAGAAAGTGAGGGTTTATCACAGAATCTTATTCACATTTGAAGAATTTGCAAGATTTTTGCCTTGCTGGCTGCTACCGCCTTTCATTTCCTTCCCTGCGATCTCTACAGATGGACACAATTAATTATTTCCCTTTGATCATAATTTAGGTGTCTCCTCATTTCCCCTCTCTCCGATACTGTTTGCTACCAACCGACATGGTAACCCGAAATATTGGAGGCTGGCAAATAGCACGCATTTTCTCCTCTGTCTAGAGCAGCAGCTGTCTATACCTGCCCGGAAAATTCCATTGGGGCTAACACCTGTTTCTTCTCCCACATAGAAGTTGCTCTGACATCCTTTTCAGGTCTTTCAATATCCTCTACTTGGCGTCCCCCACAAGGTGGGGACTACATTAATCCAGTAGAATGTAGAAGAAAATTTTACATTATATATATCTTGTTCCCTCATCCTATGGTAACTTTGTTTTTGTATTTTCGTATTTTTTTTCAATATTTATTTTTGAGAGACAGAGAGAGAGCCGGAGCACGAGTGGGGGAGGGGCAGAGAGAGAAGGAGACACAGAATCCGAAGCGGGCTCCAGGCTCGGAGCAGTCAGCACAGAGCCCGACGCGGGGCTCGAACCCACGGACCGCGAGATCATGACCTGAGCCGAAGTCGGCTGCTTAACCGACTGAGCCACCCAGGTGCCCTATTTTTGTATATGTGTTACAACAAATAAAACACATTAGGACAGTGATACTTAGACATCATTTGTAAGTAAAATAAATAACCAGAAGTGAGAAGTGTGGGGTCAAATGGTTTTACAGACCAGGAGAGCAGTCAGACTCCACCCCCAGGCTAGCCCAGAACACCACGTGGAACCACCCATCACGTGCTGTCACCAGGCAGCATGAGGTCCTACTGGGTGCACCCCACCCCCCATCAAACTTCCCTGTAATGGACTCCACATCTGAAAAGAATTCAAGGCCACTGGATTCCGTAAAGATACAGAGTCATCCGTGGTATAACATTGTTCACCTCATGTTCAGAAATCTTAGGAGATGAGCAAGTGAAATCACTGAATAGGCCCAGAGTGATTCTTCCCCCCAAACGGGTCAACTCCAGAAAACAAACAGAAAATGCCAAACTGACGCGGGAGTTTGATTCACAGAACGCACAGATCCACAGTTTAGCCTTTCCCTTTCCCCAAAGTAGGGTACGAGTTAGCATTATCTTTTCTTTTTAACTAATTCTTTTGAACTTTTTTCTTATAAAATAATATATAGCTACCACAAAAAATAAAGATAAAAATATAAAAAGTTACCTGTAATAGTGTTTTACTACAGAGTCAAGAATCTTAAAAAAAAAAAAAAAAAAAAAAAAAAAAAAAGAGCCTGCTGCAGACGTCATCAAGACTATTACCATGCTCGCCTACCTGCTTCGACTAACCAGCAGCTTGGGAAGAAGAGGCCTGGGCTCTGTGGGGATTCAGGGCCCCTGAGGGTGGGAGCGCACTCATCCATGACCCCAGCAGGCATTCAGTAGGTGCCGATTAAATGAAGCACTTTACTGCTCCCCAGGACAAAGCCGATATCTCTTTGTAAAAATATAACAGTGAAGAAATTGGAAACGGTGAAATTGGACAAATCAAATTAAACTGTCTAGGATTCCCTTGTCTCATTTATTTCTTTAACATGCACACTTAGTGGCCCCAGCTCTAGGCCAGGCCCCATGGCACGCATAAGGAACACAAAAATGAACCCAGCGATGGTCCTCTGGGACAAGACGGCTCAAATACAGGGTGTGATAGTCAACATAAGCCATGCTTGGCAGGCCAGCAGGGCTCAGTGGGGGCAGAGCTCAGGGGCAGGCACCCAACAACCAGGGAAGCCTTCTTGGAGGAGGTGTTTGCGGGGTTGGTTGAATCGACATATTAGTGATTTCTTCTCGGAAGGAGAGTGACAAAGGGAAATCATTAAGAGACGTCAACATACCTACAATGTGTTAATTCCTTAAAAAGAAAGCCAGATATTAATGGTTGTTAATTCAGGATGGTGGGACATGGGTATTTGATTTTTTTTTTTTTTTTTGTACTGTTGTTAAATTTAATTTCTTGGTGGTGGGTGAGGGGAATGGGAGGTAAGTGGAACTTAGCCTACTGATGGGGAAAGACAGTTTCCCTAGGCAAAAGGACACAGGAGGGTCTTCAAAATGGTGATAATTATGTCTACCCTCCTGCCTCGTGAGGGTATTAGACAAACCAGGTGGAAAAAGGAAATATGAAAATACTTTGCAAAACATACAGCTGTGTTCTGAGGTGTCTTTTTTTAACTCTTTAATATAAGATTATATTTTTGCTTTATTTTTATTTATATTATTATATACTTAATATAAGTTAAAGATTTCATGCAGGCCAATCTACTTTCCACCATCAGTATCGGAGATGTAGGAGATATTAATGGCCATAGAATGTCCTAATTAGGCAGAACTGAAAGGGACAGGCACTGTCACATGGTGGTAAACTTTGGGGAACCAATAAGGCACCAGACATCAAATTCTACATCAATGAATAACCCCTGATGAGCGTATTTCTATGTCAGTCATCTCACAAAAGACCCTGGTGACTTACAACAATGACAAAATCTCTCTGAATACTAAAAGTATTTCCGCTTCCTTTCATCTTTACATTCATTACTCTATCAGCTATTAATGGAAAATTGATTTCGTTATTTTTGCTGCTCAGTCTATCTTATCCGCGGAGAAGTCAAAGGGAATCCCTACGGACACAGATGGAGGGAACCATTCTTTACACATTTTTGTATGTGATTTGGAAGGCCTAATAAAACGGACAAATCACAAGAAAAAGAAATTTGTGTCCTGCAGAGTAAAACTCAGTACCTGGAAATTTCACTGCAGGAAGTTGAAATTGACAGACAGAAACTAGACCAGTTTCATAATATCACTTCACAAACTCACAGGGAAAAACTGTTCTGAAAGTCTAGCTTTTTTCCTCACAAATATCATAAAATGACAGAACTGAAGGGGCATTCACAGGTCATCTTCCCCAGCCCCCTGCCTCGGGCAAAGGAGCATTCCGCCCGACGAGATAAATGACCCGGTGTGTGGTTTTGTTTTGCTTTGTGTTTTTTAAATATCCGAAGATATTTCGGTTTCTCTTAGTTACTTGATCAGTATCCAATCAGCCTTTCAGTCGTGGCAATTTGACTGAACTCTTTATAGTTTAGACACATTTTCTTTTGTTCAGTTCTCTAAAAAGAATGAATTGGTGATTTTAAGTGTAAGAATATTGTTTGATATACTTGAAAAGAGTTACTGCCTTCTATTTCCAGTGGTATAGTAAACTATATACTCTAACCACACTATTTGCCATAAACAACTAAAAATGCCTAATGAAGTCTAAAAGCTATCTTTTAGCCTGCATCATTGAGCTGACAGAAAACAAATAAATGAAAAGAATACTCAGATGGCAAAATCCAGGTAAAAGCCAGTCTAAGAATGAATAGCAGAGCCCCAAAGCTGACTCTCATCTGAAGTCATTCACCAAACCAGATGAACTTGAACTTGGTCTTTAAGGCCTCAAAGGGGCACAAGGCACAGCAGACAAAGCCTAAAGATGGAATGTAAAATAGGAGATACACACTCCATTCCACCACAAGCTACAATCCCAAAAGGCCATAATCTCAATAAGGATAAACCAAAAACACATCGTCCACTCTCCAGGAGATCACAAGGAGGATCACATCTCAAATCTTGAAGAAAAAAAAAAAATGAAAAAAAATCTCCCCTCTGAATCTGCCTTCACAATGAAGACCCCTCGGATAAGCATGTATTTCAAAATTATACTATCTGGCATTCTGGAAAACCAAGACTTTCATTTTAAAGACACCCCAGGCTACCCATCCTGCCCAAGCATCCAGCTAAAGCAAATATGAATCATCTCTGAATACGTAAAGGTCTTTTATTTATGGTCATACTGTTTCTCCAAAAAAAACAATCTATGGATACTCTGCCCTGTTCGATGTACATGGCGGGGGGCGGGGCGGGGGGGGGGGGTGCGGCGGGAGGAGACGAGGTCAGGATAAAATTCTTGACATCCAGTATCTTGGTAGCAGAGTAGGGAAAGGGCAACTAGAGGTCAGTTACAGAGACATTCACTTCATCCCTTGAATTTCATTCTCCGCTCTATCTCTACCCTTTGCTGTGCCTCCTTGTGTCTAAATCCAAATTCTTTCTTGATTTCATTTGTCCACGATGTAAACCACCTGTGGGGGTAGCCAGCTGATGCGTGGGGTTCAACCAGGTCATGTACAGACTTTGTGCCAATCTCCTATTTTCAGCCTGATGCCTCCCCACTGCCTGCCATCCACATCACCTGGATCCTCAACGTGCTCCCTCTCTCTAGGTTCTGCAGAATGGATCAGCTAATTCCTCACACTCTCCCCCATGGAGGACGCCCGTGGGATTGTTATTTCCTCTGCTCTGCTCAGTCAGCAGCCACTCCAAGCTTCTGGAAACATTCTTTTATTTACTGGGGTCTCCACTCACCTTCTGCTTGTGTGTTTATTCATTTTTCTTCCTTTGCGGCCATTTTAATTGGATTTGGGGAGGGAAAAGAGCTACATATTCTGCCATGTTTACCCAGAAAAGGTCAAGTTGAACCTTGAATGGCCTGGGTGATAATGTGGGCCAAATATAGTGTCTGGACCATCTCTCGGGCTACCCTCAGCCTTGAATTTCCTATTTAAATATCTGGGTCCTCCCTGGAAAGGCAGACCCTGTGAATCACCTTTGTTAAATTGCCAGGACCTGCAACAGTAGATATTATTAAAAGAATTAAATTCAGATGGTTGAACTCTTGATCATCTACAACAACATCACATTGAACATTTCTTTATTAAGCACCTTGTATGTGCCAAGACCTGGCTTAAACACTTCACAGATATTATTTTATTCACTTTAATTCTCATGACAATGTTACGACGGAGTTATCATTAGTCATGTTCACAGATGATAAAACTGTGGCTCAGTTGAGCTAAGTGGTTTGGTGACAGGCACACAACTGGCTGAAAGGTGACCCAGTATACACATCTGAGTCTCCCTCAAGCCAAGGACCTTGCTTGCTCCTCTCAACCACACCACACCCCGCCAAAGCCTAACATCATGAGAATGGAAGCAACGTCAAGACCACGTCACACATAGACATGGCATGAAAGAACTTAAATCCAGAAAGCATGTACCAGGGCGCCTGGGTGGCTCAATGGGTTGAGCGTCTGACTTTAACTCAGGTCATGATCTCACGGTTTGTGGGTTCTTGCCCCGCGTCGGGCTCTGTGCTGACAGCCCGGAGCCTGGAGCCTGCTTCGGATTCTGTCTCTGTCTCTGTCTCTCTCTCTCTCTCTCTCTCTCTCTCTCTCTCTGCCCCTCCCCTGCTCACACTGTGTCTCCCTCAAAACTAAATAAACATTAAGAAATTAAAAAAGAAAGAAAGAAAGAAAGCACGTACCAAACAAAGATGGTATGGAAAGGTGATCTGAACCAAGGTTAAATGTTGAGCACTTATTTGGATTTGGCGATTCAGAGGTGAGCACTGCTTTTTAAACTTCACAATTAGTATGTTACGCACGGCAGTTCTAAAAGTGCATTGTCTTGTACAAAACACATCGTCTTGTTTGAATCGCTAAACAAACCGGTCAGAAATCAACTAGCAGTGAATAAGGTGCTTTTAAAGTCTTGAATGAAGAGATTTAGCTCAATATTTTTATTATGCAGGCATAATGTATTTCAGAAGAATATCTCAGTAACTAATATGACTAAAAATAGAGAAGTCAAATGCATACTGATTAACACAGTGAATTAACTATCCCCAACTGTAAGTATGATTCAACATCATATTCCCCAGGAAAATATTTGGACTTGGAATTATCCATTGAACAACATATTTTCATTCAAAAACATATTGAAATATAAGCAGTTCTTACAACGCTTGCTTTTAGAATCATCGAATTTTGGCTTTGTTGAAATTACTTCTCCCATGGCTTCAATTTCTTCTGCATACACAATTTGATACCCAAATTGTGAAACAAAAACAGAATTTTTCTCATGGCAAAGGATGCCATGCAATTAGATTCAACATATTTTGAAACCTGACTATAGACGAAGGTCTGTGCTAAGCATTCTAGCATATTTAAAGCTGAACAAGGCATGTTTCCAAACATCAAGGGAGGAAACAAATACGTTCAGCATAATATAAGGCGGACGTGGGCAGCAGTGCCCTGGAAATAGAGACACGTGCTATGGACATCCAGAGAAGACAGAGGTACCGGAACCCGGCAGATGAGGGGCTACGTGAGCTGGCCTTGGAAGCTTAAGGGATCTCAGCAGACAGAAGTGGCAGCAAATGGCGTTCCAGTGGAGGGGCCGTGGTGAGGAGACTCCTTAATGGGAAGGAGGAAGCGAGTAACACCGGCATATCAGACTCAGGAAGTAGCTGGGAGCAGGTATTAGCGTCCTCGGGCCCCCATAACAAATTACCACCAACTTGGCGGCTTAAAACAACAGAAATGTATTTTCTCGTGGCTCAAGAAGCTAAAAGTCCAAAAGCAAGGTGCCAGAGGGTCAGTCCGCTCTGGAGGCTCTGCAGGAGAATTCTTTCCTGCCTCTCTCCTGGGTCTGCTGGCGGCTGAGCCCCAGCGTTCCTTGGCATCCAGTCCAGCCCCTGCCTCCATCTCAAATGGTTCTCATCTCTCCCCTCCTCTTCCCTTCCCTGTCCTCTCTTCTCTTCCCTCTCTTCTCGTCTCAGGACTTATTATTGGATTTAGGACCTTCTCTAACCCAGAATTATCTCATCTCAAGATCCTTACCTCTGCAAAGATTCTTATACCAATAAGGTACATTCTCAAGTTCATGGTGGCCATACTTTGGGGGGAGGGGGACACAGTTCAAGCCTCTACAGGGCATCTCTCCCATAAATGTATAATATTTAAAATAAATTGTCCTTGTACTTCTATTTGATTATGAATTGTATCAAAAAAATATCTGAGCAATAAATTCTTAACGACAATTTGATTACCATTTTTCTGAATTTAATTTTTAACTAGTCAGCAGGGTTTTCACATTATGTCCAGGTCCGGATGACTGATTGCCGAGGGAGACTTTCCCAAAACCCCCTCCCACCACGTGTGTAGAAGAACCAGTCACATGATATTACTGGATCCACGGCTGTCCCAGAAATTGGCCATGAGTAATGCAACCCTGTGCAACCCTTCGCCTCCTATACCGACAGGAGAACTGATCTCCATATTTGAAAAATGCCCCACAAAATACTAAGCAAGCCACATGAATCAAAAGCATTGTAAAAATTAGGGAAGAAAATCTAGCCTATGCTAATCCAAAATTTGCTGTATGCACAGGAAGCACTTAGAAGCTGAACCCTAAGAATGGATTTTGTAGGGCATTTCATAATTGCCTTAATTATGGAAAACACTTTTTATTGGATTAGAGGTGCAATTTGATGCTCTTTGGGTGCTGGCTAAAGGACTCCGTAATTGTATAAAATGATGGACAGGCTTTCAGGCTCCTACATTTGTTTTTTTGACTCTGTGATTTAAGTGTGAAATTGATCTGAAGTCGGTGCGGGTCCTCTATCAAGTAGGCTCGAATGTAAGCAGTGCAGCGCCCTTTGCACTAATTCGGTACAAAATATCCTTTCGGTGTGTAAAACTCAAATGCATCTCTTAGAATAGAGAGTCCAATTTATGTCATGCTATAATCATAGCAGTTCTAAACTAATTTAACACCCTGAAGAAGTTAATTAACATCATTAAAAAGTGCATCCAGTCAAGTATAACATGTGACCCAAATAAATAATTGAGTGAACTTTCCTCCTCCAGGGGTGACATGTTCCAAGGCTGTCCTCTTTCATCAGACCTGGTCAACAATTGTTTGAAACGTCTGACACCGACCACATTAGATGATTTTCATGAAGGTGTAAACCTACATGGCAGCCTAATAAACAACTTAAGTTTCATGGCTGACATTGATTCATACATCTTCTAAAGAGGTGGTGCATGAAATGATCAGAACAGTCAATAATGCAAGCAAAATGTATGGGCTTGAGATAAGAGAGCAGAAAACAAAATCAATGCCTTCCAGCTATTAACAGCATGCAGCAGAGTTCATAATAGATGGCATTAAACTTGAACAAGTTGCATCCTTCAAATACCTCAGAGAAACCGTCACTCCAACAGTAATTGCAAGAATAGCATTCACACAAATGAGTATATATGGCTTTAGCTTGGTCACTGAAAGCATTTTACCAACTAAAAGCTACTCACATGAGTTGTTTGGGGTGCGTTCTTATTGCAAAAATTTTAAAGAAGGTCACTAAGCACACTAACAAGTATCATTAGGTGCATAAAATTTAGATAATGAAGAAAGTCAATACATTGCTATAAACCTTCACACACAAAATAGATGCACAAAAGGGCAAAGCAATCAGCTGCAAATGGATGATTTTTTTCTCCTTTAAAGAAATGAAATCGAGTGGTATGAAATATTGTTATCTTGTAATCAACACAGTCATTTTTAAGCCCTCCAGGTCAGAGAAGTTTCTGTGTCAGAAACACGAAAGGGGTTCTAGTATAAAGTATTTGGGAGAGCCGAGTGACTGAGCACGCTGGCTTGGAGATCAGATCGACCTGTGTTTGATTCACACCTTTACCACTTATTAGCTTTTTCATTTCACCTCTCCGGGCCTCTGTTTATTCATCTGTAAAATGAGATTAATTACAAGCACCTAGCAGTGTTGTTGTGAGAATATAATAACAGACGTTGGAGTGGTCTCTGAATAGAGTGTTCCCATCTTTATTTTCAGGATATGTAGGACTTTGTCCATACACTCAATGTTCTAAAGACTGGTAAATTAACATAAACATTTCAAAACAAGGTCAGTCCTTCATAATCCCCGCTTAGTACAAAAATGATAACGTTCAGATTCAGAGCAGCTAACTTAAAGAAGTGAATGGTCAGGCTGCTCTCTAGCAATTGAAATACGTCCTGGAGAACGGCGCACTAACAGCGACACTAGCACAGGTTACGTTTCTCGCTCCCTCTTTATACGTTGTCCAGGTGGAGGAGGATTCAGATAATCCGAGCTCATGTTTTCCATTTAACCTTGAAATGATTTCAAGTATCAGAGGATCGCTTCAAAATCCCGGGTCAGCCACCCACAGCTCAGCATCTCGGGAGCACATTCCATTATCTGCTAGTATTGCCACAACTTTCAACACGGCTGCACCATTTTAAATTTCTACTGCTTCTTTTGTTGTTGTTGTTGTTGTTGCTGATGTTGTTTGTTGTTGCTTTTTAGGCAGCATGCATTGGGGAAGAGTCACATGGCACGCCTCTTCTTTTACCAGTTTTATTGAGAAATAATTGACACACCTCACTGTATAATTTTAAGGGGGCAGCATGATGATTTGATTTACGCAGATTGTGAAACAAGTACCACGATAGGTGCAGCTAACATCCATGATCTCATATAGATACAATAAAAAGAAAAGTAAGAAGGAAAAAAAAGAATTTTGGGGGCGCCTGGGTGGTTCAGTCGGTTGGGCATCAGACTTTGGCTCAAGTCATGGTCTCATGGTTTGTGGGTTCAAGTCCCAAGTCATGCTCCGCGCTGACAGCTCAGAGCCTGGAGCCTGCCTCGGATTCTCTTTCTCCCTCTCTCTCCACCACTCCTCCCCCATGCTTTGTCTCTGTCTCTCTCTCAGAAATAAATAATTTTTTTAAAAAATTTTTAAAAAAAAGAATTTTCTCCTTGTGATCAGAACTCTTAGGATTTACTCTCAAATTGTCCTACATGTCATATAACAGTGTAACCTACTCATCACGGTATACATTACATCCCTAAGACTTATTTATAACTACAAGTTTGTACCTTTTGACCACCTGCCTCCAATTCCTACTTCCCGACCCTCTACCTCTGATAACCACAAGGCTGATCTCTTCTCTATGAGTATGGCTTTGGGGGGATGAGTTATTTGTTTTGGGTTTTGTTTTGTTTTGTTTATATTCCACATATAAGTGAGATCTTACAGTATTTGTCTTTCTCTGTCTGACTTATTTCACTTAACATAACATGCCTGCAAGGTCCATACATGTCACAAATGGTAGAATTTCCTTATTTATGGCTGAATAATATTTCACTTGATGTACACACACCCATTAATACACACACACACACACACACACACACCACAATTTCTTTATACATTCATCTATCACTGGACACTTAATCGTTTCCACGCCTTGGCCATTGTAAATAATGCTGTCATGAACATGAGGGTGCACATATCTTTTCAAGTTAGTATTTTCATTTCCTTCAGATAAATACCCAGAGGTGGAATTTCTGGATCATATAGTAGTTCTATTTTTAATTTTTTGAGGATCCTCCATACTTTTTCCATAGTAGCATATGTCATCTCTTATCTCTCTGATGATGGCCATTTTAACAGGCATGACTAGTTTTTAATTTGCATTGCCCTCATAACTAGTGATGTTGAGCATCCTTTCATGTATTTATTGGCCTTTTGTATATCTTCTTTGGAAAAATGTCTAGTCAGGCCCTCTGCTCATTTTTTAATTGAGTTATTTGGAGTTTTGCTATCAAGCTGTATAAGCTATTCACATATTTTTATGTTAACTCCTTATTAGCTATATGATTTGCAAATATTTTTCCCATTCCATTGTCTTTTCACTTTGTCAATGGTTTCTTTGGCTGTACATAAGCTATTTAGACTAGTGCAGTCCCACTTGCTTATTTTTGTTTTGTTGCCTGTGTGTTAGGTGTCATAACCAAGACCCATGTCAGGAAGTTTTGTTCCTCTGTTTTCTTCTAGGACTTCCACGGTTTCAGGTCTTACATTTACGTCTTCAATCTGAGTTAATTTTTGTGAGTGGTGTAAGATAGGAGTCCAGTTTCATACTTTTGAACATGAATATCCAACTATCCCAGCACCATTTATTGAAGAGACTGTCTTTTCTCCATTGAGTATTCTTGGCTCTCTTGTCAAATATTAGTTGATCATATATGCTTGGGTTTATTTCTGGGCTATCAATTTCTGTCCCATTGGTCTACTTGTCTGTCTTTATGCCAGTGCTATACTGTTTTGATGACTATAGCTTTATAGTATAGCTTGAAATCAGGAATTGTGATGCCTCTGGCTTTGTTCTTCTTTCTTGGGATTTATTTTTTGACTATTTGGGGTCTTTGTGCTTCCATATAAGTTTTAAGATTGTTTTCCACTTATGTAAAAAACAGTGCCATTGTAATTTTAATAGAGATTGCATTGAATCTATAGATGGCTTTTGATAACACTGACATTTCAACAATGTTAATTCTTCTAATCCATGAACATGGGATACCTTTCCATTTATATGTGGCTTCAATTTCTTTCATCAAGGTCTTGTGATGTTCAGAGTAAAGCTCTTTTACTTCCTTGGTTATTCCTTAAATAATTTATTGTTTTTGATGCTATTGTAAATGGGATAGATATCTTTATTTCTTTTTCAAAAAAAGTTCTTGCTACTGCGTAGAAATACTACTGATTTTATACATTGACTCTGTATCCTGCAACCTTACTGAATTCCTTGATTAGATCTAACAGTTTTTCGGTTGAGTCTTCAGGATTTTCTATATATAATATCATGTCATCTACAAATAGAGACAATTTCACTTCTTTCTTTCCAATTTTGACATTTTTGTTTTTGTTTTTGTTTTTTTCTGGCCTGATCATTCTAGCTAGGACTTCCAGTACCATACTTAAAAGGAATAGTGAGAGCCGTCATCTTTGTCTTGTTCCTGGTCTTAGAGAAAAAGCTTTCAACCCTTCACCACTGAGTATGATGTTAGCTGGGGGCTTGTCATATACGGCCTTTATTATATTCACATATGTTCCTTCTTCGCTAGGAGTTTTTATCACAAATGGATGTTGAATTTTGTCAGATGCTTTCTCTGTATCTGTTGAGATGATCATATAATTCTTTTCTTTCATTCTATTAATTTGATGTATTGCATTGATTTATTTGCGTATTTTGAAGCATCCTTGCGTTCCAGATATAAATCCCATTTGATCATGATGAATGATCCTTTAAATGTGCTACTGAATTTATTTTGCACTATTTTATTGAGAATCTTTGCATCTATATTAATCAAGGATATGGCCTGTAGTTTTCTTTTCTAGTAGGTCTTGTTTGGTTGTGATATGAAGATAATGCTGGCCTCATAAAATGATTTTAGGAGTGTTCCCTACTCTTTGATTTTTTAGAAGAGTTTGCAAAGGATTGGTGTTAATTACATGGCACATTTCTAATGGCAACTGGTGATTCTTCATCACACAGTTGTATAAATTATCACCTTTTTTTCCTTCATTTGTGCCATGAACAACTGTTGAACTATATAAACATTTTGTTGAAATACTGTATACGAAAAATTATTACATGTTAGGAATGTAAATGACTGTCTCAGGACATCGGGGCTGAAATATTGGCTCTGGGTAGGAAAGCGCTCATGGCCCTGGCCCTATGCTGTTATTTAGTAATGGAAATAGAAACACAGCCCCTCCGTTAGCCAGAAAGGTGATTCTGCAGCAATCAAAGGCTGAAAAACACAGCTGCTGCTGGGCCAGAGTCCCCAACACAGAAACTTCTATTGAAGCAAGTATCTTTTCATTGAGCTCCACAGAAAACCATCAGTGGCTCTTTTAACCTGACTTTGTGCTTCATTTGGTGCAGCTCAGTGCAAGAAGCTATAGAAGGATAGCCCTGGAGAGTAAATTATTTTCTACCACCCCACTAGATAAAGGCTACATAAAGATGCTGATTTTCCTTTCCTGTTTTCTCAGCACCCATGGGTTATAATGACAAACCTGGCGTGCAGCACTTAGCGACTGGGTGACAAAATACTCACGTTGAGAAAACGATGGTCAAGGAAATGCCCCAAAATAATAATACCACTAAAAATAGAAACCTGAAATCACAAGTTTGATCATTTGGGTTGAATGGTTGAAAAAAAAGTTTGTTAGGAAAAAGAAAAAGTTTGCGTGTTGGGAGGGAGGGGTATGTTTAATAATCCCAGCTCTCTCTCGTAAACAGAATCATGCATAAGAGGGAAAAATGAAACAAGCAGAACTATTGGTATTCAAGGACAGAAAGGGGCAGTTCAGACCATGGAATGGGTTTCCAGATCTCTGCTAATTACTTTCTCTGTTCAGAGCAGCTGGGGCCTCTGAGGGGCTGGTATTGTTCCTTGCCCCCAAATACTTTACAATCCCATTGGGAGAGCAATGATAGCAAATATTCGGTGACAGAACAATGTGAGGAGATGATTTTGCCCTGTTAAAGTAGATAATATAAACTTACATTCCGTAGGGGGTTCAGAGAAAGGAGAGGCTTGTGGGAAAAACATCAGGGGCCACCTAACCAGACAGCTGCATTTGTCAGTCTGCTTATTTCTGGGCTTTCATGCCATCCTTGTGTCTTTGACCGTATCGCTCCCCAACCACGGGTGCCCCCATTCCTTGGTTAGGACCCCCATCATGGATGTGTTTGAAGTTTCTCCTTGCTGGAGCTGTCCCTGATCACTGTTATCCACAGATGCTCTAGGACATGCAGACCCCACCCCTGCCTCCATGGAACATGTCTCCATGACTATAAACATCTATGAAGCATCTGTGCCTAGTTGACATTGAGGAGAAAAAGCAAGGCAGGATCGTTCATGTACTGCTTAAAATAATAGCAAGTATTTTGCCCTCTTTCATACAAACTGTTTACTCAATATCCTTCTAATAATTTCACTTAAAGAAGTTGTCATAGGTGTGGATAAGGTCTTAGATGCAAGGATATTCTTTGAAGCACTGTTTACAATAGTGAGAATCTGAAAATATCCTAAGTATCTAATAATAGATACTACATAGAATAGAATAATAGAATAAAAATAGACTATAAGGCAACCAACAAATATAGTATAGCAAATGAATATTTATGAACATAGAAATATGCTTACAATATATTAAGTGGGAAAACCACAGGCTACTGCAAGCAGATACAATGTGATCCTGTAATTCATACATATAGACAGTTGTATATATGTAAACATATATATATATACATATATTTTTAATACATATAAACATATATATACATATATAAACATATATACATGTTTATATGCATTAAAAAATGTCAACCATTGGATGAAGTGCATTCATGTTTTTACTCTATTGCTTTGGTATTTTTCTGATTTTTCTTTGATAAATAAAGAACCCAAACATGGTTATAATGACTATGCCCACAAAACATTGTCCTTTTTATTATGAAATATTTTATGCCTACAAATGAGCTTTTGGAAAAGTATAATAAATACCCACGTACCTACCACCAAGCTTGCACAATTCTCTTTTTAGGCAACTTTGCTTTTAGCGAAGGGGGTCTAAGAAATGAACAAAAGTAGGTCAGAATGCTGAAACGCTATGTGGATTTACCCTCCTGTAATGAGAGGTTTCATTCTGACCCTCTTAAACTCAGTTTTTAACAGCCCAGACTATCTCTAAAAAACACCCTTTCTCCCAGCCTCTGCACCAGTAATAGTAACATATAATGTAGTACAAAGAACCATGATTTTTCCCTATTCAGGGAGCTGTTATCATCTGCTGTGGTAAGCTGGCTGTGGAGTCTGGGCCCGAGCCCACACACAACTCACCTCCTGATTTACTTAAATCTTTTTGCTTCCATCAACCACAGGGAATGGGGACACTTACAGGTAACAACTGACAATTTGAACAGAAAATATAGAGAAAAGCTGTGTAAAGCAAGTGGCTCAGATTATAGCTGTTGACTTCTAATATTATTTGATAGATGAGGCCGCTACAATTATCTACTGCTCATGGGTTCCATTACTGGAACAAGAAGCACACAAAATAAGGGCAATTTCCCAAACAATATCTGGGCCCACTTAACTTTGTCAAGAGCCATTTCAGCAAGTGAAGTCCTCCTTGTAAAAGACACAAAGATAATGCGCTGGCAACTTGACATGGGCATTTAGTTCCTACCACATTAACTGCCTTTTGTTATTTCTGCTATGCACTAGTTAAGGCCAAATTGGATATTATTTTTAACTAAGCATTTGTTTTAAAACGCAATCATGGAATCTACCATTTTTGCTCTAAGATAAAAGAAAAGGAAAAAAAGAGCTCTAAGAAAAATTTGAAGACCTCTAAACAAAAGAGTGAAGAAAAGTTTCCACCTGAATTTTTCATGAATCTTTCTCCCAACCAGCTACCCTAAAATTATCAGAACAGTTTTCATTCTTAAAAATATTACTCTGTGGTTTAACCTTAAGTTACTATTTAAAGATCAAAAAGAAACTGCCTCTAGAGAAAGAAAAAAGCAATACGTTTTTGAAAGACAAAAAACAAAGTACCTGTGCAGTGAACTGAATTATTGCATCCATGTTAACTGTTAATTCATTTTGCATTTTGAACTTGGATTGAGCCATTCGGTGGAATGAGTTTGGGAAATGTTAGAACTTCATCAGGAATTACACTTGTCCCCTACCCCAATCTTCTTCCCCACGTTGGAGAGTGGAAAGAGGAAAGAGGAGACTGAGGAAGATAAGAAAAACACAGAATAATTCCTGGCTGATGACCTTACAATGGGGGGGGGGGAGGTCACCACCAGAAATTCACCCAAAGTGGTTTACCTTTCTCTCTTAGACAGAATCCATGAGCATGGACCTACATAGTGCCTTATTTTCTAAATTAAAATCCCTCTGATTTTTTTTTTCCTTTTTATTCTTGTTGCTTTGATGTATTTCCAAACCAAAATACCGGAAAGTCTCAGAGACACACAGGATATTGGACTCCTTTTCTTCCTTTCCCTATCCTTTCTCATCCCACTTTTCAAGTGATACACAGTTGACCAGTTGACCTATCTACTGCCAGGGCTGTGTCTTCCCCTTGACCAAATGCTACCGATGAATCCTCCTGGGTACTTAGCCAAGAAATGTCCAAGTCCCCTAAAATCTGGGTCACTGTGAACATCCATAAGTGGAGCTGGTCAAAAAGCATGCTCCTCTCCAATAATACTCAAGAGAGATGGTTAAGTCTGTCCAGTTTAATTATAACATTCAGGATTTTTTTTTTATTATTCTTTCTCAGCTCCTAGAGTCTTTTAAGTCTCTTTTTAAAAGGCCTCTACACAAAAGGTAACTTCATCCTGGAGAAAAAGAAACTCAGACTTGGCCACACCACTTCCACTTGGGCATTGATTAGATGTCTTTTTTTTTTAACAAATTCAAAAAGAAAAGGGACACGACTTAAAACTAAAATAGAACCAGGCACATTGTACAAAGGATTATTTCAAGTAATTCTCCTTGAAACTATAACAAAGGAATGTTTCCTGGGGATTAAATGGACTGTCAGGTAATCAGAAAAGTTCTTTTAGGTTTTTCCTCAGGAAGAAAAAGAGCACTTTGGATGGATTTTGTTCCTGGCATTTTGTGACACTTTACAGCTTATTCCCTGGTGTCACACCGATTTATTTTATTATTCATGAGCTCCGGGAAGGAAGGAATGATCTCAGAGGTCCCCAGCTGGACCACACTAATAGATCCTTTTCCTAACCTCCACCTTCTGTTACTTTAACATGGATAAGATCGTTTTATTAATATGGATAAGATTGTTTTATTAATGAGAACAAATGGGTTTCCTGAATATCAGCCTCTCCTTTGGTCACTCTGGAACCTGATATACTTGATTAATTGATTTCCAACTTTTTGAGCACCCACACTATTTTTGACACTGTACTTTTAAGAAATTAGGACCTACATGAACAAAAGCTGTACCTCCAGGAAGTTACATTCTAATGAAATAAGACTGACCTCCATTACTAATTGATGACACTACAGTCAACTATCAATTATTCATGTAAAGATTATCCCTGACACGCTTTGTAGAGCATTCGTTGTGAATTTCTAAATCCTAGGCTCTCCTACTTTTCAACCAGACAGACTTAGGGGATGTAGTGTGAAATTCCTCACAACACTATACATTTTGGTGCAGAAGGAAGCAACCCAACTGCCCCCAACTGCCTATGGATCTTTAAGCAGGCATTAAGCAGGCATGGAGTACTTTCGAAAAGGTACTATGTCAGGCACCACAAAGAAAGATGAATTAAGTGTGAAAAAGGTACACCAGGCTCCCAGATAGGAGGGGCTAATTCTACTGGTAGAAAGAAACAGAAAAGAATATGAATGGGAAGAGGACACTTGACTTGAGTAATGGAAATGCAGTGGGTGTTGAGGGGGTGGACAAAATGAGAAGACATTCTAAGCAGCGTCTGAGCAGAGGCGTAGAAGTGTTAAATAATGTGATGCGCTATGGAATTTTCATGTTTGGCGTGACCCGGGGGTTAGCAAGTGGAAGGAGGTAATGCAGTTGCTAACAAGAGATAGAACTGAAAAGATAAGCAGAGAAGGGGCCTCCACAGGACTTCTTGCTTTGGGTTTTAAAGGGATAAGAAGTTAAGCATGACCCCTCTCCACTCAGCGTATGGCTTGGGTAACAAAGTAGTTGGGTGCCATCACTAAGACTGGGAATCCTGGAGGAGAAATGTTTTCAGAGGAAAAATAATGGGTTCGGTTTGGGACATTTCCCTCACTACTGTACTGAGAGTTGTGAATGGCTTCCAACTCTTAATATTAATACCTGGGTTCCACAATTGACTGCTATTGGGCTACCTAGTCAACCGAAGACAAGAGATTATTCTCTTACACACCTCCACTACATAAAATACATCTCCCATCATCTGTGTGGTTTCTTCAGCCTACATGCAGACAGGGAGATTGTCTGGATTTTTCCAGAAATCGAAGATTGGTTATTTACATCGCTCAATCTAATTTTTTTTTTTTTTTTACAATTTAGTGTAGATACTGCTACTTCTTCTGCTTTAGTTTTGGACATGTACATGATACACAGACTATGTTGGAGATAATTTCTCAGGTCCAAAGGAAACGGCATCACAATTAGCCTTAATGTTGGCCCACGTGGACCATGGAGGAAAATGGTGCCAAAATGTCTAGCAAATGTCACTAGGAAGTTAACATATTCATTCATTCGTTCATTCGATGCATGTATCCTGAGGACTTACTACATGCCAGGCCAGTGGACGGGGGAGCTGATTAAGAACCCTGCCCTCATGAGCCAAAGTATAAAAGAGACTCTTAAAAACTGAGAACAAACTGAGGGTTGATGGGGGATGCGAGGGAGGGGAGGGTGGCAGATGGGTATTGAGGAGGGCACCTGTGGGGATGAGCACTGGGTGTTGTATGGAAACCAATTTGACAAGAAATTTCATATTAAAAAAAAAAAAAAGAAAAGAAAAAAGAACCCTGCCCTCATGGTGCTTTCATTCCAGTGGGGTGGACAGGACACCCGACATGAAGAAAACCGGATGGAGTGGCAGCTTCAATGGGGGGGCAGGAGGGGGGGGGGGTCAGAGAAGGGTCTGCTGAATAAATGCTATTGCACTGAAAGCTGAAAAATGAGGAAAAGCCATGGAGGCCAAGATTCGAGGGAACACATTCCAGAAAGGACAGCAGAGGAACTAAGACCAGAACTGGCCTGGTGTGTTCCACAAACTGAAAAGCCACCAGTGTGGCTGCAGCAATGCCGGCAAAGGGACAGTGAAACAGGCTAAGGGGGAAAAGGAGGCCGAGCAGATCACGCACAGACAGGAGCAAGAGCTTCACCTACACGGGATCAAAGCCATTTCAGAGCCTTTCAGGGACCTCGGTCACGTGACCGAAACGCTCAGAAACCTTTTTTCCCCTGTTTCTATCAAAACAGCAACAGTAATAGTTTTATCACTTGAGAAGGGTAACTATTCAACACCTGGCACCTAGGAACAACCTAAGTAGGGTTCGTCCCTCCCCCTCCCCTTTTTCTTCTTGTAATAGCAATCAAGGAAGCCAAGGTGGATTGTGTGAACATTAAGAAAAATGAGCCTTTTCTGGTCTCAATGTGTGAGGTCTTCCTTCCAGCAGCTCCTGATTCCTGGAGCTAACCTTCAGCACTGCCCCCCTTTCCAGGAACCCGGGGGGCCAGAGGTCAATGTTGCCGAGATAGATCAGGTGATGCGATGGTGAAAAATGGTCCCATGTGAGCCTGGAGACCTTCAAATTAATTTCCTGTGTAACCCTGGCATTTGTGAGCTGAGGTCTCGCAAGTTAAAAATAAAGCAGGAGCTAACTCTGCAAGATGAATGCTTTTTAAAATCAACAATTACTTTGAAGTCCTTAGAGAAAGGTACTTTAAAATGCAAGTTATTCTGCTTGATCATCACCTATTTCCTGCCTCCTGAGGGCGAGAGGGGGGGCGCAGCAGGGAATACGGAATATTCCTGATTTGCTGACTTCCCTCCCCAGCTATCCTTGATGGCAGACTGAATCATTTCTGATATTTAAGACCTCTTTCGCCTTTGATCACCTCACCATCATCTCTTCATCTTTTCTATGTCCTGAGAAGCCCAAAGAGGTCTGGCACATCCCTTGGGGTTCTAGTTTTCCTCTAAGAAGAGAGAAGCACCTGCTTTTCTCCACGACCAACACTCCTCAATTCCATCTCCTCTAGCCAGTCGCCACAAACTCTCACTCAAGGACTAGACACTAGAGTTACGTGTTCCCAGGCTCTTCTGCAGCGTGCCTTTGGGCTGGGTACCCTGCTGAAAAGGAGGGATAAGACCAATGACAGCCCAGTCACTCACCGTCACAGTAAGGGGACCTTATACTTGCTGACTTTAAACCCTGGCTAAAAAAATAAATAAATAAGTAAGGGCTGATCTATGTACAACCTTTGTCTGCATTCTCATGAACACTCAAGCCTTGGACTTGCTGTAATATTTGCTCAATAAAAAAAGTCACTTGTGGGGTTTAGGTATGCAGAATTAATTGGTCTACACCCAATCCCTTCAAAACCTGTGTGTAGCGAGTGGACTGAACGGCGGCCCCAAAGGAATAGGTCTACATCCCAATCCTCAAGAGTAAAGGAGAGGAGAAAAGTCCCCCTTGCTAGAGCAGACGTGCTCTGGACAGAACCCTGCTGGGCACCAAACCTCAGACCGAGAGACGGACAACCATCTCTTTAGCTGTGGCTCTGAAAAGAAGATTCAATATCACACATGAAGGCAGGGAAGAGACCAAGCACATCTAAGGCTCCTGTCTGTGGACAAAAACTGGGTCTGGACACGATTCAAGGGTGAGTAATGACAGGAAAACAGCAATAAGCAGGATCCACACTCAAGACGCTCAGTGGAAAAGAGCTCTTTGAAAATGATCCACTGCAGGATCCTGAAAATTTTTAGAAAATTCTTTTTGCAGCCCACAGAGTACAAAGAAGGGGCACCTGGGTGGCTCAGTCAGTTAAGCGTCCGACTCTTGATTTCAGCTCAGGTCACGATCTCGTGGTTCGTGGGTTCGAGTCCCATGTCAGGCAGTGCAGAGCCTGCTTGGAATTCTCTCTCTCTTCCCCTCCCCTGCTCTCTCTCTCTCTCTCTCTCTCTCTCTCAAAAATAAACAAACATTTAAAAAATTGAGTACAAATAAAATAAGCTTCTGTGTACAATAAAGAGAATACGAACAAGGGGAATCTTAATGCTTAGAATGTAACAAAATAAATGGAACAAAGGTGAATAGAGGCAAGAAGAGAAAAGGGTACTGCTGTGCCCCTTCTCTTGGAAGGGAGGAGACAAGCCGAGGAGGACCGTTCACCTTAGCCTAGAACACTTACAGAAACATGTCCCACAATGCTCCTGAAAACAGCAATGGAAACGCCAAAACCTAGTAGAACCATAAGTAGAATCTGTTTGTTTTTCCAAAGTGTTTGCTGAGTGCCTGCTAGGACTAGGTGCTCAGCATGAACTAGAAAGATACAAACGTTGCCAAACTTTCCAAGAAATGAAAACATAGTTTACATCTAAAACATAAAAATCAAAGAAAGCAGCAAAGGAAGCACAAAATAACATACAAACCAAATACACTGCATATACCGATAAGTTTAAATGCATTAAACTCTCCAATGAGCTAAAAACTGGCTGGGTAAAGATCGGGAAAGACAGAGTGAGAGAAGGGCAAGGGAGGAGGTAACATAAAGCAAAACGTCCTCCAAAAAAGTTCAGAATATGCAAAGAGGTATCAGGGCAAAGTTAAATATATATATATACACACACACATATATATATTTATATACATGAATATATTACATAAATATATATACATATATAAATTATACATATATATACATATATAGACATAAATATATACATACATATATGCAGGACACTTGATGCTAATATCATGTGAAAGAACTCAAGAAGACTAAAAACTTTTGAAAGAATAATTCCATTTCTAATAACTCACCTTAAGTAATTATGATGGATGCAGAGAGAGAGCTGCAGTAATGATCATGGCTGCCTACCTCATTATAACAGAGAAAAACGGAAAATAACGTAAGTGACTAACAATGAATGAAATAAAACAGTTCACACCCACACAACTAGATACTACATACGCAGCTATTAAAATACGTCTGCAAGCATATCTGGTGACTTGAGACAATGCTCAAGATACATTTTTTTTTTTAATTTTTTTTTCAACGTTTATTTATTTTTGGGACAGAGAGAGACAGAGCATGAACGGGGGAGGGGCAGAGAGAGAGGGAGACACAGAATCGTTAACAGGCTCCAGGCTCTGAGCCATCAGCCCAGAGCCCGACACGGGGCTCGAACCCACGGACCGCGAGATCGTGACCTGGCCGAAGTCAGACGCTTAACCGACTGCGCCACCCAGGCGCCCCGCTCAAGATACATTTTATAGTGAATCAAAAACACGTTACTCATCAGCCTGTATTATGTGATCTGATTTTCTTTTTCAAAAAGTAGTCTATTCATAAACACCAAAAAGCACAGTCCCAGCAAATTGCATGCATTCTTTGACACCTATTTCCTTGCTGCATTTTCTTTTTCCTGCTCTGTTCCTTTTCTGTACTTTTGTCAGCAAATACTTTTAAGTTGTCCTACGGCTAAATGATTCTACACTAAATGCTGTCCTAACTTGTTTTTGAGATAAAATATGTACAACATAGAAAAGTGAAAGGAAAAACCGTTGCCTCTTGACCCACTGCCCTCGTCCCGTTGGTCCCTCCAAAGGGGCGTCCAGCTACCCAACTACTCAGGAGATCATTCTAGAAGTCCACATAGGCCCTTTCTTATGCCTAATCCCACATCTCCAAGCCTAAATTGCTTCTTCCTCCAAAATGTCTGGCGTCGGTTCTCTTCTTGCTCGACCATTGCCAGCATCCCAGTCCACCTCACCCCCCTCACCTCTGTCTCCTGCCTGTCCTGCTCCAGAGGCCCCCAAATGACCCTACGTTCATGCTCCCTCACCTCCAACTCTGTATTCACCCCACAATCAGAGTGTTTTTCAACAGGAAACCGGGGCACGTCCTTCCCTTGTTTAGATTCTTCCAAGGACTGCTTGTTCACGGGCGATAAATGCCGTCAGGCACCTCTGATCAGGCCAGGCCCACCCTTCCACCTTCCCTGCATCGCTGGCCACGGCACTCACCAGACTCCAGCGGCCTGGCCCTCATCCTCTGCCTCAGCCGGCTCCCCGCCTTCACGTATGTGACTCAGAACTTCATATAGATGCTGTTCCTCTCTGCTCCCAGCACAACCATGGCTCATCTCTCTTACTGAATGTCACTTCCGTCTGGAGACACTTGTAGACCTTCCAGTTTAACTAGGTTCTCCCCCCCCCACCCCATTATTCTGTCTAAAAACACTGCTTTTCTTTATGGTACTTATACTTTTTAGTTATCGACCTATTTGATTATTGGGGGGGATGTTTGTATCCCCCTCCAGATTATGAGTCTTCTACGGCTGAGGCCTTGTTTTCCGATTATCAGTGGACACTCAGCACTCAGTGCAGTGCCTGGCACCTAAAAATGAGAGGAAGAGAATTGATGCAGCACTTCCTCTCTACCAAACACGTATAACTCCTTCAGTACCAATAACTCATTTAATCCTACAACGAAGCTTATAATGTAAGGCTACCATTATTCCCATCTTACAGGTGAGGAAACTGAGGCACACAATGTTCAATTATTTGTCCAAGACCTTGCTGATAATGAACGGTTGACCTGAACCTGAAGCCAGACAATAGGACTTCCTGTTCCCTGCTCTTTATCATTACACTACACTGCTCCTCACGGGACATGTTCCGGACGTTTTCTTCAATAAACCCCACTACCCTAAGGAACCATCTTCTTTCAATGCACGTATGTGGGCCTGGCATTGTTTTGAGCATAAAACAGGAACCGCATTCTCTGCACAACCTCGGCTTCCACTATTTTTAATTAATGCTATACGGGTATAAGGTTTTCATGGCGGCATATTATTCCAATATACAAATCTATCTGAATTTATGTAACCATTCTCATATTTACGGAGCTTTTGGAAGGTGTCTTTATTAACCTGGGCTACCCTGACAGAATGCCACAAACTGGGTAGCTTTTAAACAATAGAAATGTACTTCTCACAGTTTGGGGGGGAGGGGTTGTGGAGACAGCCTTCTTCGGTGTTGCAGATGGCTATCTTTTTCATTGTGTCCTCACATGGAAGAGAGGGAAAGAGCATTCTGGGGTCTCTTTTATAAAGCACTAATCCCATTCATAAGGCCCCCACTCTCATGACCTAATCACTTCCCAAACGTTCCATCTCCTAACACCATCACCGTGGGAGTTAGGAATTCAACCTATGAATTTGGGGAGGACGTAAACATTCAGTCCATACAGAGTGGTTTTTTTCTCCTTTAATTTATTGCTATTTTAAGTGGCTTTATACTGACATTCTTGAACATAAATTTTGTAAATGCCTTATGACAAACCTTACGGGTTTAGAGGTATATTAACTAATTGCCTCCCCAAAAGGCTAGAGGGGAACTGTTTCCCCATAGTCATGCCAAATGAGGCCATGGCTGCCTCTAAAATCACACGAGGGGTGTGAGTGTTCCTCAAAGTACCTATGGGTCGAAGGTATTTTATATCATATTTGGGGTATTGCTAAACTTGGGTTCTGATCTGGATAATATTAAAATTGTTTTCCATTCATTGATTAGCTGTTTGAAAGGGATGACAACATCAGTGTTTACACAGATATTAAAGAACTGACTCTATCCCAGTTTTGGAATAGTACCTGTGCTATTAAGAATTATAAACACAATCTTAGGGGAAGGGTCATTAACTCAGATTTAAACTGAAATTTAAGTTTAAATTATATTCCAAAATATGATGTTATTCTTTCCTTTTCCATGTAAAAACCACCAAGCAAAATATACATTTTTACCACCCGCTGCTCCCTCAATACTAGGTCCAAAAATTAAACAGTTTAAAAAAACAAAAAAGAAAGAAAGAGTTCCCAGAATAGAGACCCCAACAGAAACACAAGCTCTGTATGTAGGCTAGACCACAACGATAACACTGACAGGAAGGTGTGATTAGACTAAATTGACAGGATCCGCTTGCTTGTTTTTCTCCTACAATCCCATGCTCCTGCAAACAACATGTGGAATGTTCCTTGATTACAGTTAAGAAAGTGTACCTTTTTATTGCCTTGCATTCCCAACGGACTGCAGTGAAATCTTGAAGCTGACATGATAGATAGTTCATCTCACCACTGCAATACGACACCAGAGTAAATTTTTAAAAAACGTCTAAATCCAATATATCCCATTAGAAGGGACACTATAAGACCACAAAAAAGAGCAAATTGGAACATATTCAATTATCACGGAAGAAAAGAATTAACCCAGAAAAGTTAAGAACTTGACTACTACGAGCAACCATAAAGAAACAAGAAAAATGGAAACTCATGAAAAATGCACGGCCATTACAATACGTATTACCTGTTCAGACAAAAGTTAGTTGCACATGAAACTTTGCTATTCAGAATTTTCAAGGATTAGTCTACAAACACTAATCCACTCACACGATGAAAAATATTTATAATATCCATGGACCCTGTGTATGTATACAACCTAGGGTTTATGAACAACAAATTCTTGGTATCAACACTTGCTGAATTTTTACAAGTAGTGGAAGGTTTCATTTTAAATATTCACACAAGCAAGGAAAGCTCTCTAGCACTTCTTGAATGACACCATGACCTCTCATTTTGTAAATTAATTAATTGATTTACCTTTTAGTTTACATCCAAGTTAGTTAGCATATAGTGCAATCACGATTTCAGGAATAGATTCCAGTGATTTATCCCCCATGTATAACGCCCAATGCTCATCCCAACAAGTGTCTTCCTTGATGCTCATTACCCATTTAGCCCATCCCCCTGCCAGCAACCCTCAGTTGGTTCTCCGTACTTAAGAGTCTCTTATGTTTTACCACGACCTCTCATTTAACTGGGTTCTCCAAACAGCAGGAACTTGCAAGCGGATTCCACAAATGGAAGGTGCCAGTCTAGTACTGGGACCTCACACCAAATCAAGATCATCTGGTGTAGAAGAAAGATCTTCTCTCTTGATATAAAAAAAAAAAAAATTCCATTCAAAAACTATTATTATGCTAAACATGCTTTTAAAAAGTTTAATCCTTTTTTAAAAATGTATATATAAAATAGCCGTCAGTAGAAATTTGTGAAACCCTAGAACCGCAGCCCAGAGACATTTCATTCCATTTGGTGCTAAAACTCTGCACATCACAATGGAAGTAAATCTCCTGGGTCTGTAATTTAGTCATCCAGCTGAAACTGTCCTAAGAAGAAGGTGCAGAGAAGACTGGCGGGAGGGAGAATAATCATGATTTCCCTGAGTTCATATGTTAGGGCCTCCACATCGGATATAGGAAAAAGGGGGCAGCGATTCAAGCTCCTTGGAAGAACTTACTGCAGAAGGAATAAGGAAGGTATCCTTCGTCCTGTGTGAAGACAGGAACAAAGAAGTAAGGGCTGTGACTTTGGCTCTAAACTATCTTGAAGGCTTTCCAGAAACACATGGAGCTCGAGAAGAGATGACACAAAAATTGCTTTATGATGCCCGGAAACCCTGAGGTGAATAAAGGTTTAAAACTGGAATTTAACTTTAACAAAGCAAGCAGTAATTGGAAACATGTGAGACAAGTGAGTGGTCATCCTTACGTATCTGTATGAAAACTGCCTCAGAGCTAGAAATGGCTTTTCAGATTACATAGTTTAGTGACTTGATCATTGTAGCTACCAGAATGCTTTCTTTAGAAGAAACCTTACACAAAACACCATGACAAGGCACTAGTGAAAAAGAAAAGAACAGTCCAGGCAAGAATGGAAGGCCCAGAGCTCACGTGCGTGGCTCCAACCATTTCAAAGACCTCCAAGTTGACTCCACAGAACACAGTTGGAAAACCACTAATCTGGTCCAACACTTTCACTCTCCAACTGAAGACAGAAAGAATGATTGATTGATTGACTGATTAATTGACTCAGCAACATGCCCACTGTCATGCAAGTAGAACCAGAATTAGAAGTCAGTGCCTCAAAGTCCTGCTTCAGCATTTTACCTATAACACAACTCTGCTTGCAAAGGGATCTCTTCATAACTTGTTCAAGAGCCTATTTTTTCTTATTATGAATATATAAATGTATCTAATTCATATGTGTGCAATGTTTTAAATATTTTTAGAAGTTTCTTTTGGAAAAATATCATGGATATTCATGACAAATATTTTGAGTCTCGAACATTCCTGTACCAATCGATCTCAGCACTGCACAAAAAGATCCATCAATAAGTTGACACAGACATGATGCTGAAGAGGAAACCGTGGGCCCCAGTGGGGCTCACCCTGCAAATCCAACCTCTTTCAGTGTCCAAAATTGTCAAACTGAGTTACTGGAGATATTTACCACTTAACTAAAGAAATAAATCAGATTTCTTTCTAAAAGTAGATGGCAACAGCAGTAGAATAATATCTTTGACATACTGAAAGAAAAGTGACAACCAAAAAATTGATATTCATCCAAATTATCATTTAAGAGTAAAGACAACATAAAGACACTTTAAGGCATATAAAGACTAGGAATGTATCACTCAAGGAACTGGTGTTTTTTAAAAAAAGGAATTTAGCAGGAAAAAAAGTGAACAAAGAACATGTGGAATTTGAGACAAATGTAGAACTTTTTTAAAAAGTTAATAATCCAATTAAATATTGGCTATAAAAACAGCAAATAATAACTCAAAATTACGATAACAGTCAACGACAACCCAGTAGGTACCTATGCTAAGACTCACTGTCATTGGAAGAAGGAAATACTGAATAACTACAGACTTTGGTTTTCTTAAAATGTGGATAGGTAAGAACCTTTAAGGTTAAAAGTAACCTCTAAACACTATCAATGCAGTTTGCAGCTTCCAAATCATCTGAACAGAACATTAAAAACTGTGTCATTGCAACAAAAGGCAGGGAAGGGAAAGGAGAAATAAAGAAAAAAATAGTGAACAGAATACACAAGATAGTAGAACTAAGTTCAAATATACAAGTAATCATAATTGTAAATTAATTAAGTTCATCAACTAAGAGGTTATCATACTGATTTTTTAATCAAGCCATATGCTGCATAGAAGAGAAACATCTAGGAAAAAAAACACGCAGGAGAATGAAGATGAAGGGCTAGAAAAAGACATAGCCTTTAAATACTAGACAAATAAAGTTGATGTAACAATATTAATATCAGACAAATATATTTAAAGTTTGAAAAGAATTAATAAAAATAAATACAGTATATAATAATAAAAGACACAATTCAACATGAAGATAACAAACATGAAATTAGTATTTATCGTACCTTTAAAATATATAAAGCAGAAATTGGCAAAATTAAATGAAAAAACCAGTAAATTTAGAATCTTCGAGGGAAATTAGTACTAGTTGGAAAACAGCAGCTTGGAAAAACAAAATTAACTAGCTTGATTAACTAGGTATAGAGAGAACCCCACACCACAGAAAGACCATATCATCTATCATGAATACATAGAACGTTTACAAATGTTGGCATGATACCAGGATTTTAAAGAACAAATATCATTCATATCATCTCTTCTGATTGTGGTTCATTAAATTTGAAAGCAATGTTGCAAAGTAGCAAAAACATAACAAATGTATATGTTTAGATATCTTAAAGTGAATTATCAAATAAAGCCTGAGTTAACAAGAAATTGCTACATATCAAAACATGTGGATGAAGCTAAATCACTCTTTAGAGACAAATTTATAGCATTAAATCCATTTACTAGAAAACTGAAAGAGTAAAATAAATGTTCAATTCAAGAATCTAGAATAACTGAAAAGTAAACCTGAAGAAAATAAGAAGAAGAAAATAATAAGATTGTCATAAAGAAACAGAAACAAAGCAATAATAGAAAGGATAAAATTGAAAGGAGATTCTTTTAAAGAAAACTAGTAAGTAGGGAGAGTTTTAGCAAACCTGATCAAAAATAAAAGAAGAAAGCAATGAAAAGGTACACAAAAACATACAGAAGTTAAACATCATAAAAGAATGCTATGAATATTATGTAATGAATTTGAAAACTTAAAAGAAATATATTTTAGAAAAATATAAATTTCTAAAACTGGCCGAAGAGGGAACAAAAAAGATGAATAAACAAATAATAACTGGAGAAATTGAATTGGTAATCAAAAGTCCCTCAAATAAAGACACTAGAGCCAGAATATTTTACAAGTGAATTTATTCAAACTTTCAATGAACAAAGAAACAACAATAGTTTTATCATCCAAGCAGATACTGAAAACAGAAAAGGAGAGCAAATTATCCAACATTTTTTATAAAGTTGGTAAGATCAGAATACCAAACTGGTAAGTTACCATAAAAATGAAAGTTATAAATTAATCACTTCAATAAGCATAGGTGGCAAAATCCCAAATAAAACATCCAAAAATAAATTTCAGCAGCATATAAAATAATTAATAATTTTTAAAGTATCATGTCCAGTTAGATTTAATTCCAAGAATTCAAATATGGCTCAATAGCAGACAATTCATTGATTTGTTCACCATCAAAAAAAATATTATATATCAAAGTCATTTATTACATGGGGACATGCATGGGTCGGGGGAAGAGAAGAATTTCTTAGACAACATAAAAAATACAAAACCAGGGGCACTTTGGTGGCTCATTCAGTTAAGCATCCAACTTTGGCTCAAGTTGTGATCTCATGGTTCATGAGTTCAAGTCTCAGGTCCGGCTCTGTGCTGACAGTTCAGAGCCTGGAGCCTGCTTTGGATTCTGTGTTTCCCTCTCTCTCTCTGTCCCTCCCCCATTCATACTCTGTGTCTCTCTCTCTCAAACATAAAAACATTTAAAAAAAATTTTTTAACACAAAACCAAAAGAATGAATCAAAAAATTGACATACCCAATTGTATTAAAATTAAAACTTCTATTCAACAAAACCATGACATGATAAGTGAAATTAAAAGACAAGCCACAGTGTGAGAGAAAACATTTGCAACATATAACTGACAGATGATGAGAAACTAACAAATATAAAGAACTCCTAAAAATTCGTTAAGAAAACAAATTAAAAAAAAGACAATTTAATGGGATGTTAGGAATGGAAACTGAACAAAGGATATGAATAGGTAATTCACAGAGAAGAAAACCAAAAGGCCGATAAATGTGTATAATCATGTAAAACTCACTAGTCGTCAGAGAGATACAAAATAAAAATAACATTGATATCATCTCACATACCTCAGATTGGCAGACATTTTAGTCTGACAAACAAAATTCTGGTGAGGATGTGGGAAAACGGGGCTGTCATATTCTACTGGTGAGAATGTAAATTCTTATCCACCTTTGAGGATATCCACACCCATGACCCAGAAATACCACTCATAGTTATGCCCTAAAATAGTAGTGCCCAAATTTTTGTTTACCTCAGAACCCCTTTACATTCTTAAAATTATCGAAGGTCCCAAGGGCTTTTATATATGTGTTATATCTATAAATGTTTAGAAAATATAAATGATAAAATTTTCAATATTTATTAATTCTCCAATAACATACCTATTAACTATATTTTCCAAAACCAGAAAAAATTAGTCAGATTTCTGCAAATCTCTTTAGTATCTGGATTAGCATAGCTGGATTCTCAGATTTTCTTCCGCGCAGTCCATAGAATTACATTGTGTTGGTTGAAATATGCATAGAAATTTTAGCCTTGCACTTAGAATAAATCATTTGTCCATGAATAATTTTGCAACATCGTGGGTTGATCGTTTGGAAAATACTGGTGTGCTGAGTTACACAGATCTTCCAAATGTGGTCATACTTCATTACACAACATCAAAAAATAATGTTCTTTGTTAACATGATCACCAATCTCCTAAGTCTTTAACTATTAGGAAATGTTAAGCTCATTGTCACAAATTTTCCAAAATCCTAATTGTTGCTTGCAAACTAAAATTGTATCATTGAAAACAAACACGGCCAGTTGTTTTCCTTGAAGTAAAAGGACTGCTTCATTCATTTTTGAGGAAATGTCTACTAGATTCCCAATAGTTTATCTTCCCATCATTCTTTCAAGTAAAAATGGTGTTCCATGAAAATGTAGCTAGTTCAGCTTGTAACTTAAACTGTATCTCACAGAAGTGCTTCCTGTACACTCCCCATTGTGCCACACGTAACTTTAAGAAGACATGTACTCAAGAGTTGAAATGTAATCAAAATTTTCTTAAATGTTAAAATCATTTTATTAAGCACTTACTAAGTCCTTCACTAAAGACATTCTTAAATGAATGGCTTCTTTCTGCAAGGGCATGGGAGTGAACAAGAAAATAGCTGTGTGTGCCATTATTTTGATTCGTGCTAAGGTTGCAATGGTTTGACCAATCATCGCTTTTCCCCCACCAGTGCACACATCCACACAGTCAAAAAGGCAAATAACATCTCTGTATTATTATGAAAATGGTTTCAACCTTGAAGACCCCCTGAAAAAGGTAACATGGAGCCCAGGGAGCCCACGGACCACACTTTGAGAACCTCTGCCCTAGGAAAACTCATGCACGTGAACCAGCAGGCATAATCAGTTCTGCATTATTTGTATAACAAACAAATTGGAAATGATCCAAATGTCTGTCAACAGGAGAATGGATAAATAAAATAATGTACATTCGTTCAATGCAACAATAGACAAGCATTTAATGCTGAATGAACTAAAGCTATATCCATCAACATGAATAATTCTTAACAACATAATGTCGAACAAAAAAAACAGTTTGCAGAAGAATAAGTAAAGTATTATACCACTAATAAAACATTTAAACTTTTGAAAACAATACTATACTATGCTAAATAGTATCATATGTTTTATTATTATACTATAGTAAAAGTATATGCAGGGAAATGATAAATCCTGAATTCATGATAATAGTTTAGGAAGGAAAAGAAATAAGATGAAGGAGGAGTTTATAAGGGGGCTCAACTGTTATCTTTTTTTTTTCTTTTTCAAGTTTTTATTTAAATTCTCATTAGTTAACGTAGAGTGTATTATTACTTTCAGGTGTAGAATTCAGTGATTCATCACTTATGTACAACACCCAGTGTTCATCTTAATGTTTTATATAACTGAAAAATATATCTGCAGTAAGTAATATAACATTAAGGCTTAATAAAGACGTGTGACAGGTATATATGTATTCTTTACACTAACTCCTATCATGTGTGTGTGTGTGTGTGTTTGAAATCTATCATAATTTAAAAAAAACTTTAATGCTTTATTTATTTTTTAAAGAAAGAGAGAGAGTACAAGCAGGGGAGGGGCAAAGAGAGAGGGAGACAGAATCCACAAAGCAGGCTCTAGGCCCCCAGCTGTCAGCAACAGAGCCCCACGTGGGGCTCGAACTCACAAACCACAAGATCATGACCTGAGCCGAAGTCGGACGCTTAACCAACTGAGCCACCCAGGCACCCTCTACGTTATAAACAATTTTTTAAAAATAAATTAATTCAAGGTATATTTTTTTTAATGGAGCATCCTCGCTGCTTTTAAGGTCGCCATTAATAAATATTAAGTTGAATTAAGTTAATGTTCCTTAAATTTAGATGCAGAAAAGAATTAAAATTTTAAAAACAAACAAGTTATATTGACGAGGAATTGTCTTCAGAGTTCGACAACATTTCCCCACATCACCAGAGACCTCTACACAGCCAAGGAGAAATACCCTAGGACAATTACCAATATTTTGCATTGTTTCATAATGGATCCCAACCCATAGCTTGATTATTTGTGAAATTCACTATGGTTAATTCACATTGATGATTTGGGGTGGAGTGGGGAGGAAAAGAATCATTTTGCAGGAGTGCAGTTGGGGAACGGGGGACGCCAGGGAGAAAGGGGCAGTATCATATGTGGAGGAAGGACCTAATGGCATAGATGAAAACTGCCATACTATGTTTAAGCCCTGGAAATTTCTGCAAAAATATTAATGGAATTAATCTCTTTTTGTATTATAATTTAAATTCAGCGAACTTTAATCTTAAGTGTGAAGTCTAAACTCTTTCCTAATGAAGAAACTTTTGCATATATTGGTTTGCTACACATATTTCTAATATTTTGTTGTTAATGACATTATATTATATTCTTCAAATATTATTAATGACTCCTTGATTAATCAAAGGAAAGAATTAAGGAAAGAATAAGCAACCCTTTTGATTCTCTTATCTTTCTACTATCTCCCATTTCATTATTAATAGGACAGTTCCCAGAATATGGGCAGAAAAAAGGGAAAGGAAATTAAACATAATTATAGGAATTTTACTAAGGAGTTTGACATGAATAGGAATTGAAGATATTAGATATTTTAATTTTATGGTAACATATTGATTTTATGTATTCATTCTGTTTTTACCCTATCCCAGTAGCTAACTGATAGTTAATTCTGGCATAAAGTACAGTAAAACCTTGGTTTGTGAGCATAATTCATTCCAGAAACAAGCTTGTAATCCAAAGCTCTTGTATATCAAAGTGAATTTCAACAACCATTGGCTCAGCTGTGATCAAGTGACATTTGGCATCACCTACCACTTGTATTGCAAGACACCGCTCGTTTATCGAATTAAAATTTATTAGAAACGTTTGTTCATCGGGGCACCTGGATGGGTCAATCGGTTACGTGTCCGACTCTCGGTTTCGGCTCAGGTCATGATCTCACAGTTCGTGAGTTTCAGCCCCACACTGGGCTCCGCGCTGACAGTGCGGAGCCTGCTTGGGATTCTCTCACTCCCTCTCTCTGCCCCTCCCTCGCTCTCTCTATCTCTCTCAAAACAAACAAATAAATAAAAATTAAAAAAAAAAAAAAAAACGTTTGTTCATTTTGCGGAACACTCACAGAACAAGTTACTCACAATCCAAGGTTTTATGTATGCCATCATATTTACAAATACTCTGCATATTATTTATTCCTCACAAACACCTTCCACCAAAAATGGAATACTGAAGGTGTGGGGCAAATGGCGGTGATCTCTGTAATCTGGCTTAAACCATGTTATCCCTGACACTTCAATCAGTGTTGCCTTCCTGTTGATTACACTCCTGTCCCACACTTCTCACCTACAGCAACTCAGGAAGAAACGGATTACGAGGGAGTACTGCACTACATTCAATGCATGTTAATGTATGTTAAACATGTAATTGTCAAGGTAGTAGGTATTTTAAATGACTTTTGCTGGACTTAAGGCTAAGGACAAAGATAAGCCCCCCCCCCCCCCCACACACACACACACAGAGCTGAAATTGAACCAGATAAATCCTCAGGGCTTATTTAGAATCAGTCAGCCTAATTTTTAAAAAATAAAAATAAAATAGGGACACCTGGGTGTCTCGTCGGTTGAGTGTCAGACTCTTGATTTCAGCTCAGGTCATGATCTCATGATTCGCAAGTTTGGGCCCCGTGTTGGGCTCTGCACTGACATTGGGGAGCCTGCTTGAGATTCTCTCTCTCTCTCTCTCTCTCTCTTTCTCTCTCTCTCTCCCCCCCCCACCCTCCCCTGCTTACATGACACACACTTTTTCTCTCAAGAAAAAAATTATAATAATAAAAAATAAAATAAATAAAATAAAATAAAATAAAATAAAATAAAATAAAATAAAATAAAAGACTAGTGAGGGTAGAGAAGGCTGAGAAAGAAATGCATAGTCTACCTAGGTTGGAAGAGTACCATGACTATTCCCTCCATAAAAAAGGGGACCAAGATAATGTCTCATTAGTGTTGGGTTTGCCTTCAAAAGGGGAAAACAGGCTTCATCTTACCCTGGTTGGGCATCTGTTTGTGCAGTGAGTTCACCAAGCTGCCCTCTGTGGGTGGGGCAAGAATTGGAAAGACAACAGCAAGGCAAGAAGCGGGACCACCCAGAGGGGCAATCGGTTCCCCACCAGTGTGTGTGAGCGGATGCATGATTCTCCCTGTCCTGGCCCCAGAGAAGGGGACACACCTGAGCCACACTGCAGATGCAACGTGCAAGGGGCTAGCCTGACCACCCAGGTGACTTCCACTCTCATCCAGACACTGTGGGGTGTTCCACGGAGGCAGGAGCTGAGGAAGGGCTCTAAGGGGTCAAGAAAGAAATGACCTCCAAAAATCTGTGCAGTGGGGGCAGAGCTCTCCGCAGAATACACACCCCGAAAGGGAGCACACAGGGTTAGAAAAAAGAAGCCAGTTTTAGCCTGTGGGATCAGCAGTAGCCCAGAGGGGACTCCAGCAGAGCCAGAAATCCAAGAGGGCCCTTGAGGGCTCTTCTGTCTTCCTCCACCCCCGTTCCAGAGGAAGGGGGTCACAAGAATGCCAGAGGGGCCCCACCCCTGCCCACTGAAAACCCTGGGCCTAGGCTGAGGGGGCATAGGGTTTAGATGGGAGAGAGCGGGAAGAACACGGTCTCAAATGAACTAGTGTGGATTCTTAACTGAAAGAGATCAGAAGTCCAAGAAATCTGCCCGGGATGCAATTAAGGGATAGGACTGGGAAAGTAAAAAATAAATAAATAAATAAATAAATAAATAAATAAATAAATAGATAGATAGATAGATAGATAGATAAGATAAGATAAGATAAATAAAACAAGGACTGACAGTATTTGAAATAAACCCCCAACACATCAAATCACGTCTCTGTCACCCTCTGACCAAGTTCAGACTGCAATAGACAGGGTATGCATGGACTGATAGACTGCTGAGTGTTGGGAAATATTCGGAGCGGTGTGGAAAGGGGCAATTCAAAGGAGTGAAGTAGAGGATGAGGGGAAATGAATCCGGGAAAGGGGAGGGGGGGCCTGGGCTGAAGTGGGGGGAGGGAAGGAGAAGGAAGCAATGCTGGATGGTTCCTGCAAATAGGGCCGTTAGGTGGCATTAACGCAGTCGGATGAACGTGAGACAGATAACCCAGCTGTTTGCTCCATTTCTGTGCTGCCCTGCTCTCCTGCATTCTACCTTCAGCCTTCAAAGAATAAACTACACTCAGTGCCAACCTTTAAAACCAAGCTAAGTCGGAGCAAGAACGCGGAAGAATCAAGACCAGCAGCTCTATAGCCGGGACCCCCGAATCCAAATCCTGGCTCTTCCGCTCAGCAACTGGATGCTTCAGTTTCCTCATCTGTGAAATGAGGGTGACAACGGTGCCTTCCACGTAGGGTGACTGACAGGATTCGATGAGGTTGCCAGAATAACACGTTCCATTCAGCAAAAGCGCAGCGGATGCCATCCGATGATTAACGAGTGTACACAACACCCTCTAAAAACTGAAATGACAGGTGTCTAAAACACTATCCTCATTGAGTTTCGGCTCCACTTAATGCCATGAGCTAATTCCCTCACGGAAGTGCAGTTTCTGAAGGAAAACATTAAGTATTTGTGCACAGGTGTTACACAAAACTCATATGGCAGCGAGAACTCTCTTGAGAAAACTTCCCGTTCAGTTGACTAAAAAGTTAGGCACACGGCTATTTGAAACATGTTCAATACATAAAGCACAACCAAACACATAAATACATATATAATAGCCAATAACCTATGAACAGGTACAAATAATACACTCCCCGTAAGTGTACATAATGAACACGATCCATAAATGGCCCTTCATTTTAACATTCGACTAAAACCATTTCCTTGCTAAGCCCATACCAAAGTTACTTGAATTATAACTAAGCACATAGTAGGTGCTGTATAAATCTTTGCTGAGGGTGATGAAACGTAATAAGTCCTGTCTATTCAAGCAGGGTTTGTTTTTTCTTGCCTCAATGAATGGCTTCTTTCAAACTAGTTTCGAAGTGTGTTTATCTCCTACATGAATCCCATTTAGTACAGGGCCACACTGAATCACTGTCATGAACAACCTAAGGACAAAAGTCAGAAGCACCATTTATTTCTTGTTAAAAATAAAACTGCATCATGAATTTTGAACCAATCTCATGCATAAATACATATTTTGGGTGATTCAATGCTAGCATATCCAATTCAAATGCCACCATATTATAAAACCAACTGACTGCCATCATTCACTTTACACTGGCAATACCTGCAAGTTATTTCACATCTATTTCCATTTTTCCTCGAATGGTAGAAACTGAAACCTGCTAATTAATACTTCCTTCTACCCACTCTCAAGCAAACTACTCAGAGCCTGTGATTCAAGTATCACAAAATAGCCATCATGCCACGATGCCCTGTTGCCTCCTTTCGGTGCTCAGCCTCAGTGGCTTGGGTCAGTACCTGAAAGCCCTCCTCAAACGCTTGGAAGCAACATATATAAATTGATATGTTTAATAACAAAACTGTACATCCGTAATCTGTCTACTGCACACATACAACCTCTTGTCATTTTGACACATCTAAGCATGGCACCTGTAAAAATGATATAACTCCAGTCTAGAACAAAATTAGAGAAGGGGACCTAGAATAAGAGAACTTGAAAGTGATATGCAGGTTATGCCTATAAGATTGGAGTGGATGATAGAAGATATAGATGAGATAGATAGATAGATAGATAGATAGATAGATAGATAGATAGATAGATGAATGGAGGGAGAGAGGGAGGGAGGGAGGGAAGGAGGGATGATGGAAGATATAGATGATGATGATGATGATGATGATGATAAAGATTGACTGAAAGATGGATAGATGGATAATAGATAATATCTAGAAATATTTTTAGATGGAATTAACAGATGAGAGGCACATGGCTAAAAGAAGAATCAAAAAGCCTAAATATATTACAAGTCAACTCAAAAGTATTGACAGATTGAGCTCTTGAGTCTGAGAATGCCCACATAACACTAACAACAATGTTCATTCACCACGTGTTTACTCTGTTACAGGCATTGGGCTGAGCGTGTCACCGATCTCTCCGTATGGATTATGTCCACACCTCAGAATCTTTTCAACGGTACAAAGACTCAAAGCAGCTCAAAGGGAAGGAAGACATTGAGAGGTATGAGCTGACACACCTTGGTAAATGGGGTCCAGGGAACAAGTTCCAAACTCCTCCCAAGAAAGAAAGGGCTTAATGATTATTCGGAGGGTTAGATTTGAAGCAGAATCAATGCTGTATACCCATGGAACACTGGGGCAATTTCTCTGAACACATTTTTTTAAGTTATTTATTTTTGAGAGAGAGAGAGAGAGAAAGAAAGCATGAGATGAGTGGGGGAGGGAGAGAGGCAGACAGAGATGACAGACATTCCTAAGCAGGCTCTGAACTGTCAGTGCAGAGCCCAATGGAGGGTTCGAACTCACGAACTACAAGATCATGACCTGAGCTGAAATCAAGAGTTAGACGCTTAACCCACTGAGCCACCCAGGCACCCCTTTCTGCACACCCTTTGATTGACAAGATACCTAATTTCAAAAACAACACCATGAATTTAGAAGATATTTTAGTTAAATTTTATTAATCACAAAACATCCGAGATTGATAACATACGTCTGATGCCAGAAATGTAATAATTCACATGATGAACAATGTTTGATGCACACAGAGTAGTCAGCCAGCCCAGTGGTGGGGCCCAAGGGAGCTGGCAGATGACGGCATCATTCCACACTCTACATCCTGGCTGGGTCACTGTGATCACTCCGAGCCTCATCTTTCTTCAACTGGAAAATGAGAGGAGTAATACTCATCTCATAAAGTTACCTCAAAGATTAAGCAAGATAACACTTATTAGGTTGAGTCATAGGAAACTGCTTATCTACAATTGCCTTTGACGTACAAAAATGGCAGCTTCCTTCGCAGAGCCAGTGCGGGGTAAGGACTCATTGCACAGCAGTGGGAGTGGGCTGAGGAAATGACCGAGCAGCTGGTTCAAAACCCCTTGGCAGTAATTCCATGATTCCCCCTCTCCCGACCCACCCAGGTGTTTGTGGCCATCAGTAGAGAACAGGAAGCCAGGAAACCAGTTAGAAAAGACTTTAGACAATTGGTTTGGCTACCACAGTTGAAACTTTTAGTTGAGCGACAGTTGAATAGTTGAATTACCAAGAGGTTCAAGGGTTCATTGAATGTATTACCCCAGCCATCTCTGCCTTGTGGCTATGCAGCCAAAGGTTGACATTATCAACAAAGTGCATTTCTACCGCACGGTGGATGGGAAAAGAACTAAAGGAGGGGGCAAAGACCGGGACCAAAGTCCAGATGGCACATCTGTATGGAGTCACATGGCGAAAGGCAGGGAGAGATGGACAGAGAAGTTCAAGATTACACAGCCTGCATAATTTGTTCAGGATACATTCTCAGGATGCTCTTGTTATAATGAAATCTGTCCTCTCCTTTTACAGCAAAAACCACCAATCGGTGGATCACTGCTGAATGCTATTCTAGATCGTTAATTAGAGGAGGAGAGAGCACGCAGGCAGGAAAGCAGGCAGCTTCCTTCCAGCCAGTGGTTGACATAGGCTCTATTATTTTATTCCACTTTAAAACGTTATTTTTTTTTTTACCTTTTTAATATTATCACAAGTACAAGTTCAGAATTTTTGACCAGATGTATACCACCTGCCAGGACTCGGTATGTCTCATTTACCTACAGACAAATCTCTTGATTCCTTCCTTCCATTTTGATATAGAAAAGGCACTTATCGGGGCGCCTGGGTGGCGCAGTCGGTTAAGTGTCCGACTTCAGCCAGGTCACGATCTCGCGGTCCGGGAGTTCGAGCCCCGCGTCAGGCTCTGGGCTGATGGCTCAGAGCCTGGAGCCTGTTTCCGATTCTGTGTCTCCCTCTCTCTCTGCCCCTCCCCCGTTCATGCTCTGTCTCTCTGTGTCCCAAAAATAAATAAACGTTGAAAAAAAAAATTTAATAAAAAAAAAAAAAAAGAAAGAAAAGGCACTTATCAACATAAGAAAAGAATGCTTGCAAGTAAGACTTCACACGCAGTTTCACCCAGACTAAGACTTGTTTATGCTAAATACAGTCATCAAGAGGTTAGAGTACATTTTTATTAATAAGCTTTATAATTTTCCAATCTTTCAGAAACCCGCAAAGTGATTTTATGTAATAATCCTGAAACCTTCACAAAATCAGAGTTGCTACTGTAAAATTATTTAAATATCATAGCCTTATCATTTGCTATACTGTTAGCACAGTTCATTGCATTGCATTAACAATTAAGAGATTCATTTCTTGAGAGCCTGATACACAAAATACTGCGCATTTTAAAATGAATAATATCTGATGCCTGTCACCAAATAGCTCATTGTTTAACTTAGTAATTCTAGAGCAAATATATATGAGAAAATGGAGCATCCAGGGTCCCACCCACCAAGGATTCTGATTCAGCAAGCCAGAGGTGGGAAGCAGAAACCAGCACTGTTAATGAGAGCCCCAAGTTCACCACACCCTTGAAGCAGCACATTTTACAAGCTAAAGAGAATCAGCTGAAAAGCCTCTGGTCACACAGACACATGGTGAGTGCACTGAGCTGTTCTCCAAGTGTCTCACAGCCTACAAGGTACATCAGGTCATAGATGCTAAGAGTAAAAATCCCTCCTTTAAGAAGGACCTACTTTGTTATGAAATTAGTGCCACATGGGAACTTTTTCATAGCGAACTCCAATCAAGCAACTATATTTAACTTAGGTTAGATATACTTTATTTTTTAAGTTTATTTATTTGAGAGGGAGAGAGAGAGAGAGAGAGAGGCAGAGAGGGAGGGAGAGAGAAAATCCCAAGGAGGCTCTGTGCTGTCAGCACACAACCCAATGCGGGGCTCAAACTCACGAACTGAGTGAGATCATGACCGGAGCCAAAATCAAGAGATGGACACTTAATCGACTGAGCCACCCAGGCGCCCCAGATATACTTTAAATCCATCCGATTTGGGGCGCCTGGGTGGCTCAGTAGGTTGAGCCTCTGACTTCGGCTCAAGTCATGATCTCACGGTCTGTGAGTTTGAGCCCCATGTTGGGCTCTGTGCCGACAGCTAAGAGCCTGGAGCCTGCTTCGGATTCTGTGTCTCCCTCTCTCTCTGACCCTCCCCCGTTCATGCTCTGTCTATCTCTGTCTCAAAAATAAATAAACATTAAAAAAAAAAATCCATCCGATTTAAGCCCGCACCATTTCACATTCCCTTTGGTAGACACCGAGAAGAGCCATTAGCCCATGTTTACATGTCACGTCCTGTAGAAGGACGTGAAGAAGGCACATTCTAGAAGACCAATACCAATTCCCTATTTAACATTCTTTTTTCCTGGTTCTGTAACCCTGTTCCAGCAGCATCTCCTCCTAAGGTTTATTTCCCAAACTAATTATTTCCACTGCTTTCCTCTAGACCCTCTCCACATTCTCTCAATCTTGAGATAATTGGCAACCAGAGCTTCTATCAGTCCACACGGTGACTTTATGTGAACTCGAAAGCACATCTTCCTCAAGACACTTTACTTCCATCTCATGGAAAATTGTCACAAATACTAGTTTTGTTGGGACGAGTTACTGCTGACAGAAATTTGTCCTAATATACAACTGCATAATATCTGTAATGTGACGGGCAGATTTTACACACACACACACACACACACACACACACACACAGCTCCCAGTTGGCCCATGCAAACCACAGATGGTGGCCCCTAGCAGATAAACTTTGAGGACATTTGTATTTTTTGCACAAAAATTTCTACTCTAGGTCCAAACACTGTTATTTCCCATCACCAAGGAAATGAAGGTGGGATAAATCTTTTGATGGTAATTACGACTTACGTCTTCAGGCAGAATCGTGTTCTATAACTTGTTGCCCTGTGGGTGGAATGTTTGGAATAAGTTGGATTACTGGGAAATTAGTCTTTTGAATAGGCACCCCATTTATGGGAAACAAGAACAGCATCAGTTCAAGTTCTCACCATTTAACTAGAGAAAAATGAAGGGTGCGTAAAATCTGCATAAACACAATGGCAAAGAAATATTTTGTCAAGAAGTAAACTGCAGTGCACAGGGAGGAATAATAACATCTATGGATGTGCCTTAATCTACAAAATGGAGAATTAAGGCAATCAAGCTTGCTTTCTTTTCTCTTCCCTTTTTCTCCCACTTTCTCACTTTCAAAGGAAAGTACTCTATGGATAATTGAGGCAAAGGGATTTTTTTTCTCCTTGAATAATTCATGAAATTGCCTCAATTTTCCTCCTCACTTTTCACTATGTTTACTTGTGCAGACTCAGACCACATCTACATAATGAAACTATATCACTATAGCACGATCAACAAGGTATTTGTGCCTTTGCCTTCATTTTTCAATTGATTCTGTAACGCTGAACTGTATCAACCGTGCATTGATCTGATTTCTTAAGAAAGAGAAAGAAAAAAGACTGGACCAGCCGTACTGGCTTTGACCTCCGCTCCCTTCACTCTAGCTGCCAGAGCCAGGCGGCCCGGTTATTTCAAAGCAACGAGCAGTATTCTCGCCAACTAGTATATTTTATTAACAAGGTTGGCCTGTCCCTTTATAAATCAGTAGGATCTCAACTTAATTTTGGAGGAACTGGACACGAGATGACGTAAGAATGCTTACAAGCTTCTTCTGAAAGCCAATAAAAAGTTGACTGGCCTTGGACCCATTATAAATTCTGTATCTGAAGTTTGGTTTTGGATTCAGAAATGGCTTTGAGTCACCACCACGTGCCTTGTCCCAATTTAGTGAGCTTAGCTTCCACGAGTATATCAGGAATTTTTTTTCAAGCCAATCTCCCAAAAAAACATAGATTCCTGTTTGCATCCATTTACGTCTCTGAGGAGGGATGTAGATATTCTCATTATGTGAAAGTGTTTCTAAATGCTCAATGTTGTCACAAATATTACACCCTATCTCTTCACTCTTGTTGCTATATAATTCATGGAAAATCCCCATGTTATCGTTTCTGAGTAATTTTCCTTCACTAACTAAGCACTCACAAGACATAAGCAGGAAAGCTGCCTGGTCCAAAGACTCCCTCTCTGTAGCACAGCCATCACTGTGGACTCAGAAGAAGCATTTCTTATAGAATGCCAAGCGCTTCTCACCCAGACGCAGGACGTGGCTTGCTGTCCCTTCTCTGGCTTTATTAAACATGGCGTGATTCCTGAATCAGAATCAGGCCTGCCCAGCAGGGGGCTGAGTTCTTAAATATTGATGCTGATAATGTCTACACGGTGTCTGTGCCCAGTAGATGGATTCACTGTCCAACAGTTTTCACCTCTTGTTTCTTTCTCCTAAATTTCTTGTTATTCATTGCCCCCTACGGCCCCATTTATTTTTTTTAATGTTTATTTATTTTGGGGGTGCCTGGGCGGTTCAATTGGCTGAGCATCCGACTTCGGCTCAGGTCATGATGTCACAGTTTGCGAGTTCAAAGCCCCACGTCAGGTTCTGTGCTGACGGCTCAGAGCCTGGAGCCTGCTTCGGATTCTGTGTCTCCCTTTCTCCCTGCGCCTCACCCACTCATGCTCTCTCTCAAAAATAAACATGAAAAATAATAAGATAAGATAAGATAAGATAGAAGAATCTTAACTGCGTTTTTAAGACCCCATTATAATGCAAACTCATTATTCATCAAACTATATAGTATAATTGGTTTCATGTGGACTATAGAGCCTTTTGATTTGCAACTGAGTTGTATACTTAAATGAGGAATTAAATTTTTTTTTAATTTTTAAATGTTTATTTTTGAGAGAGAGAGAGCGCGTGAGAGAGCAAGCAGGGGAGAGGCAGAGAGAGGGAGACAGAGGATCTGAAGCAGGCTCTGTGCTGACATCAGAGCGCCCCATGTGGGGCTTGAACTCATGAACAGGGAGATCATGACCTGAGTTGAAGTCGGATGCTTAACCAACTGAGTCACCCAGATGCACCATCCGTATTTATTTTTAATTTCATTTCTTTTTTTTTTTTTTGTCTTTCCTTTATTTCCTACCTTTCTTTCTTTTCTTTATAAACACATTCTTTTTCTTTTCAATTATTACTTTTTTGTTCGTTACCCTCAACATACTATTTTTCCTTGAATTTTCTCTTTAGAAACAAAACCCTGCCACACATAAGAAAGCTCTCAAGCCCCTTGCTCTACATCAGAAAGGCTATTCCAGCCTTCAATCCATTTGGGGTTGAGTTTTGTGTATGGTGTAAGATAGGGGTCCAGTTTTCCCAAGATCGTTTCCTGAAGCGACTGCTCTCTCTCTCCCTTATGTTCTTGGATCCTTTGCTGAAAATTAGTTGGCCATATACGCGTGGGCTTATTTCTGGGCTTTTTGTTCTACTAAACTGATCCATATGTCTGCTTTTATGCCAATACCACGCTGTTCTGATTAGTATAGCTTTGTGGTAAAATTTGAAATGAACAACTGTGATACCTCCAGCTTTTCTAAACATTGCCTTGGCTATTTGGGGTCTTCTGGATGTGTGAATTGAATCAATGGGAGAATCCTTTCAAATGTATATGTATTTCAAGTCAACATGTAAACTTTAAATATCCCACCATTTTATGTGTTGATTATATCTCAGTAAAGCTGGAGGGATAAAAGACAAAGAAGGGAAGGGAAGGGAAGGGAAGGGAAGGGAAGGGAAGGGAAGGGAAGGGAAGGGAAGGGAAGGGAAAAAGAGGGGAGGAGAGGAGAGAAGAGGGAAGAGGAGAGGGGAGGGGGGAAAAGGAGAGCAGAGGGGAGGGGAGGAGAGGAGAGGAGAGGAGAGGAGAGGAGAGGAGAGGAGAAAGGCTCTATAAGTCACCAGCCTCTAGCCAGGAATGCTCCTCCTGTAATTCAAACACACCTCTACCTGCTAAGAGAGAGCACTTTCCAGTTCCTGGGCCCTCACTTCAGCTCCCAAAGGGCATCAGCCTCACACACTCCCAATCTTCCTAGTTATTATGCATGATTGTTAAGGGCATAGACTCCAGGGTCGGATAAACCTCACCGGAACCAGCTCTGTGATCTTCAGCAAGTTACGTAAATCCTCAGGGTCTTAGTTTCCTCTTCTGTAAAAGGGGGATAATCATAATCGCCGCTGTAATAAACACTGAATGAGGCAATTGCTAAAGAGAAGCCCTTCGCACGGTGCCTGACAAATACGAACCCGCGTATAGCAGCTGTTTATTGAGCACTGCCATGTGCCAAGCAGTGAGCGAACCACTTACACTGCATCGCCTCGCGGCAATGCTACGGGCCCCACGTGCCATCATCCACATCTTCGGAAGGAGACAAATGAACAGCCAAGTAAGTGCTCCAAGGAAGATCCGACTCACACCCACAATCCAGATAGCTGAGCCCTGACCAGCACGGGCTGCGGGCCAGACACAGTCACGACGGATGAGATGGTCCTCCCCTGGCTATCATTTCTCCACTGCAGGGCCAGTGGCTGTCTCGGCCACCTGGCAGGCCCCTCTACCTGCTTCATCCTGTGGAACCTAGATTTGGGATGCACGGGGGAGGGGCACAGCGGCCTCACATCCGCCAGCAGAAATACGGCGCCACCTTAGGAGACCAGGGGAGGATACGAAAAGTCTCAGGGCCTTCAGAGCCCAGTGGAAGCCAGTCGGGCGGTGCTGCGGTCCTGGACTGCCCGATCATGGTCTCCTCCTTTCTACGGGGGGCCACCTCTGTTGGACCCCAAAGGACTCTGCAGGGCACAGCAAACTTCTTCTCCAGGCGAAGACAGACATTTTCAACATCACTCACAGTGGGATGTCTTTGTAACCTCTGGTCCACTACAGCCTATCCTAAATGGGTAATCAGACCTGCAGGTATTAATTAAACTTATGGTTCTATTTATTGCAGCACTCTGGGGATTGAACAGACAGCAAATAGCAATAAGTACTTCTGAATGTTCTCTTTGGCTTAATTACTGTTCCATAGTTAGTCCATCAAGTTGATGTACAATCAACAAGGCTGTGCTTATTTATACAGCTCATGTAGAGTGAGAATGTTCAGGAGCTGCCAACATCTTTCTCGCAGTGCCTGAGTCTACCGGGGACTCAGGAGAGGCTGGGCCCGAGGAAGCCTTTAATCCGGCCCATCACGTACCATTTGGCAGGAGCGCCTCTCCCCCTAGCCAGCACCTTTCCATTCAGACAAAACCTTGATTGGCACTGGAAGGTACTTTGGACTAAGTACATCGCATACCCAGCCTACACAGGACAAAGAGAAGGGCAGAGTTTCCCAGCACCCCTGGTTTTTAAAGCCTCATGCACAGCCAGCAGAGATCATTAAAAGTACAAATTCCTGAAATCTAAAGGGAGTTTAGAGGCTATCTAATTCAACCACTTCATTTTACATAAGATGGAACGGAGACCAGAGAAGAAGAGTGGCTTGACTAGGTTGCACCACGTCTTGGTAAGGGAAGCTTGCGTTGCAAGAAAGACAGACCCGCTCAAGGTTAGCTTAATTAAGTAAAGGGAGATTTATTATTATAAGAGTCCAGGGGACTCTCACAGAATTCAGTTGGGGGTTTGCCGGAAATGGAAAGCCACTGCCTCCTGCTTCTGCTTCTTCCTACACGTCTGCCCCCTTCTCCTATCTGCCACGGTCTTCATTCCTGTCCCTTGTGACTCCAGCTTGCATGTGGCTTTGGGCTGCCATGGTACCCAAATCTGATCCCACCTGCATATGACCTTCCACTTTCGAAGCCCAACCCCTTCTAACCACCTTCTCCACAGTCTGCAAATTATGGATTTCACTGGCTCATCTTGGGGCCAGAGGTCAAGTATGATACAATCAACTGTGCCCAGGATCCGTGGACTGACCAGGCCTACCCTTCAGCAGAGACTGGGAAGGGAGGCAGTTCCAACAACAGAGGAATGACATAGAAATCCAAAGAGGTAGTGGGGTCAACACTAATCCAGATTTTCCAACTCGGCATCTAGACCCTTGCCAGTATATTATACCACCTCTCAGCGTCAACCCAAAGACTATCTCTCACTTGGAGGGAAGATGGAGTTTGAAGCTAGGTTACTCAGAAAATAGTGGTTGTATAATGGTGGCCTTAGAGGGGCCACATACAAAACTGAAAGAAAAACGCCTCAATTACCTTGCATATTATCCATCCATAAATACGATCAGAGAGAGACACGGAACATCAGGAATAAATAAGAATAATGACAACACAGATCCTAGACTTCCTTCTCCACACTTCTCATAAAAATCGCGTGTTTCAGTGGAGTTGAGAGATCCTTTTCCAGGTTTTATAATCCGAGGGATGAGCAGAATGCCATCAAATCATCTTCTTCTCCTGGGAGAGTCCAACAATGATATTCATATTCCATCCTATAGTATCTGAACTATTTCAATTTCCCACAGAAAGGGAGCAAACTGTGCTGTTTTTCATTCCAATTTTAGTTCTCTTTCGATACCCTCTCCTACATTAGGTTCAGTATCCTTCTACTTAGAAAATTAGGCAGGATGCAACACATTCACTCCTACTTCTCTCTCGCCCTGCCTCTTTCCCTGGACTGCCTCTTCCCTTCCACCCCATTTTATAGGGAAAATAAGAGACAGCTGAAATGAGCCCAAGCAGACAGTGAACGGAAAGGTTAAATTATAAAAATTAGGTGAGAGTTTGGATTGCTGTCTCCAAAGGGAAGGTCACGTCAGTGGAAGAGGTTCCGAGCTGCTAGTTAGGACAACCGAGACTAGACCCGGGTGTGGGAGAAGATGGCCGCTCTGGGTTCTGAGTGTGTTTTGTGGCAAGGTGCTATAAGTGATCTCTTGGACCTCTTTTCGGACATGCCCAGCCAGATGTAGATGAGCCCTGGTCACCGTAGAAAACCCTTTTCACCACCACCACCACCATCCCCCAGAGCACACCACAGTGGGGCTGAGGGAGGAGACACCAGAAAGCAGAAACCCCTGTTTAACTTCTAGCTGTGGCACCAAGAGTTTATGCAAGCCATGTACCTTCCCACCCTCTTTCCTCACTGCAAAATAGGGAATTTGGACCAGAGGATCCTGCTCAAGGTAGATCTTGACCTTTCCAGATTTTAGACTCCTTTGAAAACTGCAATGCATGCTATGGTCACTCTTCCCAGAGATAATGCACAAACACCTCAAGCGTTATGTACACTTCTAAGGGATCCATCTAACCTACCCAAGTTATCTTCGAGCCTGTTATCAATTCATAAAGCCCAAGTTAATATCCCTTGAATCAGACGAATTCTAATAAGGCACTTCTAACTCTGTGAATACCAATTATCCCCAAATCTACCCATGGAATAAAAGCATTCCAGAACTCTGTGAGTCAGGAGACATCATCAATTCAACCTTCTCCTTTTACAGATAAAGAAACAGAGCCAGGGCCTGTAATCTCAGAGGCCATGGGACTGGGATGAGAACCTGTGCCCTCTGGCTCAGGTATCCCCTTGTGTTCCAAGATGTGGGTGCTGCAAAGCTACTAGGGGCTCCCTCAGCCGTGGCTCCCCTGTTGGAAGCCCTCTGTTCCCCTGGTGTTTATTGTCACGATCTCCTGGCTGGAGGGAGCTGGTAGGATCTGATCCTGGAGTTCTGTGCTCTTCCAATGGGAGAGGCTGGGTGCCATCTTGAGATCTATTGGCTGCAACACCAATAGGGCCATATGCATGGGCACTGGAAGTTGATGGGCAGTGGATGGAACCAGTGAGAGGCCAGCAAAGAAAACTGTTTCATTTCAAAGGGCAGACAAAAGCAATTCTCATACATGGTTCCTAACAGCACCATCAGAATTCTGCCGATGCCAGCCAATCCCGGTACCGGAAACATGCATTCTCCTCTTATTCGTGAGACTAGAGCTTGGGAAAATAACAGAGTTCCTTCAGGCCCTCCCTCACCTAAAACCTCGAGCTTTTTGATAACAATACTACAGAGTCGTGTCACATCCCATAAATCACACGTATGGGAGGAAGGCTTGAAGCATTTTCTCAAGTTGGTACAAAATCCAGATTTTTTTTTTCTTTTTTGCCAGTCTCCACGAGCCGTGGGTGTCTGGGTGGGTGGATTGAGTGACATGTTAAGTGAGAAAGTTCCCTCCCCTCACGGGGCTCCTCGAAAAAGGAGTCGGGGAGATGGCACTTGGGAAAGTGACAGGCGGATCACGTAGCACTGGCGCTGATGAAAAAGCGTTTAAATCTGTCAGAATCCCGAATTCAGAACAGCAGAGCTTCACTAACCTTTGTCAGGCTTGGTGGGTTTTTTTTTGGTTTTTTTTTTTTTTTTTTGCATTCCAGGCAGCCCCCCACCCCCACCGGGGAGGCATTTGCGACCCCTCCCTCCTCTCTTCCAACGTCCTGCAGCCCAGAAAGAGACCCTGACAGCGATGTTGCCCCGCGAGCATCCGCACCTCCCCTTCGTTCCTTGGAAGCCCCCACCCTCCCTGCACTAGCCGAGAGGGTCTCCCAGTGATCCCCTCTACCTGCCACGCTTGCAAATCAACTCCGTGGCTTGCCAGAAATTCAGAGTCTGAGGACACGCCACGGTGGCACAGCCATGACATGAGAACAGATGGAAAACTTCTCGGGAACAAAATGTGCACACAAAAAATGGATTCTGGCTTTGAAGTGCATATTCACGGTGCAGCTTTCAAGGCTTCTGAAAGGCCCACCCAAGCTCAAATCTGACCTACTTAGGCGGTGTTCTTATTTATGTCTCCGAGGAAGGAGCTGTATATTTAGCAAATGAGGACCATCCATCCCCCATGCCCACTTCTTCGCGTTTATAGAGCCGAGCAATTTTCGCTTGTTAATTTCTCCCCAGACCGCCTCCCGAAAAGTGGATATAGAAGTTAAACACTGCTCAAAAATTCCGTGAGCTCCAGGAATGCTGCATCAGTGCATTCCGGTTTTCATTGAGCGTGTGGGTTAACATCGCTTAAAAGAACAAGAATGAGACGGCTGTTGATCCGCATTTGTTCCTTTTCTCTTCGTTGGCAGAGCAGCCGCCGGCCTGTCATTAACGCTGCAGTCAGATTTCCTGATGTTCCAACCTGTAAACTGCGTCAGTTTCTGCTTGGAGAGTCTACGAGTGCAAAGTATAGACCTGAAGGTATTATCCGGCCCACGAAGCCGAAATAGACGTTAGTTTCAATTATCCGGGTTTTCAGGAGAAAGGCTTTTTAACCTTCACTATCAGGATAATTGCCTTGACCCCCACCCTTTGTACATATCATGGAAACCATAAAGTTTCAAGCCCCGGAGCAAGGAGCTGCCTCAAACCTTTTTCGGAAGCAGCGGGCACAAAACAATAAGTGAGCACGTGAAGAGCACGCCTTCAAAAGATGTTGATTCTAACAGTTTAAAGGAGTTGGCCAAAGAGACATCTTTACCGACGTCGTTAATGCCAGGATGTCACATCATCCGGCAGTGCGCTCAGACTCCCTTGGATTTTCTTGGAAACCCAAAGGTCAGTTTTAGGGAATTCAGGGCCCACTGCCTCCACGCGTGCTAGAGCATATTTTGTTTTCTTCCGAATAAATCTGGTAATCGCCCCCCTCTTCCCGCCAGAGAGAGAGAAAAGTTGGTTGAACGGTGTGCGAGAAGAAAACGATAACCCTAGAGGGTCTTCCCATATTGTGTACTTTCTCTCCCAGTGCTCAGCACAGGACTGTGCTCAGTGTTTGATGAGAAGAGTTTCGCAGCCCAGCGCTCACCTTCTCAGTTAAGCAAATGTGTGCACAGCACCCAGCTCCTGGTTGTGTCTCCCGGCACCCACGCGCTCCTGAGCTGTGGCCACAGGGGGCAGATTCTCCTGCACGTGGCACACGGCCCAGAGGCAGTGGTGACCATCACCACCGTCACCACACCACAAGGACCCTCAGCAACAATCTCACTTGAAAGCCTGACCTTGATGTACTTGCTCCTTGCCCCGGACTTTGCCCTTCCTAAGAAGTTGCTCCAGCCTCACCCTAAGTCCCTCCTTCCTCCCCTCAGAAAACCGAGAGCTCCATTTCTAGGTAACGCTATTGACTGTGTGCCTGCTAAACTGGCATCCTCTACTTAACCTACTTAGCTCAGCACGGTGAGATGGAAATAAACATGTGCACCCGGGGCATTTCTCTTACCTGCAGCTGGCTCCCAGGTCATGCTGGGACGGAGCTCATTGAGACACAGCGGGACCTCTGAACCTGGCCCCCGCACCTCCACCTAACAGATCTGGCACGCAACACAAAGTGCCAGGCGCACCTGCTCGCCACACTGCAGGGGGAGTGACACTGGCGTGAGGATTAAATTAGGTGATGCTTGTGCGTAGAACTCTCCAAACGACCGGCACAAAATCGACAACGTGGGAAGGATACCGCTACGGAACGAAACACGTTTTCCCAAATTCCTACGCGGCAGCCCTAATCCCCGGTGCGATGGCTAGGGAGCCAGCCGAGGTGACTGGGTTGAGATGAGACCATGGGGTGGGGCCCTCAGGGTGGCATTAGCGCCCTTGTAAGAAGAGACGCCAGAGAACTCGTTCTCTATCTCTGCCACGTGAGGACACAGCAAGCCAGGAAGAGACCCTAACCAGGAACCTGGCCATGCTCGGCGCCCTGAGCCTGAACCTGCAGCCTCCAGAACTGTCACAACTAAGTGTCTGTTGACTGAGCCCCTCAGCCCGTGGTATTGTGTTATGGCAACGCCAGCAGCCTAAGACGGACACGTTCTCATCTCCCGCCCACCTTACCCGGTCCTAGCCCCGCATTCCTCTTTTTCCAGCTGTTAACAACATTCCCCCCTGTGCAGCTCCACGTTCCAAAGCTCTTTTCCTTCCTGCATCAGTCAGAATATTCCGACTTACACTGAAGTCAAGCATTTACCAGGAACTCACTACGCACGATACGCAAGGCGACGTCTTATGAGACCCCGTGCCCTCCAGTTAAACAAGTGCCTCTGGTGTCCCTGGTTGCCGCTTGCGGTCCTGCTCACATCAGCCGTGATGCCGAGTTCAGAGCGCGAGGTAAATGAAATACAGCTCTGTTGGCTTCTGCTCCATTAGGAAAGGGAAAAATCAATGTTTGCCAAATGTAGAAGGACAAAATCAATAGCAAAAGAAATTTTATTTTCAACCTTCTAAGGGAGTATTACAAAGAAGAGAGAGTGAAAATTATTATTATTTATTGATGTATATAGCACCCTCTGAAAGCCTCAAAGTGTTTTATGGAATTACAAACTGCCTTCGTCCTTTGCTGCATACAGATCACTGTTCTGCTCCTGGGGAGCCCTCCCGAAGGGGTGAGTGCGGGAAGTGTGAGGGCCACCTGACACCGTAGTCGCGGGGGTGCCTATTCAATGGTACCTCGTGTATTTATTAAAGAAGAGAAAGTAATAATTAGTGCGATGAAGTTAGCCCACTCTAATCTTGTGGAAAGTTCCTGAGGAAGAAGCCGCCTCTTTAGATTTTGGATGGCATCGTAATATATGTGGTTTGGCAGAAGGAGGAGAAAACCCACTCTCCACCCTTCTCCAACGTTCCTTCGTTGGAACAGGCAGCACATTCGGGGAGAATAAGCCACCTGCTGCCAACATCTTAATGCAGTTCCTGGCAGAGGAGTTTTGATAGATGGCTTCAAAGCCACGAGTGTAAACCCCTGAACAAAACTTTCCAGAGGATGAAACATCAAGAGAGCGAGGTTGCAGGAAGCAGGGCTTGTGGAGGTTGGCAGCTGTGGAAAACTCCACAAAGGGAAGAGTCGAAATAAAATCTTACAAGGGGAGAATGATTTCCACTTTTCAATCTCCTTGCACCTGGGTTTTTTTCTTTTTCTCTCATTTGCACTTTGTGACGATCCTTGGAGAGAGAGGGGGCAGGAATTATTAACCCCATTTTACGGGGGCTCGGAGAGTGCAAGTGACTTACCCCAAATCTTCGCCTGTTTATTGGCAGGGCTCAGAAGGGAACCTGGTCTCCTGGATTCTTAGTCACAAGGAAGATGAGAGGTTTCGTAGCTGAAGCTTCCACCTCAAACAGGAATCCCCTCCGTAGCATCTCCGAGATGTAGGCAAGTCTCCGGATGATGAGTCCAACCCCTCAGAAGAATAGCACTTCACTTTTAAATTATTCCAAATACCATCTGACATCATGAGACGGTAAGACTAGTTCTGGAGTTTCTAGAGACTATTCTAGAGACCAGTTTCTGGAGACTATTCTGCTTGCTTTGATGGGAATCTCCATTCACACCATGGACTCCAAGTGACCTCCTCAAAATCACTTCATAGACACTGCCAGATTTCCCAGCCACCAAACCCCCATTCTGTACCTGTGCCGTTAATTACCTCAGTGAAGGACTTCACATTTAGAAATATTAAGTGCTCTCTGTATTCACACCCATGACTTCAGCCTACCAAGTTGTTACGACTCCTGACTCTACCTTCTAGCACACTGTTTATCCTGCCTGGATGTCTAGGTCCGACTTTCTGTGCCTTCCTTCAAAGTATTAATCAGTTCAAGGACTGGAGCCTAGAGTACAGCCCTAAAGCAGGCCATGGCGAGCGCCCGCTGGTTGGTGTTAGCTCATTAATCTACTCCCTTTGGTCATCCAAAGAGAAGTGCATTTCTTCGGCTGGTATTCAGTTCACACGCTTCCGGTCAGGCACTGCTCTAGGCTCAGCTGCAGGCAATAGCTACTTTAAGGACAAGAGAGAGAAACTATGCAAAATCCCCCTGGATCGGCTACTTTGCTGCTTTGTGTCCCCCGCCTCATGGGCTGGCTTCCCCTTGAAGGGCCCTCGTCGGCATTCCCGCTTCCAACTAAAGCCTGCCGTCCCTCCCGCTCATCAGACTTTCCTCTGAGCTTGGATGCTCCTGGTTCCAATCCCAAAGGACCAACTTGCCTGCTATAGATCCCCCTGAAACCAGCTGACTTTCCTCCATTATTCCCTTTGCCCTCTTATGACGTCCCTTCTCCCTGAAGCTAGTCTGTCACCTCACAGCTTCATTTTATCTGCACAAATATTACAGGAAACTTTGTCAAAGCCCTTAATAAAGTCCAGACCTATCACGTAATAGTGCCCTGAAATATATCAAGTCTTGTCACCTTATCCGGAAAAGAAAGAAATTTACCACTATATGAATTACTGAATTACAGTTTGTGTATACAGAGCAAACTCCTGAATGGGCTTACCGACCCCTTCCGGAAACTATCCCTCTCCCTCCCATGCCATCTCTGTCGTTTTCACACAGTCAGTGTGATCCCACACCCTCAGCTTCTTAGTCCAATTGGTCAACTGCCCCAAGCTGAGCCCACAACATTTTTTCTACAGGAGTTAAGGCCAAAACTGAGGCAGAGAGACTAATCTCTCTTTGGTGGCTGGGCCCAAGATAAGGTGCTTGGAAACTGTGACCTGCCATGTTTTCAGCCATGTGGGCCATGGGGACGCCCCCCACCCCCCAGCAAGGAGACAGAAGACAGAAATAGAAAGGCAAGGAGGCACCAGGCAACAGACTAAGAGCATCCTGAAGGCTCAAGACTCCTGTCCCCGTTTTCCTTAGATAAGCCATGTTCTTCTCCTTGGGTCCCAAAAGTCGGTCAAAACCTTTCAAATAAATCCCCATTTTGTTTATGGTAGTTTGAGTTCACTTTCTGTCATTGGCCACTGAAGATTCCTAAGTGACACAGTGTGGGGCACTGACCCCACCCCAGAGCCAGCCAGCTGCCTTGCAGGACTACACCGGTGAAATTAGTCAACCTCATGCAATCCTACAAAGAGCTTGTCGGCCTGCAAAAAAGAAAGAAATGCAAGGAAATGAGGTCTCACAACCATGCTACTTATTTCAGAGTCTCCTTGTGTTTCCTTTTTCTTTCTTGATGCCCTGTTCACAACAGAGGAAAGTCCCTCATGCTAGGCAACAGTCCAAATCACGGACTTCTATAGGCCACAGGGAGAGAAACTCGGAAGGGCCAAGAGAGCTGTGTCTGCTTATTTTGGTTGCTTTGAGTCAAGCAGCAAAGGGATTTTCCAGTCGAACAGTCCCCTGAGCGCGGCAGGAATGTTTCATGATCCTGTCACGCTTCCCTCTTCCCATTCACAGCCCAGGCCAATCATCTGGTAAATACCTGAGAAGGTTGCCTTTGTATACGTTTCCTGGTTAAATCAAAACAGCTTCCAAAATGTAGACATGGGAAAACTGGATGAACCCCTCAGTCCTAAATTCAGTCTGATTCACAAACAATGGCTAAATATAGAAAAACTCTACCCATTTGAGGCCAACAAAGAGTGTCCAGAATCTGCTCTTGGAACCTCAGTATCATGTGGGAGCCACTGATGTTCCAGCCCAGAGGGAGGGGACTTTGCCTCCAGAGTGGCCATCGCTAAGCAACATCAACCCAATGACCATCAGCCTCGGGACCACCATGATACTCTTTGCAATTTTCTTGGGGATATTCCAGAAGGGAACGATTTTAAGTAACTAGAACAGGTGTATAGTGTCAATTCCTTAGGGTCAGGATCCCTATTGGGTTTAGTGTTTTTCCCCTCTAGTATCTGCTATATCAGGACCAGATAAATCATATGTAGGGCCCACTTCAAAATGAAAACACAGGGCTGCTGGTTCAAAAATTAAGAATTGCAAGAGCATGACAGCAGAGCAACAAACCAAGTGCTGGGCCCTGTGTGATCGTCCAGGTTGCTCACAAGCTGTAGCCAGTCTTGCCCACAGCACCCTGGTCATGATTTGTGCAGCATAAATGCTTATTAGTGAATCAATAAATTGAATAACCAGGACCAGAATTAGAAGGGCGGGGGCAAGACACCTCCGCTTCAAGCAAACAACCCACCCTTTCTCTTTCATGCTTCTGCTGGGAACTCTGATAAGAAAGGGTTCCGCTGTAGAAGTTTGAGAAACACTGCTCCGTAGAAGCATCTTTGTAGGATTTAGAGCACAGTGTCACTGATAACCAGGTCCTCACTAAATCAATTCAGGTATGGAGTGAATAGACAAAACCATCAAGACAAGATCAGAGGAAAGGAAAAACAAAAAAAACACCAGTGTGCGAAATTTAAATCTCTTCTAGAATGTGCTGTCTCCTTATAAATAATCTACAAGTTCCCGGGCTGCCCTGCCCATCCCCTCTGGTAGACCACCCCTTATCAATGCTATTTTTTTATCTCTCCCAATTTGTTCACATCTGCATATTTACCCATAGTCTCGGTTCCTATTTATTAGTCCGTCACATCAAAGTATCTGCTATTGGATCACCTTCTGAAAACGTTAGAAGAAAGCGATCGGTCTTTAAGGAAGGTATTAAACACTGGTAGGATGCTTGCAATAACCTTGGTCTGCTCTTTGAAAGCAAAGAATGGGGATGCTTACCAAGCATTTTCTGAGAAATGAGTGTAAATTGCAGGAAACAGTGTGTAAATTAAAGGAACTGCCTAATATAATTAGCCACACAGGAAATGTAATGGGTCTGGAAAACAAAAGTGTAATTTATGAGGAAATATCAATTGGAATAATGTAAATAATGGGTCTTTCACTGCGGTTCCTATTGCTTGTGGAACTAAGGTAGTCATTAGGCAAGGAAGCGCTTATCAAATTCTAAAAAGGTTCTCTAAAGCTATGACTTTAGAATGTCATATTACCTTCAAGAAAGATCCTTAATTAATGGTGGGGCTGTTGTAAGATGTATAATGGGCCCAGCTGAGTTTCCCCATTCTTCCCACTGTGCTGACTACACCCATAAAATATGGCCTAGCTCTTGGCCAGGATCTTTGGGAAAGCTTTTTGCAGTGGGCCTTTCGTTTGATGGTGAACTGCTTCACTTTTGGCTCACATTTCTTACAATATTTTCCTCGGAGGTGGGCAGACACTGACAACATTGATTCTTTTAATATCATCCACCTGAATTACAATTATTACTGGGGTTCTCGATGCCTCTCCATGAATCAGTTTACCCTCTATGAAAAAAAAATAGACACTAAGTTCAGTGGCTCACTGCATAAATGGAAACATAGCCCAAACCTCTAAATAATGATCAAGCACGGGGTGCCTGGGTGGCTCAGTCAGTTGAGTGACCGACTTTGACTCGGGTCATGATCTCATGGTTCGGGGGTTCGAGCACTACCTGGGGCTTTGCGCTGATAGCGTGGAGCCTGCTTCAGATTCATTCTCTTCCACTCTCTTTCTCTCTTTTTCTCTCTCTCTCAAAAATGAATACACTCTTTCTTTTAATTTAAATAATAGTCAACCATATAAGCTTTAACTGAAGCTCATGCAACAAAGACCTTTTCTAGGTAAAAAAACAAAATGTAACTTGCATATTTTTAGTGTATTTTTCCCCGTTGTTACCCTGATTGCCATAATTCTGCCTTTATAGTAGAGCGACTGGCTGCCATAACCCAGAAAACAATGGTGATGAAATGCAAGGCCTCTCAATATCGGTACCTCTGAAGTTCTTTATGTCCGGATTCCAAAGGACAGGGAATTGGACAAATCATGAAATACAGCAGGAGACAACATGAGCAACAGGTGTATCTTACACCTCTACTTTTGTTCCATCTGTTGGCCCTTGGACTAATAAATCTAATTCATAGAGCGATAGCCACTGCCTGACCCTCCTGCATTCTGTTACTCTTGTGTCTGCCTGGGGTGGAGATCTCAGTCCTCACACTCCCAGACTCATGCGGTGCCTGCCTCCAGGGGGCTCTCCCACCATGGCTCCAGCCCACCAGCCCACTCTCCTCTGGTAGGACAAGTGTCTGCAGACGACATCTCCTGCTCCATATGGGGCTTTCCTCTCTGCTCCCACCTCCACAGGGCAGCCTGAAGGGCTCAGGAAGAATAATTCTGCCTCCTCCAATGCCATCACTCTAAACTCCTAAAACAAGCACTGTTTCGCACTGAACAACTCAAAAAAAGACAATGGAAAAGTACATTCTAGAACGTTTTTCTATTCTTCAGCCAACAAATGGTCAAAGGTTAGAAATTCAGTTCACCAGAACTTTCTAGTCTCATCCATGGGTCTTTTATGACCCTGTTAAGGAGGGGTGATGGGCTTCTTGGTATTAACAGTGGCTCTAAAGGTAGAGGTAGTGACATTTATTTCTACACAAAGAAAGAAAAAAAAATAGCCTCTTCCTTATTCTTATTTCTGGCCATCGCAGATATCCTTCTTTATAATTACTTGGGCTATTGCTATTGTAGCCATCATTTTCACTATTTACTATTATGGGTATTTAGAGGCTCATAAAAATGTGAGCTTCCTCAATGCTTAAACAGCACGAGAGATAAATCAGAGGCACAGAGCATTGGCTGACACTGGATGAAACCTGACTGGGAACAGCTGGATTGCTCTCTTGACTAAATATTTACAAAAGGCATGATTATATCACTGAGCGACACTGTGCGAATATAACAATTTATCAATCATCTTGTTTAACAGCAATCCCCACAGGAAGGGCTACATTCCCACTTAACAATAAGAATCTACTGGATGCTAATTAATTTACTTCTTTTCACTTAAGGTTATTTCAGACACGTATGCCCTTGTGCTTTTATAACAGCACATTTTACACGGAGACCAAGTAAATGTTTTATAGGCCAAAAAAAAATAATAAAAGGGAGGGTCAATGTTAACTCTAAATCTTGGCTCACAGTCCATCTTCTGGGGTTAGAATAGAGAAACGTGGACATGTTGAGGCGTATTCTAGGGATCCGGCTGCAGATGTTACTGCTAATTCTAGAGAATATGAGAAAAATGAAAGGACAAAGGCTGGTTTCCTCTTGAATTTGAATAAGGAAATGTTAACCAGTTGTTGTTCACCACACAAGCGGTCATGGGGAGGCAGGTCCATCGTTAGCATTCAGAGCACAATTCTGTCCAGTGACAAGCGTTAGTAGAAGGAAGAAGAGCATGGTTCCTGTCCTTGGGTGCCCTTCGGCCTCAGGGGAACAACTGGCGGGCTCAGCCCAAGTTGTATAATATCACACGGAACACAGATGTAAAGTCCTGCAAAACCAGTTAGTAGAGGAATTCCGGGAGGATGGCTGTGGTGTCAATGGCACAGTTTTGGACCTTCCAGAATTGTGACGTAAAACAGAGCATGTAAATGGCACAACTGAAACACATGGACCACCTCTGTGACAAAAGTAGGCAACAAGATTTCTTTACAAGTCCCAAAATATAAGTGGATATTGCTAAAGTACTTAATGCCCCAATACCTGAGCGTTACTGGCAACTGCGAGGTAGGATCCAAGGGAAGGATTTAGAGCAAGCCTGTGAGCAGGAGAAGAAAAACAAAACAAAACAAAACAAAAATGAAAACAAAAACGAAAGCGAAAACAAAAATAACCGACAGGTATATCCGGGAAAGTGTGGTGGGCAAATCTGAGAAGAGCAGCTGAATCTGTGACTAGAAGGTTGAAGATTCTCCAGCCATCTGGTCCCTCTGAACCCTCCAAACTGACTAGCAAACTAACAAAGTCTCCTTCCAGGAAGGGGCCCCATGAGGAGACAGTCAGGAATGTAACCAAAACTGAGCAGGATAGGGATGATAGAGGCAAAGAAAAGATAAGATACAGAGAAAAGTGGGACAGGGATGAAGGGAAGAGAATTGTGAAATCTCAGGAAGCAAGCTGTCACTGTGTTTTTAACATTATATAAAAACACCATAAGAGGGAGCTCCACAAAGTAAGCAAAACTCTATGAACTCAGCCTCCATCTAAAAATTCAGGAGAACTAAATTCGCATTAAAATGAGGAATAAAAAATATATATAGGTCAGTTCCCATACAAAGTGACTATCAAAAAATAAAATATGTATCAGAACAACATCACTACAAACAACAAAAACATCCCAGAAAGGCATATTAAACACACACACACACACACACACACACACACACACAACCTTGCAATATACTCTTTCAAAACAAACTAAAGGCTTTAAGAAAATGATATGAGACAGGAAAGAGCAACGAATTAGAATTAGAAAAACTCAGAAATGTAGGGACAAAACTTAAGAAAAACTTACACATAAAATAATCACTAGAAGACTAAATTATAAGGAACACAAGAGCAAATAAAGGTAATAACATAGTGACTTCAGACAGTAAAAAGGAAGGAATTTAAAAAAATAAATTTGTAAAAAGATTTTAATAGGATCAAGAGAAAATGACAAATATTGGAGATAAGCAAAGAAAATCTAACATATTGATATAGTAGTCCCTGAAAAAGAAAACCGAATCAAGGGAGCAGAACAAATCATAAAAATTATAACTAAAAAAAAAACAAAAACAAAAACAAAAAAAACAAAACTTTTCTCAAATTAAAAGAAAAAAAGTGTCAGACCACATATTGAAAGAGCTCTTTGAATTCTTGTATCCTTGAGACTACCCCAGAATGATCAACACCAACATGTATTCTAAAAAAACCACTGGACTTTAAAGAAAAAAGAAAAAAAATCATTTGGACATTGGATAAAAAGAACTTGTGATTTATAAAAGAATGAAAGTGGGTTTTCAGTAGACTATTAAATACCAACTCTTGTTCCAAAAGAAAATAAGGAAATATATTTCAGATACTCAGGGAAAGAAAATATGAGCTCAAAATTTTATACCCAGCACACCTGGCCTTCAGGTAAAAAGTGTTCAAACTCTTGTTAACATGCAAAACTCAGAGAGCTTTGTTTCCATGAGCCTATCCTAAGGAATCCATTATTTCTAATGAATTCAGACAGACAAAATGACTAGAAGGGCATCAACAAAAAGAATTGTGATGAGTATTAAATACATAGTTAATTGTAGAACTAAGGCTAAAAAAATTAAAAGGGAGAGATTATAATATGTAATAGCTAAATGATATGGTAGTATGGATATAGCACAGTCATTTTTAAAATGGGAGAGAAGTGGGGCGCCTGGGTGGCACAGTCGGTTAAGCGTCCAACTTCAGCCAGGTCACGATCTCACCGTCCGTGAGTTCGAGCCCTGCGTCAGGCTCTGGGCTGATGGCTCAGAGCCTGGAGCCTGTATCCGATTCTGTGTCTCCCTCTCTCTCTGCCCCTCCCCCGTTCATGCTCTGTCTCTCTCTGTCCCAAAAAAATAAATAAACGTTGAAAAAAAAATTAAAAAAAAAATAAAATGGGAGAGGAGTGAAGATAGCATATTTCCTATAAACTGGAAGAAATTTATAAGTCTCTGCATTCAGAGACCTGAGAAAACTCAGGATTGATTCCTTTGAAAAATTATAGGTGCTCTTCCATTCTTTCATTAGGAAGAATACAATGTCTGCCTGCTTTTTTTGTTCTTTTTAATAAAAACTTTATTTAATATTTCTACTGGGGCACCTGGGTGACTCAGTCAGTTAAGCATCCAACTTCAACTCAGGTCATGATCTCATGGCTTATGAGTTCCAGCCCTGTGTTGGGCTTTGTGCTGACAGCTCAGAGCCTGGAGCCTACTTCAGATTCTGTCTCCGTCTCTCTCTGCCCCTCTCCCACTTGTGTTCTGTCCCTCTCTCTCAAAAATAAATAAACATTAAAAAAATACTTTAACTACTTTTAATAACTTTACTTATTTTTATTAATCAAAATTGGTGATATACTGGGGTGCCTGGGTGGCTCAGTCGGTTAGCATCTGACTTAAGCCCAGGTCATGATTTCATAGCTCATGAGTTCGAGGCCCGTGTCAGGCTCTGTGCTGACAGCTCAGAGCCTGGAGCCCGCTTTGAGTTCTGTGTCCCTGTCTCTCTCTGCCCCTTCCCTGCTTGTGCTCTCTCTCTCTCTCTCAAACATAAATAAACATTTAAAAAATTTTTTAATTTGGGGCGCCTGGGTGGCGCAGTCGGTTAAGCGTCCGACTTCAGCCAGGTCACGATCTCGCGGTCCGTGAGTTCGAGCCCCGCGTCAGGCTCTGGGCTGATGGCTCAGAGCCTGGAGCCTGTTTCCGATTCTGTGTCTCCCTCTCTCTCTGCCCCTCCCCCGTTCATGCTCTGTCTCTCTCTGTCCTAAAAATAAATAAACGTTGAAAAAAAAATTTAAAAAAAAAAAAAAAAAAATTTTTAATTAAAAAAAATTGGTGACATACTATTAGCATTGCTACTCCTATACTTTGTGTGTGGGTGATATGAGATTAAGCAAACAAGTAATTATGGGATCTTCTAATTCCCTCATTCTGTGTCCTTCTTGACATAAAAGAAAGAAGATACAGATACAATGTACATCCTGCTTAAGTAAAAATCCCATAGTACTAAATTTGAATTGGAGGTATCAGTGGTATTTTATTTTTAATCATGAGGTATTTTATTTTTAAATATGCATATGCTTGTGTTTATTTCCTAGATCTATCCACTGGAAAAGCCTAGGGAAAAAATGAGCAATCCAGTAACAATGAGTATTGTGGGTTCCTAGATGGTAGCCTTGAAATGTCATTTCCCATCATTTAAAAAGTGGAAGGGGAGGGGTGCCTGAAACCAATGTAATATCATCAGTCAACTATACTTCAGTTAGAAAAAAACATTAAAAAATAAAATAAAAATGAAAAGATGGGGGGAGGGCTTCTTGGGGCAGTGGGTGGGACAAGAAATGTAAGGATAAGAAGATAAGTCTAGTATATCCTAACATACCAGATATCAAGAATACATTCAAGGCCTGTTTGAGCTTTAGTAAGAATTAAAATTGCAATGGATTGAAATTTAACATACATATTTAAATCCACACTTTTAGAATAATTTTTTAAGTGGTCACTTTCTGAAGATGGCAGAGAACCAATGCATAATCTCAAAAACTGGGTAAATAAAAGGACAAAATCAAGAACTTATACTGTCTTCTCTGTCTGAATGATACCTCTGGGTAACCAATAGTAGTTGGGATGGGGGGAGTTATGCTATAAAATTATTCCAGCTAATATATAAAAATAAAATGGTAGAATTAGAACACCACCATTCGGCAAGCACTATAAATTAATGGATCTAGGCATTGAAGATGAGCAGTTGCTAACATCAAAAAAAAGTGAAAAGCGGGCATTGTGTTCCTCCTGATGAAAATCACAAGGTCACCAATAGTCTTGTCGAAGAGAGCAAACCAGAGTCTCAACCAGCCTCCGTATTCAGCTGCCAATGTGCAGAGAACACACAGGATAGAAACACATGTCAAAACGTCCCGTGCATCTACAAGCACCAAACCTTAACTCTGGGAAATTCAAATGGCCAAGTTCCTTAACATATAAGTTTTAAAGAAAATAAAGGGATATAGGGCAATCTATAATTACAAAATTAAAAATATATATGTCAAATAAATGCTGTCTCGGATGCATAGTTGAATGGCAAAACCATTTTAAAATGCAAGGAAGTGACTATTGTAAAGAAGTCAGGGTAGGGGCGCCTGTGTGGCTCAGTCCGTTGAGCCTCTGACTCTTGATTTCAGCTCAGGTCACGATCTCATGGTTTGCGAGATCAGGCTCCACATCAGGCTCTGCACCAACAGCACGGAGCCTGCTTGAGATTCTCTCTCTCCCTCTCTCTCTCTCACCCAAAATAAAAATAAACATTAAAAAAAAAGAAGAAGAAGCAGAAGAAGTCAGGGTAGTGGCTGCCTTGGGAGGGAGTGGACAGTGAAAGAGATAAGGCACATAGAGGCCCCTCAGGGTGTCTGGCAAAGTTCTATTTCTTGACTTGCAAGGCATTTACAAGGGTGTTTGTTCACTTCATAAAATTCCACTAGGCTACATATTTGTTGTATGTGGTTTTCTCTATCTGTGTTCTGTTTTGCAGTGACCAAGGTTAAAAGACAACAATAATCCCAGAAAAAAAGGTATAAACACTATTATTATGTAGAGAATGTGGACCTTTGAATCAGACAGGTCTAGATGTAGGTCCTACTTTGCCACAAATAAAACTGTGGGATCTCTGACCTCTCTGGGCCTCAATTTCTGCTTTCAAAAGGTAACGACAGAACCTAAAAGTTCCAGCTATCTAATAAGTATTCAATAAATACTAGTTTTATCATTTTTTTCTCTTTCCTCTCTCTCCCTCCTTGTTGAGTGTCTGTTGGAATAATCAGCAGGGCTGAAACCATGTAGGATTAGTTAGTGAAAACTTCAGGAGGATCCGTGGAGGAATCCAGAGCAGAATTTTTTTTTTCCACTGAAAGAGATGGGATATCCACCAGAGAACGCGAGCGGTAATCCAGGTGGGAGGGGAGGGAATACAGAAAAGGGCAGTTGGGTTATACGAAAGGGAAGTCAGAAAGGAGGTTCGCCTGATGAGGTGACAAGAATGGAGGTCACCCACCTAACTACCCACAGAGGACGGGCGGTAACAGATGAGTGAAGCAGACTCCTTGCCGATAAAAGCAGCGGCAGGGTCAGCAAGAAATCGCAACTGACCTTCAGACTGAGCCTGAAACAAGAGGGCGTGGGTGGGTGCTGTACACGGAATGCTGGTACCTCCCCCCAAATTCATATGTTGAAACCCTAACCCCTCTTCATGTGATGGTATTAGGGGGTGGGACCTTTGGGAGGTGGTCAGGGTTGGATGGTTCACGAGGGTGGAGCCCCTATGAATGGGATTAGCGCCCTTCTCAGAATCACAGAGAGCTTACTTCCTCTCTGCTCTTTTCCAGGTGAGGCTACAACAGGAAGTCAGGGGTCTGCAACCCGCAAGTGGGCTCTCACCAGACCCTGACCACGCTGGCTCCCTGGTCTCAGATTTCCAGCCCCCAGAACGGCGATAAGTAAGTTTCTGTTGTTGATAAGCCACGTATTTTGTTTCAGCAGCCAGAACTAAGACAGTGGGGATTTTAAGACTTTCTAAACTCAGGTTTAAGCATGGTTTCTTTTTCTTTTAATTTTTTTTTAACGTTTATTTATTTTTGAGACAGGGAGAGACAGAGCATGAACAGGGGAGGGTCAGAGAGAGGGAGACACAGAATATGAAGCAGGCTCCAGGCTCTGAGCGGTCAGCACAGAGCCCGCCGCGGGGCTAGAACTCACGGACCGCGAGATCATGACCTGAGCCGAAGTCGGATGCTTAACCGACTGAGCCACCAAGGCGCCCCAAGCATGGTTTCTTAAAAGCCTGTGGACTACCAGAATATACACTCTGTAAGTACATCAGTCCTTTGAGCTAGGGAAAACAGCAAGACACGCCCACATTAGAACCGTGTTGCATACCCCGAGATCACTCTTGACGCTGAGGTCTTCTTTCACAGAGCATTGGCACGTTAAGGAGAAGCCTGTACACCCACAGCCAACCACAGGAGAGATATAGCATAAATATACCAAGATCCTAAAACCCCCAAACCACAAGTGGCAATGTTTACTGGAAAATAAATACGGGTCCATGCAGCAATACTTGGTCACGTTTACACTGCTGCGGGCCTAATGAATGCTTTTCTTCACTGGGCTTTCTTTTCAGAAGTTTATTTATTTCCTCTAACACCCATCCAAGTAATTCCTATATCCTATGAATAATCAACACATAAGCTTGTACTTAGAGTGAGAATAAAGGAATTGACATGGAAAGGTGGCCTGTTAGATACCAGTGGTGAGACAAAATCCAACCCAAGTGATGCAACAACTGGAAAAAAGTCAGATCTGTCCGATTAACTCAACTAGTTATACATAATACTAACACCACACTCCACATAGCTCTCACTGTGCATCAGGCACTGTGCTAAGTACTTCCTTGCGTTACCTCCTTCACGCACACTTCTCTGAAGTACAAACGATTATAAGCCAGAGGAGAACTGAATTCAGAGGTTGTGTAGCTTGGCCGAGATCATGCCATTAGATTCCAACCTATGTCCTCTGCAGCCAAAGCCCGATTCTCTGTACTCTCTCATGTAGCTGTCGAGGAAACCTGCATCGTGTTAACTCAGGTTGTTGTGCTGGTTCTCCTTCTGTTGTTCTCAGGTTCTGTTCTGGAACTTTGCTTCCAAGAGTTCTGGGTTAAAGGGTGCCGTCTGGATGTTCTTACGGAAGAAGCATCTGAATCTGAGGGGACCCAACGAACCACCCTAAATCCGGCTGAGACGCTGAGACATCCCCCAGGCCACCGCCTGTACCACTAACCACAGGGAGGGAAGGAGCACAGAGAAGCTGTGACCAGAGCTGGGAGCTGGGTGCAAAGCCCATCCAGCTATAGCACATACTAGCTATGATACGGACAAATGGCTTCACCTCCCTGATTCTGTCTTCTTATGGGTAAAATAGGAGTCTGAAATATCTCACCGCACAATGGTCTTTGGGAAGATTGAGATAATGCGCCTGCGACAGCCTACAAACGCTCAGAGTTCATCTTCCCCCATCCTACGTCCCCACCAGCATGTACTCCACCCTCATGTACACACAACGTCCGGCCCCCACTGGCGTGTTGTCTGAGCGTGAGGCCACCGTGATGTTTTGTTTGGTTGTGCTCCTTGTGAAGCATCCACGTGTCGCCCCAGGTGGAACATATCTGAGAATACGTGTCCCCACAGCATTTTCCAAAGTGGCCCAAAATGGCCAGCAGAATCCATCCTGGAAAGATTCTCACTCCCCAAATAAGTCCCAGGCATAAGAAGACACAGACTGTTACAGACAGACTTCTGCAAATGCCGTCTGGAGAGTGTGCCTTTGAACAAGAAAACCGAGCTAATTCAAAAAGGGTCTCCTGCCTCCTACAGTAGAACGGAAAAGAGAAACCTCGGCCACTCAGACATTTCTCTTGGCTTCCTTCCTGCCTGGGCTGGGGGAAAGAGGCATTGAGGAGAGCCAAGCATTTCTTTGTTCTGCGCGGGGCCCCCAGCTGAGGAGAAGCCACATGTGAGGCTGAGAAGGGGCATAAACCACCCGGTCCTGGGTCCTGCCCAGGGTGTGCCTGGCACACAGACCCGGTGATTGGCCAACACCCACCTCTCAAAGACCACGCGTTCTCGAACTGAGTTTGACCATTGCAGGGAAAGAAAGGGGGATGTTAAGTGCTGTTTCAGGTGTCTGCTGTTCTACTAAAAGCCTTTGCAGGAGGTTATTAACTTCAAAGGAAAACTCCATTTATCCTCACTCCTTTCCCCTTGAACCTCAGACAGGCCCACACTGGAACTGTCTACGTCACGGAGAGCCCCTGGAGGGCGGCCAAGGCCCCGGCTCCCACCCCCAGGTGCCAAGTGACTTTTAAACCCATCCTAGAAACAGAAAGGGGTTTCCCCCCCCCCCCCGAGGCATATGAGTTCTCTGGGTAAAAATACAATTATTTCTCATCTTCTTATAGGTAAAGATCTGGAGCAAAAGAAACAGAACTTAATAAACTATTCTCCTAATATTTTAGCTTCTCGGGTCTTTAAATGACCAAACTCCATCTTGGTGACAAGACGCTGAACCCCGATAAAACTTCCTCTCAAACTCTTAGTGCTTATAACCAATAAAGGATATTTTTTAAACAGTTAAACGATAATGCATTATACTTCCTAACCTGATTTCACTGAGGAAAGGGTATATGTTCATCATTTCCCTGTCTCTCTATTTGTGTGTGTGCATAAATTTAAAGGACGTTCCTTAAAAATAACAGATCTATCACAGTACTGGTTTGGAGTCTCTTTTCCCTTTAAAGGGCTGTTCAGTCTTGGCCGATCCCGATTTCACTTCGAAGCAACGTGAAGCCAGAGTGTCTGTCTCGTCCCTCCTAACTCCTCAGCAGCTGTGACCTAGATCCACCGATCTCTCCCTCCCTCTTTCCCTCTCTCCTCCCTCCCCCCTCCCCCCTTCCCTCTCCCCGTCTCCCCATTTTCACCTATTCCCAAATCTCCCCCAGATGTTCTTGAACTTAACTGTTTCTCATAGACAACACCTCAGAACGGCCTTGGCTGCATTGCTAATGCTCTGCCACCTTCCCCAAAGCCGGTTTGGGACTCACTCCCCACAAGGCGGTCACTAGGCGGTACCAGTCCCATTGTTCCACGGAGCTGGCAGAAAGCCAGTGCGCTACGCCCCAGGGCTCACATCCTTATAGGCCCTTCTGAAGAATGCGGATTTTAGAGGGTGGTGGTGTGGGGCATGTTGCACCTTACAGAGGTCCCAAAGAATTGGCCGAGAGAGAAACCCGGGAAGGGTGCCACTGTGACAAGGCTGAGGGCTCGAGGAGTCCCGCCAGGGCGGTGAGTCCTCTGACCCCGGTGGCTGTGCCACTGGAGAGAAGGAGCCCGACCCCAGTTCCCTCAAGAGTCCCTCTGTTGCCCTCCCAGGACTTCCTGGTGTGTGTGGAAGGAAGTGCATCCCAGACCCTGGAGCTCCTGCCCCCAGTGGGGCTTTCCTGAACCACTCCTCTGCTCTTCCCCGGCAGGATGCTGTGCACCTGCTGGTCGCACACAGGTGCTTTGGGCATTTTTTTGTATCTACATCTCCCTCTCCAACCCGGACACGCCACCCTGCCACCTTCCCATTACCAGCATTTTTTCCAGTTATGCCAAAAGGAGAGGATACTTTGAAGCCTGCGTGGCCGGGAATGGTCAGCTTCCGCACACAAGCCCCTCGGAGCAGCCCTAGCGTGTCCCATGTAGACCGTTAGACATCTCTGGGACTCCAGCCGCGGAGGCCACTTGTACAGATTCTTCAAAACAAGCCAACAAGATGCTGAATTACAGCGAAAGCCACCCCATCTCTCTGCTCCTTGACATCGCTACACTATATATATTAATGAAGTGTGTCCGATTGAAAATTCAAAACCAAATATATTCGTTAACAGTCTAAAAATAGATTCTTCCCTCCATGATTTTAAAGCCTTTAGGCTCTCTTTCCAGTGTTGATTATTTTGGTTTTGCTACAACCAAGATATAGACATGAGATATAAAAACAAGAAAAATAATCTTTTAAGGTTAATAGCTTTGAACAATTAGTATAAATAATCACACTGATATTTTCTGCAATATTAATTTTGAAACTGAGCATACTATTTTGCTGAGCCAGACACGAAGCTGACTAGGAATTACTTTTCATCCTCATTTCATCCAAGGAATTGAATCTGTAACATTTTTTTTTTAATTTTTTTTTTCAACGTTTATTTATTTTTGGGACAGAGAGAGACAGAGCATGAACGGGGGAGGGGCAGAGAGAGAGGGAGACACAGAATCGGAAACAGGCTCCAGGCTCCGAGCCATCAGCCCAGAGCCTGACGCGGGGCTCGAACTCACGGACCGCGAGATCGTGACCTGGCTGAAGTCGGACGCTTAACCGACTGCGCCACCCAGGCGCCCCGAATCTGTAACATTAATCGTGTTACTTACCGTCTTAGACCAACGGTCCCATAGCCATTGTGCCTCCGTCGACACAGACCTGTCAACGGTCTCCTCTACATGAAACCAAGGAGCCCAGTTATGTTTTACCATCTGACCAATAGCCTGCCCTCCCTTAAACTCCAAATATGCAGAAGATACTCAACAAGCATTTCTTAGGCACGTGAGTAACATAGAACAATGTTTTAGGTACTTTAAGAAACAATGCCACCCTGATTTTTTAGCCCCAGAGCCTAACACAGTGCCTGGCCCATAGTAGGAGTTTAATACTTAACTGTGAATGTCCAATTAGACATAGGCAGCATCTACATGGACAAGTAGTCGGGACATTCAGTCACTCCTGCTCCCCTCAGCTGGGTTAACGCGGTGCCAGAGACAGGACTTTCCTTTCCAGTTTCCTCTGGGGCCAGTATGAAGCAAACGGACTCAAGTGTTGATCTTGTTTATGGAACCACGACTAAAACCCCCTTCTGAGGACCAAAGCCCAGTATTCTGTGGTTGCGGGAGCCACTTTGAGGAATCGTCTCCAATGCCTGAAGATAGGTGATGCCCCTTGGCAAAGCTGAGATGGGGGGAATTGAGGGACCACCCTGCACCCTGGAGAGAGAGGACACGGGCAGTTAAGCACCCCAGTGTCCGCGGGAGCCAGCTGAAGCCTGACAAGTTGTAGAGAGAGTGAAAGTGGTAGTTCTCATGTGTTCTAAATGCGGTGATAACAAGACTTCACACTTAGACAACCGTCCTTACTGATGGCTGAAGAAATGACTCAGGGCTGCCGAGCCGACTCCAATCCAAAAGTGAATCTACTAGAAAGAAACTTTCTCAATTCTGTGTTTTCTTTAAAAGTTTGAGACTTCTTTTATAGTTCACTAATTTTAATTGAAGTCATAATTATTTGGTTTTGATCCCACTGGCGCCTAGAATAAAAAAAGTAATTTCTAAGACTAAAATGAGGGAAAAAATTCTTTTGAGGTAACCTACTATAATCCTTTTTATTTTGGAGATATAAATGTAATCTCAGTCAGTAGCGCGAAAAATGTTTCTAAATTCCAATACGCTAAAAATATATTCGTGTTAAATAATTGAAGTATTATAGTTTAGTTATTATTATAGACACTTTAATCTACTCCACATTTGGTCTCTCAACCACCCATATTTTAGCCCTATAGTCCCTGTTTTCTGTAGAGTGATGTAAATAATGAAGGAATGAAATCCTTAATGCATTTTTAATGCAGTATAACCATTTTCTGTAATTGGATTAGGATTACAACTCTCAAACTACTGCTAACACGTGAGGTACAAGTCAAATTAAAAAGAAAAAGAAGGAAAAGGATGAGGAAGGACACCTTTACTGGTGAGAAATATCGTTTATAAAGTGGCTTTTGCACAGGAAAAAAAAAGGTGGTATTATTTTCAAACCTAAAAAGTAATTTCTGGAATAAGTTTTACCACTGAATTTAGAAAGTTTCTAAACACTTGCATCTTTAAAGCATCTTTAAAGGTATTACCAATACCTACAAAATTAGTCCAACTCTCTCATCTTTAATCTCTGGAAGATGAGGGAATCCTACAACCTCAGAAGGAATTAAAACCTGGCCAGATGGGTTTACCCTGGCCATGCAAGGATGGCTTACTATTAGGGACTCCATGATGTTGATACATCATATCAAAGATCACATAAAAAATATTTTTTAATTTACAAAAATTTTTAAGAGATCACATAGGAAAAACTTCACTAAGTACAGTCAATGCCAAAAGCCATTTGGTAAGATCCTGCCTGTGTCTTATTAGGAAAAAAAAAAAAAGGAAAGAAAGGAGGGAGGGAGAGAAGGATGGAGGCACGGTGGGGGGAGACAGGGAGGAAGGGAGAAGGAGGAATAGTGGAAGGACATATAGCCACTCTAATAAAGACTGGTTGTCTCACATCATCAGCCATCATTTAACTGCAAAATACTAGATGAGCCCAGATAAGAACATCTGCTACCACGGTAACTTCTTAACAGCCTGCTGTAAATTCGAATTAACCAATATGACATAAAACAAATAATATATAATATAATAGATATTTTGTATAACATAATACATAACGTTATAGATAATGTTTTTATATAAGAGTAGATGACATTAATAAATAATTAACAAATTACAGTGATATAATATGATTACACATCTAAAAATACCAAGAGATGCTTATGTAGACTCTGAAAATAGCAACACTCAAGAGCTGTTAATATAACAGCTCTTATTGTATATTGATAAATATACAATCAATAGCTTGTGTACATAATAGCAATAAACAGAGCCTCTAAAGGAAATGGAAAATCATTCACAGAAAAATCCAAGAAATAATCATGACAACAGATGTGTAGTGTTTGTGTGAAGGAAATTCAAACCTTCCCTGGTAAACATAAAAGAAGAATTGAATGAGTAGCAGGTCACTATGACAGAAAGAGGGAGAGAAGAGAAAGGAAGGAAAGAAAATCAGGGGAAAGGGTGGGGAGAGATGAGAAAACAGAAGTCACAAATGTCATTAACCTCAAACAGAAAGGCAATGAAAAAAATGTATAAGTAAGTAGTTACAACCATGTAAAACTTTTCACAAAATATTTTCAGCATAATTTTTAAACTGAAAAAAAAAATGTCAATCAACCAACCAGGAAAAAAATTTCCCACAAGTTTAATAGACAAAAGTTGCAAACCTCTTATAAGTCAGTAGGAAAAATACTAATGCATTCCTTTTTTAGATTCAAAGGAAATGAACAGCAAGTCATAGAATGAAAATTCAAACTTCAGTGAGATTGAAGGATATAAAATCAATAGACAAAAATCCATTCCATTTGTATACACCAATAATGAGCTATCAGAAAGAGAAATTTACAAAACAATCATATTTACACTTGCATCAAAAAGAATAAGATACCTAGGAATAAATTTAACCAAGGCGATGAAACACCTGTGCACTGAAAACTGAAAGACAATGACAAGAGAAGTTGAAGAAGACACAAATAAATGGAAAGATATTCTGTGCTCATGGGCTGGAAGAATTAATATTGTTAAAACGTCCATACTACCCAAAGCAATGTACAGATTCGGTGCAATCCCTGTCAAAATTCCAACGGCATTTTTCACAGGAATAGAACACATCCTACTAACATTTATATGGAACCACAAAAGATCTGAAACAGCCCAAGCAACCTTGAGAAAGAAGAGTACAGCTGGTGGCATCATGCTTTCTGATTTCAAAATATGTTACAAAGCTATAGTAACTAAAACAATACAGTATTGTGGTAAAAACAGGTACATAAATTAATGAAATAGAATGGGAAGCCCCAAAACAAACCCATGAACAGATGGTCATTTGATTTGCAACAAAGGAGCCAAGACTATACAAGGCGTAAAGGACAGTCTCTTCAATAAACGGTGCTGGCAAAACCGGACAGCTGCACGCAAAGGAACGAAACTAGACCGCTCTCTTATACCATACATAAGAATGAACTCAAACTGGGTTAAAACTTGAAACGTAAGACCTGAAACTACAAAACTTCTAGAAGAAAGCATAAGTGGTGAACTCCTTGACATAAGCATTGAGTTTTTAGATTTGACACCAAAAACAAAAGCAACAAGAGTAAAAATCAAGCAGGTCTACATCAAACTAAAAACCTCCTGCACAGTGAAGGAAACCATCAGCAAAATGAAAAGGCAACCTACTGAAGTGGAAAAATATTTGCAAGTCATATATCTGATAGAGGGTTAATATCTAAAATATATAAAGAACACATACAATTCATTAGCAAAAAACAAACAATTTTTTAAGTGGGCAGAAGATCTGAACTGACATTTTTCAACAGGTACATGAAAAGATGCTCAACATTATTCGTCGGGGAAATGCAACCTAAAACCACAAGGAGATATCACTTCAGATCTGTGAGAATGGCTGCTATCAAAAACACAAAAAAATAACAAGATTTGGCAGGGATGTGGAGAAAAGGGAACACTTGTGCACTGTTAGTAGGAATGTAAATTGGGGCAGCCACTGTGGAAAACAGTATAGATGTGCCTCAAAAAATTAAAACCAGGGGCCTCCGGGTGGCTCAGTCGGTTAAGCGTCTGACTTTGGCTCAGGTCATGATCTCACGGTTCATGGGTTTGAGCCCCACATGGGTCTCTCTGCAGTCAGCACAGAGCCACTTCAGATCTTTTGTCTCCCTCTTTCTCTCTACCTTTCTCTCTCTCTCTCTCAAAAAGAAATAAATGTTGAAAAAAATTAAAAACAGAACTACCATATGATACAGCAATTCCATTTCTGGGTATTTAACCAAAGAAAGCAAAACCGTAACTCAAAATATTATCGGCACCCCTATGTTCATAGCAGGATTATTAACAATAACCAAGACATGGAAACAACCTAAGTGTCCATCAGTGGATGCGTGGATAAAGAAGACATGGAATAGACACATACATACATACATACACACCTACACACACAATGGAATATTGTCATAAAAAAGAAGGAAATCTTGCCATTTGCAATATGGATCTTAAAGGCATCATGCTAAGTGGAATAAGCCAGACATGAAAGACAAACACCGTATGACCTCACTTATACGTGAGATCTAAAGAACAAAACAAAACAAAAAAAACAAGCTCATGAATACAGAGAATAGACTAATGGCTACTGGGGGGGCCGGGGAAGGGGGGGAAAATGGGTGAAGGGGGTCGAAAAGTCCAAACTTCCAGTTACAAAATAAATAAGTCATGACGACGTAATGTACAGCATGGCAACCATAGTTAATAACAGTATATTGCATATTTGAAAGTTGCCGAGAGTAGATCTTAAAATTTCTCATCACGAGAAAAAAAATTCTGTAATTATGTATGGTGACAGATGTTAACCAGACTTATTGTGGTTGTCATTTCACAGTGTATACAGATATAGAATCATTATGTTGTATGCCTGAAACTAATATAATGTTGTACGTCAATTATGCCTTAAAAAAATTAAAATTAAATTTTTTTAAATAGGGGAAGCTAGGCAGACACCACATTTACCAAGTGGTCAGAGTTAGTGTCGCAAGTAATGGGATAAATCAACATTGCATGGAAAAAAAAAAAAGTTCAAATTTCCAAAAACTATACTCATTAGTGATCAATGAGCATGCAAAAAATTTTCAAATTGTGTGCCACTTTACCCTATCAGGCTGGCAAAAAGTAATTAATTGTGAAATAAAACAATAATTTTAAATGCCGGCCAATGTGCATGCCATAAAACGGACATTCTCGTACACCGTTGAAAAGAATGTAACGGATACAAACTGTCCAAATAGCAACTTGGAAATATGCATGGAAAGTTTTTGCCCAGTAGTTACACTTCTGCAAATTTACCCTAAGAAAATCATCGCAGATATAGACAGAGATTTATGTATAGGAGTGTTAATTATGCATTATTTATAATGGTGAAAAATTGGGCCCAGTCTAAACAGAGAAGAGTTAAATGTATTATGGCACATATTGATGATATAATGGAATATAAGTAATATAATAGAGCCGTGAAAACTCATGCTTCATGAGACTATATAACGGATCGCTGAAAATATGTTACACAGTGTATGGAACGCAATTTTGTAAGCAGACGAAATACACAGACACACAAACACACTAAGTGGAAAGAAATGCACTAAAAGGTAAACAACAGCTATTTCCGAGTAGTTGGATCATGGATGACTTTCACTTTTTCCCCAATAGTTCACCATATTTCCTAAATTTTCTGAAATAAATATATGTTACGTTCAAAACACTACCATGAGTTAATAACCAATCAGTGCTCACCCTGTGCCAAGGGCTCTTAAAAATCTCTAGTATGTATTATGTCATTTAATTCTCTCGGTAAATCTGCGAGCTAGATAATGATTGTTATTCTTCTCATTTTACCAATTCAAAATCTAAGGCCCAGGAGGGGCGCCTGGGTGGCTCAGTCGGTTAAGCATCTGACTTCAGCTCAGGTCATGATCTCGTGGTCAGTGAGCTTGAGCCCCACATCAGGCTCCGCTCTGTGCTGACAGCTCACAGCCTGGAACCTGCCTCGGATTCTGTTGTCTCCCTCTCTCTCCCACTCAAGCTCTGTCTCTCTGTGTCTCTCAAAAATGAATAAACGTTAAAAAAAAAAAAATCGAAGGCCTGGGAAGGGTTAGTAACTTACGCAAGGTCATGCAGTAGTAATTGGTGTGGCCAGTAAGCTGTAAGTGACGTAGGCAAACCCAGGCCCTGTGATTGCCAAATGTACACATTTAACCATCAGTCATATCAGAGATTACCAAACTTTCTGGTAATGGATCCTTTTACGCTATTGAAATCCCCAAAGGAATGCTGTTTATGCAGATTATTGCTATTGATATATGTAATAATACCATTCATAATGTTTAAAGCTGAGGAATGCTTAATTCATCTAAAAATAACAATGAAAACCCATTACATGTTAATACAAATAATACACTTTTATTAAAACAACTCTATTTCCAAAACCAAAACAAAAAAAATTGTAGTGAGAAAAATGGTATTATTTTATCTTTCTGAAAATCTTTTCATGTCTAGGTTAACAGAAAAGAACTATATACCTACATATCTGCTTTTGTGCTTAATTTATTTCAGTGTTACATGTCATGTAGCCTTTGGAAAACTCCACTGTCAATTCATGAGAGAATGAGAGTGAAAATGGCAAATAACATCTTAGTTTTATTGTGATAATGATCTGGACTTTGTGGACCCCTTGGAAAGAGTCCCAGGGAAACCCAATCCTCTACACTGAGGTTTTTGGGGGTTTATTTTTAAGTTTATTTTATTTATTTTGAGAGAGAGAGAGCATGTACACGAGCAGGAGAGGGGGAGAGAGAGGGAGAGGGAGAGAGAGATCCCAAGAGAGAATCCCAGCACAGAGCCTGACACGGGGCTCAATCTCAGGAACTATGAGATCATGACCTTACATGAAATCAAGAGTCAGGTGCTTAACCAACTGAGCCACTCAGTTTAAGAAAGAAAGAAAAAAAGGAGGTAAAGGGGGAAGAGGAGATGGAAAAGAAGAAGGACGAGGAAAAAGAAGAAAGAAGGAGGGAGGAGGAGGAGAAAGGGAAGAAGGAGGAGAAGAAGAAGGGGGGAGGGAGAGGAGGAGGAGGAGAAACTGACTAACACTTACTCTGCACCAAGCACTCGTCACTTCAGGTTCTCAAAGGCCACCAGCACAACAGTGGAGGGATAGAGGAGGGAGGGGGACTTTGTTCCCGCCTTCATTAACCCACAGCAAAATCACCTTCTAAGATGCCAGTCACTGCCAATCCACTGGCTGAGCTGCAACCAAAATTTGGATCCAACTAGAGTTCTGGAACTCTGTTGACCTTGGACACATCAGATCAAGAAAGACAGAGACAGGAAACTGGGCATGCCCTGTAGAGACACCAGCTCCAAGGAGCCCACCCTGCTGTAGACAAGGAGAGGAAATCCATGTAAGAAGCCAGATCACTGCATCATGAGTAACTTCCAATAAGTCCCCGGCTCATCCATTCATTCAACCAACGTTTATTTACCACTCACTAGTTACAGTGTCCTGCTTGATGCTAAGGCTACAAAGGGGACAGGAAAACGATCTCTTACTCATTGCCTGGTTCTTAGTGTTAAACACCTTCCACATGATAGGTGCTCAATAAATGCAGATGACAGATGGATGGGTGGCCACATGTCTGGATGGATGGAGAAATGGCCCAGTAACTGCCCTCAAGCAGCTCATAGTCTATTCAAGGAGATAGACATAAACAAAGAATCACAATGCCTTGCAGCCAGGACCCTGAAGACTCTGAGAGAAGCCAAATAGAGGGACGTACAGGAAGGTAGGCTTCCGTGGGGGAGAAGGAGTACTGGCAGGAGCCAGGTCATGGTTGGAAGCCAGGTCCTGGCAGGATATGCAGGTATGTGGGTCATGACAAGAGTCCAGCCCCTAGATCTGGGCGTGGCATCATGGCGTGGTTACAGGACCAGCCCAGAGGCCCAGTTACCAGAACTTGGTAGAAGACTGAGGAATCACGAGCAGTAAATTCAACTTGATCTGATGGTGAGTTTTATCTGGATGCCTGAATCGGGCTCTTCACAGGCCCTCAGCATGGTTTCCCAAGTCAAGGACAGGGTTCAGCCCACAGGGGACTGCCACATGGCCACGGCAACAAGGGAAGAAGGCTAGTGAACAGCGACCTGACAGAGATTTTCTTCTCCCACCCAGCCACCTGCCTCCCTCTGGACTAACATTTAACCACTGTTGGCATTAATGTCGAGCCATTGTTACTGTTACAGTAAATGAAACAGGTGCCCGCACACCCAGAGCCTAGCACACAGCTGACACGCCGTTACATTTTAGTCGACATCACTCATGCCCATGACAGCACTTTCCAGACACTGTAGACATACACTAAAACATTCCCTGTACTTCAAATTCCACAAGCAACCAAGGCTGTAAATCTTCTTGGAGTTGGGGTATAAATAGGATGAGAAAATGTTTGATGCTGTGTGGGAAGAAGCAACATAATATTCTCAGCCTAAAAATAGATGGATTTGTTGTGACCATGTGTTTTTTGTTGTTGTTGTTGTTGTGTTTTGTAGAATCAGTACTCTTGCATTTCTAGGTATGGGAAAGTATTTGCAAACTGTAAATAGAAGCCAATGGGCTCAAATGCTTACCGTTATGGCACTTTCACACCAACCTTCCCAAGGTACCTCACTTAGAAACTAGAGCAGGTCAAGGGTTCACGAATGCGGTGCATGAAGTTAACTTATTTTGAACCATCACCAAAAGCAGAAACTCCCCAGCCCACTGAGGCAAAGGAAGAAAGAGACTGAAGCCATCTGAACTCCGTAAATAACTCGTGGGGTTTTGCTCCCATGTGTGTGGATAGACAGTGGCGTTATGCTGTTACATTCCAGAAACTTCTCTGGTTTGCCGTACCAGGAGAAGCACACAAGATATTTATTTAATGGATTCACTATGATGGTAATAGGAGTTGTATTTTCAGTGCTTATAATACAGAAGATCAGTTAAAACTATGGCAAATAAATGAATTAAGTAAGACTGGAGGTCAACCGAGGCAAGGAAAAACAAATGCCCCAGGCCAATCTGGTTTCTCAGATCTGAGGGCTTTATTGAACTCCATCAGGATACCTACCAAACACAAAATACGTACTGTTAAAAATTTCTAAAGAGAGAGATTAAGGTCCCATTGACTGAGAACAAGGCAATAGAGATCGAAAAATGCCCCAAGTAATAGTCATGGGCAAAACATCTTGAACTTCATTCCTGAACTCTGTTTCTTTATAAAGAAAGCCAATTCCCAGGGTATGTCTCAAAGAGAACTGGCACCAGCTAGAAGGGCTTAAGGGAGAACCTGGGATCTCTGACGGCAGGGAGGGAAGGAAGAAGAAAGACAAGAGGGAATTCTTTTCTATGCAAAATTTGAAAATCAAAGAGATTTTTTTTTTCCTTTAGGGTGACCTTTGTCAGTTCTCTCTCCCAAGATAAATTTCATCACTGCTAATCTCATAAACTAATATCAAAATTAAATATGGCATACTGCTTCATATAACATTTCTGTCTATGTGGCTACTCTCAAGACTGTATATTTACGTAAGGAACTCTCACTGGGAGTCTCAACTGCACCAGATCTAACAGCCCAAATAAAGGGGATTACTGCTATTTACATACGACTTAATCACACTTACAGACTGCCTATCCTTTAAGTATAACTCACTTTAGGCAGATGGGCGTCGAATAAGCCGTCAGCTCCAAGATCCAAATAAGATGCTTTCCATTAACTAAAGCTGTAGCACAGTAAACAATACCTTGGAAACCTCAGAGAGAGAGAGAGAGAGAGAGAGAGAGAGAGAATACATCTTCCAAAGGGCCACATTTATGGGAAGTAGGAGCATAATTTAGGCACTAGAAACATTTGGCTCAAGATAATTAAAGGAGAAAATGGGCTTGCAAAATAGATTTGATTCAGGTCTGCCTCCCAACTTGGACATGCTGTATCAGACCTAATTGAAATTGTGGGATATTTAAGGAAAAAGCTTCCTAAAAGGCACAGAAAACCACAGTAGATTTCAAAGGATTTAAGTGTTTTCCTCTATATAGAATTCCCTGGCTTATCTACTAAATTTGTAACAGTGAAACCAATTCGTGGAGGACTGAATTTTGGAATGGAGGTGGCAAACGAAGTAAGACAAAGTGGCCTTTCCAAGTAGCAGGAAGAACCTAGCCAAAAAACAAAAAATAGAATTAAACAAAGGCAAAGGGAAGCAAAAGGGAGGCCACACAGATAGAGGACAGATGAAATTATTCTCTCCGATACAACGTGAGACATTGTGCTTCTGTCAAAATTCACAGAACTGCACAACACAAAGAGGGAACCCCAATCAAACTGTGGACTTGACTAATAAAAATGTACCCATATCAGTTCGTGGATTGTAGCAAGATAACAATAGGCAACATACAGGGGGGCTCGGGGCTCTCTACTCGATTTTTCTACACACCAAAAACTGCTCTAAAAATAAAGGTAAGACGAAAGTCAATTTAAGTTAGACGCCAAGAAAGAATCCAGATAGGAAAGAAAAAACAGTGCAAAACTCTGTTGCTGGGGTATTAAAGGTCAACGCAAGCCACAAAGATTAGCAGTTGGGCGTCCCGTGCATTGTACATAACGTTCTCCAGGCTGGTTCACTGCCCCAGGGATGCAAATGTTCAGAACGAGGAGCGGTGCTGTTTTGCTGTGCACCTTTCATAGGGCAATGATAATCGTCAATGAGCTCACCTCAGAAGAAAGGAAGAAAAACTATGCCTCCCTAAATTATTTGGAAGAGTTGCAGACTTAATACCTACCTTCCTTTGGCCCAGACACCGATACTCATATTAAGAGACAAAAAACGAAATAAGGAACATGCCTGTTTACTGGTGAAGTTGAAGACCAAATTTTGCCACATCCCCCAAATTTAAAAGGCAGCATTTTTTTTTAATTTTTTTTTAACGTTTATTTATTTTTGAGACAGAGAGAGACAGAGCATGAACGGGGGAGGGTCAGAGAGAGGGAGACACAGAGTCTGAAACAGGCTCTGAGCTGTCAGCACAGAGCCCGACGCGAGGCTCGAACTCACGGACCGCGAGATCATGACCTGAGCCGAAGCTGGCCGCTCAACTGACTGAGCCACCCAGGTGCCCCTAAAAGGCAGCAATTTAAAAGGCTGGCACTTGCCTACTGGGTCTCTGATTTTCTTACACGCTATATAGGCTAGGCCATCATCATTGTCAATACATCACCAGGGCACCTGGGTGGCTGTCGGTTAAGCCTCCAACTCTGGCTCAGGTCATGATTTCAGGGTTCACGAGTTCGAGTGGTTTGTGGGTTCGAGACCCGCATCCGGCTCTGTGCTGACAGCTCAGAGCCGGGAGCCCGCTTTGGATTCTGTGTCTCCTCTCTCTCTGTCCCTACCCCGCTCACGCTCTCTTTCTCAAAAAATAAATAAGTAAACATTTTTTAAAAAGTTTGAATATACACTTTGGCCCAAATGACCTAATTCTGCAAGGCGTTTTTAGAATATCTATGGTAAATACATGGCTTAAGGCAATGTCTCCTTTATTTCCATTTAATTTTTCTCTTAATTTTACTGCAGAACTTATTGTAAAACCTAGATAGCAAGTTTCTTCTATTTATTAATAATGATAGCTAAATTTTAAAAAAAATGTTTAAGCACAGCTGATAAAGTGTCACATTAGTTTCAGGTGTGCAACACAGTGATTCAACAAGTTTATACATTGTGCTACACTCACAGCACGTATAGCTACCATCTGTCACCATACATTGTTATCCCAATATCCTTGACTATATTCTCTGTGCTGTGCCCTTTATCCCCATGACTTATTCGTTCCATCACTGGAAGCCTACATCTCCCTCCCTACTTCACCCATTTTGCCCACCGTCCCACCCTCTTCGCCTCTGGCAACCATCAGTTTGTTCTCTGTATTTACAGGTCTGATTCTGCTTTTTGTTTATTATTCACTATGGTTTTTTAGGTTCCACAAATGAGTGACATCATATGGTGTGTGCCTTTCTCAGTCTGACTTATTTCACTTAGCATCCTACCCTCCTGGTCCTATCCATGTGGTCACAAATGGCACAATCTCACCTTTTTTATAGCTAAATAATATTCCAATGGGGTGTGGGTGTGTGAGTGTGAGTGTGTGTGTGTGTGTGTGTGTGTGTGTATTACAGGTGCCTTATCCATCTGTCTATCAATGGACACTTAGCTCAACACCAAAAAAACAAGCAATCCAATTTAAAAATGGGCAGAGGGCCTGAATAGATGTATTTCCAAAGAAGACATCCAGATGACCCAATACACACATGAAGAGATGCTCAGCATCACTCATCATCAGGGACATGCAAATCAAAGCCACAATGAGTTACCACTTACACCTGTCAGAACAGCTAAACTCAGAAAGACAAGAAATAACAAGTGTTGGCAATGAAGTGGAGAAAATGAAACCCTCGCACACTGTTGACGGGGATGCAAACTGATGCAGCCACTGTGGAAAACGGTAAGAAAGTTCCTCAACAATTAAAAACGGGGCGCCTTGGTGGCTCAGTGGGTTAAGCATCCTACTTCGGCTGAGGTCATGATCTCGCAGTTCATGAGTTTGGGCCCCATGTCAGGCTCTGTGCTAACAGCTCAGAGCCTGGAGCCTGCTTCAGATTCTGTCTCCTCTCTCTCTGCCCCTTCCCCCCTCCCTTTCTCTCTCTCTCTCTCTCTCTCTCTCTCTCTCTCTCTCTCTCTCTCTCAAAAATAAATAAACATTAAAAATTTTTTAATTGAAAATAGAAATACCATATGATCCAATAATTCCACTACTGGGTATTTACCCAAAGAGAACAAAAACACTAATTCGAAAATGTATACATACTCTTCTGTTTATTGCAGAATTACTTATAACAGCCGAGATACGGAAGCAACCTAAGTGTCTGTGGATAGCTAACATTTGTTAACAATTATAGCTAACACTGCTCTAAACAAAAGAAACAGGTAGCCAGTGAATTCTTTGAGTAATTCCTCTTTTATTCCCGTCGCAGGTGGAATCTCAAAAGAATGAGAGGTATTATTTTTTCCTTCCTCTTTCCACTCTGCCTGGACATGGAGGGGGGTAGAGTACGGGGGGCTCTAACATCCCTCCTGTTTGAGGCACAAAGAAACACAAGTCCAAATGAGCCCCCCAGCTCCCAGGCTTTCATCTGCAAATGCAGGCCTGAGAGGAGAGGACTCTCCAGGTGAGGCGGCTGGAGACAGGGGGTTGTACCTGGGGGGCAGGGGAAGGTCTTCCTAAGGGGAAAGGGGAGAGGATTGAGAAGGTGGATTGCATAAGGAGCCAGGGCCCGTGCACAACTCCGATGGGGCTGAACGTAGGTCCTGGAGAGGCGGATGCCTGAAGAGCTGGCGTAAGATCTCTATGCTCCCCTGACCGTAAAGAGAACGGAACCGCCAGCCTGGGCCAGGATATACCATTGGCAACGTTGAGTGGAAGGCCTTTCTTGGAACAAACTCCTCTTCTGTTCTCTAGCACCTTATATGGTGGAATTTTATATGAGTTCTTAATGGGGGAAGGCAACCAGGATCCTGCTGCAGCCGGCCTACTGGCTCACAAGAGTCGATGGTTATATTTTGAGGAATTTTGTGAGCCAATTATGAAACACAGTCATTATTAAAAATAGGGGCGCCTGGGTGGCTCAGTGGGTGAAGCGTCTGACTTCAGCTCATGTCATGATCTCGCGGTTGGTGAGTTCGAGCCCCGCGTCGGGCTCTGTGCTGACAGCTTGGAGCCTAGACCCTGCTTCTGATTCTGTGTCTCCCTCTGTCTCTCTGCCCCTCCCCTATTTGAGCTCTCTCTCTCTCTCTCTGTCTCTCTTAAAAATAAACATTAAATTTGTTTTGCTTTAAAAACTCCCTATTTCCTACCTATTTGACTACATTTTACTGTAATCTATGTTCTCGATGGCATCTTGAAGGCATCTATCTTCACTATACCTGGATGGGAGTATTTATCCCACAGAAATTGGCAAACCCTACAGATCAGGGCTTAATGTATTGCTCTAGACTAGGAGTCAGCAAACTGTGGCCCATGGGCCAAATATAGTTCACCACCTGTTTCTATAAAGTTTTACTTGAACACAACCATGCCCATTCATGTATGCCTTACCTGGCCGTGAAAGCGTTTACTGCGTTTGCTGCTTTCTCTCTACGATGGTGGGACAGAATAGTGAAAACAGAGACTGTTTGACCTGCGAAGCCTAAAATATTTATTATCTGTTCCTTTACAGAAAAATGTTGCTGACCCCTGATCCAGATTTAAGAAAGTGATGGAGAATTGTGGTGATCGTTTCACAACATATTCAAATAGTGAATCATTCATTATATTGAACATCTGAAACCAATATAATGGTATACGTCAATTACGTCTCACTATTTTTTAAAAAGCAATGGAGAACATGCAAATAATGCAGATCAAGCTTAAAAATGTGTTGTGTCTGTGGACCGTAGTTGTGTTTGCGAGTGGCGTAAAAAATTAAAGAAATATTCTTCCAATATTTAGAACTATTATCCAATTCAGTAAAGGAGATACATCTAGTGACGTTACAAACTAGTGCGCTTCTGAAACACATCTTTGTTATTTCACTGTCCTGTAACTCATTCGTGCAAATAAAAATATCGACCAGCAAAAGTCAAAAGTATACTCAGAGCTCCGGTTTTTAACATCCAGCAGCAGGCATAGCACGGAATTCTCTCACTGAATTTTGGTGCAAGGTACACCTCTCTGCTAAATCTGTTTAAAAACAGATTTAAAACACACGCAAGGAACCTCACATATTTCTTGTATTCAAGTGTTGTAGAGCATATTCATAACCTGCCGTATATATTATGTCATTTAATAATGTGATGATTCTGGTATCATAGACCTTATTCAGTAGGTGAAGTAATAGAGAGAAAAGGTTAAGAAACATCACACAAGGTTGAAGCTAGGATTTGAACCTAATTTACTGAAAATCTGAGTACGCCTGCTTGGAAATTATCATTTTAGTAGCCATTATATGAGAGAAGACGCCATAATGTTAAAAAAAAGCAACCGTGAACTCAGCCATACTTGCATGTACGTTATTAATGACCATATCAATATACATTTGAAAAAGTTATGTGTGAAACACTTCTTCATTCTACAGGCAGTGTTTTGAATGGATTCACAAACCCCTTGTGATAATGCGGCACTGTCATCAGAGTTCTGTGGCCAAAGGCTGGAAACTTGGGAAACAATTCCTAGAGCTTATCTTTCAGATCCTTCTTGCGGCCAGACCAGACTCCCTGCCATATACTTGGGCCCAGACTTTGTTCTCTTCCCCAGGAACCGGCCCTCTGGAACACCAGTTGGCTTCATCAGTCTGAATTGCATGGTCTGGCCCCATGTGATGTCTTTCCTCTACACTGGTCTTCCATGCTTTGGGGACCTTCCAGGGTGGTAGCAGGGGTGGGTGGTTGCTTGCAAAGGTTCCATGGTGACAGGGAACAGACTGACAGACTTAGACCACTGAGAACAAGTCAGAGTGACAAGAATGAAGGAGTTCAGAGAGGAGAAGCTGAGAGTCCCTGGGAACAATGCTAAGCCGGTAAGTTACACAATCTGACTTCGGTTTTGCTGATTTTTTTTAAATGATGTCACATCTATAAAAGATTGAATCCCACCACATCCTGACCTTCACCTTCTGCCCAGAGAAAAGCAGGCAAGGCCCAGCCCAGACGGTGGTTTTCTCTGGGCCAAGACCAGGCTGGAGACCTCTGAGAAAGGCCAACGCCAGGGATAGGAGAGCAGAGTGACCAGGAGCTTCTACCCAAGAAGCCAAAGGTGGCAAACCACGGGAGGCCCAGCGTGCAGCCATGAGTCCCACAGCCCAGGCTCAGCAGAGCAAGAACAGAAAGTGGGGGGAAGCATGGAGCAGGGGGGGCACTCGGCCAAAGGAGGCACTGTTGTTAATGGTTCCCTTGGGTGCACGGCCCAACAGCAGGGAGGGACTGAGCGAAAACAGATCATCTAAGCAGCCATGTGAATTACATTTTACAGAAATCCAAGTTTTAGTTTTTCTCTTTTACTCCCTTGGGTCATTAATAGTTGTGGTTTTGATAACAACGGGCCAAAAAGAAACACATAGTGAACTCGGTGACGCTTTAAAAGTCATCAATGATTTCATTCAAGAAGGTGTATTATCTAGGGGCACCTGGGTGGCTGGGTCGGTTGAGCGACCAACTTGGGCTCAAGTCATGATCTCACATCTATGTGAGTTTGAGCCCCGCGCTGGGCTCTTTGCTGACAGCTCAGAGCCTGGAGCCGGCTTCGGATGGAGGGGGAAATTGCATTATTCTTTATATCTGGAGTGTGTGTAACGCCAAACTCCTGCTAGGCTTACAGCCAGATCAGTAGCACACATTTCTCCGAGCAATGGTGAAGTGCAGGTGTGCTTTGCTTCACTGTAGACAGTTTGGGAGGGTGAAGCCACCCATCACCACCATCCAGGGAAAACCGAAGGAATGAGGGGAAAGGCCAGGATTCGGGGCTGCAAGCTTGGATGACAAGAACCTTCCTGGGTTTCTTGCCCTTAATACGGACCTACTTCCTACCAGAAACAAATCTACACAAGGCACTATACCCTTCCCAGCCACGTGTTGCTTACCAAATTCCCTACTTGGCCGTTTATAATCCCAGACCCACTGTTAACCATTACACTAAAAACAATTCCAAAAGAGTAGCCAGGGATCACCTCATTGCCAAATCCGCCGGCTCCTTCTAAGTTCCTATTCCCCTTAGTTTCCATAGCATGAGACTGCCTATCCTCATAACCAGGCCTCTGTCAAGAGAAAAAAGGAAAATGATTTGATGTCTACAATATGCAGATTGAGGGAAAGGCAGGAGGCCAAGACAACATTAGTATTTCGAGTGTGTGTGTGTCTGAAACGCGTTGCCAAAACAGAGGGAGGGAAGTTGGGAGGGGAACCACGTGGAGGGGGGAGGTGAGCTGAGCAAGCTCTCCAGGCACAGGAACCCCAATCGGGGTAGGGGCCATCTATGCAAAAAGAATTGCTTCAGTCCGGAAAAGCAACGCAGCCACAGAGAGAAAACAAGATGGGCTGCTGGCATTTCTGGTTCCTTCCCTCAAGTCCATTCCGGACCACTGACAAACATTTCCTCAACACTGCTTGCTTTCTCCAGTTTAAAACTGGCTCCTTGTTGGGGCGCCTGGGCGGCTCAGTAGGTTAAGTGTTTGACTCTTGGTTTCGGCTCACGTCATGATCTCACGGTTCGTGCATTCGAGCCCCGCATGGGGCTCCACGCTGATGGTGTGAAGTTTGGTTGGGATTCTCTCTCTCCCTCTCACTCTCTGCCCCTCTCCTGCCCACTCTCTCTCTCTCTCTCAAAAATAAATGGACTTTAAAAAAACAGTTTCTAAAACTGGCTCCTTGCTGATTTAACTCGGAAGGCCAGTGCCTTGCTTAAAAGGCCCTGGGAAAGCCTCTAATTCTCCCACTTGGTTCCACACGGCAGTGAGACGGCTCACCCCCTGCCCTGCTGGCCTCCTTTTCTTCCCCACTTCTCCCTCATTGCCCCCTGCACATTCATCCCCTGCCTCTTCCTTGGGATCGATCACATAACGGAGACCAACTTCTGTTGTGCCCTCTCTTTGTCTAAATGTACCCTTAACCCAACCAGACAAGAGAATGGTCTTACAGCACTTTTATGATTCTCTGACACACCCTATGTATGATAAAGTATGAAATACATTCTTGGTTGGCTACTGGACCGCCTAATATGTGAAACTGTGCCTCCGTAAAACTCAAGAACCCATCACTTACAGGATCAAAAGAGTTTCTCTTTGCAGAAATGAAATTACTCATTACCTATTCTTTTCTCATCGTGGTAACATACACGTAACATAAAATTTACTATTTTAGGGGCGCCTTGGTGGCTCAGTCGGTTAAGCGTCCGACTTCGGCTCAGGTCATGATCTCGGGGTTCATGAGTTCAAGCCCCGCGTCAGGCTCTGTGCTGGCAGCTCAGAGTCTGGAGCCTCCTTCAGATTCTCTCTCTTTCTGTCTCTCTCTCTCTCTCTCTCTCTCTCAAAAATAAATAAACATTAAAAAAATTTTTTTAAAGAAAGAAATCAAGCCAACCAGAACAGGGGCCAGACACAAATGATCCATATTCCAGTCCTGCCTTCACCAAACTGGAACTTGTATGCAGCTTCTCAAAAGCACATCTGCTTCGGAACATAAGGAAAATCATGTCTGAAATAACACGGCGAGGAAACAGCTCTGCACCCAGCATGGCATGACGGCTGACGCAAACATCTCACGCAGTCACCAACTCAGGGAGTCACAACTCCATCATCCCCATTTTGCAGACGAAGAAACCAAAGCTTAAAGAGCCCAAGTAATTTGTCCCAAATCACAGCCAGGAAATACCGGAGCTGAGACTCACACACTCAGACCGACGGCTGTTTGAGCCCAGACGTCCTGCCCCTTAAACACCCATCTCCTACCCGCCCCTCAACCCCAGACCCCAACCCAAAGTAGAGGGAGGCAAGGAAATCAAGTAGACAAACATAAGACCTGAGAAAAATGGTTTGTAAGATTTAAGTGAGCCGTAGCATGCTGAGAAGGTGACTTTAAAACAGCCTGAGTATATAAATTGTGATCAGACTATTAAAGTCTCTTTTAAAGAAGAACAAATGGGCTTCAAGGGTAACAGGAGGAATCTCATTATTAGATGGGTTTTCATAAAGGTTGTGAGCTCCCTTCCCCAGGAGACTTGCAGGAGGAGGAAAGGCTCGAACCTGCCTAGATCAGGCCTGCCTGGAGGCAAAGAGGTGAACCGGGGGGTCTTGGGGGACTCCCCCAGCACCAGAAGTCCCTGAGGTGAGACTTGTAAAGCTTTTGAGTTCCTAAAAGAAAGGCTGTCTAGAAACACTAGGTAAGCGTCATAAATATGCATGTGTATTTTATTCTCTGTCATCAGTTCATCCTGCTGGGTGGGGTGCATGTCTGACTCTCTCAAAATTTAAGGGGCAATGTCCCCTTTGATTACAGGGCATTCTGCAGTGAACTAACTTTCAAACTAACTCCAACCTGCTTTCAAGCAGCAGCTTTTACATTCAGGCTGAGCGGTGAGTTCTCCTTGAAGTGAATATTTCAGTGAACAGGGAAGACGCTAGCTTTTCATTTTAATGTCCTCACAGCTCTTTCTAGATGCATCGCCTCCGAGGCTGGGTTTGTCAAGATATGTAAACAGCAAAATCCAATGTGCTTTTCTCAGGCTGACCCGGCCTACAGAGGCGGATTCTGCACACAGGATGTTCCGAATCTCTTTCAGAGGGAAAATGAAACGCAGGAGCTACACATTTCAGGTGATAGGAGCCACCTAAACACCACAGACATGCCTAGGGATAAACCGCTGGTCAGATCTGAGGGGTTTTTTCTACAGCTGACCTATCACTTTTGTCTTCTATTCATTCTGCCACATTCTTTAAGCCTCTACAGCCCACATTCAATTTGCACTCTTCTTGTGGTTGCAAAGGGACCCCGAGCCAGGTTCGCATCATTCCCTCAAGTGTTTAGGTTGTGAAGGGGTGTTGTTTTGGCCCCCGCCACTGTGCCCACCTCTTTCTTCCTCCGGGTTCTCTACCTCCCTAAACCTCCCCCATCTGTCGTTGCGAAATCCTCAGTGAACACCGTGGTGTTTCAAAGCTGCCTGAATTCTACGGCTACTGATGTAACTTCATTTTAAGGCTTATCCAGATTTTCATTGTCTAAAAATGCTATTTCTTTTGCGGTAATTATATAAATGTCTGCATGGATTCAGACTGGTGTTTGCTAATCTTTGTGCAAAATAAAATGGGCTCCAAAGCATTGGCATGTGGGGAGGGGGAGGGGGGGGACAATGGAGTAATCTCTGTGCATATTGAAATGTGGAAATTCTGTCTTCTGCAAATATGGGTACACCTAATGCCCAACATTACTGCCTTCCTGGCATCTGCAGGGCGACCGCCGTCAGTGACGGACCTCTCACCCTACTAGAAGGTAGTCTTTCTCAGTATACATTCAATGTAATGACAAAAGCTGGTGGAGGCTTTTAATCTATCAGTATATTTTTATTAAGAGGAGTCAGAACAGGGGCGCCTGGGTGGCTCAGTCAGTTAAGCATCTGACTTCGGCTCAGGTCATGATCTCACGGTTCATGGGTTCGAGCCCCGCGTCGGGCTCTGTGCTGACAGCTCGGAGCCTGGAGCCTGCTTTGGATTCTGTGTGTGTGTGTGTGTGTGTGTGTGTGTCCCTCTCTCTGCCCCTCCCCTACTGATGCTCTCTGTCTCTCTCCATCTCTCAAAAATGAATACACATTAAAAAAATTTTTAAATAAAAAAAGGAGTCAAAACATACACATACACACACACACACACACACACACACAGCCACCAAAATAAACATTGGCAGTCAACCCAGGCATTTCAGCTACTTTTCCATCACTGAGAGACAAGATAGCACCATGAAAACCCTTAATGGTATAGCAATACGCAGTGATCACTAAGATGGATGAAAGGCCAGGAGAGCCGAGCCAAGACCTGGTCCTTCTGCTCCAGAGATGTGCCCTGTATCCTTCCCCAGAAAGACATTAATACATGCACACTTGTGTACCCCCAAGCCATTCAGTGGACATCATTAAAGCAGCCAGATTAAATGGATAAAGATAAACTCCCCGAAATGAACCCCAAGCCCATACCAAAGCCAAACTGAAAATCTATAGCTCTTTGGTCTCCCGGTGCTGGTGGACTTCTAGACTTCCAAAGTTAACGTTGTCTACTCTGTTATAGCTCTGGGCATGAGCCGTGACCATTCCCATGCTAGAGAGGGTAACAGGGACAAAACAGTGCACACAAATTTGGAGACAGCTTTGCCTCTTGTAGTCAAATGATAAAATTAATATCTATAAACCAAAGAGATCACAAAGCCTCCTAAAATTAGAGAAAGAAAGAAGCATCATTTTGTAGGACATGACAGTCATCTGGTTGATTAGGTTAAGTGTCCAAAGACAAAACGTATTAGTCAGGAGGGAAGGACAATCATAGAAACATGGAGAGAACTGGCTAGAGGTTCGACTGAGAGGGGAGGGCTGCCAGGCCCTGGGGCACAATATCAAGTCCCAAGGGCAGGTCGGCTTCTCTGAGAAAAATGACAAGAGCTGGTTCTCAGAACCCGATGCCAGTAAGCATTCAAATCCCTTGACCTGGGCATTTGTTAGAAGTCCGTGCTCGCCGCAATCTTTCCACCGTAACGTGCCTTCACAGGTCACAAGCACATTTCAAAACAGTAAATTAGGAATCTGATCTACGCTTCAGCCTTTTTGAGTTTGGTGAATATGCGTCCATCCCCAGGAGACAGAGCCGATGACAACTCTTCCTCCATTTTCAGTCCTCGCCCGTTTCTCGAAAACAATGAACTCAGGCTATTTACAAAAGTGGGCCAACATATAACACATTACCAATTATTATATATGAGTCACTGTGATAGCACCACAAAGTGCTGACATTAAGAATAAAGTTATTTCGGGGAGCCTGGGTGGCTCAGTCGGTTGGGCGTCCAACTTCGGCTCAGGTCACGATCTCGCGGTCCGTGAGTTCGAGCCCCGCGTCGGGCTCTGGGCTGATGGCTCAGAGCCTGGAGCCTGCTTCCGATTCTGTGTCTCCCTCTCTCTCTGCCCCTCCCCTGTTCATGCTCTGTCTCTCTCTGTCTCAAAAATAAGTAAACATTAAAAAAAAATTTTTTTAATAAAAAAAAAGAATAAAACTATTTCCTTTGGGAGAGAAATGTTAATAAGTGAGTTTCCCATCTTGTGAACTTTGAGGGCAGGCAGTATGAGGGCAAATGCTGAGTTTTTATATTTTCTGTATTTATGTTTTATGTTCATTTTGTCCTCCACAAGGCCTGGCCCAGTTGTGGGTAGGAGTTCACAAGCAGGTGTTAGATTATCAAGTGAGTAAACTACACGTTGCAGCTGACTACAGCCACGTGACATAAACCAAAGAGCCTTGACATGGGAAGCCCACAGCCCAGGCCTCCAATGCCAGTGGCTCCAATACCAGGGACGGTCCTGACTTCTAAACAGAACCCGGTCTGTCCCTGTCCTCAGAGGGTAGACCAGCAGGTCACTTTCTGGATTTCTTTCCACCACATTCCCTTTGACCTCCAGCAGAGGATGCGAAGGAGGAGGGGACGCTGCGGGAGCACGAGTCTGACCGTGAGCTCACTGCGTGCTCCTCCTGGACGCCTCCTGAGGTCACCGCTGCTATGTGGCCACGTCTGTGTTCAGAAGTGATTGTAAGCTGCCACAGTGAGAAAGCTCTGTCAGTTGTCTCCGCCTGCTCACTGGGCGAGAAAAGATTTTTCATTTCATACATCATTTACAACTTGCTGCTGTGATTCTAAAAAACCAGTGGGCTTTATCGAGTTAATGAGCAAGAAAAACATATTTGGTGAGCGTGTTAATTTTTTGAATGTTCTGCAGAGCCCAGGACATTAGGCGACATGCACAGGGCAGCTGAGCACACCAGGGTGCCCCCCCTCCCCCCAGATTCATTCCACCCAAAGATGGGGGCACCTGGCTATTCACTAATAAGCCCGTAAATGCGTCTCGACAGAGACCGAACCACAAACACATCACTCACTTTGCATTCTCGGCATTGTCTCTACTCGGGAACATTTGGGACCCTGGGCAAAAATCCCCATTGGCCTGACTGAGTTTCTCTTCCACATACCACTCTTCACAGCACGAGAGAGGAGCAGTCAGGGCGGCTCTGAGGACAAATCGGGTCAAAAGGGGGGAAGAAAGCACACTGAGTCCCAGTGCTTGGGATTTTCAAAGTGCCGTAAGACAATCTATCTAAAGGATGGTGTGGCCATGGAGGTGGAAGCCTAAGCATGCGGATGAAATGGCTCTGTCGGAGGACAAAAACAATCTTCATTTATGAAAGGATCCTTTTAGAGTTCCTACTCTTATCTACCAAGATCTCTGATACGCCAAGCCGGTTAAATACATCTCAGAATTAATCCGCTCATGAAACCACTGAACCAAAAGGACCGCGTTCACTGAATTTTAGTTTCTGTCTCTAAGGTGCATCTTCAGGTAGACGTGTGAGATGGACCCCAGCAAGTTCATGGTGTTGGTAAAACTTGCACCTAGGGGCGCCTGGGTGGCTCAGTCGGTTGAGCGTCCGACTTCGGCTCAGGTCATGATCTCACAGTCTGTGAGTTCGAGCCCCACATCGGGCTCTGGGCTGATGGCTCAGAGCCTGGAACCTGCTTCCGATTCTGTGTCTCCCTCTCTCTCTGCCCCTTCCCTGCTCATGCTCTGTCTCTCTCTGTCTCAAAAATAAATGAAAACATTAAAAAAAAAAAAAAAACTCGCACCTATAACCAAAAGGGCATGTGTGCATTTCTCTTCCGCACACGGATGATGTGTAGAGTTGTGCCTTATTAGAGATGGGGAAGTGTTTGAGCATTGTTAGGTGTGAACGCTAAATGATAGCCACTACATCGGGGCTTAGAATAACCCCCACACGACACAAACTGACAATGGGGAGGGGCAGCGTTTTCATGGGTTACACAACTCATTTAAAGAGGGTCAGTTTCCAGACCCCCACCGATCACTGAGATAGCCAGCCATAAACACACGCATGCACACACATACCATTCACACACACAATCTGAAACTCCCAGAGAGCAGTGGGTCACTTAGATTAAGCAAATGGCACAGGAGACAGAAACTGGCTGTTTTCTAGATAAGGAAAAATGCAAAACAGTCTATTTCAGAAAAGATACAAAATAAGTATCACTATTTTAGGGAGGAACAGAATTGTGTTTTGTTGGAGAATATGAATCCAGGAAACACTTTTGTATTCTGATATTTAATGGTATTTTGTACTCATTCTTGCTGCGGCTGTGATAAAGCTCTACATAACAAAGACACCCAGTTTTCCGTAACTGAGACTATTATCTCAGAAAGACTGGGGCTCATTCTCTGAGAGGGGATATATCTCTGGTGCCTGGTAAATGGTGAGGAATGTCAGAAGAGTATCTTAATTTGCAAATAAGTTTTGGAGAAATGGAAAGAAGGGAGCTGACAACCGTGCCCAGCGAGAACGAGCCCAAGGACAGCAAGCTCTACGTGTGGCTGAAAAGGCCTGTCTCAGGTGTCCCCACTGTGGGACTGACCACCCAGCGCTCCCTGCTGGGCTCCACCTGTCAGGCAGTGAGGCCAAGAGTCTGCCCTACACACGGAGCCAGAGGGATGCCCTACATGTCCTCAGGCACAACCCTCACTTGCATGCTAAATGACTTCCCCATCTAAACCCTGGGATCTGGGCATCTACACCCTAATGCTTTGGGCATTAGATTCTGCAGGTATAGAGTGTACAAGTAAGTCCTGGCCCTACCACTCCGTGGGAAACCTCAGGGAGATTATCTTGGGACATCCAGGCGGGCCCAGTCTAATCACATACTCTTAAAAGCAGAGACCCTTACCTAGCCAGAGTCAGAAAGAGGAGGCAAGAGAGAAGCAGGTGAAATTCTCAGCACAAAAGCCTTCAACACGCCATTGCTGTTTCTGAGATGTAGGGGCCAAGTGCAAGAACCAGGGAAAGGCCCCTAGGAACCAACAGCAGCCCCCAACTGACTGCCAGCAAGGAAATGGAGACTTCAGTGCCACAACTACAAGGGAGCCCAGTCCTGCTAACCACTGGAAGCAGCTTGGGATCAGCTCCTTCCCTAAGACCTCCAGAAAGGATCACAGAGAGCCCTGCCAACATCTAGTAGAACCCAGATCAGAGGAACCAGCTGAGCCATGCTGTTTCAAGCCACTAAATGTGTGGTAATCTGTTACAGCAGCAATAAGAAACTGATACATTGGCCTTGAAGAAGATGGCTGCCATCTTGTCAGAGCAGATGTAAAAGGGTCACTGGGTAAGAGTCGGGAGCAGCCCCAGCTGACAACCACCAATAACCCCTCAGTCCTGCAACCACAAGCAACTGAATTCTGCCAACGGCCACCTGAGCTTGAAAGAGGACCCCGTGCCCCAGATAGGAACTCAATGTGGCCTACACCATGATGGAAGCCTTGTGAGACCCCAAGCAGAGGACCCAGCTAAGCAAGCAATGCCCAGATTGCTGATCCACAGAGAGCGAGATGGTAAATATATTTGTTTTAAATCACCAAAGTCATGACTACTTGTTACAGAGCAATCAATAGCTAGTACACATGCCCCTACACCCAGGAGTGTGGTTCCTGCTTCCTCAGGAATACATCACCCCAACCCGAACCAAATTACTAACTTAGGATTAGGGGGTATAGGGTCTGGTGTGTAATAGATTAGAGGTTAGGAGAATGATCTATCATGCTCAGGCACCTGTTACATGCAAATACAGATTCTCTCATCTCCACCAGAACATAAAATCAGAGCTGTCTGACGACCATGCTCTACTCTCTCTTACAAACCAGAGCACTGCCCTACCTTACAATGGTGACACAGGTTCTCTGAAGAGGACAAATCAAGAGTTAACTCCTTTTTTAGAGAGCCATGCAGGAGTATCAATCTGTAACTTCATTTCAGTTATTGTTTCCCGAAGTCTTTTACCAGGTTGATGACACTATGAGGAAGAACCCTTTCGTGTTTAAGTGACACAAACTCGAATTCAGACAGACTTGAACTAAAAACAGGAAAGGACTGTAAAGTCAAGGACAGGCAGGGCTGAAAGCTCTGGTCTCACTCCAGCTCTTGGTTCTGCTCTCCTCTATGTTTGCTTTATTCTCCAAAGGGCTCTACTCTTGACAAGAGTGACAAGATGGCGGTCAGCAGCCCACTTCTCATCATCCTTTTACCCGGGATGTTACAGCACGAGTCCTGGGCTTGACTCTCGCTGGCTCATCTGGGTCATGTCAACTGCTGAACGGTCACTGAGGAGACGTGGAGACAATTTGCTGACCGGCCAAAGCTGGGAGCCTATGCCCACCCCTAGAGCAAAAGGTGAGGAGTCCAATCCCAACCCTGTGGACTGAGAGTCTGGGAGGAGTGCCTTCCCGAAAGGAAAGATAAGAAGCACTATCAAAAAAAGGACAAGAAACATTAGATGGTCAAAACCAATACCTCTGTCTTTCTGCAAGCCACCTTATTTATCCATTTTGACGCTGACCGGCATTGGGCAATTTTCAAACACCAAATCAATTTTCTAAGAAGAAAAAAAACACAATCATCCCCATAAAGACATTCATATCTTGTGTCTAGACTAGACTGTGTCCTCGAAGGTCCCTTCCATCTTTACAGTGTAGGGTTCTCACTCCATTGGGAATCTAATTGAATGGCATTCTGGTCTCCCAGTGTGGATGATTTTGAAATTATCTGTGAAAAGAAGAACATTCACCCGACTTCCTGAAAAACCAGCTCCCGCACTTTCTAGTAAACCTCATGGGTCATCTCCTTGCCTGCTCTGTATTCAGATGGTCCCCTGTCCCTGCCTCCAGTGCTGGGAACACACAGACATTGAATCTCTGGACATCCCTATAGAGGCGACAGGGAGAAAGACTTGAGGGCACTGAGTATGCGCTCTGTCAACTCCCCAAACTTTGTTTTTCAAAAGCAAATTTCTTCAAACAAAGCAGTTACAAGTCCTTCGTTGAAGTTTAAAAACAAAGATACTTTTGAGTCTTCTAAACACATATGAAAAGAAAAGGTTATTTTTTTAACTTTCAAAAAAGACAGATGCATTCTTTTGGTGTTCAAATACAGCCAAGCAGAATTTAGCTAAAACTTTCCCCTGAGTTCTATTTTGCGACTGAGACCAGGCACCAGATTTTTTTTTTTTTTATCTGAAAGGATCTTTTTCTTTCAAAAAAGAAAAAGACATAGTTGGAAGAGAACATATAAAGGAGCTAAATAAGAAAGCCCTGTCAGCCATATAAGTGCCTGAAATGAAGATATCGCCCAATAAATTGTTCATACCTTCTCGTCAGATGTCATTTTTGGATCCAGATGATAATTTTAGCAGAAATCACTCAAACTTCCTTAAGGTAGAACAGTCACTAAAGCTTTAACCCATTTCAGAGATGTATTGTACTGCTCTCCTATTTTTAGTGCCCTAGAGTTTCTTTAGCATAATCTGAGGGGGAAAATGCTCCATTCTCCTGCCAGCACACCATATGTGTTATTTTCTAGTACCTGTGTATAATTATCAGTGTTATTTTAATAATCAATTTCAGCGGAATGGCAGGATTTGCTTCCGTTGCATTTAAATCCTAATAAAGCTCAATAAAAAGAAAATGAGAAAGAAAGAGAAAATATCGTTCGGAGGATTAACAAAACACTCCAACAAAAGGGACCTTTTTAATTTTCATGACGTGATAAAGTGATAGCCTTTTGAATAGACAATTAGGCTCATAAACCTGATACACCAAGGGCTTAATTCACAAACACACACCGCCACTAATACATTTGCGGAGAAGCTGTATGCTTAACAGGATTAGAATACAGTGAATCATTCATTATTAATGGAAATCTACATTGCCTGGGTCTTCATCCGTAGATAGACCGGTATTTAAATCAAATCATTTAGCACAATTTCAGGAGCTTAGTGCTGTATATAGATTGCTCACGGGTAGCTCAGTATCTCGTAGGTAGAACTGGGAATCTTTCCTAGGGGCGTTGTTAACCTGCCTCAGCCCCTGTTACCCAGGGGATTTAGATTCTAGAAGCTTTGTACCTTGCCCTGTTCACCCATAAAAGAAGAAGTAACCACCTGGCTGGCCCACCCGATAAGGTCATTTGCTTCCCCCAAAAGACTGTACCACATTCCATGCACACTGTTTGCACGTTAGCTCTGATGGGTGATTTTGCAAATGCTGGACACATGTCACAAGGGGGTTCAGACAAAACCTGGTCTAGGTAAGAGGTAGAATTTACAGAGTTGCCATTTCATCAGTGTCTCAAGGGAACTGTCATCCCACAGAAAGATCACAGAAGACTTCCCTCACTTTGGCTCATGGAAAAGCTGGCTTCACGGGTAGGCATACTGACAAGATGTGACTTGAGGGAGGTCGGCAACGGAGATTATTCATCCTTTTTGTTGAGCATCTCAATTGTGCCAAGCACAGAGTGACCAACTCTGGGACCGAAGGGTTTCCCAGGGCAAGGGGCTTTTATGTTTAAATCAGAAAATTCCCAGGGATCTCACCATCATGTGATTGAGCCCCACATCAAGCTCCATACTGGGTGTGGAGCCTCCTTGGGATTCTCTCTCTCTCTCTCTCTCTCTCTCTCTCTCTCTCTCTCTCCCTCTCTCTCTCTCTCTCTCTCTCTCTCTCGCTGCCCCCCTCAGCCTGTCCCCATTCCCGCTCTACTAGTGTGGAGCCTGCTTGGGATTCTCTCTCTCTCTCTCTCTCTCTCTCTCTCTCTGCCTTTCACCCACTTGCTTGTGCACATGCTTGCTCTCTCTCTCAAAATAAAATAAAATAAAAGTGTTTTAAATAATAAACCAGAAAACTCCCAGGCGCATCCCAGGTTGGTCACCCTGGCAAGGCAACACAACATGCTCTCTACTATTCACAATGGAGGTTCATTATTTCCTAATGATTGACGTTGATCCTCAACCTTCTGAGGGGATGTTCCCGTTTTTCTTTTTTTTTTATTTATTTTTTTTTTTTTAATTTTTTTTTTCAACGTTTATTTTTGGGACAGAGAGAGACAGAGCATGAACGGGGGAGGGGCAGAGAGAGAGGGAGACACAGAATCGGAAACAGGCTCCAGGCTCCGAGCCATCAGCCCAGAGCCTGACGCGGGGCTCGAACTCACGGACCGCGAGATCGTGACCTGGCTGAAGTCGGACGCTTAACCGACTGCGCCACCCAGGCGCCCCAGTTCCCGTTTTTCGATACAGAGAATGAACCCCAAAGATGTTAAGGAATCCACCCAAAGTCATGGCCAGTAGAGCTGGGATTCAATCCCAGACTTCTCCGACTTCTCTGCCCATTACCTCTAGCTCTGCATGGGCAGCCAAACACCCAGCTAGAACGAAGCGCCTTGATACTCACCCAGGGTCACGTGCCTCCCCGACACGGGAAATCAAGGCTCTCTAAGCTGATAATTAATTCTAGCTTTAGATTAAAGCTTCACGTGATCTGAGAACTCACCAGGCCCTTCGGCAAGGCCAAGGTCAGGCTCGATTCAACTAGCACGTCACCCGCAGAACTAAGGGCCAACAGAAACCAGGGTCATTTGGAAGAAGAGTGTGCATGGAAACCTCCTGGGGATATTTTCCCTAATAAAAATCTCTCCCACCCTCAGTAGGGAGATTTTGATTCAGTAGGCTTAGCGGTGCGCCTGGCGTGTGGTTTCAGATAAAGATCCCAAAGTCACCCAGATGATTCACAAGGCCTTGACGGCTGCCTTACTCTTCCATAGGTGAGTCTGCTGCTTTACTCCACAACCCACCTAGCCACTGTGCCTCACCAATGTGACCGGGGCAGGCCCTGGCAAGATTCCTTCAGTGGTCACTTAGACCATATTGAAGGTTTGCTTTGGGAAAGAAAAACCAAGTCCCAGCTGCACTGTGTGACCTTGATCTCAGTGCTCCCATTTCCTCCTTCATAGCGTGGGGCTAACACGAACACCTCTCCCAGGAGAGCGTACGTGACGTACCAAACACACTGGTTCCCGTACCCTTGCCCCCCTGGCCCCCCACTCAACCTCAACCAAGGTACTGAACAATCACATTATTTCATTTCGAAGGAGGCTCCATCCAGTCGACAGACGTCATGGAAATTTGCCCATTCGTTCTGGCCTGTGTACAACTGTCCATTTTCATTTCAGCGTGCATCTCGATTATCAACCGCCTTGGAATAACAGTATCCTTCATTACCTTCCAGGAGTCAGTCCAGCGAGAGGGGCTTCACGGGTGCAACTGATGGATGGAATTATAGATGCAACAAATACTACATTAAGTGGTTGACTCCTCTCATTAGAAAAGGGGTGTTTGCTTTGCAGAAGGATTAATCAAAGTTGTTTTAAGTAGCAGAAGCCCAAATTGCATTAATCATTAATTATGAGTAACAGTAATTAGTAATATATATTTAGCCTCTAAAATCCAGAATGCTTAAGACCTGGCAGGCCCCAGACAGGAAAGTGTCTAGTCTGCAAAAGAAAACAAGGTTCAACATACATAAATCCCTTTTCGGTCTTCTTTGCAAGTTTCTCGGCTTCTGCAGGTCCTCAGGTTCATGTGCAGGGCCTCGTGTCTTCTTTTGAATGTTTATTTTATTTTGAGGAGACAGAGAGACAGAGTGGGGATGGGGCAGACAGAGAGGGAGACACAGAATCCAAAGCAGGCTCCAGGCTTTGAGCTGCCAGCACAGAACCCGATGTAGGGCTCAAACTCACAAACCGTGTGATCATGACCTGAGCCAAAGTCGGATGTTTAACCGACTGAGCCACCGAGCTGCCCCACATAAATAAATTTCTATTGTTTAAGCCACCTGGCTTGTGGCCCGAGGAAATTAGCACGATGCCCGCCCCTGGGCCAGAATCCCCCGCAGTGAGCAGGACCTCCGGCTTTCGGCTGCACCTACCAGCCACCTGGACGGCATCCTGGCCTCACTGCCTTCCCCCCTCACCTGCCCTGCACCTGCATCCCACCCAGCCCCCATCATTCCCCTGCACGGCTCAGTCCAGGGACCACGTCCTCAGAGAGGCCACCTCCTGTTCGAACTACCTCCACACCCTTCATTTTTCCCTCGCGGCGTTTGTCACAGCTCTTGGTCACATATTCAGTAGCGTGGGGTTGTTTGCTGTTGCCATTGGGTTTTTCTGTCTTTCTCTCCCTCACTACAGGCCCTAGACGAACAGGAATAATGTCTATCTGTTCTCCCGGTGTTGGCAGAAAGCAGTGCCCGGCTCCTAGGAGGTGATCTATAAATACGGTGGAATGGTCCAACCTAAACGCCTCTCTTCGTGGCATGATGCAGTATAGGGAGGTGTTGACTCTCAGATAAACAGCATAGCCCTAAGTCTCCTCACTCCAGGACTGCCGTGAGAACTCAGGGCTGCAGGGAAACACAGCATCACCGACTGCCATCTGTGGCGAGATGGCGGGGCGTCTGATTTCTTGAGGTTTCCACGGCTTACAGCCTGCTCCAGGCCACAGATTCCTGATTGAAGATATTGCCTGACCAGCTCTTGATGCTTCGTAGAGCTCCTCTTCAAGTGCGATCTCGGGGAGGCTGACAACCATCCAGTGCCGACAGTCATGGGTGTGTCACCAACCCATTTCACAGATGAGGACAGAGGGTGTAAATCACACAAGTGATAACGCGAGGGCTGGTCTCCTCCCGGCGTGTGTAAAGCCCCTCAATACAACAGAAAACAGCGTGGCTTTCAAAGAATGACTTGTGGATAAACCAACGGATGACCCCAAACAGGAATTGATCCTATCATACAGGATTATCACGCAAGTTCTATCAGAGCCACCTCTGGGGTCACTTGATACATTTTTAACAGTGTCATCGGAAGTAGCTAGCACTTATACATAACTCTTGGACCAAGAAGAGAAGTATCAGCCTGAATCAGCTTGATTCTCATCAGTCATCAAGACAATTTCAGGAATCCATCAAGAATTAGAAAAAAACCACAGGATTCTTTGAAGTGATAAAAGAATTTAAGATGCATGCAAGTACTCAAGCCTGTGACACAGGTCACCCCGACGATGGCCTCCACCTAGAGATGGATTGAGCCACCGCTATTTAAAGACAAAAGCTGGCCGCCGCACCGTGCTTCTCTGTGGATCCCAGGCCTTGAAGACTCTGGAAAAGGTCTCCCTGCTAATGAGCACTAACTTTACTAATGGTCACTCCACTCACTCAACACCTCTCAAATCCAGCCCCCAGGTCCCTCTAAGATCCCTGCCTCCTGCCAGTGACAGCCGAGTCCCCAGCCTCCCTGGCCCCTCAGTCTTTTCAAGAGCCCCCCCCCCCCACCGCCTTCCGTTCACACAGCTGCCACAGATTTTATGTTCTTGAAGGAAAAAAGCAGAACATGTCTGTCAGGCACTGAGCAAGCTACGAGCCCAAGGCGGGTCCCACTTTTCCTCATTAGATCAGGCTACACACCTTTCAATGACATCATGTCTTTGTGCAGCTGGCCTTTCCAGATCGCTGTGACAAAAGTGAGCCCCTTGTTACCCGCCCAAAAGCAACGAAAGCAGGGACTCAGCGGACGCATGTGCGCCAAGGTTCACAGAAGTACTATTTGCAATAGCCAACAGGTAGCAACATCCCAAAGGTAGGGATAAACGAAATGTGGTCTATACGTGTGGCGGAATATCATTCACTCCTAAAAAAGAATGAAGGACTTCATTGGTGCACCACAGACAGGTCTTGAACACATGATGCTAGGCAAATAATAATAATAATAATAATAATAATAATAATAATAATAACAATAATAATAATAATAAGCCAAACACAGAAGAACAAATATGGTATGATTCCACTCTTAGGAAGTATGCAGTCAATGTCCTAAAGTCAGAAAACAAAATGGTGGTCGCCACAGGCTGGGGAAGGATGGGGCATTAGTGTTTAATGTTAATTAGCGTTTAATAGGTACAGAGTTTCAGCTTGGGATGATGACAAAACTCTGGAAGTGAATGATGGTGCTGGCTGCACGGCGCTGTGAATGTACTTTAATGCCACTAATGTGAACGCTTAAGAACGGTTACAGTGGTAAGTTGTATATTAAAACTTAGTTTTATATTATAAATATATTATACATAAATATAAACATAATTTATATATACATAACTTATATATATTTTTATATATTTTAATATATATGTGACTTACATTTTCTAATAATATAATTTATATTTGTGTATTTATAATTTTTACTTAATTTAATATATAATTTATATATAACTTATATAAATACGTATAAATATATGTATTATATATATTAGATATACAAATACCATAAATATAAAAACTAAGTTTTCTATTACAAAAAAAAGTAAAACGTCGCAACAGTCAACGCGAAAGAGAAAATGAGGATGGCGGTGTCGGCTGTGACCCCAGGCGTGGAAAGCTATTCTGCGCCCAACTGGTAAGAAACTGTGGCCAAGAATGCAGTGGAAATACTGTTTTTGTTTAATTTACGCATAGTAGTTTCCAATGGGCCACTCGGTTGTTAGAACACAAACACTTACTGAGCTGTTTAAAAACATGGCGACTTGGGTGCCTGGGCGGCTCAGCCAGTTGAGCCTCCAATTTCAACTTAGGTCAGAATCTCCCAGCTCACGGGTTTGACCACTGCCGGTGCGGAGCCTGCTAGGGGTTCTCTCTCCCCCCTCCTCTCTCTGCCCCTCTCCTACTAGTGCTCTCTCAGAATAAATAAATAAAAATAAATTTTAAATAAATCAATTAATTACACCATGATGAATTAATCAACTGAACCGCTATTAATCAACTGAACCGATATTCTTTCGGCTGAGGGCACCATGAAAAAATTACGGGCACACCAGAAAGGAACGGCAAAACAGACAACCAAATACGTATCATCGTCACTAACACTTCTCCCCTGGGAGCCTGCCATCTACGTGGGCCCCATTATAAAGCTCTTGTTACGGGAGGGGATGGGTCCTCACTCCTACCTGGGAGGGAGGAACCGAAAAGGCACCCGTAAGAATGAAAAAGCTGAAACGTGCAAGGCCACTTCCCTGGGTCCAGAGTCGGAGACAGAATGAATCAAACCAACGTTACAGTTCCAGAAAAGCAAGACTCTAACCAAGGAGTGACCAGGTCATGCCATGAACCAAGGTCCCACCTGTTCAGTTCATTCACCCAAAGAGCCACACTTACATTTCATCCACTTCCCTATACACAGGAACTATAGGGAACAGAGGAGCATGTTAAATGACACCATCAGGAAGCCCGCAGTGTATCTAAACTGTGGGGAAGGCTACAGGACAAAAATAAAAAGCATTCTTAAACCAACAGGCTGCAGGGAAATATAAAGGGAGAAGGAGAGAGAGAGAGAGAGAGAGAGAGAGAGAGAGAGAGAGAGATGAAGGGGATACAGATTACAAGAGACGTACAATATGTCAACCAGCTACAGTATATGGACCTTACTGGACTCTGATTTAAACAAGCTGTAAAATACATACAGTTTGTTCACATATATGAAAATCAGGTTGTTCATATAGAGATGAAAATCGGGGAATTTAAGACTAACTGGATCCGCTGGTATTGTTTAGGAATTGTTAAGTTTTGGGCGTGATGATACTGTGGTTATGTCTCAGGTGTCTTTGTCTTTCAGAGAGGCACGTTAAAACGTTCACAGAAGAAAGGATGTGCTGTCTGGGACTTGCTTTAGAACAATTTCAGGCAGGGAGTTGGAGAGCAAGGGGAGAAGAGACAACAGTTGGCCATAAGGTGATCAGTGCTGGAACTGGGCGGCAGACACGGGGAGGCTCACGGTACCCCCTGCTGGCAGCTTCCCATTTCCAAAGTGACGTTCAAGTCTTGTGAAGCCCAGTGTGCCCCTCCCCACTCTAACTCCTTGGATGGCTCCCCGTGCTCTCGGGATAAAATCCAAACTTGTGCGTGTGACACCTGCCTCTACTTGCCTCTCCATCCGCGTTTCCACCGGCGTGCTTTGTGACACGAAGCTGCGGGGACCACCCAGGCCCCTGCCCACCCAGCCCCCAGCCCTCGGTGGCACCAACGTCGGTGTGGGTATGCCCTCCCCCCCTTCTTATCTGGACAGTCCTCCACACAATGCAGCACGCTCACCACCTCTCCTGGGGTGCTCTAACAGACACCCCTCCCCAGGGCAATGAGGAGCTTTCCCTCTCGGCTTCCAGAGAAACACACTTTCCCCTTAGCAAAACTTTGTAAACAGTAATACTTTCAGTTTCCACTGGTTCATTAAACTGAGCGTCTGGTACACAGTAGATACTCAATAAACCTTGGCTGAACTGAGAAGTGAATGGCACGACAGACAACCAAATACGTATCATCGCCACTAACACTTCTTCCCTGGGAGCCTGCCATCTACGTGGGCCCCATTATAAAGCTCTTGTTATGGGAAGGGGTGGGTCCTGGCTCCTACTTGGGAGGGAGGAACCGAAAAGGCACCCGTAAGAATGAAAAAGCTGAAACGTGCAAGGCCACTTCCCTGGGTCCAGAGTCGGAGACAGAATGAATCAAGCCAACATTCCAGTTCCAGAAAAGCAAGACTCTAACCAAGGAGTGACCACGTTAGAACGGGACCGGTCAGGTTATGGGAATCACGACTCCAGAGAAATCCAATCCCTGCCCCCTGGACACTTACCTGCCTTTGTGCGTCGCTTCTGGGGCCTCCGTTTCCTCACTCGCCTCTCGAAAGCCTCTTCCAGACGGGACATCTTGAGATTCCACCCCAGTTTCCGATGGGTGTCCACCACCTTCGGTTTGTTCCTTATGTAATAACTGGTTATCGATCCCTGAGAGGGCCCCAGCCTTGCCAGACGGGGTGCTGGGCAGCGTGACAAACTCCAACGTTCACATGGGTCTCAACGTCCCGCAGAGAAAGACGACAGGCATAGACACAGCCGCATCACAAAAGCCCACGTGATACGTGGCAGAAGAGGGGGGCAAGCAGGATGTCCGAGCGATCATAACTGGGCTAGATGGCGTTCTTTCAGTTCTCGAAGGCTTGACAGAAGCCGCAGGGTCTGTGTGCCAGCCTCGAAAGGCGCGTGGGGTTCAGGCAGGAGGCTGGGACGCTTTCGGCCGCGTGGGACAGCCTGCCGGATCGGGGCTCCTGACCCAGCTGGGGAACGTGTCCTGTCGTGGCTGGCCTTGGGGCCCTCGTCTGCTTGTGGGGATGGGTTCTGCCCGTCTTGTCCCCCTGCCATGCCAGGGTGGGCTCATCGGGGAGCGAGAAGGCACAGAGGGCAGGCGTCCGTCCGGGCACCGAGAAGTTCAGGGGAAGAAGACAGACTGGTTAGTCTGGGGCCTCTTCCCATGGCTCACTCTTCGAGGAAACTCAACTCTTCCCAGAAGCCCCACAGCCAACTCTGGCCAAGCCAGAGGGTGGACGGGAGGCCCGGTCCCGAGCCAATTCTGTGCCCGACACATGCCCTCAATTAGGGGCACACGCAATGCCATGGCCACGTGAGCCTCCTCGCTCACTGCCAGCCTCTTCTGCCTTCTAGATTCAGCCGGGGATGGCGGGGACGGGGACGTCTTCAATATTCTGTCCACCAGCGAGGCAGGCTCTGGAGCGGCCAGGCGCGCAAGAGGTAAGGAGCAGGGGTCTGAAGACAAGACAAGACAAACCCGAATTCAGTCCCCACCATGCCTTTTTCTCTACCCCAGCGGTTCTGACTCCTGGCTGCACATCAAAACTCCCTGAGCCCCATCCCAGACCAACCAAATCCAAGTCTCCCGGGCTTGGGATGCAGGCACCTGTGGCTTGGTTGTTTTTTTTTTTTTAAGCTTCCCGGAGGATTCGGACGCCCAGCTGGGGGTTGAGAACCAGCGTTCTGGCTCAGCGCTTCTCAAACGTCAGTAGCAACGGAATCACCGGGCGGGCGCGTTAAAATACGGACTGCTGGGCGCCCCCCGCTGAGCTTCCGACTCGGTGGGTCTGGGGTGGGGCCGAGAATCTGCATTTCTAACAAGCTCCCGGTCGGCGCCGACGCTGGCGCCCGCACAGGCATCTCGATCAAACTCTTACCCCGCTCCGAGCCTCCGTAGCCTTTCTCCCCTGTAAAACAGAGGTCAGGAGAGCTGCCACACTGCCTTTATTGAAAGGATTGAAGGTAACGTCCAGAAGACAGCTGGCACCGGGCTCACAGAGCCCCTAGAAGGTCCTTGGAAGACGCAAGGCACCGTGGTTTGAGTTCCATCGCTAGGGGCGTGTCAGAGGGCTGTGTGAGCGTGACCCTGGGAGCTAGGTCAGCTCTCCCTCCTGCCTGGGTTGTTTTTTTGGGGGGCTGTTTTGTTTTTTGTTGTTTTTTTGTTTTTTTTTTTTTTTTTTGCCTTCTAAAAATATGTTATCACCAAAAAAAAAAAAAAAAAAAAAAAAAAAAGTGCATCGTGCTTTCTGCCCCGGTTCTAACTCAGCCTTGGCGTTTTCTTATAGAATGATGCTTATCAGAGGAAAAACATCTGTTCCACTTCCTTTAATCTCTAATTTATCTAATCTCCCTTTGTAAAAAGGTATATTGCTAATGAGCGAATTTCTGCCAAAGGGGGAAAAAAAATGCTTGTTTCAATTACTTATTCTTCTCATTGACTTTGCTCTCGGTGGTGTAATATCACAACATAAATATAATGAATGCCCCCCCCCCTTTTTTTTTCTGGTATCTTCATCACTTGGCCACTGAGAGAGAGACTTCCCGAATAGAAAGACGTCACTTTTCACGTCTCTTCTCTGAAGCCTCAGACACACGTGCGCTCGGTGGAGTCAATCTGTTCCTGGGGCAAGTGTCCTCCCCCTGCCCAAGGCACAAACCCAGGAGAACCTCTGCGGCCGGTGACCATAACGAAGAACGGCCGCCAGAGGGCGCCGCAGAGCAGCGCAGCCCGCCCCCTCCAGGGCCCTGCGACTCCGCCGCCTGGGCCTCGCAAGCCCCGCCCGGGGTGTCGATTTCCCCGCTGGAAAGGGTAGTTTTCAGAATGTGCGGACATCTATGTGTTGTTTTGCCGTGTTGGGGTTTTTCCGGGTTAAAAATGGAAGTTAACGATCAAATAGCAGGATTTGGGCCCCTGTGTTTAGAAAAGCAAATGAGGATAAAATCATTGAAAAGAATGAAATTGGATCAAGGCAAGGAAATTTGGGAATTGCAGTGCTATGGGGGTGAGGTGGGGACTCGAAGGCCTTTTGGAATGAACCCCTCGTTTTACAGGTGAGGACACTTGAGGATCAGAGAGTTCACGGTGTCACAGTCAACACAGCACAACCCTCATCAGAAGGGGGGGTGCAAAGGGCCACGAGAGCTACCGGTTAACCCCAGCTTCCTCTCTCTGTCTTCCCTTAGTCTCTCTTACTGTGCAAAAAAAGACAGACCAGAGACATTGCTTATTATAACCGGAGTTTGTGCCATACTTTGCAAAGTTTGTGACTTTTTTTTTTGGATTTTTTATATTTTTTTTTTGGATTTTTTTTTTTTTTTTTTGGCCACAATTTGGACGGTGGTAAAATATACATACAATTTACCATTTTAACCATTTTTAAGTGGCCATTTCAGTAGCACTAAGTACTTTTATGACATTGTGCCACCATCACCACCATCCTCTCCAGAACTTTTTTGTCTTCCCAAACTGAAATTCCGTCCCCACTAAATGTTGACTCCCCGGTCCCTCCCCCAGCCCCTGGGACCCACCGTTCTATTCTCTGTCTCTATGGATTCACCTGTTGGGGCGCCTGGGTGGCTCAGTCGGTTAAGCGTCCGACTTCAACTCAGGTCATGATATCGCGGTCCGTGAGTTCGAGCCCCGCGTCGGGCTCTGGGCTGGTGGCTCGGAGCCTGGAGCCTGCTTCCGATTCTGTGTCTCCCTCTCTCTCTGCCCCTCCCCCGTTCATGCTGTGTCTCTCTCTGTCTCAAAAATAAATAAATGTTAAAAAAAAATTTTTGTTTAAATAAATGTCCCCAAGTTTCAGTCATAGTGTAGCTCATGTTAGGATGTCCTTCCTTTTCACAGCTGAATTCCTCACGTCTACCTCTGCTTTATTTTTTTATGTTTGTTTATTTTTGAGAGAAAGAGAAACGTGGGGGGGGGGGAGGGCACAGAGAGAGAAGGGGAGAGAGAGAGAATTCCAAGCAGGCTCCATGCTGTCAGCAGAGAGCCAGGTGAGGGGCTCAAACTCGCAAACCGTGAGCTCATGACCTGAGCTGAAATCAAGAGTCAGACGCTTCACGGACTGAGCCAACCAGGTGCCCCTACATCTACCTGTGCTTTCCAAACAAAACCCTTGCTGGGGTTTATGATGTCCCCATTATCGACGTTGACATTACCGTTATTCGTGGCCTATGGGCTTGTCTTCACACTGCACCTCTCAGGACCCACACGCACTCGGTGAGGAAGTTGGGGCTGGAAGATGACACAGCTGCCCAGGGTTGCACCACTGGAAAATCACAGCCTACGGTCCAAGTGGGAGTTCACGACCTCAGAGCCCGACTTCACCACCATGGAGCTTAGTCAGCTCATGTGAAACTCATCCCCTACCCGTAGGGGGAAGCTGTCCTTGGAGGGTAGATACTCTCTTTCCAAACCAAAGCGTAGGCAACTGACTCAATCCAACAAACCCTACTTGGGCTCCTGTTTGGGTCAGTCACAGGTGCCTTGGGAGACGCCAAGGGGAAGGCGGTCCCAGCTCTCCTGGAGCTCACATCTAATAAACAAATATTTGTTGAGCCCAATCTGTGACTCATCAGGCTTACGTTTAGGAGTAATATGGAACATCAAACGTAGTAACTTTTTTGGTGTGAATGAAAAGAAACTGAGAAATCGTTTCTTGGATGGCCTCCAGGTGAGAAAACAGAATACCTCGATTTTTACTAAAACACTGAGTAAGCCTTTCCAAACTTCATGTAAGACTCAGAGACACGTGACAGTCCACAAGACTTGTCACCTTGGTTCACGGACTCCAATCATGAATTACATAAAGGGTGTTACCTGGAAAAGAAGGGGTTTTGCCAACGTTCCAGTCAAAATAGGCTTCATAAATTAAGCGGCATGTTTTCTGAAACCGTATTAATCTCTAGGAACACTGGAGGAAACAATAAAGGAAGCTCCAACCCATCCTGTTTTGTCTGATAAATACGGAACGTACGTGAACTCTAATAATGTACATAAGATGAAGCACCACTCAGAAAAGGTTGGCGGATCCTGAAAGGATTAAAATCTGTCTCATTGGTCCAAGAGCCCTTTGTAATTTCATCTGCTCGTCAGCCTTGGCTATATTCGCCAGTTTTCTGATGTGAAAATGCTGGATGAGGTCAACACCGTGCTTCAGTTTGGGAGGTCTGCAGACACGGTGGTGGAAGAGACACCTTCTGATCCCGACATGCCGATCCCCTTGGCTCCCACCCCAGCGCGTTGCCAAGGAAAAGGAGGCACGTTCTCTAGCTTGTGGTGAAGCAGGAACACTTGTACCAATAAATGAGAAACATAAAGGGAGAGCGTGTTTCCTTCTAAATAACCTGGGACAAAAAATAGGAAAACTTCGTGAACCCGCGAACAATGTTTGAATAGCTAAGTACCCTAAGAGTAAAAAAACATGATCACACGAAGCTTATTTCCACTAAAAAGTTACTCTCAGGATAACTTTTAGGTAATATTTCAAAGAAAATTGGGGGGAAAAGTTATTACAAAGAATAAGTATATTATTTATATTATATTACATAGTATATCATTGTAAATAATATAGGAGGTGGGGGGATCTTATTACAAATAAGGTAGTAACATTGCACCCAGCTACTTGAAAGGGGACCCTGATCCTAACCACCACTGCCCCTTCACAATATGTGACTTACATTGGCCAGTGGAACGTGATCAGAGGTGACCCGTGCCACAGGGAGAAGTGTGTGGCGGGGCTTAGTCATTGCTCTTTTCCCTGTGCCATAGAGAGGAATGATGCAAATTCAGGCGGCTCCTTCAGCCTGGGTCTTGCAATGAGGAGGACCCACGGGAGCAAAGCTGCGGCAGCCCAGAGTCAAGATGAGCGAGAAACAGACATGTGCTACTAGCAGCTACTGAGATATTGGAGCCTGCTTGTTACGCAGCATTACCTAGTAAATACTGACACATGAGGCTTCTTGTTCCTCTTAGATTCAAATCCAAATTCCATCACCTTTCACCAAGACCTACATACATCTCCTCAAAGCAGCCTTGCTTCCCCACAGCAGGCTGGTGTCCACCGTTGTTAATGGCCACTTTAGACCTGAGCTTAAAAGTTACTTCCTGCAGGAAAAGTTTTCCCGACCCTCGGTCCATCTGCCACATACCTCTCCTTTGTAGAGTGTATCAGATTTGAAATTTTGTGTTTATTTGCTTGGTCATTCGAGGGCTACCTCTGCTTCTCCTTAAGGCATTAATCACAACTGCTCTTCCTTTGATGAGTTATGAGATGTCTGCCCCTCCCCTGACCACCACACACGCTCACGGACACACTCGCGGAGTCTCAGAAGAATTCTTCCTGGTTTTGCTAACCATTGAAGCCAAGGGCCGGGAAATTGCCGGGCACATAAAAGAGGTTCAAATTTTTGTAATTGAATGAAACGACTCACCGATGACCAAACACTACGGCTTCACAGTATATTGTAAAATGTGAATATAAAAGTTATTAAAAGCGTTTGCTGAATTGAGTAACTAAGAGCTGGTATTTCATGTAAGAGCAGTGATCTAGCTGTCTCTTTTCTCCCATATCAATTACCAACCCCGCCTCCAAAGACCAGTTAATACCTGAGTCATGGACCGTGTGGTCTTAGAGCAGTGGCTCTTCAACCCTTAGAAACAGAGAATCATCCGGTAAAAACACAGGTTGTGGGGCGCCTGGGTGGCTCAGTCCGTTGAGCATCTATCGCACCATTCGTGCATTTGAGCCCCGCGACAGGCTCAGCCCGGATGGTGCAGAGCCTGTTTGGGATTCTCGCTCTCTCCTCTATCTCTGCCCCTCCCCCACTCACGCTTTTTCTCTCTTTCTCATAATAAATAAATTTTAAAAACACAGATTGCTGGGTCCCACCCCCAGATTTTCCGGTTCGGCGGTGTGAATTGCTAGTAAATTCTGGGGGGCTGTACCGCTGCTGGCCAGGCCGCAGAGAACCATGGCCTTGGAACTTACCACACTCTCACTTAGCAGGGGTCGGTGCACACTGCCTGTGTCAGGGCCAACAGGAACCCCCCAGGGCTCCCCCCGGCGTCCCCACGCCCCTCAAGGCAGGAGGGCTTCTACTCAAGCACTGGGAGCCTCCACACCTGCCCCGTGGTCACCAACGAGGCACAGGCACACCAGAGATCACGACCTGAGGGCCCCGTTTGTTTTTCTGTATTATAACAAGTGTGGTTTGCTCAGCGGAATTGGGAGAATTGGGGCCCCACGTCCACGGAGTGAAAGGTTCCCTTCATCTGTGCCCAAAGAACGAGGCAGACTCTCCCACCTTGCCCACCCCCCTGAGTGCTCTCCCGCCCCTGCGCCCGCCACGCGAGCCTCTGCCAGCACCTGCTCTCACACCCGTGCTTGTGCCACAGATTCCCGCACACCCGGGAGGAGGGAGAGCGGTTGGCACAGGGCTTAACTCCGGAGCTAAAGGGATTCAAGTTTGGCCTGGAAAGGGCGCCTGGGTGGCTCAGTCGGTTAAGCTTCCGACGTTGGCTCAGGTCGTGATCTCACGGTTCGTGAGTTCGAGCCCTGCGTGGGGCTCTGTGCTGACAGCTCGGAGCCTGGAGCCTGCTTCAGACTCTGTGTCTCCCTCTCTCTCTGCCCCTCCTCCCACACCTTTCAAAAATAAATGTTAAAAAAAAATGTTTCTAATTTGACCCTGAAATTTTCTGGGCGTCCCAAGTAGAAGGAAGGGAGGCTACGGCCTCAGGGTTGGCTGCGAAGCAAGGGGAAAGGGGCCGGTGGTCAGAGGGCGGTGAGGATGCGGGTCGGAGGTCAGGGGTCAGAGGCACGGGAAAGCTGGAGGGGAGGTGGTGGAAGCGGACTGGCCCGCTGGCCTGGCATCACCACGGCCCTGCCGCCTGCAGACGCCAGGAGCAGCCTCTCTGGTCTCCCACAGGCCCTCGAGGGCCATCCAAACGTCACATCCACTGGCAGCTCAGCCATCTGTGTTTGATCAGCGTGGCGGACTCAGATGTGTCCCCCCAGAATTCCCACGTGGACGTCCTAACTCTCGGCACCGCAGAAGGTGGCTGTGATCGGGGACGGGGTCTGCAAAGCGGGGCATGTGACGGGGTCTGTGAGCTTAAAATGAGGTCACGGGGTGGGCCCCGAGCCAGGCTCACTGGGTCCTCTCTGGACAAGAGGAGGACACAGACCCACAGAGGGCAGACCACGTGAAGACACACGAGACAATAAATGTGTGTTGTTGAAGTCCCGGGTGTGGGCTCTCGGCTACAGCAGCCCCAGGGGACCGGTCCGGTGGGTACTGGGTTCCGCAGCTCCCTGTAACGGGGAGTCACGAGGCCGGAGAGGGGAACCGGGGGCAGGGGGAGGACCGGGTCACAGTGGATGGCCCGCCCTCTCTTGTGGGCTAAAGGACACAGCTTTAGTATAAGCCCAAGAGAGGGTCCCTGCAGAGCTTTGGACCCAAGGGGTCAACACGAATCACATTTTCCGCAAAACGCTCTGCGCAGAAGTTGGGCAGCACTCCTGGCGCCCAAATTCCAGTGAGCCTCCCTCTCGTGGGGGACACCCGGCCTGTCACTGAAAACTGAAAACGGGTGACAAGGAAGGGGAACCCTGATACCACTGGGGCTGTCAATAACACATCATTTGTGATCTGTAGAGCTACAAGCATTCCTGTGTCGAGCACATACAACATAAAGGAGACCCCTTATCCAGAAAAATCTGATTGGAAAAAAAATGATTTTTTTCACGAAGTTATCCTCCCAGTATTTGTATTGGAATTACAACAGCAAAACACACACACACACACACACACACACACACACACACACACACACTCTCAAAAATCTCTTAGTGAGGGGCGCCTGGGTGGCTCAGGCAATTAAGCATCTGACTTCGGCTCAGGTCATGATCTCGTGGTTCATGAGTTCAAGCCCCGCATGGGGCTCTGTGCTGACAGCTCAGAGCCTGGAGCCTGCTTTGGATTCTGTGTCTCCCTCTCTCTCTCTGCCCCTCCCCTGCTCATGCTCTCTCTCTGTCTCTCTCTCTCTTTCTCTCTCAAAAATAAACACTCTTTAAAAATCTCAGAAATCTCTTAGTGAAGCAAGCAAACACTTAAGCAATGTAAGAAGGGAAGAACTAAAAATAAGCTGTGCCTCTCCAGCCTGGGCACAGCCCTGCATGTCCTCTGGTAAGGCTGACCTCAGCTTTCCTGGGCGCTTGGCTCACAGATTAAGGAGGTCACACCTCCTCTCCTCCTCACCACTGTCCCCGAGACATGAGACCCTCATCCTGTACATGCAGAACACTGCCTTTGTCTGAAACCTTCACAGACCACAGCTCACCACCAGGAAATGCAAGGAATAGGGGACGGAGGAGGGGAGGGGGGGGAAGCTCTTCCGGGACCCACCCAGGATTCTGCTTCACATGAGGACTGCCCCCAGCGTAGCAAAGCACAGGTGACACATGCAACCATTCATATAAAACCCAAATCACCAACCCCGGCCTAAAAGCAAGCCGTGTGGGCACTACTGAGACTTTCATGCCATCGCTTGCAAAGACAATATAGGGCTAGTTGCTCCACAAAAGCAAGCATCCAAGGAAAACTGCCCAGGGCTATAATTTTTCATCGCTGTAAAAATATGTTGAATTAGTCTCATAGACACTGCATTTACCCATCTGTCACTATTCCTGGCCCCACTCTCCTCTTCTGTAAATTTTTATGCATAATCGGAAGGGTATCTTTTCATGAGCCCCAAGCCCCACTTTATTTCCCTGAGTCTGGGATGCCTGTGCGGCTAACGCACAGCATCCACCCCGCCCACCCCACCCCTACCTCCTCACCTCTTGCTGATGGATGCGTCCCCTGACACTCACGGGACAGGATGGCCAGGCACCCCAAGGAAAGGTCGGACAGGGCAGAGTGATGGCTGGATTTCAGCCCAGTCAAAACCCATTTTGATCCCTGAAATGTGGGTTTCTCACTGAATCCCAATTCTTCACACTTGTTTTAGGATATGACTTGACATGAAATGGGAAATATTTACTTTGTGGCACCCAGGTTGGGTCTCTACACTGATTCCATGGTGCTCATCCCCTTGGAGGGCTGCAATTAAAGACCCGGTTGGCAGGGAGAGCCTCCCTCCCCAGACAGTTGCAGCCCTGTCTCAGTGAAACTTACTGGGTGGGGCGGGGGGGGGGGGGGGGGGGAGGAGATGGCGAGCAGAAAAGTGGCCAAATCCACACTGGCCACCGCACCAAGGCCCCAACCACAGCCCTGAGGACCATGCAGAAGGCCAATCTCACCACCTGTCCTCTCTGAGAAGCAAACATAGCCCCATGCATTCCTCCCATCTTTCTCTCTTTTTCTGAGAGGAAACAGTGATTAAGAATGCAGAGTTTGGACTCCTACATCAGGTTCAAATCCTGTATCTGTCATTTCCTGTGATGGCTTGGACAAATCATTTTAAAGTTTCAGTAGGTTTTGTTTCCTTCACCCATCTCACAGAGTTTTGTAAAAATTTAAGAAGGTTATCCGTCTTGGGGCACCTGGGTGGCTCAGTTCGTTGAATGTCTGACTCTTGATTTCGGCTCAGGTCATGATCTCAGAGTTCATGAGTTTAAGCCCCATGTTGGGCTATGCATTGGCAGTGCGGAGCCTGCTTGGGATTCTCTCTCTCCCTCTCTCTCTGCCCCTCCCCTACTCGCACATGTGCACACTCTCTCTCTCTCTCTCAAAACAAATCACTGTAAAACAAACAAGCAAATAGATAAATAAGTAAATAAATAAACACAAAGAAGGTAACTTGTGAAAACACCCAAAAGAGCAATGGCAGATAAAAAGCGAGCCCCCACAGTGGTGGGCAGAGCAGTGACTTTTCTCATTAGCTCCAAGGACAGTATGACCAGGCACAGCGAGGCTAATACTTGCTGTTCCTGTGAAATATCAGCTCTGTGACCTGAAGTTTGGTCCGTATCTCAATTCCACACGCCGTAATACCAAGGCAGACCTGGAAAATGTGTCACCATGGGGATTGGGATACGGGTTGGACACCACTGTCTCACACGGTACCAGGGACTCCACTCACGGGCTGTGGGATCCAATATACCATGAGCGATGCTCCCTGTAGTTGTGTAAACTGTGGGTAGAAGGCACAAAATGCAAGAGGAATGACTCCTCCTCTTTCGCAACCATCCCCGTGAGGGGCGAGCACCGGAATAGGAAATGAATGAGGCAATGATGATGGAAACAGGAATAGTCAGGGCAATTTTATGAATAAGAAGAGTTAATATTCCATTCCTAATTTGGTTGTGAGACCCAGCAGTGGGTGAGGCAACCCCACTCCCAGTTGCACCAAACCAACCTCTGTCTTTGACTGTGCAGTGCTGCATGGAGGGATCAGGGCAAGGGTGTGCTGGTAAATGTTTGACAACGAACTTTCTGGGAAATAAAAGCCTGATAGGTGGTATCCCCCAGTTCCCACGGTGTAAATACTTCTGTTGTGGTCATTTCCAAGCTACCAACATGACCCCAGAGCTGGGAAGGGATGCATATCAGTAGGGCCATGCCTGAGAAGAGCATAGAGACATCAGAGAATGCAATAAATACAGGAGCCAAAGAGACAAGAATTCAGCAAAATTAAAATCTGAAGAGAGGGTGACCGGGAAAAATGGAAGTTGCTCTCAAGAATGTCTACATATATTTGAAAGGATGTTGATTTTCCTGCTGTGTATAGGTTTAAACAAGATGACCCCAGTGAGTTCAAGATGTGGACATATTCAGCAAAAACCATACAAGACAGGCTGAGGAGAAGAGTCTAGAACATTTTTCTGATGTATGAGTATTAGCAAAAATACCATTAGAAAGTCAGAAAGTATAAGATTTTCTGAGCTTAAGATTAGAGGATACAAACCCAAACTCTATTCATGTCTTCAATTGTCTCTTATAAACCTGTGTAATCTAATCCTCAGGCTTCCAATTGTTCTCATCTCAGTTTCTTCCTCTATGAAACAAATATGTTGATCACAAACTTCCCCAGACACAGCACTGTAAAACTACCTGCTAAAGTAAATAACAGACCACCGAAACTTCACCGAGAGCATTTCTCCACATACACCTAATATTGCTACAGCTCGGAATTCAAAAATAGCTTTCATTTCAGAATGATCAATTCCAGATTCCCTAAAACTAAACATCAACAAAAAAAAACCTGAAAACTAATTTTAAAGAATGCCACTTGCAGGTAATATCTTCTTCTTACAATAAATGATTTTTTCAGACTATATCTCCCATCAATAACTAGAAAACGTGGACAAAATATGAGAAACATTTGTTCACAAGTGTCAGAGGACCATCGAAGCAGTAAGGATTTGAACGACCAAGGTCTTTCAAGAGAATGGCAGTCAATTTTTCCCTACAGGTACTTTTACTCAAAAGTAGCAGTGGAGAGGCAGAGAGGCAGAGCATAAACTTCAGAAGTATCACAGAGCTGGGGAGACAGAGTGGAACATAGGACCCCCCAAAGAGGGTCCTACTAAACACCAAGGCTTCCAATTAGGACCCCTAAAAGGTTATTCCTTTGAGAATACATGCTTTTCTATGTAGGAGTATGTAGAAATTGATAAACCCTTACAAAAACCTAACCTGAGCTTGAATCAGCTCATTATATTGATGTGATCGATCCTTATACTTACTGTCTGCAAGAATCAAAACTAAATTCTCTTGGAAATAAGATAAAGTCACTCAAGTCTCAAATAACCTCCCAAACTTCCATACAAAATTTTTATAATTCAACCAATAATAACTAGGAAAATTCAATCAACAAAAGGGCAAGGAACGTGAGAACCAGTGTGGCACAACACCCACTACCTAACCAGCTAAGAGTGCACCCTGCCCCCAAGTTCTCTGGTGGACACGCCCCCTCCGGACCTGGAACAGAGGTCCCCTCCTACAGCAGACCTTGGCAACATCGCACACCCTGCCCCCACATTCTCCTGCAGTTTGGTGCTATTACATCTCTGGCAAACACCTTGTCTGACTTAAGCCCAAAGCAATCCTGGACTGGCCCGCTGAAACACAAGGACCAAACCCAGGCCACAACAGGCAAGGAGAGTCATTGCAGACAACTGGACTGAAGGTAAAGGGGGCTCAGCCACAACAGCAGGGCACATGAAATGCACATCGAGACATTCCTGAAGTGCCAGCTTCTGGTGAACAGGGGACGTTGCACCACAGGGCACTATAGGAACTCTTCTTCAGAAGGCCACTACTTTCAAGAGCAGGAGATGAAGCTGACTTTCCTAACACACAGAAACAAACACAGAGAGTTACACAAAAGGAAGAGACAGAGGAATACGTCCCAAATGAAAGAACAGGACAGAATCACAGGAAGAGACCAAAGCAAAATGGAGATAATACACCTGATAGAGAATTTAAATTAATGGTCATAAAAATACTTACTGGACTTGGGAAAAGAGTAGAAGATCTCAATAAGATCCTTAGCAAAGAGACAGAAACCATAAAAAAGTATCAGAGATGAACAACTCAATAAATGAAATTTAAAATACATTGGGGATGAAATAAATAGTAGACTAGAAGAAGCAGAAGAATGGATCAGGGACCTGGAGGACAGAGTAAGAGAAAGCAATCAAGCTGAGCAGGAGAGAGAAAAAAAGAATAATAATAAATGAAAATAGACTTAGGGAACCCAGCAACATTATCAAGTACAATAACATTTGCATTATAGGAATTCCAGGAGAAGAAAGGGGGGGCAGAAAAATTATTTGAAGAACTAATAGCTGAAAGCTCCCTAAATCTGGGGAAGGAAACAGAAATACAGAGTGCGGAGTCACAGAGTGCCCCTAACAAAGTCAACCCAAGGAGGTTCACACCAAGACACATAGTAATTAAAATAGCAAAAAGTAGTGACAAAGAGAGAATTTTAAAGGCAGAAAGAAAGAGAGGGGGTCCTGAGGTAGCTACTCAGAGGTAGCTCTGTCAATTGAGGATCCAACTCTTGATTTCAGCTCAGGTCATGATCCCAGGGTCATGGGATTGAGCCCTGCGAAAGACTCTCTCTCTCTTTCTCTCTCTCTCCTTCTCCCTCTCTCTCTCTCCCCCTCTGCCCCCTCTCCTGTTCACACACTCTCTCTCTCTCTAAAAAATAAAAAAATTAAAATTAAAAAATTAAAAATAAAAGCAGAAGAGAAAAGAAAATAGTTATATACAAAGGAAACCCCACAAAGCTACCAGCTGATTTTTCAGCAGAAACTTTGTAGGCCAGAAGGAAGTGGCATGATATAGGCAAAGTGCTGAAAGAAAAAAAAAACTTCAGCTAAGAATACTCTACCTAACAAGGCTATTGTTGAGAATAGAAGGAGAGATAAAGAGTTTCTCAGACAAACAAAAGTTAAAGGAGTTCATGACCACTAAACCACGCTGGCCTACAAGAAATGTTAAAGGGGACTCTTTGCGTGGGAAGGAAAGACTGTAAGTAGGAATAAGAGAAGTAAGAAGCACAAAAGCAGTAAAATTAAGTATATTTATAAAAATTAGTCAAGGGATTCACAAAATAAAAGGATGTAAAGTATGACACCATATACCTAAAAGATAGGGGATGGGAGGTGAGTAAAGAATGTGTTCAAACTTAAGCGATCATCAACTTAATATAGGCTGCTATATGTGTAAGATGTTATAGACGAACCTAATGGTAACCACAAACCAAAAACCCATAATAGATATTCAAAAACTAAAGAGAAAGGAATCCAAGTATATCACTAAAGAAAGCCAACGAACTGTGAGAGAACAAGAGAAGAAAGGAACAGAGAAGAACAACAAAAACAACCATAAAGCAAGCAACAAAATGGCAGTAAGCACCTACTTATCAATAATTACTTTGAGTGTAAGTGAACTAAATGTTCCAGTCATCAGTAGATAAATAAAGATGCAGCATATCTATACAATGGAAAATTACTCAGCCATAAAAAAGAATGAAATCTGGCCATTTGTAACAATATGGATGGATCTAGAGTATAATGCTAAGTGAAATAAGTCAGAAGACAAGTACCATATGATTTCCCTTATACGTGGGATTTAAGAAACAAAACAAACGAAGAAAAAAGGGACAAACCAAAAGCAGACTCTTAACTATAGAGAACAAATTGATGATTGCCAGAGGGGAGGTGGTGGGGGGGGGTGGAATAGGTGAAGGGGATCAAGAGTACCCTTATCGCAATGATTACTGAGTAATGTATAGAATTATTGAATCATTAGATTGTATATCTGAAATTAATATAACACTATATGTTAACTACAATCGAATTTTTTAAAAAAATTTTAATGTGTATTTATTTTTGAGAGAGAGAGAGAGAGACAGAGCATGAGAGGGGGAAAGGCAGAGAGACAGGGAGACACAGAATCCAAAGCAGCCTCCAGGCTCTGAGCTGTCAGCTCAGAGCCCAATGCGAGGCACAACCTCACAAACTGTGAGATCACGACCTGAGCCAAAGTTGGACACTTAACCAACTGAGACACCCAGGTGCCCCCAGAATTAATTTTTTGTAAAAGAAGGACAAGGAAAGACAAAAACCAAAAGAAATAAAAGTAAAAAAAAATAGAAACAAGCCCACAAAGATTATTAGAATTATATGATACAAATGTGAAAATAATTATGATTAACATGCTCATGAAAATATGGACAATTTCAGTTGAGGACCAGAAATTACAAAAAAGGAAGAAATAGAAATTTTGAACAAGATAATAAAATAACCAAAATTAAGAACTCAGTGGATGAGTTTAATAGAAATTCAAAATGGTAGAAGAGTGATTTAGTCAAATGGAAAAGAATTAATAGGAATATATCCAGACTGAAGGACAGAGATCCAAAAGAACGAAAAGTACAGAATACAGCATAAGAGATATGGGACAAGAAATGTCTAATATTTGTAACTGTAACTATAACCACCTTGCCAAGTACATTTTTAGCTCCCTGTCAAAAGATGCAAACTCCTTCTAGAGGACACTCCATCAGCAAAGTAGGAGTCTTAGAGGCAGTAAAGAGACTGCTATGGGTTCCAGTCCATTCTTGTGGGATCCCGATCTTCTCTTACTATCTACTTTTTACTTCAGGTGTTCAGGAGAAACACCTTCCCCTAGAGTATTGAACCAGCTTAGGCAATTTCACATGGTCAAAACCCTATAATAAATCTCTCTGTGTGTCTACACATAGATCTTCCATTGGTTCTGTTTTCTATCCTAATGCAGGATAGAAACAATATTTAAAGAGATGACAACTGATTTTTTAAAACTGATGAAAGACATCAAAATACAGATTCAACATTACATTGTACAACTGAAACTGATAAAATGTTATATGTTGATTATACCTCACTTGAAAAAAAACAGATTCAAGAAACTTCCTTCTTTCTCTGCCTTTCCCCCTCTCATGCTATCTCTCCCTCAAAATAAATAAACTTTAAAAAGAGAATCATGATAGCCTTAATCCCCAAGCATAATTATAAAAAAGCACACATCATAGAAAAAACTGCTATGAAGCAAAACAAAGAGTAAATCTTAAAAAGGACCAGAACACCAGCAAATACTTGGAAGACTGTGAAGCAGAAGGAACTCTAATTCACTACAGGTAAGAATACAAAATGGTACAGCCAATATGGAAGACAGTTTGGCAATTCTTACTAAACTAAACATACTCTTACCATACGATCTAGCAATCATGCTCCTCATGCTCTTTGGCATTTACCTAAATGAAGTGAAACCTTATGTCTACACAAAAACCAACCCATAGATGTTTGTGGCAGCTTTATCCACAATTATAAAAACTAGGAAGCAACGAAGAGGTCCTTCAGCAGGTCAATGAATAAATAAACTTGAGTTACCCAGGGGCACCTGAGTAGCTCAGTCAGTTACGCGTCCAACTTCAGCTCAGGTCATGATCTCATGGTTCATGGGGTCAAACCATGCAGCAGGCTCTGTGCTTAAAGCCCAGAGCCTGGATCCTGCTTTGGATTCTGTTTCCCTCTCTCTCTGCCCCTCCTCCACTCACATTCTCTCTCTCTCTGTCTCTCAAAAATGAATAAGCATTTTAAAAAATTAAGAAAAAAAAACTTTAGTAACCCAGACAATGGGAAATCAGTCACTGCTAAAAAAAAAAAAAAAAAAAAAAAAAAAAAATGAACCATCAAGCTATGAAAAGACATGAAGGAACCCTAAGTGCATATTTTTAAGTGAAAGAAGCCAATCTGAAAAGGCTACATAGTATATAATTCGTTCATATTCATAGCATATGATATCCCGGAAAAGGGAAAACTATGGAGACAGTTAAAAACTCACGGGTGGTTGCTAGGGGGTCAGGCAAGGACAAAAAGGAATTGGAGGAGTACAGAGGGTTTTTAGGGCAGTGATACACTTCTGTATGGCACTATAATGATGGAGACATGTCATTATACATTTGTCAAAACCTACACAACCCATAGCATGAACAACACCAAGAGTGAACCCTTATTTAAACTAAAATGGTGTGTCAATGTAGGCTCATCGATTGCAACAAATATACCACTCACATGCAGGATGCTGACAGTAGGGAAGGTTATGGAGGGGGCAAGCAGGTGATATACGGGAACTCTGCTTTTGGCTCAATTTTGCAATAAACCTAAAACTTCTCTAAAAAATAGAAGTTTCTGAGAAACAACCAGAAAGACCTATTACCATCAAGGACGCAACAGTAAGACTGACAACAGACTTTTTAATAGGAACAATAGAATACAACAGACAGTAAAATAACAATTTCAAAGGACTACAAGAATATAACTTCCGACCTCTAAAATTAGACATTGGACCCAACAAAGCTGTCCTTCAAACACTGAAGGCAAGCTGTTTAGGGATGTAGAAAGTTGGAAAGAGCATTGCTCCCGCACTAAAATGGAAACAGCTGGACAACATGAACATTGCTTACTCTCCGAAAACCATCAGAGAACTCAGGTTGCAGAATAACCAGGTGGCCCCAAATCTAAAGAGAGATGGTCCAATTCGGGTGAAAGATTGCTGGTTTGCCCGGGACAGATGCAGGTGGACACTAGTGAGAAGAGTTCAGCTGGGTAGATAATGACCCGCTGAGAGCAGACTGTGCACTGGCAGGTGCATAGAGCCCTTAGCGGTCGGAGAAATCAGAGCCAGCACCCACTTCAGGCCCTTTGTCCTTGGACCCTACCAGGAACTCCCAGGATTCGGAAGAGTCCTATGAAAGAGCTCCTTGAGGTGGAGACCTGGAGGAGAGGGGGAGCAGGTGCAATGAGAGAGCAATACCAACCCCGCCTGTGTTCTTTTCCTCTGTCTTGTCCAGGAAACAAAAGCTTGTACACGGAAGGGCAACAAAAACCATTGCCCTTAGGACACTAATGAAAATACACCACAGCATAAGGAAAGGAAGTAGCAAAAAAAAAAAAATACCCTATTCCACTGGGGAGAGCAGGACATGAAGATCCGCCGGGCCCAGAACTCTAGTTAGAGGCTGATACAGAAACAAGTCACCCTCTCTTTCTCTCTCTGCACTTCCAACATATTGGATGAACTCATTCCAATCATTTTTCCAGCTTTACTGATGTATAATTGACAAATAAAAATTATATATATTTAAAGGGTACAGTGTAACGATTTGATAGACCTATATACTATGAAATGATTGCCATACTCAATCGAACTAACAGAATAGTGGCACACTGAAAAAGCAACACTTCTGAGGCACAGGGACGGCCCTGCCTAAGACAAAGGTTTAATTAGAACAACAGAGAACCCACACACACACCCATTACCTCCCCATCACAAGGATGAGTAGCACTAAATAACAAAGAATGGTGCAGGACAGCTGGCAGGGAGAGATAAGAGAGACAAGGGCATAGAAAGGGACCTCTGGGGTACAGCAGCACAAAAGGAAGACCTGAAAATGAGGAGGGAATATCCTGAAGAAAAAATCCTCTGGCAAGTCTGCCCCCACCCTAAACACTAGATGTCATTAGAGAAGTTTGAAGCCTGTAGTATACTTAAGGTCACCATAGCAACAACAAACCTTCAGCCCAGCCCCATTCCTATCTAGCTGAATTCAAGTCCCTTCACTAAAGACTTTGCAGAAGAAAAAGTACGCACGTTCCAGGCAAAAAAACAAAAAAAAAAAAAAAAAAAAAAACAAGCTATGGATTCCACTCTCTATTATCTATGCAAGACATATGGCTCTCAACAAAAAATAATGAGGCTTGTTAAAAGGCAAGAAAAAAGACGACACATTCAAAGTGACAAAGCAATGATCAAAACAGTACTCAGGACACTCATGTTGGAACTACCTAATGGGAACTGTCTACTACAATGATCCTAAAGAACCATGATTATTATGATAAAGGCTAAATAACTATGATGATTATGATTATTATTATGATTATTATGTTAAAGGCTTTAAGGGAGAATGTAGAAACCAGGCAGGATCAGATGGGCAATTTCAGCAGAGAGACTGAAACTCGAAACAAGCATCAAATACAAGAACTAAAAATTAAAAAGAAAAAAGAAAAACTAATAGAGAAGAAGGTCTTCAATGAACTCACCAGTAGATTTGACCCGGCTGAGGAATGAAACAGTAGTGAAACAGAAAACACATTTGTTGGAACACACATACAACTTCATATATTATATTTAAATTGCTGAAAACAAAAGACAATGATGAAATCTTAAAGTCAGCCAGAGAAATACCACATATGACATACAGAGGAACAAAATAAGAATGAAGCAGATGATTCTTTTCATCTGAACTCATGCAAGCTAGAAGATACTGGAGTGACATCTTCAAGTGTTGAAAGAAAAAAAGACTGCCAGCCAGAATCTTCTGCATGACAAAAAAAAAAAAAAAGAGGAAGAAATACTTTCTTAAATACTGAAGGAATTCAGGGCTAGCAGATATGCTTTAAATGTTAAATGGCATTATTTAGGCAGAAAAATATATACTATCAAACAGAAACATAGATCTACACAAAGAAATGAAGAATATTAGAAATGGAACAAATGAAGTTTAAAAAAAGTGTTTCTTATTGTAATTTTTTCAATGTTTTTATTTATTTTTGAGAGAGAGAGAGCACAAGCAGGGAAGGAGGAGAGAGAGAGGGAGACACAGAACCCAAAGCAGGCTCTAGGCTCTGAGCTGTCAGCACAGAGCCTGACACGGGGCTTGAACTCGTGAACCTCAAGATCATGACCTGAGCTGAAGTTGGGCTCTCAACCGACTGAGTCACCCGGCACCCCAAGTGTTTCTTATGTTTAACTGCTTTAAAAGATAACTGACAACCTCAAAGGAAAATAGTAACCATGTAGCATGTGTTTTATTACATATAAAAAAGAAAATATGACAATAATAGCACAAAGAATGAAAGGAATTGAGTATACAGCTGCAACATACTTACACTACATGTGAAGTGGTATAATATTATTTGAATGTAATTATTAATTAAAGATATATATATTGCAAACCCTAGAGCAATCATTAAAATAAATTTTAATTTGTACTATTAATGTCAATAGAGAAGAGTAGAAATTTTTAAATGTTCCCTGAACATAAGAGAAGGCAGGAAAGGGGCGCCTGGGTGGCTCAGTCGGTTAAGCGTCCAACTTTGGCTCAGGTCATGATCTCGCGTTCGTGAGTTTGAGCCCCGCATCGGGCTCTGCGCTGACAGCTCGGAGCCTGGAGCCTGCTTCGGATTCTGTGTCTCCCTCTCTCTCTGCCCCTCCCCTACTCACACTCTGTATCTCTCGTGCATGCTCTCAAAAATAAACAAACACTTTTTAAAAAAATGTTTTTTAAAAAGAGAAGGCAGGAGAAAAAAGGACTAAAAACGAAGATAGAACAAATAGAAAATGGCCAACAAGGCAACAGATTGTAATCCAGCTATACTGGTGATGACATTAAATGTGAACAGTCTATTTAGGTCTTTCATCCATTTTGAATTTATTTTTGTGTATGTGTAAGACAGTGGTTCAAGTTCATTCTTCTGCATGTAGCTGTCCAGTTTTCCCAACACCATTTGTTGAAGAGACTATCTTTTCCCATTGGATATTCTTTTCTGCTTTGTCAAAGATTAGTTGACCGTATTGTCGTGAGTCCATTTCTGGGTCCTCTATTCTGTTCCATTGACCTGTGTGCTTGTTTTTGAGCCAGAACCATACTGTCTTGATGATTACAGCTTTGTGGTATAGCTTGAAGTCCAGGACTGTGATGCCTCCTGCTTTGATTTTCTTTTTCAAGATCGCTTGAGCTATTCAGGGTATTTTCTGGTTCCATACAGATTTTAGAATTGTTTGTTCTAGCTCTGTGAAAAATGCTTGTGTTATTTTGATAGGGATTGCACTGAATACGTAGATTGCTTTGGGTAGTGTAGACATTTTAACAATATTTGTTCTTCTCATCCATGAGCATGGAAGAAGACATGAAGAGACACTTGTCCAAAGAAGACATCCAGATGGCCAACAGACACATGAAAAAATGCTCAACATCACTCATCATCAGGGAAATACAAATCAAAACCGCAATGAGATACCACCTCACACCTACCAGAATGGCTAAAATTAACAACTCAGGAAACAACAGATGTTGGCAAGGATGTGGAGAAAGGGGAACCCTCTACACTGTTGGTGGGAACACAAACTGGTACAGCCATTATGGAAAACAGTGTGGAGGTTCCTCAGAAAGTTAAGACAGAACTACCCTATGACCCAGAAATTGTGCTACTAGGTATTTATCCAAAGGATACGAAAATACTGATTTGAAGGGACACACGTACCCTGACATTTATAGCAGCAATATTAACAATAGCCAAACTATTGGCTTTCCAAACTATGGAAAGAGCCCAACCATTCTTTGACTGATGAATGGATACAGAAGATGTGATTTATCTACCTATCTATCTATCTATCTATCTATATATATATATATATATATTTTTATATATATATACACATATATGGAATATTACTCAGACATCAAAAAATATAACTAGAGTTGGGGTGCCTGGGTGACTCAGTCAGTTAAGTGTACAACTCTTGATTTTGGCTCAGGTCATGATCTCAAGGTTCGTGGGTTTGAGCCCCACACCAGGCTCTGCGCGGACAGCATGGAAAGAATGGAACTAGAGTCTATTATGCTAAGCGAAATAAGTCAGGGAAAGACAAATACCATATGATGTCACTCATATGTGGAATTTAAGAAAAAAAACAGATGAACATAGGGAAAGGGGAGGAAAAATAAAATAAGATAAAACCAGAGAGGGAGGCGAACTATGAGAGACTCGTAACTATAGAAAACAAACTGAGGGTTGCTGGAGGGTGGCAGGTGGAGGGATGGGCTAAATGGGTGATGGGCATTAAGAAGGGCACTTGCCATTAAAAATTTTTTTAAAATAACAATAAGGGCACCTGTGGGGCGCCTGGGTGGTTCAGTCAGTTAAGTGTCCAACTTCAGCTCAGGTCATGATCTCGTGGTTCATGGGTTTGAGCCCCGCGTCGGGCTCTGTGCTGACAGCCCAGAGCCCAGAACCTGCTTCAGATTCTGTGTCTTTCTCTCTCTGTCTCTCTCTCTGTCTCTCAAAAATAAATAAACATTAAAAAAAATTTTTTTTTAAAGAGAAGGGCACTTGCTATGATGAGCACTGGGTGTTATATATAAGTGATGAATCACTGAATTCTACTTCTAAAACCAATTTAAAAAAAAAAAAGAGGAACATCATTGTGTGATGATAAGGGGGTCAATTCTCCAAGAAGACAAAACAAGCCTAAAGTGGATGCACCTAACAACACGGCTTCAAATTACATAAAGCAAGAACCAACAGGGAGCGCCTGGCTGGCTCAGTGGGTTAAGCTTCCAACTCTTGATGTCAGCTCAGGTCATGATCTCATGGTTCGTGAGATGAAACCCCGTGTTGGGCTTTGTGCTGACAGCATGGATCCTGCTTGGGATTCTCTCTCTCCCTGTCTCTCTGCCCCTCTCCCTCTCCCGCACATGTGCACACATGCTCCCTCTCGCTCTCTTTCTCTCTCAAAATAAATAAACATTTCTTTAAAAAAGAACTGATAGAACTGAAAGAAGAAACAGACAAATCCACAATTATAGCTGAAGACTTCAATACTCCTCTGTCAGTAATCAATGGGACAAGTAAACAGAAGGTCAGTAAAAATATAGAAGACCTGAACAATACTATCGATCAAATCAACCTAATTGACATTTACAGAACATTGTTTATAAGTGCACATGCAACATTCATCAAGAGAGACCATATTCAGACCATAAAACAAACCTTAACAAATTGTAAAAGATAGAAATCACATGAAGTAGTCTCAGACCATAATGGAATTAAATCAGAAATCAATAACAGAATGATATCTGGAAAAATCCCCAAATATTTGGAAAGAAATAGTGCAATTCTAAATTACCCATGAGCCAAAGAGGAAGTCTTAGAGGAACTTAGAAAACGTCTGAAACTGGATGAAAATGAAAATACAGCATATCGAGATTTGCGAGATGCAACTAAAGCAGTGTCTAGAGAGACGTTTGTAGCATTCCGTGGTTATATTAGAAAAGAAGAAAGGTCTCGAATCTATCATCTAAGCTTAAACCTTACCAACTTAGAAAAAAGTAAACCAAACCCAACGCAAGCAGCAGGAAGGAAACAAAGAGCAGAAATCGACGACCTTGAAAACAGAGAAATGAAGGCAGAGTAAAGAAATGTTCAGAAAAACACAATTTGACAAAATTCATCATCACCAGACCCGCCCTAAAGGAAATTACCGAAACAAGTTTTCAGGTAAATGCAAAACGATAAATGAAATCAGAGCGACAGTGCATTAGTCTCCTACTGCTGCCAGAATAATTCACCACAGGCGTGGTGGTGCAAAGCTACCTGAATGTATGATTGCACCGTTCTGGACATCAGCAGTCCAAAACGGGTCTCACAGGACTAAACCCAAGGGGCAGGCAGAGCTGCATTCATCAGGAGACTCTGGGGAGAACCCATTACCTTGCTTTTCCAGCTTCCGGATCCCATGAGTTCTCTGGATCACGGCCCCATTCCTCCACCTTCAAAGCCAACTCCTTGGACTGAGGCTTTCTCACACCACCATTTTCCTGATGCTCCCTCCTCTGCCTCCCTCTTCCACATTTAAGGACCCTTGTGATCACACTGCCCAACCAGAGAATCCAGGATAATCTCCCTATTTTCAAGTCAACTGATCAGCAACCTTAATTCCCCTTTGTCATATAACCTAACACAGTCACAGTTCCAGAGATTGGGACGTAACATCTTTGCATGTGGGGGCATTATTCTGTCTACCACATACAGGAAGAAATGAAGGACAAGGAAAACAACGACAATAAGGGTAAACCTAACAGATTATTGACTGTTAAAATGGCAATGACAATGAGAATTTGTGGGGTCTTAGATATATAAAGAAATAAGCTACGTGGAAAAAAAGAGCTCACCAGGCAGGATCAGAGGCAAATGGAATTGAAGTTTTCAAGGTCTGTGTGCCATCCAGGAAGAAATGTCTGCACGACTTCTCGTTCAGTTTTCATGTGGCAGTGCGGCCATAATCTCTAGGCCCCCGGGTCTCCAGGCAAAGAAAGTAGAACCTAACAACTGACGGACAGGGGACATGGAATCATTTTGAAATATCCAATGGTCCAAAAGACAGGCGAGAACGGAAATAAAAGGAAACATGGTACAAATGGGACAAACAGGAAACAAGCTGTAAGATGACAGCGTTAGGTGCAAAGATCGCCATTGGAGAAATCTATGGCCAGAAAATTGACGCGCATTTGCTCGAAGCCCATGGCTTCTTAGTTGTAGACAGCAGAGAGCGGTCCTGAATCCCCGCCGCTATCAACCAAGCCCTGTGGCGCCCAGGCCTGGCCACGTCCGGGGAGCTCCTCCCTGCCCCGTATCACCCGGGCCCTGTCTGACAGCTCGCAGAGACGGGGACCTCCTGCCTCTGGAGCAGCCCACATCTTCCTGGGACTCTGCTCCCACTTGCGTTAGTAGCAATTAATCTAAGGTGACACACACCCAGAGCAGCCCCAAATTTGCTCCCGGGGATGGAGGTGGCGGTGGGGAGAGGAGAAAGGAGAAAGAAAACGTGTGGTTTTGCCTGGGAAACCGAAGACATCCGTAGGAGACTCTGGTGCTTAATGACATTTAGAATGAGTGACTGACGCGCACACACGTGCTCCAGGTAAATACGGTCCTTCCACCAGCTGAAGCGCAAAAACCAATAGAAAAAGGTGGGGACCGCCAGGGGTTTAAAAACCAGGTGAATGACAGGCAGGAAGGAACACGGTGATCAGGACTCCCCAGCATGCGGGCCCCAGTGGGGCTCACTTGATTTCAACTATAGAAAAATCAGGTAGCATCTAAAAAAAACCCAATACTCTACTTCTGTGTCCCAAATGTCCCCATGGAGGGGAGTGTACAGGGGGAGGTACACATGGGATGAGGCCATTAAGAGATGATGCAACAGGGGCACCTGGGCGGCTCAGTCAGTTAAGCGTCCGACTTCAGCTCAGGTCATGATCTTACGGTTCGTAATTGGAGGCCCGTGGGGGACTCTGTGCTGACAGTGTGGAGCCTGCTTGAGGCTCTCTGTCTCTTCCTCTCTCTCTCTGCCCCTCCCCACTTGTATTCTCTCTCTCTCTCTCTCTCTCTCTCAAAATAAATAAAACTTAGACAAAAGGTATGGTGTAACAAACATGCTGTCGACATAAGTCAGAACAAAACATCTATGCAGAAATAATTTTAGGGAAAGAACTTTGAGTCCATAGCAAATATTGATCAATTTTTCAGCACTTTACATTGAAACGACTAGACAACTTAAAAACACATTATTTTAAGTGTCTTCATATCCAATCTTCAAAGTGAAAGATTTACTTTTAAACAGAAAAGGCTACGTTTAGCCATTGGGATGAAAAATCACATGCTTTGCGCAGTTGTTTTCCTGAGAAATGTGCTTTTTTCTATTAAATGTGTTTTTACATTAGGTATTTAACATAAAGACCAGCATCAATCTTGAAAGTATGTGGGAGATCGTGTGGCTTAAGAGGACGAGGAATCTTACCGACGTTCACCAACCCAACTACCACCCCCCACGACTGACCTTCCGCCAGCCTGGCTGAAACCTGAAACTCTGCAATGACAGTTTTATTCCTTTGTTTTCAACTCCTGCCCCTGACTCATGACTCCAGCTGATTTGTAAATGTCCATGAGGAGGTAATACACTAAGTCTGGGGTGGAAATAAACAGCTCTAAATTGCCATGCCTATAGCCCCATCCATGCAGACGTTGGGCACTGATCCTGGCACTCTTCCCTCTGAGCCAAGATGAGACTACAAAAGCTTCTACAGGTCAGTCCTCAGGCAGCAACTTCCATCTGACTGGAGCTGTCCTCAACCTTATCTGGCACTTACAATAGTCGTTCAATAAGCCTTTAATGCACTTTACTATGTGCCAGGCAGGATGCTCAGATGATCTTCTGAGAAGAGGCTAAGATAGAAAAACATGCTAAAGGCATCAAAGACGAACTTCATCCTACTTCACAATTGTGCCAAGCCTTGCCCACGGTAAAGACACAGGTTGCGTCCATCGACAGGAAAATGGATACATAGATTATCCTATATCCAGAGTAGAATAATACCCAGCAGTAAAAATTAACTATGGCTACATGCTACAACATCAACAAATCTTGGAACACAAGTGATTGAGGGAAAAAAGAAAAGGAAAGAAAAATGCTAGTCCCAGAAGACTATGACGAATGTAGAGGGAGGGACGGGAAAAAAGCATATAAGTAGATGTAAGATATTTATTGGGTTCAGTGGTGGATCCTTAGGTATCCATCCATTATATTACAATAAAAATAACATCTATGCATGGACTAATAATGAGACTGTGGCATGAAACGAGGATTACGGCTAATCCAATTCCGTGCACTGGGGTCCATTTGAAGGAGAAAGGACACATTGTAGGTATTTTGTCGAGAAAGCCAGACCAAGGATCATAAAAGCTAGTCTACAGGCTCCTTGGACCAACCCTAGGAATCTGCATCACCACAGGAATTCTGTAAGGATAGAAAGCAACCCAGAGAAGAGGCATTGCAGAAAGGGCAATGTGTGAAGTTCAATTGACTGGTTCGAAAAAAAAAAAAAATCGAGAGGCCAAAAAGCCTTCAGCCATTTCAACAAATCAATTCATGCTATTCATATTTTCTTTACTTTTGAAGGGAAGTTTGGAATACCCTAAGGAGCACTTTAGTTCTGAAATTGCTGGAGTAAATAAGAGAAATGTTACATAACTCATTTCTAAAAGAACAAGAGAACTATATTAACAGATTGACAGTATTCATAGGTTAATTAGGAAATCTGTTGGTGCTGTTAAGAAACTTGGCATATTTTAATTTAGATTGACGTTCCTCGAGGTATAGGTATAAGTGATGTTCATTCAACAATAGTGAGATGTCACACAGTCTGCGAGAGACTGATGTCTGGAGAGCGTTTACAGTTGAGCAGTACATAAAATGTGTTCTGGAGCGCTACGGATGTTTTCTAATCAAACTTACGTCTTTGAAACCATTCAGGATGTGAAACTGATGTGCACATGAGATGAAAGAAAGGAGTTAAAAGAAAAAGAGCTATTGAGCTGATTGGAAACTGACTAAACAGGAACACATAACTAGTGTCTTCCTGTGGCCAACATTTTAAATATGGCCACCACATCTGTGAGGGGAGGTTCAGAAAGCCCTCTTCACTATTTAGGATGGTATCTATTGAACTGAATCTTAAAGAGTCAGATGATGAAAGAATAGATTGTTGGCAGGAGCACGGAGAACATTTCTATACAGTCACCCAGAAACCAGGAGATGGCTTTCAGGAATGGTTGCCTCCTAGAGTTTTTACCGCATCACCTCACTTAGTCCTCGCAAGAACCCTCATGCGATGAAAACTCTTCTTACCCACAATTTCAGACAACCGTTAAGAAAGATTGAGTTGGGGTGCCTGGGTGGCTCAGCGGGTTAAGCGTCCAACTTTGGCTCAGGTCATGATGTCACAGTTTGCGAGTTCGAGCCCCGCGTTGGGCTCTGTGCTGACAGCTCAGAGCCTGGAACCTGCTTCGGGATCTGTGTCTCCTTCTCTCTCTGCCCCTGACCCACTCATGCTGTGTGTCTCTTTCTCTTTCTCTAAAATAAATAAACATACATATATATGTAACTAACTTAAGTAAAGGGGCACCTCGATGGCTCAGTCAGTCGAGCACCCATTTCCTGATTTCAGCTCAGGTCCTGATCTCAAGTTGTGGGATCCAGTCCCGCATGGGGCTTCACCCCGAGCATGGAACCTGCTTAGGATTCTCTCTCTCCCTCTGCCCCTCTCCCCCATTCTAGCTCTCTCTCTCTCAAAAAAAAAATTAAAAAACAGAAAAATAAAAAGATTCAGGTAAAAAGTCATAGAGCTAGACAGCAGCACAGCTAACAGAAGCAAAATTTACCTGACCCCGAAGCCAGGTCCCCCGTTATCAGGCAGAGGGGACAGGCGCTGGCTGAAGAGCCTCCTGATTGAGTGGTGCCACTGCAGTGGGGGAGGGAAGCCCAGGACGGATGGTCAGCACGCAGACTGCTACTGGATTCCTTGTTTGCACTGTGGCTCTGCCTTCAGCCGAGCCTGGCGTCCCCAAGTCTCAGGTCTCCACTTTGCCTCTTCGGCCCGTCGCACCTGCGTCCTGCTCAGGAGTGAGGCTGCCTGCCTTTCCTGGGGGAGAAGACAAGGGATCTCTGTTGGTCAGGACGGTTCTCACTGCTTCAGAGACTTTCGGCCGGCCAATCCCGCTTTTGCCCCCACGTGCAACTCTAGGAAGCTGCTGGTGACTTCAGGTGCCGAGGCTTTTTCCGGCCTGTGGCTCACCTCAGCCTGCGTCCGGGTGTCTTCTCCGGTCAACCTAAGTGAGGGCTTTCTCCTGCTGCAAAATCGGGAACCACCATCCCTCTGACTTCGAACCTCCGGACGGCGGCTGCTTGCCATGGACATCCCCACCCTGTTCCCTTTGTCCTTGTGGGTCGAGGCCTTTTCTGTGCCTATATTATCATTTTAGGGCAATTTTCAGAGAAAGCAGCTATAAACACATTTGTTCCATCTGCCATGCTCAGCTGGCTCTTGTGGAACAAAAGTATGTGAAACAAGAAATACGTGTGCCTAAACCCTTATGTGATCTAAGAGTTTGGGGTGGCCTACTTGCGACGTGCAAAATGTTAACAGCCCCCCCCATGTCCCCCCCCCCCCCGCCCCTCCCCGCCCCGGAAGCTCTAATTGTAAACAGGTGACTGCACACGTTTTCCTCAAAGATGACCACCTACAATTATAAGGTCTCCTTCAAGCCTGGAGAAAGAAAGGTGAGAAAATCCAACGCCAGCCGCCCACAGTTGTTCATGTCTCCAGTAACAAGGCCATCATTTGCAGGCATGAGCTAGACTACGTGTCACAAAGCTTAGCGACTGTTATTTTAGGATGAGAGTACGAAACGGTGCAGCCGCCTAACTTGTACCGTTGCCAGAGCTCTGGACACTTGGAGACTTCTAAGTCTTGAAACTGTAAAACAGAGGAAGAAAATTTCCCTTGTAAAGGGAATGGATGTCATTTTCTCACCCTGGTCCTTGAGCGCCACAACGAAGCTAACCAAGCCAGTTGTCTGGGTTGTGTTTCTGATGCCCGGGGCGGGGAACCTCTGCTGATTGCTGACACTAACTGAATGAGCAGTTGCCTTGTCCAGCCCAGACGCCTGGCGCGGGCACTGAGAAGCTGGGAAGAGACCGGAGCAGACCGTAACCTGAGACCGATGCCCGAATGCTTCCCTCGGGCCGCCCTGAAAAGAAAAACTGTTAACAAAAGCAATTATGCAAGGTGCCACCTCTGTGGCTCACCCTGGCGATAGGAGACCTTGGGGAACCCTGTCCTGAGAGCCTCCGTTCATTTGTCCGTCTTCCCTCCGTTTGAAACTGAAGCTCTACGTCAGTCCGTTTCCCAAAGTTAAATTATATAAATTACAATAAAAAGGAGGAACCGAATGTGAAGATGTGCCACAAGTTTTTAACCTCTTGCTTCCTTGTGATAGGCCTGCTGCGTGCTTGCCACTTAGCAATGTTTTCCCTGGAGAATAGAGAAAGCCCGCCTCACCGAGCCCCACAGGAAAAAGGAAGGGTCACAGGTGGATTTCTTCACTGCTAATCATCTCAGATATAAAAGCGAAGTGAGCAAAGTTGTCCAACATTTGGGAAATGTAAATTACAATAGTGAGATACCAGAACATGCCAGTGCGAACGACCCGAGTCCAGAACAATGACAACACCAAATGCTAGTGAGGCCGTGGAAACAAGAACTTTCTGTTCGTTGCTGCTGGGAATGCAAAGCAATCTCAGGACAGTTTGGCAATTTCTTGCAAAACTAAACATACTCTTACCATATGATCTAGCAATCGTCCTCCTTGGAATTTTACCTAAATGAAGAGAAACGTTATGCCTACACAAAAACCGACCCATAGATGTTTGCGGCAGCTTTGTTCATAATTGTCAAAAGTAGGAGGCAATCAAGATGCCCTTCAGCAGGTCTGTGAATGAACTGTAGTGACGCAGACAATGGAACATCATTCACTGCTAAAAAGAAATGAGCTATCAAGCCACGAAAAGACATAGAGGAACCCTAAGTGCATAATACTAAGTGAAAGAAGCCAATCTGAAAAGGCTGCACACTGTGACTCCAACCATATGACATTCTAGAAAAGGCAGAACGATGGAGATGGCTTTAAAAAGAAAGAAAAAAGCTTGGTGGTTGCTAGGGGTTCAAAAAAGGAAGGAATTGGAGGAGTACAGAGAGTTTTTAGGGCAGTAACAAAATTTTATATGACCCTACAATGATGGAGACATGTCACTGAACATTTGCCAAAGCCTACACAACCCCATAGCACGAACAACACCAAGAGTAAACTTATGTAAACTTTAATGATGTGTCAATGTAGATTCATCAGTTATAATAGATGTACCAGTCACATGCAGGATGCTAATTGTAGGGGGAGTTGTGGGGAGGAAGGCCAGGGGGAATAGGGGACCTCTGCTTTATGCTCAATTTTGGAATGAACCGTAAAAAACTACGCTAAATCCCAAAGTCTTATTTTTTTTTAAGTAAATTCATCTCAGCTCTATGATCAGCTTCCATCCCTGAACTTGACCAAGCATGGTCTCCTCTTCCCCTGTCCTTGGGAGGGAGATGGTCACCGTTTAATCTTTTGAAAAGAAGGGAAGACGGGCGCCTGGGTGGCTCAGTCGGTTAAGCATCTGACTCTTGATTTCGGCTCAGGTCGTGATCTCGCAGTTCACAGGTTCAAGCCCTGCATCGGGCTCTGTGCTGATGGTACAGAGCCTGCTTTTGATTCTGTCTCTCCTTCTCTCTGCCCCTCCCCTGCTTGCACTCTCTCTCTCTCTCTCTTTCTCTCTCAATAAATAAATAAACAAAATTTTTTTAAAGAAAGGAGGACAGAAATAATGGAAGGAAGGAATAGAGGGAGAAGCCTCATCAGCAGAGGGCTGAGAAACCAGGATGGGTGTTAACTAATTCTTATTATATTAGTTTTGTATTGTTGCCTAACAAATTAACCTCAACTTAACAGCTTCACACAACATGCATTCATCATCTCATAGTTTCTGTATGTCAGGAGTATGACATACAGGCTTAGCTGGTTCCTCAGCTCAGGATCTCACAGAAAACTGGGCTGCATTTCATCAGAGGCTCGGGTGAGGAAAGATTCACATCCAAGCTTGCTGACAGAATTAGTTTCCTTACAGGCATAGAACTCATAGCCACTTGCTTCCTCGAGGAAAGAGTCCCTAGCCTCAGGGATGGTTCCAGTCCCTCCTTTTAGGGCTTTCAACCGATGAAGTCAGCCTACCCAGGATAAGCTTTTTGATTAACTCAAAATCAACTGACTTGGGACCTCAATTCCAAAACCTGTTCATCTTTACCATATAACATGAACACAGGAGTGACATCCCATCACTGTTGCTGTAGTGCATTGGCCAGAAACAAGCCACAGTTTCCACGAACACTCAAGGAGAGGGATCGTGCAAAGAAGTGACTCATGGGGAGTCACCTTATGGAATGTCCACCACAATTACCCCATATTTTCTGTAGTAGAAAACAAAAGGAACTGCTATAAAGGATTTTTGACTGATGTCAGTCTCTTGGGTTTCTGAATCATTTCCTCACGGAACTGTAAAAAGAACAGATTAATCAATTTAGGGCCTGGCTAGGGAAGCACAGTCTCTCCTAAACGTTGACGAAGAAATGCGTCATTTGAATGTGTCCATTTGGGAAAATGGCGCAAAATGTCGTAAACACTCCGGCTGACTTTTGGCTGCTGGTCACACAAAGCAGTGAAAGATGGCCAGACCACAGGCTTATGAGATGAACAGTAGTAATGTTTTCAAAACATGTCCTGCCCTATTCTTTTCACCTTTCTAAACACCTACCCCCAGTCTGCTCCATTGGGCATCTGTCTGTCTGCAGGATGGTTAGGATTTGTCACCAAAAGAATGCCAGGAGAAGGACCTTGGCCTCTGACATGCACAAATGGGTTTTATTTTGCAGCAAGAAAATAAGCTTGAAGGATAGGCTACCGTCTTAGGAAAGGATTGTCCGTATTCCTTAATATCCCGTTAGGTACCAGCATCCTTAGGCATTCTAGCAGTGGGCCCCGGGCCGAGATGGGATTCCATCCTTGGAGCCCCAGCAGCGGGAGGAGAAGCCGACAGCAGACCGTGTGGAGGATGCAGCAGAGAGCATCCCAAGCCAGGGGGTCCAGCCAGCCAGGGTAAATCTGCCCCCACCACAAATGTCCCTGTGATACCCTGGGCAGGCTGCTGCCAGCCGTGGTGAGGACACTGCCCTCATCCCAGAGGAAGCAAACACTGGTTCCAAGGAACCAGTTTTCCCAGCTGCTCTAAGATAGGCTAAGCCTTGCATCCACCCGTATACTCAGATGTTGTCTTAATGAGATAACATCCCGTTTATAGGAAACAATAAGCCCACAAAACAATACTATATATTTTCTATCAGTACAACCCTATATATGTAAGGGCAGAGAAGTGGGTGCAGATACATATATATACCAACCCAGGGGAACGGGGCTGGGCCTCACAGCCGGAAGGGGGTGGGGGGTGCAACTTGACCAAACACTGACTTCAGAGTTACGTATGTCATCAAAACTTAATTCATGAGAAGAATCATCTGGGGATCCTGTTCAAATACACGTTCTCTGGCCCCACCCCAGACATCGGGACGCAGTCTCTGATGGGCGGGCCACCAGGATTCTACGTGTTTAGTAGGCATCTCAGGAGCTTTGCTGTGGAACACCAATGCCCACCTGCAGACCTGCATCTCTGAACTGCTGTACAAGATTGTGTTTGTTCCAACACTCATTGGCTGAACTTTGTCAGTAACAGGCATGAGGTTTGAGTCATACTGGAATGCTCTCAAGGTCTGCCAAAGCAGGAAAACAGCTGCCTCCGACACCAACGGTGAAGACATTCTCTACTAGAATGTTCTCTAGGACAACAGGGGTTTCGTCTGCTTCACTCATTCTGCACCATCAGAGCCCAGAACAGGACCTGCCACACAGAAGGCCCTTGATTAATATGTGACGAATGAATGAACGATAAGCCTACAAACCTTTCACATCCCTAACAATAAACAAAATACAGCAAGAGATCTATCCTATCATCAGATGTTAAGGGGTTTTCATTCCCTTTCCTCAGTTTCTCCTTCTAAAGTTAACTGGGCCTCTGGACACCTGGGTGGCTCAGTCAGTTGAGTGTCCGACTTTGGCTCAGGTCATGATCTCACGGTTTGTGAGTTCGAGCCCCGCGTCGGGCACTGTGCTGACAGCTCAGAGCCTGGAGCTTGCTTCAGATTCTGTCTCCTTCTCTCTCTGCCCCGCCCCACTTGTGCTCTCTCTGTCTCTCAAAAATAAATAAATGTAAAAAAAAATTAAATTGCAATATTAACTCCACACACTTCATACGATGAAAGCCCTCTGCGTCCCGGAGTTCTCCCTCACCGTCTCTCCAGATCAGCTGAAGAGAGGTCCAGGAATGGGGCATCCCAAGAAAACAGCTTCCCAAAAGCAAGGGAAATAGAAGCATCACCAGTTCTTTGAAATTAATACTTTGTCCCTGTGACGGGTCAATGCAAGATGTAGCATCCAGCTGGTTTTCAAGACCTGGTGACTTTGCTTTCCCAAGTCACTACCCCTGCCCAGCAGCCCACCGGGACTCCAGTGTCAACGCCATTATTGTGCACTTATTATTATGTTGTTGCAATTGTTCCCAGACTGTTTTGTGTGTGTGCGTGTGTGTGTGTGTGTGTGTGTGTGCAAGTGCTAACCAACCCCCACCGCCCCGGGGAGATTATAAGATTCTTGAGGGCAGACACTTTGCCTTTTTATGTCATCTGGATTCCTTCCACAGCCGATCTCCGTGTATTTGCAGATCAGGGGCTGGATAAATATTTGCTAATTTCCAGAAGGGCTTCAGGTAAAACTTCCACCTTTCTTTCCCAGAAAGAATATGCCTGGGGAGTAAAAAGGCAACCAAGTCATCTCTGAATACAAAGGACAACTGTGTATGTAAATATATGATAGGAATCGTCATTCAAACATGAAATTGATCCTGGAGGACTCATAAAATAAACTGTAGGCGATCTGAACGTCTCCTGTGGATTACCAGCCAATTAATTCTACTGACACCATACGAGGAATGGTTTCTATTAAAGTAGGTTTTGAAAGTAGGCGATGGTAAGTCACTGCCCATTAGCTACTTTCTCCTAATGTGAGAAGTGTGTCTGGCTACTGGGCCAGATTTGTGTCCATGGCCATGTCCTGCCGTTCGTGGCTAAACCCCAGCTGGAAGGGATTACGCCTGAAGAGCCCAGGTTCGGGGAATTTGTCTTTTCCTTCTAGCCCCCAAAACACCTGAGAAAGAGCCACCAGAGGAGGAGGAGGAGACCAGTATGGCATAAAGGAAGATCTTAGCAGGGGTTTTAGATCATTAGTATGAAACGGTGCAAAATAGTCAAACGCAGGAAGAAAGCAGGTCAGCGGGAAAGGACGGACGCCCAGCAAAAATCAGACGCGCTTTTCCACCCCTATGCAAAACGGTTCCTGAGAGTCAAGGCAAACGTCGTTGCTGTGGGCGCCGCCGCTGTTGTCGTCTGGTACACGTACACGTGGTCTGAAATGCAAATCGGCTGCGACGAGCCGTGCAGGCCAGCAAGAGCAGCGAGAGCCCCTGAGCCCTCCGAGCCGTGTCAAGCGCAGTTCACGCCGAGCAAAATTAATGCCGTAAACGAGAGGCAAAGTTCACTGATGAGCAGCTCTCTAATGGGCAATTGCCTCTTCCCTTTTCGCCCCATCCCTTTTTCCTTCTTTTCCCCTCGCATTAAGGTATGGTAGGCGATAGAGGGTGTGAAGGAGACGGCAGTTTTCTTTAGTCTGCCCAAGAAGGCGGCTTTCATGCATTTTCCGAGGTGCGTATAATTACAGGTGCAGCTAATGTGCTTAAGAGCTTAGGGGAAGCAATTGTATATGAAAGAGAGCTTCCTAACAGTTTTATTACAGCCGGGCCCGGCCGCCCCTGGGCTCCGGAATTGTGCACACTTCCCCGTCCTGCCCACCCTCGTGTCCTAGAGGTGCTCTGGAAGATGGGAGAACCCGCGGAAATACTCAGCTGAGAGTGCGGTCGGCCCAGAGCGCCACACACACCCACCGGGGGTATATCAAATCTCACTGAACTCACTGATGATGAGAAGGCTTTGGGGCCAGCTCGTGACAGAAGCTGCTAGCAACGAGCACCTTCCTGAAAACTGACGGCGACTTCCCGAATACACATGAGGTGCCCCACTTGAGCTACTTTCGAATGAAGGTGGCATTGCAGAAGCAGCTGCCACGGAGGCAGGGGCGTTAATAGTATCCACCGGACAAGCGCATCGAATCAGGTGCACCACGGCCGTATCCATTCTTGGGGGAGACACGGCATCAAATCTAATGGAAGGAAGAGCAAGAAGGAAATAAGGAGCCAGAAAGAAAGGGGGAAATATGAGGGAACGGGGAACCAGGCGACTGATGTAGGCTCCCCTCTCTCCCTAACTCTCTCTCTGTCTCTCTCTCTCACGCACACACACACACTCAAAGAAATGTGCCAAAACAGCCACATAATGAGGACCAAAGACACATAGATACAGAGAACTATATACCGAAAGGCACAAACATAAAGATACACAGAGAAAAGCTTCAACTTGAACTTCTTCTGCCCTTTAAAGAATGAGTCAGACAAACTATCATTAAAAAAAAAAAAAAAAAAGGTTAAAGCCGGTTGTGTTTCTGTGAATGTAAGCACAATTAATCATATCATCTCTCGGTACTTACTACATGTTCTGGCTAAAAGGGAGCTGAGAACACCCTGTCCCTTCCACACATGTTGTTAATGGTCTGGGAGAAGCACTGGACCAAGGCACAGACTACATGTGACAGTTTATAGCTTATATTTGCCAGCATCTTTCTAACAATCATTCTCTTTAACTTTCTGGAGAAGCAGAAAGAGAGTTTAATCCATAACTTGTTTTCTTAGTCTTTACCTGTTCCTCATTTAACTAAGGCCCACTGACATAGCTTTTCATTTGTACCCCTTGTCTCAAAAAATGCTTGCCCTTTATAGTCAGCAATACTGTATTATAAATCTTCAAAGTTACTAAAAGACTAGATCTTAATTATTCCTACCCCAAAAAGCAATGGTAGGTATATAACATGATACAGATATTAGCTAATGCTGAAGTGGTTTCATATTACCATATATATATATGTATCAAATCAACATGTTGTACACTTTAAGCTTACTCAATGTTGCATGTCAATTATGTCTTAATTTTTTTAAATACTCCTCTCATGGGGCGCCTGAGTGGCTCAGTCAGTTAAGCATCTGACTTTGGCTCAGGTCATGATCTCACGGTTCATGAGTTCAAGACCCACATCAGGATCCATGCTGATGGCTCAGAGCCTGGAGCCTGCTTCAGGTTCTGTGTCTCCCTCTCTCTGCCCCTCCCATGCTCAAACTCTCCCCCTCTCTCTCTCTCTCTCTCTGTCTCTCAAAAATAAACATTAAAAAAAATTTTAATACTCCTCTTTAAAAAGAATCCAACACTCTCTCCCTTTAAAAATTTTTTTACCGTTTATTTATTTTTGAGAGAGACAGAGACAGAGTGTGAGCGGGGGAGGGGCAGAGAGAGAGGGACTGTCAGCACAGAGCTAAACACGGGGCTTGAACCCACAAACTGTGAGATCATGACCTGAGCCGAAGTCGACACTCAACCGACTGAGGCACCCAGATGCCCCTAACACTCTCTCCCTTTAATACCAGTGCCACCATGCCACAGCTGTTCCAGTCCAAAAATATTATATTGGGTTTAGCATGAATGAAGAGCTCTAGGATGATACTGTTCATATTGCTTAAGCTAGTGCTACAAAAGAACCAATGAAAATTGTCTTTCTGCTTTTCCACCCTAGCCTATAGCTTTCATCCTCAATGTCATCTCATAGTCCAAAATGGCGGAAGGACCACCAGCCATGGAAAAACTAGACTGGATCTCTCCCAGCTCACTCAACTCTCCTTAAGTAGCCTTCCTTACAAATGTATGTAAGACACACACACATACACACACATACACGGTCAAAACATAGCCATGTGATCATATCCCCCTACAAGGGAAATCAGACAATCTGGTCTTTTTATTGAGCACATTGTTACCACAAGTAAAATCAGGAGTCTGCTTTTAAGGAAGAAGGGAAAATTGGACATTGGGAAATAACTGATTAAGTCACGATTTACACAGAGCCTAAATTTTTTCACTCATTCAACAAATGTTCACTGAATGTCGACTCTGTGCCAGCTGTCCTCTACAAAGTCCACATCTGGCCCTCAGGGAACCCTTGCATCCTGACCCTGACGAACGCTGGCCACGTAGGCTGCTCCAAGCTGCCTTGTGTTTGTGATATGCCTCAGGCAGAGGCAATCACATCTCACATTTCAGACTTCCCTTTGCAGACATTCGGCTCCTGTGTCCCCAAACACCAGGGGACACGATGTCGCACCCTTTGAATGAGTCTCCTGAAGAACCCCAACATAGCTTGAGGAGTGGGAGAATACTCCCACAGCAGGTTGGGGACAAGGGACAAGCGGGGGACAGAGCACAGTGATATCCTCTCCATAGAATTGCTCACTATTAGTCTCTTGCCTCTGTGGTGGCTTTGAACTATATCTTCCAGAATTCCCTTCCCTATATGGCTCTGGGCTAGGCTGGCCACAAGACACAATTTGCAGAGACACAGAAGGCAGAAGTGGAGGACCGGCGGTCATTTTTATGTCCCAAAGGCACCTGGCTCTCCCACATGGGGCTCACTGATCGGCCGGTGCCCCCATTGCCACAGGGCAACACTGACGCACGCAGCTTCTGCAGCTCCCTGGAGATCCCCACCCGCCTCTCCAGGTCCTGGCCGAGCGGGGGCGCTGCTCCAGGGCAGAAGACACCTGCACTTCCTGCTTCCTGCAGGCCGCAAGCAGCATGGAGCCGGAAGTGGTGGGTCAGGTGCAGATTCCCGTTTGCCCTCCCAAGTTCCGGTTGTTCTCGGGGGCCCCAGTTCATCCTCACAGTCTCATGTTTCCTGTTTCTCCTTCACATGCACACCCTTCCCTCTGCCGGTCCCGCTGATGCTCCACGACTTTAGGCCCAACCACAGATACGGAGCCTGCAGGGCCCCTCCACCAACTCCCACAGCTGCGTAAGGTCTAGCCCTCCAAGACCCCCGATTTGACGGTGTCCACAGCAGCTCTGCTTCTCGAAAGGTAGCCTAAGACACCTCCCAGTTAAGTCCCTCTCCTCTTACGTAGCCTGGAGCAAGGGGGCAATGGACTAACTAACCCTGGCAGGAACTATATTTTCACACTCACCTTTACCGGTCCTACCCAGGCCGTCCAACACCTCATTTTAGCAGGTGGTGGTGACACGTGGCCACTAACATTTGTTCCCAGCCTTTGAAGCTCCAGCTAAAACTCAGAGATGAGCAGAATTGTGTTTAACATCCTGTGATATCTGACATCCTAGCATATGTGATCATAGATTGATAGATTAGATTAGATTGATACATGGATACATAGATTGTTGGAAAGAATTTAAAAAATAAATACCCTGGGGCTTCTCTATCATTCTGTCCTGAGGACTCAAGCCATGGAGAGATCTAAAAAATAAAAGAGAATAAATACTAATGAGGTTCTTGCCATTACAGACTCCCTTCGCTCAGATTTTGTCATTGGAAGTAGAAGACGAACCCACCTTACACTGATATTTCCCCTAACATTGGGTAATATAATGTTTGGTATACAAATGTTCCAAACATAATTCTATAAAACTTTAAATATTACTTTTAATTTTAAGAAATGAAACTCGTACTTAGAATGTTGTTTCTTACCAACATATTAGCATTTAAATATTTACCTTACATAAAAATCATTTGTTAGATATACAAGTGCTTTTCTCAAAAACAAAATGATTGTATTTTCTTTTTTGGATTTTCTTTTATATTTTGATTTTGCTATTTAATTTTAACTTAATTTCATTTTAAATAAATAAGATACTTATAGTATGAGAATACATGAAATACTTATTGTTTTGGAAATTAAGGAAACATTGAAAGACTATCTTGAGAAAGCATATGTCCAATAGAACAGCATCCCCAAAGTTGTGTTTTATAGAATGGAATACTAAAAAAGTTTACTTAAAACAATAAAGAATATATTTTGGCCAAGTAGATTTGGAACACACTGCATTAAAAAATTTTCAAATTCTGGGGCGCCTGGGTGGCGCAGTCGGTTAAGCGTCCGACTTCAGCCAGGTCACGATATCGTGGTCCGTGAGTTCGAGCCCCGCGTCGGGCTCTGGGCTGATGGCTCAAAGCCTGGAGCCTGTTTCCGATTCTGTGTCTCCCTCTCTCTCTGCCCCTCCCCCGTTCATGCTCTGTCTCTCTCTCTCCCAAAAATAAATAAAAAACGTTGAAAAAAAAATTTTTTTTCAAATTCATTTCTTTACCTCAAGACTCTTCAGTGAGTTTTGTATGCTCCCATGCTTAGACCCACCAGAAGAGGTATAACCGGCAAAATTTTCCAAGTTTATTTACTAATAGAAACTTTTCTGGTAAAATAGTTTGAAGGACTAACATACTAAGGAACACACTTTGGTGGAGTGCCACAGAAAAGTTATATAGTATCTCAAAATCACCAACAACTTTTAAATATATTTGTGTATATTGTTGTGTACATCATATATATATGACATATATATATCATATACATATATATACAAGTTTTCAAGCTGTATGCTGGCTATATATCTTAACTGGTTTATTGAAATCACTGTTTTACCATGACATCTCTATATTATTACTCCAGTTATACACAAAAATAATACTACCAAAACACATTCTAAGATAAAATATGAAAAACTAATCTGGAGGGTTTGTTTCACTTTTTATAACACAGTAATTTATACAGAGTTGACTGACAATACTAAGCTTTGCACTTTATTGACCAAGTTATTTCTCTCTAGCTTAAATGACATAAGAATATAGGAGTTCATGCTGACATTTAAGAAACAATAGTGATAACTTTATTTCTGGCTATAGATGGGACATGCAGCCTGAAAACCCCACCCCCTAAAAGAATACTTTCAAATGCAGGTGAAGTAGAACAAAGATCCTATAAAGTGCAGAGCTGCATTTATAATAAAGTAGAGGAACTCCCCAAGCACTAAAAATGAACTAGGAATTATAAATCAGAAAATGAAGGTCAGCTTGGGGCACCGAGGTGGCTCAGACAGTTAAGCACCTAACTCTTGATTTCAGCTCAGGTCATGATCCCAGGGTTGTGGGACTGAGCCCCGTGTTGGGCTCCATGCTGAGCCTGGAGCCTCCTTGGGATTCTCTCTCTCCCTCTCTCTCTGCCCCTCTTCCCCACTCATGCTCTCTCTCTCTCTCTCTCTCTCTCTCTTGCTCGCTCACTCTCGCTCTCTCGCTCTCACTCTCACTGTCTCACTCTTTCTCTCAAAGAAAAAGAGAAAGAAAGTCAAGGTTAAGGTCATCTATGTTGGAGCAGGAGGTACTCCAACCAAATGAATCTCCCTGGGTTGTAATATCTCACAGACACGACATTGAGACTCAGACCTTAGCCCCCAACAAGACTGGGAGTTAGAACTTAGACCCCTGAATGAAGCCAGGACTTTCAAATGACTGCATTCTCAATGAAAGGATGAGTTGGGTGGAGGGAATTCATCCACTGCCCCCCAGAGAAACATCAAGGAAGCTTTTCATTATTGACCTGAGGTTTAGCTGGAAAAAGACTGTCCTCAGAATTTGCAACAATGGACCAGCTCTCACTACAGTTTTTGGCTTAAATTTATAGGGTCATGTGGTCCAGAAACCTTCATGCCAAGAAATTGAGATAAAAATGTTTCCAAAATGCTAATATCCTTAATATGTCCAGCAGAAGCAAACTTAAAACTGCTCTGAAGGGGCACATCCCAAACTCCGGCCACAGAGAAGTTCACAAGGTCACCCCACCAAAAACATGTGCATAACCTAGAACTTAAAGATGCATGAGGAAATAATCCACTATGGGGGGCGGGGGAAGGTCAATAACCACAAAAAAAACAGCATAACTAATCCCCCAAGCCCTTTAAATGATAGAACAATTAGAGACTCTATGAGTGAGTGCATTTTAAATTATTACTCATGAAAGAGAAAAACAGAGACATAAGAACAAGAAACTATGAAAAATGACAGACAGTTGAAAACATCCAAATAGAGCTTCTAGAATGAAAAATATAGCCATTTTGATTTTAAATTCAATGGATGAATTAGATAGCAAATTAGACATGGCTGAAGAAAGGAATTGGGGAATTGGAAGATATTTCTATGAAAATTACTCAGAATGAATCACAGAGAGGTAAAGAAATGGAAAATATTTCAATTTGAACACATTGAGGACAAAATGAGAAGATCCAACATCTCTCTTCAGAGAGAGATAATACAAGGATTAAGAGGCAATGCTTCCAGAATTGAAGAATGGCAGGAATTCTATAATTCAAGAATAACTTGGGGCACCTGGGTGGTTCGGTCGGGTAAGTGTCCGATTTTGGCTCAGGTCATGATCTCATGGTTCATGAGTTTGAGCCTCGCATCGGGCTCTGTGCTGACAGCTCGGAGCCTGGAGCCTGCTTTGGATTCTGTGTCTCTCCCTCTCTCTGCCCCTCCCCTGCTCAAGCTCTCTCTCTGTCCCTCAATAATAAATAAACATAAAAAAAAAAAGAAAAATTTAAGAATAAATTGAATTCAAGAATAACTATCAAGCATAATAAATAAAAATATGTCCATATTTAAGACGTTGTAGAGGAAGGCTGCAAAATACTAAAGACAAAGAGAAAAATTTTATGTGAAGCGTGGAGAATACAGTCTGCCCACAAAGGAAAAGCAGCTAGCAAGTCTTCTGAACTACAATAACAGACTCAGAAAACAATGGAAAAAGCATTCAAAGGGCTAAGAGAAAAACAGTCATCTTAGAATTCTAAACCCACCCAAACTATAATTGAAAAATGAGGACATTTAAGAACATTTTCGGACAAACTAAGACAGTTTTTTTTAATTACAAGAACTTCACTTAGAAAATACAACTGAATATTACTTTAGCAAGGAAAGAAATTAAACATAGAAGGAAAGATTGAGAAGCAAGAAAGCCGAGCAAGGAAATTAGTAAATATGTGTATTTAAAAGAAGCTGTGATTAGTATAAAGCAAGGATAATGACATATGGCGGTGCAAATAAGATAAAACTAAAACACTGGACAGAAACATCATAAAAGGTGAGAAGGACGCTTGAAGTTAAAACAGTCTGCAGTATTAGTCATGTGTTATCAGTCAAGAAGTGTGTAAATATAATGCTTTAACTCAGCATGAATACAGGCATACCGGGGAGATACTGTGTTTCATTCCAGATCACCACAATAAAGCAAATACTTCAATAAAGTGAGTCAAGTGATTTTCTGGTTTGCCAGTGCAGAGAAAAGTTATTTTTACACTATACTGTAGTCTAGTGAGTTTGCAATAGCATTGTGTCTAAAAAAAACAATGTACACACCTTAATTTAAAGAGTTTGTTGCTAAACCATTGCTAACCATGCTCTGTGCTCTCAGTGAGTCATAATCTTTTTGTTGGTGGAGGGTCTTGCCCACGTTGGTGGCTGCTGACAGATCAGGGTGGTGGCCGCTGAAGGGTGGGGTGGCTGTGGCGATTTCTTAAAATACGACAACAATGAAATTTGCTGCATCATTTGACTCTTCTTTTCACAAACAGTTCCTCTGTAACATGTGATGCCGTTTGATAGAATTTTACCCACAGTAGAACTTCTTTCAGAGTTAAACTCAGTCCTCTCAAACCCTGCTGCTGCTTTCTCAACTAAATTTATGTCATTTTCGAAATGTTGTCATTTCAACAATCTTCACAGCATCTTCAATCAGGTAGATTCCATCTCAAAAAACCACTTTCTTTGCCCAACCAGAAGAAGCAACCCCTCATCCATTAAAGTTGTATCAATTTACAGCATTGCAGCAATTCCGTCCCATCTTCAGGCTCACTTCTAGTTCTCTTGCTGCTTCCGCCACATCTGCAGTGACTTCCTCCCCTGAAGTCTTGAACCCCTCAAAGTCATCCATGAGGGTTGGAATCACCTTCTTCCAAACTCCCGTTAATGTTGGTATTTGGACCTCTCCCCACGAATAGGTTCACAAGTGTTTTGAATCACATCTAGGACGGTAAATCCTTTCCAGAAGATTTTCGATTTACATGGCCCAAATCCATCAGAGGAATCACTATGTATGGCAGCTATAACCTGAAGAAATATATTTCTTCAATAATAAGACTTAAAAGTCAAAATTCTTCCTTGATCCATGGGCTACAGGATGGATGCTGGGTTATCAGGCATGAGGGAAAAAAACAAAAACAAAAAACCAGTAATCTCATTGTACATCCCCATCAGAGCTCTTGGATGACAAGGTGCATTGTCAATGAGAAGCGATGTTTTCAAGGTAATTTTTTTTTCTGAGCTTAAGTCCCAATAGTGGGCTTAAAATATTCAGTAAGCCATGCTGTAAACGGATGTGCTGTCATCTAGGTTTTGTTGTTCCATTTAGAGGACATAGGCAAAGTAACTTTAGCATAATTCTTAAGGGCCCTAGAATTTTGGAATGGTACATGAGCAGTAGCTTCAACTTGAAGTCACTAGCTGCATGAGCCCCTAAGAAGAGAGTCAGCTAGTCCTTTGAAGATTTCAAGGCAGGCATTACCTTCTCCTCTCCAGTTATGAAAATTCTAGAGAGCATCTGCTTCCAACGGAAAGCTGCTTCACCTACATTATAAATCTCTTGCCAGAGCCCCTGTGTGGCTCAGGCAGTTAAGCGTCCAACTCTTGGTTCTGGCTCAGGTCATGGTCTCACAGTTCACAGGTTCGAGCTGCCAGAACAGAGCCTGCTTGGGATTCTCTCTCTCTCTCCCTCTCTGTCTGCCCCTTCCCTGCCCGCTCTCTCTCTCTCTCTCAAAATAAATAAACAAATCAATAAATAAATCTGTTGCTTAGTGTAGCCACCTTGATGAATACTCTCAGCTGGATCTTCAGGAGAATGTTCTGCAGCTTCTATGTCAGCACTTGCTGCTTCACCTTGCACTTGTATGTTTGAAGACGGCTGCTTTCCTTAAATACCATGAACCAACCTCTGCCAGCTTCAGACTTTTCTTCTGCAGTTTCCTCACCCCCCTCAGATTTCATGGAATTGAGGAGAGTTAGGGCCTTGTTCACGGATGAGGCTTTGGCTTAAGGGAACACTGAAGCTGGTTTGATCTTGGATCCAGACCACCAAAACTTTCTCTTTATCAGCAGCAAAGCTGTTTTTCTTTCTTATGATTCATGTGTTCACTGGAGTAGTGCTTTTAATTTCCTTCAGAACTTTTTCTTTCACTCACAACTTGGCTATTTATCACAAGAGGCCTAGCTTTCACCCTATCCTGGCCTTTGATGTGCCTTCCTCACTAAAGTTCCATCATTTTTAGCTTTTGACTTAGAGTGAGAAACACATAATTCTTCCCTTAGAGGCCAGTGAAGGGCTGTGAATTAGCCTAATTTCAGGATTGTTGCGTCTCGGGGAATGGGGAGGCCCAAGGAGAGGGAGAGAGACTGGGGAGGAGCCAGTCGGTGGAGCAGACATACGGAGCAGAACACATACGGCATCCATCGATTAAGTTCCCCATCTTACATGGTACCCCAAAACTGTTACAATAGCAACATCAGAGATCACTAACCACAGATCACCATAACAGCTATAATAATTAAAAAGTTTGAAATATTGCCAGAAGTACCAAAAGGTAACACAGAGACAGAAAATGAGCAAATGCTATTGGAAAAGAGCGCAAATAGACTTGGTGGACACAGTGTTGCCACAAACCTTCAATCCGTCAAAAATGTCATCTCTGTGAAGCACAACAAAGTGAACTGCAACAAGACAAGATCTGCCTGTATGGAGTTTCATGTGGCACTTGCAGGGTAAGCAGTAAAGGAAAAGGAACAGAATACATAGCTTCCAAAGACACTGAAGTGTGGGGAGAAAGAAAATAGGGAAAACTAAATTAACCAATAGAGGGGAAGATAGAAAAGCTAAAGCAAAGACAGGGTAAAGAGCAAAAGGAAATCTGTAATCATAACAGGTGTAGGGGCACCTGGGTGGCTCAGGTGGTTGGGCGTCCAGCTCTTGATTCGGGCTCAGGTCATGATCTCAGTCAAGGGATAGAGTCCCACATCCATGCTGGGCGTGGAGCCGGCTTAAGATTCTCTCTCTCCTTCTCTCTCTGCCCCTCTCCCCTGCCCATGCATGCTCACTCGCTTTCTGTCTCTGTCTCTCTCTCTTTCTCTGTTGAAATGAAATGAAATGAAATGAAATGAAATATATAAAATAAAATAAATAAAATAAAATAAAATAAAAATAAGTAAAATAATGGATGTAGATCTACCAGGTAAAAGATTCTCAGATTACTTTTGAAAAATCAAAACCTGGCTGTATTTTTTTATAAGAGACATGCTTCAAACACAGAGTTACAGAAAGATTAGAAATATAAGAACAGAGAAAAGAGATACCAGAAGAAAACAAACCCAGTGAAAATGGCACAGCTACAGAAAATGAGATAAAACAAACTTTAAGTGAAAATGCATTAGTAGGGGAAAAGATGGTCATTATACAGTGATAAAAGTTCACCAGGAGGATAATTTTAAACTGTATTTTGTAACGCAACTTCAAAATACATAGAATTATTAAAATTGTAAGAGGAACACACTAACAAACACTGTGGGAGATCCTACTAATGTCTCTGAAAGTTTGGTGGATAGAATAGAATAAACAATGGAAGGGGTGTAGATCTTCATAGATGCAGAAGGATAGTAGAGAATAACACAATTAGAAGAATAAATATATATACACCTGAATGCTCAAATTAGAAAATATACATTACTTTCAAATACATAAAAGCTATTTTAAAAAAACAAAATCATGGTTGGGGCGCCTGGGTAGCTCAGTCAGTTAAGTGTCCGACTTCGGCTCAGGTCATGATCTCGTACTTCGTGAGTTCAAGCCCCGCATCGGGCTCTGTGCTGACAGCTCGGAGCCTGGAGCCTGCTTCTGATTCTGTGTCTCCCTCTCTCTCTGCCCCTCCCCTGCTCATGCTCTGTCTCTCTCTGTCTCAAAAATAAATAAAAACATTTTTAAAATAATACAAATAAAAAAACGGTCATGGGGAATTGTTGTGGACCACATGTTTGTGTCTCCCTCAAATGTGTATGTTGAAACCCCCCCTCACCCCGCCACTGGTGTGATGGTATTTGAAGGTAGGGCCTTTGGGAGGTGATTGGGTTGAGATGAGGTCGTGAGGGTGGTGTCCTATGATGGAATTAGTGCCCTTCGGAAAGGAGGAAGGAACCAGAGCCTTTTCTCCCTGACAGTGTGAGGACAAAGCAAGAAGGCGGCTGTCCGCAAAGCAGGAAGTGACCCCCACCAGACATCACATCCCCTGGCACTTTGACCTCGGACTTCCAGTCTCCAGAACTCTGAGACAGTAAGCGTGTGTTAAGCCAGGAGCCTGGGTATTTGTTACAGCAGCCGGAGCCGACTAGGACACGAATATAACTGAGATATAAATGGATCAGGATTTTGAGGTCCTGACTCCAAACAGCATTTGTCAGACTTTTGTTAAAAGCACCACATTCTCTTCAGGGCACCCAAGTAGAGACCAGCAACACAAATGCTGGAGAGGCTACTGTAAAGAAACGAAGGACACTTGAAAGTTTTACAAAGTGACTACCTAAGTCCAAACCGGTGGCCGCAAGTCTATGTAGCTGTTTTTATTAAAGGGGCTAAGATGGGCATTTACTTACATTTTAGAAAGTGATCACAAGATACGACAAGAGTCGCCTCAAAAGTGATTTTCTCTGGAGTAACGCGAGTACAGGGAGAAGAATTTAACGTAAGGATACAGAAATGCCTCTCAGAAGCCAAGAGACCACGTGCTGTTGGATTCGTGGTGTCCTTGGCAAAAGGCCACTCTCCCCACCTCTTGGGACCATGCGGCCTTTCATCTACTTGCAGGCTGCGTGCCTGCGGCCTTCTCCCCTCCCTGCAGACAGCATCCCGCGCGCATCCATCAGCCCACCAGGGCCCCAGACAGCCACACCAGACTCTAAGTCTATGCGGCCTGCATGCCGGCAACAGTGTCTCTCATTTTCATAATTTCAAATTACAGGAAGGAGCCATGCCGTACAAGACCTAGGTCCCCAGACAGCATGGAACCAGGAGTCCCCTACCTCTGCCCGATTATCAAAGGCTGGGAGGGGTGGCAGGTTCCAATGGGACACGGCCATTCAGAGCAGGAAAGGCTGTGTGCAAAGAACTACCCCTACATTGAGTAACTGAATCACTCTACTCCATTTCCAAAAAGAAAATAAGGGTGTAATTTGCAAGAGGAGGCGTTAACATTGATAAATAAGAACTTACCGGGGCGCCTGGGTGGCGCAGTCGGTTAAGCGTCCGACTTCAGCCAGGTCACGATCTTGCGGCCCGTGAGTTCGAGCCCCGCATCGGGCTCTATGCTGACCGCTCAGAGCCTGAAGCCTTGTTTCCGATTCGGTGTCTCCCTCTCTCTCTGCCCCTCCCCTGTTCACGCTCTGTCTCTCTCTGTCCCAAAAATAAATAAACGTTGATAAATAAGAACTTACCTAGTGCGACAATTGTGATCTCTTGGATATTGATTTAACAAGTGTTTATTTGGGGCACCTGGGGGGCTCACTCAGTCCATGAAGCGTCTGACCTCGGCTCACGTCATGATCTCACGGTTCGGGTTCCGGGCCCACGTCAGGCTCTGTGCTGACAGCTCAGAGCCTGGAGCCTGCTTCAGATTCTGTGTCTCCCTCTCTCTCTCTCTCTGCCCCTCCCCTACTCACGCTCTGTCTCTCTCTCTCTCAAAAATAAATAACATTAAATTTTTTTTTAAAAAAAAACAAGTGTTGGGAAGATGGCGGCGTAGGAGGACGCTGGGCTCACCGCACGTCCTGCTGATCACTTAGATTCCACCTACACCTGCCTAAATAACCCAGAAAACCGCCAGAGGATTAGCAGAACGGAGTCGCCGGAGCCAAGCGCAGACGAGAGGCCCACGGAAGAGGGTAGGAAGGGCGGCGAGGCGGTGCACGCTCCACGGACTGGCGGGAGGGAGCCGGGGCGGAGGGGCGGCTCGCCGGCCAAGCAGAGCCCCGGAGTCTGGCTTGCAAAAGCGCAGGGGCCGGACGGACTGTGTTCCGACAGCAAGCGCGACTTAGCGTCTGGGAGGTCATAAGTTAACAGCTCTGCTCGGAAAGCGGGAAGGCTGGAGGACAAAGGGAGGGAGAGCTGCTGAGCCCCCGGACGACAGAGCTCAGTTTGGTGGGGAACAAAGGCGCTCGCCAGCGCCATCTCCCCCGCCCATCCCCCAGCCAAAATCCCAAAGGGAACCAGTTCCTGCCAGGGAACTTCCTCGCTCCGCGCAAACACCCAACTCTGTGCTTCTGCGGAGGAGCCAAACCTCCGGCAGCGGATCTGACTCCCTGCCGCTGCCACAGGGCCCCTCCTGAAGTGGATCACCTAAGGAGAAGCGAGCTAAGCCTGCCCCTCCTGCCCCTGTGCACCCTGCCTACCCACCCCAGCTAATACACCAGATCCCCAGCATCACAAGCCTGGCAGTGTGCAAGTAGCCCAGACGGGCCCCGCCACCCCACAGTGAATCCCGCCCCGAGGAGAGGGGAAGAGAAGGCACACACCAGTCTGACTGTGGCCCCAGCGGTGGGCCGGGGGCAGACATCAGGTCTGACTGCGACTCCGCCCACCAACTCCAGTTATACACCACAGCACAGGGGAAGTGCCCTGCAGGTCCTCACCACGCCAGGGACTATCCAAAATGACCAAGCGGAAGAATTACCCCCAGAAGAATCTCCAGGAAATAACAACAGCTAATGAGCTGATCAAAAAGGATTTAAATAATATAACAGAAAGTGAATTTAGAATAATAGTCATAAAATTAATCGCTGGGCTTGAAAACAGTATACAGGACAGCAGAGAATCTCTTGCTACAGAGATCAAGGGACTAAGGAACAGTCACGAGGAGCTGAAAAACGCTTTAAATGAAATGCAAAACAAAATGGAAACCACCACAGCTCGGATTGAAGAGGCAGAGGAGAGAATAGGTGAACTAGAAGATAAAGTTATGGAAAAAGAGGAAGCTGAGAAAAAGAGAGATAAAAAAATCCAGGAGTATGAGGGGAAAATTAGAGAACTAAGTGATACGCTAAAAAGAAATAATATACGCATAATTGGTATCCCAGAGGAGGAAGAGAGAGGGAAAGGTGCTGAAGGGGTACTTGAAAAAATAATAGCTGAGAACTTCCCTGAACTGGGGAAGGAAAAAGGCATTGAAATCCAAGAGGCACAGAGAACTCCCTTCAGACGTAACTTGAATCGATCTTCTGCACGACATATCATAGTGAAACTGGCAAAATACAAGGATAAAGAGAAAATTCTGAAAGCAGCAAGGGGTAAACGTGCCCTCACATATAAAGGGAGACCTATAAGACTCGTGACTGATCTCTCTTTTGAAACTTGGCAGGCCAGAAAGAATTGGCACGAGATTTTCAGTGTGCTAGACAGAAAAAATATGCAGCCGAGAATCCTTTATCCAGCAAGTCTGTCATTCAGAATAGAAGGAGAGATAAAGGTCTTCCCAAACAAACAAAAACTGAAGGAATTTGTCACCACTAAACCAGCCCTACAAGAGATCCTAAGGGGGACCCTGTGAGACAAAGTACCAGAGACAACACTACAAGCATAAAACATACAGACATCACAATGACTCTAAACCCGTATCTTTCTATAATAACACTGAATGTAAATGGATTAAATGCGCCAACCAAAAGACATAGGGTATCAGAATGGATAAAAAAACAAGACCCATCTATTTGCTGTCTACAAGAGACTCATTTTAGACCTGAGGACACCTTTAGATTGAGAGTGAGGGGATGGAGAACATTTATCATGCTACTGGAAGCCAAAAGAAAGCTGGAGTAGCCATACTTATATCAGACAAACTAGACTTTAAATTAAAGGCTGTAACAAGAGATGAAGAAGGACACTATATAATAGTTACAGGGTCTATTCATCAGGAAGAGCTAACAATTATAAATGTCTATGCGCCGAATACCGGAGCCCCCAAATATATAAAACAACTACTCATAAACATAAGCAACCTTATTGATAAGAATGTGGTAATTGCAGGGGACTTTAACACCCCACTTACAGAAATGGACAGATCATCTAGACACACGGTCAGTAAAGAAACAAGGGCCCTGAATGAGACATTGGATCAGATGGACTTGACAGATATATTTAGAACTCTGCATCCCAAAGCAACAGAATATACTTTCTTCTCGAGTGCACATGGAACATTCTCCAAGATAGATCACATACTGGGTCACAAAACAGCCCTTCATAAGTTTACCAGAATTGAAATTATACCATGCATACTTTCAGACCACAATGCTATGAAGCTTGAAATCAACCACAGAAAAAAGTCTGGAAAACCTCCAAAAGCATGGAGGTTAAAGAACACCCTACTAACGAATGAGTGGGTCAACCAGGCAATTAGAGAAGAAATTAAAAAATATATGGAAACAAACGAAAATGAAAATACAACAATCCAAACGCTTTGGGACGCAGCGAAGGCAGTCCTGAGAGGAAAATACATTGCAATCCAGGCCTATCTCGAGAAACAAGAAAAATCCCAAATACAAAATCTAACAGCACACCTAAAGGAAATAGAAGCAGAACAGCAAAGACACCCCAAACCCAGCAGTAGAAGAGAAATAATAAAGATCAGAGCAGAAATAAACAATATAGAGTCTAAAAAAACTGTAGAGCAGATCAACGAAACCAAGAGTTGGTTTTTTGAAAAAATGAACAAAATTGACAAACCTCTAGCCAGGCTTCTCAAAAAGAAAAGGGAGATGACCCAAATAGATAAAATCATGAATGAAAATGGAATTATTACAACCAATCCCTCAGAGATACAAACAATTATCAGGGAATACTATGAAAAATTATATGCCAACAAATTGGACAACCTGGAAGAAATGGACAAATTCCTGAACACCCACACTCTTCCAAAACTCAATCAGGAGGAAAGAGAAAGCTTGAACAGACCCATAACCAGCGAAGAAATTGAATCGGTTATCAAAAATCTCCCAACAAATAAGAGTCCAGGACCAGATGGCTTCCCAGGGGAGTTCTACCAGACGTTTAAAGCAGAGATAATACCTATCCTTCTCAAGCTATTCCAAGAAATAGAAAGGGAAGGAAAACTTCCAGACTCATTCTATGAAGCCAGTATTACTTTGATTCCCAAACCAGACAGAGACCCAGTAAAAAAAGAGAACTACCGGCCAATATCCCTGATGAATATGGATGCAAAAATTCTCAATAAGATACTAGCAAATCGAATTCAACGGCATATAAAAAGAATTATTCACCATGATCAAGTGGGATTCATTCCTGGGATGCAGGGCTGGTTCAACATTCACAAATCAATCAACGTGATACATCACATTAACAAAAAAAAAGAGAAGAACCATATGATCCTGTCAATCGATGAAGAAAAGGCCTTTGACAAAATCCAGCACCATTTCTTAATAAAAACCCTTGAGAGAGTCGGGATAGAAGGAACATACTTAAAGATCATAAAAGCCATTTATGAAAAGCCCACAGCTAACATCATCCTCAACGGGGAAAAACTGAGAGCTTTTTCCCTGAGATCAGGAACACGACAGGGATGCCCACTCTCACCGCTGTTGTTTCACATAGTGCTGGAAGTTCTAGCATCAGCAATCAGACAACAAAAGGAAATCAAAGGCATCAAAATTGGCAAAGATGAAATCAAGCTTTCGCTTTTTGCAGATGACATGATATTATACATGGAAAATCTGATAGACTCCACCAAAAGTCTGCTAGAATTGATACATGAATTCAGCAAAGTTGCAGGATACAAAATCAATGTACAGAAATCAGTTGCATTCTTATACACTAACAATGAAGCAACAGAAAGACAAATAAAGAAACTGATCCCATTCACAATTGCACCAAGAAGCATAAAATACCTAGGAATAAATCTAACCAAAGATGTAAAGGATCTGTATGCTGAAAACTATAGAAAGCTTATGAAGGTAATTGAAGAAGATTTAAAGAAATGGAAAGACATTCCCTGCTCATGGATTGGAAAAATAAATATTGTCAAAATGTCAATACTACCCAAAGCTATCTACACATTCAATGCAATCGCAATCAAAATTGCACCAGCATTCTTCTCGAAACTAGAACAAGAAATCCTAAAATTCATATGGAACCACAAAAGGCCCCGAATAGCCAAAGTAATTCTGAAGAAGAAGACCAAAGCAGGAGGCATCACAATCCCAGACTTTAGCCTCTACTACAAAGCTGTCATCATCAAGACAGCATGGTATTGGCACAAAAACAGACACATAGACCAATGGAATAGAATAGAAACCCCAGAACTAGACCCACAAACGTATGGCCAACTCATCTTTGACAAAGCAGGAAAGAACATCCAATGGAAAAAAGACAGCCTCTTTAACAAATGGTGCTGGGAGAACTGGACAGCAACATGCAGAAAGTTGAAACTAGACCACTTTCTCACACCATTCACAAAAATAAACTCAAAATGGATAAAGGACCTGAATGTGAGACAGGAAACCATTAAAACCTTAGAGGAGAAAGCAGGAAAAGACCTCTCTGACCTCAGGCATAGCAATCTCTTACTCGACACATCCCCAAAGGCAAGGGAATTAAAAGCAAAAGTGAATTACTGGGACCTTATGAAGATAAAAAGCTTCTGCACAGCAAAGGAAACAACCAACAAAACTAAAAGGCAACCAACGGAATGGGAAAAGATATTTGCAAATGACATATCGGACAAAGGGCTAGTATCCAAAATCTATAAAGAGCTCACCAAACTCCACATCCGAAAAACAAATAACCCAGTGAAGAAATGGGCAGAAGACATGAATAGACACTTCTCTAAAGAAGACATCCGGATGGCCAACAGGCACATGAAAAGATGTTCAGCGTCGCTCCTTATCAGGGAAATACAAATCAAAACCACACTCAGGTATCACCTCACGCCAGTCAGAGTGGCCAAAATGAACAAATCAGGAGACTATAGATGCTGGAGAGGATGTGGAGAAACGGGAACCCTCTTGCACTGTTGGTGGGAATGCAAATTGGTGCAGCCGCTCTGGAAAACAGTGTGGAGGTTCCTCAGAAAATTAAAAATAGACCTACCCTATGACCCAGCAATAGCACTGCTAGGAATTTATCCAAGGGATACAGGAGTACTGATGCATAGGGGCACTTGTACCCCAATGTTCATAGCAGCACTCTCAACAATAGCCAAATTATGGAAAGAGCCTAAATGTCCATCAATTGATGAATGGATAAAGAAATTGTGGTTTATATACACAATGGAATACTACGTGGCAATGAGAAAAAATGAAATATGGCCTTTTGTAGCAACGTGGATGGAACTGGAGAGTGTGATGCTAAGTGAAATAAGCCATACAGAGAAAGACAGATACCATATGGTTTCACTCTTATGTGGATCCTGAGAAACTTAACAGGAACCCATAGGGGAGGGGGAGGAAAAAAGAAAAAAAAAAAAAAAGAGGTTAGAGTGGGAGAGAGCCAAAGCATAAGAGACTGTTAAAAACTGAGAACAAACTGAGGGTTGATGGGGGGTGGGAGGGAGGAGAGGGTGGGTGATGGGTATTGAGGAGGGCACCTTTTGGGATGAGCACTGGGTGTTGTATGGAAACCAATTTGACAATAAATTTCATATAATAAAAAAAATAAAATAAAATAAAATAAATAAAAAGAAAAAAAAAGTGTTTCTTAAACACCATGTTTACAAATTAAATACCATGTGCCAGGAACGGAACAGGGCCCGGGTGATAAAACGTAACTCTGCATGCAAAGAACTTATACGGCAATGGAGTGCATTCTTAAGAAAAGCTGCGCCATCTACTTCTCCAGAAAATTTAACGAGTGATCCTCCCAGAGAACTTCAGACACATGGGAGTCCAAGGCCCTCACACAGCTCCTGGATGTCCTCTGGAAATTACACCAAGCCCCTGCTTGCACATTCCTCTGAGCACGAGGCTTGGGTTTCTTGTTACCTCTGGGAATATCCACTTCATCTTAGGAACGTACGTGTAGAAAGGCAATTAGAAATGATCCCAGGGGCGCCTGGGTGGCTCAGTCGGTCGAGCGTCCGACTTCGGCTCAAGTCATGATCTCACGGTCTGTGGGTTCGAGCCCCACGTCGGGCTCTGTGCTGACAGCTCGGAGCCTGGAGCCTGCTTCAGATTCTGCGTCTCCCTCTCTCTCTCTCTGCCTCTCCCCCACTTGTGCTCTGTCTCTCTCTCTCTCTCTCTCAAAAATACACAAAATGTAAAAAAAAAAAAAACTTTTTTTTAAAGAAATGAATCGAGCATTTTTGTATTTGGCTTACACTTACTTGACCCAAGTTCAGCGACCATCCAGTCGATTTCCAATGCTGAAAGCCAGGATTTGCCCGCACGCGCACACACACCCAGAAGCGGACAGAGTCGGTGTCTTCAGCACGAGGTTGCTTTGTTCCCACCGCAACCATCTGTTCCGCAGACACAGTGCTGCTGGGTTTCCGCGGCGGCCCCTGGCTCTGGGCTGCTCAGAGAACATCACAAGCATATTAGTCCTAATGCACTACCGCGTTTCTGCCAGGAAATAAAATACGATTCCCTGGTGGGAAAGTTAAAGCCCAGTAAGAGGACTTAACCTGCTGCCCGGAATTAGTGATGAGAGAGTCCTGAGCTCCTAATTCCCTGTCCCTTGCGAGAAACGGAAAACCCACAGCCCAGCAGTTGGAACTCTCCAGGTGCAATCCCCGAGTCACCTGTTTCTCATTATCCCTGTTGTGTGATGAGTTACTTATTAAGAGGAGAGTCGGGAGAACGGAACCGGGAGAAAGCAGAAGGACGTTCTCTTAAAAGGGCGTGCAGGGCACAAGGGCCCAGCCCCGCGGGGGACCCGGCCGTGGCAGTCTCCGCTCCCCTCAGCCTTCTCCTCTGTAGGGCGTTAGCCAGACCCAGGCTTCCTACTGGTCACGGAAACCCCTCCAGGTGGCTTGTTGGCAAGCCACGGCTGAGGAGGAGCTAAGGGAGCTCCGTGGGAGAAAAGGGCAGGAGGCTTCAGACAAACTCGCTTGGGCCTTGGGGGATCCGCCCGCGAGAGGGGGAAACCCGATCTAACACCAGTCTTCCAAAGAGGTTTGGTTAACAAAGCAGCAGAAGGGCTCTTGTCTAACATGACTCGTTTCTAATCCAGCCCTGCCCGGGGACCTTGAGGTCAGCAACACAACGATCCCCGAGGGGACTTGGCCGAAGTGCCACTGGCTTTTCCGTGAGAAAGACCCTCCCCGGAGAAGGCACTTTTGACTAGGACTTTGTTTCTACAGTTCTGTTTCTAGAACTTGGCATTGTGAAGGCTTTTCCCCACAAAATCCCTTGATCCAAAATATATGGATCAACCTTTATGCGGCGTTACATCCAATGAAGTCCACTGACCTTTCTGATTTTTTCTAGAACAGCTAACATGTGTCTTGCCTACTACCTTTTCTAACCAGGAGGGCCAGTGCAAATGCCCTGAAACTTCCATATTGTGGTTCCACCGTACATTTTTCATCTATTCGCTGAAGGACCTTGGGAAAGTTATTTGATTTAGGTAAGTGTTATTTCCCCACCTGTAATTAGAAGGACGATAACACTACCCACCGTGGTTGTGAAGATTAAGTGAGAAAATGTAATCCCATTTGGTGACCACCACAGTAATCAGGATCTCAGGCAAAGAATCCTCAACAGGTGCTAAAATTAGTGCATCAGCATATGATAAGAAATAGGATATTTACACGGTCTCAAAGGATCTCCCCAAGAAGATACTTATTACATACTAGGTAAAAAAAAAAAAAAAAAAAAAAATAGTAACTTTACAGAGAAGAAACAGGCAGGCGCCACCCTAGTCAAGGACCAAAGGCTACAATGCCACCAGTAATGGAACAGAGCTACATCCCGGGCCTCCTGATAAACAGTACCGAGGCGACCCAACAGCACCACTGCACAGCCAAAGTCACATAACCCAAATCTAATCATGTGGAAGGAAACACAGACTCTAATCAAGAGATAGTCTACAAAATAACTGGCCTATACTCTCCAAAAATCCCACAGGGGCGCCTGGGTGGTCCAGTCAATTGAGTGTACTCTTGGTTTCAGCTCAGGTCATGATCTCAAGGTTGTGGGACTGAGCCTCATGTCGGGTTCCACGCTCAGCATGGAGGCTGCTTGGGATTCTCCCCCTCCCTCTCTCTCTGCCTCTCTCTGCCTCTTTCAAAATAAAATAAATATTTGTTTAATATCACAATCATATGGGGTACCTGGGTGGCTCCGTTAAGCGTTCGACGTTGGCTCAGGTCATCATCTTGTTGTTGGTGAGTTCGGGCCCCGCTTCAGGCTCTTTGCTGTTAGCACTGAGCCTGCTTCAGATCCGTCTCCCCCATGGTCTTCTGTTAAGTTTCTCAAGTTCCACATATGAGTGAAAACATATGATATCTGTCTTTGACTGACCTGTTTCACTTAGCATAATACCTTCCAGTTTCATCCACGTTGCTGCAAATGGCATGATTTCATTCTTTTTCATTGCCAAGTAGTATTCCATTGCATATATAAACCACATCTTCTTTATCCATGCGTCAGTTGATGGACAGTTAGACTCCTTCCATAATTTGGCTATTGTTGAGAGTGCTGCTATAAACATTGGGGTACAAGTGCCCCTATGCATCAGCACTCCTGTATCCCTTGGGTAAATTCCTAGCAGTGTTATTGCTGGGTCATAGGGTAGATCTATTTTTAATTTTTTGAGGAACTTCCACACTGTCTTCCAGAGCAGCTGCACCAGTTTTCATTCCCACCAACCGTGCAAGAGGGTTCCCATTTCTCCACATCCTCACCAGCATCTGTTGTTTCCTGATTTGTTCATTTTAGCCACTCTGACTGGCTTGAAGTGGTATCTCAGTGTGGTTTTGATTTGTATTTCCCTGATGATGAGTGACGTTGGGCATCTTTTCATGTGTCTATTGGCCATCTGGATGTCTTCTAGATGTGGAAATCATCCTGGATTATCTGGGTGGGTCCAGTCTAATCAGATGAGGCCATAAAGCCAAGACCTGCCTTCCCTAGTTGTGGTCAGAGATGTAACAATGGAAGAAGCATCGGGGAGCTGTGACCATCTGAGAGGGTCTCGACCCAACTGGACATTGCTGGCTTCAAAGGTGGAGGACAGGGCCGCACATCAAGGCATACAGGTGGCATCTAGAAGCTAGAAAAGGCAAGAAAAGAGATTCTCAATTAAAGTGTCCAGAAAATAACCAGTCCTACTGACACCTTGATTTTAGCCTAAGGAGACCATGTCAGACTGTAAGATAATACACTTGTGTTGCTAAAACTGATAATTGTGTGATAACTTGATATAGAAGCAGTGGAAAACTGAAAGTCATGAGAGAAAAGAATGAGAACCTGTTGCAGATTAAAGGAAACTGAAGAGGTGTGTAAGTCCATACAATGTACCTCCTGGATTGAATCCTGGGCCCCAAAAAAATGGGTATTAGTTGGGCAACTGAAAACTGAGTGAGCTCTGTAGAATAGAAAATAGTATTGTATCAATGTTGACTTTCTGATTTTGGTCTCTGTGTTGGTTGTGGAAGAAAATGGTCGTGTTTTAGGAAATAAACACTGAAGTACTTAGAGGTAAAAAAGGCAATGTATCTGCAACTTATTATCAAGTGTTTCAGAAAAATGTGTGTGTGTGTGATGTATACATGATATATAGATACATAGATGTTTGTATGTACAGAGAGAGGGGAAAAGAGAAACAATTATGGTAAAATGTTAGCCCTTGGTGGCTCTGTATCGTGAAGCGTATACAGACGTGCTTTATACTATTGCTGCAACTTTTTTGCATGTCTGAAATTTTTCAAAGTCCGAAATTTGAAATACTGAACAGTGAAAAAGGTATGTGAAATACAGTACCCTACCTGTACTCAGCAAATTTCCAGTGAATCTAGACTTTTGCCATTGTTTTCTAAGTCTGGCACCCTCCTTGCCCCTGGCAGTAGAGAGTCAATGACAGGCAGTGGTTAGAAGCACAGACCAGGAACTCAACTGGGCTTGAATCCTAACTTGCCTACTTCCTAGCCATGCGACTCTGGACAAGACGCTTAACCATTCTGCCCTTCAGTTTTCCTGTCTATTAAAAAGAGGTAATATCCACATCAAGGGTATGAGGCTAAAACGAACTGGTGTGTGTGAACTACATAGAACAGCCCTAGGCATGAAGTAAGCTCTATGTACATGGTGGGCTCTAAGAGGGTATCACAAACATACTTGTCTGAACAGTCACCTGCATGCTTCTCCAACCTGCGGCCAGGGTTCTACCATGACAGTTTATCATTCTAGCTTAGGGCTTATTTATTGCCTAAATTCACCGAGTCATATCGATCATTTAGACATTGGTAGGTAGATGGATCTGCCAAGGCTTTTACTAAGAGCAGATCCCTATAATAACAGAGAGAAAGCACAAAGGGGCGAATCCTAAGGAGTATGTTGTGTTCCACCGAGGGGAGTAACAATGAAAAGGTAAATGCCATATGAAAGCTAAACTACTTACTACCATGCAATTCTGTTTTGTTTCCTGGAGCATAACTCTCAGAGAAGATCACATATGAAGGAACCAGAAGCAGACTGACATCAGACTTCTCAACAGCGGCAATGAATTCAAGAAGATAATGGAGCAACACTTGTAAAACATTGAAAGAGGGGCACCTGGGTGGCTCAGAGAATTAAGCGTCTGACTCTGGATATCAGCTCAGGTCATGACCTCAAGGTCGTGAGATCAGGCCCTGCATTGGGCTCCACACCAGGCATGGAGCCTGCTTAAGATTCTCTCTCTCCAGCTCCCTCTGCCCCTTCCCCCGCTCATGCACTCCCTCTCTCTAGAAAAAAAAAAAAAGAAAATATTGAAAGAAAAGAGCTTTGAACTATTGTGTTATATTTATCTGAATTGCCACTCAAATGTAAAGATATAATAAAAGTATTCTTAGAAATAGAGTGCCTCAGTGATTTGCCACAAAATGATCTATACTGAGAACATTTTGTAAGAAAAAACTCAAATATGAAAATACATAAGACCAAGAGAGACTGCAAAAAGTATGGAGAGGAAACATAATCAAAGTTTATTGAGGTCTCGGGGCGCCTGGGTGGCTCAGTCAGTTGAGAGTCCGAATTCAGCTCAGGTCATGGTCTCGCAGTTCATGGGTTCAAGCCCCGCATCGGGCTCTGTGCTGCCAGCTCAGAGCCTGGATCCTGCTTCAGAGTCTGTGTCTCCCTCTCTCTCTGCCCCCCCCCCCACTCACGCTCTGTCTCTGTCTCTCAAAAATAAATAAACATTAAAAAAATTTAAAAAGGACAAAGTTTATTGAGGTCTTAACGTTTCTTAATTAAAGGCTGGCACTAAATTAAAAGAAGGGAAAGTATATCCATAATAAAAAGTGAAATTCTAGCCAATATTTTTGTGAGTAATCTTTTAGAACAAAGATACAGAAGCTGACTGATTAGTTTAAAAACCAGTAGGGATAAAATAAACAGGAATATTATTTTAAAGTTAAAAACAAACACCAGAATAAAAAATAGAGTGTAAAATCATTAAGGTACAGAAGAAATTTCAATCCATTCAGTGGAAAATAGAAAGATAAATATAGAAAAACAAATGGAAAATATAAGATAGCAGAAAGAAATCTTCTTATGATGGTAATTATATTAAATCTAAATGGACACCTGGCTGGCTCAGCCAGTGAAGCATGTAACTCTTGATCACAGGGTTGTGAGTTCAAGCCCCACATTAGGCATGTTGCCTACTTAAAATAAAATTAAAATTAAGAAAAATAGGAAGGGAAAGAAAAACATTTATCATGCAAATGGATGTTAAAAGAAAGCTAGGTTAGGGGTGCCTGAGTGGCTCAGTTGGTTGAGTGGCCAACTCTTAAATCGGCTCAGGGCTCAGTTCATGATCTTATGGTGATGGGATCAAGCTCTGCGTCAGGCTCCACACTGAATGTGGAGCCTGCTCAGGAGTCTCTCTCTCTCTCTCTCTTTCTCTCTCTCTGTCTCTCTCCCTCTGCCCCCCTCCCAGCTCACTCTCAATAAATTAATTAATTGATTAATTAATTAAAAAGAAAGAAAGCTGGTGCAGCAATACTTATAATGGCAAAATTGACTTTAAAACAAAGACTGCAACAAGAGACAAAGAAGGATACTGTATAATAATAAAAGGGACAATCCAAAAAGAAGATGAAACAATTATAAATATTTATGCAATCAGTATGGAAGCACCAAAACACATAAAACGGCTAATAACAAACATAAAGGAACTAATCAATAGTAATACATTAATATCAGGGAACTTTAACGGACCACTCATATCAATGGACAGATTATCCAAACAAAAAATTAACAAAGAAACAATGAAATAATGACTTTGAGTGGCATACTGGACCAGATAGATCTATCAGATTCAGAACATTCCATCCTAAAACAGCAGAATGCACATCCTTTTCAAGTACACATGGAACATTCTCCAGAATAGATCACATATTTGACCACAAAAGAAGTCTCAATGAGTTCAAAAAGAGCAGTCATACCACGCATCTTTTCTGACTACAATGCTTTGAAACTAGAAGTCAGCCACAAGAAAAAAATCTAGAAAGATCACAGATATATGGAGGCTAAATAACATGTTACTAAACAAGGAATGGGTCAACCAAGAAATCAAAGAAGAAATCAAAAATCACATGGAAACAAATGAAAATAAAAACAACAGTCCAAAATCTTTGGGATGCAGCAAAAGCAATTCTAGGAAGGAGGTTTATAGCATTACATGCCTACCTCAAGAAGCAAGAAAAATCTCAAATAAATAAAAAAAAACCTAACACTTACACCTAAATGAGCTAGAAAAACAACAACAAATAAAACCCATGGTGTGCCTGAGTGGCTCATCAGTTAAGGGTCTGACTCCTGATTTTGGCTCAAGTCATGATCTCACAGTCCATGAATTAAGGCCCACATCGGGCCCTGTGCTGACAAGTGCTGAACCTGCTTGAGATTCTGTCTCCCTCTCTGGCCCTCCCTGCTTGCTCTCTATCTCTCTCTCTCTCTCAAAACAAATAAAAATAAACTTAAAAAAAAAAACAGGGCACCTGGTGGCTCAGTTGGTTAAGCATCTGACTTTGGCTCAGGTCATGATCTCCCAGTCTGTGAGTTCCAGCCCACGTCGTGCTCTTTGTTGACAGCTCAGAGCCTGGAGCCTCTTTGGATTCTGTGTCTCCCCCCCCTCTCTCTCTGCCCCTCCCCTGCTTGTGCACTGTCTCTCTCTCTCTCTCTCTCTCTCTCAAAAATACATAAACGTTAAAAAAATTTTTTTAAAAACACCAGAAGGAAAGAAATAATAAAGATTAGAGCAGAAATAAATGATATAGAAACTAAATAATAATAATAATGATAATAAGAATAATAATAATAGAACACATAAGTGAAACCACAAGCTACTTCTTTGAAAAAAATCAACAAAATAGACAACTCTAGCTAGACTCATCAAGAAAAAAAAAAGAGAAAGGACTCAAACAAAATCACAAATGAGAGAGGAGAAATAACAACCAACACCAAAGAAATACAATTATAAGAGACTATGAAAAATTATATGCCAACAAATTAGACAAACTAGAAGAAATGGATAAATTCCTAGAAACATATAACCTCCCAAGACTGAAGTAGAAAGAAATAGAAGGTTTTAACAGACCAGTTACTAGAAAGGAAATTGAATCAGTAATCAAAAAACTCCCAACAAACAATTCAAAGACCAGACAGCTTCACAGGGGAATTCTACCAAACATTTAAAGAAGAGTTAATATCTGGGGCACCTGGGTGGCTCAGTCAGTTAAGCGCTGGACTTCAGCTCAGGTCATGATCTCACAGTTCATGGGTTTGAGCCCCATGTCAGGCTCTGTGCTGACAGCTCAGAGCCTGGAGCCTGCTTCAGATTCTTTGTCTCCCTCTCTCTCTGCCCCTTCTCAGCTTACATATTCTCTCTCTCTCTCTCTCTCTTTCTCTCTCCCTGTCTCTCAAAAATAAATAAATGTTAAAAAAATTAATTTTTAATAGAAAAATTTTTAAAAAGAAGGGTTAATATCTCTTCTTCTCAAATCATTGCAAAAAAATAGAAGAGGAAGGAAGACTTCCAGATTCATTCTTTGAGGCCAACATTACCCTGATAGCAAAACCAGATAAAGATACCATCAAAAAAGAGAACTACAGGTCAATATTTCTGATGAACATAGATGCAAAAACTCTCTACAAAATACTAGCAAACTGAATCCAACAATGTATTTAAAAAATTATTCACCATGATCAAGTGAAATTTATTTCCAGGTTACAAAGGTGGTATAATATTTGCAAATCAATTAGTGTGATACATCACATCAATAAGAGAAAGGATAGAAACCATACAATCATTCCAGATGCAGAAAAAGCATTTGACAAAGTATGACATTTATTCATGACAAAAACTCTCAACAAAGTAGGTTTAGAGGGCCATATATGAAAAACCCACAGCAAACATCATCTTCAATGGTGAAAAACTGAGAGCTTTTCCCCTAAGGTCAGGAACAAGACAAAGATGTCCACTCTCACTACTTTTACTCAACATAGTACTAGAAGTCCTAGCCACAGCAATCAGACAAGAAAAGGGGGAAAATGACATCAAAATCAGTAAGGAAGAAATAAAACTTTCACTATTTGCAGATAACATGTTACTATATATATAAAACTCTAAAGACTCCATGAAAAAAAAACCTATTAAAACTGATAAGGGAATTCAGTAAGGTCACAGGATACAAAATCAATATACAAAAATCTGTTACATTTCTATACACGGATAATGAAGCAGCAGAAAGAGAAATTAAGAGAACAATCCCATTTACAATTGCACCAAAATTAATAAAATACCCAGGAATAAACTTAACCAAGGAAGTGAAAACCCTATACTCTGAAAACTATAAAACACAGATGAAAAAATTCAAGATGACACAAAGAAATGGAAAGACATTTCATGGTCATTGATTGGCACAAATATTATTAAAATGTTCATAGCGCACAAAGCAACCTACAGATTTAATGCAATCCCTATGAAAACAACAACAGCATTTTTCACAGAACTAGAACAAACAATCCTAAAATTTGTATGGAACCACAAAAGACCCCCAAGTAGCCAAAGTAATCTTGAAAAAGAAAAATAAAGCTTGGAGATAGCACAATTCCTGATTTCAAGTTATATCAGAGCTATGATAATGAAAACAGTATGGTATCGGCACAAAAATAGACACATAGATCAATAGAATAGAACAGAGAGCCCAAAAAAAGCCCACAATTATGTGGTCAATTAATCTTCAACAAAGGAGGTAAGAATATGCAATAGGGGGAAAAATCAGTTCAACACAATTCAACAAATTGTGTTGGAAAAACTGGTCATGTAGGCTGAACCTGGCCCGCTTTCTTACACTATACACAAAAATAAACTCAAAATGGATTAAAGAGCTAAATGTAAGACTTGAAACCATAAAAATTTTAGAAGAGAACACAGGCAGCAACTTCTCTGACATCGGCCATAGCAAAATTTTTCTAGAAACGTCTCCTGAGGCAAGGGAAATAAAAGCAAAAATAAACTATTGGGAATTCATCAAAATAAAATCTTCTGCACAGTCAAGGAAACAATCAACAAACCTAAAAGGTAACCTACTGAATGAGAGAAGAGATTTGCAAATGACATATCCAATACAAGGTTAGTATCCATAATATAGAAAGAACTGATACAACTCAATACCCAAAAACAAATAATCCCATTTAAAAATGGGCAAGACACGAACACACATTTCTCCAAAGAAGACATCCAAATGGCCAATAGACACGTGAAAAGATACTCAACATCACTGATCCTCAGGGAAACGCAAATCAAAACTACAATGAGATATCACCTCACAGCTGCCAGAATGCCTAAAGTCAAAAACACAAGAAACAACGAGTGTTCGTGAGCATGTGGAGAAAAAGGAACCCTCTTGCTCTGTTGATAGGATGGCAAAATGATGCGGCCCCTGTGGAAAATGGTATTTTCCTCAAAAAGTTAAAAAATAAATCGACTCTAAGATCCAATCATCACACTACTGGGTATTTATCCCCAAAATACAAAAACACTAATTCAAAGGGATGCATGGACCCCTATGTTTACAGCAGCATTATTTACAGCAACCAAGATATGGAAGCAGCCCAAGTGTCCATCAACTGATGAATGATAATGCTAAGTGAAATGAGTCAGAGAAAGACAAATACCATATGATTTCACTCATATGTGGAATTTAAGAAACAAAACAAACAAGCAGAGGAAAAAAAAAGAGTGGCAAACCAAGAAACAGACTCTTCACTCTAGAGGACACGTGGGTGGTTACAGAGGGGAGGTGGGGGGGGCTGGGGGAGTAGGTGATGGGATTAAGGAGGGTGCTTGCTGTGATGAACACCAGGTGTGGTATGGAAGTGCTGAATCACTATATTGTACACCTGAGACTAATATTACACTGTTAACTAACTGCAATTTCAATACAAACTTTAATTTAAAAATAATATAAAAATAAAAAGATTTTAGAGAACCAAAAAAAAAAGAGGGCGCTCATTGTGATGAGCACTGAGTAATATCCATGATGGAAGGGTTGAGTCACGACATGTGAAACTAATAAAACACTAATATAATAGTTTTAATTAATATCGACTAATATGCTAACTCTAGTGGAATTCAGATAAAAATGTAAAAAAGAAAACAGAGTGTTGCTGAATTTAAAAACCTAAGGTCTAACTATCCGTTGCCTATGTTAACGGGCTTTAAAATAATCACAGAAAGATCAACAGGACAATGATCTCCCTTTTATCGCTTTAAACTATTATATTATCATACCTGTTTTAGACTTTTGGTCCACCTGTCCCAGTAATTCCACTTCCAATGACTCTATGTGGCCCGGTTTTTTTGAAGTGTTCTATTCCTCAGGTATCCTGTCACCCTGACTTTGGAGTTCATGTGTCCTGGAAATATCAACTACTCAGTGGGAGGGGGATTTTGAAGGGGGACACGGGAAGGGTCAGTGGCCAAAGCAAGCCCCCATCTGGGTGGAAGGAGACAGCGCGTCAAGTGAAAGCCCCAGACCCCAAAGAATCACTTGGCTCACCTCTTTTCTGCCACTCCCTAGGCAAATCTCAAGGGTAGGACTTGACTTGCAAAATTCAAGGAGAAGCAGCCTGGGGGAAATGGGACCCCCACCCCCCCGCCCCGCCCCAGGTCAGCGTCTCTCAAGCAGCCACACAATGGAATCCTCTGAGAAGCTTTTTGAAAATACTAAAGCCCTGTTCTTACACCCAGAGATTCTGATTGGTGCGTTGGCCTGGAATGAGGCCTGGGAAATGGGTTTGTAAACCCCAGCCATTCGAAAGGGCAGCCAAGGCTGAAAGGCATCTGCTCAGGTACAGCCCACCAGTCCTGAGCATGTGGGGAAGCAAGGGGCCGAAGGCAACTGCCTTCTTCCACTCCACACAGATGTTCATCCAGACCCTGCCCGGCGGAGTCCAGGCCGCCCTGTGAACACCTGCATCTACTGTCTGGACTGGTTCCCACTGACAGGACTAATAATGACTGGCCCAAAGTCGCATGTGTTCTAAGGTCACGCTCATCCTATCCTCTGCCTGATGTCCACCAGCCACACCCCACGCCCACCTAAGACCCCACACACATCAATAATCCCCTTCCAGGGTTTTCTCTTGTTTGGATTTTGTTTTTGTTGTTTTTTTAAAAAAAAAAAGTTTACTTTTCATTTTTGAGAGAGAGAGAGCAGGGGAGGAGCGAAGAGAGAGGGGGACAGAGGATCTGAAGCAGGCTCCATGCCGACAGTGTGGGGCTCAGACCCAAGAACCGTGAGGATCGTGACCTGAGCCGAAGTCGGTCACTCAACTGACTGAACCACCCTGGTGTCCCTGGGTTTTGTTTTTATTTTCTATTTGTGCCATTGCTGTTTAGTTCCTGAATTCCATGTTAACGTCTAGTTGCCCCAGAGTTGATTTGGGAGGAAGGGAGCCGGCAGCCCATGTCAGTTTGCCATCTGGCAAAACCCGAAGCCTGAAGAGCAAGAGGTTGTTTGCTTTGGCTTCTTTTTTAAGACACAAACCCACAGGGACAACAGAAAACGGGCACAGGGTTGCCCACATTAACAGCCTTTAAAAAATCACAGGAAGATCAACAGGACAATGATCTCCCCTTTATCGCTTTAAACTATTACATTATCATACCTGTTGTAGACTTTCGGTCCACCTGTCCCAGTAATTCCACTTCCAATGACTCTACATGGCCCAGTTTTTTGAAGTGTTCTGTTCCTCAGGTATCCTGTCACCCTGACTTCAGCGTTCACGTGTCCTAGCAATATCAACTACTGGGTGGGGGGATTTTGGAGGGGGACACGGGAAGGGTAAATGGCCAAAAGCAGGCCCCCATCTGGGCGGAAGGAGACAGGGTGCCAAGTGAAAGGAACACGAATGCTCAAATGTTGCAAGCTGAGAGTGCCAGCCCTCTTCTCCCCTCAACTTCTAGAAAGCTGCAGCTGGACCTCTGCTCTCCAGGCAAGAGACTAGCAACTTTCTCTCTGGAAGGGTCTGACCAGCCCAGGAGCAGAGATCTAGACCAATTCCCGGGTTCCCTAACAAACAGCCCACCTAGATCATCCTAGAGTAAAGCTCAAAACTGAGAAGCCCCACCCAAGCAGCTTTGTTGTCCTCAATTTTAATCATGAAAAAACAAGCTAGGATGACAAGACATTCATGGAAAATCTCTAACACAGGAGACCAAAATAAATAGGAGACAGCGTATATAGATAGATGATAGATGATAGATAGATGATAGATGATAGATTAGATAGATAGATAGATAGATAGATAGATAGATAGATAGATAGATAGATAGATAAAATAGGAGACAGCAGCCTGAGGGAAACAAACAAACAAAATGCAGGAAGAAGAAACTTTTAAAAATATAATTATCATCTGTATAATCAGAGAAGAAAAGATATTACATCCCGGACATAAGAATAGATTTCTATCTCTTTTAAAAGGAAGAGAGGAGGCATTCAGACAAGGGGAAAAAATATCTGAGAAATTACAATGACAGCAAGCAAAAGCTTCAAAAGGAATAAAATACTTAGGCATTTTATTTTATTTACTATATAATATTTAAGAGACAAAAGACTTGCGCACTGAAATCTCTAAAACACTGATGAAAGAAATTTTAAAGCACATAAATAACTGGAAAGGCATCCCATGTTCATTGATCTGAAGACTTAACATTGTTATATGTATAGGTGGTAAGATGTACATCTGCCCAAAGTGATGTGCAGATTCATTGCAATCTGTTTCAAAAACCCAACAGCATTGTTTTCTCAGAAATAGAAACACCCATCCTAGAATCTATATGGAATCACAAGGGACCCAGAACAGCCAAAACAACCTTGAAGAACCTTGAAACCTTGAAAAATTAAACTATTCAGAATATAAAAAGAACTCTTAGAAGATACACAAATGGCCACATAAAGAGATGTACAACGTCATTTGTCACTGAAGACATGCAAATCAAAAACCACAATGAAATAGACTTTACAATGGAATCACCCCAAATATCCATGAACAGATGAATGATGGTATATACATAAAATGGAATATCACTCTCCCGTCTAAAAAGAAGAAGATTATGATACATGCTGCAGCAAGAATGAACCTTGAACACGTGCAAAGTGAAATGAGCCCAACAGAAAACAAATGCTATATGATTCCACTTACACAAAGTGCCTACAATAGGCAAATTCCTAGAGACAGAAAGAAGAAAGGTCGCTAGGGGCTGGGATTGGGGGAAAACCAAATGAGGAATTATTGTTTAATGGATACAGAGTTTCTGTTCGGAAAGATGCAAAAGTTCTGAACATAGTGTTGATGTCTGCACAACATTATAAGTGTACTTAATGTCACTGAGTTATGCACTTAAAAATGGTTGAGTGGTTAAAATGGTAAATTTTGTACTGTATGTATTTTGCCATGATAAAAATAAACAAATAAAATCATGGCACAAATTAAAAACTCAGTCGCAGGTTGACAAATAAAATTAAGGCAATCTCGAGAAAAAAAAGTAGGGGTGCCTTGCTGACTCAGTTGGCAGAGCATGTGACTCTTGATCTCAGGGTCGTGAGTTCAAGCCCCGCATTGGGCATGGAGCCCACTTAAAAAATTTTTTAAGGAAATCTCCAAGAAAATCGAGCAAAAGAACAAAGAGATAGAAAATAGGCAAGAAAAAAAAAAAAAAAAAAAAAAAAAAAAAAACAAGAAAAACGAGAATCAGTACAGAAGGTCACCGTCCAAATAATAGAAATCCCAAAAAAAGAGAACAGGAAAAACAGTGTGGAGAAGGAGGGGATTTTCAATGAACTCATTCAAGAAAACCTCACTAAATTGAAAGACTAGAGTTTCCGTATTGAAAGAATTCACCAAATATGCAGCACACTGGCTAAACACAGACCACACCAAGGCTGCTCGCTGAAATCTGAGAACCGGAAGGCAAGGGGTTCAAGGGACTGAGCAACCTGGAAACCGAATCTCCAAAGAATCCGCAGAATGATGAGGAGTGATGTTGGACAGGAGTGGGGACGTGTGCCGCTCCGGTGCCTGGGGAGTGCCCGATACAGGGCAGGCAGTGATAGATCCCTGTCTGCTGAACGCCGCAGGCACACAGAGCTCATAAGCCTTCGCAGGAAGGAGAGATCACAAACACTGCGAGGACGGGTCATCTCGATAAACGTTCTGAGTGACATTCAAAATGGATCTTGCGGGACGGGTACAGTTTCAACAAGCATAGACCGGACAGCAATCAGAAAAGAGACATAATGGGCCAAATCAGAGGCTATTCTGGGGACCTGATCAGTCCACAACGGCTGGGGTGGAGACAGAAGGGTGGATGGCGGTGCTAGGCAGGTGGCTTAAAGGTAATGGAGTAGAGCGGAGCCTAGGTACCCGGGCCTATACCAGGGCCCTGGGCTGCCCTCTTAGCAGGAAATCAGACCACATTATGGAGGGCAAGGATCCCCAGGTCTTATCCAATTTGCTCAGATTCCAGATTCCAGTATCCCGCTTTTTTCCCTGTCGGATGGGCTAACACGCGTGTGTGTTTAATGACTGAATTCAGTGGCACAATGTGCAGATTGCTGAATCAAGAGCCATGCACGGGAACCTGTGACAAACGTATGATCCTTGCCCCCAAGATCCTCAGATTCTAGTGGAGAAGTAAGGCATCTCTTTTCGTCATCGAAGAGAATAAACCAGAGCTGGAGGAGGGTGGAAGGCAGAAATGGAAACAGTCTCACAGACTCACAATGTGTAACAGCTCGGCATCCTTGACACAGACGATGCTGGGGACACTGATTCTTAGAAGACGAAAACGAACTGGCTGCACTAAAAAGGGACCACTTCCTTCTAAACCCCTTCCCATACTGGAGCTGTACCATGTATCATTCCCGGGTTTTGTTTTAGGAAATTCGGTAAACTGGAAAAGGGGAAGAGGAATCCTCCCCTCTCCTTCCAGGCAAAGGACTAAACATTTTGCATTTTGCAACCCCCTTACAGTGCTCAGCCCTCCCAAAGTGCTCCCTGTGTGATAAACCCTGAGTGTTTCTGAAAATATGGACAGACCACAGACAATCTCAGGCGTTCTGTTGAGCTAAAGATAATACAGCCTCTTCACTGTAAAAGATCGATTACAATCTACTAGTTCAACAATCTTCATCCCACCAAGATTTAAAAAATAAAAAGGTATTACATGACTAATGAGCTCTTCTGTTCCACTGAGTCATAATCTGCATGTTAAAGTGTCCATATTCACAAACGCAAGGTAAACTGAACCTCATTGGTATTACTGTTTCTGACTTTCTGGTAATTAATGGGAATTTCTCAAATTGTCTGAATCGCTATTTAAATGATTTATATAATGGACCTTCAGAGTTGCTGTTACAATCTATCACATTGTAATGAAGTAACTTAGGTGTGTTTATTACCAATTTATAGCGAATATGGCAGACTGGAGGTTATAAAACTTTTTTTTTTTTTTTTTTTTTTTTTGCCTCCTGGTTTCCTTACTCTTCTAACATTCTGTGATTGTAATGAACAGGACATATCTTAACACATGAGACATTTGTAGTTGGAAGCCATAGATATTTTATTTGGGGCACTGGCCAGTCCCTTGTGATTTATGACATTATTTCATTACAAATTGCTGTAAGGACAACCATTGGTCACCCACGAGGTGGTGTGCATTTAGTCATAAATTTTCAGGAATGAGACAGTGTGTGTGCCAGGAATGATAGAATACTGTTTACTTTTCCCTTCTCCGACTCTTAAAACAAAAGGATGTTTTAGGAAATGGGGTTTAGGAGTCCAGGCTGAGAAAAAGGGTCCAAACCAGTATGTGCATATCTTAGGTGTAAGCGAAAGCAGAGACATCCACTCTCTCCGCTTAACTGTAAATAAAAAGAGAGGAACAATATTCATACTCTCTCTATCAATACAGTAGGAAATCTACAGTAACGGAGCAGAGCTCTTGTAGAAAGATAAGCTCCTCTAGGGTTAAGACCAAGCCTTTTTCAAATATATCATCCCCTGCCTATTGAGTTTAGTGGCTGGCAAAAGGTAGTTGTTCAATAAGCTTGGAATTTGAGTTAATCTACGTAAGAGTTTAAGTTGTGAAATAAATATTTGAAAAATAAAATCAATGTCCAAGAAATCTTTATTTGATGGGTACATACTATAGGGAGGTCTTTTGCAATTGCAAGATACTTGTTATACGATTTGAGGGCTTACGCATAACGCCATTTTGCATTCTTGATCTTTTAATTATCTTTCATGTGTCTTAAATATTGCAAATATGCAAAATGATGATTTTCATCGGACTGATTTGGAGGGAATGCAAAGGAAATAACCTTCTTAAAATAAAGAATGTAGGGGCGCCTGGGTGGCGCAGTCGGTTAAGCGTCCGACTTCAGCCAGGTCACGATCTCGCGGTCCGTGAGTTCGAGCCCCGCGTCAGGCTCTGGGCTGATGGCTCGGAGCCTGGAGCCTGTTTCCGATTCTGTGTCTCCCTCTCTCTCTGCCCCTCCCCCGTTCATGCTCTGTCTCTCTCTGTCCCAAAAATAAATAAACGTTGAAAAAAAATTAAAAAAAAAAAAAAAAAAAGGATGTTATGTAATGATTAACAAATACAGGTTATTTCAGGGGCGCCTGGGTGGCTCAGTCGGTTAAGCGTCCGACTTCGGCTCAGGTCATGAGCTCGCGGTTTGTGAGTTCAAGCCCCACATCAGGCTCTGTGCTGACAGCTCAGAGCCTGCAGCCTACTTCGAGTTCTGTGTCTCCCTCTCTCTGCCCCTCCCATGCTCATACTCTGTCTCTCTCTGTCTCTCCATAATAAATAAATGTTAAAAAAAAAATTTACAAATACAGCTATTTCCTAACTCAGCAAGCTCAAATGTATGAAAGTATGGATTTTCCTAGATATCCAGGAGCTCTTTATACCAATATTTATATTTTACGCATTTGAAATTGTAATAAAAAATGTTTTAATTAGAATAATTGAGTTTTACTAGTTGGCTGTGTTACACAGAGATTCATCCAGAAATGTGAGACCCTCAAAGCATTTTGTTCCATTGAAGCATTAAATTTCTTACAATATATTCTTGCCCTTGGGATTCTCTCTTTTTGTTACGTTTTATTTAAATTTTAGTTAGTTAACATACAATGCAATATTGGTGTCAGGAGTAGAATTCAGTGATGCATGACTTATATACAACACCCAGTGCTCATCATAACAAGCCTCCTCCTTAATGCCCATCCCCCACCTAGCCCATCTGCTACCCACCCCCCTCCATCAACCCTAAGTCTGTTCTCTATCATTAAGAGTCTCTTGTGGTTTGTTTCCCTCCTCTTTCTGCCCCCCCTTTCCCATATGTTCATCTGTTTTGTTTCTTAAACTTCACATATGAGTGAAATCATATGGTATTTGCCTTTCTCTGACTTATTTCGATTAGCATAATACATTCTAGCTCCATCCACATTGTTGCAAATGGCAAGACTTCAGTCTTTTTGATGGTTGAGTAATATTCCATTATAAATATATATATATATATACACACATACAAATATACGTATATGTATACATATACATATACATGTATACATATATACATATACATGTATACATATATACATATACGTATATATGTGTATATATATATATGTATGTATGTGTGTATATATATATATATATATATATATATATATATGAATCACATCTTCTTTATCCGTTCATCAGTCGAAACACATATGAGTCCTCTCCATAGTTTGGCTATTGTTGATAATGCTGCTATAAACATTGGGGGCGTATACCCCTTTGACTCTGCATTTTTTGTATCCTTTGGGTAAATACACAATAGGACAATTGCTGGATGGTATGGTAGTTCCATTTTTAGTTTTTTGAGGAACTTCCATTCTTATTCTTCCATCCAAATATTTCATAAGTTAGTTTATCAGGTCTTCAAATGTAAACTTTTATATTTGTATGTTTGAAAATATCATTTTTTTTTCCTTAATACATTCATTTAGGAATAACTTGCATACAACAAACTGCATTCATTTAGGTGAGTTTCATTAGAATGTAAATACTCATGGGGCGCCCAGGTGGCTCAGTCGGTTGAGCATCGGACTTCAGCTCAGGTCATGATCTCACAGTCTGTGAGTTCAAGCCCCGCATCAGGCTCTGTGCTGACAGCTCAGAGCCTGGAGCCTGCTTTGGATTCTGTGTCTCCCTCTCTCTCTGCCCCTCCCCCCGCCCATGCTCTGTCTCTCTCTGTCAAAAATAAATAGGCATTAAAAAAAAAAGAATGTAAATACTCAAAACATCCCCATGATAATCAAGATACAGACGTTTCCATTACCCCAAAAAGATGCATCACACCCCTTTGCAGTCCATCTCCCAGCTCCGCCCCAGCCCCAGGCAACCACAAATCTGCTTTATGTCACTACAGATGATTTTAGAGTTCATATAAATGGGAAAACACAGTGCGTACCTTTTTGTAGCCGACTTCTTCCATTTAGCATGACTTAAACATCTTGCTGTATATTTGAATACTTTGTTCCTTTTTACTTCTAAGTAATATTCCACATATTGGATATATCACATATTATCTATCTACCAGTTGATGAATATTTGGGGCTATTTCCAGGTGTGGCTATTGTGATTAAAGCTGCTATCAACGGTTTTGTGTAAATATTAATGGAGACACACGTTTTTGTTTCTTTTGGGGAAATACCTAAGAGTGGAATGCCTGGATCACGTGGTAGGTATATGCTTAACTTTTTTTTTAAGAAACCACCAAACAGATTTCCCAAGTGGCTGAACCACTTTATAGTCTCAGTAGCAGTTCATGAGAGTTCTGCTTGCTCTACGTCCTTGTCAACACTTGATATTGTCGGCCTTTTTAATTACAGCTCTTCTATAAGTAAATCGAAGATTGTGGGTGGGTGGGTGGGTGGTGGTGATTGGTTTCTTCTGCATTTCCTTGGTGGACAATCTTACTAAACATCTTTTCATGAGGTTACCGATCACTCATTTACCTTCTTTTGGAAAGTAGTCACATTTTTTTTTTTTTTCTATTTTGTATCGGGCTGTTTGTCTTGTAGTTATTGAACTGTAAGAGGTCTTTATATATTCTGGATACAAGCCCTTTATCAGACACGTGTAGCAAATATTTTCTTCCATTCTCTAGCTTTTCCTTTTCTGAATGGTATTTTACAGAGTACAAAAGCTTTTAATTTTTATGAGGTTCAAAGTACCAATTTTCTCCTTTATGTTCATGCTTATTTATGTCCTTTCTGAGAAATGTTTGTCTTTCCTAAGGTCAAAAATATTCTTCCTATATTTTTCCAGTTTTATAGCTTTAGCTTTTCTTTTCTTTTTTTCTTTTTTTCACATTTATTTATTTTTGAAAGACAGAGAGAGAGTGTGAGCAGGGGAGGGCACTGAGAGAGGGAGACACAGAATCTGAAGCAGGCTCTAGGCTCTGAGCTATCAGCACAGAGCCCGACACGAGGCTCGAACCCACAAACTGCGAGATCACAACCTGAGCCAAAGTTGGATGCTTAACCAACTGAGCCACCCAGGCACCCCTAGTTTTTCTATTTTGTTTTGTTGTAGGGTTCAGGTTTGGGGTGGGGTGTTTGTTTTGTGTGTGTATGGGTTCATTTTTTGTATTTTGCACCTATTATCTGAAAAGATGATTTAGCCAGGTGTAGAAATCTAGTTGTTTTCCCTCAGCACTTTTAAGACATTCTATCATTAGATGTCTCATGTTGCTAATGAATAATCTGCTGTCAATCTGACTGCTGCTGCTCCGTAAGTAACCTATATTTCTCTCAGATACGTTTTAATTGTTTTAAGTGTATTCATTTATTTTTGAGAGAGAGAGTTCACAGGGGAGGGGCAGAGATAGAGAGGGAAAGAGAGAATCCCAAGCTGGCTCCACGCTGTCAACACAGAGCCCAGCACGGGGCTCCATTCCACGAACCATGAGATCACAAGCTGAGCCAAAAGCAAGAGTTGGACGCTTAACCGAGTGAGCCACCCAGGTGCCCCTCAGATACATTTTAATTTATTTATTCTTGCCATTCTGTAGTTTCACTAACAAGTATCTAGGTGTGAGGGTTTTTTGCTCTGCTTAACAACTAAGAGGCTTTTTTTATTCTGGGATATGTGCCTTGCTTTAGTTCTAGAAAAGTCTTAGCCATTCTCCTTTCAAATATTCTCCCCACTCTCTCCCATTCTTGCTGTGGTCTTCCCAGAATACCTATTAACAACAACTTATAATTTCCCAGCTTGCCCTCCGTGCCCTTCACATTTCCTTTCTTGGTTCACCTTTCTTTCTCTCTCAATGCTACATTCCAGGTGCCTTGCAAAGTTCTGGCCTTCCATCTCACTTTCTTCAACTCTCTCCAGTTCAATAGTTCGTTCATAGGGGTTGCTTTTTTACTTCAATGACTGCATTTTTCATTTCCAAGATTTCCATTTCATTTTTATATATATCCATCTATTCTTAATGGAATTGCCTACTTAATTCCTGTTTTTTGTTAGTTGTTATTTTATCTTATGAAAGGTTGTAAATGTATTTATTTTTTTAATATAATTTATTGTCTGATTGGTTTCCATACAACACCCAGTGCTCATCCCAACAGGTGCCCTCCTCAATGCCCATCACCTGCTTTCCCCTCTCCCCCACCCCCCCATCAACCCTCAGTTTGTTCTCAGTATCCAAGAGTCTCTTACGCTTTGTCTGCCTCCCTCTCTGTAACTTTTTTCCCCCTTCCCCTCCCCCATGGTCTTCTGTTAAGTTTCTCAAGATCCACATATGAGTGAAAACATATGGTATCTGACGTTCTCTGCCTGGCTTGTTTCACTTAGCATAATGCCCTCCAGTTCCATCCACATTGCTGCAAATGGCCAGATTTCACTCTTTGTCATTGCCAAGTAGTATTCCATTGTATATATAAACCACAACTTCTTTATCCATTCGTCAGTTGATGGACATTCAGGCTCTTTCCATAGTTTGGCTATTGTTGAAAGTGCTGCTATAAACATTGGGGTACAAGTGCCCCTAGGCATCAGCACTCCTGTATCCCTTGGGTCAATTCCTAGCAGTGCTATTGCTGAGTCATAGGGTAGTTCTAAAATTTATTTTAAAGTAATTTTCAGATTCTTCTCTTATTTATAGTTTCCCGGGTATGAGTTCTTCCAACCTTGCTTAAAAGTCCATACTGTAGGAGGGTTGCCTACCTAACAGCCATTCCCCTTCCTCTTCTTTGCTAATAAAACTCAGTTTTATCTTGAGTAGCGATGTGTCCAGACAATAGATCAGACAGGTCCAAGTCAGTTGTGACTATTTGTTTCCCTTGGCCGCTCAATTTCCCAGTCTCCCTTGGAACCAAGGGAGGCCATGTGACCCAGTTGCGCCTAACAAGATACAAGGGATATTGTGCTCAGGAGCTTCTGGGAAGGCAGGAATTATGGTATCTGGAGCTGCAGTCACCCTCTTACAACCATAAAGCAACAACAAACATAACAGAGAAGAGAAAGAGTGAGCTTGGATCCATTCTTGAGAGAGCTTGTCTCCAGTTCCTATTATTAAAAAAAGATAAGTGCCTATAGAGTTTAGGACACAACTATTTGCCGCTAAGATCATTCCAAACCAGTAGAGCGGATGACCCCCACCCTGGGGTGGTAGGAAGCTTCTGCCTAGCTCCCGGGAGGGCTGTAGCTCAGAAGTACAGCATCACGTGCTGGGCCTTCATTGTTCCTGACCCCACGCCAGGACGGAACGTGGTCCCCCTCCTAGTCTTATAGGGACCTCCTGCCTGCCCTCCACCACAGGTGAGCAGCTTGTGACCAGCTGAAACTCCACATGGGTTGGTTGGAATTCTCACAGCATCTGGTCACACAGGCATCATGACAAGCACCTCAAGCAGGACTCACCACCCCCCCTTCAAACTCCTCTATACCAAACTTGCTTCCTTTACCCCCAACCCCAGGCCTTCAGCCTCAGCTAACCTCGCTGCTTTGGGGCTCTGCTCCTTGCTGGATAGGAGCCTATCCCCCTATCCTTTAGCACAGCTATGCCATTCTAACTTTTGTTTATAAGTCATCCCTGCTTCCGGTATGGGTGGTTTCCACATTTATTCACTTTGACAAGTGGCCTAAAGTCCACCCCGCTGCATTTTTTAATTGTCATATTTTCGTATTTGAGATTCTTACAGATAGGCTTACTCTTATAAAAATTTGGAATTGCCAAATAATTGCCAATAATACAAATTGCCAAATTAAAATCACCGTTACCCCGCCACAACTGTTAACATTTTGATATGTTTCTTTTGAGTCTTTTTTTCTATGCATATTGATAAACATATTGTTTTATAGGATTGTGGCACTAGTGTAATACCTAGGGTTATAACTTGCCTTTTTTCATTTAATATATAATGGACTTTCTCTTAAGTGTTCATATATATATGTACATGAATATATATATATATATATGAACATATACATATATATGAACACATACATATATATACACATATGTATGAACACATGTGTTTATATATGTGTGTATATGTATGTGTATATATATGTGTATATATATATACACACACACATATATATATATGTGTGTATATATATATATATATATATATATATATATATAGTGTTTATAAAATACATAAATATAGGAGTGCCTGGATGGCTCATTGGTTGAGTAGCCAACTCTTAATTTAGGCTCAGATCATGATCTCACAGTCATGAGATCGAGCCCGAGGCAGGCTCCACTCTGAGTGTGGAGCCTGCTTAAGATTCTCTCCCTTCCTCTCCCTCTGCCCCTCCCCACTTGTGCACACATGGTCTCTCAAAACATAAAAATAAATTTAATTTTTTTTTAATTTAAAATACATAATACATAATGTTTATTAAATATATAAAATACATACATTATATTCTATATGTCTCTATATCACACAAACCATAGACATCAACCATACTTTCCTTACTATTCCATTATGGGTATTTGTTGTTTTTAATTTGTAGTTACTGTACATACTGTTGCATCATAAATATTTCAATATTTCCTTAGGATAAAGTGCTGGAAATAGGATTACTGAGACAAAAGATATGAACATTTTTTTAAATATATATACACATTGCCAAAGCTCTCTCCCAACAAATGTTCATCCTCTCAAATTCTCAGTGTAATGCCATTTTAAATTTGCCAATTTGATAGATAAAAAATTCTCAGTGTTCTTTTAATTTACATTTCTTTGATACTCATAAGTTTGAATATTTTTCATATGTTAATTAGCCATTTGTCTTTCCTTTCAGTGCATCTTAAATAAGATTGTATTTACTTACAACTTTGCAAAACAGTTATTTCACAAATCAAACCAAAACACCTGATTATGCGTAGTAAGCATATAAACCAGCCTCAAAAGAGTCCGTACTGGTTTCTGCTTTATAGTGGATCTCTCTCTTGTGTACGTTGAAATGTTTTCTTCATTATACTTCAGATCCAAATTATAAGTGGGCTCCGTGTTTAGGTAAATCACAATCAAGGGCACAGGAGTAGAGGGGCCAAATTTTACAGATAGATAGATAGATAGACCCTTCTCTTTGCAGATATAGATATACACATGAGTATATATTCATATACAAATAATCCATATGTATAATTAACAAGAGGTATGGATGATTTTTGATCTACAAACTTCAATATAATTACATATTTCCATAATCTCTGGTCATGTGCAAACTTATTTTGAAATCTATTAAGAATGCAGTTGATACGCCCATTTGAAAATTCTATCAGCCACCATTCTATCTCGTAAACCACAAATGAAACCTAAATTGTATGCTACAATGAGCTAAAGATAAATGCTATGTGGTTAATTTAAAAGAGTTATCAAGGCACACTCTCAACAAAGCAATGGGCATTGAGTACTGTTGATGGAAACTGAAATGTTAAGGTATTCAGGGAGGTTATTAGGGGAAGTGAGTCCGGCCGTAGGTGTGGGGGCGATGGGGCACTCTTCCGAGGACAGGAGCAAGGAAGGCCTTTGGTTGGAAAGACAGTAGGTGGTGGTTATGTGTAAGGGTTCGCGAGACTCCCAGGGTTCAAATCCTGGCTTGGCCATCCACCCAGCATGTCCTTGCACACAGTTACTAGACCTTTCTGCAGTAACCACCGCACAGTCTTACTTCCAGGATTTAATAGCATGTGTAAGACAACGTCGTAGATACTCAATAGTTGTAGCTCTCATTATTATTACAATAGCAATGTAAGATAACCAGGAGGCTGGACACAGTCACACTCAGGGGAAACATGGTGGGGATGGGGCGGGGCAGATGAGCAGGGTCCAGGACCACAGGAGGGACCTGGGATGCGGAGCCAAGCCCTGAGACCACGAAGAGCTTTACAGTGACATATGAGGCAGGTAAGTCCCTTCAAGGTTCACGGGGCATGACATGATGAAAACAATCAAGAGACTCTCCTATCGCTGCAGTGAAAACAGCATGCCAGGAAGTGTTTTACTGCATAATGAAAAATCACCTGTCACCGTGCAGGGGACTGTGACTTCACAGGATAAACAAGACCCGAGTGCCCAGCTCCAGGTGGGGAGCCAAACTCAGCCTGCGGCAAACTGCTAAGGAGCCAGGGTCACTTTGCTTCAATGTGCCTTTTATAGTGTCTTAACAGAACTGAGGTAGGCTGCTGAGTGGAGACAGGAAACAATAAGGATGCGCTTGCTGAGCGCTTAGACCAGGGCTCCTACGTTTCTGAATTTGGTCCTACACTTACACAAACAACTAGGCATCGCTGTCTCTGTCCGATCAGAGTACTTACTGGCTTCTCTGATGATACACGGTGTCCTGCTGGTACAGTCCCTGTCTGAGGCTTCCCAGGGCATCCCAGCATCTCCAAATTCCAAGACACCCTGTTTCTCTCAAATTCTGTTTAGTAGGCTTGTGAGTACCCACACGAGTCTACTAAATACTGTGCCTAGAGAAACACTTTAAGCTAACCAGTGTAACCCCCAGGTAGGCAGAGAACCCTGCTTGCTGACCCCCCCACCCAAGTCATAGATGTGCTACCCACTGGCCACTTTACGCAAAGGTCTTACATTAACGCAGAGTCAGGGAAAATGCTGTATAAGGATTTGTTGGGTTACCGTTTGAAACGATTTTTAATTCTTTTCTTTCCTCTTCTAATCTCCCTTCTGCTACTCCACACACCAAAATACATGAACATTCATGCTAATGGGCCAATTTCTTTTTTTTTAACGGTTTTTTTATTTATTTTTGAGAGAGAGAGAGAAAGAGTGTGTGTGAGAGACAGAGCGTGAGCAGGGGAGGGGCAGAGAGAGAGGGAGACACGGAATCTGAAACAGGCTCCAGGCTCCAAGCTGTCAGCACAGAGCCTGACGCAGGGCTCCAACCCACAAACTGTGAGATCATAACCTGAGCCAAAGTTGGACACTTAACCGACTGAGCCACCCAGGTGCCCCCCCCAACCACTATTTTAAATGTATCTCTTGACCATTACCAAAATATCTTGCTGAAGAATTAACCCAAAGAATGTTATTTTTTCCATTTTTTCATGGAAAAGCCTAAATAATGATTCCCTCAGAACTTTCTTCATGTTTTCACTGCAAGTTACAAATTTCAAAAATAGTCTTGTATGTCTCAGACCTGACTAAGTGGAAAAGCAGGGGATCTGTCTATCTCAAGACAATTGTAATCATTTGTAGCTGCACTTTTGTTAATACAGATTAGTGTACTGGAAAACAGTGTGGAGGTTCCTCAAAAAATTAAAAATAGACCTACCCTATGACCCAGCAATAGCACTGCTAGGAATTTACCCAAGGGATACAGGAGTGCTGATGCATAGGGGCACTTGTACCCCAATGTTTATAGCAGAACTTTCAACAATAGCCAAATTATGGAAAGAGCCTAAATGTCCATCAACTGATGAATGGATAAAGAAATTGTGGTTTATATACACAATGGAGTACTACGTGGCAATGAGAAAGAATGAAATATGGCCCTTTGTAGCAACATGGATGGAACTGGAGAGTGTGATGCTAAGTGAAATTAGCCATACAGAGAAAGACAGATACCATATGGTTTCACTCTTATGTGGATCCTGAGAAACTTAACAGAAACCCATGGGGGAGGGGAAGGAAAAAAAAGAAAAAAGAGGTTAGAGTGGAAGAGAGCCAAAGTGTAAGAGACTCTTAAAAACTGAGAACAAACTGAGGGTTGATGGGGGGTGGGAGGGCGGGGAGGGTGGGGGATGGGTATTGAGGAGGGCACCTGTTGGGATGAGCACTGGGTGTTGTATGGAAACCAATTTGACAATAAACTTCATATATTGAAAAAAATACAGATTAGTGTAGATGTCTCTTCAATAGGAAAGAGTTATTACAGGGTCAGGGAAGGAACGAGGTGTGAACTAGGTGTGAACACAAGTTAAATCTTGGAACCTTAGGTACCTCGTCTATACGATGGCATTTATAATAGTAACATTTGCTTCATATGATTTGGCCAGAACTAATATTATATGTTATCTATTATATTATATATATAAGTATTTTATAATATATAACTTTATGTGTAATTTATAATATTATATGTTATATATATATATATATGTATGTATGTATATATAATAGAGAAAGAGAAGTTCATTGCCTAATATGCAGTGAGCATACAATCATTGTCTCCTAATTTTTTCATCACTGTGACATACTTTTTTGAAATAAGAACATGAGGCTTTTCATCAGAGGGTTTTGGAAACTTGTCATCTCTCTGGGTACCACGACCACCCCTCCGATCTCCACTCCAGAAGTTCTCTTGGAACCTCAGCTCTCTAAAGGTAAGATACTCGGGGACTTAATAAATGCTTATAGATGGCAAGCCAGCATTTGTCATATCCTAACAGCTTTAAATGGACCTGCCTCATTCACAGAAACAGGGGCAAGAACATGGCTCTAACACCCCATTTCTGGGTTTCATGTGGACCACTCTCCATGCAAAAATTCTTTCCTGGTTGGAGCCTACATCCCCCTTTCGTGATCTCTGAGACTCCTCCAGAGATAGGCCCCAGCTCCCAGGACACAGTCAGGGTCTGCTTGCTTTCATGGCCCACTTTGGACCCACCATTCTAGCTCAATGTCAAATGTCTCCTTTGTACCAGTTCTGGTGTGTCCCTTCTTCTCTCACACTCCAACCACAGATGAGACCCTGGCCTCCTCCTCCTCCCCATACAGGAGGGGACCAGACACTTTGGGACACCACTAGGTACGTTTTGGCCAAGTAATACATAAGAATAACTTCCATAAAGAATGAACGCAAGAGCATCCTGGATGTTCTAGAACAAGAAAGGTTCTGGTCATCCTCAGCGGGGCAAGGGCAGCGGTCAGAGCGTGAAAGTGAAGTCACAGGGTGGTTAAGTGAAAAGTCAGCACACAGGGCCAAGGGTCCAGAGATGGACCAAACCAGAAAGTGTCTTTAGTCAGACACATACGTGCCTTGAGCCAAAGATCCGGACCCAGCCCACCCAAAGGTCTACATTAGGGAAGGACAGGTGGTCCCAGGGCATTCACGTATATCCGCAGGTAGAAGACGGACAGTAGGGACAGAAGTGACCTGGCACTAGACACAGGTGGTGAAGCCCTACAGATGTTGGGGTGGGGACAAGAACCAGGATGCCGAGACACTGGCTGGGTCTTTGTTATCAAGTACAGACTGCAGTTGGAGGACCAAGGGCCGAGTGAGCCAGGTCTCCTCGAAGCCTCCCGTAGACAAAAGAACTCGTTCAGAGCTGAATGCCGACCTGCCCACGCGGCACTTCCACTTCTCGAGGGTTGGAGGCTAGGACAGGCGCCAGGCAGTGGCTCTGTGTCCTAGTCGGTCCTGACACGTGCGGGTCGCGTGGTCTTCACTGAAGAGCTCCCTCTGATGGGGACCCAGCATCCACCCTGTCGGAGGAAGCGAGGCTGGAGAAGCTGAGTAAATGCGGCCATAAGCCTAGGACCGTGGAGAGTTCCCTGCAGACCCTGCCTCTCCCAGAGCAGGTGCCTTTGCCAGAAGCAAAGGGCATGGCGGGCTGGTGGGAAACAGGGGAAAGTTCGCAGGTCACCGGCTATCGGCTAATTCCTATTAGCCCACACTCGGTCACCGCATCCTCTGTACCCTCCACAGCAGGCGAGGATACACAAGCTCCTGCTCAATGCCGCTTTGGCTCTTATCCCTACCTATTCTTGGCCCAATGACCATCTCCAGCTAGACTTTTCACCCAGAGGAATGACGGCCGCTGTCTGTTTGGCTACCCCCATCCCTCTGGCTCTGACTGTCCCAAACTTGCATCCAGCCTTTTAACTAACGTTAGATTTAACTTGCGTCTCAGCTCTTAAGGTTTTGACAAGTCGGCCGCCCTTGCCTGAACAACTTCTGTCTCTGCAAATACAAGGTCTATTGGAAATCTGGACTTGTCACTTTCATCCCCCTGGGCAATCAAATGTACAATCACAAGGAATGCTTGCCATTGCCATTACTGTAACCCTGGGGACACAGATGCCATATAACTCTGCTGAATTCAAACAACAATAATAATAATAGTAATAATAATAAAGGAAGAAGAAAAAGACAGACTCCTATCTTAAGAAGCCGCCAGGATTTCCGGCATGGCCTTCAGGAGCCCAGGACTGCTGAGCCACTAACATCCCAGACAACTGGGTCTGAAAAGAAACATCATGTACGTCAGCATTATCAGCAAAAGCATTTTGACCAGCTCTGTTTTCATATTCCTCAACCCAGATTCCTTTGAAAATGAAAGTAAAAATAAAGCGATACTCCTCATCATTTCCTCCAGACCTTGGAGTCTGGATTAAAGAAAATCTGCTGACTTTGCTGACCTTCACAAGGGTGCCGTGGGGGCGAGGAGAGAGGATGGTTGCATCTGGGGCTGAGTGTGGATCCTAATAGCCCAGCCTTGCCTGCACTTTCGATATTTTCTTTCGAACTTGCCTTTTTGCGGCTGCAGCTGGGCTTGTCAGTTTTCAGGACTAATGGGTTGTGATGGGGCGTCAGGGGAAGTCAACAATCAATGCTTGGGGAAAAAAAATGGTGGGGGTGAGGGGGCCCATCACTGCTGACATGGCCAGGAACGGAAGCACAATGGCCTTCTTTTGTAGAAAAAGAGACGAAAAATTCTGTGCTGTGTCTTGCTTTTAAGATTAGTATAGATTTTTATCCTTTGATGACGGGGCTGCCTGCCCTTCTCCACTTTACACTTGCCTATCGAAACCGTATATTCTGGTTTTTAAATAACCACTTTACGACACAGTTAAAATTGTAATTCATGTTGTGGGTCGCAGTTACTTCTTGCAGGAAGATAAAACAAGATAGGAAAATGTCTGATGACACAGAGGCGGGGAAGAAATGGCGTGAAATGGCTGTGGCTACCTCCCGAAGTAGGCCGCTTTTAGGAAAAACTCATTCCGGCCCCAATGTTGTGTGACATGAGAACGCCATTACAGGAATACTCAGCGTGATGATGCTACTGTGAAAACATGAGGGCCTGACTGCAGTTTGCATCCAGGGCTAGGAAGCTCCCTAAAGATGTTGTCTACTAAGAATCCAGTAGAACCCTGTTATGACGCCTGTGTCAGAATGCAGGAATAATATTTGCTACGTAGGTTGTTCTGTTCAAGTCGAAGATCAGGTAGTATATGTGGGAAGTGACTTAATCAGCAATCAATTCCAGTATCACCTATGACAGCAAAGAACTTCCTACATGAGGGTTGACTGCACTCACTTACACGAACCGTCTTCATACCAAGAATCCAAAGGAGCTGGCAAGTGACAATATTCCGAGCTGACGCTACACGACACAGGAGTTCCGGAGAAGTCTTTTGTGTGATTCCGAGTGAAACTCAAGAGTTGCCTCCTGATTTATCCACTTGGCAAATCCAAGTCCGCATGACTCAGGCTTTCTTCTTTAAAAGTCCATCTTGGGGCATCTGGGTGGCTCGGTCGGTTAAGCATCTGATTCTTGATTAGGTTATGATCTCCTGGCTCGGGTGGTGGGGTCGAGCCCTGTGGTCGGGCCCCGTGCTGGGCGTGGAGCCTGTTTAAGATTCTCTCTCTCTTCCCTTTGCCCTCCCTAAATAAATAAATAAGTAAAGAAATAGAAAGAAAAAGTCCATCTATATTCATCTTCCTTTTTAAAATTGAAAAATTTAGTGACAGGGAGAAATGTGGACAGAAAGTTTAAAATAGTAGTGAAGTGAAAAGAAGTCTCACTAGCCCTACATCCCTCCCTGAACTATATTTTCTTCTTGCTCCATACTTCACAATCTTACTCAGCCCAGTTTTTACTTCCAACGTCAGCCTTCTGTATGATCAGAATTTTAATAAACATACAGCGTCTTCATAATCAGAGGAAAATAACACAAGCGTCATCTATAAAAAAAAAAAAATCCACCGGGAAGATAGAATACACATAGTTTTCCCACTCCTCCCACTAATTACAACTAAAACTCCTGGATGGTACAAATATTTATGTTTCTATTTAGGTATTTATAAGTTAATAAGTATATATCATTCATATCTTATGTATGTACTATTACATATCATTTATATATATGTATACAGTTTTGTTTTTACATATAAATACAAATAATTTGTTTATGTGCATACAAATCAAACATTAGAAGGCCCTGGAAAATGGAGAAGAGAAGGCAGACTGCCTACAACCTTGGGTCTTGAGGAGCCAGCCACCCAGTGGTGAGCTCCCCGGGTTTTCTTTTTGTCTCGTATATCCCAGACTCAGAACTGGAGAAGCCGGCAACCCTCCTATGCCAATAGGCACCGACGAAAACAAAAATCTGCAACTCTGCAACCAAAAGACCGGGAGAGGGGCAGCTTAACGTGACAGATAACATTTGGATAATGGCCGCCCTAGGCCAGCCAAATGCCACCAGAAACACTTTGTGGGGAGGTGGAGTGGGAGCCTGAACTTCCTCCCTCCTGGGCCTGTGAAAAGGAATCACAACCCTTGCATCAGGGTCATATCGGAGCAGACCAAATAAGGAGTCAGGACATTCGTCCCCACCAACTGATAATCAAGCCCGCCCATCCCCCCATGCCCCATCCAGTGGTGTCAGGGGACACCGTGAGGGGAGCCAGAACCCATACCCACACCGCCACTGCAGTGCCAGAGAAAACCAGCAAAAGCAAAAGGTTTAAATAAGATCCAGGGTCTCAGAGCACGATTCAACTATGTCCAGGCCGCAACTGAAAATAATTCGTCATCCCAAAAACCAGGGTGATCTCAAATTGAATGAAAACAATCAATGGATGCCAACCCCAAGATGACAGAGATGTTGGAATTATCTGACAACGAATTTAAAGCAGCCGTGATAAAAGTGCTTCAACAAGCAATTATAATCATGCTTGAAACAAACGAAAAAATGGAAAGCCTCAATTCAGGTAACAAAGGACACAACTCCACACGCATAAATTTGGCACCTTGTAAGGACACGGAGCACCTCTCCAAAAAACAAAAACAAAAACTACCACAACTCACCCAACATTAAGGGATGGTTCGAACAGCCCCCCTAACGATTCAGGAAAATGAATTCATAACTTTTAAATTCCCAAAAAGAAATTTCAAGGCCCAGATGGTTTCACTGGATAATTGTACTAAATAGCTAAATGAGAATTAACACCAATGCCACACGATCTCTTTCAGAAAATAAAAGAGAAGGGAACATTCCCCAACTGATTTGTAATACCAGTCTCACCCTAACACCAGAGCAAAAAGAAGACAGTACAAAAAAAGAAAATTACAGACCAATAATCCCTCATGAATATAGATGCAAAAGTTCTTTGAAAAATACTAGCAAATAGAACTCAGCAATACATAAAAGAATTTATATATCATGACCAAGTGGGGCTGGTTCAATCACTGTAATCTACCATATGAACAGACTGAAGAAGAAAAATCACATGATCATATCAATCATTGCAGGAAAAAAAAAGCATTTGAAAAAATTCTACACCCATTCATGATAAAAAAAAAAATTATTTGAAAAAAAAAAAAAGTCCTACCACGCTTTGATGATCAATTCTCTTCCTCCTTTTATGAGTATGATCTTGGGCAAATTACCTAATCTTCCTGAACTTCAGTTTCCTCATCTGAACAAAAGCAGGATAATGAGATCTACCTCGCTGAGGTGCTGGTGAATTATTATTGCATATAATAATTATTATAATTAGAAGCACACTTGTTGAACAGTATTTTGTGGAATGGCTTCTTTCCTGGTTATGTACACTCTGAGCATCACAATATGGCCTCCAAAGTTGGGAGAGACCCTCTTAGTTCAAGTATCTACCTGCTATCATCCTAAAAGTGCCCTCTAATTCAGAACATTATACACGGCCCAAAACCACAAGTTGTGCCTGAAGAAAGTGAAAATGAGGATCATGTATATTTCACTGTTCAGTTAATGTAGGCAATAAACTAGAATTGCTTTATAATGATGATATGGTATAAACTTCTAACCACTCCTCAGTAAGGGATTAGTGAAAATCTTTAATCAATATAGGTCACATTAATAACGATAACAACAACAGTGATAAAGGGATCTCTTTTGGTCTGGTCCACATATCCCTTTTCCCTGCATTTTCCACATCCTTTTAATTTTTTTTAATGTTTATCTCTTTTCGAGAAAGAGAAAGACAAAGCGTGAGCAGGGGAGGGGCAGAGAGAGGGAGACACAGAATCTGAAGCAGGCTCCAGGCTCTGAGCCATGAGCACAGAGCCCGATGCGGGGCTCAAACTCCCGAAGTGCGAACCTCAAGATCATGACCTGAGCCGAAGTAGGACGCTTAACCGACTGAGCCACCCAGGCGCCCCTGCATTTTCCATATTCTGCTAATCCTTCTGCTGCATGTTCAGTGCAGTCCCTTTCCCATCTCTAGTTGCTCAGGGGTAGAGTCTTTTTTGTCTCGTTGCCCTTATTACTATTTGCAGAAAATCGTTGGTCTTCGCAGACGTGCCTGCTACGTGTATATCTAAATACTGATTAACAATGTCGCCTCTACGCAGCCTGGGTTATTCTTCAACATACATCTCAAAACTGCCTGCCTGTTATTTCCTACTGATGAAGGACAGCTTCCCTTCTGTCTGGTTTGTGGTGCCCCAGGCTTGCCCTGGGACCTCAGTGCTCAGAGTTCTGGTCTACCATCTCAGGACCCTGCCCCAGGCTTCTCCACAGTAATGTAGCCAGAGGAGGGGCAAATTCTGCAGCTTTGGCAGGAAGAAAACCTTTCTGTTTGGGGTCTGAGCTAAAAATGGATTCCACTGCCCTATGTGAACAGCAACATCTGTACTTTGCCATTTTGTGTGTTATGATTAAACGTCTTCCCGAGTTGCCGGAGTTCAGAAGATTTACTATGGAGTCGTTTTGGGCTTATCATTGTGCAGACCATAAATGCTCAAAAAATACTGAATGAATAAGTAAATATCTACTGGCGCTGCAGGCCAATCTGACCTGAAAGGACGCATGTACACACACATACACACATACACAACACACACAATCCAAACACATGAAAATGAGAGATAAACTTTTTTTTTTTAACACAGCCAAACTCAAAAGCAAGGGAAGGAAATCCCCAGATGTCAGAAATGAAGGACAACTCGAAGGAAAAGTAGTGGGGGCTGAAGCCAAACATACAACAGGGGTGTTTAAACAGACAGAGCCTAGTAGGCTAGGGATTCAGCTTTTTTTTTTTTTTCATTTATTTATTCCAATATCTTTTGATTCTTCATTCTTTTTTTTTTTTCTCGTTCAGGTTTTTATTTAAATTCCAGCTAGTTACAGGTCACGATCTCACGGTACGTGAGTTCGAGCCCCGCATCAGGCTCTGGGATGATGGCTCAGAGCCTGGAGCCTGCTTCCGATTCTGTGTCTCCCTCTCTCTCTGCCCCTCCCCAGTTCATGCTCTGTCTCTCTCTGTCCCAAAAATAAATAAACATTAAAAAAAAATTAAAAAAAAAATAAATTCCAGCTAGTTAACATATAGTGTAATGTCAGTTTCATGAGTAGAATTCAGTGATGCGTCACTTCCATGTAATACCCAGTGCTGATCGTAACAAGTGGCCTTTTTAATACCCATCACCCATCTAGCCCATCCCCCACCCACCTCCCTCCATCAATCCTCAGTTTTATTTTCTCTAGTCAAGAGAGACTCTACAGTCTCTTGACTCTATAGTCAAACTCTCTTATAGTTTGCCTCCATCTCTCTCTCTTTTTTTTATCTCCCCTGTGTTCATCTGTTTCGTTTCTTAAATTCCACCTACGAGTGAAATCATACGGTATTTGTCTTTCTCTGATTGACTTGCTTCACTTAGCATAATACATTCTAGCTCCATCCACATCATTGCAAATGGCAAGATTTCCTCCTTTTTTATTGGCTGAGTAATATTCCATCGTATATAAATATACCACATCTACTTTATCCATTCACCAGTCAATGGACATTTGGCCTCTTTCCATAATTTGGCTGTTGCTGACAATGCTACTACAAACATTGGGGTGCATGTGCCCCTTCAAATCAGTATTTTTGTATCCTTTGAGTTAATACTCAGCAGTGCAACTGCAGGGTCATAGGGTAGTTCTTTTTTTTAACTTTTTGAGCAAATACCATACTGGCTTCCAGGGTGGATGCACCAGTTTGCATTCCCACCAACAGTGGGAGGGCTCCCCTTTCTCCACATCCTCGCCAACATCTGTTGTTTCCTGCATTGTTAGTTTTAGCCACTCTGACAGGCGTGAGGTGGTATCTCAGCTTTTAATGCCTTCACAGGGACAGAAGACAAAACCTGGGGCCCACGAAAGGCAGGGGAAAGAAGCTAAGCTCCCACATAAAACTGGGAGCCCTGAAACCTTGCCAGTACTGTGACACCGAATTTAGGTACTCAGAGCACTGGGCAAGGGAGTCAGCAAGGAAGACTGCCATCAGCTTAGGGCAATTAGTATAAAAAGTTACCCACAGGAAGTAGAAACCAAGGGGCCTCTGTACACATCTGTAGTGTTTTTGTGGTGAGAGAATCCCAACTGAAAAATGAATACAAACACTGGCACAGCAATTCGACTCCTTGGTATTTATCCTAAAGAATCAAACACAGGGTCTCAAGGAGATATGTCTTTTTTTTTTTTTTTTTAATTTTTAACTTTTTTTGAGAGAGCAAGAAAGATGGAAAGAACAAGTGGGGGAGGGGCACAGAGAGGGAGACAGAGGATCAGAAGGAGACTCAGCACTGTGAGCACAGATCCCAATGTGGGGCTCAAACCCACGAACCATGAGATCATGGCCCGAGCCAAAACCAAAAGTCAGCTGCTTAACCCACTGAGCCACCCAGGCTCCCCTCCAAGAAATGTTCCTACACCCATGTTCGTGGCAGCATTATTCACAATGGCCAAATGTTCATCAGCAGAGAATGGGTAAACAAAATGTGGGGTATATATAAAAAAATATTATGCAGCCTTAAAAAGGAAGGAAAATTTGGGGTGTCTGGGTGGCTCAGTTGCTCAAGCATCCAACTTGGACTCAGGTCATGATCCCATGGTTCCTGGGTTCGAGCCCCATGTCAGGCTCCGTGCTGACGGCTCAGAGCCTGGAGCCTGCTTCGGATTCTGCGTCTCCCTCTCTCTCTGCTCCTTCCCTGCTCACACTCTTTCTCTCTCTCTTTCTCAAAAGTAAACAAACAGTTAAAAAAAAAAAAAGAAGGAAACTATGACACATGTTATAATACGGATGAATCTGGAGACATTATGCTAAATGAAATAAGTCAATCACAAAAAGACAAACACCGTATGATTCCACTTACATACGGTTATCTAGAGTAATCAAACTCATAGAAACAGAAAAAATGGTGGCTGCCAGGGGCTGGAGGGAGGAAGGAATGAGGGTTCGCTGTGTAATCAGCATAGAGTTTTAGTTTTACAATATGAGAAAGGTTCCGGAGATTGGTTGCACAACGTTGTGAATTTACTTAACACTACTGAACTACACACTTAAGTGGTTAAATCGGTAACTGTTGTTTGCGTCTTTCTGCGATTAAAAATTGAAGACAAAAAAAATTACTGGTACAAGACCACTGAAACTCTTTAGGCGCCAGCCAGGAAATGGAAAACAGATGAGAGCACAATCAGGAGACTGTGTCACTCTGGAGCACGTCCCGATGAAGATGAGCTCACACTCAAAGATGACAAGCTTGGGGAAATGGGTCACCGTGCGAAAGGTTGTTCTCCAAGAGATAGAGACAACAGAAAAATCCGAGAGAATGTAAAGCATACATTCTTACCGAAAACATAAAAGACTGTCTAGAAACCATAGTGAAATAACACAAAAGTAAGGGAGTTACAGGGAAAGGGAGAGGAAAGGTATGATTTTTTTTTGAACAACTAAATGGGAATTCTAGAAATAAACAAATATACTGCCATAATTTTCAAAAAAAGAATCGTTGGATGGATTAAACACCGGTCTGACTGATACTGAATCCAGAGCAAGGAACAGAGCAACATGTTTTATTCGGACCCAAATCTTTAACCAGCGAATTACATGATTTATGAGCCATGATGCAATATCCATTCTACAGCCAGAAACAAAATAACATCAGGAATCCCTCCTGCTCATTTTCAAATGGTCAAACTTTGAGTCGGGCACTGTCCTAAGCCCCAAAGATGCAATTATAAATAAAACAGATGAGTTCCTTAGTCTTCTGGTTCTTTCAATCTCATACTGCGTTGTCTAGACAACAATGAGTAGGCAAAAATATAATAACTTCAGATACTTTGATGCGTACGATGAGAAAAAAATGGTACAGAACAATAACAGAGAGTAATGAGGCTTCTCGGGCCTACCTTACAGTGGGCGTTCACAAAATGCCTCTCTACAGAAGTGGCATTTAAGCTGAATTTGGAAGAGTGGGCACCAACCAGGCCAAGATCTGAGAGAAAAGCAGTCCAAGGACAAGAAAAAGCAAGGACAAAACTCTGAGACAAGAAAGAAGCATTATCATTTAAGACAGACATAGGTAGAAAGGAAGGATAATGATGTTTCCCATCAAACATAGCAACTAAAATGCCATGGAACAAATACACTCAGTTGTTTGCACTGCCAGATCACCGTTGGTTCCCGTAAAGTTCAAGTTGCAACTGAGTTCTAGGATACAGTTGGTGTGGGAGAACCAGAGCCAGGCCCTGAGCCTCGGCCAGAATTACACTGCCAGGGGCAGGCAAGGAAACGCATTCTCTCAGAAGCCCACGGATGACTCTTACACTACATAGTGTCCCTGCCTGAGTCAGCACATGAATTGAGTGCACACTGGATGATAGACACCCAGGACCCCTCAAGCGTCACCCATTTTCTAAAGCAAAGGTGGCAACCTTTTTCTGTAAAGAACCAGAGAGTGAATAGCTTAGGCTTTGAAAGTTGTATGTCTCTGCTACAACTGCTCAACTCTGCCATTGTGGTGTAAAAGCAGCCCAAGATAATACGAGAACAAATGGGTGTGGCTATGTTCTAATCACACTGCATTTATACAAAACAGGCTATCATCTGACAACCCCTCTTCTAAAACAGTGATCTCCAAAGTGGTTGAATCCAAGATGAACCATAGGGTGTGGAAAAAAGCATCGGGACTTTTGTTTATGTCTTTTAGCACAAAAGAGAAAGAAAGAGAGGAAGGAAGGAAGGAAGGAAGGAAGGAAGGAAGGAAGGAAGGAAGGAAGGAAGGAGAGATAGAAAGAGAGAGAGAGAAAGAAAGAAAGAAAGAAAAAGAAAGAAAGAAAGAAAGAAAGAAAGAAAGGAGAGATAGAAAGAGAAAGAGAGGAAGGAAGGAAGGAAGGAAGGAAGGAAGGAAGGAAGGAAGGAAAGAAGGAAGGAAGGAGAAATAGAGAGAGAAAGAAAAAAAGAGAGGAAGGAAGGAAGGAAGGAAGGAAGGAAGGAAGGAAGGAGAGATAGAAAGAGAGAGAAAGATGGGGCACCTGGGTGGCTCAGTCGGTTGGGCATCCGACTTCGGCTCAGGTCATGATCTCGCGGTCTGTGACTTCGAGCCCCGCGTCGGGCTCTGTGCTGACAGCTCAGAGCCTGGAGCCTGTTTCAGATTCTGTCTCCCTCTCTCTCTGACCTTCTCCCGTTCATGCTCTGTCTCTCTCTGTCTCAAAAATAAATAAATGTTAAAATTTTTTTTTTTTTTTAAAAGAAAGAGAGGAAGGAAGGAAGGAAGGAAGGAAGGAAGGAAGGAAGGAAGGAAGAGGGAGGAAGGCAGGAAGAAAGAAAGGGGGGAGGGAGGGAGGAATTGATCTATTAGTATTTCATACATGGGTTGACATTGGTGCCCTCATTGAATCCAAGTTCCTAAGAGCCCATGTACAGCATGGAAGAAACTACAAGGGAAGAAAGGATGTCCCCAAATGCAGTATTGTTGGCAGTGGGTCCTCGCCTTTCCCTTCCTTGTCAGTGTGTTGTCATCCAGTACAACTGTATTTGTAACACTCACAAAACAGGCACGTGGCTTCAAAGATTTCAACAAAAAACCTTCAGATGGAAGAAAATACCAATAACCCAGGCACAAGTGAATAACTCACAAACGGCAAAGCCAACGCTTCTCCACTTCCTAGTATGAACACCTGTTAGACACACAGAAGACAAAAATGATCGAAAGTTCCCATTGGAAAAACAGTCTAGAAAAATATTCAAATCTATATGAGTTATCCATTGTCGTGCCACAAACACCCCCAAACACAGTGACAGAAAATAACACTGAACATTTAGCATCTCACACAATTTCTACGGATCAGAAATTTGGGTACAGCGTATTCAAGTGATTCTGGCTTCAGGCCTCACAAGAGGTTGTAGTCAAGACATTGGCCACAAAGCAGTCATCTGAAGGTTTGATTCGGGCTGGAAGATCCACCTTCTAGATGGCTCACTCATCCGGCCAGAAAGTTGGTGCTAGCTGTGGGGAGGGGCCTCATTGTCACCAGGGGTCTCTCTCTAGGAGGCTGCTTGAGTGTCCCCAAAACATAGCAGCTGGCTCCCCCAAGACTGAGGGATCCCAGAGAACGAGGAAGAAGTGACAAAATCTTTCATGACCTCAGAAGTCATAGTGGTCACAGAAACCAGCCCTGATGCACTGTGGGAAGGAAGGGAACAGGTCTGAATACCAGTCGGCAAGAATCAGGGAGGGCCACCATGAAGGCTGGCTACCACAGTCCACCCTCTGACCCCCAATGATTTATGTCCCTCCTACCCAAGGCCGTAATCAACCCCTCAGGCAGAGAGAGCGACTTCTCTCTTCCCTCACCTTGTGCTCTGTTCAGGCTTCCCACAACCTTGATGAGGCCCACCCACGTCGGGGAGGGCAATCCTCTTTACCCCGTCTACCAATTCAAACTGTTTTGTTTTTTGTTTTTTCAGTTTTATGGAAGTATAGTTGACAAAACTGTGTGATATTTAAGGTGCACAACGTGATGATTTAACGTAACCGATTTAACGTAACTGATTTAACGTGAGCATCTTGGCTGTAGGCATCTGTCCCAGAGCATTTTCACTGCGTAACTAATTTGCCATGATGCAATTTTGCCATAAAAAAAATCAAGTAACTGGTTGACAGTTTGGTTTCACCTCTCCACTGACAAATCAACTGTCTTCAGCAGAGTTAATGTATTGAAGCTAAGTTAGCAGTTTGGTTTCATTTCTCCACTGACAAAGTTCCCATCTTTCCATTCTATAAATCTCAGCCAGCTCTCCTAAGTGTCGATAGGGCGACTGGTAGACATGGTGATCTCCCAATAGTGGATGATAACAATTACGTGTATTGACTTGATAAAAAACACAGGGATAAAACACACTGGAAGCATGAATAAGGGCATGTGAAGCCAGACTGCCTGCTATACTCTACTAGAAAATGATAGCGTATCAGTGACAATGATAACAAAGCTCCATTACAAATGCGTTACGGCATTAATATTTCTTCCACAATTTCCACAGAACTTTGGAACCATCCATCAATGGACATGTGACAATATGCCAAGAACCAACAACCGTGTAGAAGGCTTTCACAACATAATACAAAGCTCGGTTGTAAATATGGATCCTGGTATTTGGAAAACTGCTACCTCTCTTAATGAAGGCAGAAATTAATAATTTATTTTATTAATTTTTTCATGTTTCACTATGTCCTTTTTAATATCTCCCCTTTATTTTTCATTGTTTTCTCTTTTACAGCAAAACTACCTTATGGCCAATTAGTTATGCAAAGAGGTCTACGACAAGGGTGCCCATAGTGAAAGTACTGGGCACGGAGAGAATGCTTATCGTGAAAGTACTCCTCCCATTGTCCCATTGAGTGAATCAACACATCCATCATCTCACATGTTTACTTTTTTTTTTTTTTTATGGTGAGAACCTTTAAGTTCTATTCTCTTGGCCAATTTCAGTGGTACACTACAATGTTATCAACTATAGGCACCACATTATACATTAGATTTTCAGACCTTATTCATTTTATAACCGACAGTTTGTACCCTTTTACCAATGTCTCCCTGTTTCCACCCCCAACTCAAATGTTCACCTCATCTAGAAACACCCTCACAGACACACCCAAGATAATGTTCAGCCTGGTATCTGGCATTCCCTGCCCCCATCATGTTGTCACTTACAATTAACCGTCACAACCATTAACATAAAGTAAAATAAGCTGACGTTTAAAACATGTGTTCTCCCGTAATTCTCATCCTATCTAGTTTGTCTTTTTGCATACGCTGCACGATGCATGCACAAGACCGTTACGTATCTGTGCGTGTGTGTGTATGTGTGTGTGTGCGTCTCGTACACGCACACCGTGTGCTCACACATTCTTTTTCAGAGGCAGAGGTACGAACTCAAAATTTTGCAGACAGCTGAAAGTGAACAGAAGCCCATTCTTTGCTTCTATCTTCAGTAATCATTTGTCAGGCATCTATCTTGCGGTCGGTAAGTGGTATCCAAATGCAGTGACCAGCTTGACTGCCGTATAAGAAGTGGCATAAAATGACGTGGTTTTGATGTTAGAATCAAGGACAAATTTCCCTTTTAAAAAGCCAGGACATGCATGATCCATGTAAAGACCAAAGCAATGAATACCTAAGACAAGTGCCTAGGGAAGATTTTCAAGGGGGAAAAAAAAAAAAAGATTTTCTGTTTCGGTAAAAATTGTGTCTTATATTTTAAAAAGGCGGGGGGAGGTATAGAGATTTGCCAGGAAGGAGAGGAGGGAGGGAGGTTGAGACGCGGTGAATATCTACCACTGTTAGCTGCCAGCTACTTATTCAAAACACTCTGACTCCCCTTCTCCCCTTGATTCTCCCTTCTACGAGAGCTTTCTTTTCACAGAACCAAGTCATAAGAACAAGCACACTGCCATCCTTTGCCAGCGGGCTCTCCACTGTGGAAGCTCAACTCAACACCTCGATCCAGTCACCACAGACACTCCAAGAACCCTAGTCTCGTGAGCCTGTTCATCCTCAGCCATTGTGGACCAATGTGGAATGTGCCAATCGAATTAATCGAATTGCTACAGTAGCTTGGACACCAATGCACACAGCTTAGAGTAGATGTACTTACAATGCACATTGTGCAATATAGTTTAAGTCACAGGTGAGCACCAATTGCATAATGAGCTCTGAGTTAAATCATTATTATTAAGAATTATAGTCTTGGCCACAAGCAACATCTACCATTGAGTAAGCCCCTTTGTTGAGCCAGATACTCTCGATGCATGATTTTCATACACTGTGTCATTTCATCCTTCCAGGAACCCTAGGAGGTAGGTACTCTTCACCATTTTCTAGGAGAAGAAAGCAAGACTTAAGTAATTTGCCACAGGCCCAATCAGCGGCAGAGGCAGAATTTGACTTCAGAGACTGTCCTCTGAGCTACTATACCAAGAGTTCATCACGTGAAATATTGCTTAAAATGCAAAGTTCTAGGGACACCTGGGTGGCTCAGTCGGTTGAGCGTCCGACTTTGGCTCAGGTCATGATCTCTCAGTTCATGGGTTTGAGACTCGCATCAGGCTCTGCAGAGTCTGGAGCCTGCTTCGGATTCTGTGTCTCCCTCTCTCTCTGCCCCTTGCCATCATGCTCGCTCTCTCTCGCTCTCTCTTTTTCAAATACAAACATTAAAAAAAATTAAAAAAAAAAAAAAAAACAAGTTCTAAACCCCACCCCAAAGATTCTGACTCAGCAGGCCTAAGGAATGCCCTGGAAATTTGCTCTTTTCCTAAAACACCCCAAACAATGTTGATCTGGGTCATTAGTAGCTTTGTGGAACACACATCATACTGCATTATAAGAGATCTCTTAAACTGGTATTTCACTATAACCAAATATATTGAACTACGTCTTAGATGTTAAAGGTTACTTTATAACTAGCCACCGTCTCTGACGTTAGGAATTAAGAGAGAAGAATACCCACAAACACACACAAACTTTCAAAAGTACAAAACGAAAAGGCCAGAGGTTATGATTTGCATTACAAAATTATTCTTCAGTTTACAAAAAGGTTCTTCGCAGTGAGAAATTTGCCAAACAAGGTGCTGCATCGCACTGCCCATAAGCTGAACAAAATTGGTCACTGAAACCGAAAAAAATAAAATGAAATTAATGGCAGAATTCCCAAAACATAGAAAAGCACAGACTAGTGACTAGAAGTTTAACCATTTCAGTTTTGTCTCCCATACATTTTTCTTCAACATCTAGTCCTGTTCTTGAGGGAGAGTTGACCAAACAGCAAGTAAACAACCAAAAAAAATCCTGTTGGAAAACAGTCAGAAAGAACCAATCACGCCACGTTTGGCAACCTGATCGTTTTTGAGGATTTTAGGCTTGTGGTTTTACATCGTACTTATATGGCACAGTCATACCTTCTGCCGGTAAGGTGGTCCCTCGCTCATATGGGATTCCCGGGTATGTTTCCTCATCGTGGGTCTGGTGTGGACTTCCACTCACACTACCATCTGAATGTGTTTGTGAACAACCAGCCTACGAAGAATTCCATTTACACCATTTCAATCATGTACTTCTCAGAAACACACCGATTACGTAACGTAGTGTGTGAAAGAAAGAACTTTGCTTTTCAACCGTTGATTAAAATTGCTCTTCTCCTAGCGACTTTCCAGCAGCGACGGGAGCCGGGAAGGCCACATCTCTGAGAGACGCGGAGGGGGATGACGCATGAGAACTCGTGCATGGGGCCACTGCACATGATCACCTCTGCTCTGCAGGAGGAGGACGTCTCTCGGCAAAGACAGGGCGACGAGTGGGAGGAGCCCAGGGGGACATGCTGGACACAAAGCCCGACCTCTGCTCCCAGCTGTTGACAGAGGAAATGGTATGTAAAGAGCCTCCAGGGATAACTAAATGCAGATTCTACTTGGCACTTTTGGATAGAATCACCTTTAACCACCAATTATGCATCGGGCTAAATAGCAGTTCAAGGAAACAGCTGAGGGGTAGCCCTTGAGTGACAGGAGGCAGACCCCTCCGAAAGGGCAAAGGAGGCATTTGGTGGACGACTACAGGGCTGAAGAAAGCCCAAGATGATGTCTAGGAGCCAGAGATGGCTTGTGCCTAACAATGGCCCAATGCTACCCAGCCAGGGGCACTACAGTCCTCCAACCCGTCCACCGACTCACCCTCGGTGCCACCAGCCTCCTCATCCTGGGGACAGTCTGCACACATGGATGGAGATGGCTCATCCTTTGGAGCCAGAACGCATCCTTTGGAGCACCTCCCCTCCTGTGGAGCCCTTTGCACCTGCTTAGACTCTGCCTTCCCTCCCATGTGGGCTAGTTACAAATGTGTCCTCATCTTTTTTTTAACGTTTTGTTTACTTTTGAAAGAGAGCACAAGCAGGGGAGGGGCAGAGAGAGAGGGGAGCAGAGGATCCGAAGCGGGCTCCACATTGACAACAGCAAGCCCAATGTGGGGCTCAAGGTCCCCAACTGTGAGATCACGACCTGAGCCGAAGTCAGATACTCAACCAACTGAGCCCCCCAGGCACCCCCACAAATGTGTCCTCATCTTTCATTCTGTGCATCCAGAAAGATGCTGGATGGATTGCATGGACCTTTAAGTGCCTCGACTTGATTCAGCCCATAGGTCCAAGTCCACATTCACCTCTAAGAACACCTGAGAAGCAACCTATCTACAAATGGAAATTGCCACAGAACAAACGAGTGCCCAGGGCTGAGGGGATGCGAGTCGGGTCAAAAAGGGGAAGGAAACTTGAAGAGCATCAACTTGACTGGGTAACACTCTGAAGGGAGGAGGGAGCTGAGAGAAGCTGGCCCACTCCCATCTTCTATGGATTTCTGCTACCCCCTTCACCATCCCCAATCAGTCAGGACAGCACTACCAGGCAATAATGATATGAAACTTTTGGAGAAAAATCTTTGTGTGCCAATTTCATCTGTATTGTACTGTTGCTGTGGTGGTTACAACCACTGTAATTCCTCATTTAAAATAAGAATGCCTAGGGACATCCGGGTGGCTCAGTTGGTTAAGTGTCCGACTTCAGCTCAGGTCATGATCTTGTGGTTCGTGAGTTACAGCCCCACATGTCAGCATGGAGCCCACTTCCACTCCTCTTTCTCCCTCTCTCTGCCCCTTCCCACTCCCACTCTCTGTCTCTCTCAGAAATAAACATTTAAAAAAATAATAAGGTAAGAATGGTTAACATTAATTAAATACGTTCCGTGTGCCATGCGGCATGCAAGGACTCACCTATAGTATTTCACTTAATTCTCATGTTGGCCCAACAAGGTAGGCATTGCTATCTCTCTTTTACAGAAAAGGATGTCGAGGGGCACCTGAGTGGCTCAGTCGGTTAAGCATCCGACTTCAGCTCAGGTCATGATCTCACAGTTCATGAGAGTGAGCCCCACGTTGGGCTCTGAGCTGACAGGTCAGAGCCTGGAGTGTGCTTTATATTCTGTGTCTCTCCCCCTCTCTCTACCCCTCCCCCATTCATGCACACACTCTCTCGCTCTCGCTCTCTCTCAAAAAACAAAAAAGAACAACAACAAAAAAAAAGATATCGAGGCCAAGAAGAGTAAAGTAATGTGCACTAACTCCGAATGAACAGCAGTCTGGGGCCATCCAGAATAGCCAAGCGGTCCTAGGGACATAGCAGCCTGTAACAGTCTTAAGGGACAGCCCTGTTTTATAGCAAGGCAAAACCAATAGATATAAAAATGTCCCCCAAATCACTGAGATAAGCGTCCATCATGCTTGTGGAAGCCAGGCAAGAAAACAGGTGTTTAAAACATTTGAGAAAGATCGCTATTCGAAATGACGGAAACAAACTAAATTTGGGGGCTCAAAGAAGTGAAGTTCAGTCAGCTGGAAAATGTCGCTGTTGGAAACAGCTCATCACTGATGACGCTGGAGAAATGAAGTGTTGCCATATTAGTAATAGTAATAGAGCAGCACAATTAATAATGTCAGTCAAGCTGCGATGGTTGGACAGATGGCTGTAGGAGAGAAGGGAGGGATTTGAGAAACGTTTGGGAAGTCGTCCCCGTCTGACAAGTGTCAGAGACACTTGGGCCGCACCGGCCCACCTGCCCCTTCCCACCACCCACACTCACTGCTCAAAGCGTAATGATGTTTCCAGGTAACATATTCACTTCTTACAACGAACACTTGGCTCTTCACCTCTCACTGTGAAAGCCCAGCCTCTGGATGCCTCTGGATGCCTCTGGATGCCTCTGGACTTTGGTGCTGGCAGCATCTGAGAATATATATGTGCCGCAGCCCCCGTGCACAGTTACAAGGCCATAGTGAAAGCAAACGGATTCTCCTTGTCTGGTATATTGATGCCGTGAAGCAGAAAGCCAATAAGTGTGTGACCTTCTTCCACACACAAATCCGTTCTTTTAACAGGCTTTTCCTCTAAGGCAGCAAGTCTGCATTGGTAGGGAGAACAGAATGAATTTTCCTTTTAAGAGATGTATAAGACAGTACTCGTTTTTTCCAGCCTTTTTTTTTTTTTTTGTCCTTTATTTTCCCAGTTTCGTAAAATGTGCTTATAAAAGCCTTTCCCTTCTTGCACACAATGATATTAGCCAAACCGTCTTGCCAGAGGGCCTTCCTTTCTCTCTCTGTTGCTGGAAATGGACCCCAGCCACATAGACTCACACCAGTTCAGATTCTTATCGGTTACAGTAGAGACGCCATATTTCTGCCTGTATTCCTACCCGACCTCTTGACTACATCGGACACATGGATATATGGATGGACAGAAAGACAAATAATGAGATGCTACAGGTCGATAACTGCTTTCGAAACCCATGCTATAATTAAGGAAGCACCGGTTTGGTTTTCCTGCTCCCACATAACTCTTGTGTGGGGTGCAAAGTGGAGACCGAGTTATGTCATAGCACACCATGTGACTGTCCCGATGCGCTACACGGGATCTGGCGTCCGAGCATTCTGTGTCCTACACTTGCCAGACATCCGCCACGTGCCAGGCACTGGGCTAGGTGATGGCCATTCAAAGGTGGATACAAAAAGAAAAAGGCAAAAGAAAACAAAACAAAACAACCTGCAACGAAAGGGCAGGGCCGCACAATGAGGATTAATGAACACCATTTTTGAAAACTGTTTGAACACCGCTCCATGTGTCAAGCTGAAACCCACCCCTTTCTCCCTCCACCCGTAAGTCAGTCAAGAGCAAAAGGAAGTGATTCGGAATTTTTCTTTCTTTCCAAGCACCTTGGGAAGAGCCAGGCACGGAGACAAAAAGGAGGGGGATTCTGCTAAGGAAAAACACCACCCTGTTTGGCTTTGATGGAAAAAAAGAAAGAAAGAAACAACGGCATCGTGTGTCGAGGCTCGAATGATGTGTATAGGAAAAGAGTGTTTTTATGGATGACTGCCATGGGCGAAACAGCAGATCTAATCAAAAGCACTACACACGTGGATGTTCCCAGCCTCTGGGAGAAGGGAACTCTTACAACGGCTGGGTTTCTAAGTTTTTCTTCTTCAATTCAGCAGAGGGGAGACAGCCTTACAATGCATAAAATATTCCTCGCAGCCTCCCTGTCCTCCCAGAAGGGGGAAAAAAAAAAGCAAGAAAGAAGACTCATCACTAAGACAAACCATTAATTCCACATTAATTCCAAACTAATAAAATTCTCTTATCTCCATCACACAGGTGAATTGTGGTGTGAATATCCGTGAGGTTCCATACATATGAGCAGCCAGAATTGTCACTGCTATCCCCTCTCCCTTCCTAGGAGCACAGGAGCTGAGTCTTGGCTTCGGGAAACAAGAGCGCTCAGATTAATGAACCCGGCCCCCTCCCTCTGCCCACCTCTGCCACGTCCCCTTCGTCCCCTTCGTGTTTCCCACGGGACAGGCAGTAACCTAGCGGGCCGCCGCCGCGGTCGCCCTCTAGAGGGCGCTGTATACTCCAGGCTCAGGAGGCCTCACCAAGGTCACCTGCGCGGAGCCTGTTCTCCCACTTCCAATTTTTGGAAAGTCTGAACGCGGAACAGGCCTGAACAGGCAGAGGAGTGAGAGAGGGAGCCGTGAGAGGAGGCAGGGCCTCACTCAGAGGGCGAGGAGGAGGCGATCGGGAGGAGAGGCGATCTCCTCGGGACCGCTTCCGGTGCCTGCAGCTGATTGCACCCCTTGGCTCCAAGTTCTCCCCTGCGTGGTGGCAATCACTAGGACAGAAACCAAGGCAACACAAGAGGGCGGGAGAGGGAGGGCCCGGCTGATGAAGGGCGGGCCTACCCAAGAAGAATTCTGGGTATGGCAGGATCAGATCAAAGATACCAAATCCACCAGGAAACTTCTTTACCAGACCCCAAATAGATGCCTTTTAAAACCAGATCCAGGGGAGCCTGGGTGGTTGGTTCAGCAGTTTAATCATGGACCTCTTGGCTTCTGCTCAAGTCATGATCTCAGGCTTTTGGGGATCCAGCCCCACATCGGGCTCTGTGCGACCCGCTTGGGATTCTCTCTCTCCTCTCTCTGCCCCTCCCCCTCCCCCCCCTCTCAAAAGAAATAATTTAAAAAGAAATGTTAACTCTTTAAAACGAAAACAGATCTGGACTCCGCTATTTACTAGATATTCCTTGACAATCCCGCAAATAACCTGACGGCCATGGCTAATAGTCACACGTGCACTTGGGTCATGCCTGGCACCACGTGTTTGTGTGGATGCCTCCCTCTGTCTCCCTCCAGCGCACGTGTGATTGCATCCCTCTTATGGACGAGGAAAGGCACACCTGGAGGGAAAACTTACCCAAGGGAACCCAGCCAGCAGCACAGGAGCTGGGATCTGCACCCTGCTGATCCGACTCCAGGGTCCCCATCCCTAACTACAACGTTCGTTGGACGCTACAGGCCCCGCCTCTGGAAACAGCCAGAAACACTTCATAGCCTTCCAAACCCAACTAGTAAAAGCCAACTCGGTTGAACTCCATCAACCTTGCCAAGATGGTAGAGCAAGGATGTCCCCAGTTTCTACTCTTTCTTGTTTAGCAGAGGCCAAAGGGTAAGGAATATAGAAAAGAAATTAGGCTCCTATGAAGAGTTCATGAAACCCCTGTTAGAAAAACAAAGTATGGAGGCACCTGGGCGGCAGAGTTGGTTAAGCCTCTGACACTTGATCTAGGCTCAGGTCATGATCTCCCGGTTTCGTGGGCGCTAGCCCCGCATCGGGCTGGGCTCTGTGCTGACGGTGCGGAGCCTGCTTGAGATTCCGTCTCTCCTTCTCTCTGCCCCTCCCTCGCCTGTGCGTGCACGCGCGTGCGCGCTCGCTCTCAAAATCAATGAATAAACTTTTTTTTAAAAGCATTTAAAAAAAAGAAAAAGAAATCAGGCTCCTCGAATTTTACTAAGACCCGACATGCAAGATATTCCATAGATTTTTTTTTTTTTTTTTAACCGATTGGAGCCCACCCCAGACTTTGAGAATCCAGCCAGGTCAGGTCCTCCTCCTGTCCCCGAGGTGCTCTCAGCTGCGGGCTACCCCACCTGCACCAGGCCCTCTGGTCTGAATCCCTTCCTCTCCAAACTCAGACTTGTTTGCTCCCCACTTTACGGAGAAGCTCTGGCCCCTCCTACCTGAATCTCTTTCGGTTCTTCCCTTGTCACCTCAACAGTTCAATACATCTTCCCTTTTGGGGTTTCTTTTTCCCCCTTTCGTTTTGGCAAAACAGATGTTCTCTCTCCTTTCCAAAGCACTAAGTCTACTCAAGCACCCAGACTCGACCATTATCCCTCTTGCCCCTCCGTCTGTCCTACTCTCAGCCTCTTCCCCTCTGTTTGCAAACCTGTGTTACCCCCACCCTCTAAGAAATACAATAAATTCATGAATAAAAAAAGGTGAAACCTTCCTTTTACCTATGCCCCTCTTCATAACCGGGTTTACAAAATTTGCTCAGTCATGAGAGTCACCTGGGTGCTCTTTAATGCTACACATTCCCAGGAACTTTCCCCTAGATATTGACTTATCAGGTCTGAGACAAGGCCTGGGAATCTACGTGATTGGGCAAGTTTGGGAAACAGCTCCTTCCAGCTCTCTCTTCTGTGCCTGCACACGCTGAGCCCTTGGGCTACAATCACGGCCGCGTCCTCCCCTCCCGCTCACCCAGAAGCACACCACAAAGCTCCCACCCTAACAAACGTTTCTCTTGTGGGTATTTTGTAACATGACGACAAAGCCAAGTTGAACTACAAGTCCCAGAATTTCCTAACCTGCAAGGTTCTGGGTGAGGGCTGGCCACTCAGAGAAGTCTGCACGAAATTCGTAGGGCAGGAGACAAGCAGCAGGGCCCTGATGGAGGTCGGTGGAGGGCCTACGAGCTGCCGGCTCCGTGTGTTGTCAGGGGTGCACTCAGACCCACGGCTCTTCTTCCTGTGGGATCTCCTCCTTCGCTTCTCTGAGTCCTGGGCCAAGCACGTGTGTGGCACCATGGCAAAGAACGGTGGCTTCTGTGGGTCACCCGTGTCATCACGGTTGGAGGTGGTGAGAGACAGGTGCAGGTTACAGTTTGTCTTTGTGGGATTCGTTTGTCTTCACAAGTTCAGTTTGTCCTCAATCCCCACTGCTCATATCCAATCCTTCTTCCCAACTTCTGGCCCCCACCAGACACAGAGGCAACAGCCTTCCGTAGACTTCTCTGTGGGGTCCAGCTGCTATAAGAAATTCCGCATGCATGCCGCCCACAGTGGTTCTACTTCTCTGATTCAACACTATTTGATGGACATATTGGTACTAGAAGTGACTCCAGGGGAACAGAACCTTAAAGCTGGGGTTCCTTGACTCGGAACAGGTTTATGTAGAATTTACTCCCTGATATGATTAGACTGAAAGGCATTAATGGCCCTGTCACCAGCGGCAAAAGGGACGCTGGTAGCCGGTGGCGTGCAATGGCCAAATGTTCATTAAATTGTCACAAAATACTTGTAATTGTCTAGAAGAAAAGGCTTTTCATGATCAAGTAGTTACTGCTATGGTGGATTTTGGTGCAAATAAAGAATGTAACAGTTGGTTGCTTTGAAGAGTACTAGAAAACTTAACCAAAGAAAAGGATACATTGGGGGCCTCTAAATCCCAGGTTGAGGTTTGAGGAAAGGACCACAAAGCTTCTAGGACTGCCCTCACAGAGCTCCTGTAGCCAAGATTTCTAGGGCGAAGAAAAAAAGAAAAGACCAGCCTTAAGGATTGCTGAATCACAAAACAAATTGAATTCACAACCCTGCGGGATCTCTTATGTTTAGTTATGTTAAAATTGTTATGTGTATTTTATCACAAAAAATCTTTGCGGAAGAAAAATCTGCTTCATCAAATGGGTCGCTCTTTACACTGTGATCCTCAACCTTTTTGAATTGGAGGAAGCTTTTTAACATTACGAATTTTCATGCCTCGCATTCCTGCCAACACACACCCAGAATCACAGGATGGTGGTTGGACTTTTAGTGTCCTTTGAAAGAAAAATTAGATAAAGGAAGGTAATACTTAAAAAAAAAAAAAAAAGTATCAGGACATTGATTGAAATGCTGAAAACAAGAGTTTCTGCCAAACCTTATTTGTCAATGGAAACACCTCTTCCTCCTTGTCTGAGTTTTCTCTTTTTTTTGTTTTGTTTTTTTAATGTTTGTTCTTGAGAGAGACAGAGCATGAGTGGGGGAGGGGCAGAGAGAGAGGGAGACACAGATTCTGAAGCAGGCTCCAGGCTCCGAGCTGTCAACACAGAGCCCGACGCGGGCCTCGAACCCACAAACTGTGAGATCATGGCCTGAGCCCAGATCGGACGCTCAACTGACTGAGCCACCCAGGCGCCCCCGAGTTTTCTCTTTCTGAGCTCTTCCTGGCCCTGAGGAACTACAAAAGTCTCCACTGAGGAAGTTTCCTCAGAGAGGATTGCTGATTCTTCCCAGGACCTATCCATATGACTCCATTGCTTCTAGACCTATGACCAGACGCAAGGCCCAGCAGGCCTCAGGGGCTACAACACCAAGTGTGACCCATGAAGAAGTACAACACACACCAGAAGTACAAACATTCTGTCAACTCTTATCAACTGCATCCTGGGAAACATGCTTTGGAATGAACCCTACACATGTCGGGTCAGGGTAGAGGGAAACTACTGGATCGGGCCAACTCTGTTGACAAGGTACACTGAGCAGAGATTCTAGATTTAATGCTTTAACTCAGGCCACTGGGAGTGCTTCTAAAAGTTTGTGTCATTGGTCTCCTGAAACACAGAGAAGAAAGTGACCTATTCTGAATGAAGTTGAAATGGCAGAACTTCCTTGGCAAACAAAAGAAGGTATCTAGAGGCTATGGAAGATCAGAATTGTAGAGTGGATTTATCATATCTGACCTGTTCTTTCACTCCCTGACTGTGCCTGCCACGAGGGTTCACGGTCCTCCTGTCACCAAGCCTGTGAGAAATGAGTTCATGAGGATGGCCCTGGTATCCTTGAAGAGCTCTATGGTGGCTCTTAACAGCAGGCCAAGAGTAACCATGGGAACTGCTGCCATTAAACTACCAAATTCATGGGGGGGGGGGGGCGGTGTCCTGGGACAGCAGGGGGCCTTAGTCGTAAAGTTGAGGTTAGCCAGGTTACAAGAATGAGCAGGAGAGCCAAAGCAAGGATCATAAGGATTTGAACCATCAAAATCTTTGGCATGGACAAATAATCTTGGTATCCCTAGACCTGAAATAGATGTACCACCTCCTAGATCTGGTGACAAGAAATCTGAGGCAAATTCTCACACTAGAGAGCGGTGGCCCCTCAACAATTTCCTAGATTTGAGCTAGTTCACCACGCCCGAGCCTTTGGAGTAAGGGTAGACTGGTTCCCCTTGAGAAAGGTCCCCGCTACACAGCTAATAATTAGCTCATACGTCTTCCAAAAGTCGGCTGTGACTTCTAATTGCCAAAATGCTTGCGGACGACAACACTTGACACCGCGGGCCTCCTCCCCCTCGTGACCTCCAATCCGCGGCATCCCTAGAATCACGTGCTTCTGCGCCTTCTGCTAAATCTCTGACTCTCCTTCTTTCCAACCCCTACATGTGAGCACCCCTACCTTTCTATCCTGCTCCCTTTTCTCTTCTCATTTCCTAAAACACTTACTTTAGTAGCTCCTGTATCTCCTCGCCACAGAGGCTCCGAACCTCTCTCTGCACATCAGCCCTGCTTTTCCGTTAACTACGCATCGAACCCCGGGGGGGCACTGTTGCCGCCTCAAAACCATCCCCTATCTGCTCTGGGCTGAATGTGTTCCCCTAAAATTCACATGTTGGCTCTCTACCCCCAACGTGATGGTTTTAGGAGGGAAGGCCTTGGGAGGGAATTAGGTCACAAAAGCGGAGCCTTCGTAAATGGGATGAGTCCCCTCGTAAAAAGGACCCCAAAGAGTTCTGTTGCCCTGGTACCACCATGTAAGAATACCAGAAGTGGGAAGTCTGCACCCCGGAGGGGGCTCTCACCAGATCCCCCCCAAGCCAGCCCCCTGATCTTGGACCTCCGGCCTCCAGAACTGGGAGAAATACATTTCTGTTGTCTATCAGCCACCCGGCCTGTGGTAGTCTGTTAGAGCAGCCCAAACAGACTAACACAATACCATTTCCCTTCTGTTCTCCTATTACCAATACCACGATCTCCCCCTTCAGTCACACTAGAAACATCAGGCTTCCTTGACTCCACCTCTCTCGTCCCTTCCCACATCATCACAAAATACTAGCAATCACAAAATCAGTCACAAAATCAGTCACAAAATACTAGCAATTTTATTTGGAGAGTCTCACCGGTCTGTTACTAGAAACACAGCCCAAGCTCAAATCCGTGTTATCCCTGGAGGAAAGACAGCAGCTTTCCACTTCTATCCTCTCTCCCAAACATCCAGCCTACCCTTCTTCATATGTGTTCTATCTTGCTTGTGAAGTTCCACTATTCAAAAACGCCCCATGATTCCTACATGCCTATAAAATACGGTCCAAGCCTCCGAGTTTCATATTTTTGCCCTTTATTAACAGGCCCTCAATCTGCATTCTTCACATCGTGACATTTTCAGGGCTTTTCCATCAATATCCCAACCAAACCCTACCATTCACTGAGTATGACCCACACGTTCTCATTTCTCCGTCTTTATTCACTCAACGTTCCCTGTCTGCCATGACGTCCTCATCTACACCTGTTCACTTATTCCATAAATACTATTGAATATCTCCCACATGCAAGGGCTTGTGCATATCAGGGCATTATTCTTCCCTTGGATTGTTTGGAATCTGGCCTGTTGAAATCCTATGATTCCTATAGGGTCGGTCCATGTACCATTTCCATGGACTTCTCCTTGGTCTCCTGGCCAAGGGTGACTGCTGACCACTGCACTCTTCGCCTCATACTATGTGTCCATGCTGGATGTTAGTCATTCATCCCTAGGACCTTTGTAATTGCTGTTCCCTCTGCCCGGTAAGCTGTTCCCAGATTCCACAGAGCCAAGTCCCTCACCCCCTTCAGTCTCTGCCCAAATGGCACATCCTTAGAGTCTTCTCCACCACTATACCTAAAATACTCTCCAACTTTCACCTACTTCATTTTTCTTCCTTGAAATTATCAGTTCTTTAAGTGTAAGTGTGTGTGTGTGTGTGTGTGCGCGCACACGCACGCGCGTGTGTGCGCTCATACGTGTATAGCTTGTTGTAAGTTTAGGTAGCCCCAGTGGGATACAAGCTCTATAAAAGTAGGGATGCTGTATCCCCAAAGTGTCCCTTAGAAACAGCAATCACCTCTCCCTAATCACCCGTCTTCGCTTCACGAAGAATACCCAACTATGAAATTGTAGTTTATATGTTCTTTGAGCCAGATCGAGTTCTTAGGGCTTCCTTTCCCCAATAATTATACCCACGAGCAGAAAGGGGGAAAGATATGCATTTATTTTCTCCTGTCCAGCTCTTGGTTTTTAATTTTTTTTCTGGTTCTATCTAAGATTCTTTTTTTGTTTTTAAGTTTTATTTATTTTTGAGAGAGACAGAGACAGTACACGTGGGGGAGGGGCAGAGAGAGAGGGAGAGAGAGGGAGAGAGAGAGAGAGAGAGAGAGAGAGAGAGAGAGAATCCCAAGCAGGTTTCGCACTACCAGCATAGACCCCAACACGGGGCTTGAACTCACGAAACCATGAGATCATGACCTGAGCGGAAACAAAGAGTTGGACGCTTAACCGACTAAGCCACCCAGGCACCCCCTGGTTATACCTAAAACAACCACTGCCTTCTTCCCAAACTTAGCAGAGTATAAATTAAGAACTTCACAAATGTCTCTGAATGAATCCCTCTCCCCAGGAAACAGAATGTTGTATCCCTTTTCCACTGCTCGATATCCTCCAGGTGATCTGAAATACTGATGGCACTAACCACTGACCACAGTTCTCTTTTAGGGCCACCGCCTTCAGTGGGGACTATCACAGTCCCTTCCCAGAGAACAGCCAGGGGACTAGGAGTTGCAAAAGCAGAGAACGATAGGAGCGGGAGCAAAGATACTCAGCCCCACGTCCACCTGGCTTTAGGGCAGAGCCATCTCTTCGTGTCCCTTTCTCCCTAGAAGGAAAAGAACCTTGGGAGGGGGCTTCCCTACTTATCTGGATTCTCCAGAGCTTTTATCCTTTAATTTCGTGTATAACATGGAATCAGTATTTTTTACCACTGCGGACGGGATGAGGGGTCTCAGTGGGAGCCTCAGTTGTCCTAGGTGGTGGTGACAGCTCGTTCTCCCACGTGTCTGTCTGAGACCAGTAGATTGGTAGTGAAGATGTGTGGTCCTTTCCTCCCCTCCCCAACCCCCCCCCCCACCCTGGGCACGATTGTGATCACCCAGCACAGAAGGGACGCCTTGACTCTTCTAATGCCATGTATGGCCCCTACTGAGAGACCAACCTCAGAAAGGCCTCTCGGGATGGGGTAAAGCACCCAAACGTGACACCACTGGGCACTCAGAGCAGGGAATGCCAGGACAATAGGCTCTGCACTAAGGCTTTCCACGAAAGAACAAAGCCAGGGCAGTTCCCTTTCCTGACCCTGAAGCGCCACTCATGTTCAACCCCTTCATTTGCAGCCCCCCTGGGCAAGGTTACTTGTTCTGTATTTGTGGTCTCTACGACAGGTACGCAGCTCTGCAGCTCTCTAGCCATCTTCCCCCGGCTTCCCACCAGCCAGATAGGTCCCTTCTGCTTCTCTAAAACGTGGCCTGATCTAGGACTTAATTATCTCACCTCGATTAATTTAATCCACCACAGAACTGGGCCAACTGAACACTGTCAACCCAAAGAAATTCTTCGCAGATTCTCTGGTGTATTTCTGAAGGGAATAACAGGCTGTCACTTTTAGACAAGTGGCTTGATTTCGCCGGGCCTGGGTTCCCTCACAAATGAAGCGATGGGAGGAGATTTGTTGGTGGCTCTCACCCTGACTGCATACTAGAATCATCTGGGGAACTTGTAAACCAACCATGGGGCCTAAGCCCCTCCTTCCCAGACCAATTAAGTTAGAATCTGGGGGGAGAGGTGGAGGCCAAAGCCCCGTTATTTTTTAAAAGCTCCCCGGAGATCCTCCTAGGCAGCCAACTTTGGGGAACGATCAGCAGATTGAATGATCCCTCGGACCGCTTCAGTGCCAGCCTCACTTTACCCAGAAGGCCTCCCACGATACACCTTGAGCAGCTGTTATTCGAGTGACCTAGTGTTGAGAGCCATCTCTAACAGAGCACTCGCTCTGAAAGGAAAGATAGCCACGACATTGTTAACCCACCCGGTGACGTCTTATTATACAAAGTAGGAAGTTCAGTTACAAACAAAATGGCCTCTTGGAGGCTTCCTGTGTCTTTCAAGAAGACAGGCCCGGAGGTCTTCAGGATTTTCCCTGGACCTTCAATTTGTTAAGCAATGCACAGAGAAGACAGTCGTCAACCCCCATGCCCTCAGTGCAAAGGGAACAGGCCCCCTTCCACCTGCCCTTACTCATTCTCTCCCCGATCTCTCATGCATTCATTCGTCCAACACACAATTCCGGTGATTCACACAGGCACTGTTGTAGGCCCCGGGGATGCAGTACTGAACAGAAGCAGACCAAAAAAAAAAAAAAAAAGGGCAGGAGAACTGGGTAGGGACGATGGGACAAGCTGGGAGAAGCAGCCAGGGTTAAGCTAAAGTAACAGAAAGGCCTCACTGATGAGGCGCGACCGGAGCGGTGCCATTATTTTACGTGTGAGTCCCTTCCTCCATGACATTTTCTGACTCCACACAGCACAAAGCATGTAGTAGGCACTGAGGGGAAAAAAAAAAATCTTCAAGATGGAGGAAAAAGGCAGAAATAAGGCTACGGGGCTAGAGGAAGTGGCGTTACCTGTAATACAACGCATGCCCCTGGGCAGCACCCGCCAGGGCCCCCCCACCCCCACCCCTCATGACTACTTAAAGCCCATGCCAGTCATGCTCCCGACGCGCCGTGCTCCCCACACCGGCAGCGCTCCCTCCCAACTCCCTTAGCCTCCAGAAATGTGGCCAAATCCACTTACAGAGCAGAGTTTTCCAAGGTGCAGTGTTTTTCTGTAGTGAACCTGCCTGCCCCTTGGCTTCTCTCTCAAAGAAGACAGAGACAGCAACCATCCCTTCAAATGAGCAGTGACTTTAGCATGAAACTGAAATCTACCACTGTCTTTCAAAGCTCTGTTAAGCCACGCCCTCTCGGATAAGCACAAAATCACTCCCTCCTTCGGTGGGCATCAGAGCTACAGAGTAAACGACAAACCACGACTCAATAGAAAATGGGAATTTTTTTAAGTGCACTTCTCTCTTGAAAGATTCTTTGACTTCAACACCACGTAAGGTTCATATCAGCGCCGAGTCTGATTGCCTACTTCTGGCCTAGCTTGTTTGGGAAGAAACAATCTGATTTTTTTTTGTTTTTGTTTTTCATTTTCCAAGTAAAAAGTACCATGATATTGACAGTGCTTTTCCAAAACGACACAGGGTCCTATATGAGGTGTTACCAGGAGAAGGCAAAGCTGTATTTTAAACTATGATGACCTAAGAGCTAAACGATGCCAAAAACACAGCAGTTTCTGGAATGAGCGCACAGCTTGGAACCAGGCACCATGTTTTTTAATTCAGGTAATAGGGACCGCTTTGCCAAGCCTGCGTGATTTGACTCTACAATCACGAGCTCTGAAGCCTCAACCTAATTCTCAAGATTGGTGAGATCTTAGGGCTTGTCCTCAGTACCATCAGGGACCAGAGTGGAAGGCAGATGAATGGGAACCAAGTACATGCGTGGAGCTTTAAAAGAGAAAAGGTTTATGTGTCTGCAGTCTCCAGAGGTTTATATTGGAGCCTCAGTAATAGCCTGGCTGGGAAAGAGGCAGGGGCCTGTCGCTTCATCCCCTGGAGGCAGAAATCATGACAGTGTCGACTAGTGGGAAAAATTAAAAATTGAAAATGTTACCAACAAGAATGTTGGACTGAATGGCAGACTGCGTTATACTCTGTTGTCCTTTGGATTCAACGATAATATGCCTGACGGTGATTGTTCTCTGAGCCTTAGCGTGTGGCTTAAATACCGACGGGGAAACTCCAGTCTTTTCCACGCTCTCGAAATTGTTCCATGATTTGCTGCAGCCTTGTCACTATTTGTTGCTCTGCCGCTTAGAGTCACGGTGAACCTGAAGCCTTTACTCCAAGGGGAAGGAGTTCATGCTTTCCTGCCCACAGCGAGGTGATCGGCTCATGGCTGTGTTTTAAAAGAAGTCGATGCTACAAAGGATAGCTGAGGAGCCATCTTGCTGTAGGAGGGACACTCCTTCCCCCAAAAACCTAGGGAACAGGGAAGCATGCAATGGTGGTCAGAGACATTGACTAGAGAACACAGACCAAGCCTCCAGTCTCACGGCTTCAGAGAAGAGAGTCACGTCAACCACAGTTGCCATTTACCAAGCACCTGTACCAGGGATTTCCATTCCGTACCTGATTTAACCTTCACACCAACCATGCCACATAAGGATTATAATCTTCATTTCCAGATGAGGACAGACGTCCAGAAGAATCAAGTTATTTGTCAAGGGTCAAAAAGTTAATAGAGAGGACCTCTGGTTTCCCGTCCAGCATAGAAGGAGCTGAAAGGAGTCATTCTGTCCTAATAAGTAACAAGCTGAAAAAAAACTGAAAAATCGACAATTCTTGGGTCCATCAAAGAAGTGCCCCCAAACTACTGCCCCCAAAATTGAAGAGACGGATGAGCAGATGCGGAGAAACACAACGTGCCACACCAGACACCAAAGAGCAGAAGCCGACACAGGAACCAGAGCCAGGGCAGAAGAACCTGAATGATAATGACAAATTGCTAGAGCCTGGGTGTGGGCAAATCTCAAAGTTAAAAATGCCAGGGGGACCCAATCATAAGGGGGAACCCACACTTTTGTGAGTCTCACCTCCAAGAGCTCAGCTGGATCCTCATAGTAAGTATCAGAGAAAAATCCCCATGCTTCTGGCAGGAAGAGGGGAAAGGAACCATTTGGAAATATGTCACAGCATTCTATTCTTTTTAACAAGGCCTGCCCTCAGGACAACCTATTGTATCAGAGCATAACCCCCTTAGGGGAAGGAGATGGCCAACTCTAGCCTTCTCCAGCCATCCTATCCCGCTTAAGCGGGGAGAAAACTGAAACACACTGGTGAAGTTCACAGTCCAGGGGAACAGGCTCACCAAAAACCTGAGACCTAATCATAGGACTACAGAATGCTTCCCCTCCCCCCACGCCTTCCCACCACATTACTAAAGCCCTACTTCCTGTTCCTTTCACCCAGTACATCACACCCAATTCTCAATAAAAAATTACAAGGCATACTAAAAGGCAAAAAACACAAACAAAACAAAACAAAAACCCACAGACTGAAGAGCCTGAACAAGCATCAGCACTAGTCAGGTATTATAGAAATGCTGCAATTATCAGACCAGGAGTTTTCGAAACGGTGATTAATATGCTAAGGGATTTGACAGAAAATGTAGACAACACGATAGGATGGATGGATAGTATAAACAGGAAAAAAAATGGTAATTCTAAGAAAGAATTGACAAGAAATGATAGAGGGACTCCTGCGTGGCCCAGTCAGCTGAGTGTCTGACTCTTGATTTCAACTCAGGTCATGATCCCAGAGTCACGGGATGGGAGTACCCAGAGCAAGCCCACTTAAGATTCTCTCTCTCCCTCTCCCTCTCCCCTGCTTGTGCCCTTGTGTATGCATGTATGTGCTCTCTCTCTCTCTCTCTCTCAAAACAAAAGAAAAAAGAAATGTACACTATTCAGGGAAAAAAGCCAGTGTGAAAAGGCTACACACTATATGATTCCAACTACATGACATTCTGGAAAATGCAAAACTATGGAGTCAGTAAAAAGAAACTAGTGGTTGCCAAAGGAGGGCTTGGGGTGAGGGAAGGATAAATAGGCAGAGCACAAAGGATTTTTAGGGCAGCAAAACTATAATATAACGTACCTGTACCACACTGTAATGGTGGACATATGTCATTATACATTTGTCAAAACCCATAGAATGTGCAACACCAAGAGCAAATCTTAATATAAACTACAGGCTTTGGGCGATCATGTGTGTCAAAAGTAGGTTTATCGATGGTAACAAAGGTACCACTGTGTTGCCGAGTGGGGATGGTGGGGGAGCCTGTGCGTATGTGGGGTTAGGGAGCGTATGGGAAATCTCAGTACTTTACGCTAAAACCTAAAAATGCTCTAACAAATAAAGTCTATTAATTAAAAAAACAATAAGTTTTAGAGCTCAGATTTGACCTCGGGTAAATTTAACTGTAAAACCTTTGCTTAACTTGGCAATGCGACAACATCGTAAGATTAAAGCAGCAGTTCCCAAGCCACTGAGTTGGGCCCTGTAGCACTCTCTGTTTCTTTGGCCCCTTCTCTTAAGGCTTCCCAATTCTACCTTGCAACAGCCAAGCAGATCATAGCATCACCCAAGGCACGCAGTGAGGAGCTGTATGACCGTAGGCAGGCAAAATCATTAAGGAAACACTTCAGTCTCATCAATCAGCACTAAATTCTACTTTATCAGTTACATATTGCTAACAAACAAACCACCGCCAAACCTAGGGGCTCAAAACAAGTTTTCTATTTCCCATGATACCATGCGTTAGCCAGGCAGGTCTTCTGCTGCTGTCACTTCAACCAACTCATACAAGCACATTCAGTGGTAAACCAGCTGGGGCCTGTGCTCAGCTCAGATGGCTGAGATAGCTGAGTCTCTCTCTCTGTCTCTCTGTCTCTCTGTCTCTCTCTCTGTCTTTTGTGCTGGGCTTTTTCACAGCTTGGTGATCTCAGATGTTCAAGACAACCAAAGCAGAGGCTCTAAGACCTCTTTAGCCCTAGCCTCCAAAGTTGTACCTTGTTGTTTCAAGCTATTTCTATTGGTCAGAGCCAGTTACAAGACCAGCCCTTATTCACAGAGTGAGGAAACAGACTCACCTCCTGATGGGAGAAGCAGGAAAGTCACATTGCAAAGAAGCACAGACACAAGAAGGCGCGATTCACTGGGGGCCATTATTTTACATATTATTGTACCACAGTCTTCCCTTTGGCCTTGGTGATTGACATGCAAAATTCCCAAGGTCTCATCCAATTCCCGTATCAGACTCAGAGCCCATGAGCTCACGTAGGTCAAGTCCAAGTAGAAAGAAAGGAATAAGATAATGGCAATAGACGCTTCCATTTAAAAAGGAGAAAGAGAGGCACAGAACTGTCACTGGTCCATAACAATTCTGAAATCTGGCCGGGTGCATGTTTCAAGCTTCCTCTCTAGAGAATGGGGAATGTTCCTTTATTGGGAACCAGTTGTGTTACTAGGAGTGGACCCCTCAACTACTCGTCTCCCCAGCTTTGGCGTCTGCCCCAGACTCGTGGCTTTACCTTCTGAGACCCCTGCCTTTATCACAAAAAAATGGCCCCAAGTTTGTAGCTAAGCTTTCTTAGTCATTTTCCTGTCCATGGAAAGTTGGGAGCCCAGAGACCTTGTTTTCATTTTGAAGTGTCCCTTTCAGTCCAAGCTGGCAGTGTTCTCTTACATACAATACTCTCAAAACTTCTGTGGGTTTCCCGTGAATTTTATAGTGTTTGCCTCCGTGTCCCAAAGATGCACATCCATCATTCCTTTTAAGACATCCCTGTCTCAATGTTAGACATGTCAAATTGCTGTGAGATATGCCCTTAGAGTTCTTAGAAAACAATGTGTCTGGCTGAGAGGGTTACTTAGGCACCTCCTTAAATTTTTCAGAAGTCTGAACAAAGATCCTACGGCCACACCCTTGATTCAATGTTTACCTTGAGTCCGTTTCTTATTTTGAGAATCTTTTGCTGACTGGAGACACTAGAAATGTAAAATCTGTTTATTTTCTAAACAAACATGTCCTGGCTTGTCTATATTTCTGGTAAATTCTAATTTCAAACTAAATATTTCCTTCTTCAGTTCATTTCTCTCTTCCCAAATTAAAAAAAAAAAAAAAAACAACCAACAGACACTTCAACATTTTGCCTTGGCCAAGTGCACAAGGTCACTGAGCACATTTTCCACACCCCTCATCCCTGTGGCATCGGCTTGCTCACGACACAACGTGGGTCACTCCCTTCCAGCCTCCAGCAGCATTTCTCTCACTGCCCCTCCAGCCTCTGCTGTAAAACCCCACGCTATCCTTTGAGCCTCCACTGACTCAGTCCCAAAGCCAAGGCCACAAGTCTTGGGGTTTTGCTTCAATTACACCCACTGCCAGATACCAATTTCTGTATCTGTTACTTATTATTGTACAACAAAACACTCCAAAATTTAGTGGTTTCAAACAACCACAATGTATTCCATCTCATTATTCTGTGGACTGGCTGGGGGGTTCTTCTGCTGGTCTTTTCCTGGGCTGCAATCAACTGGCAGGTTGGGTTCACCTGGGCCTTGCTCTCCAGCAAGCCTTCCAGGCTGAGTCTATAAACACACAAGCATGGTAGTCTTGGGACTATGAGAAAGCAAAGCCTCTAGAATCCAAAGCCTCTAGCTTAGCCTCAGAGGTCACCCGGTGTCACTTTCGCCTTATCCTGTTGGTCAAACCAAGTCACCAGGCCAGCCCATAGTCAAAGGATGGAAAGACATACTCCACATCCTGACTGAAGGGACAGCAAAAGACATGCATTACAGGGAAATGTAATTCATTAGGGGCTAGTATTATAATAACCTACCGCATGATATGTATTTTTATGTGTAGAAATATGTGAAAATATCTGCACAACATGATAGTGTTACATCTGAGTTTGGAATGAAGATATTTGCTTTACTGGTTTATTTAGATAAATATAGTTGAGTCATAATACTTTACGATAGTCAGCTAGTGAATGGCCCGTAGTATATTTGGCAAAAGTAATGAATTCTTAGTGATTTGAGATTTTCCGAGGGCTCCTGGCTATAAAATGTTTCCTGTGAAGTAAAATGATATTGCTGAGGAATTTGGGTGGAAATTATAGGGTTTATGGATTAGCAAAGTGAGAATTAATGAGGTTCCTCTGTCTTTACTGCCACCTAAGAACTGAAATTCCTATAAAGAAATTAGTTCTAAGAGTGAAGGCCTTTTTCAAATCATTCTGGCAAAAATGGCATCATATTGAAAGCAAAAAGCTGTAAAAGCCTAAATTTTGCCATTATAGACATCATTTTTATTGCAATGCATAATTTTCATTAATTAAATTTTCACATGGATAACTTAGCAATAAAGTTATTTTTTTAGCAATGAAATCATTTATAATCTAAGTGTACGTCTATAATCTTACCCTGTAATATATTGTTCACAAAGGCTCAGGACAATATAAGCTGTGTTTCCTATCTTTATTTCTCAGAGTCGCTTTTACTATTTAAATCAAGAAACTTTTATCCATTAAAGTATAACGTCTTGGGGCGCCTGGGTGGCGCAGTCGGTTAAGCGTCCGACTTCAGCCAGGTCACGATCTCGCGGTCCGGGAGTTCGAGCCCCGCGTCAGGCTCTGGGCTGATGGCTCGGAACCTGGAGCCTGTTTCCGATTCTGTGTCTCCCTCTCTCTCTGCCCCTCCCCCGTTCATGCTCTGTCTCTCTCTGTCCCAAAAATAAATAAACGTTGAAAAAAAAATTAAAAAAAAAAAAAAAAAAAGTATAACGTCTTATTTCTCAGATATTTGTGAGTGAAATAAAGTGTTGTTTTTACTATCTTCAGAAATGTGCAAAATGAGCGATTATAAAAATACGCCACGATAGCATTCATCGTCTTTCATACGTCAAGGGAGCTAACAACAAAGTTATGCTAAGGAATGTTTAATAAAATTGTTTTAGCTGGAAGACACTCTACATATAGAGGGAAGATCCAATCAAATGAGATGAGATAGGATCTCATGACTTAATTTATAGTATTATTATGCCATCCTAATTGTGCAATAGTCTTTATCAGGCTAAAAGTTTTGGCCCCATGGATAGTAACTTGAAACACGTTGAACGGCCAGCTTCAGAAGAAATTACATATTCACGGAAATTACATATTCACGGAAAATTACATATACACGGAAAGTGTAAAAATACACTTAAATGTATTAAAAATTTCAGTAATTCATCTTGTAAAATCTTTCTCCAGCTCCACTTCGAGTCTGACAGCCATTCCGCCAAAAAGCTTAAAATGTAAAATGATTCTATGAGGTACCTAGAGGAGTCAAATCCATGACAAAAGAGAATGGGAGTTTCCAGAGCATGGAAGAAGGGAAGGAGGGGGAGTTCTTAGGGGCGGATGGTGGTGATCATTGCCTAACAAATATGAATGCACTGAATGCCACTGAACTATACTCTTAAAAGTGGTTAAAATGGTAAATTTTATTTATATAAATATTTCCCCGCAATTTTAAAAATGTAAAATGCAATCAAAATACCGTAACTACGAAATAAGTGCAAATCAGAACGGTTGTGGGCCCAAAAGAAAACATCTGAGGCTATGGAACAGAATCAACATCGACGAGGACACGAGGGCATTAACAGTCAAAAAGTAGAAGAAGAAAACTGCTTTCTCAAAATGTTAGCGCCTACCCACTAATTCCGATGAAACCCTGTTTAAAAGGGTGAGTCACCTACAGGAGAAGCCTTCACTGTGAGGGCATCCGTGAAAGTGGGCACATTCAGGTCTGAAAAACAGCTCATAGGCTAGGTGACCGAATGATGATGTCTTACATTGGTCACTGTTTACATTTTCTTTAATATCAGGACTCGCTTAAGCATCTGTCTGTTGAGAAGGAAGCCATGATGAGCCACCATGGAGACACGGCAAAACCAGCCCAAGACAGCAGCAAGGGGTGGGATGCAATTTCGGCCAGTACTTTATAAGAAGGCATTGCACTTTGCCACTGGCGCATGCCAGAAAGCAATTTCTGTTCCAGCAGGTTACTGTTAACTATCTCATTCAGAATACAATTCTTGAAGAATCTGTGAAGGGCTGTGAAGAGGGAGAGCTGACCCATTTGCTCCTGGCAAAAAAAAAGTGTTTTCAACCAAGCTCATTACGTGCCTATGTACACAAATATGTCAACCAGATCAAAAAAGCTTATTTTAAAAAATCTGTCTAAGTATTTTATAGTAAATGTAAGAAATAACACAAAAACATTTTAAGTCCAAATTAAGCTGTACTTTACTCATTTGGGAGCCTCAGTTGATTTCTTGCCCATGCCTCCCATTCCCTCTTACCCTGCTTGGGTAGAGCTACTCGTGATGGAAGAGACGTCTGGTGACCACCGTTGCCCTGGGAAATGAAGCACCTGGTAGATGGAGCAGGTTTCAGAGGAAAGAGGGTCATGCCTAACTATTCCTTCTACATACAAACCACTGTTTACTCTCGACCAAAGACGAAGGGGCACTGCCCATGTTACACACAGGAGGTATATATTCCCAAGATGATCACTCGTTATTATAAATGCTAGAATGAAGAAAAGAAGATCCTAGATCTGCCCTTTTTGGTGGCTCCCAAACTGATGGAAGTGTGTCCTCCTAAAGTCTCACATTTCGAAAATCCCAGAAAAGGTAGGACTACATCAGAAAGAAGCAGAAGGAAAGAAATTCCTATGAGCAAAGGCCAGCTCAAACCCTGGAGAGCCTCCCCCCACCCCCCCAAACACACAAGCACATGTTATAGAAAATAAACAATATTTTCACTTAACAACAGATGGTTCAACACTCATTGCTATGCCAGGACCTAGCAGTGAATAAATGGCTTCTCTTTCTTGGAATAAGCATTTTCTCTTCCCAGTTGGACTCTAAGCCTGGGAGGAAAGGGTTTACAAAATTCTGTGTCTCGTGTTGCCAGCATCCAGCCTAATAGCCTTCAGGAATAAAGGCTAACGTGGTATTGGGGGTGGTGAATGATAACCCAGGGATGGGATGAAAGGGGCAAGTAAGATACCACCAAGCAACTAGGGTATTTTATTTATGTTTATTCAACAAACCGGAGTAGTACATACTGTAAAATTAAGGTATTGGTGAAATCTAGCATTCGCTCATTTTATATAGTCATCATTTATTATTTCTCACGGTTCTACGAGTTAATTGAGCTCAGCTGGGCACTTCTTGCTTGGGGTCTTTCACGCAATTACAGGTAGATAGCAGCTGGGGCTGGAGTCATCGGAAGGTTCAATGGAACTGCACGTCCAAGATGACAAACTCACTGGTGGGCAGTTGATGTTAATCTGTCGGCTGGGAATGCATTGCTGGGAGTAACTGCATGCTATCAAGCTGCACACGACAGGTAACCTGGCCTCCACATGCTTCTTGAGGAATGCAGCTGGGTCCTGAGAGGGAGTGTCCCAAGAAGGAACATTCAAAGAGACCCAGGGTAGAGAGGCAGCAAGATTCTTTAGGATCTATCCTTGAAAGTCATAGAGTGTCACTTGAGCTGCAGCCCAGATTCAAGGGGCTACACAAGAGTGTGAATAAACGAGGCATGGCTCCTGGGTGGGAGCAACTTTGGAGAAGGGGGAAAAAAACTGTATGTATATTTCCAGACATTACACAATGTGCTTTACATACATTATTTCATTCACAAAAGACCTAGTAGGTAGGTAGAAGCACCCCTAATCTTACAGATGAGGAACCTGAAGCTAAGAGAAGCCACGTTACTTGTCTGATGCCACATAGCAAGAATTCTCCTCTGTGAATGGATTCAGGGTGTGGTCATTGTGTGATCACTATTAACCTGAAATACCCTTCCTTATCCAGCGCTCTCTAGAGTGCAAGGCTTTGTTCTCAGGAGCACCGTTGGAAATAGGAAGGAGAAAGGAGTGAAACCCCCTTCTCCCAAATATTTTATAACCCAGGGGAGCTCGAAAATATTGAATTTATCCTTGCTGCTGAACAAGGAAATCTCAATTTTGACAGATCCTGCTCTATCCAAACTACCGAAGTGAAATCAGGGGAATATCCGAGGGAAATTGCCCTGAAAACTCTCCTTGCTCCTTGTGTTCTTCAGAGAGAAATAAGGGGAGAATAAGGAAAACGGGCTAATGGGCAAGCCCCGAGAATGCAGGAGCCCACAGAGGCACCAAGAGACTATCCACCATTGCTAGCTGGATTTCCTCACAACAAGGAAGGAATTGTTAAATGCGTAAACATTTAAATGCTATTGATTCCTCTCCAAGAGGCCATGCAGACAGGGTGTATACTTGAGTTTTTGTGGTAAAGAGTGGGTTTAAAAGGCTTTTTTCCCTTTCCCACTCTAGTAGGTAAATAGTCAGATAACCCTCAACCGTTTTTATCACCCCACTGATCACTTTCTCCACCTACAGGACAACAATTTTCCACTCTGCAACCCAGTCAATAGGCTTTTACCTCCGCACCCTACCTACCCTTCTCCTCACACACAGATATCAGAGTTTCTTTAATATATTACAACTTTTTTTTTTTTAAGTTTCAGAGTGAAGGCTGTGGCATCTTTCAAAGCTATTAGTTTAGTTTTTGATGAGGAAAAACACACACACACACACACACACACACACACACACACAAGCAAGTGCATACGTTCTTGCTCTCAACTGTTAAAAGCCTGAGAGATTAGTTTTAAGAACTTGAGTCACAGTACACCTTATTTGTCCCCTTGTGTCTCTCTACTGCAGCCCTAGGTGTTTTGTATAATGCATGAGTGAACCCCGCTTAGAAATAGAAATGCATTTTCAATAAGTATTTATTATGTTGTTCTGAGCATACAGCTTTAAATTTGCCCGCTGTAGCTTGAAGCATTACACAAACTGTTGGTCTGCTGACTGCCTCTCTGGCAGCAACACACACAGAAAATAGATTGCTAAGGGGTTTTTTTCCCCCCTCCTCCCCCTCTCCTTCTCTCTCTCTCTCTCTCCTGTTTCTTTCTTTCTTTCCTTTTTTTTTTTTTTTAACCAGTCGTGAACATTTTTTAATCTTGTGGCATTTTTAATCAACACGTATTTCCTTCCAGGACCTATGATCCTCTATTGATTCCCATTAAAATGCTTTTCTTTTCTTTGCCCCCTCTGCTGATCGAATTTCAGATCAGCCACAGGATATGCAACTAACCTTCCGGCACTACTGAACCCAACCGAGCGAGGGTGATCAAAAGGCTTGATGCATTCATTAAACATTCCCATCGCCCGGGCTGGAGCTCTAATGGAAGCTATCTCTTTGCATTGCAATTTTTTTTTTTTTTCCTTTTTGTCTTTTCCCCCCACCTCCAAAAAAATGTTTTTTCGCCTTTGATCGCAAGGGGGGAGGTGGGGGAAGAACACGAGAACAAAAGAGACCTATCTTTTTCCCCGGGGCTGACGTCAGTTTGATTTTACTGACAACTATTCGAGCGTGTGTAGCAGTTGGAAGCGGCCCCTAGCCCGCCCCCCGCCCCCCACACCTTCCACTTTGGGGAAAAAACAAGACTTTTAGCGGCTCCGGAGACGCGCCCTGAAAATGGCCCGCTCGGGCCCTGCGCTCGATGCCCTCCCACCCGCTCGGCAAAGGGCATGCCGGGCTTATTTGTGTGGCATGATCTTTACTGGGGCGGAAAACACGCGGCGGGGGAGGAGCGGGGACAGGCGCTGGCCGGGCGGGGAGAGCCCGGAATGTTCCTCCCCGCCGCGGGGTAGAGGACGCGGGCGGGGAAAGTAGTCCCAGCCGGCGCGGGCCGCGAGGGGTCCGGGGCCGAGGCGGCTCCGGGCGGCTGCGGGCGGGGCGGCGGCGCGAGGGTTCCGGGAGCGCGGGGCCCGGGCGCGGGGACCCGTCGCCCCCGCGGGCGCGCGTGCGCGGCGCGGCCCCCCACGCCCCGGCCGCGGCGGCCTCGGCGGCGCCAGCTCCCTGCTCGGCGAGCGCGGCGGCGGGCGGGCCGCAAAACCCGGGCCGGAGCCGGCGCGGACGGGGTCGGGGCGGCGCGGCGGGCCCGGGGAGTCGGGGAGGCGGCGCGGCGGCCGCGAGCCGAGCCGGAGAAGCCCCGCCGGCCCCGAGGGCGCGCGCCGCGCTGAGCGGGCCCCCTCCGCGAGCCCGCACGGGGTGGGGGCCCGGGTGTGGGGCCCGCGAGGCCCGCGCCAAGTCCGCGTCGGGCCTCTGGGAGATGCGTCCCCACGGGGCGCAGCCCGTCTCCAGTCGCCGGGAGTCCGAAGATCTATAACCGACCGAAACCATTTCTGGAAAAGTCCTACTTTCCAGGCTTTCGTGAAACAGTCATTACTTCTAGTCTAAATCCGGCGGGAGACGCGCATCCATTTCAGGGGAGAAAGAAACATGTGAAAAGTAGACCGATTCTGGGAAACGTGGGTAATGGGGTTGGACCTGTGCCTGCCGTCCACCCGCCGGTCCCTTCCCCCAGCACACCTGAGCCGGCCGTTCTTTAAGATCACGAAGCGCGATGGGTGCCTGCTGTCGACTAAGTACTGCGGCACATTCGGCCGGGACCAAGAGGTGGATTTGAAAATGGATCCCACCCCTCAGGATCTTGAATAATTTTATTAAGGAAAACATGCCTCAAATAAAAGTGACCCACTGTTGGCTGGGGCCCTGTTATTCCCGCGGCGCGTGGCCCCTACCTGCCTTTCACTACCTACCCGCCTGGATTGAAATTATGTGTTCACTTACCTGTCTCCCCAGAGGCTGAAGATTCCCAGAGAGGGGGTAGCAAACCTGGTTCTTTGCATCTGTCCCCACACTTCGGAGCACCCCATTATTAGTGCTTGAGTACATGTTTTTCTAAACAAGTGCGTACTGGAGGTGATAGGAAAATGCTGCGAAGCACAGAGGCAAGAACACTTAATTTCGGTTAAGGCGAGGGGTCAGAGAAGGCTTCCTGGAGGAGCAGACATTTGGGCTGCACTCTGAAGACCAGCCATTGATGGCAGGCCATTCCAGATTGAGACCACGTGAGTGAAAGAGAGAGTGCGCAGTGGATGCAAATGTGGCGGATGTGAGCAGGGGGGAGGCGGGGGCATAGAAAAAGAAGCCAGAGGAGCGCCTGGGTGGCTCAGTCGGGTGAGGTCGACTCCCGATTTGGGCTCAGGTCACGATCCCAGGGTTGTGGGATGGAGTCCTGTGTTAGGCTCCGCACTGAGCGTGAAGCCTACTTAAGATTCTCTTGCTCTCGCTCTCGCTCTCTCTCTCGGCCTCCCCGTCTGCCCCTTTTCCCCTCTTCCCTGCTCACTCTCTCTCTAAGATAAAAACAAAGAAAATACAAAAGGAAGCAAGAAGGCTGGAGCTGAAGGCAGTGAATGCCTTGCCATAGTGGCAACAGCCAGGAAACTCACAAAAGATCTCATTTAACGATTCTAGAAGATGGACATGCAAATATAAAATATAAAAAAGAGGATGGATATATTTTTTGAAAAAGAAGAAAAGAAAGAGAAAAGTAAAAAGAAGAAAAAAAAAGAACATTTTAGGGGGGAATTTCAGAAAAATTATATGAAACCAAAAAGAAATGCCTAGGAAAATCCCTCACTTGGGACTCTGAGAAACAAAACAATAGCATTTGGGGGGGAGGGGTCTGCATGGAAGAGGGAGAGAAGAAAGGTAACATTACATAGTCTCTTATTGATGAAGGCATGTATTGTTTAAAAAAAAAAAAGAAGATATTAGACATCACTATTAAGAAGGAAATGGAACTCGAAACAAGAGAACAGCAATACATTGAAACAAGATAAATGTCCATCATTAAGGAATTCTAACTAAATTGTGGCACAGTCAATAGACTATTATGCAGCCATTAAAAATGAAGTGTATTTTGGGGCACCTGGGTGGGTCAGTGGGTTAAGTGTCCGACTTCGGCTCAGGTCATGATCTCAGGGTTAGTGAGTTAGAGCCCTGTGTGGGGCTCTGTGCTGACAGCTCAGAGCCTAGAGCCTGCTTGGGATTCTGTGTCTCCTTCTCTCTCTGCCCCACCCCTGCTCACACCCTCTGTCTCTCTCTCTCAAAAATAGAAACATTAAAAAAAATTTTTTTAATGAAATGTATTTATTGGAGAAATATTCACAATATATTGTTATGTAAAGAAGCAACGTTACAAGTCAGAATGTCTGGAAGGACATAACTAAAATGTTAGCAATGGTTCTCTCTGAATGTTACGATTATTAGTCATTTTTCACTTTCTCCTTCAAACCTGTATTGTCTGAATTTTAACACTGAGCAGTTATTACCTTTTGATTAGAAAACAAACACATGGGGCGCCTGGGTGGCTCTGTCGGTTGGGCATCTGACTCTTGGTTTCGGCTCAGGACGCGATATCCTGGTTCGCGCCCTGCACTCGGCTCCATGCAGAGCCTGCTTGGGATTCTCTCTCCCTCTCTGTCTGCCTCTCCCCTGTCATGTGCTCTCTTGCTCTCTCTCTCTCTCTCTCTCTCAAAATAAATAATCATTAAGAAAATTTTAATACGAGAAAAAGAAAACAAACACATGATTAAATAAAGTTTTAGTTTTTTTCAACTGTAGTTCTTATGAAACCGAAGTGATGTTTGTGACATTGGAAATCCCTGTCAAGTGGAAAGAAGACGAATATGGAGGCAGGTTGACCCGAGAGCTGCACAGGATGCCATTTTTTTTACTCCCTGTGCCTTTTGGCTCAAGATACTTCAAGACCTGTCTGGATGCAGTAGCTTTGCCTGTAAAATGAAGATAGGAATAGTGCCTGCCTGACAGGGTTGTTGTGAACACTGGCTATAATATCTGTAAAAGGCTTTGCACCGTGTGTGCCTGGCTCCTGAGAGGTGGTCTGTGAGCGGAAGCTTTCATGGAGGAGAAAGACCACAGGCTTTAGAAAACACCTGTCTTAGCGGATTCCCCCCTCTGCTGCCGTGGTAGCCATTAGAGCCGCCTATAAATATTCCCTCTCTACCCCTCAGACGGTGAGATTGTACTTCCTCACCTATTTGACGTTAGGAGTGGCCACGTGACAGGCCCTCGCCAACACAACGAACAGAAGGAACATGTGTTACCAGTTAGCATTTTGCCATGTTCTCTTTATCCATCTGCGTGACAACCAGCCATTTCCAGGCAGTGGCTGCTCTCTCTGCCCAAATCCAGATTGAGGAGAAGCAGAAACCAGTGCCTCTCCAAAACATGTAGCCCGAGTGAGGAGTAAACCTTTGTTGGTGGAAGCAACTACGGCTTGGGGGCTGTTTGTCACAAAGCCCAATGTAACTCATGCTGACTGACACTTCCTCGTTGTGTGACCTTGGCAGAGCTACTTGACCTCTCCAAGTTTCCACTTCCTCCCCGGTGAAATGTAGATGTTGATATTCCCATTCCATAGGTGGGTGGAAAAAACAAATTAATGTCTAAAGAGCTCAGCCCTGTACCTGGAGCCTGGTGGGTATCTGTGAAACAATAGGGATTATTGTGATCTCGCCATAGGGGCTCTTCCCCATCTGTCAAATGGGAACGGGCGTCTAGACTCAGGGGATCCGCTGATGCTTGCCACCTGTCTTTCTACCATAGCAACCATATAAAGATACTTACTTACACATGAATAAGAGATGGTCAACGTAGGTAAGAAAAGTCACTCAAATATTATTGATCATCTCCTTTTCGTCCTTGAAGAAAGGCCTCACGACTAGTACAGTTAGCAGTCACATAGCCAGTAGGTCACATCTCTACCATGACAGCCAAGGTGGGGTGAGGGGGTTGGAACACAGGAAGGTCCTAGTGATCCTCAGAGTCACGGATAGAGTCATTCATGCGAGTGTGATTGAGAGAGTTGGCTAGAAGGACACTGACCACCAATTTCTTGGTGTTGTATTTCTGGGTTGTTCCGATGTTCTGTGTGCTTCACTGTGTAGACTGTGGAGTGAAGAGATCACGTGGCCATAAAAAAATCTGATTTTCAGGGCATAGAAAGGCTTTGTTTCTGTTGCTACATAATCAGGAAGTCTCGCGGTTCTGACAGAAAATGAACAGTCCTCTGAGGATGTTTGGGCACGAGGCCAGACACCTCAAAGAATCCAGAAGGAGTGGGAAAAGTGGCTCTTCTCCCCAGTGGGGCTCGGCAGGGGGTATCACAGCACCTTCCCAATTTGAGAAGGGAGGCGAACCTGACAAAATTCTCAGGCGACACACAATGGAGCCTCTATTACCTGGATTTCAGTTACGCAAGGCTAATGGTAAATGAGGCACTCAGAAAACCTCTTCACGAGCTCTAAGGAAGAGTCGCACGCAATAATAAGAGTAATGAGCAATGAATAGTCATATCTTTACATTCTCAGGGTACTTTACAGGTAACCAAGAGCTTTCCCATACATTTAGTCCTTTCATCCTTACGGTGAAAGGATCAGCCAAGCTACAGAGAGATGTTGCTTCTACTGTGCCTCTACTTGACTGACTGAAAAGCATAGTCGTTCAAGACTAAGTATTCCGCCAATACGGAAGGCAGCAGCAGAAGTGGAGGATAGGCAGAAAGTTGGCTCTGGGACTTGACAGCCCATCTGAAATAAATATCATCAAGCAGTCGTCCCACAAGTTAACCATAATACAGGCAAGCGATTTCTATTTCCATCACAGCCAACAAGAAGCCACCTCACCATTTCCAAAACCACTCCACTGAGCCACTCATTAATGACCACATCCTCGGATGGCTTCCTACCTCCTGCTTCTGCACATGCCCTCCCATCTTCCGTGCTGATGCCCGACTAAGCATCACTTTCACGTCACTTGCTCACGTAAAAATCTCTGGTGCCTACGTACAAGTTCCTAGGCCCGTGGTGCAGGTCCCCTGTCGGCTCGCTGGTCTACCACCTCTTAGTCAGCCGTCCATTCCCAAGTTGTTTCCACCCTGGCTGGAAGGCCCCTCCTTCCCCTTGCCACAAATCAAAATTCTACATACAAGGCCAAGAGATGTCATAGCCTCCATGAAGATGTCACGACACCTCCAGCTGACAAAAGCTTTGCCACATCCCCGAATTACAGTAGGTTTTCTACCTTTTAGAACAATCATCTTCAAAGCAGATACACCTATTCCTCTAGGGATTACTAAGGCTTTCCAGAAGGGTACACTGTTAAGGATATTTGGAGGGAAATCAACATGCAGATCTTCAAATTCAATACTTGCCTTTTATCGCACACCCCTTGCCCCCCTTTCCCCGACAGCTCTCCCCTCACTTTACAAAAGAAAGGTGTCCCCCTCTCTCGTATTCCCAAGCCTCCTGGAGTGCATTGCTCTGGGGTTTAAACCGCCCCCCCCCCGGGCACCAAGTCAAGGAAAAACGGAAAATATTGGTGTAGGTGGTGGGGAGGTGAATGGCTGTGAGGACTGTGTATTAGTTTGCTAAGGCTGCAGTAACTAAGTACCATGAACAAATAGCTTCAAAAAAGAGGTTTATTGCTTCACAGTTCTAGAGGCTAGAACTCCAAGGTCAAAGTAGGGACAGAGTTGGTTCCTTCTCAGAGCTAAGAGGAAAGGGTCTGTTCCGGGCTCCTTGGCTGGTAGATGGCCGTCTCCTCCCTGTGTCTTCACATCCTCTTCTCTCTGTGCATGTCTGTCTGTGTGTCCAAATTTTCCCTTTTTATGAAGACGCCAGTCATAGTGGCCTAGAGCCCACCCTAATGACCTCATCTTAACTAATTATATCTGCAACAACATCTTCAAATAAGACTATATTTTGAGGCATTGGGAGGTGGGACTTCAACATATAAATTTGGGAGGGACACAGCTGGACCCATCACAGACTGGGTATAACAAACCCTTTGCGAGCCAGGTGGTTTTCAATACCCTGCTTTCAACAAAATGGAAGGAGAAAATAGTGAAATTGTCAGCTGACAGATCAGTGAAACTAATATTTGATAATGGGTTACCCTTTGATTTGGGACAAGTAAGTCAGAAGGCATTCCAAACATTTAAGGATGTTTTTCTAAAAACAAAATTCTTTCAATTCCCATTCCCTTATTTATAAGAACAAGGGTTTTTCATCTCTAAAAAATGAAAACTAGACATAGAATGAATGCTAAACACAGTCATTCTAGCAATAAAGTAAGACGTATCCATAACATCTATAATGTTTAAAAAAGGACGGTATCATCTATCTTATTAAGAAATGCAAACTTCCAATAAAACTTTACTTTCAATGTTAACATTTATCAAAATTTTCTACTCATTTAGGCTGTTTTGATCGATTGTGTAATACTAATAATTATAATGGTAACTCAATCCAGAAAATACTTACAGCCTATGGTCACCGGAATTTAGAAGTGTATAAATTTCAATTTTTATGCAAATGTTTGATAGATAACAATATGATGGAGACTCAGTGAAAGATGTACAATCATAAATATATTAGCATCAAATTCTGAAGGGGAAGTAAAATGTAAATAAAATTTCAAAAAGAAAACAGCACAATATGCAATTTTTGCTTGCTAAAGATGAGCTTGTTTGTGTATTTCTTAAATGGATGATGGCAAGTAAACTGTAATGAGATGGGGATTCCATGTGGATGCTTTAAAACAGTGACGTAACAGTGTCATTTAAAAATGTCAATATTTATGATATTCCAGAAATGATAACTCTTTGCAACAATTTAAATTTAAAATAAAATTATGAATATCAATTAAAAAAAATTTTAAGTGTTTATTTTTGAGAGAGAGAGAGAGACAGAGTGCAAGCAAAGGAGGGGCGGAGAGAGAGGGGACACAGAATCTGAAGCAAACTCGAGGCTCTGAGCTGTCAGCACAGAGCCCGACGCGGGACTCGAACTCACCGACCGCGAGATCATGACCTAAGCCGAAGTCGGACACTTAACCAACTGAGCCACCAGCCACCCCATAAATATCAATTTTTAAATGTGCGAAGAAAAGCATAGTTTTCTAAACTATTTTAGGGTCTTTGAGCAAAGCCTTTAAAGATTGATTCCATATACAGCACCAAATTTTGAATCGTCTTGTAGGTGTCTGAGTGTCTTAGGGAATATACAGAATATGGTTTTTGATAGCTCGTTGTCAATCCAAGGAGACTAACTGAATTTAGGTCTTGACCTGGGGTTGTCATAATTTCTGCCCACAGATGGAATGGTGGAATCGGATACATGCGGCAATCTTCGATCCCTTTCTGAAAGACAGCATGGCAGCATGAAAAGTGCGTGGTCTTAAACCACAATGAGATACCACATCACATCCATTAGGATGCCTATTATCAGGAAAAGAAGAAGGAAGGAAAAAGAGAAGAGGAGGAAGGGGGCAGGAGAAAAGAAAGAAAGTGTTGGTGAGGATGTGGAACCTTTGAGCACGGCTGGTGGGAATGTAAATTGGTGCAGACACTGGAAAACAGGATGGCGTTCCTCAAAAAATTAAAGATAGAATTACCGTGTGATCCAACAATTCCACTTCTGGGTATATACGCAAAAGAACTGAGAGCAGGGATTCAAGCAGATATTTGTACACCAGTGTTCATAGCATTATTCACAAAAGCCAAAGGGGAGAAGCAAGCCATACGCCCATCAACAGAAGAACAGACAAAACATGGTACGTACACAAAATGGACTATTAATCAGCCTTTAAAAAGAAGGAAACTCTGGCACCTGCTGCAACATGGATGAACCTCGAGGCCATTATGCTAAGTGAAATAAGTCGGGCACAAAAGGACAATATTGTATGATTCCACTTACATAAGGTACCCAGAGCGGTCAAATTCATAGAGACAGAAAGTAGAAGGATGGTTTCCAGGGGCTGGAGGGAGAGAGGGATGGGGAGTTTGGGTTTAATATCAATGTTATTGTTATGTTATCGTTTAATGGGTACAGAGATTCAGTTCTGCAAGATCAAAGAAGCTCTTAGACATGGACGGTGGTGATGGCTGATCAACAGTGTGAATGTACTTGTTGCTGAGCTGTTCACTTAAAGATAGCGAAAATGATGAGTTGTGCGGTGTGCGTCTTTTACCAGTTTTTTTTTAAGTACCTGGTCTTTGGACTCAGACCTAAGTTCAAATCCAACATCTGGTAGGTATGTGACCTTCAACAGGTTGCTCTCTCAGTCTCCGAGACGAAATAAGAATGCTTAAGTTGGGGGCGCCTGGGTGGCTCAGTCAGTTGGGCATCCAACGTCGGCTCAGGTCATGATCTCACGGTTCGAGGATTCGAGCCCCGCGTCGGGCTCTGTGCTGATGGCTCAGAGCCTGGGGCCCGCTTCGGATTCTGTGTCTCCCTCTCTCGCTGTCCCTCCCCTGCTCACTTCTCTCTCTCTGTCTCTCAAAAATAAATAAACATTAAAAAAAAAAAAAACAAAAAAGAACGCTTAGGTTGGAGGGGTGTTGAGAGAATTAAAACATTAAAACATGAAGGGATCTATAGAGGGTGCTGGGGATGTGCCACCCAGGTACGCTTTTGGGGACTGCAGTGTCATGGCCCCAGTGGCTGGGGTGTTGGCGGCCAGTGTTCCAGAGCGGCAAACCTCTCAGGTGTCAGCCCTGAAGGGGGCTGCCTTGCCCGGATTTGAAACCCCTGTCAGGAGACATTAATTGGTTGAGGCCAGCTTACAAGGTCCAGCCCTTTGCCGCAATCTGGGAAAACTCTGAAGGGTCATTCCAACCTTAGAGCCTCTGGCGGGTCAGCTGAGATCTTTGTGATCTCCCCTGTCCTGCTTCTCTCACATGCTCACAACCAGGAGAGAACTGCTCCTGTGGGCGGATCTGCAGCTCAGAGTCCCTTTCCAGACAACTCTCCCCAGCTCCTGATTTCCGGAGAGCTTCCCATTGTCCTCAGAATGAAATCTGAAAAGCTGATCTTTTCCCTTCAAGGCCCTACATGGTTCACACCGGCCTGTCTCTCTTGCTGTTCTCTCTGCCTGGGGGCATTCCTCCTCTGGTAGTTGTGTCCCTTGTGGGTCCCCTCTCCATCCTTCTGGAGAGGCCTGCCCTAAAATGTCCCATACAGGGGCCCCTGGCCGGCTCAGTGGTAGGCACGTGACTCTTGAGCTTGGGCTTACAAGTTTGCGACCCACATTCAGTCTCGAGACTATCTAGAAATACAATTTTAAAGAGGAGCCTGGATGGTTCAGTTGGTTAAGCGTCTGACTGCGGCGCAGGTCATGATCTCACGGGTCGTGAGTTCCAGCCCCGAGTCGGGCTCTCTGCTGTCAGCGCAGAGCCTGCTTGAGATCCTCTGTCTCCTCTCTCTCTCTGCCCCTTCCCCACTCACGCTCTCTTGCTCTCTCTCTCTCTCTCTCAAAAATAAATAAACCTTTTTTTTTTAAATATTAAAAAATAAAATAAAATGTCCCCCCCCCCCACACACACACACCAGAATCCTGCTTTGTGTCTTTACCCTGCTCTACTGTTCCTCATAACACTTACCATCACCCGAAATGACACTATATACTCACTTGCTTGTAACCACAAGAATGTGGTTCCCCAAAGGCAGAGACTTCCTCTTCCCGGTGACCTGTGGTATTCCCAGCAACTAGAAAGCCTGGCATATAAGGCACTCAAGAAACATTGGTGGAAAGAAGTCATGAATTAGAGATAACGTACCCTGAGCATGTAACTCAATGCATGGCACAAGTCAGGGGCTCAACAGATGGTACCTATTATTTTTTGTAGCATGTTTCTTACCTGTCCAATTCAGATGGCGAACGTCATATGCCTTTTTATAGTGCGAGGCTCCAAATCCCTCAAGAAAGAAATACTTTCCAACTGGGCTTGATTCGTTCTAAAGCCAGCGGTGAGGGAGAACTGAGATGATTTTCGTCCAAGCTGGCCAGCTGGCTCTGCTTCATTTGAATGGCCAAGATTCTATCGCATCACGATAGGTCTCTATTAAAATTAATTATGATCAGACTCCATCCATCGCTTCCCCGGGAGAGAAGACAGAGGCTTCCGGCAAAAAGTCGTCCTGGCCACTCTCAGAGACAGAGGGCTTCTCGGAGGCCCTACGTGACATTTCTTCACTGTAATCACCAAATACGGCTAATATTATTCAATAATCTTCTAGAAACTATAAAAAGGGAGGTAATAGATGTGAACTCTGCCCCCAAATCATTTAAAATCCAAACTTGTCAGAGCAGAAGAGAGAAGAGAGTTCCCATTATTTTTCTCCTGTTCCCTCCACCCCCCGCAAATTCCCCTTTCTCCTGAGCTCTGTTCCCTCCAGGTCTGACAGGAGCATACAGCCTGGCATTCCTATCTGTTTGACATCCCACGTTCTTGGCTGCAAAGTGACAGTGCATTTTATGAATTATATGGCACACAGTATTTCCTGCTTTGCCATATTCAGGGAGTGGCGAATACAAATGTGCGATTTAAATGCTGTTCCCTACTCTACAGTCACCATGAAACCAGCCTTTAGAATGTGGTATGGAACTTGCTGATAATTCTTAGCTCTCCTCCTCTTCTTTTGCAGATTCAAGAAAACCTAAGAGAGGGAAGCCCTGTCCTCACCACGAGGAGCACACACTAAGGAAGGGGCAGGTGGCAACAGCCAGGAGGCAGGTACCGTGCTTGGGAAATTCACCTGCATTTTGTAATTTCATCCACACCACAGCACTTTGAGGTAGGTATTATTATCGTCAATTTACAGATGAGGTAAGAGGTTAGAAAGATTAAGTAATATACGTTGGGTCACCCAGGTGGCAAATAATAAATTGAGATCTGAATTAAGCTTTCTTTGATCCCAAAGACTCTTCTAAGACTTTGCTATGTTGCCATGCACTCCTAGGCTGATTCCTTACTTCATTGGGCCCAAACGTGGGTTTTCTCCTTTAGAGTGCCCACTCTAGAGGTGCCTGGGTGGCTCAGTCAGTTAAGCATTGGACTCTTGGTTTGGGCTCAGGTCATGATCTCATAGTTCATGGGTTCAAGCCCTGCATCAGCACAGAGTCTGCTTGGGATCCTCTCTCTCCTTCTCTCTGCCCCACCACTCCTCTCTCTCCCTGTCTCTCTCTCAAAATAAATAAATGAATAAACTATAAAAAAAAAAAACTCCCACTCTACACTGGATCCTATTTGAAAAACCAACAAACCCATAAAAAAAAAGTTGCACTACCAGATTAAAAATATTGGAAAGCCATGATAATTAAAACAGAATGGCAAGCAGTATAACAGTAGAGTTCAGAAATAAACTCAGGTATATGATAAAGGGAGCATTTCAAATCATTTCAAAAGGAAGAAAAAATGAATTATTCTAAAATGGTCCTGGGAAACTGGCTAGTAAAACAATCATTAGGTGCCCAAAAAGCATCGGTAATAACCAATGTACCTGGTACAATTAGATGAGATGACGTGTGCCGTCCAGCCCTCTCGGGGACTGCTGAGAAAAGAGATTCAGAATACCTTTTTGAGTTCTGGGCTTTTTAAATCTCTGGTCTATATAGCACTCTGTTCTTAGTTCCTCACACAATCTCCAACGATACTTTGAATTTACAAAGTGTTTTCACTACCCTGTTAGTACAGAACAGGTGTTATTATTCCCACTGTCTATATAAGGACACTGAGGCTCAGAGAGGCCAAGTTCACAGCGGGCACGGTGTGTAAAACTTCAGCACCTGGCTTCCTGATTCCCGTGTCGCGGGCGGACTATCCCCCTCTATACAAGTCTCTCCCCACCCTGCCCTCATTTTCACACGCACACGATTTAAACAGTGGAAAACAAATATCCCCACATCAACGTTCACACGAGAACTATGTTAATTTCTCAGTATTCCTGTTCAGTCTTTGTCCAGAGCACACATATTTTTACCTAATTGCAATCCTAGTTTAATCATAATTTAGTGGCCCCTCTTTCCCCTTAACGTCGTAGCCGAAGTCCCCAGTGCTGTTTACAGTTTTGTAGCAAATGACTGATGTTCACCTTCACTGTCTCTTACATGCTCCTCTCCTTTAAAGTCGTCCACGTAAATCTCCATCTCTAATCCAATTGCTCTTAAATGAATTTCTTTCACATGAGCGAGTGCGGGCCATTGTGTTCCTCTTTTCAGGCATCCATTTGTCTCCTTTCCCTCAATGAGGACTCCTGTTTCTTTTCCCAAGCTATGGGTAACTTCACATAGTGTGCTTGGAAGCCTCCGCTTTCAAAATCTCTCTCCTGTGGGTGTACATCCCAGAGCTCTTGCCCGGGTGGGGAGCGGCAGAAGGGGGCGTCTGTTGCCTGCTGGGAGTTTATGACCGCTGCATTCCTGTTAAGGATTCACTCCCCACTCCTTTTTTAACCTGTGGCTTCTCAATTTAGCTTGCTTAGGACAGTCATCACTAAAAGTATGATTCACCCCCATGGTTTCCTCCCTGGCCAGGGAGAAATTTCAAACTGAACATTTTCATCACCGTTATGTGTACAGTATGATTCATGGAGAACAGACTCTGCTTAGAGTATTAAATAAGTCATTGTTTTCAATCATCTCCACCGTGTGTTAAAAAAGAGAGACAGTTTGCATATGTAATGTTCTATTTCCCTCCATTTCAGCAGATAAAAATGGCCTCATGGAAACATACCCTGACTTGACTGGTCTCTGTTTGGAAACAAGCAGATATAGGCAGGACATGGAAATACAAGGAGAGACATGGAAAAGATACATTTTTGGTCAGTGTCTGTCCTAAGTGCTCCATAAGGTCAAGTTCAATCTACTTAAAATAAAAGTGTTAAGAGACCTTAAGAAGGCAGTGCCCTTGTTGGGATGAGTACTGAGTGTTGTATGTAAGCCAATTTGACAATAAATTATATTTAAAAAAAAAAGAAGAAGAAGAAGGCAGCGCCCAAGAAGGTTGTCAATAAACACCTACCAGGGGCACCTGGGTGGCTCTGTTGATTAAGCATCTGATTCTCGGTTTCAGCTCAGGTTTGATCTCACAGTTCATGAGTTCGAGCCCCAAGTTGGGCTCCATGCTGACAGTGCAAAGCCTGCTTGGGATTCTCTCTCTCCCTCTCTCTCTGCCCCACCCCTGGTTGTGCTCTCAGTCTGTCTGTCTGTCTGTCTGTCTCTCTCTCTCTCTCTCTCCCCCTCTCTCTCTCTTAAAATAAACAAACTTTTTTTAAAAATTTAAAAATAAAAAAAGTAAATAAACACCTTCTGAATGTCTACACACAACTCTATTGGCTCTCGGAAGGAAGTTCACTGTCCCCGCTCTCAAGAAATTGATTCTCTACACTGAGTTGTCTGGCTGACAAACACACTGGGAAACTGCCAAAAGAGGGTGATATAATAGGAGGGCTGTAAAGTTTTTGCAAAAGGCTGGTTTTGATCAGGCTTCTAACCGTGAAGTGCTTTTACTTAATTAAAATGGAGATAATAAAGCTACAGAATAATAGTAACGGCAATAATAATAACAGAGAGATGCTATTATAATTCGGTTTTGCTTTCAGAAAATGTTTTGCTTGCAAAACATTTGTGCAAGAGGAAGAATAAGAATGAGTTTGTTTCTAAGAACAAATGCAACTATTTTCTCTGCTGGCCATTAAGGAATCTTTCCTGGGGAAGGAAAAGTCCTAATTCCATTTTGGGACGAAATTAGGGGAATTTATGATTTAGTACGTCCCAGATTGATTGTAACTTTTCATGACCGGGCTAAGATGGGATCGGAATGGCCAAACACGTTTGGATGTTACATTTCAGTGAGGCCCGGACATTGCCAACAGTTGATAGTTACGGTAGCTGTGATTCAGTTGGGGGAACAGCAGCCTCGACCTGAGAAAAATGTAGTGCTATAGTAACAAGTCAAATTGCTAGCATTGTCAGTAGCTGTGATTTCACTTTATTGATTGTCTCCTGTGAAACATGAGGCTCTTTATTTGAATCATTTGTATAGGTGTCATATTGGGTTAATTGCAAAGCAATTGGATTTAATAATAATATAACGGTGTATCCATGTACATCGATTGCTAGAATTGCGAGATGTGAATTGCACTTGATCGTGAGGTTGTGCTTCCAGTGCTATGATGAGCAAGTCCCAGGCTAATCGTGTAAATGTAAGCTGCCCAGGGTGAGCTGTAACATATATGCCAGTCGAGCTTGTAATTGCAAATACTTTACAGGGCTGGAACATGATTGGATGCCCTTGAACTTGAATTGTTTTAAAAAGCACAGCTTTATGTTGAGTTAACAGCGAGCCGTTAAGATCAGTACCAATGTAAACACAGAGAATGAAGGCTTTCTGTTGGCCACGCTTTCCTGCAGATTTTCATAGTTGCTGAAATTATTTTGCTCTTAGCTAAGCTTGTTTCGTCTTTGTTGGTCCTTTCAGTAAGGAATGCAAGAAAGATGGTTCTCAAAGTGAACAGAAATTCCCAAAAAAAGCAAGGACACATACAAAATAAAGCAACAACCCAGTCCATTATTTCACAACAACTAAGGAAACAACACAGTCATATATTTGCATAATTATTTTCACATTTAAAACTCGTGGATATTTTTCAGTTCTCCAGTTGAAGAATGTTCCTTTCCAAGAGGGAGGAAGCAGGGGAAAAAATAGACTTTCTGGGAAATTTTCACATCCATATGATGAAGAAAAACTAAAGAAAAAATTCAAGTCAAATCTGAGTAGGAAAATTTCAGAGGTGTCAGAGAAAGAAGAAAAAGGAGGATGAGGAGGTGTTATCAAATGAGAAGGTTAACTCAGTACATATAGTCTGGTATGCTATAGACACTCCATAAACGTCTCTGAATCAATAACTCGATTAACCAAGCTTAAAAAAAGTTGTGAAGTTGGTAATGCATCAAAACGTATTGCCCGGATTGCAGTCTATCATGCAGCTAAAAAGGAATAACAAACATTCTTTATTAGGCCTTTATGAGGCCATTCTTTATTAGGCTACGTGAATTTACCTTAACATGTCTTCATGTTAGATTTACGTTGTCCACCATTTTCTCCAGCATCATTGCTATAACATCTTCTTAATATCATTTGACTCCCTGGTCAAATTGGAGAGGTCACTGGGAGAATCACTGACTTCTAGAATTCAACCAAACCCCGCAAGTAAAATCATCCACCTACCCGCAAATTCTTCCCGTTTCCCGACCATCTGGAGAAGCTGACTGTCTCGCCAATTCGAAGACAACTTTGGAGGGTACTAAATCCAAAACAAAACTAGATACATTGAATGAGCGTATTTATCTATTAACACATTAGCTATGTTTATTAGTCCCCTACAGGGTGATCTCTTATGAACACAGAGCCATGCTACAAGCTGGTTTTTAACTGTCTTCCAGAAACGTCCGAATGAACGCGCTAAAGACTGAGCTGCAGGTGCTGTCTACACACTAATGAGTTCCATGACCACGTGCTCCGAGTAATGCGTCTATGACCACGTGCTCCGAGCTGCTCTGGGGCGCAGATGACAGCTGAATCAACTGAAAGGAACTGCGGTAAAAGGGGACAAGAAAGGAAGCTACCTTTATCTTGCACGGATCTTTATTCTAATTGAGTGTGGATGTAGTGATAATCTTGCAGACTTAGAAGGAATGCAGGAACCTAGGAAATTGTAAATGGGAGGCCTAAGTGAGATGAGACACTACCAAGGGGAAAACTTTATTTATTTATTTATTCATTCATTTATTTATTTATTTATTTATTTATTTATTTATTTTGTTTAACGTTTATTTTTATTTTTGAGAGACAGCACGAGCCGAGGAGGTCCAGAGAGACAAGGGGACAGAGGATCTGGCGGGCTCCAGGCTGACAGCAGAGACCCCGATGCGGGGCTCCAATTCATGAACTGTGAGAGCGTGACCTGAGCCGAAGTCGGATGCTCAACCGACCGAGCCACCCAGGCGCCCCAAAAACTTCATATTTCTGACAAAAGGTGAGTGCACGGCATTTCCCAGTGTGATGAGGTAACAGGAAGCAGAACCTCCGCTGTGCCTACAGTCCTGTCTCCTGGGCCTTTTGATTTCACCACATAGATGCCAGACACTGGATTTTCTTAATTATGACAAGACTCCTATTAAGTAAAAAGAAAAGAGTAAGAACCAGCCAAAGAAGGAAAACAACATGAAAACAACGAATCTTGGGGCTCCTGAGTGGCTCAGTCAGTTGAGAATCCGACTTCAGCTCAGGTCATGATCTCGCGGTTTGTGAGTTCGAGCCCCACGTCGGGCTCTGTGCTGACGGCTCAGACCCTGGACCCTGCTTTGGATTCTGTGTCTCCTTCTCTCTCTGCTCCTCCCCCACTACACCTCTGTCTCTCTCTCTCTCTCTCTCTCTCTCTGTCAAAAATAAACATTTAAAAAAGTTTTTGACTAAACAATGAATCTTGCCTGACTATTCAATTTTTTATGGAGTTGCTCATGAAGACTCCTGTTGTATAAAAACTACAGAAATTTTTTTTAAAAATTTTGTTTAATGTTTACTTATTTTTGAGAGAGAGAGAGAGAGAGAGAGGCAGAGCATGGGCGGGGGAGGGGCAGAGAGAGAGACTCGGAATCCAAAGCAGGCTCCAGGCTCCGAGCTGTCAGCACAGAGCCTGACGTGGGGATCAAACCCACGAACCGTGAGATCATGACCTGAGCCGAAGTCAGACGCTTAAATGACGGAGCCACCCAGGCACCCCAAAAGTATAGCAATTTTTAACTGTTAGGATGACCCTTGGACCCAAGACCCAAGAAAAGTAAAAACCATGAAGTGCTTTTCTTTTTTTTTTTTTTTAATTTTTTTTTTCAACGTTTATTTATTTTTGGGACAGAGAGAGACAGAGCATGAACGGGGGAGGGGCAGAGAGAGAGGGAGACACAGAATCGGAAACAGGCTCCAGGCTCTGAGCCATCAGCCCAGAGCCCGACGCGGGGCTCGAACTCACGGACCGCGAGATCGTGACCTGGCTGAAGTCGGACGCTTAACGGACTGCGCCACCCAGGCGCCCCCATGAAGTGCTTTTCTTATCCTAGGAGATTCTTCCTCTAAATGAACTAACGTTAGTTACATTTTACGTATTCTATGGGCACTTTTTTCTTTGTTCATAAGCGTTTTATTCATAGCCTGGAAAACACAAAAATTAAAAATCCTATTTGCTTTTGGCTCTATCTACTCTGAGTCCTATTGAGTCCTATCCTCCCTTTTCTACCTTATTTCTAAGGCCTCTCCATTATAACAGCAAAGAAAACCCAGAAGCCTACGGTGTCTGAGCAAAATCTCACCAAAATGCCCCACCCTCCAACACCTGTGCCCTGTGCCCCACGGGCAAATACCTACTAAAAAATGGGGCTGGGAAGGGAGACCAGAGGGGGGGAGGAGAAGGAGGAGGGGCAACTGGGTTGAAAAATGTAACCTGGTAGCATACTGTGGGAAACCTGTGCTCACGATCTATTTCTCTTCAGCTTGAGTTTCTACCTGATGAAAGATTTGCAATCTTTATCCTGTCACGGAACAAATAGAACCATGACTATTGTTTCACAATCTATGAGGCCAATTGCACGGACTGATTGCATGTTTCTTCTTCTATCACATTTCCAACAGTTGCAAATATTTCTCCCGCTGGGAAGTCAGGATGTCACCTTGGTTTACTATGGGAGGCGGGCATTCGAACTGGAAAGATGGCCAGTGATTGGCTCTTGGGGGCGGAGCACACTTGGTGATCCACCCACCCCCATCCTGTGCTCCGATTACGCACTGATCACTGGACTCATTGCTTCACCAACACCTATTTCGTTTCCAGGCACTTGTTCATGTCCACACCGACCATATTACAGTCCCCAAAGCAGGGCCCCTGCTCTAGCATTTATGGCCATACTTGCCGGACTATCATTATATTTGAAATCAAACTGTCTCAGAAGATGGAGAATACGAGGTGGTCATATTCACTGTATTTTTTCCTGCCCGTTCCTCTATTACAATCTATCCCATTTTTTTAGGAACTTCTCTAAATGCTCCCCCTTCAAGAAAACTCTTAACTATTCCACTGTATGACTCTGTTTCTGAACTAACAGTTTGAAAAATGTTGTCTTATATTAATTATGTTGATTTACATCTATTGAACCTATTATTACAATGTTATAATCTCATCCATGCTATTGTTTTTTACCATGTGAAATAAACCTGTTACTTTCATAAAAATGTAGGGGTGCCTGGGTGGCTCAGTCAGTTAAGTGTCTGACTTCATCTCAGGTCATGATCTCATGGTTCATGAGTTCGAGCCCTGCATCAGGCTCTGAGCTGTCAGCCTGCTTCAGACACCGTGTCTCCCTCTCTCTCTCTGCCCCTCTCCCGCTCATGCTCTGTCTTTCTCTCTCTCTCAAAAATAAATAAACGTTAAATTTTTTTTAAAAAAATGCAGAAGAGGGGAGTTTCTTCTTGCCAAGTATACTACGTGTATGACACATATATATTGGAGTTTATTCACTACATATATATGTCGGGAGTTTTCAGCTTCCTAAGGCTGTTCGTGTTTAAAAACTACTTTGCCTGCACCCTCGGCCCTCTAAAAGAGACACATATATAATCAATTTATTTAAGCAATTATAGATGAAGGCACACAATGGGGATCATCTAACCAAAGATCCTTCGTGACAAGCCTTAAAAATCTCATGCCAAGATGGGAACAGCAGTAGGGAACCTATTCCTATGGGCTGTGCCAGTCTAGAGACACAATATCACCTCATAATTATGCCTTGTATTTTCTTGTTTCCTTATTTACTGTCTCTGAGTTTTTAAATAAAATGTTAGAACTACTGGAGTCTGAAGGGCTCAGATATATGCCTCTCTCCCACCACTAATACTACTTAGAATGTCTACTGACATTTTCTATACCTGGTCATCCGCTCTTTGTTTGAACAAATGCAGTGGACATAACATTTCTAATATTGACGTTCACATTATCAGGAAGCTCATTCTTATAGTGACCTGAAATTTGATTCATTACCTCTAACTTCTAAACTTTGGTCCTAGATACGCTCTCTGAAGGAATAAAGATCAATCTCCCCACTTTTCCCAGGAGGCCCTCTTTTCGCGTGCAGTGTTTCAGCTTGTTCCGCATGAGTGTTCTCTTCTCCAAATCAAGTCTACTCCATTCTTCCCGTGGTCCTTCTAGGCGTTTCAGCTTCCTTCTTCTTCATTCACTGATTCGCTTTTACTGAAGATCTACTAAGTTTAAAGTGTTGTGCTGCCTACGGTCTGTATAATGATGGGCAAAAACGGACATTGTTCTGGTTCTCCTGGAACTCAGAGTCAAGGCAGAGAAGACAGACATTCGTCATCCAGTCACACTAATGGATTGATAATTAAAAGCTCAGCTAAGTGCTCTGAGAGGAAAGAGTGGCATTCTGTACAAGCAGATGACGGCAGAACCTGATCTGGTCAGGGATCCAGGGAAGGTTTCTCCAAGAAAGTGGTGATTGAGCTGAGGCTTCAACAAACAGTGGAATAAAGGGTGAAGAGAAAGACAGACAAAAGAAGAGACAGAGGGATCGGCATGTTCGGGGATCCCGAAAGAGAGAGTACATGGTCAAAGAAGGAAAGAATAGTATGGTAGAGTACAGAGAATGAGGGATAAAGAGGTAACTGTTAAAACTGGGGAGTCCAGGACAGAGAACATCACCAGGAGTCTTGCAGGCCTGGGAAAGGTTTGGGATTTCATCCTCAAAACAATAGGAAGCCACTGAAGGGTGTGGTGAATGGTGGCAAGTTCCTGGTCGCCAAATATTCTGGCTTTACTTCCTCCAGTGTTCCGTCCTGTGGGAAGACCGTGCATCCCTCCCTACTGAACTCAGGGGAGACTTTGTGTCCTGCTTTGGCCAATGAAATGTGGGCAGAAGTGGTGTGTGTCCCTTCTAGGCAGAAGTTTTAAGAGCCAGCATGTGGATCACACTTTCTCTTCGGTCATGTCATTGCTACCATGACCAGCAATGTTCCATACAGAGGCTGCTCCATCAGTGTGAATTCCAAAGTGAAATTTTCATGGAGCAAAGCCACAGACGTGCTGTGAATGAGCAGTAACCTGCTGTTGGTGAAAGCTAATGAGATTCCTGGGGCTGTTTGTTACGACAGTATGCCCTAACTCATTCTGACAGATACAAAGGATTTTACGGGGCATGACCAAATTTGTGTTTTGAAAAGATGAGTAACTACTGTTAAGAAACCAGACTGGAAGGAAACCAAAGTAAATTCTGGAAAACAAGTTAAGTCATTATTACATTGATCCAAGTAAAGGATGATAATAAAGTGGACATTGGTGAACACAGAAATACAAAGATGTAGGTATAGCCAAAGCTATTTAGGAGATAAATTTTTCAGAGCTTAGTGATAGGTTTGGATCCTTGGTGGGAGAGGGGGATGGAGAAACAGAGGTATCAGAGATGATGTCTCAATTTCTGGCTAGGTTTCAGATCGACACAGATGGCTCATAAAGAAATGGGTAAAAGAAGAGGAGAACAATACTTACAAGATCATGAGGTTAGTTTAGAACACACTGAACCTGAGGCGCCTGGGTGGCTCAGTGGGTTAAGCGTCCAACTCCGGCTCAGGTCACGATCTCACGGTTCGTGAGTTCGAGCCCCGCGTCGGGCTCTGTGCTGACAGCTCAGAGCCAGGAGCCTGCTTCAGATTCTATGTCTCCCTCTCTCTCTGCTCCTCCCCTGCTGGCACTCTGTCTCTCACATAGTCTCAGAAATAAATAAACATTAAAACACACACACACACTGAACCTGAAGTACCTTTGAGGCAGACAAGTGTTCCGTGGGCTACTGGCCACAGGTCTAGAACCCAAAGGTCAGGTTAAAGAGACAAACTTAGGAATCACTGTATATGGATGGTAACCATGAGCAGCAGTCAGTTTGCTAGGTACAGAGTAAATAGTAAAAAAGATTTAGATAGATAGATGATAGATAGACTGATTTTAGGATTAAATGTTTGACTTTTTTTTAAGTTTATTTATTTATTTTGAGAGAGACAGAAAGTAGGGAAAGGGCAGAGATAGAGGGAGATAGAGAATCCCAAGCAGGTTCTGCACTGTCAGCACAGAGCCTGAATCGGAGCTCGATCCCACAAACCATGAGATCATGACCTGAGCCGAAATCAAGACTCGGACGCTTAACCAACTGAGCCACCCAGATGTCCCTAACTTCATTTTATTATCATTATTATTTTAAGTAGCCTCCACACCCAGCATGGAGCCCAATGTGGGTTGAATTCATGACATTGAGATCAAGAGTCAGATGCTTAACTGACTGAGTCGCCCAGGTACCCCTAAGATTAAATGGTTAGAAGCTCCAAAATTTAACATCTGGGGACAAACTTACTCTTATCAAGAAGAATTGGCCAGAGAGGAGGAAGGAGAATCAGGAGAATATGATGTCTCCAAAGCCATAAGAAAAGACTTTTTCAAAAAAGATGAAGTGATTAAGTGTCCAGGCTGCTCAGAACTCAAGAAAACCACCATTGGATTGGGACTCCTGGGTGGCTCGCTGGGTTAAGCCACTGACTTCAGCTCAGGTCATGATCTCATAGTTTATGGGTTCAAGCCCCATGTTAGGCTCTGTGCTGACAGCTCAGAGCCTGGAGCCTGCTTTGGGTTCTGTGTCTCCCTCTCCCCCTCTGTCCCTCCCCTGCTCACACTCTCTATCTCTCTCTCTCTCTCAAAAATAAATAAACATCAAAACAAATCAAAAAGAAAAGAAAAGAAAAGAAAAGAAAAGAAAAGAAAAGAAAATCACCATTGGGTTTAGCAACATGAAGGTCACCAGAGGCCTTTGCCAAAGCTAGTTATTACCAGAACGATGAGGCGGAAGTCTGGCTGGTGTGGGGCCACACACAGCTCTCCGTGTCCTTGCTGGCTATAGCACAAGGACAAGAGTGAAGCAAAGTCTGGGTGCTGCCGCAAGACATGTGCACAAGAGGATCAAGCTCTTATTTGCGAGTCCTTCTGCCAGGAGCTCACCGACAATCACGAACACGCTCCCTGCGTACACATGGTAACACGTCCTGCCCACTTTCTCCACCCTCTGCAGAAGTTACGCAAAAAATTATAGCTCTGAACCATAATAAAACCATTATTTAACATCACTTTGTGGGTATTTAGGAAAACAGAATTAACTACAGATGCCTCAATATTCAGTTATAAAACTAAACAGACTCTCAAAAAGTTTAGGCACATTAATTTAATCTAATTAAGAGAAAGTACCAAAAGCCACAGTCAAAACGCACGCACGTGCGCACACACACACACACACACACACACACAAACACACACCTTTCTATTGATAGTGTATATATCTATATTTATGTATATTCTTACTTTTAAATTAGAGTGGGTTTTGGGGGGTGAGGGGAAGGTAGGAATAAAGAAAATTCTCCCTTATTTTTCTTCATTTCTGGTTCCGACTGCTCTTACAAATACTTTGACTATGTATCTCTAGCTTATTCACTTATAAAATAATCTGATTCTTCTGCCTTTTCACAAAATTCTTGTATGAATCCCTCTTTTGAATTGTTCTAGACCTGGCCTTTTCTTACCCACCCACTTCTTTGCCCCTCTCCAATCTATTTTGCATGAGCACCTGCCTGACAGAATCCTATTTCTAAAATCCTAGTTTAATTATTTCTTTGCCCTTTCAAGAACTTACAATGGCTCCCTATTTCCCATCACATGAAATGCAGAGTTGTCTACTTAGAACACAAGACTCGCCACAATCTCTCCCTATTTGACTCATTCCAGTGTTCTAACTACTGCCCGAAATACGACTCCTGCTCGCCTTAAGGCCACGTCGGAACTGACTCCCACACTCCTATTTGCCCTTCCTCTATGCTTTGGTACCCACCTCTCTGACACGCCCTCTGCTACTCTCTTCACATAACCAAATCTCACCCATCTTTCAAGGCCCTGTAGGAAAAATCTACATGCGGAAATTACTTACCTTCTATAAGAAATTTGCCAATAAAAAAACTAATTCTCTGGGATGCTTGGGAGGTTTAATCAGTTGAGCATTGTGCTCTTGGTTTTGGCTCAGGTCATGATCCCAGGGTCATGGGATGGAGCCCTGTGTCAGGCTCCACACTGAGAGTGGAACCTGCTTGAGATTCTCTCTCTCTTTCTCTCTGCCCCTATCCTCTGCTCGAGTGCACTCTTTCTCTTAAAAAAAAAAAAAAAAATACTAGTGCTCTGGAGATTTTACTATGCCACTCTCTTTTTTTTTTAACTAAAAAAAATTTTTTTAAGTTTATTTATTTATTTTGGGAGAGACAGAGACAGCGCAAGTGGGGGAGGGGCAAAGGGAGAGGGAGACAGAGGATCCCAAGCAGGCTCCGCACCATCAGCGCAGAGGAGCCTGACCGGGGGACTCGAACGGAGGGAACCACGAGATCGTGACCTGAGCTGAAACCAAGAGTCTGACGCTTAACCGACTGAGCCACCCAGGTACTCCTATGCCACACTCTTTACATGAATCATCTCATCGAATGCTCAGCGTAGCCCTCGGAGGTAGGCAATAGCTTGAAGATGATCCAAGGAAGGATTAAGTCCGCCTATAGAAAGGACCCAGCACAGTGCCTACCCATAATAAGGATTCGATAAACGCCAACGGTCATTATGCCAGCTACAGAGATGTTGTAACCCTCCCAGGTCACACGACAGCAAGTGGAAAGAGCGAAAATTCAAACTCCTGCTTCGGAGCCCACCCTCTTACCTCGCGAAGAGCCCAATGCTCTGTCACGTCGCCAAGCTCCTCAACTATGACAGTCAGCTATGATTTCTGCTCTCTGACTTCCTTAGCAGCTGGAGTGTCTGCACCCCTCTGCTTTACACTTGATGGCTATCTTAGTCAGACTCACTTTTTCTTCAGTGTCTGTCTCATCTCAAGCTGCCCAAGAGTGAAGACTACGGGTGTGCTGACAAATGGTTAACAACCGGCTCTCAAGGAGGAGAGGGAGCTGGTTCATAGTGTCCATCCACAGTGTTTGCTGCTTTCAGCGGTATAAACACTCCTACAATGATCTCTTTCGAGATACCGAAGCAAAGTCAACCAACCCGTAAAATTCCTAAAATTTTAACAATCGGTCTTGCGAGTCGGTGCAAGCTGGCTACAGTACAGGCCTGGTACGAAGAACTAGATGTTACGCTGGATTCTCTTGTCTTTGCTAGTGCCAAGCTTATTACCGAGCAAATAGGATACATGACCACATATCGGGAACTTCTGGTTCAAGGTTGCAAGTTACACGTAAACATTTACTTAGCCTACTTCCCCAAATCCCATTGAAATGATGATACACAAAAACGAATGCTCCCATAATAATGCTTAAACAAGAAAGGGTGCCAACAGCCAATTAGAAAACTTTACAAATTCATTAAAGACAAGAAAGCAGATGGGCTCCTATTGATGGATAAGCCAAAGGAAACCACAGATTGAAACCGGCACCAGTGACGGCCGCCGTGGAAATGGCAGCCATTCCTCCCAGAGAGACCCTCAGCAGGTATGGAGCGCTTACACGGACAGTGGAGCGAATAATCAGGGTAATTAATTAAAGGCTAAAAATTAGCTGGGCCAGTTTGTGCCCTCCCTCTCCTATGTGTTTTGAGCATTGTGTCCCCGGCTACAGGTCTCAGAATTGCTTTCCAAACCAAGGGCAACAGTTCTCTGGGAAGGAACCCCGGTGTGGATATTGGAGGCTGGAGAAAGAGAGAAGAGACTATACTCTCTGGACTTCCAACTGGACCCAGAGGGGGAAAGTGGGTATAACTCCGGCAGCCCCACTAAAGTCAAATCTGTCCCCCACCTCAGGTACTCAGTATCTGTTCAGTGGATGAATGAACGAATCCTATAGCCTGTAGACAGATGAAGGACTCCTTAGGCAACCCAACAGCCTAAGTAAATGCATACAAATTCTGGATTTAAAACCAATAAAAACGGGTTTTAGCGGCCACGTTGAAGAAGAGGGGGAATCTCCAAGGAACACAAATGAAGAGAAACATGGAAGGCAAGGTGTTCTGCATACCTTGCACATACTGCACAGCCTACCTCCCACGAGGCTCTGGGTGACCACGTGTTACAGTTCTAGCCAACGGGATGTAAGCAGGAGCAGGCAAGGGATTTCTGGGAAAGCTTGTTTTTCCTGATCTACAGATCATCCCTTCCTCCTTGTTTCTTCTCCCTTTTCCCACCAGGACCGTGGCTGTGAGGCTGGAAATGGAGTAGCCCACTTGCCACCAAGAGATAAGCAGAAGCATAAAAGCCACTCCTTGAGGGTGGAGGGACCCGAAGATACAGGCAGCTTGAGGAAGAAGACCCGGCTGAAAGTAGTTCTTCCCTTCTCTATTTCCAGCCTACCTGCTATGTTAGAAAAACAAAACTCTCCTCACTTAGGCTGCTGTAGCAGGGTTTGGTGGCATCCATAAATGACATATTGTATGTCTGGAAACTTGAATGGAAGAAAAACACCCGTGAGAAATGGAAATTCTAGGCCTGAGATAAGTGTGTACAGGGGGTCTGAATGTATACTCCTTGCTTGACCCAGGAATCCTAAATTGAGAAATTAAGTGAAATAAAAAATTAAATTAGGGAGGGGCACTTGGGTGGCTCAGTTAAGCGTTGAACTTCGGCTCAGGTCACGATCTCACAGTTTGAAGGTTCGAACCCCACATCAGGCTCTGTGCTGACGGCTTGGAGCCTGGAGCCTGCTTCAGATTCTGTGTCTCCGTCTCTCTCTGCTCCTCCCCCACTCACACTCTGTCTCTCTCTCTCTCTCTCTCAAAAATGAGTAAACAGTAAAAAAAAAAAAAGAAAAAAAGAAAAAAGGGAAGACAGATTTGAGGAAATTTCTCAGAATGTAGGACAGAGAGACTATGAAGTTATAGCTAAGAGCCACTGAAAACAGATCAAGAGGCTTCATATATATCAAATAGAAATGCCAGACAGAACAAAGGGCAGAAGAAGGGGAGAAGAGATGATATTTAAGAAAATAACACCTGAGAATTTGCCAGAACTAAGTAAAACATAAATGAGTCTTCAAATTTCAGAAACATACAAACACCTTACCACTACAATTTTTTAAATTCACAATTTAATACACATGGTGAAATTTCAGAATGTCAATGATAAGAAAAAAAATCATTAAAAAGCAAACGCTCTCATTATTCGATTAGAACATCATGCAATTTGTCATCAGTCACCGTAGATCTCTGTGGGAACTGAACTGCATCCTGCTGCTGCACAGGGACAATAACTCTCATCCTAAAATTCTATACCCAGCTAAACTTTTATTCCAGGCTGACAGTGAAATAGACATTTCAAACCAACAAAGTTTGAGACTTTATCTCACAATCACCATAAAAGAAAGACTCTTTTTTAAAAAAGATCTACTATAGGGTTTACTTCAGTAACAAAAACAATTGAATCCGGAAGGAAGAAGTCAAGGACCAAACTTAAGGGTGAATTAAAAAACTGGTAAACATATTGCCAAAATTAAATAATGATTCACTCTAAATAAAAAATACTGATGATCAGTTTGAGAGAACTTTAAAAATAAAGTAACACTGGTGGGGCGCCTGGGTGGCTCAGTCGATTAAGCATCCGATGCTTGGTTTCAGTTCAGATCATCATCTCGCAGTTTGTGAGATCGAGCCCCATGGTGGGGTCTACACTGTCAGTGTGGAGCCTGCTTGGGATTCTCTCTGCGTGTCCCTTCTCTGCTCGCACACGTGAGCACTCTCTCTCTCTGTCAAAATAGATAAGTAAACATTAAAATAAAAAAAAGAACTTGATGATCCAATAAAAAGCAGGAAAGGAGGGAGGGGATGGGGGTGAGAAAAACCCAGAAATACAAATTTAAATAAATTCTAAACAGAAAATCGAAAAACATAATGTTGAGTAAACATACATACATTATATAAGTGTAAATAGATATTTTAAAACAAAAACATGGATCAATATAAAATATTGTTAATGGGCAGATATATGCACAAAAATATAAAAACAAGGATAGGAAAGATGGTCACCAATTTCAGAATAATGGCTACCTCCAGAGGGGATGGAGATTGGAACTGAAAACAAGTATAAAGGGACTTCAATATATCTTCCTGTGTTTTTTTTTTTTTTTTTCTGTACTGTGAAAGAAACCAAAAATAAAAAAAAGAAAGAAAAAAGGGAAGGGACGGAAGGAAGGAAGAAAAAGGAAGAAAAGGAAGGAAGGAGCTATTCAATGCAAGAGTAATTCTACATAAGCAGTACAAGAAAGTGTCCCCTTGGGGAGCTTGGCTGGCTAAGTCAGAAGAGCATGTAACTCTTGATATCAGGGTCTTGAGTTCGAGCCCCACACTGGGTGTAGATTGCTTAAATAAATATAAAACTTCAAAGAAAAATATTGCCCCCTCAACAAATTAAGAAGTACGGAGAAACAGATGTGGCACGAATGAGCAGGAAATAAGACCTGTGAAGGATGATTTGACAATAGTGTGTCCTCAGTTACTACTATCAGTGTTAACATTCTACCTGCAGAAATCTGCTGGGAGACAAAATGGGTTTAACTTGTGTGGGAAAAGACTGATAGGAGGTGAAGGAAGGGTCACGTGACTCTAAGAATTTTTTAAAATATTTGATAGAGGTGAGTAGGCATATTTTGGAAGATCCTGTTTCCTCACAATATTTACAAATAAGGATAATCTGACCAATAAAATCTCTTTCCGAAGGCAAAACGGTCCACTATGCGACTAGTTCTCCAACATGCTGGTATGCAAACATCCGGGTGAAAACCTGCAAGGAGTAAAAAGCCCCTTGGGATGTTTCCAATTCAAAAAGTCTCAAGTTCAGAAGGCTCCTCCACTCATTGCCCTTTGCCTTAACTCGGGGTGGGGGGCTCAGAGAAAGGAGGAGAAGGGGGATATGAGGTGTAAACCTGCGTAAACCCCCCATTTACTTTACCCACACATTCCGTTTCTCGGGAAGGCGAAGAATCAGTTGCAAAGAGAGCTGGAATCAATTTCAGCTTTCTACCTTTCCTCTCCCCACAATTTTCCAGAGAGCTGGCCACCCTCGCCTAGGCCAGACAACAAGGGAAAGTGGGATCTAATTCTCTCTCTCTCTCAATGCAGGCCGGCCACGGGGACAGTATCAGCAGGAAAAGTTGCTCACAGGCTGTGTTGTTAGGTTTGTGGCGACTAAAATACAGCTCCTGCTCTCCTGTCCCTTTTCAGAGATGACAAAGATTTTCACCCAGACACTAAGACCACCGGACATGACATCTTGGGACAGTCCAGCGCCGACCCTGGGAGGGTCCCGCGAATCCTTTGAGACCACCAGACATCACGACCTCTGCCACTCCGGTCAAAAGAGGGATTCTGAAATGTCACTTCCCCCCAGTTCTCTTTTTTTGTTGAGGTGTGTTTTACATATTACAAAACATGCATGTTTTGCATATACAATTCTAAATATGCAATTATAATTATACAAACATAAATATACAATTTTAGATATACAAAATACACAAATCATGTTGGTGGAACTACACATCCATCCCAGTCATGGTTCAATATAAAGTGGCCCTTTAAGGAAATTTATTATCTGAATAGATCCAATGGCAGTGAAACATGATAGCTTTTATTTCCAAATATCTTGCATTTGCAATCTTAGAACTAGCATCCGAGACGTGAAGATAATGAGATACAGGGTAGTGAATAGTATATTTTACCCCATCTATAAGAATAGTTCCACTTTCCATAGTCATTTAGATAAGAAACAGAAAATGCTATAAATCACTGTAAAGTGATTTGTACTTTAAAGCACAAATCTTAACAATTTGTATGCTGAAAAGTGATTAATCATACTTTATTTTCTTTTCAAATTTTCTTATACTGCCTCATGAATAAGCCAATACACCTTATCTTCTGTCCTATCTGAAAAATCTGGATGAACAGCCTAGGCCGAATTCCATTGTAGCAACAGGGGTACAGAGCTACAAATAATTCTCTTGAAGTCAAAGGAAAATAACAACAAATACAGGAACACCTTCCTCTGAAGTTCCTTTATTTTGGTTTAAACCTCTCTTAACAGGCTCTTTTCAAGTCTTTGGAGCATTATTAAACGATCCTACTATTGATTTTCCACGCTCAGTACTGGTGAAATGGAGTGATTTGAGGACTAATGACTGAAGTCCACTCACTGTCTAAAGGACAGGTACAAAGGCAGACGTACTTGGAACTCATTCCTCCAACCATCCTCGTAACTTAGACTTCAGCGCCTGGAAATAGGACAGGTGGGAAATAGGACACGGAACTCAACTCATCTCTCTTACTTAAATATAGCACTGCTTCTATTTCTGTGACTTATCTTGGGAAATTTCATAAGTATTGGTATATTTTGCTATTCAGCATGGAGCCGTATGCTTCATTTCTACCTCTGAAATCCAAATTTCCAAGTAATCGCTTTTAGGAGAGCATTCCTCTATTTTCAGCTTCATTCTCCATGGGCCATTTATTTGTGATGCTGAGCCATTGAGTAACTAGAGGTTACAGAAAGAATTTGTCATGCCAGATTCCATCTTAAAAAGAAAAGCTTTTAAGACAAACAAACCAATTTTTTAAATGAGTAAAAGAAATGAATAGGCATCTCACGTAAGGGGGAGGGGAAGAATGGTCTCATAAGTTCAACCTCATAAATAATCAGGAAAATGCGCATTAAAACCACAATAAGACACCATTTCACACCCCATCAGATTAGCAAAAATTTGTAGTCTTACAATACCAAGTGTTGATGAGAATGTAGGAGTACAGAAATGCTCATACAAATTGGTAAGGGGGGGAGGTGTCTTTAGGGGTGGTATGTCAGGATGTCTACAACTTTAAAATGGTTCAGCAAAAAAAAAAAATGGGAAGGAGAAAAGAAAAAGCAAATATGATAAAATGTGTTTTCGAAAGTAGGGGGCAGGCTCTATCTAGGGGCAGAGGCTGCAAATTTGAATCATAGTTCTGATACTCATTAATGGTAATCTGGCTAATTTATTTAAGCTCTCTTTATGTCAGTTTCACTATCTGTGAAATGGTGTACATGACAGAACTGTGATAAATGCGGTAATTTACATCAAGTACTTAAAGTAGCCTCTGCCTCATCACAAGCCTTCAATAAATGTTAGTTATTACTTACCTCAATTGGCTCCATTTTGCAGATGATGTAAGTTGAGACTCGGAAGGGTGACGTAACTTGTCCGGTCACATCGCTGGTTATTGGTGGCTGAGGCTAGAGAAGCTGGGGCTGCAGGGAAGCTCTCCCACTAATCAGCAGAGACAGCCACACAGCAGCCCCAGAACAGCAAACACTGGAAACAACACAAATGCCCATCTGTTGTAGAACGGACCACTGAATATTGTTACATTTCCATACCAGGATGCTACACAGCCAGGGAAAGGAACAAGACAGATTCACATGCAGAGCATCCAAAAAACTTAAAATGCATGGAAGGCTTTTATTTTATCCTTAAAGACGTTAGCCGGTGCAACAACAAGAGGACTGCTGAGCCACTAAAACTACCATAAAAGAAGAATTAAAAAATATGTTGGTTTACAATCACTTGGCATTTCATCACAGTACTTTTTGTTAAGAGCAAGAAAGTACAGATCAAGTCCCACATCGGGCTCTGCACTGACAGTGCGGAGCCTGCTTGGCTTTCCCTGTCTCCCTCTCTCTCCGCCCCTTCCCACCCTCAAAAGAAATAAATAAACCAAAAAAATAAATAAATAAACATTTAACAGGTAAACAGTACAAAACCAAAGAATTCCTCCTACAATGAACTAATTTACAGCTACTAAAATCATGTTTTTACATGAATATTTAGCGACATAGTGAAATGCTCACTATATAAACTTTAAAAATACAGGATTCCCAAACTTTAAATATATACAAACATATATATTTGCATGCATACATGTATATGTATATACATATATGTATATATGATACAAGATATTTGTGTATATACATATATTATATTTAAATAATATACATGACAGAATTTTTTTATACATCAAAAAAAACTTTACTTTTTAATTTTTTTTAAAGAAATTTTTTAATGTTTATTTACTTTTGAAAGAGAGACACAGAGCGTGAGTGGGGGAGGGGCAGAGAGAGAGAGGGAGACACAGAATCCGAAGCAGGCTCCAGGCTCCGAGCCATCAGCATAGAGCCCGACTCGGGGCTCGAACTCACGAACCGCGAGATCATGACCTGAGCCAAAGTCGGATGCTCAACTGACTGAGCCACCCAGGCACCCCAAAACTTTTTCTTTTTTAAAGGTTTTATTTTATTTTAAGTAGGCTCCACACCCAAAGTGGGGACCAAACTCACAACCCTGAGGATCAGGAGTCACATGCTCTACCAACTGAACTAGCCAGGTGCCCCTTGAAGGTATTATTTTAAAGTAATGAATACACCCAACGTGGGGCTTGAATTCACAACCCCAAGATCAAAAGTCACGTGCTCCACCCGTTGAGTCAGTCAGGTGCCCCTAAAAAAACCTTTTTTTAAAACTTAAAAGTGGTTTTCTTTGAATGGAGAGATGGAAAATGATTTTCCCTTTTTTTCCTTATCTCTAATCTAGATTTCCCACAGTGAAAATGTAAAACTGGTGACTCTGGAGAGCAATGAGGCAGCCTCTAATAAAGGCGTGGACTGCACACTTACAATCTGGAAACATTTCCACTCCTGGGTGAAAGTCCTCACCTGTGCTCAAGGAGACGTGTACCAGAAAGTTCACAGCAACACTGTCATGATAGAGAAAAAGCAGAAACAACCTACATCCATCTATGCTTCTATCCAGAAGTATAGATATTAGACGGATATCTAGGCAGCAATTAAAAGGAAGGAAACAGAGGCACCACAAGCAAGGTGGGCATATCACAAAAAAACATAATGTGGAGTGATATAGATCTGAAAAGGGCAGAAATGTAGGTGGACTATGCTACTGTTTATACAAAGATTAAAAACAAGCAAAATAAAACTATATGTGTATCTGTATTGTTTATGTATATATGCATATGTAGGAAAACTATTTTTAGTACACGGGAATGATAAACATCAAATGCAAGGCAAAGGTTATCTGTGGAATGTGAGGAAGGGAAACGAGATGGGGGGGCAGGGAATGGAACACATGGATGGGGGTATGGGGGGCAGGCAGCGACTGCCAGGATACCTGTAACACTTGATCTCTCGGACTAGTAGTAGAGTACAGGTGTTTGTTGTTATATAATTCTGTGTGTGTGTGTGTGTGTGTGTGTGTGTGTGTGTGTGTGTGTGTGTGCGTGTCTGAAATGTCTCACAATAAAATAGTACTCATATAATGAAAGAAAAATTTTAAATTAAGTTTACCTCTAGCCATGGAATTAATGGGGGGGTGGGGCTGGGTGGCCTCGTCAGATGTTAAGCATATGACTCTTGATTTTGGCTCAGCTCATGATCTCCCGGTTGGGGAGATGGAGCCCCACGTCTGGGGCTGTCAGCGCAGAGCCTGCTAGCCGTTATCTCCCTCTCTCTCTGCCCCTCCCCTGCTCTCTCTCTCTCAAAAATGAATAAACATTAAAAAAAAAGAAATGTAATTCATCGGAGGTGCAATCATGGACATTTGGACTGATTACGTGTGGGGGGGCACTGATTGGGGTGAAGGGTGGGGAATCCAACTGGACTAATTTTTAAAACTATTTTTACATCTTTATTTTGGCAAAACAAGATTTCCAAACCAGAACATTTTAATTCCTGCAGAAACAGAAACGATTTTCAATGAGAATATCTGATTATAATTATTATCCAATTTTGTTTAAAACCCAAATTATCTCTACTGGGAGAAAAATTAAAACCTATGCACCCCCCCTCCCTAAAACATCCACATTTAAAGAAGGGGGTAAAGAAAGGCTGAATCTGTAAAGAGTTATAGGCATTTTATTCTCTCAGCATATTCTGGATTCAGGGGAAATTCTGTGGCTCAGAGCAGGCCCTGGATGACTAAACCCCGCTTCCAGCCTTGCCGAGGCCGATCATCCAAGCCCTGGCCGACTTTGTCACAGGGCAGAATGACACATTTGCACATGGTTAAACAGTTTCGTCAGTGAAATAGATTTCAACTCGCTTTAAAAGAAGGACAAGAAAACATTCGGCGCATTCCACATTTTCCCTTAAGTATACCGTACCTTCCAGTTAGGCTGCATTCTCTGTGCCTCAGAGCTCCCAAGCACTATTTAAATTGTGCACATAAATCATTTCATCCCCGGTGAAATATAGTCGTCTCCTCGGGGAGAAGGAAGTGGTCACCTGTCCCAAGTGGCTACACCCTGGGGTGAGGACCCGCCTCGGCCACAATCAAAAGGCAGGTAAATCGAACGGACCCACATTCCGTCTTGGAGGCTCAAAGTCTGGAGAAGTTCTCATCTTTTCACCCACATTCCGTCTTGGAGGCTCAAAGTCTGGAGAAGTTCTCATCTTTTCACCCACGACCTTTGGGTTAAAGGCTCTCATTTTTAAAACTGGGAAATTCTACCTCCTGCCCACAGGATCTCAGCAGTTCCAGCGGGTGGGAAATGTAGGGTTACGAGAGCGGAAAGGATCATCAAAAAGGAAGGCTGAAGAAAGAAACTCAGGGAAAAGCTGGAAAAGGTTACACAACCCAGACATTAACAGATAGAAGTGGGGGTGGGTAAGCGCGTTCCCAGCAAAGACTTTCCTTCCACCAAAGACTCCACCGTGAGGTTCCTGTAACTCGCAGACGCGGCTTGACTGACAACAATTTTGTTTACACACCACACACCCTTGGGGAGAGCAGTCCTGCGTTCGCAAGCCACTGCCCGCGTTCTAGACGCTTCCCCGGGAAGGGAGCCGGCCTGCGAGGGGGCGGGGCTGCCGGGCGCGGGGAGGCCCCGCCCACGGCTGCACCTCAGCCCCGCCCACCCCGTCACGGGGCTCTCCCGGCCCGAGCGGGTGCAGGGGAGGAGTGAAACCGGTTCTCGGGTCAGCCCACCCCGGGATCTGGCAGAGGAGGGCAGGCCGATACTCGGGTGAGCCTGTGAAAACAGCCGGCATCTGCCCGGCGCGTCCGAGGGCCTCCAAATATGTGCACTCTGTCTGCATTGCTAATCAGGACCTCTGAGGAACCTAGGTAATTTCCAAACCCAAACCCTGCCCCCCCAACACACACACACACACACACACACACACACACACTCGCACCCCGGGTCTGTAGGAATTGCGCACACACACACACACACACTTTCGTACCCTGGGTCTGTAGGAATTTTGTACACACACGCTCTCGCACGCCGGCTTTGTAGGAATAACACACGCTCTCACACCCTGGATTTGTAAGAATTGCACGCGCACACACACACACTCGCACCCCGGTTCTGTTGGAATTGCACACACACACACACACACTTTCGCACCCCAGGTCTGTAGAAATTGTACACACACACATACTCTTGCACCCCGGGTTTGTAAGAATTGTGCACACACACATACACACACACTCACACTCCGGATCTGTAGGGATTGTGGACACACACACACACTCTCTCACCCCGGATTTGTAGGAATAATACACTCTCTCGCACCCTGGGTTTGTAAGAATTGCGCGCGCTCGCACACACACACAAACACACACACGTACCTCGGTTCTGTTGGAATTTCACACACACACACACACTCTCGCACCCTGGGTCTGTTGGAATTGCTAATAGGTGCCCCTCCTGTCTGAGGACGTGCTCAGCAGCTGAATTCAGCAGAAAGGATGATGTGAAGGCAGTCTGTGCTCCAGGCCTCCCCCAGGGAGACGAGAGAGAGAGGTCAGCCTCTAGAACTGCCTGGAAGCTTAGACTTTCTTTTGGCAAAGGAGAGAAGTCCACCTCACCTGAGGCTAGGCCAAAAATCACTCTTTCCTGAGGGCCTGGCTTTCCCTATAACTCAAAGGGCTACCTCTAGCGTAATGTTTTTCTCAGTTTCACTAAATTGCTTTCCGTTGAATGATGGTGGGATCTTCGTTTCACAATTAAATCAATCTCCTACCATGACGGCGCCCCAGACTGGGCACGTCCACAAAGATTAGCTCCTGTGTCCTCACACAGCCCAACTGGGGCTGCTATTAACATCTGCTGGGGGAGGAAGGCGACAGAAAGGCCTTCCTAGGCTGTGCTGTTGATGTGAAGTCACACAGACTCGTTCCTTGCTGGGCCAGCTATTTAAACTCCCAGCTTGCTATACTAGGTCAATGGAAACGACTTCACCCTTGACTTCGTTTTCTCTGCAACCACTTCTCAGAAGCTATTTTCATTTCCTTCTTTCCCTATTTCTCTCCCTCTTCCTTTCTCTCCCTTCTCCGCAGGGTCACTTCTTTCTAGACTCTGGGAAGTCTGGAGAGGAAGGAGGATTAAAGAGAAATGAAGGGGAGGGAGATGCTATCCATCAGGAAAGGACAAGGGCAGAGCTGGGACTTAATGCTCCTCCTGCCAAATTAATATGGTCAGAGAACCAGCTGGGTCGGGTCTGGACACGCTTTTCTGTTCTGCAGCTCGAAGGTTTTGTGTCTCTTCAGCTTCGGTGATCTTTGGTGCCCCTGAAGGCAAGTGGTACACCTGAATCATAAAGCTTCAGATGAGTTGAGTTCAAAGTTTTATTTTCTACTTTTAAAGCCCACAATAAATTAGGGCAAAGGTAGTTGGAATCCGGCCTCCTGCCCCAGCGTTCCTCGGAGATGATTAAGGTTGGCTTAAGCAATATGCTCTTGAGAAATCAGGTGTAATGAGACCTGGGTGGAGGGAACCGGGGGTTGTTTGTGGAACTTCTTCTTCTCCTCTGAGGCATGTGCCAGTCTTTCTGGAGCGGTCCTGCAACTTTGCCACTAGAGCCACGTGGTGTCAACCTGCCTTCGCTCCGAAAGTCGCGGAACACAAGGCTTCCCAGCTGAGTACCGGGCTGGCCCGTGAATAAGGAGGAAAGCGGTCACTGTGAAGTGTGGGCCGCAGGCTTAGGACACCTCCTCACTCCCTCCACCGCTCTGCCTCCACCCCCAGCATCTTCAGAAGCCTCGCTAGCTAATGTTCAGAGAGAAGTAATGCTTCAGAGCTCTGTCACCAATCGGAATGGAGTCTTTAGGATTAACGCGAGAGGATATAGTCAAAACAAACATTCTGCCCAGATCTAAGTTGATCCTAAAGAAAGCAATTAATTCTCACTGTTCTGTTGCCCTTCTCTTTATGGGGAATCATATTTTGTCCCAACTCTCTAATGTTTTCACATTTCCAGAAGAATAGTTGTTTCTTTCTAAGACTCATAAAAATTACGGTGTTGGGGACAGTCAGCAACTCCTGTTTTTTTTCCTCCGAGCCTGTCGATTTGCAGATCTCTGGCCGCTGTAGCAAATAACATGCCTTGGAAACCTGGCCGCAGAGATGCCGTTGGTATGATTTTCCAGGTTGTGCCGGACTGTTTCCCCAGGGCCAACTCAGAGCCCCCAGGCCTCAGATGTATGTAGAGACAGGATGGGAAGTCAGAGCAACAGAAGGATGGGGACTTAAGGTGGCTTCGTTCCAAAGCCCTGGGATGGCCCCCCAGTCACACCAAATCCTGTCCTGGAAAATCTGTCTGCCCTCTCAAATCGGGCTCCCATAATAACAAAGACCAAGCTGGAAGTATCAGCTCCCTGTAGCATGAGCTTGTTGGTGTTTATTAATGCCTGCCTGGTGAATAGACGGGGACCTAGAAAGACCAGGAAGAGAACAAAAGGAGATAAGCGAACCACCTTTCAAAGATAAAGGAAATCTTTCCCACTCCGCTTTGTACGGCGATCTAGACCCACAGGAAGTCCGAGGCACCTGGGTGGCTCAGTCGGTTAAGCGTCCAACTTCAGCTCAGGCCATGATCTCATGGTTGGTGAGTTCGAGCCCCGCGTCGGGCTCTGTGCCGACAGCTCGGAGCCTGGAGCTTGCTTCGGATTCTGTGTCTCCCTCTCTCCCTGCCCCTCCCCCACTCACACTTACTCTCTCTCTCTCAAAAGTGAAGAAACATTAAAAGAAAATTCAAATGTACTGGGAGTCAGACCCCGAAGACATACAAGCCCAAATTGATGCGCACATCATGCTGTCAGCTCCATGGGGTTTGCAAACAGCTGAGAAATGACTCCGTCCCTCGTGATTCTCCAAGACATTGTCCAGTGGACTTCGTGGACACCAGCTGCCTCTAAACCCCCCTGTTATTTACTGGAGGGTGCTCTGTAAAGAGGAAAGCACCTTGTTTTTTACTTTATTCCACAATTGTGGTCATTTTTATATCACAGTGGTTCCCAAAGCACTTTACAGAGGAATCTGAATTCATCTATTATTATGGGAAAAATACAGAATTTCAGGGAACCGAAATGAGAAAATCCTTTGGCTGAAATTATTTATTTTTTATAAAGTCTCTCAGTAACAAAGACCCTATCTGGGTGGTAAGTAGATTCAAAACCATGGGGAAATGACCCAAAGATTGCATTTTGTTTTTACTCTTTTGTTAATGCTCTCTGGGTCAGTTAGACAAATGAGAAAAGTCAATCATATTCAGAGTGGGGTAGTCTTTTACTTAGGGCTTGGACAACTATTTTGCTGGAAATATAAAAACATTAGAGAATTGAGACAAAATGTGATTCCACATAAAGATAAGGGAAACAGAGAACGGTAAGAATTCATTGCCCTCTTTAGAATCAGCTTAGATTTGTGCCGAATGTTGGTTTTGACTTTATTGCTTTAATCCTAAGGGCACCCTTACAAATCAACATTGACATGTGTCCTTAAAAAATAATGGGTACCCAACTCTTAATTACTTAAATCATAGTGCAGAAAGAATTTTCTAGAACCAGCAGACCAAGGGACCATTCATAGAAGGAGAGCAGGATGAACTGGACCTAGGGGGTGGGGAGGAAGCTATCTAAATTCCTGATTGTTCCTTTTCTCAAAATTCTTTCTGGCAAAGATTTAATTGCACCAAATATCTATCAATTTTATGATGGTAAGACTATCAAACTTGTTTCATTAAACATTCTCTCTTCTCCTACAACTCTCTAAACAGGATTTTCCCATTTAGCACCCTATCAATCCAGAGTTCTGGTTGTACCATAACTTCAAAGATCCCTTGTATCAAATATTAATATTTGTATAGTTGTTAAAGTATTTAATGATGTGTACAGGGACTCTAAAATTAAATATAGCATGTCATTTATAGTCTTTTATAAAACTATACATGAAAAATTATTTTCTCGCCTTCAGTTTTTGCTAGTAACTTATATTTTAAGTGGTATGTACAATTGTGAAACACTTTAAATTTTTTTTCAATTTTTTAAATTTAATTTTTTTATTGTTTGAAAGAGAGACAGAGTGTGAGTGGGGGAGGGGCAGAGAGAGAGAGAGAGAGAGAGAGAGAGAGAGAGGGAAATACAGAATCTGAAGCAGGCTCCAAGCTCTGAGTTGTCAGCACAGAGCCCGACGCAGGGCCCGAACCCACAAACGGTGAGATTATGACCTGAGCCGAAGTCAGATGCTTAGCCAGCTGAGCCACCCAGGAGCCCCAACAATTTTTTTTTTTTTTTAATTTTTTTTCAACGTTTATTTATTTTTGGGATAGAGAGAGACAGAGCATGAACGGGGGAGGGGCAGAGAGAGAGGGAGACACAGAATCGGAAACAGGCTCCAGGCTCTGAGCCATCAGCCCAGAGCCTGACGCGGGGCTCGAACTCACGGACCGCGAGATCGTGACCTGGCTGAAGTCGGACGCTCAACCGACTGCGCCACCCAGGCGCCCCACAATTTTTTTTTTTAAAGAGAGAGCACAGGCAGGTGAGAGGGACTGAGAACGAGAAACATAGAATCTTAAGCAGGCTCCACGTTCAACTTGAAGCCTGACATGGGGCTCGATCCCATGACCCTGGGATCATGACCTGAGCTGAAACTAAGAGTCAGATGCTCAACTGACTGAGCCACCAAGGTGCCCCATGAAACACTTTTTAAAAAGTACAGCACTTAAGCAAAATCTTTTACATCATATAGTGTGGTGGTTTTCAAGTGACGTTTTTCTAAATACTCTTTTCCAAACAAAATATTAAGTAGAAGACAAATAAATAAAACAGAAAAACAGAAGTGTTGAGGGGGCGATGGAGGAACAGGTTTTAGGCCTTTCAGCCCTCCTAAGGGCCACAAAAGCACCTTTGAGAAACATTAGGGCATGAGGGAGTGTGAAAGCCAGGGTAGTGTTGTAAGACTCGTCAAAAAGAAAATAAATAAAAGCCCTGTTAGATGACACAGCTCTTCCTTGCACCTGTATGTAAGTATGTATATTTTGTGTGCAGGTGTGTGTGTGAATTGTCATTCAACTGATACGTAGTTCGTGTCTTTATCATTCTTACTCCCAAACTGCAACTTTGGCGGCATTTTATGATGGTGCAAATGGTTCTGTGTCTGTAAGTTTCACATTCTGAGTTTTTTCACCCTGGCAGCTCAGAAAAGGCCAGAAGGCATGTTGGGCCACAATACGTGTGCCCTCGATGAAGTTTAGATACATAGCTCTATTTTGTAAAATAACAGTGGCATCGCAAGAAACGATTGTCAGGTTATGATTAGAACTTTAGAGGCTATTTCATCCCATAATAGTGATCTGTCTTCAGTTGAGAATACTGAGGTCCTGGAAGTTGAGGGAGATCACCAAGGTTATAGGGGTGCATTCCAGGCCCCAGCACAAGTCTCTGGGCCCCAAGTCACATGCTTTTTTTTCCACTACCGTGGGTCATGCACTGTATAAACTAATACAAAATTTTTACACCTTGAAAATAACAAAATGTAACTATTGACAGAAATCCATTATTTGTGCATTTGTTTAGACTAATCCAGTCCGGTTCACGATTTAAGTCATAGTCAGGAAGCACAGCTTGTGTTTGATCGCAGATCGTGGAAACATCCTTAAGCAACACGTGTCACGGGGAAAGGATTTCAGGAGGTCACACGGGAAGACAAAGAACACCACGGTTCCCAAGCACTCATGCGTTCTTTGGAAAGTGGGGGTTTGCAAAACACACACTGAAATTGCAAATGTGAGGCGGGGATGGGAAAGCTGAAACTTTGGTGTAAATGAGCCTGATGCTTTTCCACACTGAGAGGTCCTTTCACACTTAACTCCTTGAGTAGCAAGTGGGGAGAGGCCATCCCAGAGGCTGACGCTCTCCGACAGCTTTTAATGTTTCTCCGGATGCAAAGGACGACTCCTTTGGCCTGTGTTGCATACGGATCGCCCAAATAAGAGAGCTTCATGTGGGTTTTAACTTGTCAAGCATATTTGTGCAAACGCCACATACATCTTCAAATTACATAATTGGACGTTTTATTTATAAGGCGCATTTCTTAAACATGCTATTCTCTGCTTCAGGCGAAGTTGGATTTGTTTGTTTTCGTTCTCTCGGAGCTTTTAAGAGAAATACTAAAGAAGGATTTGCTGTGAACCAAATCAATGCGCTAGTTTCCATTTTTGATTTTTTTGGCAGCTTCTGCTACTGCCGGGGAATATTAGCTCCTGTAGTGTTAGTCGTTGTGTGCCTAATTGTATATACAATTAGGTTACATGCATTTCAATATTTGTAGATGCAAATGCTTCAGCGGGAACAAACACAGCAGGCTTCGGGGAGGTGGCTGGACAAGGGGGCGGGGCAAGTCTGTCCACAGCATCCCGTGATGAGTCTCCAGGCGGAGGCTTCACTGTTGTTCCATATAGTTTGGCAAATGGAAGATACTTGTCTTTGTAAAAGCATCTGGGGGTCCTTGGGACAACGATCATGGCGGTTATCTGGTTTATTCAGACTATGTTATGTTCAGGATGGCCTTGATTTGTAAATGATATCTAATTGATACAGTATTTGAGGTTTCCTCAGAACAAAACTAAAAGGAAGAGAAGTGCTTATTGTAGATCGGATAATACTCGCTCACCGCGCCTCGCAGGATTGGTGTGAATAAATAAATTTGAAAATTGTAAGGGACATTGCAAACCGTGAGGAACTCTTCCCGTTCATTGGTACAGATATGTATTTGTGTTACATTTCAGCGTGGAAGCAGAGATGAAAAATTCAGATGACCGTTTCTATCCACTCCACATGAAAACACGGGACGCTTACGGGTTTTTTCTTTGATAGCTGTACTGAAGTACGATTTACATGCCATAAAATCCAATCATTGTAAGTACACAGAGATTATTTTTTAGTAAACACATATAGTCCTGCAGCCATCACTAGAACCCAGTTTTAGAGCATTTCCATGACCCCGGGAAGTTCCCGTATGCCCATTTGCAGTTAATTCCTTTTCTCACCCCAGCCCCACAAAATCATTGATGTGCTTACTGTCTCCATAAATTTCCCTTTTCTGGACATTTCATAGAAGTGGAGTCTTATGAACCTGGTGTCTTTCATTTAGCTTATGTTTTTGAAATTCATCTGTGTTGTAAGATACGTCAGTACTCGGTTCCTTGTTATTGCTGAATAGTATTCCATTGTGTGGGTATGCCACATTTTGTTCATCAGCTGAAAGACATTGGAGTTGTTTCGAGTGTCTGGCTATTATGAAAAGTGCTGCCATGAACATTCACATATGTGTCTTTGTTTGGACATTTTTTTTTTTTTTTTCATTTCTCTTGGGTAGATTCCTAGGAGTGAATTGTTGGGTTTTATGGGAAGTTTATGTTTAATGTTTTAAGGAACTGCCAATCTGTTATCCAAAGTGGCTCTGTCCTTTTATATTTCCATCAGCAGTGTGTGGGGGTTCCAATTTCTCCATATCCTTGCCAACACCTGACATCGTCTCTTTGATGATAGCCAGCCTGGTGGGTATGTGGTGATATGGCAATTTGGATTTGCGTTTCCCTAATGACTAATCGCGTTGAGCGTCTTTTCGTGTGCTTATTTGTCATTCATATATCTTAGTTTTCAAATCTCTAGTCAAATGTTGTGCCTATTTTTAAAAACTGGGTTGATTGCTTGTCACTGAGCTAGACCCTGCTTGTCTTTTGCCATTAATTACCACTTCCCCCTCCACTGACATGTGGTCTCTCCTCTTCTGCTACCTTCCAACGTTACTATACTTCGGTACCACTCTTTGATTTTTCAGTACGAACACATTTTTTTCCTCCAAACTTGATTTTTAAGCTTCCTCAAGAAGAAGAGCACTTTCACCTTATTTAGTTTTTTATAAGCCAGATCTGAATAGTAAAAATATTCTGAAAATAGTATATCCCCAATGAATATTTGTCACATAAATGATAGAAAGCTCATCATCTGTATGTAAATATCATCAGCACGCCTGGTATCATAATTTAGTAAGTCGCATTTAATTTTCTTGCATTGTTACTCATTTTGTGTTGAAACCGGTTTTAAAAAATTTTTTTAATGTTTTTATTTATTTTTGAGAGAGACAGAGACACAGCGCGAGTGGGGGAGGTGCAGAGAGCGAAGAAAACACAGAATCCAAAGCAGGCTCCAGGCTCCGAGCTGTCAGCACGGAGCCCGACACCGGGCTCGAACTCACCAACCGTGAGATCATGACCTGAGCCGAAGTCAGACAGATGCTTAACCAACTGAGCCACCCAGGTGCCCCTGAAAACCGTTTTTGAAAGGAAGGAGTGCTTCAGACAGTAAACCTAAATTTAATTATCAGAGAAAGATTAAAAAGAGATTCTGAGGAAACATTAATATTTTGTGGTAGTTAACATGTTAAAATAAATTCAAAATTTTAGGGACTATTTTTTTTTCTGCAAACGTCTCTGAGTGTCTTCACAAAAATAGCACGAGACGTAATTATCAACATAGGCAACTCGCTCAAGTGTGCTCATGAGAAAGTTGAAAGCAAAGCAGGTGCTTCACCCACCACCCGCACTCTGGATCCCAAAGAAAAGACTTCTAATTATAAATATAAACTTACTTATGTATATGCCTGAATATAAAACAAAAACAACTTTCCCCATAACTAGTAAATAACAGGGGAAAAAAAAAAAACTTTTGAGTCTTGCCTGGAAGGATGCCAAAGATACACACTTGAGAATATTTTAAGGTAATTAGCATTTTTGTCTCTGTGTCAGTAAAAATAGGCTTTTGCCTGCTACTAATTTTCTTTGGGTTAGTGAGACCATTGTATGAGTGAAGGGCTGTTAAAGGCCATTTATATTGTACAAACAGAGGCACAAATTAGAGAGGGCATGTTAATAAGGAGAGGGGGCTTATGAGTGCTCAATTATGAGCCCAGAACCTGCTTCTATTTTAGGGGGATAGAAAACACATCAATCTTGCTTTTAGAATATTTTCAATTAAAATGAACAGCACATGGCACACTAAACCAGCAAAGGCTGCGGCCATGTGGATTTTGAATAATTCTTACGTACCATCTTAGTATAAAAACTGATATACGTATAATGGGCTGAAATATAATTTGAGATCCCAGAAGACCTAGGTCCCTGAGCTGCATAAGAAATTCTAAAGGAGAAGAAATATAAAACTGGACCATCTGTTTCACTTTTCAGCATGCAACCTTTAGAGTCGACTATTGGGAGGAGGATGCTGTTTAAACCTGAATAGGGATGAAATATAGTACATAAACTCACAACATATCATTAACTTCCTCTCTCCTAAGCACAATCAATAGCGTCTGCAAGCCCAGTTCTGCATGTTAAAAACAAAGCACAATGTTAGCTGCGCAGAGCATTCACTTCTCCCCACACTGAAACAATAGTGAGCAGATTACTCTCCGGCCCTAGGCAGTGCCTCCTGCCTAATTGGGGTGAGCAAATGCAGGCACCCACTCTGCACGGGCAAGTGTTTGGGGAATTTAATTATAGTTTGCATATGCAACCATATGCATATAAGCCCAGTGTGCACTTTCTTTAGCCACTACTCTCGGTGGCTTCCTAGCATGTTTTTTTATATGTATTTAGGAAAACCTTTCAAGATATCGTCCCCCAAGTTACCTTTCCCCTTATGCAGAATTATAGCTAACCAGGCAGTCGCTGTTCACATAATGCTCAGAGAGTGGAAACAGCAGTAAATAAAGCACTGAAGGGTGGCAAGAATGAACGCCTTTGGTCTCAAGGTACCCCCCCAACGCTCCTCAAGAAGCCCGATGCCCAACTCCTGCAAACCACGATTGCACTGGATTTTTTGGCCTTTCTTTTTCAGGTGGTGCCAGTCCTCTCTCTTGAAACCTTTGTAACTATTAAGGCTGAAGTGCCATTTAAAGAAAAAGGAAGGCAAAGAAATGAGCTATAGGAAGTCGTGGTGAGTCATTTGTCAATGAATCCTTTCTTGAGCTCATTGGGAAAGCTGGTTTCAGGGTGATGGGATCATAGGCTTTACTTTGAATTTGTCCGTTATAACCTTAAAGCTTTCTTCAAGGGAGATACATAGGGTTCATGTCTGATACACAATGTCTGTTGCTATGGAAAGGTTTGTACTTAACCATATTACAGTGTTCTGTTAGGAGCAGGAAGACCGGAATATCAGTTCATCCCTTTTTTAAACTGTGTTTTATGGCCTAAAACAAAACAAAACCGTACAGCACATACTTGTGACATTAGAAAACATTTTAAAGGCCTTTTTTCCGTTGTATGTGTCAAGAAACTGTTATGCATTTAAAGATGCACGGTAGCCTCTTACTATGGAATTTGGTAATAAGGTTATAGATGTCAATGACGGTTGATTACCTAAGCTCCTCTGATACGTATACCTCTAAATTCATCTCCGTATTGCATTTCTGAATTCTGCCTGAATGTCTACTGTTGGTGCCACAAGAGAGCTATCATTTTGGCATGTTACCTGGTACCGTGTTCTTGGTGAACAGGTTCAACACAAGGTAATGCTATGAACACTGCTGTTCGTGAGTCTTCGGTTCAAAATGGAAAGGCAAAGCCCCCCACTAACATTCAAAGTTTGGCTTTCCTGGGACACGTGAGTGGTTCAGTCGGTCAAGCGTCTGACTCTTGATTTCAGCTCATTCAGGATCCTAGGGTCGTGGGATCAAGCCCTGCATTGTGTAGGGCATGTTTAAGATTCTCTCTCCTTCTCCCTCCCTCCCTCTCTCTCTCTCTCTCTCTCAAAAAAAAATTTTTTTTTGGCTTTCCTGGCAAAATGCAGCAGTTGCTCAAACACAGTCTATACACGTTCGGCTTTCACATTTTTCTTTGTGTCAATTATTGCAAAGTATTGTTTGTTTCATTTTAAAAGAGTAACGTAGGCGTGCCTGGCTAGCTCAGTTTGAAGAGCGTGCAACTCTTGGTCTTAGGGTCGCGAGTTTGAGCCCCGCATGGGGTGTGGAGATTACTTAAATATTTAAAGTAAAAGCAGTGTGTATTGTACGGAGCTAACTCCTGCATTTGTTGGAAAACGTGTCGATTCCCAGCATGGACCCTAGAGTCAGGCTACCAGAGTGGGAGTCCCAATATGCGTTTGTAGCCTGTGTAAACTTGGGCGAGCTTCTTAGCCTCTGTGTGTCTGTTTCAACATCTGTAAGACTGGAATAATAATAGCATCTATTTCTTAGAGCTGAAGAGGGGATTAAGGAGATAGTTCTGATGAAGCACTGTAAACAGTGCCTGGCACATAGTAGGTATGCACTAAGTGTTGGTTTACTACGTTGTTGCATGTTTTTATCATCCTACAATGTTTAACCTTGCCTTTTTGTATGAATATGGAGCCATTTCCCTTTACTCAGAAGCATTTAAAATGGTAGAATTTGGGGCATCGTGGTGGGATGTTTGAAAAATATGTGGGATTGGGGGACTTTCCTGTGTCCCACAAATACTACTAAGAACATAATTGACAGTTTCCCTGTGACTGTAGGGAAATTTTGGCCTTTAGATCTATAGTAAGTAGGATTCCCTCTTTGCCCGTTGTCCTGCTGAAAGCTCTTTTTTTGGTTTTAGGTAATGCAGATGTAAAAGCAGTTTATGTAGATGTATATGTGTTACGTAGGTCCTTCAATTGTTTACATCGATGCTTTATTAATAATCCTGATATGTTCTTAAATGTAGAAAGAGGTTTAAAATAATTTTGAGGATTCGCTCCACTAGGCAAAGCTTTGCCAGTGTCCCAAGTATAGTAAATGGAGAAAAAGAGAGACCTTATTTTGCACATATCCAAACTGATGCCTGAAGTTTCAGCCCAGACCTAGAATTGATTGCTATAGTTGACATTTATTCACAAGCAGTAGAACCACTATCAGTAGGCCTGTTTTCTGTACTTGGAATATAATTTGGTATTGTGAAGTTAATCTGGCTATAATTGAATGGAATTTTTTGTTCTTTAAAGGTTTTTTTTTCCCTTCACATTTCATTCATGTACTATCTCTAGTGAGGTCAAATTCCCCTGTAAATATTATCTGATTTATTCTCACAACATCTCTAAGAGATAGGGTGCATTTGTCTATATTATTAACATCTGGTGTTAGAAGATCCACATTTACTTTGTTGGGAGTCACTGACAATAAATCTCATGCAGACACTAATGGAAAATATAATAGGAGATAAATACAGGTATGCCTGCAAATGAAGATATTTTCCCACCTTTGAAATCTGTTGACTAAAAAGATAAAAAGTAGAACAACTTATGATGATTGAATAGTAATAAAAAGCAGCATTTAATCTAAATCTCTCCTTCCTGTGATTACAGCATGCTAAATATTACTCAATACCAGCGAGGCTGCTGATGAGCTATGTAAATGTTTTCCAATAAAATTAAATAGATTAGATTTGGAAAGAGAATGTTAATGTTTCTAAGGCTTTTAAAGAGTCTTCTTTATTTTTTTTTGGAAGAGCCTTCTCTACAAACTTTTCTGGAAAAGACAGTTTCAGACCACGTCACGGTGTCCTGAGTTGTAGCTGACTGAGCGCCCTTATTTCCACGTGGCCAGAACGGACGGAGGCAACCGTCGTGGGTGAGAAGTTCTTGTCATTTGTGATCCTTTATTGTTAATTCTCTTCGTGTATTTGGCCTGCCGCTTTGCTTTGGTTGTCAGACTTTGTTACTGAGACAAGAGTCCGATCATCCTGTTCCGACAGCCGCAGATTGAGTTGGCATGAAACACCATGAGGTGAGTCTAATTGCTGTTAATATTGGGAGGATGAATAATCCTATTAAAAAGGAGAACAGTTATAACAAAATAAATAAGTGGAGGCAAGTCTACATTACATGAAAGAAGGACAGCTTGATGAGGGGAAACCCATTAACCCGAAAGGAAACCGTTCTTTGCTTCCAATTTAGCAGTGGTGAGCAAGACCACATTCATACTGAATCAAAATGGAAACGATTTTTCTGAGTCATTTATAGACTTAAATGTTAGGTTTTCTTATATATGGCAAGAGAGACCCTACTGTGATTCCTAATTGTTAATAGAATATCAAAATGCCATGTTAGGTAGGTTTCTAGGGGAACTTTCATCCTGTTCCGTAGGTATTATTAACGACTCAAAAAAGGGAACTTTATGTTAGGTGGAGAGAACGATACTCTAAACCAGTGCTCCGCAAACTCAAGTGTCCATATCCATCCTCCTGGGATCTGGATAAATTGTGGATCCTGATTCAGTAGCTCCTAGGTGGGGCCTGAGTGGTTGCATTGGAGAGGCCCCCAGGAGATGCCCAGGCTGCTGATTCAGGACCCCTCTTGGAGAAGGCAGGCTGCAGGGAACTATTTTACAAAGAAATCCACACAATTATGGTGTAACTTGCTTTGTCGCCATTTCAGGGAGTGGAATGGCATTGGGATAACAAAACCAAACCACTTGCTTTGCAAATGGAAGTGGAGAAAATGAGTCCATTTAAAGCTTCAAGGACTCCTTCACGTTTTTTTAAAAAATTTTTTAATGTTTGTTATTTATTTTTTGAGAGACAGAGAGAGAGAGAGAGAGAGAGAGAGAGACCACAAGCAGGGGAGGGGCAGCGAGAGAGGGAGACACAGAATCTGAAGCAGGCTCCAGGCTCTGAGCTGTCAGCACAGAGCCGGACGTGGGGCTCGAACTCATGAACCACGAGATCATGACCTGAGCCGAAGTCAGACGCTTAACTGACTGAGCCCCCCAGGAGCCCTCCCTTTATGACTTTTTAAAAGTAATCTCCATACCCGGTGTGGGGCTCGAACTCATGACCCTGAGATCAAAAGCTGCATGCTCTACCAACTGAGCCAGCCAGGCGCCCCAAAGACACCTTGAAGGACAACTGGGATTACTGGTTAAGGGTGAAGCTGTCATGGAACAGGCAGACAGGAAGAAAGTCTCCTGGTTCCTTCTGGAGCTTCATGCATAGCCTCCTTCAATACCTCTCTTCCTGTGGTCATAGTTATCAGATGGCTACAGGAAACATGGACACATTCTGTTCACACAATAGACTCCATGACCCGATTTCATGATGCCTGAGTAAGAGAGAGCGTTGTGCTTCTCCTTCATCGTCCCACAAACTTAGTTGTGAAGAGAAAGCTTAACGCTGCAAGCACCTCACAGCATGTACGTTTCACCCGCTCGGCCTCTGCCCAGCACATGCTGTTTATTGGTGGCTGCATAGTGGTAAGATCATCTGACAGCCTTCAGCATAAAGTCTGGTGTTGTGGGCTCTCGAATGCATTAATCTTAATCAAACCGCGGATAGCTGAATAAGAGGGAGAACTTTGAATGATTACGGAGGCATTGGAGTCAGAGGAGCTTTAAATGGGGGAAATGGGTTTTGGACCCTTGAGCGCATGTTAAATATTCTGAATTTGGGGTAATCACAGACTCTCATTTATTACTTATCAGGTTAGTATGTAGGGACAGCATAAAGAGATGGTAGGAAAGGGCATTCCAACTTTACGGACAGTATGTGGGTGCATTAGTCTGCTCTGGTTGCCATAACATAACACCGTGGCCTTGGTGGCTTAAACGACAGACATTGATTTCTCAGTTCTGGAGGCTGGGAACTCCAAGACCCAGGTGCCAGCTGATTCAGTTCCTGGTAAGGAAGGGCCTTCTCCCTGGTTTGCAGGCAGGCTTCCTCTTGTGCCTTCGAGTGGCTGAGAGAGAGAGAGAGCGAGAGCCATCTCTCTGTCTTCCTCTTCTTATAAAGCTACTGATTTCATTCTGAGGGTCTTAACCTCATGATGCCCTACCTCATCTAGCCCTAAGCATCTTCCTAATGCCCCATCTCCAAATACCATCACATCGGGATAGGGCTTCAACATGTGAATTTGGGGGGGCCACCATTCAGCTAATAGCAGTGCAATAAAGGCCGATGAGACGGTGGTGACTTTGTAATTATAATACAAGCACAAAGATGAATACTGTTTTCTTGCTTGTCAACTTATTATATGCTTTTTATATTTGTTGTCTCTAAAACCACAAGTATAAGTGTATACATCATACTGATGTCAAGTCTGGAAATAAGGTCCCTGATGTTAGAGTCATCACATTATTGAAGGCTGCTCGTTCTAAAATTAATTTATTCCCCTACCCACAGTATAACCTTTTAAAAAATTGTTATCATGTATTTATTGGCTAACTCACATAATCTTAACTCTACAAAGACAAATTTAGTCCTACTTCACAAAGACAAATTTACATGTTAGAAAAAATAACTACACTTTCCAGTACACACTAGAAAGCCAACATGGCAGACAAATGTGACGTAGAAAGATTCGCTTGCTGGGGAGCCTGGGTGGCTCAGTAGGTTGAATGTCCGGCTCTTGGTTTCGGCTCAGGCCATGATCTCAGGGTTTCGTGAGTTCTAACCCCATGTCGGGCTCTGCACTGGCAACGTGGAGCCTGCTTGAGATTCTCTCTCCCCCTCTCTCTCTGCCCCTCCCCCACTCACACTGTCTCTATCTCTCTCAAAATAAATAAACTTAAAAGATTTAAAAAAAAAAGAAAGACTCACTTACTGGTACAAATTCATGGAAGTGATGGAGAAAATGGAACAACAAACTGCCCAGATGTCATAAAGCAAGAAACCAAAGTTAAAGCAAAAAGCACAAGACCTCTGGGGGTTTTGGCCCTGGGTAAAGGCCGTTGAGGATGAGGAGGGACTGGGGAGGAGGAAGAGCGAGGGACAGGAGATGAGGCCTTAGACTCATTGGGCAGGGAGGCTGAAACCAGTCTCCTGTAGAAAACCTGGAGACTGAGCAGAGCTAGTAGAACTCCACTCATCGGCCAATGGAAGGAGCCAGAGGTTTGCTGTTATTGAGGCTGAGAGTGGGCACAGGCCAGGGAAGGGACATCATCTGAGAGAAACTGATACCAGCCCTGGGCCTCTTCCTAAGAGGTCTGAATTTATACTGTTTGCTTAGAAAGCTAACTGTAAGTCCATTTCCTTAGAATGCACTCTCTCAGCCAATCAATTAACATAAAAATACACCCAGAGCCTTGAGACCCCTAGGAATCTGACAGAAGCAGAGCATTCTATGAGATCACTTTCACAACCTATGGGTCAGAAGCTGGTTAGTCCGCTAGGGCTATCCTAACAAAGTGCCACAGACTGGGTCGCTTAAGCAACAGAATTTCCTCCCATTCGTGGAGGCTGGAAGTCCAAGATGAAGACATTAGCGGGTTTGCTTTGTCCTGAGGCCTCTCTGCTTCGCTTGCCTTCCTGCTGTGTCTTCACGTGGCCTTTCCTCTGTGTGCACGCATCCGTGGCGTCTCTTCCACTTCTCAAAAGGCCATCATTGGTCATCTCGGATTACCCTTATGACCTTGTTTAATGTTAATCACTTCTTGAAAGGTCATATGTCTAAGTACAGCCACGTGGGGGTTTAGGGCTACAATGTATGAGTTTAGGTGGGAAACACAGTTTAGTTCGTAACAGAAGCCTCTCAGAAAAGCAACCAGAACCCGCTGAAGATGAATTCACAACCGTCACAACAAAATGTTACAACGTACACAAGGAATTCTAAAAAAGAATCGAAAACATAACGACACAACAGGATGCCTAAAGGGTAGGCAAATTTGGAAAGAAACAAATGGAATGTCTAGCAATGGAAATTACACTCATTACAATCTCATCGGATCAGGTAAATTAGCGTATTAGACACATCTAAAGAGAAAATTAGCCACTTGGAAGATATATCTGAGGAAACCACCTTGAGTGAAAGAGAGGAGATGACGGAGTGATGATAGATGTGCAAGACGGAATGGGAAGGTCCAACATACACCTACTATGTCTCAGGGAGACACAGGGAGAGAGGAGAAAATGGGAGACAAACAATAGTCAAACAGAAAGTTAATGAAAATGTTCTATAGTGAAATATTAGAATCTAAAAATTGAAGGAAAATACTGATTCCCAAGTAGGAAAAACAAAAACAAGTGTACATCTAGTTTGAGAAAAATCCAACAATTCCAACATTTCCCACAAAAGACATCTCAATAAATAGCAAAAAATTGGCTTCCTATAAAGCCTATCCTTTGATCATAAGGCCGTGAAATTAGAAATTAATAACCAACAATAGCTGCTAGGAAAATGAAAAATGACCATCATGTCAATAAAAAGGGTCTGAATGGCACAAACCGTATCAACAGATGCATTGAATCTTTTGAAGTTATATCAATATATACAAGAAAGTGCATCTTTACGGTATGTGATACCTCATTATTTATAATTCCGGTTTCATAAATACATCCTTTTCCTTGGCCTCATGGCTGTTTCTGAGACTGTTTTGTTAGCTGTGTCTGGCTGTGATACTAGAGAACCATGTTTTGTTGGTACTTTACAAAGAGCTTTCACATACATTCTGTCATCGTCTAATTTCTCCCTCTTGGTGATATAAATCGGAGAGGCATTTGCGACATCCTTGACTAGCGTGCAAATCTCTTACCAATATGTGCAAGATAAGTACTGTTGGAGTCAGAAATTTCTTGCCAACCGATTTTGCTTTCTTCCACAGCATATAGAGACTTCCTCTGGGCTTTCCCAGTGAGCACAGCCTTACAGAGGAAAGTTACTGACCTTAAGGACTGAGGAGCTTGAGGACAGTATTCTCTCACCAGTATTATGTGTTAGATACATGTATTAATGGATTCATCGTTAAAATGATTAGAAGAGAATGGCCTGAAATATGTGATGATGGGGCAGAGGCTGCATCAATAGAAAAACTTATTTTTCCCTTAAAATCTGACTATGAAAATTAAATAGACTTTTAAGAATTTATTTTTTTTTAATTTTTTTTTTAACGTTTATTTACTTGAGTGACAGAGCATGAATGGGGGAGGGTCCGAGAGAGAGGGAGACACAGAATCGGAAGCAGGCTCCAGGCTCTGAGCCATCAGCCCAGAGCCCGACGCAGGGCTCAAACTCATGGACCGCGAGATCGTGACCTGAGCTGAAGTCGGACGCTTAACCGACTGAGCCACCCAGGCGCCCCGACTTTTAAGAATTTATAATGTGTTTTGCAAAAGAAAACAAATGTCTCGATTGACTTTAAAAAACATGATAACGTTGCCTTCAGGCTCCCTTAAGACTTAAAATTCTGTTGAGGATTACGTGCATGTAAATTCTTTAATAAACCACCCATAGAGGTCTGCTTTGGAAAGATTTAATCCCTGAATGTGTTTCTAGAGAATTCTGGTTGCTATTCCAAATAGGGCAGGTGGGCCAATGTGCCTTGGGGAGTGTTGCATGGGCCCAGTAGCAACTCCAGGCACAACCAAATGGCAAAGCATTTGACATATAATTCTCCCTTTTTTTATTTTTAGTTTTTGGTATATGTCACTGAGGTGTCTCCTCTCCTTTTCATTTCTATTTCTTTGTTTTTACCTGGAGCCAATCTTGACATCAACTCTCTATATTCACTGGCTTCCACAAGAAACACAGTCAGTCCAGGGACCCTTGGGTGGCTCAATCAGTTGAGTGTTCAGCTCTTGATTCCGGCTCAGGTCATGATCTCTCGGTTCGTAGGATCGAGCCCTGAGTTGGGGTGTGTGCTGACAGCACAGAGCCTGCTTGGATTCTCTCTCTCCCTCTCTCTCGGCCCCTCCTCTCGTTCTCTGTAAGTAAATAAACATTGAAAGAAAAGAAAGAAATACAATCAATCCAAAATCCTTAACGAAGACTTGTGGTGGCATCCTAAAAGGCTGTGTCCCACACTTTGCAAAGTTCCACCCCACAATCCCATTCAACATCTCTTACATCACCCTTGCTCCCCAGTTCCCAGCTATCAGGAGTCACCTATAAGGATGCCCTCTGTAACACAGCCTCAGCTGGAGACTCTGTTGATACATCTTCCCCCAGGATGTTCCCTAAAGTAATCCTGTTTGCCACCCACCTTGCCTATCACGCAGGGTAATTCAGTCACCAAGCCCAAGTTCCCTAGCTTACGCCAGCACCCTGTAAACTGGTAGCTCTCCAGCTGCAAGAATTTATCTTCAGAGAGCAAAGCGGGTTACAATCAATAATAATTCTCTTACGTATAAAAGTAAATGCTTTATTAAACTAGCAGTACTGATATTTTTCCCCCAAAACCACCTTTGTCTTATGAATAAATTAAAATGTCAGGGCGCCTGGGTGGCTCAGTCAGTTGAGTGTCCAATTCTTGATTTCAGCTCAGGTTACCACCTGACAGTTTCTGAATTTGAGCCCCAAGTTGGGCTCTGTGCTAACAGTGCTGAGCCTGCTTGGGATTCTCTCTCTCCCTTTCTGTCTCTGCCCCTCCCCTGCTCATACGCCCTCTGCCTCTCAAAAAAAAAAATTAATCAACGTTTAAAAATTTTTTTTAAAAAGTTAGCCTCCAGCATATTGTTTTCTCTACCTCCCTTTAATTTTATCGGATTTTAATTTAGTCACTTCATTACAATGGTTGCAATTGAACAGACTGTTTTGTCCAAGGAATCATTTATTTCTTAAAGTTAGTCAATTGACTGAAAAACAAACAACTGAGCGCCAAAAAGTATTTGGAACTTTGTGGTTTGTACACATAGGTAAATAGTTATCTCCGTATAAAATCCTAGAATCATTAGTTTGTAGAAATTAGGGGTTCAATCAGAGAGTGATATGATTCTCAGAAATTGAGAAAAATTAGAGAATTTCATTTTACATAAATTAGCCTTTAGTGTTTAGACTGCTTCATCCAGCATCATTATACCAAAATTTCTAGAGATAACGCTTCGATGAGAGTTAGTTAAGTCACGTAAGGTGAAAACACTGCTGCTGATAAACTGCATGGCTGGTTATACACGTCTTGGAAATGACCTTCCTGTAAAATTGTGTATGGAATCTAACAGTGATTACATGTATGTGTGTGTGTGTGTGTATATATATATATATATATATATATATATATATATATATATAAAATGTTTATATATACTATGTATATATTTTATTTATATATTACATGTATGTAATATATTACATTATAGTATGTATATATTACATGTATATATATTATTTTTTTTATATAGTATGTATATATTTTATTTATATATATATATTTTTAAGTTTATTTATTTTGAGAAAGAGCACATGTGCACACGTGTGCAAGCAGGGGAGGGGCAGAAAGATATATATAGATAGATAGATATATACATATATATATATATTAATGTTTATTAAAAGAGAGGGGAGGGGAGGGGCAGAAAGAGAGGGGGACAGAGGATCCAAAGCAAGTTCTGTGCTGACACCAGAGAGCTGGATGTGGGGATAGAACTCACGAACTGTGAGATCATGACCTGAGCCTAAGTCAGATGCTCAACTGACTCGGCCACCCAGGCACCCCCTAACTGTGATTAACTTTTAAGTCAGGCCTTATTTCCCTCAAAAAATATAACATTCCTGAGGATATGTGTGACAATTTGGAAAGAGAGGAGGCACAGATGAAGAGCAATTCTGTAATACATCTTCCAAACAGAATTGCAATAGAATGATACGGAAAAACTTTGGCAAAGTAAGTAAGGACAGGGTTCCCAGCAAGGCCTGAAATCCTTATGAATGTTCTATGCCTTATATTCTTTTTGTTTTTTAAATGTTTTATTCATTTTTGAGAGAGTGCAGTGAGGGGAGGGGCAGAGAAAGCAGAGCAGAGGATCTGAAGCAGACTCTCCGCCCACAGCAGTGAGCCCTGTGTGGGGCTTGAACTCACAAACCAGGAGATCATGACCGGAGCTGAGGTCAGATACTCAACCGCCCGAGCCACCCAGATGCCCCTATGCCTTATGTTCCTAATTTCCTTTATCTAAAGATTTCATGAGACATGAAGATGATCTTTATTCTTTGACTTTCCATTGTTCTTTCCTAATTTTTGCTTCTTTCTGAAACATAAATCTATCTTTGAGGTAATGGCTACGTATTAAAGTTACATTGGACAACTATTTTAAGATTAAATCAAATAGGGGAATGCACTTTGGAAAAATTGATTAAATCCAGGTTCCCTAGTGGGAGAGGAAAACAGAAATAATGTTAAATCACCTTCTCCCTGGATAAGGGATCTGCTTGTAAAACCTGGAATAGCCTTTTAAAGTAGAATGTTTATAGGGCACCTGGGTAGCTCAGTCAGTTAATTGTCTGACTTCGGCTCAGGTCATGATCTCACGGTTCATGGGTTTGAGCCCCACGTCAGGCTTTGTGCTGACAGCTCGGAGCCTGGAGCCTGCTTCAGGTTCTATGTCTCCCTCTCTCTCTGCCCCTCCTCTCTCTCTCTCTCTCTCTCTCTCTCAAAACATAAATAATTTTAAAAAGTTTAAAGTAGAATGTTTATTACACAGTCTGGGAAAAACGTTTTAGTACATTTGACAAGGTGTTAATTGCCCTAATGTTCTATGTTCTTACATATCGATACAAAGGTAAATAAGTCAATTTAATAAAAAAAAAAAAGTGTATTTGCAGTGAAAAAACTGATTGATAAATATATACAAAGTTCAAGCTCAATTATAATTGAAGAAATAAAAACTTCTAAAACTGAGAAGTGAATTTTTTTCTTTCTTATTGCCAGAGATGAAAATATTTGTTTTGGGCGTGGGAAATTTGTTCTCCCAGGTACCATCAGTAGGAATGTAAATTGATACAGCCTTTTTCAAGAGTGATTTGTCAGGATGTATTAAATTTTAACGTGTAAATTTTAACCTTTTTTGAATGTTAATTTATTTATTTTGAGAGAGACAGAGAAAGAATCCCAGGCTCGATCGATTGATGCGGGACTTGATCCCACCACTGCCAGATCACGACCTGAGCCCGTATCAAGAGTCAGAGGCTCAACTGAATGAGCCCCGCCGGGCATCCTTGTAAGTTTCACTTTTTTTAATGTAGATAACACACCTTTTGATTTTCCAACTCCATTTAGACATTTATAGTGTTTTACACATGAAACAGAATAAACATTGTCATACTATTTGTAAATAGCCAAAAATCCGCTGAAGAGCCATCCATAAGAATCTGGTTCTTTTATATGTTAGGGCACAATTTGTGCCCACATGCAAATGTTCGTAGGAAGGAAACAGCTATATATGCTACTGGAAAAAAATCCAAGATCAACTGTTTTGTGCAAGAAAAAAAGCAAGTTAGAGAACATCTATATCATAATCCCATTTGTCTAAAATAAATAAATATTTTATGCGTATGCTCTGGAAAAACCACAGGGAAGTGGCAAAGTAGAAGTACTTTTTATTCGTACATTATTCTGTCCCGTACCATTTCTTGGCTTTTCTTTCTTTCTCTTTGGTTTTGGTTTTGCTCAGTTTTGTTTATTCTTTGGTTTGTTTGTTTGGTTGTTGCCATGAGCATTTATTGTTTATATAAAAATATGTGGCTAATGGTGAAAATAATTTTTTAGGGTTTTTTTAAAATTTATTTTTGAGAGAGAGAGCGCACAAGCTGGGGAGGGGCAGAGAGAGGGAGACACAGAATCCGAAGCAGGCTCCGGGCTCTGAGCTGTCAGCACAGAGCCCGACGCGGGGCTCAAACCCACAAGCTGTGAGATCATGACCTGAGCCGAAGTCGGACGCTTAACTGACTGAGCCACCTAGGCTCCCCAAGGTGAAAATAATTTTCACTTTCATTAAATATTTTGTTTCAATGTTCCTAAATCTTCTGGGAACCACAGCAGATGGGCTCTTTCCAAGAACAGGAACACCATTAGGACTATCATCAGTCCCTTTTTCTCTCTTCTCCCCCACGGCATTCCTAGTACCGAGATTCTTCTTTAGTCGTGGACTAGAGAGACAGAGGTGCTCTGAGGTCAGAAGAAGATGGTCAGGGACATGGGCACATCCAGTCTGAGGGGCAAGTGGGCCTTAAAAACAAAAGTTAACTGTATTTTCATGAAAACACCCTATACTTCCATGCAGAACTTTTTCATCTTTTCTCATACCGTCTTGCTTAGCTGCTGTTAATTAAGATTTAAGTGGACAGGAATGGAAGGCACAAGATGAAGCAAACATTCTGAAGCTCTCTTGTAGGATGGATCCGATTCCAGATAACTTTTCCAGTTGTAAAGAGCAGTGACAACAAGAACCAGAAGTATTGTGCTTCGCATCATGTAGATGTCAGTTACATGATGAGAAAAAAATTAAATATTCATGCTACGGGAAAGTGGCTTTTGCAGACTGGAGAGCAACTGGGATGCACTCAGAAAGGCCTATTTCAGGGAGATTTTCTGCTGTTGGACTCAAAGCACTGAAAGAAAAAACAAAACAGAAGAGAAATAGGTTGTCCTGAAGGCTGTTTTATTTAGTCCTCTTACATTCCTATGAAATTTTCTTGCAAACTCCCTTTAGGTTAAAGTTTATTTTAGGAGGCAGTACCTTGGTTGAAGCTGCTTTTCAATAAGGAGGAGGCTGAAGTCAACTGCCCCCACCCTAATTGCTTTGTGAAGCTTTCTCTTCTCCCTAATCTCACTGTAGTTTCTTAAGAAATGAGGCACTTACATATCCCAAGGGGTTAAATGGAGATTTCTGCTGCAGAGGAGAAAGTAGGGAGTTTGCTGCATTAATCATTGAATAACATCAATCACACATCCACTTGGGCAGTTAAATTTCTGTTGAACAGAGTACAGAAATACCTGGGGAATGTCTCCCTCTTCGTTTGTGGTGGTATTAGACATCTGTCATGAAGACCTTGTAAAAATAGATGTTGGGATGCAAACAAAGTCATTTGAATGCTAACGCAATGCTAGGCACATAATGAGTAAGACTCTATAAAAATTGTTGAGTATATAAATGAAATTCCCAAATAAATTATTGCACCAATTCCCTTAACAGTCTATTAATCGCCACCTTACTGCACACTCGTGTGTTCATTGCAGCAAGCACGATCTTTCTTAGGCACCATTTTGATTTTTCAGCCCCATTTTCAGAAACTATAATAAGTCAAAAATTTTGCTCCTTGGGTTCCTGGGTGGCTCAGTCTAAGCGTCTGATATCAGCTCAGGTCATGATCTCACCGTTCATGAGTTCGAGCCCCGCATCAGGCTCTGTCAGCTCAGAGCCTGGAGCCTGCTTCAGATTGTTTCCTTTTCCCATTCACGCTCTGTCTCTCTCTCTCAAAAATAAACATTAAAAACTTTTTTTAAATTTTTCTTCCTCCTGTAAAACCCATATTGTTGATCCATGTTGAAAGGTTTTCTAACAATTGGTCCCTTCTCCCTAATTTCCCTCTTTAAAAGTTATTGCACATTCGTATTATCTTTGCTCCCCTAGAACACATGTGAATCTGCCTCACAATCTGCCTTGCCCAGTCCAAATGGTACTTTTGCCATCTGCAATGCTTTCGCCCTCTGCTTTTCCTACCATTCCAGATCAGTCTCACTCTGCTCTTCATGTCATTTGTTATTCTAGCCAGCCTCGCGGGGTAGAAGTACGGAGCAGTGTACTTATAATAATAAAGTTATAGAGAGTTTTAGTTCTGTTTTACATGACTTCATGTCAATTCAATGCAAGCTTAATGATCTTTAGTGGAATATTAGCACATTGGAGGTAAAGGCTGCTTTTACAATTTTCTTACTCTCACCAAAATGTTGACTACATACAGGAACCTTCGTGACCTAGTTAATTTCAAGGGCCTGGTAACCTCTCAGAAAAAGATCAACGTGACTTCCTTTGAAAATTAAAAAAACATCATATGGTTTGGTCCTATCAGTATCATATTGACGAGTCAGTAGTGAAAAAGGGTCAAACATTTGTAAGTCAATCTAAAACTGTAATGAAATTCAAACAGAAGTCCCAATTTTAGCATTTGTTTTTTGTTGTTTCGCTGGAACATTAAAAAAAGCATAGGGATGCGTGGCTGGCTTAGTCTTAGAGTATGCGACTCTTGATCTCGAGTTGTGAGTTCAAGCCCCACGTTGGGTGTAGAGATTAATTTTTAAAAAATTTTAAGGAGTAAAAATCACTTTGAGAATTTTTTAAAAATATATTAAGGAGGATATACCATATCAATTATTATACAAATACTTAAAAGCTGGAATAATTAAAGTATGGCACTGGTAAAGAAATAGATATACAGATTAATAGAACATAACTGAAAGCTCAAAAGTGATCCTTGTACGTAAGGAGAATTTAGTTGTTCCCAGAAATGGCATTTTGTATCAGGGGATAAAGTAGGACTTATTAAACAAAGGTTGAAATATTTGGTTGATCACTTGGGAAAATAAAAATTTGGATACCTACGATATAACAACATAAATACCACATAGATTAACAATTCCTAAGTAAGTCAAATAAAAACAAAACAATACATAACAGTGTTAGTGCATATCATAATTAAGTATTTCTATAGTCTGTAAGGAGAGAGAACTTTCTAAAAATGATACCAAAGACAGAAATTAAAAAGGAAGGGAAGTCCTGATAAACCTTAAAAGTTCTACATAAAAAAATCATAAGCAATGTTTAATAACAATGAACTGACTGAAAAAAATATTTATAGTATATAAGACAAAGGGTTAAATAATCTATAGTCTTCTAAAATCAGTCAGAAGAAGAATGTCTTGATAGAAAAATGAGTAAGAAACTTAAAAAATCGACATATAAAAGAATAAACACAAATGGCAAATAATTTTGTAAAAATGTTCAACGATCCTAGTAATCCAAAAAGTGCAATCAGATTTTGACCCATCTGATCGGCAAAGTGCAAATGAGAGAAATTTGGCAACACCTCCCATGACTTCTACCTTCCATTAGTAGAAGTAGGGAAACATATGCATAAAGAAATGCTTATAGCCACTGATCATTACAGCAAAATATTTGGGAAAAGGTGGGGTGGTATTCAGGCAAATCCCAAAAGCTTAAATAAGTTAGAAATGTACTTTCTGGCCATGTAAATGAAATCTTGAGATAAGCAATCCATAGTTGATATTGCAACTCCATGATTACCAGTGACTCAGGTTTATTCTGTCTTGTGCCTACAATCCCATTAACATGAGGATTCTACCTCATGGTCCAAGATAGCTACTCGATCTCCAGACATCTCATCCATTTACACAGAAAGTAGTATATGAAGATACGTTGGGAAGATACGAAGTTAGAAAGGCACAGGTCTTCTCTTTAAAGATACGTCCTGGGAGGTGAACATATGGCCACACCTGACTGCAAGGCCAACTGGGAAATAAGCCTTAATTCCAGACAGCACCTGCCAGCTAAAAACTGGAGTCGTGTTACTAAGGAAGAAGAGAAGATGGGGCGTTAGGGGACAATCTATAGTCTCTGCCACATAACCAAAATGTTGACTCATAAATGGTTCAACAACAGATAAGCTCTGGTTCATTCAGACAGTGAAATACTATGTTATTGTTAAAATGATGTTATGGATCTATTGTTATTAACATGGAAAGAGATGCCCAATGTATTATTAAATGACAAAAGCAATTCATGAAATAGTTTTTTTTAAGTTTATTTATATTTTGAGAGAGGGAGAGAGAGCTCGAGCTGACTGGGGGTGGGGCAGAAAGGGAGAGAGAGAGAGAGAGAGAGAGAGAGAGAGAATCCCAAGTAGGCTCCATGCCATCAGCATGGAGCCTGACACAGGACTTGAACCCACCAAATGCAACATCATGACCTGAGCCAAAACTCAAAAGTCAGATGCTCAACCAACTGAGCCACCCAGGCGCCCCATCAAACTGTTTTGATAGTATAGTTTTTAGAGTATCATTTCTTATCTAGTTGCCTTTTCCTCTATTTTGTCTATTGATTGATCAATCTACCTTAAAGTGCTTTTTAGTTTTTAAAATGATAGAATTTCTAAACTACTTTGTTGGGTTTTAAATTTCTGACTATACTGCATTGTGATATGAAATGTGCTATGTATGAAATGAATACTTTGGTATTTGTTGTGACTGGATTGTGTCACTCTCTAGTAATTATCTGTTTTCCCTAATTATTGGGGGCAGGATTCTGTATACATTCATTAGAGCAAGCTTATTAATTGTGTTGTTCAAGACACTTTATATTTCCTAATTATTTGTAAGGCTTTCTATATCAGTTTCTGAGAGATGTGTGGTAAAAATACCTACCATGATAAAGGCATTTAATCATTTCTTTAATATATATACCATTATTTACCTTTAAAAAAATTTTTTTAACATTTTTATTCATTTTTTGAGAGACAGAGAGAAAGACAGCATGAGTGGGGGAGGGGCAGAGAGAGAGGGAGACACAGAATCTGAAACAGGCTCCAGGCTCTGAGCCATCAGCACAGAGCCTGACTTGGGGCTTGAACTCACAGACCGTGAGATCATGACCTGAGCTGAAGTCGGCCACTTAACCGACTGAGCCACCCAGGCACCCCTCATTATTTACCTTTATATATATTTTAAGGCTATATTTTTGGGTGCATGCAAGTTCAGGATTATTATAGGTTTTTTTGGTAATTGCTTTTATTGCTGTTAAATGATAGCCCCCCCCCCCCGACCTTTTTCTTTTAAGTAGGCTCCATTCCCAACAGGGGGCTTGAACTCACAACCCTGAGATCAAGAGTTGTATACTCTCCTGACTGACTGAGCCAGCCAGGGCCCCTATTGCCTTAAATTCTATTTTATCTGATTAATACCGCTTTTCTACCTCCATTTGTTTAATATTTACATGGCATGTTTTTTCCATAATTTTACTTCAAATTTTGTTGTCTTTTATGCTTGCAAAAGACATACAGATAGAATTTGTGTCTCAATTCAGCTAATTTCTGCTTCTTAACAGGTGAATTTAATGTTTGTATTTATTAGGATTGCTGATAGTTGGATTTATTTCAACCATCTTATGTGTTTACCATTTTTTTCTTAGTATTTAGTTTTTTTTTTCTGATTCCTATTGGATTGATTTTTTCCCTTTTTCCTTCTTCAATGTTTTGGAAGATCTATATTCTATTTCTTTTAGAGGTTTCCCTTAAATTCTGAATATACGGCCATCGTTGTATCGTTCCCTTAAAATCTGAATATACGGCTTAAGAAAGCCAACATTTAAACAATTGTTCTGTTCTCTCTTCTCTGGTGTTATTGTTGTCTAGTTTGTTAGTTTCACCTGTTTTTAAAAGTGATCCCAAATTAACCTTTACTATTAGGGTTGTAGGGTATGCTATGCATAGCACTTCTCTTCCTCTCTGAAATTCAGAACCAATATGGAGAAAGAAGAGAGGGACAAAGGCAGGAATTAGAGGTGGAGAATCAAAATACAATATTAGCTTTATTTCAGGTAAAGCTGATGGGAGAAAGTGATTTTAGATCTGTGGCCAGATGGGCCTGCTGATACTTTATTCCTGAATTAGATGGACTTAGCCCCCGATGGCACAGTGAGACAACAGCAGGTCTCCCTAATAAGGCTGGGTATTCACCACCTGGACCCAGGCAGACCAGAATGTTCCTTCTGTGGAGGCAGGCGGATCGGGAGGAGAGAGAATAGCAGGGCCGAGCCAAGCATGTTGAGGTGTTCCTCCTAAACATTCCCATTCTCCTGCCTTTGGGTGGGATGGTTAAGGATGCAGAACAAAGCTGAGTGTTTTTATATTATCACTTGCATGGGTTCGTAGAACTTCTCTCCTTTCAATGGATATAGGAGTGGGAAGCAATTGTTCCTCTGACGATTATTACTATCATTGCTGTTCTTGGTAGTATTATTTTCTGTAGCTCCTGCTACATGCTGATTTACCGTGGAGCTGAGATTTTAGCTTCAGCATCCTCAACTTGACGGACCCTCCCCAGACTCTGAAACCAGGAGGAAGCAGCACCCTACGATAGTTGGAGGAATGGAGTCCTGCTGGCCCGGAGGTCATTTTTCTCATTCTGGTGGTGGCCTTGGAGCTTCAGGACAGGGGGTGGGCACTGGGCAACAGTCCCCCGCACCCCATGGATTCCATGGAGCGTCAGCATCTTCCTCAAAGAGAAGAATCTGACTGAGACACTGCTCCGCTCTTAGCTTGAGGGCCATGTGACTTGGCACGCCCCACTGCTGAGAACTGCCCCGGCAAGGTAGGGGTGCGAGGGATACTACTCCTACGAGGTGTGGTGAAATTCAGCAGACCAGAACGGGTTGCTGGCACAGTGAGATCAAAGGGCTGGAGTCATCTGAAGCCTCCCTCCACTACCAATGGTGAATGTAAAGCTGCAATAAATTTTTCTAAACAATGAATGGTTCATTTTCAACTGTATGCCCAAATTTTGACCCACTGTGTGAGAGGACTGATGCATCATTCTGCTTCTTTTATAGGACAATATTTGGAAGTCGTCATCACATTAAGAGATGAGCAAAGAGTATGCACTCAGAAAATGTAGGGAATAAAAATGTATTCTAGAGGAGGTGAAGTTATAAAAATAATTAAAGATTGTATTACATTCTGAGATTTTGTAGCATTTAGCTGCAATTTATTATTTAGTTAGTTTCAAGTTTTTATTTAAATTCCAGTTCGTTAATATACAGTGTAATGTTTTGGGCATAGAATTTAGTGATTCATCACTTACATTGACACCCAGTGCTCATCACAAGTGCCCTCCTTCACACCCATCCCCCACCCACCTCCTCTCCAGCAAGCCTCAGTTTGTTCTCTATCGTCAAGAGTCTGTTTTATGGTTTGCCTCTCTTGTTTTTCGCCTATGTTCTGCTATTTAAACTTTTATTTGTTGTGATTTCTGTTCTCATTCTAAGTAAATGTAAACTTGTAAAAAAAATACTTTATCTTAAGTAAACTGTACGCCCAAAGTGGGGCTGGAACTCAGAATCCTGAGATGAAGTGTCTGTCACGTGATCTACTCACGGAGCCAGCGAGGCGTCCAGAAATCTAAACTTTTGTACCTAATTTTCTATTAATACTTTAGCATATTATTTTTTTAAGCTATCTATTTATTTTGAGAGAGAGAGAGAGGGAGGGAGGGGGGCGAGAGAATCCCAAGCAGGCTCCATGCTGTTGGCACAGAGCCTGACTCAGGGACTGATCCCACGAACCGTGAGATCATGAACCGAGCCAAAATCAAGAGCCAGACGGTGAACTGACTGGGCCACCCAAGTGTCTCTATTTAGACGGTCTGATAAGAGCTGATCTCAGTTTCTCAAAATACACCCCAGAGGGAAGTCTTTGGGGATGGAGGTGGAAATTCCATCGGTTGACTCCTATGAAGGGAGTCTCTCAATATGCTGTTACCGCCTCCTGGCTGGCTGGCCAAAAAAGATGTTGCCTGGTGGACTGGGGAGACCCGGGCCCAGACGCCTCCACCCAGTCCATTCTAAAGATGTCCCTGGAGACTCTTGGTCTCATTGCAAGAAAGAATTCAAGACATGATGGATGAGCAGTGGAAGCAGGGAAATGTATTAAAGTGAAAGTACGCTCTGGAGATGTGAGAGCGGCCCGCTCAAGAGAGAGCGGCCGCAGCTCGTATTTTTTTCTTAAAATGGGGTCCCCAAATTATGCAGGCTCTAGGCCCCACAAAACACAGATCCACCTCTGTTTGTTTTGGGTTTGTTTAGCTTTACAAAAAGGTTGGCCAGTTTCTCTGCTTACCTCTCTTCCTCGTTTCTCACATCTTGTTCAAGTCCATCTTTTATTCTTCCGGTGGAGATCTGTCGCTGACCCTACTTATTTCCTCTCCCTTTAGAGGCCACTATTATCCTACCTTGACGATGTATTATTTCTTTGTAGCTTAACAAGAAAAAATTTGTTGTTACACATGTTTTAAATTTTTTATATCAGCGGACTAACGGTGTATATGTTTGTCAACTTGTTTTTTCCGCTCAAAATTATGTTCCTGAGGTGCCTGGATGGCTCAGTCGGTTGAGTGTCCAACTCTTGATTTTGGCTCAGATCACGATCCCAGGGTTGTGGGAGCGAGCTCCAAGTCGGGCTCTGCAATGAGCATGGAGCCTGCGTGAGATTCTCTCTCTCTGCCCCTCGCCCCCACTGGCACCCTCTGTCTTTCTCTCTCAAATTAGAAAAAAAAAAACTATGTTCCTGAGAGTCTACTGTGTTGTTGAGTACAGCTGTAACTTATTCCTAATCACTACCGTATTGGATTCCATCACCCATGTTTTATCCATTTTACTGTCAATCGACATTGGCTTATTTCTAGTTTTTTACCAGTAGTAGGTATAGTGCTACTTTAAGCCTTTTCATAAATGCCTCCTGGAAATGGATGGTTTCCCTAGAGTTTATACTTAGGAGTGGAATTTCTAGGTCAAAGAGTACAGACATCTTCATAAAGCAAAACTGGTTCCCAAAATCATTGTTCTAATTTACATTCCCACCAGTACCATATGACAAATTGCCTTGCTCTCCACATTGCTGCCAATGCCTGGTAGTTTTAGGATTGAATATTTGCCAATTTTGTGGATATGTAATGGTTCGTCATTATAGAATTAATTTGTATTTTTCTGATTGGTAATGAAACCAAGGGACATTTGATATGTTTATTGGCCATTTATATTTTTTATAAAATGCTTCCGTAAACCTTTGGGCCTTATTAAAGAAATTGATTTATCTTTTTCTTGTTGATTTATAAGAATTCTTTACATATTCAGGACACTAATCCCTTGACAATTACATATTTAGCAAGTATATATTACATATAAAAATATATTTAGTAATTCTCCTTCCAGTCTGGCTAATCACTTCATTCTCATGATAGCTTTTGATGAAATGGATATTGTTATTTTTAATTTAGCCTTGTCAATTTTTCTCTGTGGTTTTCAGTTTTAGTTTCTTGTTTGAAAAAATGTGTCCCTGAGATCATAAAAGTATTCTCCCATATTGACTTCTAAATTTTTAAAAATATTATATTTTATATATAGTCCATTAATTCATCTAGAGTTGATTTTTGTATATGATATGATGAAGGGGATATATTGTGGGAAACAGGAAAATGGTACTCTGAGAAAATACTTAAAGGTTGAAAACTAAGCAGCTATGTTTCCAAGTTTGAAAGTTAAAGAAAGAATAACAGAAAAAAACAAAACCCACAAAGGAAGTAGAATAAAAAACACTATTCTACTAAGAGCAGAAACCAATTAAATAATCATCATATAAATGATAGATCAATTAAACAGTAATTGTATTAAATAATAGGCTCAAGGAAGCCAAAATTTTGTTCTTTAAAAAGATTAACAAAATAGATAAACTCTGGTGTGACTACTCAAGAAAAAAGGGAAAAGGCACAGATAAACATCATTAAATTGATAAAGGTGTCATAAGTTTAGGTGCAACAGAGGTAACAAAAAGATAAGCAGATACTTTTAATTAACTTTATGCTGATTAAATTGAAATGTACGGCGCCCCTGGGTGGCTCAGTCGGTTGAGCGTCCGACTTCGGCTCAGGTCATGATCTCACGGCTTGTGAGTTCGAGCCCCGCGTCGGGCTCTGTGCTGACAGCTCGGAAACTGGAGCCTGCTTCAGATTCTGTGCCTCCCTCTCTCTCTGCCCCAACCCACTCACAATCTGTCTCTGTCTCTCTCAAAAATAAATAAACATTAAAAAAAATTATATAAAAAATTGAAATGTAAAAGAAAACATGCAAATATCCAGAAAAATTTGTATTGATTTTGCATTTATATTGCTAAACTCTCTCCTCAATGCTAATAATTTCTGTGTGGATAATTTTGGGTTCTCTACATAAAAAAAAACATACAACATGCAGATTGTAACAGTATTTTTCTTCTGCCATTATCTCTTTGAATGTCTCTACAAATTTCTTTCTGGAATGTGGCTTAGAAGTATGAGAACTTGTTAGGAAATGACAGATGTTGGTGAGGATGTGGAGAAAGGGGAACCCTCTTACACCATTGGTGGGAATGCAAACTGGTGCAGCCACTCTGGAAAACAGTATGGAGATTCCTCAAAAATTTTAAAATAGAACTACCCTGTGACTCTGCAATTGTACTCCTGGGTATTTAACCAAAGGACACAAAAATAGGGATTTGAAGGGGTACATGCATCCCAAGTTTATGGCAGCAGCATCAACAATAGCCAAACTATGGAAAGAGCCCAAATGTCCACTGACTGATAAATAGATAAAGAAGATGTGGCGTGTGTGTGACACAGATACAAATACTCACACGATGGAATATTACTCAGCCATCAAGAAGAATGAAATCTTGCCATTTGCAATGACATGGATGGAGCTAGAGTGTATTATGCTAAGCCAAATAAGTCAGTCAGAGAAAGACAAATACCATATGATTTCACTCATATGGGGAATTTAAGAAACCAAACAGATGAACATAAGGGAAAGGGGGAAAAAAGAGAGAGGGGAAACAAACCACAAGAGACTCTTTAACGTTAGAGAACAAACTGAGGGTTGGTGGAGGGATGTGGGTGGGGGACAGGCTAGATGGGTGATGGGTATTAAGGAGGGCACTTGTTGGGATGAGCATTGGGTGTTATATGTAAGTGACGAATCACTAAACGCTCCTCCTGAAATGTCACACTATATGTTAATTAACTAGAATTTAAATAAAATTTTGACAAAAAAAGAAGTATATATTAGTACTTCTCATTCTGTCTTCCACATCTCATAAATTCTCTTTTATATTTTCATCTCGTTATCTCTGTGCTGCATTACAGGTGGTTTATTCAGATCTGTTTTTCAGTTGACCATTTTACGTGATGATTTATTCACTGAGTTTTTAATGTGAAGAAATAAATCTTTCATTTCCAGGGGTACACTTTGGTCCTGGTTCAAATCTGTTTATTCTCTGTTCATATTGTCCTTTTGTTCCATTATTTCAATTCCTTCTTTTACCTCTTTAGTCATTTTACCTTTTAAAAAATGTTTATTTATTTATTTTGAGAGAGAGCATGAGCAGGGGAGAGACAGAAAGAGAGGGAGAGGGAAAGAATCCAAAGCAGGCTCCACACTGTTAATACAGAGTCCGACTCTGGGGCTTGAACTCAGGAATCGTGAGCTCATGACCTGAACTGAAATCGAGTCGGAGGTTCAACCAACTGAACCACCCAGGTGCCCCACCTCTTTAATCATTTTAAATATAGTAATGTTTATAGTCCCTTTCAGAGTGTTCAATTATCTATAGTTCTATGAGTACTAATTTTGCAGATTATTGAGCCTTTTTTTTTTTAGAGAGAGAGAGTGAGAGGGAGTGCATACACCTGCAGGGAAAGGGCAGAGGGAGAGAGACAGAGAGAGAATGCAGAGCCTGACTCAGGGCTCAATCCCATGACCGTGAGATCATGACCTGAGCCAAAATCAAGAGTTGATGCTTAATAGACTTAGCCAGGTGCCCTGATTGTTGAGTCTTTTGATTCATCTTCATTTCCTCACATGGTTTGTAATTTTTTATTGTGAGCTCATCTTAAGCAGTGATGGTCTTTTCTGTGGGAGTCCTGGGTACCCTAGATTAAGGATTTGCCCCCATAATGTGGATTTATTTTTGATTATGCAAGAATCCCAGAGTTTTCACAGGCCTTGAGTAAATTTTTTTTCTTGCCCAACATTTTGTTAGCGTGTCAGTTGAGAATTCTTTTTCTATAAAACTAGTACAAAATTCAATCCTATTTAAAAAAAAAAAAAAGGTGGGGATGCATGGGTGGCTCAGTCGGTTAAGTGTCCAACTTCGGCTCAGGTCATGATCTCACATGATCTTGAGTTCGAGCCCCGCATCGGGCTCTCTGCTGTCAGCACAGAGCGCACTTTGGATGCTTTGTCCCTCCTCTCTCTCTGCCTCTCTCTCTCTCAAAAATAAATAAATGTTAAAAAAAATTCGATCCTACACTCAGGCTTGGTTTAATTTCTTGGAAGAGATGTTTCTTTTTCCTTCACACCCAATGCCTTGAGGATTACAAGATGCTGTGCTCTTTTTCTTGTTGGAGATCTTGTTAGTGCCATTTTTGTGGACTAAGCAACTTTGCAGGAGCGTTTCCTCAATTCGATATCTTAATTCCAGTTATTCATCTGGAGTGGACCCAAGGCCATGCATTTTGTCTCCATGTGAGGTTTGCTCCACAACCCCCATTCTCTAGGTGCTGGTTCTTCCTGCCCAACCTTATAACCCCAGCTACCAGAAGATTTCCCTTTCTTCCCTGTTGGCTCAGTTATCTACTTTTATTACAGTTTTTCTCATGTTTATTTTTGAGAGAGAGGGAGAGGGAGAGAGTCAGCGTGAGTAGGGGGAGGGGCAGAGATACAGAGACACAGAATCCAAAGCAGGCTCCAGGTTCTGAGTCATCAGCATGCAGCCCGATGCGGGGCTCGAACTCACGAACCGTGAGATCATGACCTGAACCAAAGTTGGACGCTTAACTGACTGAGCCACCCCTCAGTTATCTACTTTTAAAAACACACAATTTATTTGTGTAGCAGTAATTTATTGTGTTTATTATATTTTATCCAAAATACCTATGTGTTTATTGCAAGAGAGTGTCACATCAGCCCTTCAAGTTGCCAGAACCAGAAGTAGTAGAAGTCGTGATCTACCCAAGTTTACATCCACATTTAAATAAATACTCTCCATGGAGTGGGGTTACGGGTGATTTTGATTTTCTAGTAAAGCCTTACTTTTTTTTGCCTGGACCTCATTCAATGACTATGCGATACATTTAATATCTGAAAATATTATGAAATAATTTCTTTTTTTTTAATTTTTTTGTATTCATTTTTGAGAGAGAGAGAGACAGAGTATGAGCTGGAGAGGGGCAGAGAGAGGGGGAGACACAGAGTCCAAAGAAGGCTTCAGGCTCTGAGCTGTCAGCACAGAGCCTGACGCGGGGCTCGAACTCGCGGACTGTGAGATCGTGACCTGAGCCGAAGTCAGACACTTAACCGACTGAGCCACCCAGGCGCCCCTACTATAAAATAATGTTAATTTTGAAATGAAAAGTGGGTTGTGGTATCATATTACCATACAGTTCAAAAATAATTTGACTCTTAACTATCTATGTTAACCAGGTGGAGAGGTCACACAAAGCTCTAAAATTATTTTAGGGGTGCCGGAGTGGCTCAGTTGATTGGGCATCCAACTTTGGCTTGGGTCATGATCTCACCATTCATGGGTTTGAGCCCTGCATCAGGCTCTGTGCTGACAGCTCAGAGCCTGGAGCCTGCTTTAGATTCTGTCTCCCTCTCTCTCTGCCCCTCTCCTGCTCGTGCTCTTTCTCTGTCTGTCAAAAATGAATAAATGTTAAAAAAAATTTTAATTATTTTACATTTGACTTTAGCATGCATTACAATAAAACATCACCAATTCAGATTAAATGAGGAAAATGAATCTAAATTAGTCTAAAGCTTGAATATTTTTAAAATGATTTTATTTGTAACTAAACTCTACATTCAGCATGGGGCTTGAACTCACAACCCCGAGATCAAGAGTCACATGTTCTCCTGACTGAGTCAGCCAAGTGCCCCTAACGCTAGAATATTTTTAATGCTGTTTTATTTCTTCAAGTAAATGCAATAAATGGAACGACAGATGGTGTCAGGAAAGGTCCTGTGTTCTATAATAAATAAATACTAGTTATTTTATGCTTCTGAATAGGAAGATATTTCCCACTCCTGTCTCTACTCCTCAATCCTTGTATTTAATAGTTACTATTAAGTTCAGGTATCCTTGAGATTGTTGGACTGATAATTTTTTAAATGTCTACGGTTTCAATTTCCTAATGATATTTATGTATGTCTGTTTCTGGGTATAACTGGGGGTGTGGGATGTGTCTTGGGGTGCGAGGGTGCGTATGTGTATTTGAGGGAGACTGGTGGGGGCGTGATGTGTCTGTGTCTGATGCTTTTTGGTTCTTTTTTACTCTTTCACTGAATACATTTACTTTTAATCTCGTTCCTATTCAAATGATAATTAATTTTAAATTATTGAGGCTTAAATAATGTTTTTCTCTAAATGATTTGCCAATACGAACGTACTGAAATCTTTTTAATTTGAGGGTTTTTAAAAATCTAAATTATTCTCCACAAATGTCACATAAAAAATCACCCAGTATATTATCTGCACATTTTCCTCACGGCCCCTTCTTTCTTCAGAAAGCCTTTCCAGTAAATTTTATTGAAGCAAATTCTGGGGATGCCTGGCTGGCTCAGTTGGTAGAGCATACGACTCTTGATCTCGGGGTTGTGGGTTCGAGCCCCACGTTGGGTGTAGAGATTACTTAACAATAAAACCTTTTATTAAACAATAAAAATAAAAATAACAATAAAAATAATTCTGCATAGAAGATTGCCAGTGGAACAAAACGCGTAAGACAATTTCCCCAAATGGACTTTCAATGGAATATAAACATCTTTTATAAATGTTACAACTTTCCAAAGACGTTAGAAATGTTTTTTAAGGGGCTCCTGGGTGGCTCAGCTTATTAAGCGTCCGACTCTAGATTTCAGCTCAGCTCATGATCTCACAATCTGTGCTGACAGTGCAGAGCCTCCTTGGAATCCTCACTCTCACCCCCCCCCCACCCCTCCTGCGCTCTCTCTCTCTCAAAATAAATAACTTAAAAAAAAATTATTTTTAAAAAGAGAAATGTTTTTAAAGTTTTACTTATAAAATGAAAGAAGAACAAAAGAAGAACGAAAGAAATGGAGAAAAAAAAAAAGAACCTAATAAAGTCTAACCAAATACAAATAATGTTATTATTTTTTTTTTTTTATAAGCCTGGCATTTCCCCTTCCAAATTGTTGGTAGTCCTGTGCTGGGAGAAGGAAGGAAATGGCTCCGTCGTTATGGCTTAGGTATGCATGGAAGGGCAAACTGCAGCGAACTAGAACAGCCCGGCAGTGTCCAGCCCTGGAATTTGACCCATCTGTTGAGTTGGGCAGAAGCTACAGAACCCAATTCAGCCTGGGAAACCAGGAGAGGTGCGGCACATCTGGTTCCACACAGGCTCTGGAGAGCATGGCCACCGGTCACGGGCCTTCCCTGACACGTGGACCAGCTAGAGACTTTGGATTTTTACAGTCACTCTAGTACAGCTGGTGGGTGTGAGGTGCTAGGTGTCGGGGTGTTCAGTAAGAAAGGAGCTCACATTTGGCAACCCAGACAGGCAGGCAACATCAAATACCAGTGGATACCAAGGCCAGAGCAGTCAGCCAAGAGTTGTGGGACCAGACCCCAGGGCCAAGCGAGGGTGAAGGATAAAACTGAGCACATCGGAGCCCCCAACTCAGAAGGATAGAATAATAGGCGGGATTCAGCGGCCGAGACCCAATCCCAGGAAAACAAGATGAGCATGTGGCAAAATGCTGACTGATCTCAGCTCCAAGGCCCGACATCGACCTGGAGGACCAGCAGCAAGGGGGAATTGATGGCCGGTCTAAAGCACCGGGCTGTAGCTCTTCGAATCTACCGTACCCACCGACCCCACCCCCGTGAGCTGACGACTGGTCCTTGAGCCAGAGGGAGCCATGCCCGATGAGGAAGATTAATGCAATTTTTTCAGCTTTAGCTTTACTTATTTTTCTTTAGGTTGTTTTTGTTTTTGTTTTTCGTGACAGAGAGTGACAGAGGGAGCATGTGTGAGCAGGGGAGGGGCAGAGAGAAGGAGAGAGAGAATCCCAAACAGGCTCCTTGCTGTCAGCGCAGAGCCCAACACGGGCCTCCATCTCACCAACCATGAGATCGTGACCTGGGCCAAGATCAAGAGTCAGACTCTTAATAAGTAGGAGCCACCCAAATGCCCCTACTTATTTTTGGAGGTACATTTTTGATTCAAAAATCAAAACCATATGGACAGGTATACACAGGAATTCTTGTTTCCACGTCATCTCCGTTCTTCTTCTTCTGCCCCCTACAGATGACCACCCCCTACAGACAGGTATCCTTTCAGTGTTTATTTTCACAAATAGAAACAACTATGTATACATATGCTTACTTGGTTGCTCTAACCCTGCTTGTTATACAGAAGAAAGCACACAAAAGAAAGTATACACACACCCATATATAGTTTTCTTAACTTCACAATATGTCTTGTAGATTTCTCTACCCCAAAAGATGGAAATCATTGCCCCCCCCTTTTTTTTTTAAATTTTTAAAAAAATCTTTATTTATTTTTGAGAGACAGAGAGAGACAGAGTGAGAGCAGGGGAGGAACAGAGAGAGAGGGAGACACAGAATCCGAAGCAGGCTCCAGGCTCCGAGCTGTCAGCACAGAGCCCGACAAGGGGCTGGAACCCACGGACTGCGAGATGCTGACCTGAGCTGAAGTCGGACGCTCAACCGACTGAGCCACCCAGGCACCCCTCGTTGTCCTCTTTTATGGCCGCATGGTACTCTGCTGTGTGGATGCACAAAGGCCCTATTAGTGCTGAGCATTTGGGTTGTTTCTAATCGTTTGCTCTTGGAAACCATGTCACAAGGCCTGATCCTGGACAGATGTGGCCTGTACTTTTACAAGGCATCGATAGCATAGACGCTGAGGAGTGCGGTGGCTGGTCAAAGGGTAAGTTCACTGATGATTTTGTTCATTATCATCAAATCTTTCCAAAAAAACTTCCATTTTTTGTGAACACTAGCGAATATCTGAGAATTCCTGTTCCCCCTCAGCCTCACCAGCAGAGCACGTTGTCAGACTTTTCGATTGTTATCAAGCTGGCAGGGAGGTTATAATTTTGAAGTCGAACGAAAGGTGAATTGTACGTGGTGATGCTTTATTATTTGGAATGTTCCTTCTTCCTTCCTTCTTTTTTCCATTAAACACCATAGGTCCAAATGTTTTGTGTTTAGTTATATAGGCTTATATATATATAAGTTATGGATTCCAAAACCTGGAGCATTCTGGATATAATGGATCCCACTGGCCAGGGTAGGTAAGATGAAGAATTTGGAATCCTGACCGACATCCAGGCTCCAGAGCCCCCTCCAGATTCTGCACACCAACGTGTGCCGGGCTCCGCCTGACATCAGGTTGACCTCTTGGCCTTGACTCAACCTCTCCCTGCCCACTCCCTGCCCTCCATTATTACCTGAGGCACGTGGGATGCCACGGAAAGAACTTGAAGGACTTACATGAAGTATAGCCAGTGGACTAAGAAAAGGAGTAGCTGTGACACTGTTACCCAGAGGCCCCAGCCAGAGTGCCTCAGGTCGGTGGGAGAGGCTCAGTTGTTTTCGGTAAGTTTTGTTTTCATTAAGTGTTGATAGAGAGGGACACATCTTTTTCATGGGTACGCGGGTCATGAAAAATGGCTTTGAGTAAGCCACTGGAGAAGCGTGAAGTGTTTCTGTGAACACAGAGGACATTCTTGGTGCTCACGACTGTAAGAGATGACAGCACTGCCCTGGGTGCCCGGGACTCCAGTCTCTGTGCTGGAGAGAGTGTTCCTCTTGCCTGCAAGGCTCCTGCTGCTCAACTTTTAGCTGCTTTCACCGTAGAATTTTCAAATGGAGGTTGCCAGAAGCCAAAGGGACACACTTCTGAGAAGATGAAATGCATCTATTCCAAAATTTTTAACTTTAAAACTTTTCAAAACAAAGACATTAAATTAGATGCTGACAGAATCATACAAGAGTATTACCGCGCACCACGTAATAGTTAGCAACTTATTCTTGAGTGAAAAAAATTGAGAGGTTAAAGCAAAGTATCTGGAAAATACATCTCAACTCAGCTATGGTTAGCCTAGTTTTGTGTCAGTCATGCTAATTTTTTTGTTTGTTTGTAGTACAAAGGAATAGTGAGTAACTGTATCTTAATAATCTCAAGTTCTTTGAAAGTATAGTAAGAAAGATTTTGCAACAGTATATTAAAAAATTTTTTTTAATGTTTATTCATTTTTGAGAGACAGAGACGAGCATGAGTGGGGGAGGGGCAGAGAGAGGGAGACCCAGAATCCGAAGCAGGCTCCAGGCTCCGAGCTGTCAGCACAGAGCTCGACGTGGGGCTCGAACTCACGAACCGGGAGATCATGACCTGAGCCTAAGTTGGACGCTTAACCGACTGCAACGCTCAACAGTATATTTTTGTTACAGCATCTTTAAAAAGATCATAAGGCTAGGGCCGCCTGGGTGCCTCAGCTGGTTGAGCATCTGACTTCGGCTCAGGTCATGATCTCGTGGTTCGTGGGTTCGAGCCCCGCGTCGCGCTCTGTGCTGACAGCTGGGAGCCTGGAGCCTGCTTCGGATTCTGGGTCTCCCTTTCTCTTTGCCCCTCCCCTGCTTGAGCTCTGTCTCTCAAAAATAAATAAATATTGAAAAAAAAATTAAAAAATCCGAAGTCTATAGGATGGCCACAAAATCTTTTTTCATGCTAGTTTACAATCATATGTATATTCCTCTCCAAAAAAATAATATTTTCCCCCATGCCATTCCAGACATCCCAGCACCGATAGCTGAAAATCACTGAAGCATCCATGATGGCTGTTGCCAGGTCTCTGAGTCTTGTTATCGGAGCGGAGAACTTTTGTAACATCTGGAGACAAAATTCCCCATTTGTTAAGTAGGGACCCTGAGGAGGTCATGCCGAGGGGATGGTGTCTTGGCGCCAAGAGCAGCATGTTGATGCTCTGTCTCGTTACAGGAGGGAGGCTGTCTCACTTCCTCATTTCTGTACGAACCATCACGAAGGGCATTCAGATGAGCAGAGTGGCTCATCTCAGTGGTTCTCTCAGGCGACCTTCTGAAATTGCTGCCTGTGTCCTACCATGAAAAGGATTCTGCTTGATTTCCTCGGAATACTAAGGATACTTCCTTGATTACTCATGCACAGGGACCTTGTGGCAGTTCAGGGAGCGTCAGCAAAGCTCGAATGTATCAGTCTTCTTGGGGAAGGGCACGCTGCCCTATTGTCACTCTGACTGGTGGCAGAGGTCATTCATTCATTCGAGGAACGCTAATGCAGGACCAGGTCTTATGTCATGCCCTGGATATACAAAACCGTGGGGTGCCCTCCTGGAGCACTCAGTCTAGGCATGCAGACGTGAACATTCACAAATATTTACAACCTGACAAGGGCTGAAGACGTGATGTCCACGAGTCTGTTTCATAGCCCAGAGGTGACTATTCCAGGGTGTATTCCAGTACCAAAACTCGGGTCAGGAAGGCTTCGCAAAGGGAGTGACATCGAGCTGCAGTTTGAAAGACAGTAGCTTTTGACGAAGTAGCGGGGAAAAGCACAGAAAGTAGCAAATGCAAAGGCAGAGAGGAAGGAGACAGCCTGGTGGGGCGGGGAATTAGAAATGGAGGGCCAGACGCTGGAGGAAATGGCTCAGCATTGAAGGAATGGTCACACAAAGGCAGAGCGCGGGGGCCCAGCGAAAGTGGGTCAGGGCAGAGAGGACACCATTGTGACCAGGCAGGGCTGTCCCTAGGGTCACCATGATGAGCTGGCTGGCCACAAGAAGTGGGCCCTGAAAACGAGCAGGACCATCCTGGGTGGAGGGTGGGGGGTGGCTGTTGGTGAGGAGGGAGAAAAACTGGTGAAGGAAAAAGAACACGGAGGGGCTTCGGGCTAGGATGGTCTTAGGGCAGAGGAAGAGAGAGCTCATTTTGAGACCTGAAGAGCCATCAGAGTAGCCACCAACTAAGTGGTTCGCTTGTCTCCTTTTGTAAAGAAGGAAGCTGAAGTCTCTGCCTGCATGTGCTGCTTGGGGGGGTCGAAGACTCTGTCACGTGTCCGTTAAACTCCCATCCCACCCCACACCCCTGAGGGCCTTTCATTCCTGCTTGGTACTCAGAAGAGTTTAGAGGATCTACATAGGCCTCTCACCCTGGCTTTAATAAATAGGCGTAGAATGAAAATCACAGAACACCATGCTTCAGATTTCTTGGTGAAATTATTTCCAAAAGACTGAAGCAGAGGAAAGCCAAGAAAAAAACTCATGGGTTTTCCTAGAAGAAAAAAGGTCATCAGAGATCATAGGTGAACTTTTCCAGTGGCCAGGTGACATTAGAAATCAGAATATAGGGGCGCCTGGGTGGCTCGGTCAGTGAAGCGTCCGACTTCGGCTCAGGTCATGATCTCATGGTTTGTGAGTCCCAGCCCCACGTCAGGCTCTGTGCTGACAGCTTGGAGCCTGCTTCGGATTCTGTGTCTTCCCCTCTCTCTGCCCCTCCCCAAGTCGTGCGATGTCTCTCTCTCAAAAATAAAATAAATGTTTTTAAAAAATTAAAAAAAAAAAAAAGAAATGAGAATATGGCAGGAATTATGAAATACAGTGGAGGCAGGTGGATCAAGTGTCCAGGGGGGTTTGTCCATAGAAAGTCAGCGAGGAAGACTGTTCTCAAGTGTTAACCTTGAACCTAAAATTTTTATGAATTTTCCTTCCATGAATTATCTCATGTTAGTAAGATGGTCTAGCCTAGTTAATGATAAATGTGTCAGAGGATAAATTACAATTTGCAACATTGTTTTTTCCAGACCCAGTGAGGTTTCTAGTAACAGTGTGTCTGGCTCTCTCTAGAAGTTTCCCTACTGTTCTCATCCCTCTTTCCCTTCTGCCACAGTTTCTTTCTTCTTTGTCTTCTCCTCCCCTGCAACCACCCTGGATGGTTGGTTCTCTACCCTGCCTATCCCCCATTCCTTGTTGTTGCAACCAAAGGTTCCCATGGGCCCCACATGCAGGGGGTGCTGGAGGCCAGCAGCCCCCTTCACTTCTCCCCTCCCTCCAGCCTTAGTACCGACATTCTTCTTGGCTGGTGGAGAGGTTCGCTGTGCTTCCTTATCACCTCCAAAGTAAAAATGCTTCGCACCATCCACTGCCCTATCTGGCCACAGAATCATGGAATGACTGGGCTGAAAAAGCACCCCCAGCCTGCATGCCCCTCCTCCTCCCCCTCCCTCTCCCAGTCCCCGTCTAGCTTCATCTACCAAAGATCAACTGTAACAGGTTAGCAATGGCAAATCCCGGGGTTCCAGCATTTAGGAAGCGGGTTGAGGACCCACAGGCCTGAACTGTCAGGATAGAAAGACAACCTCTTCAACATGTAGGTGTGTTTTCCTTTCCACACTTCCAGCCGGGGAATAGGTGGGGCTGTTTATGAGTGCAGTGAACAGAATTCATCCCCAGCATCGCAGTGCCCCTATCCACTGCACTCCGTCGGGCTTCATTGCATCCTCTCTGGTCCTGCAGCCTCTTTCTCCTCTTCTGCCTCCAAGCAGGCCTTCAGGAATGGATCCGACATATATTCATAATAAGGTGGGAGTGACTGATAAAAGCTTAAGGTATTACTCAGTAGAAGCGCGTTGGTATTTTGATGGGGCTCAGAGCCTTTAAAGAAAGGAACAAATCCATCCGTCTTTAATGGAGAAATTTTAATTAGGTAGCAGGAGAAATGTTTGGGATTGAGTGGAATATACCTGGTTTTCCTGAAATCACATGACAGATGTTTATTCTACTTAGAAATTAAATGCACACCCCCGCCCACACCCTACTTATCTATTTAATTCCAGGCAATATGTTAAATACTTTATGTATATATGTTTTTCATTTAATTTTTACTCCAACCACCCCTTCCCCCCCCAACAAAATAGGCAAGGTATTCAGTGTTTCATGTACATTCTGCTACCCAAAAAGTTAAGTAAATTGCCCAAACTTGCACAGCCCATAAATGTGGAAATAGGATGTGAATCCAACTTCTTTCTACAGATCGGGAAGCCGCCAGAGGTAACACTCTTCATGTGGTGGGAAGCAGTTTTCTTGCTTGCCTCCTGGGCTGCTTAGTTAAGGAACATACAGAGCTTTAAAAACCTCTTAAGTCATCTTCAAAAGTCCTCTTAATTGTCTGTGTTTTTTCTCTGAACTTCCCAGTTTGTGTATGTCATTCTCGTAACGATGTGCCCCAAATGAAGCATACTGGCCTGGTCTATTTTCATTTTTCAGCCTATGCAGGATATAAAAAATGAACAGCATATGGTGAAAAGTTAATGAGATTAAAAAAGAAGTTCCCTTAAAATAATCCATGGGCTTTTCTACATGTGTTCTTGGTCTCGTTTCAAACACCACAGGAGTTAAGGGGCCCCCGGGTGGCTCAGGCGGTTAAGCGTGCCATTCTTGGTTTCGGCTCAGGTTATGTCTCAATTTCAGGAGTTCAAGCCCCACGTCTGGCTCTGTGCTGACAGCATGGAGCCTGCTTGGGATTCTCTCTCTCTGACTCTTTCCTGCTCACGTGCGGTCTCTGTCTCTCTCGATATAAATACATAAACTTAAAAAAACACAGAAGTTTTACTATGCTTTAAAAATGGGGGGAATATTTGCCTTGTTTCTTTTTTAAAATTTTTAAAATGTTTATTTTGTGTGTGTGTGTGTGTGTGTGTGTGTGTGACAGAGAGAGAGAGAGAGAGAGCGCGTGAGTGGGAGAGGGGTAGAGAAAGAGGGAGACACAGAATCTGAAGCAGGATCCAGGATGCGGGGCTCGAACACACTAAACGTGAGATCATGACCTGAGCCGAAGTTGGACGCTTAACCAACTGAGCCAGCCGAGGGCCCCTATTTGCACTGTTTCTGTTGAGGTCAGTGGGCAACCAATCTCGTAGAATCGGCACGAATAATCACATTGTTTATAAACAAGTGCCATGCTAACCTAGTACAGACTGAGACTTAACTGTGATGGGGTTGAGCATTAAACGTATTCAAAGCCACCCTCTCCGGTTACAGATCTCATGCTCACACGACACTCCTTTATCCTGCGAAGATAATGAGGTCTTACCTGGAGAGGAGGGTGGGAAATCAGTTTCTCAGAGTGGTAGCTCTCTGAATAGAGGTAACAACCTATAGCAACATACGAGGTTGAGCTGACCTTTTAAGAAAAATTCCTTACACCTTTGAAGCAAATAAAAAACAAGTTAGGAGTCCTGTCGTTATTGTATCTATTTATATTAAAGTTTATTTATTTATTTTGAGAGAGACAGTGAGGAGGGGACGGCGGGGGGGGGGGCGGCATTGGTGGCAGAGAGAATCCCAAGAGGCCACACGATGTCGGCACAGAGCCCCACGCAGGTGGAGAGACATAAGGGGCTTAATAAAATAAAGAATAACGTCACACCCTTCCCTTGTGCCAGGCGCTGTGCTCAGGGCTTTACAGGGATTATTTGATTTAACCCCCAGAAGCCCGGTGAAGTAGATACTATTGGTTTCTCTGTTTTCTTGGACAAAATCAAGGCTCCTGTGGTTTACTGACCTCTGGAAGTGTTGTGAGAATGATATGAGAAATCATGTGCACTATATCAGCTTTAGATTTTGTTTCTTACTAACAAAGAAGAAGAAGAAAGAGGAAAAACCCAAACCAAGCAAAAAATATCAGTTTTTTGAACAAGATAGAAGTTTGTTTTTTCCCACTCATAAACCAGGTCTGCAGGCAGGTAGTAACTGAGCCAGGGCCTTGGCGCCCCTTAAGCACATCGACACACTTATCTCCAAGGGATCTGGGAAATGTAGACTCTTTCTTTTTTTTTTTTTTAAATAGGTGATCATGTGCCCAGTTAAAAATTGGGGCTTCAACTATTAAGGGGAACCAGAACCAATGTTGGGTTAGGCAACTTGCTTCTCTGCCCTATATATGTGAAGTTTGGGGCACAGGATAGACCCAATAAATGTTCAGTAATAATAGCTATAAAACTCAAAGCAGCCTAGGGACACCTGCGTGGCTCAGTTGGCTAAGCATGTGACCAGTTCACATCACGATCTTGCGGTGAGTTCAAGCTCCCCATTGGGCTCTGCATTGGTGGTGGTAAGCCTGATTGGGACTCTCTATCTCCCTTTCTCTCTCTCTGCCTCTTCCCCACTTGCATTTTCTCTCTCTCTCCCTCCCTCAAAATAAATGAACTTAAAAAAAAAAACACCTCAAAGCAACCTAGAAATGGCCTGGTTTGTTGATTTAAATACAACTATTTCTGCCTGAAGTTTTCCCTTTTCTAGATCGACGCCCTGTCTCTGGACAGGGGTGTGAGTGAGCAGGGAAGGCATACTAGGTGTTCCAAACACTGCCCTGACCCCAGGGCTTGCCTCTCCTTTCCTCCTCCGGATATGCGAGGTGGTTTGCCCCAAGGTTGGCAGCTGTCGAAAGGTGGCAGAAAGCCAAATCACAAAACAAGGATGGTGCCTGGGCCATGGCATTTCCTAAATTAGGATTCTCCTTTCTTCCTATGTCCCCTTTCAGAGACTACAAATGCCAGCCCTGGCCTTTGGCAAATGGGGAGGGATCAGGAGAGCCACACTGCATAATTCCAGGGGACAAGCAGTCATACTGCAGAGAGGCATCCTTTAAATCAATGACACCGAGTGTGGTACCCCCCTGATGCTGTGCAAACAGGGGGCCCGCGGAAGGGGGCTGATGTCTTGACTCACTTCGTTCATTTGTTTCAAAGAGTTTTCCATGGATCATCTCGATCTCACAAATTCCTAGATATGAGAGAAGGCTCTGAGGTCACAAGATGTTTGCCCAGGATGGATCTGAGGAGCTTCTTAAAACCTCTCAGCTGTCTTTAGGTCTGAAAGTCTACGACGAGCAAAGTAATAGGGAGCCACGGAACCGGTATAGAGAAAGCTTGGGTAGGATAGATGGACAGGTGGGGTGGACTGGATGGTGGGGATTCGAGCTGGAGTTTCCAGCTGCTTCATACATTGGGCCAGGAAGGGGTGGGGGAGGAAAAATAAGTGAGAGGTAAGGCCTGATCGTCCATTGCTTCATGTGCGTGTATCTTGTCCATTACCAAGTCTTCTCACCATCTGCCCTATGGAGGGCCACTGCAAGCATGCACCAGGCTTCGTGTAAATTGGAAAAAGACATCCATCCCCCAGTGGACTCAGTGAGCGGTAAGTAAGGCTCTGGCTGGATCGCAGCCCCCACTCATCTCCCTGGCTGGTTGCCTTTGAGCAGTGAACAATCCACACATTCTTAAGTGCGGGACTCTTCGGGGTCAGTTCACTTATCTCCATCCCCATGATGCCTCTTGCCCCCATCCAACTTTACCAACTCTCCTCACTTGGATGCTGCTGCATCATAACAGATAATCCAGGGAGCCATTTACAGTCTCTGACTTAGCCTCTAGTGTTGTCAGCAAGTAAGGGTATGCATTTGGTCCCAGAGATACAGTGACTAGATGAAAAGATTTTCAGCATATTGTTTTTAAACTTGTGATCTGTTACAGACCACACATCTGTAGGGCACTATGAATTAATTAAAAAGAAGTCCTAGACTTCTTCTAAGTGTGAAAAGCACACCTAGATTGCATTGTATTTTTGAGGCTGAACATATTACATTAAAAAAAAAAAATGTAAGCATTGAGGCACCTGGGTGGCTCAGTCCGTTAGGCATCCAACTTTGGCTCAGGTCATGATCTCACGGTTCGGGAACTCGAGACCTGTATCAGGCTCTCTGTTGTCGGCACAGAGTCTGCTTCGGATCCTCTGCCCCACCCCCCACCCCCATCTGTCCTTCCCCCACTCGTTCTCTCTCTAAAAAAATAACCTTAAAACAAATGTAAGCATTAATATAAACTAAGTTTTAATGGTCCTCTTAGTATTTCTTGGTACCATAATTCAGTGGGAGCCTCCATAACTGAAGGTGGTCAGGTCTCCCTGGCCTGTGAGATGAGCCTGGACCCCAGGGACAGTCCCCCGTTCTACCTCCCATCTGCTCTGGCTCCAGCTCTATCCCAGCAGCCAGTGGGCTGTGTAACAGACAACCCAGATGCGATCGTGTCAGCCCCCTGCTTACAAGCTGCAGCTAGGTAGCATTGCTCTTGGAATATAAGCCCTGATCGAATTGGGCTCCTGGAACCAGCCTGGAGGCTCCCACCTCTGCTCCCACCTCTGGCAGGCCTGCCCCACTCTCCCCTCCACCCCACTGGCCTCCTGCTGTCTGGGAGGCCCTTTCCCTTCTCTGGGTGATTTCTCCCACTTTGCAGCTCTCAGCCCAAGCCACCCTCCCCTGCCGATGTCAGTTTCTTCATTTATTGCCCTCCCAGAACCCTGTATTCTTCCTTCAGAGCGTGTTGTCTCTGCACAATTATACATTCATTAGTGTGATCACTGGATTGTCGGGCAGGTGCACTCCCAGTGGTAAATCCCGCCTCCCTGTCCCCGCTCCCTACCCCATTACCACGGCTGCAGAGTCTAGCACTGGGCCCGTGCAGAGTAGTCGGTCAGCGGTTATTTGCTGAAGGAATGGGGCTGAGCCAAGAGGCCACCTTCCCAGCTGCTCCTTGTGGGCTATGCTTTGGGAGGGAAAACTTTTAACACACACACACGGTCCTTGAGAAAGCAGGTCACCAGCACCAGAGAGAAGAGGCAGCTTGAGAGGAGACATCTGAGGGTCAGAGAAGATGCCAGGGTTAGCCCACTGCGTTTTAAGGCCTATATAGTGACATACCACAATGTGGAAATTTCCTTAAAGTTAGGTAGAGGGGGGAAAAAAAAGATTTATGTTTAACAACTTGGATGCTTTTAGAGGGATGCATTGACAAGCAAATTTGTCAAAGAAATTTTCATTTTGTGTAAAAAAGTAGATCACCAAATCCTGTCCCTTACCAGAACAATCAGGCAACTGTCAATAATTTACCTTTAAAGGTGCCCACCGAGTCTCTTGATGGATTAGGGACAAAGCGATTTAATTTAAGCAGGGTGAAATAGAAATCACACATGCATTACAGTAATGCACATGAGTTGTTTGGAATTTATTGTACGTGAGGAGTAGTTTCATTTTAGAAGTTTATGTGTACTTTGAAGTAATTAATCACATACAAGGAACACCCAGAAGGCCCTCAGATAAGTCACTAAAATCTTTCCAGAAAATTGAAGTGATTACCCCTCCAAATGACTTACCTTTGTATTCTTGATTATTATACATGACCTCAAGTATGTTTACTTCCCAGTTTTTACTTAGGAGGAACTAGAGTGGCGTTATCTGTAGTGCCTTTATCCACACAGCAGATTATCAGTGATAGAAATCATATAGATGATTATATGCCATGATATAATCATAGAAGGAGAGAATATTGAAATGCGCTGGTAAGTGCCCAATAAGATTTTGATGACGGCAACATGAATGAGGACAATACTGGGCATAAAAATGAAAGAAATGTCACCAAACACACATTTGTCTAAAGAAAAGTTACAGAAAATTTCTAAAGTAGGCTGCAGTGAAAAATGTTTGTGACATACCATTCAAAATGTGGATAATCAAGTAAAAGATAGAAAGTACAATGTTCTAAAATATAATCAGGTGTTTCTTTCCTAGATTTCAGTGATGTTACTATGTTTCTAGGGACCCCGGGCGGGGTGGGGGTGTGGGGAAGGGGAATCGTAGGCGCCCAATGGTAAATTTGACTTAAGGTTCTGGAAGTCTAGCCCCAACAGTGGCGGGTTCCCAGCGTCAGGTCCGAGCTGTGCCTGATTGACGATTAGGGTGAGGGGCTTTGGCTGATGGCCGCCAGCAAGCACAGCTGCAGGGAAGGCTGTTGGGTGGGGAAGTCTGAGCTTGCTTCCTTATTGGCCGAATCCTGTATGACGTTTCAGGGCATGTTTTAAGGTAATCGTTTATCTCCCCTATTGAGGACAGAACCAAGATAATGTTTCTCTTTTTAGTCTCAAAGCAAGCTTGAGATACATTTGTTGGATAAATAAGTGTAGTTTATCCCCACCCGGGTTTATTATCCATGCGATAATATTCTTACTAAGTACAATACTGCTCCTGTTTGTCAGAGTCCCCAGGTTTCTTTAAATTATTTTTGCCTAGACTTTTTCAAATCCTACCTAGTTGGTTGCCTCCTAAACTTACGGACCACCGTTAATTTGCATAGTTGTTTCAAATGCTATATCCCAGATCTTGCATTTACTCAAGTTATTCATTGCTAACGTCTAAATCAGAGAAGTGAAAAGGACAATTGTTTAGTGCTTTTTAAAGTCCCTGCCCAAGATCAGTAGGGAAATCCCATTAGCTCCATTCATCGCATTTCTCATAAATCTAAAAGGAAAGCAAGTATCCAAAGCCTTATTCTTTAATAGTTCTTATTTGTAAAACCTTGACAGGGCTTTATTCTAAATTGCTTCCAAATTACATAAAGAATGCTGAGAAATATGATGGTTAGTGAATCGTGATAGTTTCGGTTATTGAATAAATAACCAGAATAGTAAAAGGGGACTAATCTGAAAGCAAACAGAATGATGGGCTGCGATGAGGCAAAAAGAACAGAGCTGTGGCATTCTTCAACTACCATCTGGCTCAATCCTCTTTAAGTGGGCAAATTGAAGAGTCTTTTATTCAGCGCCTAAAACTTATTCAAAAGGAGCAATATTTTCATATAGTAAAAACAAAAACAAAAAAAACCACCCCACCCCCAACAACAACAACAACAACAAAAAACCCCAAACTTTTTTGTAGCGAAAAAGGAATTTAAAAAAAAAAACGATGGGTAATCTTCTGGCTCAACAGGAGGGCACAGGGCGACCTGTGGGTGGGAAGTTCATTGCAGGTACACTGTGGCCACCCGGCAGCTTTCGGGCCGTCACCCCCGGAGCCTTCTGTGGTTCGAGTAACTTATTAAAGTTGTCACTATTGTTTGAAATTGGGCGAGGTGTACAAAAATCAGGACTTCATTAGGAAAAATGTACCTGGTGATTTCTAGTACCTTTTTTTCACCAAAAGGAAACAATAATGTGGGGGTGCCATACAGGGTGATTGAGGCAAGTGGTATGATGGGTTACCATCTATAGTTCCAATTGTGCGTTTGTGAAATGTGAACCTGTTTCATCGCTTCCTTACAGACCCCTGACAATTGCTGTTTTGTCTCTTAAGTCACGGATTTTTAAATGAAACTCTAAGAGGCTTTTGTTTTGTTTTCTTGACAAGGTGGGTTTCAAAACTAGAAGTTGAATGGATTAGGAGCCCACCATCATCTTCAGCAAGAATGCTTTAAAAAGGTATTTTAGCATTCTCTGTGGTTTAAAAGACAAAACCAAGTCCTGCTGGCTTTGTGTTGTGCTTCTCTTACAGACTGCAGTGCCTTCTGTCTGCTTCAGGGTGTGGCATCTGCCGTCGGGGAGGAGAAACTGGCATGTGTCGCCTTTTATAGCAGGCTGATTTCATTGTGCTGGGGCCTCTATTTCATAGCCTCTTGGTTGGAATCTTCTAGTTGGCTTGCTGAAACAAATAGAATTAAAAGAGATTTTGAATTACATACCATACATTATTATTATTTTTTTTAGTTCCGTGATTTTTCTATATGAAAAAATATTTTAGGAAAAGGGCCAGAGCTGAACTTGGTGACTCATTTTCCCTTTTAGGATTAGTTGTGAAAATAAGCCACAAAACATAGTTACGCTTGTTGACATGGACTTTGACATATTTTATCAGTTTGAAAAATGCACTTTTATGATTATATGTATGTATTTAGAGTCTCAATGTCTAAGAGCACAAATATGTACTTGATTGTAGAACATATGTATATATGCACACAAAACAGACATACTATTTATATTTGTACATGAAAAACTTTAAAAATTCAACTTTTGTGGTGTATTGTGTATATTTAGTATGTATTTGAATATATAAAGGGAGAAAATCCAGGAGAAAATGTCAAAAAGGCCCACTAACAAAGATGTAGTATTCTCTTGGCAAAAACTGATGAATGATTTGGCATGAATTCATCTTACAGTTCTGTTATTCTCTCTTACACACAATGATATAACCCCTGTTTTCCAGTTGTTTGCATAGAATTGCAATTTGTTGTTTGTACACTCTATAATGACCCTTGGGTGTGCACCTGATTCCCCCCCCCTCCATTAGTCACCAGTTTTTCCCACCTATCCTTTTCTACTTAGTCATTAACATATTTGCACTTGCTCAAGCAAATAAAAATAACTACTGCAGTTGAAATAAACTAAAATAATCTTCGCAAAAAGCTGAAGAATGAAATGATTTTAGAAAACCATGTTCTACCAAAATCATATATACTATTGCAGCTAGTGTGACCTCTTCAAAGTTCCACTCTCAAATGCTTTCTCTCCATGAAAACGAGGTCCACACTAGTATAAGGGAGGCATGGCTTCAGTTAATAAGACCTGCCTGAAGATATTCAAAAGGTTACTAAGTGATAAATTAACAAAAATGAAAACATTTAAAACATCATAAAGGGATAAGAGTATTTAAAAAAAAATGAAGTCTGAAACACTTCTGTTCTAGGATTAGGTCTGGCCAACTCATATTTATTAAATATATGTTAATTAATTAAATATATGATCTTATATTTATTAAATATAATATGCATTTTAGTTTTGTTTCATATTGCTTAGAAATATATTGAAGGTTAACTGTGCACCTTAACCTC